>NC_143163.1:25053000-26315000 GCF_047325235.1 Durio zibethinus
GCATTCTACCTCTCTGATCGGTTGAGCCCCCACATGCTCGTTTCGTGGGTTGGATTAGGCATACAAAGTTCATTCCATGTCTAAGCCCTAGCCAGACCGAGGGTTGTGGTAGCGAGACTGACAGTACGCAGAGGGGGATCGAGCCGGTCCCCAGCTTACTCATTATGCCTCTCCGACCTGCTCAGCACCTGTACGCTCGTTTTGTGGGTTGACTTAGGCATACGGCGTTCATTCCCAATCTAAGCATACGGAGTTTCCCAGTTTAAGATCGGACTAACAATAGCACGTAAAGAGGGATCGGGTCGATCCTCGACTTACGCGTCCTACCTTTCTGGCCGACTGAGCGCCCGTACGCTCGTTTCATGAGTTGACTTGGGCATACGGAGTTCATTCCTGGTCTAAGCCCCAACCGGATAGAGGGACCCAAAGCGGGATCGACAACACATAGATGGGGATCAGGTCGATCCTCGGCTTACGCATTTTGGCTCTTCAGATGATTGAGCGCCTGCCCGGATGCTTGTGCTGATGATGATTGATGCATTTGCCATCACCATGCGCCATCATGTGCCATTGATGGTCGAGGCCTTGGCCGAAGTTCAAGTTTGAGCCACGGTGCACATGCTAGGCTCGGGTATATGCTGGTACTTGTCCCTTATATTGGCCCTATCGTCGGAGCATTATCGAAGAACCTAACCGGTTGCATTGGGGGTTTCGACGATTGGGGGGGCCGGGGGGTATGCACACATGATGTGTGATTGGTGCTGGTACTTGTCCCTTATATTGGCCCCCTATCCCTCATCAAACCCCGAGAACTCACACCCGTAACAGGACCCATAACAGGATCGATAGCACGCAGAAGGCACCGGGTCGATCCCTGGCTTACACATCCTGCCTCTCTGGCCTGCTGAGCGCCCGCACGCTCGTTTCATGGGTTGACTTAGGCATATGGATTTCATCCCTAGTCTAAGCATACAGAGTTCATTCCCAGTCTAAAATCGGATCAGACCGATGGTTGCGGTAGTAGGACCAACAGCAGGATCGACAGCATGCAGGGGGGACCTGGTTGATCCCTGACTTGCGCATTATGCCTCTTCGGCCTGCTTAATGTCGACACGCTCGTTTCATGGGTTGACCTAGGCATATGGAGTTCATTCCCAGTCTAAGCATACGGAGTTCATTCCCAGTTTTAGATCAGATCGACAGCAGCACGCAGAGGGGGGCCGGGTTGATCCTCGGCTTACGCATCCTGCCTTTCCGATCAGCTGAGCGCTCGCACGCTTGTTTCATGGGTTAACTTAGGCATACGAAGTTTATTCTCGATCTAAGTCCCAACCAGACCGAGGGACCCATAGCGGGATTGGTAGCACGTAGAGAGGGATCGAGCTGATTCTTGACTTGTGCATTTTGGCTCTCCGACTAGCTGAAAGCCCACACACTCATTTCATGGGTTGACTTAGGCATACGTAGTGCATTCCCGGTCTTGACCAACCAAGGGCCAGAGGCTATCGACGGCGTTTGGGGCAACAATAGAGGGGGACTAGTAGCGGGAACCTTGGTCAGCTCATGCATCCTACCCCGATGGTCTATTCGGTGCCCGCACGCTCGTTTCAAGGGCTGATCGGGGCTCGACATGTGCCGATGGTGGTTGAGGCAACCGCCCGTAGCACGGCCCAGCATGTGTCAATGGTGTTCGATGCAACCGCCCTCAACAGAGGCCATCTTGTACCGATGATGGTCGAGGCAATCACCCACACCAAGGGCTGACATTTTTCGATGGTGATTGAGGCAACCGCCCGCACCAGGGCCCAGCTTGTGCCGATGGCGATCGAGGCAAGTGCCCGTACCAAAGGGCAACCTATGCCGATGATGGTCGATGCATGTGCCATCATCATGCGCCATTGATGGTCAAGGCCTTGGCCGAAGTTTGATTTTGAGCCATGGTGAACATGCTAGGCTCGGGCATATGCTGGTGCCACAATTTTTTCATCTGGGGCACCATCGCCAGAGCATCGTCGGAGAACCTAACCGGCGACATTGGAGGTTCCGGCGATTGGGGGGGCCGGGGGGTGTGCGCACATGATGTGCGATGGGTGCTGGTACTTGGCCCTTATATTGGCCCCCTATCCCTCATCAAACCTTGAGAACTCACACCCCCTTAAAGAGCATTTGAGATTTTATAGGTTTGCTCCCAGTAGCCATTTAAAGTGTCTGAAATGGGGACATTTTCTTCAAACGGTCACAAAATTTTCTCCACTTTGAGTTTTTAGCTGAATTTGTTTGTGCGTACCAACAAAAATACAGGGATTACGTCTACCAAATTTGGGGCCAAAACTCCTTCTAAAAAAATTTAAAAAAATCCCGAACCGTAAAAAGTTTCAAAAATCGTGAAAAATAGAAAACCGGTCGTCTTGCCACAAATCTTCACATGAAGGCTTAAGGGACCATTGTATGAATTTACAAGCCATAAAAATGGCATTGGCATGGCAGAAATATGAAGATGTGCCTGAACCCACCTACCACTCGATCGATCCACGGCTTGCGCATCCTGCCTCTCCGGTCGGCTAAGTGCCCACACGCTCGTTTCATGGGTTGACTTAGGCATACGTAGTGTGTCACGGGCTCCGGCCTTAGACTCAGAATCCGTGTGGCCTTAGGCTAGGAATCTCCTCCTTTATGCCTAAGTCAGCCTAAAACACAAGCGTGTGGGCACTAGAACAATGGGAAGGGCTTATTATGCAAGTTAAAGAGAAACATGATAACAAGATAGAATTCTGGAAATGCTCTTGTATTCACTGAAACAGAAGTGTTTGATGATGTACAAATAAGGGTGGAGCAGCCCTCTATTTATAGTTGAGGCTTCAGCTACAACTTAATGGCAATATCCTAGAATAAAGGCTAAAATCATGGGATTACAATCAATCAGGATGCTAACTCCTGATTTTCAGGGTCAACCAAATCTGCCAGGATGCTCCTGCTGATCCTGCTTACTTTCAGAAGCTTGCCTTACGTGTCCAGCACCTTGGGCCCTTTTGGATGTGGTGTAGGTAGCTTGTATGCCAGGCCTTGGTCTCACAGGCTGGCCTGCAAGTTAGGGGAGTTCTGAACACGTTTGCTAGGCTTTGCGCATAGATACCCCCTGCACGCCTGGTCTACGGGCCTCAACCTCTGGCTCGCCTGCTGGTCCACCTGATGTGCTTGGTGCACCCACCTAGGGCATGACATTCTCCCTCACCTGATTGTGCAATGCCCTCGTTGCGTCTTCTATATGGTACTACCTGATCTGGTCCCCAAACTGCCATAAGTCCTCTACTGATTCCCAGCTCACTTCACTGTTTGAAAGTCCCTTCCAGCACACCAAGTACTCATGTCTTGGTTGATAGTTCTTCCGTCTCACTTCCCAATCAGCTATGATGCTGTGGACCTCCTTCTTATATGAGGCCCTTACTCCCAATGGTGCACGCTTTGACTCTACCCATCTTGGATCTCCCTCATCTTCATGGAACGACTTCAGCATGCTCACATGGAACACTGGGTGTACCCTCGACTTGGGTGGCATACAAGGATCACGTCTACCAAGTTTGGGGCCAAAACTCCTTCTAAAAAAATTTAAAAGAATCCCAAACCGCAAAAAGTTTCAAAAATCGTGAAAAATAGAAAACGGGTCATCTTGCCATGAAACTTCACATGAAGGCTTAGAGGACCATTGTATGAATTTACAAGCCATAAAAATGGCATTGGCACGGTAGAAATATGAATATGTGCCTAAACCCGCCTACCACTCGCTCGATCCACGGCTTGCGCATCCCGCCTCTCCGGTCAGCTAAGTGCCCGCATGCTCCTTTTGTGAGTTGACTTAGGCATACGTAGTGCGCTCCCAGCCTAAGATCGGACTGGTCCAAGGGTTGCGGTAGTAAGACCCACAGCAGGATCGACAGCACGCATAGGGGATCGGGTCGATCCTCGGCTTGTGCATCATGCCTCTCTGGTCGGCTGAGTGCCCGCACGCTTGTTTCGTGGGTTGACTTAGGCATACGGAGTTCACCCCCAGTCTAAGCATACGGAGTTCACCCCCAGTCTAAGATCGGATCAGACCGAGTGTTGCGGCAGTAGGACCAGTAGCAGGATCAGCAGGACGCAGGGGGGACCGGGTCGATCACCGGCTTACGTATTCTACCTCTCCGACCGGCTAAGCACCTGCACACTCGTTTCGTGGGTTGGCTTAGGCATACGGAGTTCATTCCATGTCTAAGCCCCAGCCGGACCGAGGGTTGTGGTAGCCGGACCGACAGCACGTAGAGGGGGACCGGGTCGATCCTCGGCTTGCACATTATGCCTCTCCGACCGGCTCAGTGCCCGCTCACTCGTTTCCTGGGTTGACTTAGGCATACGGAATTCATTCCCAGTCTAAGCATACGGAGTTCATTCCCAATCTAAGATCGGACCGATAGCAGCATGCAGAGGGGGATCGAGCTGATCCTCGGCTTACGCATCCTACCTCTTCGGTCGGCTAAGCACCCGCACGCACATTTTGTCAGTTGACTTAGGCATTCATTCTAGGTCTAAGCCCTAATCGGACTGAGGGACCCATACTGGGATCGACAGCACGCAGAGGGGGACTGGGCCGATCCTCAGCCTACGCATTCTGGCTCTCCATGAAATGAGCGCCCGCAAGTTCATTTCATGGGTTGACTTAGGCATACGTAGTGCATTCCCGATCTCAACCAACCAAGGGCCAGAGGCTATCGACGGTATTTGGGTTAATAACCGAAGGGGACAAGCAACGGGATTCCTGGTTGGCTCACGCATCCCACCCCCAGCGGTCGATTCGGTGCCCGTACACCCATTTTAGAGGTCGATCGGGGCTCGGCATATGCCAATGGTGGTCGAGGCAACCGCCCGCACCACGGCCCAGCATGTGCCAATGGTGCTCGATGCAACCATCCGCACCAGGGGCCATCTTGTGCCGATGGTGGATGAGGCAATCGCCCGCACCAAGGGCTGGCATGTGCCGATGGTGATCGAGGCAACTGCCCGTACCAGGGCTGAGCTTGTGCCGATGGCGGTCGAGGCAAGTGCCCATACCAAAGGGCAGCTTGTGCCGATGATGGTCGATACGTGCACCATAACAATGGGCCATCATGTGCCATTGATGGTCGAGGCCTTGGTCGAAGTTCGATTTTGAGCCACGGTGCACATGCTGGGCTTGGGCATGTGTTGGTGTCACATTTTTTTCTCTCGGGGCACCATTACCGGAGCATCGCCGGAGAACCTAACCGGTGGCATTGAGGGTTCCGACGATTGGGGGGGCCGGGGGGTGTGCACACATGATGTGCGATGGGTGCTGTTAATTAGCATTTCAGATTTTATAGGTTTGCTCCCAATAGCCATTACAGTGTCTGAAATGGGGACATTTTTTTCAAACAGTCACAAAATCTTTTCCACTTCGAGTTTTTAGCTGAATGTTTTTGTGCATGCCAAAAAAAATACAAGGATAACCTCTATCGAATTTTGGGCCAAAATTCTTTGTAAAAAAATTTAAAAAAATCTCAAACCGTAAAAAGTTTCAAAAATCGTGAAAAATAGAAAACAGGTCGTCTTGCCGCAAAATTTCACATGAAGGCTTAGGGGACCATTGTATGAATTTACAAGCCATAAAATGGCATTGGCACGATAGAAATATGAAGATGTGCTTGAACCCACCTATCACTCGATCGATCCATGGCTTGTGCATCCCACCTCTCCAGCTGGTTAAGTGCTCGTACACTCGATTCATGGGTTGACTTAGGCATATGTAGTGCGCTCCCAGTCTAAGATCAAACCAGATCGGGGGTTGCGGTAGTAGGACTCGCAACGGGTTCGATAGCACACAGAGGGGACCGAGTCAATCCCCAAGTTGGGCATCCTACCTCTCTAGCTGGCTGAGTGCCCACATGCTCGTTTCATGGGTTGACTTAGGCATACGGAGTTCATCCCCAGTCTAAGCATACGGAGTTCATTCCCAGTCTAAGATCAGACCAGACCGAGGGTTACGACAGCAGGACCTGCAGCAGGATCGACAGCATGTAGGGGGTGATCGAGCCGATCCTCGACTTACGCATTCTGCCTATCCAGTCGGTTGAGTGCCCGCACGCTCGTTTCATGGGTTGGCTTAGTAATACAGAGTTAATTCCATGTCTAAGCCCCAACCGGACCGAGGGTTGTGGCAGCAGGACTGACAGCACACAGTTGGGGATCGGGCTAATCCCCAGCTTGCACATTATGCCTCTCCGATCGGCTCAGCGCCCGCACGCTCGTTTCGTGGGTTGACTTAGGCATACGGGGTTCATTCCCAGTCTATGATCGGACCGACAGCGGGATTGGCACCAGCACACAGTGGGGGAGTGGACCGATCCTCGGCTTGTGCATCCTACCTCTCCGATCGGTTGAGCACCCGCATGCTCGTTTTATTGGTTGACTTAGGCATATAGAGTTCATTCCCGGTCTAAGCCCCAACTGGATTGAGAGACCCACACCGGGATCGACAGCACGCAGAAAGGGACCGAGCTGATCCTTGGCTTACGCATTTTGGTTCTTCGTTCAGCTAAACACTTGTACGCTCGTTTCATGGGTTGACTTAGGCATACGTAGTGCATTCTCGATCTCAACCAACCAAGGGCCAGAGGCTATCAATGGCATTTGGGGTAAGAACCGAGGGGGACCAGCAGTGGGATCTTTGGTTGGCTCGCGCATCCTGCCCCCAGTGGTCGGTTCGATGTTCGCACACTTATTTCAAGGTTCGATCGGGGCTCAACACATGCCGATGGTGGTCGAGGCAACCGCCTGCACCATGAACCAGCATGTACCGATGGTGTACGATGCAACCGCCCTCACCAAGGGCCATCTTGTGCCGATGGTGATCGAGGCAACCGCCCACACCAGGGCCCAGATTATGCCGATGGTGGTCGAGGCAAGTGCCTGTACCAAAGGGCAGCCTGTACCGATGATGGTCGATGCATGCGCCATTCTCACACCCTGGGCGGGCGCGCCAGGCACATCAGGCTCACCAGCAGGTGAGCCAGAGGTTGAGGCCCGTAGACCAAGCATGCTGGCAAGTATCTGTGTGTAAAGCCTAGAAAACGAGTTCAGAACGCCCACCCAACTTGCAGGCCAGCCCGTGAGACCAAGGCCTGGCATACAAGCTGCCCGCACCACATCCAGAAGGGCCTAAGGTGTTGGGCATGTAAGGAAAGCTTCTGGAAGCAGGTAGGTTCAGCAGGAGCATCCTGGCAGATTTGGTTGACCCTGAAAATCAGGAGTTAGCATCATGATTGATTGTAATCTGTATAATCCCTTGATTTTAGCCTTTATTCTAGGGATATTGCCATCAAGTGTAGCTAGAGCCTCAACTATAAATAGAGGGCTGCTCCACCATCATTTGTACACCATCAAACACTTCTGTTTCAGTGAATACAAGAGCATTTCCAAAATTCTACCTTCTTATCCTACTTCTCTTTAACTTGCGTAATCAACCCTTCCTATTATTCTAGTGCCCACACGCTTGTGTTTTAGGCTGACTTAGGCATAAAAGAGGAGATTCCAAGCCTAATGTCGCACAGTTTCTGAGTCTATGGTCAAAGCTCGTGATAGTTGGTATCAGAGCAAGTTTGATTCTACGTGTTTATGTTGTGCAGGTTAGATCATGATTGAGGAGATGGCATCCCAAAGCGACGTTGCTAGCCAACAACCAGAGGCCCAGGAATATGGGCGTGGAAGAGGCAAGAAAGCCAGTTCTAGAGATATCTGGTCTACCATTGACGGTAGGCTGGCCAAAGTGGAGGTGACCATGGGCGACATGAAGGAGAAGCTTGAGAAAGTAGAGACTCGCATTGCATCGCTAGACTCCATGGGGAAGGAGATCCAAAGTGAGCTGGAAACTGCTCTCAACAAAGGCATGGACGTGATCACCCAGAAGAATAAGGCCTTGGAGGCTAAAGTGCTGTTCTTGCGCGATGGCATGGAGGCCATGTGCCAGCGGATGGAAGAGCTTACCAGTGAGTTCGTTGCTTGCAAGACTGCCTTTGGGAATGGCATGTTTGCCAGAGTGTCCAAATCCAGATTGGAGGTCCCCAAGCCTAAGGAGTTCAAGGCGACTAGGGCGGCTAAGAAAGTAGACAACTACCTTTGGGGTATGGAGCAGAACTTCCAGGCCATGGGCATGCAAAACGAGGCGATAAAGGTAAGCACCGCTGCTATGTATCTCACTGATGTAGCCTTATTGTGGTGGAGGCACAGGTGTGATGATGTCAGGCGTGGAAGCGCCAAGATTGGGCTAAGAAAGTATACCGATGATTAGGCGCAGGCAAAGTTACGTCGGCTTAGCCAGCAAGGAGACATAAGGGAGTATGTCTAGAAATTCTCTAAATTGATGCTCTAGATCTCAGATCTAGGTGAAAAGGATGCCTTATTTGCTTTCATGGATTGGCTGAAGTCGTGGGTGATGTATGAGCTACAAAAGAGGGGGTTCCGGGGGGTGTGCACACATGATATGCGGTGGGTGCTGGTACTTGGCCCTTATATTGGCCCCCTATCCCTCATCAAAACTCGAGAACTCACACCCCCTTAAAGAGCATTTGAGATTTTATAGGTTTGCTCATAGTAGCCATTAAAGTGTCTAAAAAAGGGACATTTTTTTCAAATGATCACAAAATCTTCTCCATTTCAAGTTTTTAGTTGAAATTTTTTGTGCATGCCAACAAAAATACAAGGATCATGTCTAGAAAATTTGGGGCCAAAACACCTTCTAAAAAATTTTCAAAAAATCTCGAACCGTAAAACATTTCAAAAATCATGAAAAAAAGAAAACGGGTCGTCTTGCCACGAAACCTCACATGAAGGCTTAGGGGTCCATTGTATGAATTTACAATCCATAAAATGTCATTGGTACGATAGAAATATGAAGATGTGCCAGAACCCACCTACCACTCGATCGATCCAGGCTTGCGCATCCCACCTTTCGGCCGGCTAAGTGCCTGCACGCTTGTTTTGTGGGTTGACTTAGGCATACATAGTACATTCCCGGTCTCGACCAACCAATGGCCAAAGGCTATCGACGGCATTTGGGGCAAAACCGAAGGGGACCAGCAACGAGATCCTTGGTCAGCTCATGCATCCCACCCCTAACGGTCGGGTCGGGTTGAGGCAACCGCCCGCACCATAGCCCAGCATGGGTCGATGGGGTTCGATGCAACTGCCCGTACCAGGGGCCATCTTGTGTCGATTGTGGTCGAGGTAACTGCCTACACCAGGGACTAGCTTGTGCCGATGGCGGTCAAGGTAAGTGCCTGTACCAAAGGGCAGCCTATGCCGATGACGGGTGCTCAGCCGACTGGAGAGCTAGAATACACAAGCTGAGGATCGACCCAGTCCTGCTCTGCATGCTGCTGATACCGCTACGGGTCCCTCGGCCGGGTTGCGGCTTAGACCAGGAATAAACTTCGTATGCCTAAGTCAACCCATGAAATGAGCGTGCGGGCGCTCAGCTGGCCGGAGAGGCAGGATGCGCAAGTCAAGGATCGACCTGATCCCCCTCTACGTGCTGCTATCGATCCCACTACTGGTCTGATCTTAGACTGGGAATGAACTCCGTATGCCTAAGCCAACCCACAAAACGAGCATGCGGGCGCTGAGCCGGTCGGAGAAGCATAATGTGCAAGCTGGGGATAGGCTCGATCCCCCTCTTCATGCTGTCAGTCTCGCTGCCGCAATCCTCGGTCCGGCTGGGGCTTAGACATGGAATGAACTCTGTATGCCTAAGCCAACCCACGAAACGAGCGTGCGGGTCCTTAGCCGGTCGGAGAGGCAGAATGCACAAGCCGGGGACCAGCCCTGTCCCCCCTACGTGTTGACAATCTTGCTACGGGTCCTGCTGCCACAGCCCTCGACCCGATCTGATCTTAGACTAGGAATAAACTCCATATGCTTAGACTAGGGATGAACTTTGTTTGCCTAAGTCAACCCATGAAACGAGCACGCGGGCGCTCAGCCGGCCAGAGAGGCAAGATATGCAAGCCAGGGATCGACCCGATCCCCTCTGCGTGCTACCGAGCCCGCTGCGGGTCTTGCTACTGTAACCCTTGATTCGGTCCGATCTTAGACTAGGAGCACACTACGTATCCCTAAGTCAACCCACGAAACAAGTGTGCGGGCACTTAGCCGGCCGAAGAGGCTGGATGCGCAAGCCGTGGATCGATCGAGTGGTAGGTGGGTTCAGGCACATTTTCATAATTCTGCCATGCCAAAGCCATTTTTATGGCTTGTAAATTCATACAATGGTCCCCTAAGCCTTCATGTGAAGTTTCATGGCATGACGACCCGTTTTCTATTTTTCACGATTTTTGAAACTTTTTACGATTCAGGATTTTTTAAAATTTTTTTAGAAGGACTTTTGGCCCCAAATTTGGTAGACGTGATCCTTGTATTTTTATTGGCATGCACAAAAACATTCAGCTAAAAAATCGAAGTGGAGAAGATTTTGTGACTGTTTGAAAAAAATGTCCCTATTTCAGACACTTTAATGGCTACTGGGAGCAAACCTATAAAATCTCAAATGCTCTTTAAAGGGGTGTGAGTTCCCGAGGTTTGATGAGGGATAGGGGCCCAATATAAGGGCCAAGTACCAGCACCCATCGCACATCATGTGTGCACACCCCCCGGCCCCCCCAATCGTAGGAACCCCCAATGCCGTCGGTTAGGTTCTCCGGCAATGCTCCGGTGATGGTGCCCCGGGCAAAAAAAATGTGGCACCAGCACATGCCACATGATGGTGCATGGTGATGCCACATGCTTCGACCATCATCAACACAGGCTACCCTTTGGTACGGGCACTTGCCTCGACCGCCATCAGCACAAGTTGGACCCTGGTGGGTGCGGTTACCTCGATCACCATCAGCACATACCGGCCCTTGGTGTGGGCGATTGGCACGACCACCATCGGCACATGCTGGGCCATGGTACGGGCGGTTGCTCGACCACCATCGACACATGTCAAGCCCCGGTTGATCCCCGAAATGAGCGTGCTAGCACCAAACTGACCGCTGGGGGCAGGATGTGTGAGCTGACCTAGGATCTCGCTGCTGGTCCTGCTACCGCAACCCTCGGTCCGGTTCGATCTTAGACTGGGAATGAACTCTGTATGCTTAGACTGGGGATGAACTCCTTATGCCTAAGTCAACCCACGAAACGAGCGTGCGGGCGCTCAGCCGGTCAGAGAGGCAGGATGCGCAAGCCAGGGATCGACCTGATCCCCTCTACGTGCTGTCGATCCCGCTGCGGGTCTTGCTGCTGCAACCCTCGGTGCGAGCGGTTGCCTCGACACAAGCTGGGCCCTGGTGCAGACGGTTGCCTCGATCACCATCGGCACATGCCGGCCCTTGGTATGGGCGATTGCCTCGACCACCATCGGCAAAAGATGGCTTTTGGTACAGACGGTTGCATCGAACACCATCAGCACATGATGGGCCATGGTACGAGCAGTTGCCTCGACCACCATCGGCACATGCTGAGCCCAGATCAGACCCCGAAACAAGCTTTCGGGTACCGAATCGACTGCTAGGGGCGGGATGCGAAGCCGACCAAGGATCCCACTGCTGGTCCCTTTGGTTATTGCCCAAAACGTCGTCGATAGCCTCTGGCCCTTGGTTGCTCGAGACCGAGAATGCACTACGTATGCCTAAGTCAACCCATGAAACGAGTGTGCGGGCGTTCAACCGAACGGAGAGCCAAAATGCATAAATCGAGGATTGGCCCGATCCACCTCTACGTCCCATCGATCCCACTGTGGGTCTCTAGGTCCGGTTTGGGCTTAGACCGGGAATGAACTCCATATGCCTAAGCCAACACATGAAATGAGCGTGTGGGAGCTCAGTCGATCGGAGAGACAGAATGCGTAAGCCGAGGATCAGCCCAGTCCCCGTTTGCGTGCTGCTGCCAATTCGATCTTAGACTGGGAATAAACTTCGTATGCCTAAGTCAACCCATAAAATTAGCGTGCAGGCGCTGAGCGAGCCACAAAGGCATAATGTGCAAGCCAAGGATCGGCCCGGTCCCCCTCTGCGTGCTACCGGTCCCACTGCCACAACCCTTAATCCGACCGATGCTTAGACATGGAATGAACTCCGTATGCCTAAGCCAACCCATGAAACGAGCGTGCGGGTGCTCAGCCGGTCAGAGAGACAGGATGCACAAGCCGGGGTTTGACTTGATCCCCTCTGCGTACCACTGATCCCGTTGCGGGTCCTATTGCTATAATTTTTGGTCTCGTTCGATCTTAGATTGGGAGCGCACTACGTATACCTAAGTCAACCCACAAAACGAGTGTGCGGGCACTAAGTCGGTCGAAGAGGCGGGATGCGCAAGCTGTGGATCGATCGAGTGGTGGGTGGGTTCAGGCACATCTTCATATTTCTGCCATGCCAATGCCATTTTTATGGCTTGTAAATTCATACAATGGTCCCCTAAGCCTTCATGTGAAGTTCCATGGCAAGATGACCTGTTTTCTATTTTTCATGATTTTTAAAACTTTTTACGGTTCGGGATTTTTTAAAATTTTTTTAGAAGGATTTTTGACCCCAAATTTGGTAGACGTGATCCTTGTATTTTTGTTGGCACGCACAAAAAAATTCAGCTAAAAACCTGAAGTGGATAAGATTTTGTGACCGTTTGAAAAAAATGTCCCCATTTCAGACACTTTAAGGGCTACTGGGAGCAAACCTATAAAATCTCAAATGCTCTTTAAGGGGGTGTGAGTTCTCGAGGTTTGATGAGGGATAGAGGGCCAATATAAGGGCTAAGTACAAGCACCCATCGCACATCATGTGTGCACACCCCCCGGCCCCCTCAATCACCGAAACCCCCAATGCCGTCGAGTAGGTTCTTCGACGATGCGACGACGATGGTGCCCCGAGCGAAAAAAATGTGGCACCAGCACATGCCCGAGCCCAGCATGTGTGCCGTAGCTCGAAATCAAACTTTGGCCAAGGCCGCAACCATCAATGGCACATGATGGCGCATGGTGATGGCACATGCATCAACCATCATCGGCACAGGCTGCTGCCCTTTGGTGCGGGCACTTGCCTCGACCACCATCAGCACAAGCTGGGCCCTGGTACGGGTAATTGCCTCGATCACCATCGACACATGCCGACCTTTGGTACGGGTAATTGCCTTGACCACCATTGGCACAAGATGGCCCCTAGTGCGGGCGGTTGCATCGAACAGCATCGGCAGATGTTGGGCCGTGGTGCAGGCGGTTGCCTTGACCACCATCGGCACAGGCCAAGTCTCGATCAGCCCCTGAAACAAGTGTGCTGGCACTGAACCGACCGCTAGGGGTGGGATGTGCGAGCTGATCAAGGATCCCGCTGCTGGTCCCCCTCGGTTGTTACCCCAAATGCCTTCGATAACCTCTGGCCCTTGGTTGGTTGAGACTGGGAATGAACTCTGTATGCCTAAGTCAACCCACGAAATGAGCGTACGGTCGTTGAGCCATCGAAGAGGCATAATGTGCAAGTCAGGGATCAGCCCGATCCCCTTCTGCGTGCTGTTGGTCCCGCTGCTACAACTCTCGGTCCGACGAGGGCTTAGACATGGAATGAACTCCTTATGCCTAAGCCAACCTACAAAACGAGCGTGCAGGTGCTCAGTCGATCGGAGAGGTAGAATGCAATAGTCGGGGATCAACCCGGTCCCCCTGCATGTTGCCGATCCTACTGTCGTAACCCTCGGTCCGGTTCGATCTTAGACTGGGAATGAACTTCATATGCTTAGACTGGGGATGAACTCCGTATGCCTAAGTCAACCCACGAAACGAGCGTGTGGGCGCTCAGCCAGCGAGAGAGGTAGGATGTTCAAGTCAGGGATTGACTCGGTCCCCTCTACGTGCTGTCGATCCTGCTGCGAGTCCTGCTGCCGCAACCCTCGATCCGATTTGATCTTAGACTGAGAGTGCACTACGTATGCCTAAGTCAACCCATGAAACGAGCGTGTGGGCACTCAGCCGACCGGAGAGCCAGAATGCACAAGTCGATGATCAGCTCGGTCCCCTCTGTGTGCTGTCGATCCCGTTATGGGTCCCTCGGTCTGGTTGGAGGTTAGACCAAGAATGAACTTCGTATGCCTAAGTCAACCCACGAAACGAGCGTGTGGGCACTCAGCCAGCGGAGAGGGAGGATGCGAAAGCTGAGAATCGACCCGATCCCCCTATGCACGCTGCTGTCGGTTCGATCTTAGACTAGGAATGAACTCTGTATGCTTAGACTGGGAATCAACTCCGTATGCCCAAGTCAACCCATGAAACAAACGTACGGGCACTGAGCCGGCCAGAGAGGCATAATGCGTAAGCCGGGGATCGACCCGATCCCCCTCTGCATGCTGCCAGCCCCGCTACCACAACGCTCGGTCCAGCTAGGGATTAGACATGGAATGAACTCCGTATGCCTAAGCCAACCCACGAAACGAGCGTGCGGGCGCTCAACAAGCCGGAGAGGTAGAATACGCAAGCTGGGGATCAGCTCAGTCCCCCCTATGTGCTGTCGATCCTACTGCTGGTGCTGCTGCCACAACCCTCGTTTCGGTCTGATCTTAGATTGGAAATGAACTCCGTATGCTTAGATTGGGGATGAACTTCGTATGCCTAAGTCAACCCATGAAACGAGTGTACGGGCACTCAGTTGGCCAGAGAGGCAAGATACGCAAGCCGAGGATTGACCCGGTCCCTTTTGCGTGCTATCGATCCCGTTACGGGTCCTGCTGCCACAACCCTTTGTCCGATCTGATCTTAGACTAGGAGCGCACTACGTATGCCTAAGTCAACCCACGAAACGAGCGTGCGGGCACTTAGCCTGTCCGAGAGGCGGGATGCGCAAGCCGTGGATCGATCGAGTGGTAGGTGGGTTCAGGCACATCTTAATATTTCTATCAGGCCAATGCCATTTTTATGGCTTGTAAATTCATACAATGGTCCCTTAAGCCTTCATGTGAAGTTTCATGGCAAGATGACCCGTTTTTTATTTTTCACGATTTTTGAAACTTTTTACGGTTCGAGATTTTTTAAAATTTTTTTGGAAGGAGTTTTGGCCACAAATTTGGTAGATGTGATCCTTGTATTTTTGTTGGCACGCACAAACAAATTCAGCTAAAAACTCGAAATGGAGAAGATTTTGTGACCATTTGAAAAAAATGTCCCCATTTTAGACACTTTAATGGCTACTGGGAGCAAACCTATAAAATCTCAAATACTCTTTAAGAGGGTGTGAGTTCTCGAGGTTTGATAAGGGATAGGGGGCCAATATAAAGGCCAAGTACCAGCACCCATCGCACATCATGTAGGCACAGCCCCCAGCCCCCCAATCGTCGGAACCCCTAATGTCACCGGTTATGTTCTCCGACGATGCTTCAGTGATGGTGCATCGGGCGAAAAAAATGTGGTACTAGCACATGCTAGAGCCTAGCATGTGCACCGTGGCTCAAAATCAAATTTTTGCCAAGGCCTCGACCATCAATGGCACATGATGGTGCATGGTGATGGCACATGCATCGACCATCATCGGCACAGGCTGCCTTTTGGTACGGGCACTTGCCTTGACCGCCATCGGCATTAGCTGGGCCCTGGTGCAGGCGGTTGCCTCAACCACCTTTGGCACAAGATGGCCCCTGGTGCGGGTGGTTACATAGAACACCATCGGCACATGCTGGGTCGTGGTACTAGCGGTTGCCCCGACCACTATCGGCACATGTCAAGCCCCGATCGAGGCCCAGAAATGAGTGTGCGAGCACCAAACCGATCGATGGGGGCGAGATGCATGAGCCGACCAAGGATCCCACTACTGGTCCCCCTCAGTTGTTGCCCAAAATGCCATCGATAGCCTCTGGCCCTTGGTTGGTCGAGATCGGGAATGCACAACATATGCCTAAGTCAACCTATGAAACGAGCGTGCGGGCACTCAGTCGATCGGAGAGCCAGAATGCACAAGCTGAGGATCGACCCGATCACCCTCTACGTGCAGTCGATCCCACTGCGGGTCCCTTGGTCTGGTTAGGGCTTAGACGAGGAATGAACTTCGTATGCCTAAGTCAACCCACGAAACAAGCGTGCGGGTGCTCAATCGATCGAAAAGGCAAAATGCGTAAGTCGAAGATCAGCTCAGTCCCCTTCTGCGTGCTGCTGTTGGTCTGATCTTAGACTGGGAATGAACTCCGTATGCTTAGACTGGGAATGAACAAGCGTGGGGGTGCTGTGCCAACCGGAGAGGCATAACGCTTAAGTCGAAGATCGACCTGGTGCCCTTTTGCATGCTGTCGATCCCGCTGCGACAACCTTCGATCTAGCTGGGGCTTAGACATGGAATGAACTCTGTATGCCCAAGCCAACCCATAAAATGAGCGTGCGGGGGTGCAATCGACCGAAGAGGCAGAATGCACAAGCCAGGGATCAGCCCGGTCCCCCCTACGTGTTGCCGATCCCGTTGTGGGTCCTTCAGTGCGGTTGGGGCTTAGACCGAGAATGAACTCCATATGCCTAAGTCAACCCACGAAATGAGCGTACGGGTGCTCAACCAGCCAGAGAGGCAGGATGCACAAGCCGGGGATCGACCCTATCCTTTCTACGTGCTATCGATCTCGCTGCGAGTCCTACTATTGCAAGCCTCAGTCTGGTCTGATCTTAGACTGGGAGTGCACTACGTATGCCTAAGTGAACCCACGAAACGAGCGTACGAGCACTTAGTCGACCGGAGAGGCAGGATACGTAAGCCGTGGATAGATCGAGTGGTAGGTGGGTTAGGCACATCTTCATATTTCTGCCATGCCAATGCCATTTTTATGGCTTGTAAATTCATACAATGGTCCCCTAAGCCTTCATGTGAGGTTTCGTGGCAAGACGACCCGTTTTCTATTTTTCACGATTTTTAAAACTTTTTACGGTTCAGGATTTTTTTAAATTTTTTTAGAAGGAGTTTTGGCCCCAAATTTGGTAGATGTGATCCTTGTATTTTTGTTGGCACGCACAAACAAATTCAGCTAAAAACTCGAAGTGGAGAAGATTTTGTGACAATTTGAAAAAAATGTCCCCATTTCAGACACTTTAATGGCTACTGGGAGCAAACCTATAAAATCTCAAATGCTCTTTAAGGGGGTGTGAGTTCTCGACGTTTGATGAAGGATAAGGGGCCAATATAAGGGCCAAGTACCAGCACCCATCGCACATCATGTGCGCACACGCCCCGGCCCCCCCAATCGCTGAAACCCCCAATACCGCCGGTTAGGTTCTCCAGCGATGCTCCGACAATGGTGTCCCGAGCAAAAAGAATGTGGCACCAGCACATGCTTGAGGCCAGCATGTGTATCGTGGCTCAAAATCAAACTTTGGCCAAGGCCTCAACCATCAATGGCACATGATGGTGCATGGTGATGGCACATGCATCGACCATTATCGACAGAGGCTGCCCTTTGGTACGGGCACTTACCTCGACCGCCATTGGCACAAGCTGGCCCCTAGTACAGGCAGTTGCCTCGATGAGCATCGGCACATATCGGCCCTTGGTGCAGGCAATTGCCTTGAGCACCATCGGCACATGCTGGGCCGTGGTACGGGCGTTTACCTCGACCACCATAGGCACATGCCGAGCCCCAGTTGGCCCTCGAAATGATAGTGTGGGCATCGAACCGACCGTTGGGGGAGGGATACGCTAGTAGACCAAGGATCCCGCTGCTAGTCCCCCTCGGTTGTAGCCCAAACACCGTCGATAGCCTCTGGCCCTTGGTTGGTTGAGACCGGGAATGCACTATGTATGCCTAAGTCAACCCATGAAATGAGCGTGCAGGCGCTCAGCCGACCGGAGAGGCATAATGAGCAAGCCAGGGATCGGCCCGATACCCCTCTGTGTGCTACCGGTCTCGCTGCCACAACCCTTAGTACAGCTGGGGATTAGACATGGAATGAACTCCGTATGCCTAAGCCAACCCACGAAACGAGCGTGCGGGCGTTCAGTCGACCGGAGAGGCAGAATGTGCAAGTCGAGGATCGGCTCGATCCCCCCTACGAGCTACCGATCCTACTGTTGGTCCTGTTACCGTAACACTTAGTCCGGTCTGATCTTAGACTGGGAATGAACTCCGTATGCTTAGACTGGGGATGAGCTCCATATGCCTAAGTCAACCCATGAAACGAGCGTACAGGTGCTCAGCCGGCCAGAGAGGCAGGATGCGCAAGTCGAGATCGACCCGGTCCCATCTGCATGCTATCGATCTCGCTGCGTGTCCTGCTACAGCAACCCTTGGTCTGGTCCGATCTTAGACTAAGAGCGCACTACATATGCCTAAGTCAACCCATGAAACGATCGTGCGGGCACTTAGCCGGCCAGAGAGGCGAGATGCGCAAGCCGTGGATCGATCGAGTGGTAGGTGGGTTTTGACACATCTTCATATTTCTGCCATGCCAATGCCATTTTTATGGCTTGTAAATTCATACAATGGTCCCCTAAGCCTTCATGTGAAGTCTCGTGGCAAGACGACCCGTATTTTATTTTTCACAATTTTTGAAAACTTTTTACGATTTGGGATTTTTTAAAATTTTTTTAGAAGGAGTTTTGGCCCCAAATTTGGTAGACGTGATCCATGTATTTTTGTTGGCACACACAAAAAAATTCAGCTAAAAACTCGAAGTGGAGAAGATTTTCCGACCGTTTGAAAAAAATGTCCCTATTTTAGACACTTTAATTGCTACTGGGAGCAAACCTATAAAATCTCAAATGCTCTTTAAGGGGGTTTGAGTTCTGGAGGTTTGATGAGGGATAGGGGGCCAATATAAGGACCAAGTACCAGCACCCATCGCACATCATGTGTGCACAGCCCCCGGCCCCCCAATCGTAAAACCCCCAATGTCGTCGGTTAGGTTCTCCGGCGATGCTCCGGCGATGGTGCCCCGGACGAAAAAAATGTGGCACCAGCAGATGCTTGAGCCCAGCATGTGCACCATGGCTCAAAATCAAACTTTGACCAAGGCCTCAACCATCAATGGCACATGATGGCGCATGGTGATGGCACATGCATCAACCATCATCGGCACAGGCTGCCCTTTGGTACGGGACTTGCCTTGATCGCCATCGGCACAAGCTGGACCCTAGTGCAGGTGGTTGCCCCGATCACCATCAACACATGCCGACCCTTGGTGCGGGCAATTACCTCAACCACCATCGGCACAAGATGGCCCTTGGTGCGGGCGGTTGCATCGAACACCATCGGCACATGCTGGGCTGTGGTGCGGGCGGTTGCCTCGACCACCATCGACACATGCTGAGCCCCGGTCGGCCCCGAAAATGAGCATGCGGGCACTGAACTGATCAATGGGGTTAGGATGCATGAGCTGACCAAGGATCCCACTGTTGGTCCCCTTCGGTTGTTGCCCAAAACACCGTCGATAGCCTCTTGCCCTTGGTTGGTGGAGATCAAGAACGCACTACGTATGCCTAGGTCAACCCATGAAATGAGCGTGCGGGCACTCAGCCGATCGGAGAGCCAGAATGCGTAAGCCAAGGATCGACCAGGTCCCCCCCTGCGTGCTGTCGATCCTGCTGCTTGTCCTGCTGCCACAACCCTAGGTCCGGTCCGATCTTAGACTGGGAATGAACTCCGTATGCTTAGACTAGGAATGAACTCCATATGCCTAATCCAACCCATGAAACGAGCGTGCGAGCACTCAACCGACCGGAGAGGCAGAATGCGCAAGCCAGGGATCGGCCCGATCCCCCCTGCGTACTGTCGATCTTGCTGCTGGTCCTACTATCGTAACCTACGAAACGAGCGTACGGGTGCTCAGCTGGTCAGTGAGGTAGAATGTGCAAGCCAGGGATCGGCTCGATCCCCCTTGCGTCTGCCGATCCTGCTGCCACAACCCTCGGTCTGGTTCGATCTTCGACTGAGAATGAACTCCGTATGCTTAGAATAGGGATGAACTCCGTATGCCTAAGTTAACCCACGAAACGAGCGTGCGGGCGCTCAGCCGGCCAGAGAGGCAGGATGCGCAAGTCGAGGATCGACCCGATCCCCTTTGCGTGCTACCGATCCCATTGTAGGTCCTACTGCCGCAACCCTCGATCTAGTTCGATCTTAGACTGGGAGCGCACTACGTATGCCTAAGTCAACCCACGAAACGAGTGTGCGGGCACTTAGCTAGCCGGAGAGGTGGGATGCACAAGCCGTGGATCGATCGAGTGGTAGGTGGGTTCAGGCACATCTTCATATTTCTGTCATGCCAATGCAATTTTTATGGCTTGTAAATTCATACAATGGTCCCTTAAGCCTTCAAGTAAAGTTTCGTGGCAAGACGATCCGTTTTCTATTTTTGATGATTTTTGAAATCTTTTTACGGTTCGAGATTTTTTTAAATTTTTTTAGGAGGACTTTTGGCCCCAAATTTGGTAGACGTGATCCTTGTATTTTTGTTGGAACGCAAAAAAAAGTTCAGCTAAAAACTCGAAGTGGAGAAGATTTTGTGGCCGTTTGAAAAAAATGTCCCCATTTCACACACTTTAATGGCTACTGGGAGCAAACCTGTAAAATCTCAAATGCTCTTTAAGGGGTGTGAGTTCTCAACATTTAATGAGGGATAGGAGGACAATATAAGGGCCAAGTACCAGCACCCATCGCACATCATGTGCGCACACCCCCCGGCCCCCCCAATCGTCGGAACCCCCAATGTCGTTGGTTAGGTTCTCCGACGATGCTCCGGTGATGGTGCCCCGGGTGAAAAAAATATGGCACCAGCACATGCCCGAGCCCAGCATGTGCGCTATTTTTCAAAATCAAACTTCGACCAAGGCCTCGACCATTAATGGCACATGATGGCGCATGGTGATGGCACATGCATCGAGCATCATTGGCACAGGTTGCCCTTTGGTACGGGCACTTAGCTCGACCGCCATCGGCACAAGCTGGGCCCTGGTGCGGGTGATTGCCTCGATGACCATTGGCACATGCCGACCCTTGGTGCAAGCGATTGCCTTGACCACCATCGGCACAAGATGACCCCCGATACGGGCGGTTACATCGAACACCATCGGCACATGTTGGGCTGTGGTGCGGGCAGTTACCTCGACCACCATCGACACATGTCGAGCCTCGATCGGCCCCCAAAATGAGTGTGCTGGCTCTGAATCAACCACTGAGGGTGGGATGCGCAAGCCGAACAAGGATCCCGCTGCTGGTGCCCCTTGGTTGTTACCCCAAACATCGTTGATAGCCTCTGGCCCTAGGTTTGTCGAGATCGAGAATGCACTACGTATGCCTAAGTCAACCCATTAAACGAGCGTGCGGTTGCTCAATCGATTGAAGAGCTAGAATGCACAAACTGAGGATCGGCCCGATCACCCTCTGCGTGCTGCCGATCTCGCTGCAGGTCGTTCGATCCAGTTAGGGCTTAGACCGAGAATGAAGTCCGTATGCCTAAGTCAACCCACGAAAAGAGTGTGTGAGCGCTCAGTCAGCTGGAGAGGTAGGATGCGCAAGCCAACGATCAGCCCGATCCCCCTCTACGTGCTGCTGCCAATCCAGCTGCCGGTCTGATCTTAGACTGGGAATGAACTCCGTATGCTTAGACTGGGAATGAACACCGTGGCTTAAAATCAAACTTCGGCCAAGGCCTCGACCATCAATGGCACATGATGGCGCATGGTGATGGTGTCACACCCTGGTGATGGGCACATGACATTCTTGCAAAACTTCCTTGCGGAGCTTCCCGTGCTATGGCACAAATAGTCTACTACCCCTGGTGTACAACAAACCATCCTGCATCCAAAATCACCTAGTCTTACCTTGCTGGGTGTACTCCATCAGAGCTTTGCCTGTAGGATCATGCGTAAGTCCCTCCTTGATGCGTGACACCAGTGACCCCTCTAGTTGGCTAATGGCAGCAAGGTTAGCCTTCCTGCTCAGGGCGTCTGCCACTAGGTTCACCCACCTCGGCTTGTACTCTATCTGAAAATCAAATTCCGTAAGAAAATCTTACCATCTCGCTTGCTTGGGGGACAGCTTCTTCTGCGTCTGGAAGTAGCTGATCACCACATTGTCCATCCAAACCATGAACCTCGACCCCAACAGGTAATGGCACCAAGTGTGCAAGCAGTGCACCATTGCAGTCATCTCCTTCTCTTGGATCGTGTACTTATGTTCATTCTCGTTCAGCTTCCTACTCTCGAACGCGATTGGACGTCCCTCCTGCATCAACATGCCCCCTATGGCAAAGTGTGATGCATCCGTATGCACCTCAAATGGCTTGGCATGGTCTTGCAAGGCCAAGACTAGCTCCTCTATCACAGCCCACTTCAACCTGTCAAAGGCTTCCTGGCACCCTGGGCTCCACTCTTATGCTCTCCCTTTCTTGAGCAAGTCAGTCAATGGTGTGGCTATTGCTGAGTGACCTTTGATGAAGTGCCTATAGTAGTTAACCAGCCTAAGGAAAGATCTCAACTTAGTGACCTTGGCTGGTGGTTGCCACTCCAAGATGGCATGTATCTTGCCTTCATCCATGCGTATCCTGCCATCTCCCACTATGTGGCCAAGGAACGGGATCTCCTGCTGGGCGAATGAGCACTTCTCCCTCTTGACAAACAGCTTGTGCACCCGTAACACCTCAAACACCTATCTCAAGTGGTTTACATGCTCTCCCAAAGTCTGGCTATAGATCACAATGTCATCCAAATAAACCACAATAAATCGATCAAGGAATGACTGAAGTACCTTGTTCATAAGGGTGCAGAATGTTGCTGGGGCATTTGTGAGTCCGAAAGGCATCACCAAGAACTCATACAAACCATATCGAGTGACACATGCTATCTTTGGCTCATCTCCCTCCGCGATCCTGACTTGATAGTAGCCCGACTTCAAATCCAACTTGGTGAACCACCTTGCGCTTCCAAGTTGATCAAACAAGTTCGCAATGAGTGGGATGGGGTACTTGTTTTTGATGGTCAGTTTGTTCAAAGCCTGGTAGTCTATGCACAGTCACGATGACCCATCATGCTTGAACTGGAATAGAACCGGTGCACCATAGGGTGCCTTCGATGGCCTGATAAAGCCAACATCAACAAACTCTTTGAGCTACTTCCTTAACTCCTCCAACTCTGGTGGAAACATTTGGTAAGAGGCTCTAGCTGGTGGCTTGGCCTCGGACACCAGCTCGATCTTGTGGTCCACTTCACTCTTAGGTGTAGCTTGCTAGGCAGCTTTATGGGCATCACATCACTAAAGGTCTACAGCACCTTTAGCACCTTAAAGGGTGACTCGGTCTCCTTCTCCCTTGGCTCATCATATTTCAGGGCTGCCAATAAGGTGTCTTCTTGTTTGCTTACCGTCTTGGCAAATTGGATGGCAAACACCACCCGTGACCTAACTCTAGACCCTCTCCTTAATGGCACTAGACATTGGCACCGTGCATCCAAGATGTAAACACAATCGGAAAAAGGCACAAGAAGGGCTTTAATCTGAACAAGAAAATCTAACCCAATCACAAACTCATACTTGTCAAGGGGTATTACCTCTATGGTCTTCTTGCCTTTCCAGTCTCCAAGCTGCAACTCCACTCCCTGTGCTACTTCAATGGCTGGAACCTCCTTGGAGTTCACCGTCTTAATGGTACCAATCCCTTTCTGTACTTTTAGTCTAAGCTTTCAGGCTCCATCACCTGAAATAAAAATATGTGAGGCACTTGTGTCCACCAGTGCGCTCACCTTCTGACTCGTAACCATCAGATTCATAAACATCAAGCCCTTTGGCTTGCAGCTCCCCTTGCTTTGGATAGCATTGAGCACCAATGACCCAAGCTTTGCTGCCCCTGACTCTGGCTCCTCGTCAGACTCCTTATCTATAGCAGCCAGCTTGCCCTTCTGTGGGCAATTGCGCTATGTGGCTCCCTTCACATAGGTAGCATGCTAGTCGCCCTCGGTCCCCTTTTGCTTTCCACTTACCTGCTGGTGGCTTCCTCTCACCATCTTTGGTTGAACGGTCTTGGTCTTCATCCTTGGACTTTCGATCATGATCTTTCCCCTTGGACTACTTCTTTCGGTCCCTATCGTCGCTGCCCTTACCCTTACGCTTGGAAGACTCGAACTTGTTCAGAGGCTTGAACTCTATCAAGGCCTCGGCAGTAGTCATGGCTCTAGCCAAGTCATGAACTCCTCTTCTTTGTAGCTCATGCTTCACCCATGGCTTTAGCCCATCCATGAAAGCAAAGAAGGCATCCTTCTCACCTAGATCTGAGATCTGTAGCATTAGTTCAGATAATTTTTGGACATATTCCCTTATGTCCCCTTGTTGGCTCAGCCTATGCAACTTTGCCTGTGCCTCATCATTGGCATACTTTAGGTAAAATTGTTCTTTGAACTCCTTTTGGAACTCTGCCCAGGTTCCAATCTTGGCGTTCCCATGCCTGACATCATCACACCTTCACCTCCACCACAATAAAGCTACATCAGTGAGATACATAGCAGCGGTGCTTACCTTTATTGCCTCATCTTGCATGCCCATGGCCTGGAAGTACTGCTCCATACCCCAAAGGTAGTTGTCTACTTCCCTGGCCACCATAGTCCCCTTGAACTCCTTAGGCTTAAGGACATCCAATCTGGATTTGGACACTCCGGCAAACATGCCATTCCCAATGGCAGTCTTGCGAGCAACAAGCTCACTGGCAAGCTCTTCCATCCGGTGGCGCATGGCCTCCATGCCATCACGCAAGGTCAGCACCTCAGCGTCCAAGGCCTTATTCTTCTGGGTGATCACATCCATGCCTTTGTTGAGATAAGCTTCCAGCTCACTTTGGATCTCCTCCCCCATGGAGTCTAGCGATGCAATGTGAGTCTCTACCTCTTCAAGCTTCTCCCCCATGTCGCCTATGGTCACCTCTACCTTGGCCAGCCTACCGTCCATGGTAGACCAGATATCTCTAGAATTGGCTTTCTTGCCTCTTCCATGCCCATGCTCCTGGGCCTCTGGTTGTTGGCTAGCAACGTTGCTTTGGGATGCCATCTCCTCAATCACGATCTAAACTGCACATCACAAACATGTAGAATCAAACTTGCTCTGATACCAACTGTCACGGGCTCTGACCTAAGACTCAGAATCCATGCGGCTTTAGGCTTGAAATCTCCTCTTTTGTGCCCAAGTCAGCCTAAAACACAAGCGTGTGAGCACTATAACACTGGGAAGGGCTAATTACGCAAGTTGAAGAGAAACAGGATAACAAGACAGAATTCTGGAAATGCTCTTGTATTCACTGAAACAGAAGTGTTTGATGGTGTACAAATGAGGGTGGAGCAGCCCTCTATTTATACTTGAGGCTCCAGCTACAACTTAATGGCAATATCCCTATGATAAAGGCTAAAATCATGGGATTACAATCAATCAAGATGCTAACTCTTGATTTTCAAGGTCAATCAAATCTGTCAGGATGCTCTTGCTGATCCTGCCTACTTCTCGAAGCTTTCCTGCTGATCACCATTGGCATATGCTGGCCCTTGGTACGGGCCATTACCTCGACCACCATCGGCATAAGATGGCCCCTGGTACGGGTGGTTGCATCGAACACCATCGACACATACTGGGCTGTGGGGCAGGGGGTTGCCTCGACCACCATCCACACATGTCGAGCCCCGGTCGGCCCCCGAAATGAGCGTGCGAGCATCGAACCAACCGCTGGGGGCGGGATGCATGAGCCGACCAAGGATCCCGCTGCTGGTCCCTCTCGGTTGTTGCCCCAAATGTCGTCGATAGCCTCTGGCCCTTGGTTGGTCGAGATCGGGAATACACTATGTATGCCTAAGTCAACCCATGAAACGAACGTGCGGGTGCTCAGCCGATCAGAGAGCTAGAATGCATAAGCTGAGGATCGGCTTGATCCTCCTCTGTGTGATGCCAATCCCGCTGTGGGTCTTTCAGTTCGGTTGGGGCTTAGATCGGGAATGAACTCCGTATACCTAAGTTAACCCATGAAACGAGCGTACGGACACTCAGTCGAATGGAGAGGCAGGATGCGAAGGTCGAGGATCAGCCCGGTCCCCCTCTGCGTGCTGTTACCGATCCCGCTGTCGGTCCGATCTTAGACTCAATCCCCCTCTCCGTGCTGCCAGTGCCGCTGCCACAAACCTCAGTCCGACTGGGGCTTAGACATGGAATGAACTCCGTATGCCTAAACCAACCCATGAAATGAGCATGCAGGCGCTCAGCCAGTCGAAGAGGCATAATGCGCAAGCTGAGGATTGGCTCGATCCCCCTCTGTGTGCTGTCAGTCCCACTGCCACAACCCTCGATCCGACTGGGGCTTAGACATGGAATGAACTCTGTATGCCTAAGCCAACCCATGAAATGAGTGTGCGGGCACTCAGTCGGCCGAAGAGGTAGAATGCACAAGCCGGGTATCAGTTCAGTCCCCCCTACGTGTTACCGATCCTGCTGCTGGTCCTATCGCTGTAACCTTCGGTTCGATCCGATCTTAGACTGGGAATGAACTCCGTATGCTTAGACTGGGGATGAACTTCGTATAACTAAGTCAACCCACAAAACGAGCGTGTGGGCACTCAGTCGACCAGAGAGGCAGGATGCATAAGCTGGGATGACTCGGTCCCCTCTGCGTGCTGTCGATCCCACTGTGGGTCCTACTATCGTAACCCTCGATTTGGTCCAATCTTAGACTGGAACGCACTACGTATGCCTAAGTCAACCCACGAAATGAGCGTGTGGGCACTTAGCCGATCGGAGAGGTGGGATGCGCAAGCCATGGATCGATCGAATGGTAGGTGGGTTCAGGTACATGTTCATATTTCTACTGTGCCAATGCCACTTTTATGGCTTGTAAATTCATACAATGGTCCCCTAAGCCTTCATGTGAAGTTTTGTGGCAAGACGACCCGTTTTTAATTTTTCATGATTTTTGAAAACTTTTTACGGTTCAGGATTTTTTAAAATTTTTTAGGAGTTTTGGCCCCAAATTTGGTAGACATGATCCTTGTATTTTTGTTGGCATGCACAAAAAAATTTAGCTAAAAACGCGAAGTGGAAAAGATTTTGTGACCGTTTGAAAAAAATGTCCCCATTCCAGACACTATAATGGCTACTGGGAGCAAACCTATAAAATCTCAAATGCTCTTTAAGGGGGTGTGAGTTCTCGAGATTTGATGAGGGATAGGGGCCAATATAAGGGCCAACTACCAACACCCATTGCACATCATGTGCGCACACCCCCCGGCCCCTCCAATCGTCGGAACCCTCAATGCCGCTGGTTAGGTTCTCCGGTGATGCTTCGACGATGGTGCCCCAGGCAAAAATAATGTGGCACCGACACATGCCTGAGCCCAGCATGTGCACCGTGGCTCAAAACTGAACTTCAGCCAAGGCCTCAACTATCAATGGCACGTGGTGGCGCATGGTGATGGCATATGCATCGACCAACATTGGCACAGGCTGCCCTTTGGTATGGGCACTTGCCTTGACCGCCATCGGCACAAGCTGGGCGGTGGTGCGAGCGGCTGCCTCGACCACCATCGGCACATGCCGGCCCTTTGTGCGGGCGATTGCCTTGACCACCATTGGCACAAGATGGCCCCTGGTGCGGGCGGTTGCATCGAACACCATCGGCACATGCTGGCCCGTGGTGCGGGCGGTTGCCTCGACCACCATCGGTACATGTTGAGCCTCGGTCGGCCCTCGAAATGAGAGTGCAGGCACTGAACCGATCGCTGGGGGTGGGATGCTCGAGCCAACCAAGGATCCCGCTGCTGGTCCCCCTCGGTTGTTGCCCCAAATGCCATCGATAACCTCTGGCCCTTTGTTGGTCAAGACTGAGAATGCACTACGTATGCCTAAGTCAACCCATGAAACAAGCGTACGGGCACTTAGCTGGCTGGAGAGCCAGAATGTGCAAGCTGAGGACCGCTCAGTCCCCCTCTGTATGCTACCGATACCACTGTGGGTCCCTCGATCCGATTGGGGCTTAGGTCGAGAATGAACTCCGTATGCCTAAGTCAACCCATGAAACGACTGTGTGGACGGTCAGCTGGTCGGAAAGGCAGGATGTGCAAGCCGAGGATCGGCCCAATCCCCCTTTGCATGCTGCTACCGATCCCGCTGTCGATCCGATCTTAGACTGGGAATGAACTCCGTATGCCTAAGTCAACCCATGAAACGAGCATGCAGGAGTTGAGCCGGCCGGAGAGGCATAATGCGCATGCTGGGGGTTGGTCCGATCCCCTTTTGTGTGCTGTCAATCCCGCTACCATAACCCTCGATCCGGCTGGGGCTTATGTCACGGGCTCTGACGTTAGACTCAAAATCCTTGCGGCCTTAGGCTTGGAATATCCTCCTGTATGCCTAAGTCAGCCTAAAACACAAGCGTGCGGGCACTAGAACAATGGGAAGGGCTGATTATGTAAGTTAAAGAGAAACAAGATAACAAATAGAATTTTGGAAATGCTCTTATTCACTGAAACAGAAGTGTTTGATGATGTACAAATAAGGGTGGAGCAGCCCTCTATTTATAGTTGAGGCTCCAGCTACAACTTAATGGCAATATCCCTCGAATAAAGGCTAAAATCATGGGATTACAATCAATTAGGATGCTAACTCCTGATTTTCAGGGTCAACCAAATCTGCCAGGATGCTCCTGCTGATCTTACCTGCTTCCAGAAGCTTCCCTTGCGTGTCCAGCACCTTGGGTCCTTCTAGATGTGGTGCAGGTAGCTTGTATGCCAAGCCTTGGTCTCACGGGCTGGCCTGCAAGTTGGGTGGGCGTTCTAAACTCGTTTGCTAGGCTTTGTGCATAGATACCCACCAACGCGCCTGGTCTGCGGCCCTCAACCTCTGGCTCACCTGCTGGTCCACTTGATGTACCTAGCGTACCCACCCAAGGTGTGACATTCTCCCCCACCTGATTATGCAATGCCCTCGTTGCGTCTTCTGTATGGTACTACCTGATCTGGTCCCTGAACTTCCATAAGTCCTCTATTGGTTCCCAGCTCACCTCACTATCTAGAAGTCCCTTCCAGCGCTCCAAGTACTCATGTCTTGGTTGATAGTTCTTCCGTCTCACCTCCCGATCAGCTATGATGTTATGGACCTCCTTCTCATATGAGGCCCTTGCTCTCAATGGCGCATGCTTTGACTCTACCCATCCTGGATCTCCCTCATCCTCATGGAATGGCTTGAGCATGCTCACATGGAACACTAGATGTACCCTCGGCTTGGGTGGCATATCCAGCTTGTAGGCAACCTTGCCTACCCTCTTGACTACTCGAAAAGGTCCCTCATACCTCTAAACTAGGCCTTTGTGCAGCCCCCTATGATGCACAATGGGATGCAGCTTCACCAACACCAAGTCTCCAAACTAGAACTGCACATCCCGCCTCTTCTGGTCTGCCCACTTCTTCGACCTCTTGGCCGCCTTGTGTAGACAAACTTCGACCAAGTCAGTTTGCTCCTGCCATGCCTTGCAAACTTGTATGCTACTGGGTTCGACCCTGTATAACCTGCAGTAATCGAACCGGGTGTTAGTGGTTGTTACCCTGTCACAACCTCAAATGGGCTCTGGTTCGTTACCTCGCTCCTTTGCAAGTTGTAGGAAAACTATGCAATATCTAGCAGCTTTAGCTAGTCCCTTTATGTGGCATTCACATAGTGCCTGAAGTAGACCTCCAATAGTCCATTCACTCGTTATGTTTGCCCATCAGTCTGCGGATGCATGCTGGTGGAAAAGTTCAAGTCTGACCCCAACAGCTTGAACAACTCAGTCCAGAACCTGCCCATGAACCGCCTATCCCGATCACTAACAATGGTCCTCGGCACTCCCCAGTACTTAACAATGTTCTTCAAGAAGAATCGAGCTGCCTCTTTGGATTGGCACTCCTTGGTTGCTAGAATGAAGATTCCATACTTGGAAAACCTGTCCACCACTACCATGATGCTTCCAAACCCTTCTGCTTTGGGTAGACTGACTATAAAGTCCAGAGAAACACTCTCCCATGGTCGCTCTGGCACAGGCAATGGCTCCAAGAGATCGCCTGGTTTCTTGAGCTCCACCTTGTCCTATTGGCACACAAGACAAGTCTTCACATAAGCCTTCGCATCGTCCCTCATGTGCGACTAGTAGTATCGATCCTCGATCAGGGCCAAGGTGCGGCTCACTCTGGGGTGTCCAACCCACCTTGAATCATGGCATTCTTGCAAAACTTCCTTACGGAGCTTCTCGTGCTGCAGCACAAATAGTCTACTACCCTTAGTGTACAGCAAGCCATCCTGCAACCAAAACCACCTAGTCTTACCTTACCGGGTGTACTCCATCAAAGCCTTGGCTGTAGGATCATGCGTAAGTCCCTCCTTAATGTGCTGCACCAATGACCCCTTTGGTTGGCTAATGGCAGCAAGGTTAGCCTTCCTGCTCAGGGCGTCTACCACTAGGTTCACCCATCCTGGCTTGTACTCCATCTGGATATCAAATTCTGTAAGAAAATCTTACCATCTTGCCTACTTGAGGGACAGCTTCTTTTGCGTTTGGAAGTAGTTGGTCACCACATTGTCTGTCCTCACCACGAACCTTGACCCCAACAGGTAATGGCGCCAAGTGTGCAAGCAGTGCACCACTGCAGTCATCTCCTTCTCTTGGACTGTGTACCTACGTTCAGTCTCATTCAGCTTCCTAATCTTGAACGTAACTGGATGTCCCTCCTGCATCAACATGCCCCCTATGGCAAAGTTTGATGCATCCGTATGCACCTCATATGACTTGGCATGGTCTGGCAAGGCCAAGACTGGCTTCTCGATCATAGCCCACTTCAACCTATCAAAGGCTTCCTGGCACCCTGCGCTCCATTCCTATGCTCTCTCTTTCTTGAGCAAGTTAGTTAATGGCATGGCTATTGTTAAGTGACCTTTGATGAAGCACCTATAGTAGTTAACCAGCCCAAGGAATGATCTCAACTCAGTGACCTTGGCTGGTGGTTGCCACTCCATGATGACGTGTATCTTGCCTTCATCCATGCGTATCCTGCCACCTTCCACTATGTGGCCAAGGAACAGGATCTCCTGCTAGGTGAATGAGCATTTCTCCCTCCTGACAAACAGCTTGTGCACCCGTAACACCTCGAACACCTGTCTCAAGTGGTCTACATGCTCTCCCAAAGTCTGGCTATAGATCACAATGTCATCCAAATAAACCACAAAAAACCGATCAAGGAATGACTGAAGTACCTTGTTCATAAAGGTGCAGAATGTTGCTGGGGTATTCATGAGTCTGAAAGGCATCACCAAGAACTCATACGAACCATACCTAGTGACACATGCTGTCTTTGGCTCATCTCCCTTCGCGATCCTGACGTGATAGTAGCCCAACCTCAAATCCAACTTGGTGAACCACCTTGTGCTTCCAAGTTGATCGAACAAGTCCGCAATGAGTGGGATGGGGTACTTGTTCTTGATGGTCAGCTTGTTCAAAGCCGGGTAGTCTATGCACAATCGCAACGACCCATCATGCTTGCGTTGGAATAGAACCGGTGCACCATAGGGTGCCTTCGATGGCCTGATGAAGCCAACATCAACAAACTCTTTGAGCTGCTTCCTCAACTCCTCCAACTCTGGTGGAGACATTCAGTAAAAGGCTCTAGCTGGTGCCTTGGCCTCAGACACCAGCTCGATCTTGTGGTCCACCTCCCTCTTAGGTGGTAGCTTGCTAGGCAGTTTTGCGGGCATCACATCACTAAAGGTCTTCAGCGCCTTTGGCATCTCCAAGGGTGACTTAGTCTCCTTGTCCCTTGGCTCATCATATTTCAGGGCTGCCAAGAAGGTGTCTTCTTGTTTGCTTACCACCTTGGCAAATTGGATGGCTGACACCACTCGCAACCCAACTCCAGACCCTCTCCTTAATGGTACTAGGCATTGGCACCGTGGATCCAAGATGCAAACAAAATTGGCAAAAGGCATAAGGAGGGCGTTAATCCGAACAAGGAAATCCAACCCAATCACAAACTCATAGTCATCAAGGGGTATTACCTCTATGGTCTCCTTGCCTTTCCAGTCTCTAAGCTGCAACTCCACTCATCGTGCTACTTTAATAGCTGGAACCTCCTTGGAGTTCACCGTTTTGATGGTACCAGTCCCTTTCTGCACTTTTAGTCTGAGCTTTCAGGCTCCATCACCTGAAATAAAAAGATGTGAGGCACCTGTGTCCACCAGTGCGCTCACCTTCTGACCCATAACCATCAGATCCGCAAACATCAAGCCCTTTGGCTTGCGGTTCCTCTTACTCTAGATAGCATTGAGCACCAATGACCCAAGCTTTGCTGCCCCTGACTCTGGCTCCTCGTCAAACTCCTTGTCTACAGTAGCCAGCTTGCCTTTCTGTGAGCAATTGCACGCTATGTGGCTCCCTCCACATAGGTAACATGCTAGTGGCTCTCGGTCCCCCTTTGCTTTCCACTTGCCTGCTGGTGGCTTCCTCTCACCATCCTTGATTGAATGGTCTCGATCTCCATCCTCGGACTCTCGATCATGGTCCTTCCCCTTAGACTACTTTTTTCGATCCCTATCATCCCTGCCCTTACCCTTGGGCTTGCTAGACTCGAACTTGTTCAGAGGCTTGAACTCTATCAAGGCCTCGGCAGTAGTCATGGCTTTAGCCAAGTCATGAACTCCCCTTCTTTGTAGCTCATGCTTCACCCACAGCTTTAGCCCATCCATGAAAGCAAATAAGGCATCCTTCTCACCTAGATCCGAGATCTGTAGCATCAATTCAGAGAATTTCTGGACATACTCCCTTATGTCCCCTTGCTGGCTTAGCCTGCGTAACTTTGCCCCTACCTCATCATCGGCATACTTTGGGTAAAATTGTTCTCTAAACTCCTTTTGGAACTCTGCCCAGGTTCCAATATCGGTGCTCCCACGCCTGACATCATCACACCTGTGCCTCCACCACAATAAGGCTACATCAGTGAGATACATAGCAGCGGTGCTTACCTTTATCACCTCGTCTTGCATGCCCATGGCCTGGAAGTACTGCTCCATACCCCAAAGGTAGTTGTCTACTTCCTTGGCCGCCCTAGTCCCCTTGAACTCCTTAGGCTTGGGGACCTCCAATCTGGATTTGGACACTTTGACAAACATGCCATTCCCAATGGCAGTCTTGCAAGCAACGAACTAACTGGTAAGCTCTTCCATCCGCTAGCGCATGGCCTTCATGCCATCGTGCAAGGCCAACACTTCAGCCTCCAAGGCCTTATTTTTCTGGGTGACCACATCCATGCCTTTGTTGAGAGCAGCTTCTAGCTCATTTTGGATCTCCTCCCCCATGGAGTCTAGCGATGCAATGTGAGTCTCTACTTCCTCAAGCTTTTCCCCTATGTCGCCTATGGTCACCTCCACCTTGGCCAGCCTACCATCCATGGTAGACCAGATATCTCTAGAACTGGCTTTCTTGCCTCTTCCATGCCCATGCTCTTGGGCCTCTGGTTGTTGGCTAGCAAAGTCACTTTGGGATGCCATCTCCTTAATCACGATCTAACCTGCACAACACAAACACACAGAATCGAACTGGCTCTGATACCAATTGTCATGGGCTCTGACCTTAGACTCAGAATCCGTGTGGCCTTAGGCTTGGAATCTCCTCCTTTATGCCTAAGTCAGCCTAAAACACAAGCGTGCGGGCACTAGAACAATGGGAAGGGCTGATTACGCAAGTTAAATAGAAACAGGATAACAAGATAGAATTCTGGAAATGTTCTTGTATTCACTGAAACAGAAGTGTTTGATGATGTACAAATGAGGGTGAAGTAGCCCTCTATTTATAGTTGAGGCTCCAGCTACAACTTAATGGCAATATCTCTAGAATAAAGGCTAAAATCATGGGATTACAATCAATCAGGATGCTAACTCCTAATTTTTAGGGTCAACCAAATCTGCTAGGATGCTCTTGCTGATCCTGCCTGCTTCCAGAAGCTTCCCTTACGTGTCAAGCACCTTGGGCCCTTTTAGATGTGGTGCGGGCAGCTTGTATGCCTGGCTTTGGTCTCACGGGCTGGCCTGCAAGTTGGTAGGCTTTCGCACAGATACCCACCAGTATGCCTGGTCTGCGAGCCTCAACCTCTGCTCGACTGTTGGTCCACCTGATGTGCCTAGAGCGCCCACCAAGGGTGTGACACTTAGGCATGGAATGAACTTTGTATGCCTAAGCCAACCCATGAAATGAGCGTGCAGGGGCTTAGACGATTGGAGAGGCGGAATGCGTAAGCTGAGGATCAGCCCGATCCCCCCTACATGCCGTCGATCCTGCTGTTGGTCCTATTGCCCCAACCCTCGGTCTGGTCCGATCTTAGACTGGGAATGAACTGTGTATGCTTAGACTGGGGATGAACTCGTATGCATAAGTCAACCCACGAAATGAGAGTGCAGGCACTTAGCGGGCCAGAGAGGTAGGATGCGTAAGTCGGGGACCGACCCGATCCCCTCAACCATCAATGGCACATGATGGCACATGGTGATGGCACATGCATCAACCATCACCGACACAGGCTGCCCTTTGGTACGGGCACTTGCCTTGACCGCCATCGGCACAAGCTGGGCTCTGGTCCAAGTGGTTACCTCAATCACCATCGGCACATGCCGGCCCTTGCTACGGGCAATTGCCTCGACCACCATCGACATAAGATGGCCCCTGGTGCGGGCGGTTGCATTGAACAACATCGGCACATGCTAGGCCATAGTGACGGCGGTTGCCTCGACCACCATCGGCACATGTCGAGCCTTGGTTGGCCCCCGAAATGAACGTCCGGCACCGAACAGACCGCTGGGGGGGATACGTGAGCCGACCAAGGATCCCGCTGCTGGTCCCCCTTGGTTGTTGCCCCAAACACTATTGATAGCCTCTGGCCCATGGTTGGTGGAGACCGAGAATGCACTACGTATGCCTAAGTCAACCCATGAAATGAACGTGCGAGCACTCAGTCAGTCGGAGAGCCAGAATGAGCAAGCCGGTCCCCCTCTGCGTGCTGCCGATCCCGCTACAGGTCCCTCGGTCTGGTTGGCTCTTAGATCGAGAATGAACTACGTATGCCTAAGTTAACCCACAACCGGAGCGTGCAGGCGCTCAACCGACCGAAGAGGCAGGATGCGCAAGTCGAGTATCGGCCTAGTCCAACTCTGCGTGCTACTGTCGATCCCGCTGCCGGTCAGATCTTAGACTAGGAATGAACTCCGCATGCTTAGACTGGGAATGAACTAAGTATGCCTAAGTCAACCCACGAAACGAGTGTGCGGGCGTTGAGCCAGCCGGAGAGGCATAATGCGCAAGCCGGGGATCGGCTCGGTCCCCCTCTGCATGCTGTCGGTCCAGCTACCACAACCCTCAGTCCGACTGGGGCTTAGACATGGAATGAACTCCGTATGCCCAAGCAAACCCATGAAATGAACATGCGGTCGCTCAGCCGGCCGAAGAGGCAGAATGTGCAAGTCGGGGATCCACCCGGTCCTCCCTTGCGTGCTACCAATCCTGTTACCGCAACCCTTGGTATGGTCTGATCTTAGACTGGGAATGAACTTTGTGTGCTTAGACTAGGGATGAACTCCGTATGCCTAAGTCAACCCACGAAACGAGCGTGCAAGCGCTCAACCGGCCAGAAAGACAGGTTACGCAAGTCGGGGATCGACCTGGTCCCCTCTGTGTGCTACCGATCCCGCTGCAGGTCCTGCTATCGCAACCCTTGGGCTGGTCCGATCTTAGACTGCGAGCGCACAACGTATGCCTAAGTCAACCCACGAAACGAGCGTGCGGGCACTTAGCCGGCCGGAGAGGTGGGATGCGCAAGCCATGGATCGATCGAGTGGTAGGTGGGTTCAGGCACATCTTCATATTTCTGCCATGCCAATGCCACTTTTATGGCTTGTAAATTCATACAATGGTCCCCTAAGCCTTCATGTGAAGTTTCATGGCAAGATGACCCGTTGTCTATTTTTCACGATTTTTGAAAAACTTTTTGTGGTTCTGGATTTTTTAAAATTTTTTTGGAAGGAGTTTTGGCCCCAAATTTGGTAGACATGATTCTTTTATTTTTGTTGGCACGCACAAAAAAATTTAGCTGAAAACTCAAAGTGGAGAAGATTTTGTGACCGTTTGAAAAAAATGTCCCCATTTCAGACACTTTAATGGCTACTGGGAGCAAACCTATAAAATCTCAAATGCTCTTTAAGGGGGTGTGAGTTCTCGAGGTTTGATGAGGGATAGGGGGCCAACATAAGGGCCAAGTACCAGCACCCATCACACATCATGTGCGCACACCCCTCGACCCCCCCAACCGTCAGAACCCCCAATGCCTTCGGTTAGGTTCTCTGATGATGCTCCGACGATGGTGCCCCGAGTGAAAAAAATGTGGCACCAGCAAATGCCCAAGCCCAGCATGGGCACCGTGGCTTAAAATTGAACTTCGACCAAGGCCTCGACTATCAATGGCACATGATGGTGCATAGTGATGGCACATGCATCGACCATCATTGGTACAGGCTGCCCTTTGGTACGTGCACTTGCCTCAACCGCCATTGGCACGAGCTGGGCCATGGTGCGGGCTGTTGCATCGAACACCATCAGCACATGCTGAGCCATGGTGCGGGTGGTTGCCTCAACCACCAGGCACATGTCGAGCCCCGGTCGGCCCTCAAAACGAGCATGCGAGCACTGAACCGACCGCTGGGGGGGATGCACGAGTCGACCAAGGATCCCGCTACTAGTCACCGTCGATAGCCTCTGGCCCTTGGTTGGTCGAGATTGAGAATGCACTACGTATGCCTAAGTCAACCCATGAAACGAGCGTACGGGCACTAAGCTGATCGAAGAGCCAGAATGCACAAGCCGAGGATCGGCTCAGTCCCCCTCTGCGTGCTGTCGATCTTGCTGCGGGTCCCACGATCCGATTGGGGCTTAGACTGGGAATGAACTCCGTATACGTAAGTCAACCCACGAAATGAGTGTGCGGGCACTCTGCCGGCCAGATCAACTTGGTCCCCCTCTACGTGCTGCTACCGATTCGATCTTAGACTAGGAATGAACTTCGTATGCTTAGACTGGGAATGAACTCCGTATGCCTAAGTCAACCCATGAAATGAGCATGCGGGTACTGAGCTGGCTGGAGAGGCATAATGCGTAAGCCGGGGATCGGCCCGGTCCCCCTTTGTGTGCTATCGATCCTATTGCTGATCCTGCTGTCGAAACCCTCGGTCTGATCCGATCTTAGACTGGGCATGAACTTCATACGCTTAGACTGAGGATGAACTCCGTTTGCCTAAGTCAACCCACGAAACGAACGAGTGGGTGCTCAGTCAGCCAGAGAGGCAGGATGCACAAGCCAGGGATCGACCCGATCCCCTCTGTGTGCTATCGATCCCGCTGCGGGTCCTGCTACCACAACCCTCGGTCCGATCCGATCTTAAATTGGGAGCGCACTACGTATGCCTAAGTTAACCCATGAAATGAGCGTGCGGGCACTTAGCCGACCGGAGAGTCGGGATACACAAGCCGTGGATCGATCGAGTGGTAGGTGGGTTCAAGCACATCTTCATATTCCTGCCATGCCAATGCCATTTTTATTTCTTGTAAATTCATACAATGGTCCCCTAATCTTTCATGTGAAGTTTCGTGGCAAGACGACCCATTTTTTATTTTTCATGATTTTCAAAACTTTTTTCGGTTCATGATTTTTTAAAATTTTTTCAGAAGGAGTTTTCACCCCAAATTTGGAAGACGTGACCCTTGTATTTTTGTTGGCAGGCACAACAACATTCAGCTAAAAACTCAAAGTGGAGAAGATTTTGTGACCATTTGAAAAAAATGTCCCCATTTTAGACACTTTAATGGCTACTGGGAGCAAACCTGTAAAATCTCAAATGCTCTCTAAGGGGGTGTGAGTTCTCAAGGTTTGATGAGGGATAGGGGGCCAATATAAGGGCCAAGTACCAGCACCCATCGCACATCATGTGCGCACACCCCCGAGCCCCCAATCGTCGGAACCTCCAATACCGTCGGTTAGGTTCTCTGGTGATGCTCTAGAGATGGTGCCCCGGGCGAAAAAAATGTGGCACCAGCACATGCCCGAGCCCAGCATGTACACTGTGGCTCAAAATTGAACTTCAGCCAAGGCCTCGACCATCAATGGCACATGATGGCGCATGGTGATGGCACATGCATCGACCATCATCGGCACAGGCTACCCTTTGGTATGAGCACTTGCCTCGACCGCCATCGGAACAAGCTGGGCCCTGGTGCGGGTGGTTGCCTTGATCACCATCAGCACATGTCGGCCCTTGGTGCGAGCGATTGCCTCGACCACCATCAGCAGAAGATGGCCCTTGGTGCGGGCGGTTGCTTCGAACACCATCAGCACATGCTGCGTCATGGTGTGGGCGATTGCGTCGACCATCATCGACAAATGTCTAGCCTCGGTCGGCTCCAACCCTTGGTCTGATGCGTACGGCCAGTCCCACTGCCACAACCCTCGGTCCAGCTGGGGCTTAAACATGGAGTGAACTCAGTATGCCTAAGCCAACCCACGAAACGAGTGTACGGGCGCTCAACCGATCAGAGAGGCAGAATGCACAAGTCAGGGATCGACCAGATCCCCCCTACGTGCTGTCGATCCTGCTACTGGTCCCGCTATTGTAACCCTCGGTCTGGTCTGATCTTAGACTGGGGATGAACTCCGTATGCCTAAGTCAACCCACGAAATGACCATGCGAGCGCTTAGCCGACCAGAGAGGCAGGATGCGTAAGTGGAGGATCGACCCGATCCCCTCTCCGTGCTGTCGATCCCGTTGTGGGTTCTACTACCACAACCCTTGGTTCAGTTCGATGTTAGACTGGGAGCACACTATGTATGCCTAAGTCAACCCACGAGACGAGCGTACAGGCACTTAGCCGGCCGGAGAGGCGGGATGCGCAAGCCATGGATCGATCGAGTGGTAGGTGGGTTCAGGTATATCTTCATATTTCTGTCATGCCAATGCCATTTTTGTGGCTTGTAAATTCATACAATGTTCCCCTAAGCCTTCATGTGAAGTTTCGTGGCAAGACGACCCGTTTTCTATTTTTCACGATTTTTGAAAGTTTTTACGGTTCGGGATTTTTTAAAATTTTTTTAGAAGGAGTTTTGGCCCCAAATTTGGTAGACGTGATCCTTGTATTTTTATTGGCACGTTCAAACAAATTCAGCTAAAACCTCAAATTGGAGAAGATTTTGTGACCGTTTGAAAAAAATGTCCCCATTTCAGACACTTTAATGGCTACTGAGAGCAAACCTATAAAATCTCAAATGCTCTTTAAGGGGGTGTGAGTTCTCGAGGTTTGATGAGGGATAAGGGGCCAATATAAGGGCCAAGTACCAGCACCCAAGTACCCTGGTGTGGGCGGTTGCATTGAACACCATCGGCACATGCTGGGCCGTGGTGCGGGCGACCGCCTCGACCACCATCGGCACATGCTGAGCCCCAATCGGTCTGGTCCCCCTCTGTGTGCTACCGATCCCGTTGCGGGTCCCTTGGTTTGGTTAGGGCTTAGACCGGGAATGAACTCCGTATGCCTAAGTCAACCCACGAACCGAGCGTGCGGGCGCTGAACAGGCTAGAGAGGCAGGATGCGCAAACCGAAGATCAGCCCGGTCCCCCTCTACGTGCTGCTGCCGGTCCGATCTTAGAATAGGAATGAACTCCGTGGGCTTAGACTGGGAATGAACTCTGTATGCCTAAGTCAACCCATGAAATGAGGGCACGGTCGTTGAGCAGGCCAAAAAGGCATAATCCGCAAGCCAGAGATTGGCCCAGTCCCCCTCTGCGTGCTGCTGATCCCACTGCGGGTCCCTTGGCCCGGTTGGGGCTTAGATCGGGAATGAACTCCGTATGCCTAAGTCAACCCATGAAACGAGCGTGCGGGGACTCAACAAGCCGAAAAGGTAGGACGCACGAGTCGAGGATCGACCCGGTCCCCCTCTGCGTGCTGCTACTGGTCCGATCTCAGACTGGAAATGAACTCCGTATGCTTAGACTGGGAATGAACTCCGTATGCCTAAGTCAACCCATGAAACGAGCGTGCGGGCACTGAGCCAACTGAAGAGGCATAATGCGCAAGCTGGAGATCGGCCCGGTCCCCCTCTACGTGCTGTCAGTCCTGCTGCCACAACCCTCGGTCCAGTTGGGGCTTAGACATGGAATGAACTTCGTATGTCTAAGCCAACCAACGAAACGAGCGTGCGGGCACTCCGTCGGTCGGAGAGGTAGAATGCACAAGCTGGGGAACGACCCAATCGCCCCTACATGCTATCGATCCTGTTGTTGGTCCTGCTGCTGGTCCTACTGCCACAACCCTCGGTCCGGTTCGATCTTAGTCTGGGAATGAACTCCATATGCTTAGATTGGGGATGAACTCCGTATACCTAAGTCAACCCATGAAACGAGCATACAGGCGCTCAGTCGGCCAGAGAGGCAGAATACGCAAGCCGAGGATCGACCCGATCCCCTCTGTACGCTGTCGATCCCGTTGCAGGTCCTACTACCACAACCCTCGATCTAGTCCGATCTTAGACTGGGAGTGCACTACGTATGCCAAGTCAACCTACGAAATGAGCGTGCGGGCACTTAGCCGGCTGGAGAGGCAGGATGCGCAACCCATGGATCGATCGAGTGGTAGGTGGGTTTAGGCACATCTTAATATTTCTGCCATGCCAATGCCATTTTTATGGCTTGTAAATTCATACAATGGTCCCCTAAGCCTTCATGTTAAGTTTCGTGGCAAGATGACCCTTTTTCTATTTTTCACGATTTTGAAACTTTTTAGGGTTTGAGATGTTTTAAAATTTTTTTAGAAAGAGTTTTGTCCCCAAATTTGGTAGACGTGATCCTTGTATTTTTGTTGGCATGTACAACCAAATTCAGCTAAAAACTCGAAGTGGAGAAGATTTTGTGACCATTTGAAAAAAATGTCCCCATTTCAGACATTTTAATAACTACCGGGAGCAAACCTATAAAATCTCAAATGCTTTTTAAGGGGGTGTGAGTTCTCGAGGTTTGATGAGGGATAGGGGGCCAATATAAGTGCCAAGTACCAGCACCCATAGCACATCATGTGCGCACATCCCCCGACCCCCCAATCACCGTAAGCCCCAATGCCGTCGGTTAGGTTCTCCGGTGATGCTTCGGTGATGGTACCTCGGGCAAAAAAAATGTGGCACCAGCACATGCCCGAGCCCAGCATGTGCACCGTAGCTCAAAATTGAACTTCGACCAAGGCCTCGACCATCAATCGCACATGATGGTGCATGGTGATGGCACATGCATCGACCATTATCGGCACAGGCTGCCCTTTGGTACTGGCACTTGCCTTGACCGCCATCAGCACAAGCTGGGCCCTGGTGCGGGCGGTTGCCTCGACCACCATTAGCACAAGATGGCCCCTGGTGTGGGTAGTTGCATCAAACACCGTCGGCACATGCTGGGCCGTGTAGCGGGCGGTTGCCTCGACCACCATCGACACATGCCGAGCCCCAATCGACCCCCAAAATAAGCGTGCGAGCACCGAACTGACCGTTGAGGATGGGATGCATGAGCCGACCAAGGATCTCGCTGCTGGTCCCCTTTGGTTGTTGCCCCAAACGTCGTCGATAGCCTTTGGCCCTTGGTTGGTTGAGATCGGGAATGCACTACGTATACCTAAGTAAACACATACAGGCGTTCAGTCAGTCGGACAGCCAGAATGCACAAGCTGAGGATCGACCCGGTTCTCTTCTACGTGCTGCCAATCCCGTTACGGGTCCCTCGATCAGGTTGGGGCTTAGACTGGGAATGAACTCCGTATGCCTAAGTCAACCCACGAAACGAGCGTACGGGCGCTTAGCTGTCCGGAGAGGAAGATGCGTAAGCCGAGGATCAGCCTGGTCCCCCTCTGCGTGCTGCTGTCGATCTAATCTTAGACTGAGAATGAACTCCGTATGCTTAGACTAGGAGTGAACTCCGTATGCCTATGTCAACCCACGAAATGAGCGTGCGGGTGCTGAGCTGGCCGGGGAGGCATAATGCGTAAGCTGGGGATCGACTTGGTCCCCCTCTGCATGCTGTCGATCCCACTGCCACAAACCTCGGTGCGGTCGGGGCTTAGACATGGAATGAACTCCATATGCCTAAGCCAACCCATGAAACAAGCATGCGGCCGCTCAATCGACCGGAGAGGCAGAATGCGCAAGCTGGGGATCGGTCTGGTCCCCCCTACGTGTTGCCGATCCTACTGCTAGTCCTACTGTCGCAACCCTCGGTCCGGTCGGATCTTAGATTGGGAATGAAGTCCATATACTTAGACTGGGGATGAACTGTGTATGCCTAAGTCAGCCCACGAAATGAGCGTGCAGGCGCTCAGCCAGCCAGAGAGGTAGGATGTGCAAGCCGAGGATCGACCCGATCCCCTCTGCGTGTTGTCGATCCCGCTGTGGGTCATGCTACTACAACACTCGGTCCGGTCCGATCTTAGACTGAAAGCACACTACGTATGCCTAAGTCAACCCACGAAATGAGCGTGCGGGCACTCTGCCTAAGTCAACCCACAGAATGAACTCCGTATGCCTAAGTCAACCCACGAAACGAGCGTGCGGGTGCTGAGCCGATCGGAGAGGCATAATGCGCAAGCCAGAGATTGGCCCGGTCCCCCTCTACATGCTGTCAGTCCCGTTACCACAACCCTGGGTCCGGCTAGGGCTTAGACATGGAATGAACTCCGTATGCCTAAGCCAACCCACGAAACGAGCGTGCCCACGAAACGAGCGTGCGGGCGCTCAACCGGCTGGAAAGGTAGAATACGCAAGTCGGGGATCAGCCTGGTCCCCCCCTGCGTGCTGCCAATCCTGCTACTGGTCCTGCTATCGTAACCCTCAGTTTGATCCAATCTTAGACTAGGAATGAACTCTGTATGCTTAGACTAGGGATGAACTCCGTATACCTAAGTCAACCCACAAAACGAGCGTGTGGGCACTCAACCGACCAGAGAGGCAGGATGCGTAAGTCAGGGATCGACTCGATCCACTCTGTGTGCTATTGATCCCGCTACGGGTCCTGCTACCACAACCTTAGGTTCGATCTGATCTTAGACTAGGAGCACACTACGTATGCCCAAGTCAACCCACGAAACGAGGGTGCGGGCACTTAACCAGCCGGAGAGACGGGATGCACAAGGCGTGGATCGATCGAGTGGTAGGTGGGTTCAGGCACATCTTCATGTTTCTACCATGCCAATGCCATTTTTATTACTTGTAAATTCATACAATGGTCCCCTAAGCCTTCATGTGAAGTTTCATGGCAAGACGACCTGTTTTCTATTTTTCATGATTTTTGAAACTTTTTACGGTTTGGGATTTTTTGAAATTTTTTTAGAAGGTGTTTTGGCCCCAAATTTGGCAGATGTTATCCTTGTATTCTTGTTGTCACGCACAAAAAAGTTCAGCAAAAAACTCGAAGTGGAGAAGATTTTGTGATCGTTTGAAAAAAATGTCCCCATTTCAGATACTTTAATGGCTACTAGAGCAAACCTTTAAAATCTCAAATGCTCTTTAAGGGGGTGTGAGTTCTCGAGGTTTAATGAGGGATAGGGGGCCAATATAAGGGCCAAGTACCAGCACCCATCGCATATCATGTGTGCACACGCCCCAGCCCCCCCAATCGTCGGAACCCCCAATGCCGCCAGTTAGGTTCTCCGGCGATGGTGCCCCGAGCAAAAAAAATGTGGCACTAGCACATGCTCAAGCCCAACATGTGCACCGTGGCTCAAAATCAAACTTTGGCCAAGGCCTCGACCATCAATGGCACATGATGGCGTAGGGTGATGTCACATGCATCGACCATCATCGGCACAAGCTGCCCTTTGGTACGACACTTGCCTCAACCGCCATCGGCACAAGCTGGGCCCTAGCGCAAGCGATTGCCCCGATCACCATCGACACATGCCGGCCTGTGGTACGAGCGATTGCCTCGACCACCATCGACACAAGATGGCCCTTGGTGCGAGGGGTTGCATCAAACACTATCGACACATGCTGGGCCATGGTGCGGGCGGTTGCCTCGACCACCATCGGCACATGCCAACTACTGGGGTAGGATGTGCGAGCCAACCAAGGATCCCGCTACTGGTCCCGCTCGGTTGTTGCCCCAAATGCCGTCGATAGCCTCTGGCCCTTGGTTGGTCGAGACCGAGAATGCACTACGTATGCCTAAGTTAACCCATCAAACGAGCGTGTGGGTACTTAGCAGGTCGGAGAGCCAGAATGCCCAAGCCGAGGACTACCCAGTCCCTCTCTGCATGCTGTCGATCCCACTGCGGGTCCCTCGATCCGGTTAGGGCTAAGATCGGGAATGAACTCTGTATGCCTAAGTCAACCCATTAAACGAGCATGGGAGTGCTCAGCTGGCCAGAAAGGCAAGATGCACAAGTCGAAGATCAGTCCGATCCCCCTCTGCGTGCTGCTGCCGGTCCGATCTTAGACTGGGAATGAACTCCATATGCTTAGACTGAGAATGAACTCTGTATGGCTAAGTCAACCCACGAAATGAGTGTGTGAGCGTTGAGCAGGTCGAAGAGGCATAATGCACAAGCTGGGGATCAGCCCAGTCCCCCTCTGCATGTTGCTGTCGGTCTGATCTTAGACTGGGAATGAACTCTATATGCTTAGACAAGGAATGAACTCCGTATGCCTATGTCAACCCACGAAATGAGCATACAGGCACTGAGCCGGCGGGAGAGGTATAATGCATAAGCCGGGGATCGACCCAATCCCCCTCTGTGTGCTGTCGGTCTCGCTGCCACAACCCTTGGTCTGGCTGGGGCTTAGAGATGGAATGAACTCCGTATGCCTAAGCCAACCCATGAAATGAGCGTGCGGGTGCTCAACCGGCCGGAGAGGCAAAATATGCAAGCCGAGGATCGGCCCGATCCCCCCCTGCGTGCTGTCGATGCTGCTACTGGTCCTGCTACCGTAACCCTCAGTCCGATCTGATCTTAGATTGGGAATGAACTCTGTATGCTTAGACTGGGGATGAACTTCGTATGCCTAAGTCAACCCACAAAACGAGCGTGTGGGCGCTCAACCAGCCAGAGAGGCAGGATGCGCAAGCTGGGGACCGACCCGATCCCCTCTATGTGTTGCCGATCCCGCTGTGGGTCCTGCTACCACAACCTTTAGTCCGGTCTGCTCTTAGACTTGGAGCACACTACGTATGCCTAAGTCAACCCACAAAATGAACGTGTGGACACTTTATCGGCCAAAGAGATGAGATGAGCAAGCTGTGGATCGATCGAGTGGTAGGTGGGGTTCAGCACATCTTCATGTTTCTGCCATGCCAATGCCATTTTTATTACTTGTGAATTCATACAATGGTCCCCTAAGCCTTCATATGAAGTTTTGTGGCAAGATGACCCGTTTTCTATTTTTCACGATTTTTGAAACTTTTTACGGTTTGGGATTTTTTAAAATTTTTTTAGAAGGTGTTTTGGCCCCAATTTTGGTGGATGTGATCCTTGTATTTTTGTTGGCACGCATAAAAAAATTCAGCTAAAAACTTGAAGTGGAGAAGATTTTGTGACCGTTTGAAAAAAATGTCCCCATTTCAGACACTTTAATGGCTACTGGGAGCAAACCTTTAAAATCTCAAGTGTTCTTTAAGGGGGTGTGAGTTCTCAAGGTTTGATGAGGGATAGGGGGCCAATATAAGGGCCAAGTACCAGTACCCATCATACATCATGTGTGTATATCCCCCGGCCCCCAATCGTCGGAACCCCCAATGCCGCCAGTTAGGTTCTCTGGTGATGCTCCGACGACGGTGCCCCCAGTGAAAAAAAAGTGGCACTAGCACATGCTCGAGCCCAGCATGTGCACCGTGGCTCAAAATTGAACTTCGACCAAGGCCTTGACCATCAATGGCACATGATGGCACAAGGTGATGGCACATGCATCGACCATCATCGACACAGGCTGCCCATTGGTATGGGCACTTGCCTCGACCGCCATAGGCACAAGTTGAGCCCTGGTGTGGGTAGTTGCCCCGATCACCATCGACACATGCTGGCCCGTGGTGCGGGCGATTGCCTCTACCACCATCGGTACAAGATGGCCCTTGGTGCGGGCGGTTGCATCAAACACCATTGGCACATGTTGGGCCGTGGTGCGGGCGGTTGCCTCGACCACCATCGGCACATGTCGAGCCCCATTCAGCCCTCGAAACGAGAATGTGGGCATCAAACCGACCGCTGGGGCAGAATGTGTGAGTCGACCAAGGATCCCGCTACTAGTCCCCAACGGTTGTTGCCCCAAACGCCATCGATAGCCTTTGGCCCTTGGTTGGTTGTGACCGGGAATGCGCTACGTATGCCTAAGTCAACCCAAAAAATGAGTGTGTGGGCACTCAACCAGTCGGAGAGCTAGAATACCCAAGCTGGGGATCGACCCGGTCCCTCTCTGTGTGCTATCGATCCCGCTACGAGTCCCTCGATCTGGTTGGGGCTTAGACCAGGAATGAACTCTGTATGCCTAAGTCAACCCACGAAATGAGTGTGGGGGTGCTCAGTCGGCCAAAGAGGTAGGATGCGTAAGCTGAGGATTGGTCTGATCCTCTTTTGTGTGCTACTGCCGGTCCGATCTTAGACTGGGAATAAACTCCATATGCTTAGACTGGGAATGAACTTCATATGCCTAAGTCAACCCATTAAACGAGCGTGCGAGCACTGAGCAGGCCGGAGAGGCAGAATCGTAAGCCGGGGATCGGCCCGATCCCCCCTGCGTGCTGTCAATCCTGTTGCTGGTCTTGCTATCGCAACCCTCGGTCCGATCCGATCTTAGACTGGGAATGAACTCCGTATGCTTAGATTGGAGATGAACTTCGTATGCCTAAGTCAACCCACGAAACGAGCGTGCGAGTGCTCAGCCGACGAGAGAGGCAGGATGCGTAAGCCGGGGATCGACCCGATCCCCTCTGCGTGCTGCCGATCCCGCTACGGGTCCTGCCATTGCAATCCTTGATTCGGTCTGATCTTAGATTGGGAGCGCACTACGTATGCCTAAGTCAACCCACGAAACGAGCGTACGAGCACTTAGCCGACCGAAGAGGAGGGATGCACAAGCCGTGGATCGATCGAGTGGTAGGTGGGTTCAAGCACATCTTTATATTTTTGCCATGCCAATGCCATTTTTTTGGCTTGTAAATTCATACAATGGTCCCCTAAGACTTCATGTGAAGTTTCGTGGCAAGATGACCCGTTTTCTATTTTTCATGATTTTTGAAACTTTTTACAGTTCGTGATTTTTTAAAATTTTTTTACAAGGAGTTTTGGCCCCAAATTTGGTAGACGTGATCCTTGTATTTTTGTTGGCATGCACAAACAAATTCAGCTAAAAACTCGAAGTGGAGAAGATTTTGTGACCGTTTGAAAAAAATGGCTACTGGGAGCAAACCTTTAAAATCTCAAGTGCTCTTTAAGGGGGTGTGAGTTCTCGAGGTTTGATGAGGGATAGGGGGCCAATATAAGGGCCAAGTACTGGCACCCATCGCATATCATGTGCGCACACCCGTCGGCCCTACCCATCGCCGGAACCCCCAATGCTGTCGGGTAGGTTCTCCGATGATGCTCCGACGATGCTCTGGCGATGGTGCCCCGAGTGAAAAAAATGTGGCACCAGCACATGCCTGAGCCCAGCATGTGCACCGTGGCTCAAAATCAAACTTCAACAAAGGCCTCGACCATCAATGGCACATGATGGCGTATGGTGATGGCACATGCATCAACCATCATTGGCACAGGCTGCCCTTTGGTACGAGCACTTGCCTCGACCGCCATCGGCACAAGCTGGGCCCTGGTGTGGATGGTTGCCTCAACCACCATCAGCACAAGATGGCCCCTGGTGCGGGCGATTGCCTCGAGCACCATCGACACATGCCGAGCCTCGGTCGGCATCTAAAACATGCGTGCGAGCACCAAACCGACCGTTGCGGTGGGATGTGCGAGCCGACCATGGATCCCGCTACTGGTCCCCCTTGGTTGTTGCCCCAAACACCATCAATAGCCTCTGCCCTTGGTTGGTGGAGACCAGGTGCCAAAGTCAATCCATGAAACAAGCGTGTGGGCGCTCAGTCGGCCGGAGAGCCAGAATGCGCAAGCTGAGGATCGACCCGGTCCCCCTCTGTGTGCTACCGATCCCGTTGCGGGACCCTCGGTTCAGTTGTGGCTTAGACCAGGAATGAACTCCATATGCCTATGCCAACCCACGAAATGAGCGTGCGGGCGCTCAACCGATCGAAGAGGCAGGATGCGCAAGCTGAGGATTGGCCCGATCCCCCTCTGCGTGCTGCTGTCAGTCCGATCTTAGACTGGAAATGAACTCTATATGCTTAGATTAGGAATGAACTCTGTATGCCTAAGTCAACCCATAAAACAAGCATACAGGTGCTGAGCCGACCGAAGAGGCATAACACGCAAGCAGGGGATCGGCCTAATCCCCCTCTACGGGCTGTCGGTCCCACTACCACAACCCTCGGTCTGACTGAGGCTTAGACAAGGAATGAACTCCGTATGCCTAAGCTAACCCATGAAATGAGCGTGCAGGTGCTCAACCGATTGAAGAGGCAGAATGCGTAAGCCAAGGATCGACCCGGTTCACCCCTGCGTGCTGCCGATCCTACTGCTGGTCCTGTTGTCACAACCGTTGGTCCAGTTCGATCTTAGACTAGGAATGAACTCCGTATGCTTAGACTGGGGATGAACTCCGTATGCCTAAGTCAACCCATGAAACGAGCGTGCGGGCACTCAGCCAGCCAGAGAGGTAGATGCATAAGTCAAGGATCGACCCAATCCTCTCTGTGCGCTACCGATCCCACGGTGGGTCCTGCTACAGTAACCAATAGTCCGGTCCGATCTTAGACTGGGAGCACACTAAGTATGCCTAACTTAACCCACGAAACGAGCGTGTGGGCCCTTAGTCGGTAGGAGAGACGGGATGCGTAAGCCATGGATTGATCGAGGGGTAGGTGGGTTCAGGCACATCTTCATATTTCTGCCATGCCAATCCCTTTTTTATGGCTTGCAAATTCATACAATGGTCCCCTAAGCCTTCATGTGCAGTTTCGTGGCAAGACGACCCGTTTTCTATTTTTCATGATTTTTGAAACTTTTTACAGTTCGAGATTTTTTAAAATTTTTTTAGGAGTTTTGGCTCCAAATTTGGTAGACGTAATCCTTGTATTTTTGTTGGCATGCACAAAAATATTCAGCTAAAAACTTGAAGTGGAGAAGATTTTGTGACCATTTGAGAAAAATGTCCCCATTTCATACACTTTAATGGCTACTGGGAGCAAACCTATAAAATCTCAAATGCTCTTTAAGGGGTGTGAGTTCTCGAGGTTTGATGAGGGATAGGGGGCCAATATAAGGGCCAAGTACCAGCACCCGCCGCACATTATATGCGTACACCCCCCAACCCCCCCAATCGTCGGAACCCCCAATGCCGTCGGTTAGGTTCTCCGACGATGCTCTGATGATGGTGCCCCGGGTGAAAAAAATGTGGCACTAGCACATGCTTGAGCCCAGCATGTGCACCATGGCTCAAAATTGAACTTCGACGAAGGCCTTAACCATCAATGGCACATGATGGCGCATAGTGATGGCACATGCATCGACCATCATCGGCACAGGCTACCTTTTGGTACGGGTACTTACGTCGACCGCCATCGGCACAAGCTGGACCCTGGTGTGGGTGGTTGCCTCGACCACCATCGACACAAGATGGCCCTTGGTACCAGTGGTTGCATCGAACACCTTCGGCACATGCTAGGCCATGGTATGAGCGGTTGCCTCGACCACCAACGGCATATGCCGAGCCCCGATCTACCCCAAAAACGAGCATGCAAGCATCGAATCGACTGCTGGGGGTGGGATGCGCAAGCCGACCAAGGATCCCGCTGCTGGTCCCCCTCGGTTGTTGCCCCAAATACAGTCAATAGCCTCTGGCCCTTGGTTGGTCAAGATCGGGAATGCACTACGTATGCCTAAGTCAACCCATGAAACGAGCGTGCGGGCACTCAATTGGTCGGAGAGCCAGAATGCGCAAACTGAGGATCAGCCCTGTCCCCCTCTGCGTGCTGTCGATCCCGCTGCGAGTCCCTCAGTCCGGTTATGGCTTAGATCGGGAATGAACTCCATATGCCAAAGTCAACCCACGAAATGAGCGTACGGGCATTGAGCCGGCCGGAGAGGCATAATGCGCAATCCAAGGATCGACCCAGTCCACCTCTGCGTGCTACCGGTTTCACTGCCACAACCTTCGGTCCAGCTGGGGCTTAGATATGGAATGAACTCTGTATGCCTAAGCCAACCCATGAAACGAGCGTGCGGGCGCTCAGTCGGTCGGAGAGCAAAATGCGCAAGCCGAGGATCCGCCCGATCCCCCTTGCGTGCTACCGGTTTCACTGCCGCAACCTTCGGTCCAGCTAGGGCTTAGATATGGAATGAACTCTGTATGCCTAAGCCAACCCACGAAACGAGCGTGCGGGCACTCAGTCGGTCGGAGAGCAAAATGCGTAAGCCGGGGATCCGCCTGATCCCCCCTGCGTGCTGGTCCTACTATCGCAACCCTCGGTCCGGTCTTATCTTAGACTGGAATGAACTCCGTATGCTTGGACTGGGGATGAACTCTATATGCCTAAGTCAACCCACAAAATGAACGTGCGGGCGCTCAGCCGGCCAGAGAGGTAAGATGCATAAGCCGAGGATCGACCCGATCCCCTCTGCGTGCTACCGATCTCGCTGCGGGTCCTACTGCCGCAACCTTCTGTCTGGTTCGATCTTATACTGTGAGTGCACTATGTATGCCTAAGTCAACCCACGAAACGAGCGTATGGGCACTTAGCCGATCGGAGAGGTAGGATACGCAAGCCATGGCTCGATCGAGTGGTTAGCGGGTTCAGGCACATCTTCATATTTCTGCCATGCCAATGCCATTTTTATGGCTTGTAAATTCATACAATGGTCCCCTAATCCTTCATGTGAAGTTTCGTGGCAAGACGACCCGTTTTTTATTTTTCACGATTTTTGAAACTTTTTACGGTTCAGGATTTTTTAAAATTTTTTTAAAAGGAGTTTGGGCCCCAAATTTGGTAGACGTGATCCTTGTATTTTTTTTGGCATGCACAAACTAATTCAGCCAAAAACTCGAAGTGGAGAAGATTTTGTGACCGTTTGAAAAAAATGTCCCCATTTCAGACACTTTAATGGCTGGGCCCTGGTGCGGCGGTTGCCTCGACCACCATCGGCCCAAGATGGCCCCTAGTACTGGTGGTTGCATCGAACACCATCGGCACATGCTGGGCCATGGTGCGGGCAATTGCCTCGACCACCATCGGTACATGTCGAGCCCCGATTTCCCCCCAAAATGAGCATGCGAGCATCAAACCGACTTCTGGGGGCGGGGTGCGCAAGCCGACCAAGGATCCCACTGCTAGTACCCCTTGATTGTTGCCTCAAATGGTGTAGATAGCCTCTGGCCCTTGGTTGGTCGAGATCGGGAATGCACTAGATATGCCTATGTCAACCTATGAAATGAGCATGCGGGCGCTTAGCCGACTGGAGAGCCAGAATGCACAAGCTGAGGATCGGCCTGGTCCCCCTCTACGTGCTCCCAATCCCACTGCGGGTCCCTCATTCTGGTTTGGGCTTGGACCAGGGATGAACTTCGTATGCCTAAGTCAACCCACAAAATGAGTGTGCAGGTGCTCAACCGACTAGAGAGGTAGGATGCGCAAGCCAAGGATCAGCCTGGTCCCCCTCTGCGAAGGCCTCAACCATCAATGGCACATGATGGCGCATGGTGATGGCACATGCATCGACCATCATCCGCACAGGCTGCCCTTTGGTACAGGCACTTGCCTCGACCACCATTGGCACAAGCTGGGCCCTGGTACGGGAGGTTGCCTCGATCACCATCGGCACATGCCGGCCCTTGGTGCGGGCGATTGCCTTGACCACCATCAGTAAAAGATGGCCCCTAGTGTGGGTGGTTGCATTGAACACTATCGGCACATGCTGGGCAGTGGTGGGGGTGGTTGCTTCGATCACCATCGGCACATGCCGAGCCCCGACCAACCCCCGAAACAAGCGTACGAGCAACGAACTGACTGCTGGGGGTGGGATGCGCGAGCCAACCAAGGATCTCGCTGCTAGTCCGCCTTGGTTATTGCCCTAAACGCCATGATAGCCTTTGGCCCTTGATTGGTCGAGACTGGGAATGCACTACGTATGCCTAAGTCAACCCATGAAATGAGTGTGTGGGCGTTCAACTGGTCGGAGAGCCAGAATGCACAAGTCGAGGATCGGCTCGATCCCTTTCTGCGTGCTGCCAATCTCGCTACAGGTCCTTCAGTCTGGTTGGGACTTAGATCGAGAATGAACACCGTATGCCTAAGTCAACCCATGAAACAAGCGTGTGGGCGCTCAGTCGGTAGGAAAGGTAGGATGCGCAAGCCGATGATCGACCCTGTCCCCCTCTGCGTGCTGCTGTCGGTCCGATCTTAGACTGGGAATGAACTCCGTATGCTTAGACTGGGAATGAACTCCGTATCCTAAGTCAACCCATGAAATGGCCGTGCGGGCAGAGAGCAGGCTGGAAAAGCCAGAATGCGTAAGCCAAGGATCTACCCGGTCCCCCTCTACGTGCTACCGTTCCTGCTGCAGGTCCCTTGGTCCGGTTGGGGCTTAGATCGGGAATGAACTCCATATGCCTAAGTCAACCCATGAAACAAGTGTGCGGGTGCTCAGTCAGTCGAAGAGGCAGGATGCGCAAGTCGAGGATTGGCCCGATCCCCCTCTGCGTGCCGCTACCGATCTGATCTTAGACTGGGAATGAACTCTGTATGCTTAGACTGGGAATGAACTCCGTATGCCTAAGTGAACCCACTAAACGAGGGTACGGGCGTTGAGCAGGCCAGAGAGGCATAATGCGTAAGCCGAGGATCAGCCCGATCCCCCTCTGCGTCCTGTCGGTCTCGCTGCCACAACCCTCGGTCCAATTGGGGCTTAGACATGGAATGAACTTCGTATGCCTAAGCCAACCCATAAAACAAGCGTATGGAGGCTCAGCTACCCACAGAGGCAGAATGCGCAAGCCAGGGATCGGCCCGGTCCTTCCCTGTGTGTTGTCGATCCTGCTACTGGTCCTGTTGTCGCAACCCTCGATCCGATCTGATCTTAGACTGGGAATGAACTGCGTATGCTTATGCTGGGGATGAACTCCATATGCCTAAGTCAACCCACGAACGAGCGTGCGGGCACTCAGCTGGCCAGAGAGGCAGGATTCGTAAGTCAGGGATCGAAACAGTCCCTTCTGCGTGATACCGAACTCAATGTGGGTCCTGCTGTTGCAACCCTCAGTCTGGTCTGATCTTAGACTGGGAGCGCATCACGTATGCCTAAGTCAACCGACAAAATGAGCATGCGGGTACTTAGCCGGTCGGAGAGGCGGGATGCGCAAGCCATGGATCGATCGAGTGGTAGGTGGGTTCAGGCACATCTTCAAATTTCTACCATGCTAATGCCATTTTTATGGCTTGTAAATTCATACAGTAGTCCCCTAAGCCTTCATGTGATGTTTCGTGGCAAGACGACCCGTTTTTTATTTTTCATGATTTTGGAAACTTTTTGTGGTTCGAGATTTTTTAAAATTTTTTTAGAAGGAGTTTTGGCCCCAAATTTGGTAGACGTGATCCTTGTATTTTTGTTGGTACGCATAAAAAAATTCAGCAAAAAACTTGAAGTGGAGAAGATTTTGTGACCGTTTGAAAAAAATGTCCCCATTTCAGACACTTTAATGGCTATTGGAGCAAACCTATAAAATCTCAAATGCTCTTTAAGGGGGTGTGAGTTCTCGAGGTTGCATGAGGGATAGGGGAACAATATAAGGGCCAAGTACCAGCACCCATCACACATCATGTGCGCACACACCCCGGCCCCCCCAATCGTCGGAACCCCCAATGCTGCCGGTTAGGTTCTCCGGTGATGCTCCGGCAATGGTGCCCCTGGCAAAAAAAATGTGGCACCAGCACATGCCCAAGCCCAGCATGTGCACTGTGGCTCAAAATTGAACTTTAACCAAAGCCTCAACCATCAATGGCACATGATGGCACATGGTGATGGCACATGCATTGACCATCATCGGCACAGGCTGCCCTTTGGTACGGGCACTTACCTCGACCGCCATCGACACAAGCTGGGCCCTGGTACGGGCGGTTGCCTTGATCACCATTGGCACATGCCGGCCCTTGGTGTGGGTGATCCCCGACTTGTGCATTATGCCTTCCGACCGACTCGTTTCAAACATCACAAAATCTTCTCCACTTTAAGTTTTTAGCTAAATTTGTTTGTGCGTTCCAACAAAAATACAAGGATCACGTCTACCAAATTTGGGGCCAAAACCCCTTCTAAAAAAATTTTAAAAAATCTCGAACCACAAAAAGTTTCGAAAATCGTAAAAAATAGAAAACGGGTTGTCTTGCCATGAAACTTTACATGAAGGCTTAGGGGACAATTGTATGAATTTACAAGCCATAAAAATGGCATTGGCACGGCACAAATATGAAGATGTGCCTGAACCCACCTACCACTCGATTGATCCACGGCTTTCGCATCCTGCCTCTCCGGCCGGCTAAGTGCCCACACGCTCATTTCATGGGTTGACTTAGGCATACGTAGTGCGATCCTAGTCTAAGATCAGACCGGACCGAGGGTTCTAGCAGCAGGACCCGTAACGGGATTGACAGCACGTAGAGGGGATCGGATCGATCCTCGGCTTACGCATCCTACATCTATGGTCGGTTGAGCACCTGCACGCTCGTTTTGTGGGTTGACTTAGGGATACGGAGTTCATCCCCATTCTGCCTATCCGGTCGGTTGAGCACCCATACGCTCATTTCGTGGGTTGGCTTAGGCATATGGAGTTCATTCCATGTCTAAGCCCCAGCCAGATCGAGGGTTGTGGCAGCGAGACCGACAGCATTTAGAGAGGGATCGGGCCAATCCTTGGCTTGTGCATTATGCCTCTCCGGTTGGCTCAGCGCCCGTACGCTGGTTTCGTGGGTTGACTTGGGCATACAGAGTTCATTCCCAGTCTAAGCATATGGAGTTCACTCCTAGTCTAAGATCGGACCGACAGCAGCACATAGTGGGGGATCGAGCTAAATCTTGGCTTGCGCATCCTGCCTCTCTGGCCGGCTGAGCACTCATACGCTCGTTTCGTGGGTTGACTTAGGCATACGGAGTTCATTCCCGATCTAAGCCCCAATCGGATTGAGGGACTCACAGCGGGATCGACAGCACGTAGAGGGGGACCGGGCTGATCCTCGACTTGCACATTCTGGCTCTCCGGTCGACTGAGTGCCAGCACACTCGTTTCATGGGTTGACTTAGGCATACGAAGTGCATTCCAGGTCTCGACCAACCATCGGCCAGAGGCTATCGACAGCGTTTGGGGTAACAACCGAGGGGGACCAACAGTGGGATCCTTGGTTGGCTTACGTATCCCACCCCCAACGGTCGGTTCAGTGCCCGCACGCTCGTTTTTGGGGCCGATCGGGGCTTGGCATGTGCCGATGGTGGTCGAGGCAACCACCCACACCATGGCCCATTATGTGTCGATGGTGTTCGATGCAATTGCCCGCACCAGGGGCCATCTTGTACCGATAATGGTCGAAGCAATCTCCCGCACCAAGGGCCTGCATGTGCTGATGGTGATCAAGGCAACCGCCCGCACCAGGGCCCAGCTTGTGCTGATGGCAATCGAGGCAAATGCCCGTACCAAAGGGCAGCCTGTGCCGATAATGGTCGATGTATGTGCCATCACCATGCACCATCATGTGCCATTGATGGTCGAGGCCTTGGCTGAAGTTCGATTTTGAGCCACGGTGCACATGCTGGGCTCGAGCATATGCTGGAGCCACATTTTTTTCACCCGGGGCACTATCGAGGGAGCATTGCCGGAGAACCTAATCGGCGCATTGGGGGGCCGGGGGGTGTACGCACATGATGTGTGATGGGTGCTGGTACATGGCCATTATATTGGCCCCCTATCCCTCATCAAACCTCGAGAACTCACACCCCTTTAAAAAGCATTTGAGATTTTATAGGTTTGCTCCCAGTAGCCATTAAAGTGTCTGAAATGGGGACATTTTTTTCAAACGGTCACAAAATCTTCTCCACTCTGAGTTTTTAGCTGAATGTTTTTGTGCTTGCCAATAAAAATACAAGGATCACGTCTACCAAAATTGGGGCCAAAACTCCTTGTAAAAAAATTTTAAAAAATCTCAAACCGTAAAAAGTTTCAAAAATCATGAAAAATAGAAAACGGGTCATCTTGCCATGAAAACTTCACATGAAGGCTTAGGGGACCATTGTATGAATTTACAAGCCATAAAAATGGCATTGGCGTGGCAGAAATATGAATATGTGCCTGAACCAACCTACCACTCGATCGATCCATGGCTTGCGCATCCCGCCTCTCCGGCCGGCTAAGTGCTCGCACGCTCATTTTGTGGGTTGACTTAGGCATACGAAGTTCATCCCCAGTCTAAGCATACGGAGTTTATTCCCAGTCTAAGATCAGACCAGACCAAGGGTTAGGGCAGTAGGACTAGCAACAGGATCTGCAGCACGCAGGGGCGACCAGGTCGATCCCCGACTTACACATTCTGCCTCTTCAGCCGGCTGAGCACCCCCACGCTTGTTTCGTCGGTTGGCTTAGGCATACGGAGTTCATTCTATGTCTAAGCCCTAGCTGGACCGAGGGTTGTGGTAGCAGGACTGATAGCACACAGAGGGGGACCGGGTCGATCCCAGGCTTGTGCATTATGCCTCTCCGACCGGGTCAATGCCTGTACGCTCGTTTCGTGGGTTGACTTACGCATACAGAGTTCATTCCCAGTCAAGCATATAGAGTTCATTCCCAACCTAAGATCGAATCGGCAGCAGCACACAAAGGGGGATCGAGCTGATCATCGGCTTGTGCATCCTGCCTTTTCGATTGACTGAGTGCCCGCACGCTCATTTCATGGGTTGACTTAGGCTATCGATGACATGTGGGGCAACAACCGAGGGGGACCAGTAGCGGGATCCTTGGTCGGCTCATGTATCCCGCCTCCAACGGTCGGTTTGGTGCCCGTACGCTCAATTTGGGGGCCAAACGGGACTCAGCATGTGTCGATGGTGGTTGAGGCAACTGCCTACACCACGGCCCAGCATGTGCCGATGGTGGTCGAGGCAACCGCCTGCACCATGGCCGAGCATGTGTCGATGGTATTCGATGCAACTGCCCGTACCAGGGGCCATCTTGTGCCAATGGTGGTCGAGGTAACTGCTCGCACCAGGGCCCAGCTTGTGCCGATGGCGGTCGAGGCAAGTGCCCGTACCAAAGGGTAGCCTGTGCCGATGATGGTCGATGCATGTGCCATCACCATATGCCATCATGTGCCATTGATGGTCGAGGCCTTGGCCGAAGTTTGATTTTGAGCCACGGTGCACATGCTGGGCTTGGGCATGTGCTGGTGCCACATTTTTTTCGCCTGGGGCACCATCGTCGGAGCATCGTCATAGAACCTAACTGGCGGCATTGGGGGTTCCGGTGATTGGGGGGGCCAGGGGGTGTGCGCACATGATGTGCGATGGGTGCTGGTACTTGGCCCTTATATTGGCCCCCCATCCCTCATCAAACCTCGAGAACTCACACCCCCTTAAAGAGCATTTGAGATTTTATAGGTTTGCTCCCAGTAGCCATTAAAGTGTCTGAAATGGGGACATTTTTTTCAAACGGTCACAAAATCTTCTCCACTTCAAGTTTTTAGCTGAATTTTTTTTGTGCGTGCCAACAAAAATACAGGGATCACGTCTACCAAATTTGGAGCTAAAACTCCTCCTAAAAAATTTTTAAAAAATCCCGAACCGCATAAAGTTACCAAAATCGTGAAAAATAGAAAACGGGTTGTCTTGCCACGAAACTTCACATGAATGCTTAGGGGACCATTGTATGAATTTACAAGCCATAAAAATGGCATTGGCATGGTAGAAATATGAAGATGTGCCTAAACCCACCTACCACTTGCTTGATCCACGACTTGCGCATCCTGCCTCTTCGGCTGGTTAAGTGCCCGCACGCTCATTTCGTGGGTTGACTTGGCATACATAGTGCGCTCCCAGTCTAAGATCAGACTAGACCGATGGTTGTGGTAGCAGGACCCACAGTGGGATCAACAGCATGCAGAAGGGATCGGGTCGATCCCCGGCTTGCGTATCTTGCCTCTCTAGTCGGCTGAGCGCCCACACGCTCATTTCGTGGGTTGACTTAGGCATACGGGGTTCATTCCCAGTATAAGCATACAAAGTTCATTCCCAATCTAAGATCGGACTGAACCAAGGGTTGCGGCAGCAGGACCAGTAGCAGGATCGGTAGCTCGCAGAGGGGGACCGGGCTGATCCCTGGCCTAAGTATTCTGCCTTTTCGATCAGCTAAGCGCCCGCACGCTCATTTCGTGGGTTGGCTTAGGCATACGGAGTTCATTCCATGTCTAAGCCCCAGCCTAATCGAGGGTTGTGACAGCGAGATTGGTAGCTCGCAGAGGGGGACCGGGTCGATCCTCGGCTTGCGCATTATGCCTCTCCGATCGGCTCAACGCTCGTAAGCTTGTTTTGTGGGTTGAATTAGGCATACGAAGTTCATTCCCAGTCTAAGCATACAGAGTTCATTCTCAGTCTAAGATCAGACCGGCAGCAGCACGAAGAGAGGGATCGGGCTAATCCTCAGCTTACGAATCCTGCCTCTCCAACCGATTGAGCACCCGCACGCTCGTTTCGTGGGTTGACTTAGGCATATCAGTTCATTCCTAGTCTAAGCCCCAACCGGACCGAGGGACAGATAGCGGGATCGACAGCACGCAAAGGGGGACCAGGTTGATCCTCGGCTTACGCATTTTGGCTCTCTGATCGATTGAACGTCCGCACGCTAATTTCATGGGTTGACTTAGGCATACGTAGTGCATTCCTGGATCTTCATATTTCTATTATGCCAATGCCATTTTTATGGATTGTAAATTCATACAATGGTCCCCTAAGCCTTCATGTGAAGTTTTGTGGCAAGAGGACCCGTTTTCTATTTTTCACGATTTTTTAAACTTTTTGTGGTTCAAGATTTTTTAAAAAATTTTTTAGAAGGAGTTTTGACCCCAAATTTGGTAGATATGATCCTTTTATTTTTGTTGGCATGCACAAAAAAATTCAGCTAAAACCTCGAAGTGGAGAAGATTTTGTGACCGTTTGAAAAAAATGTCCCCATTTCAGACACTTTAATGGCTACTGGGAGCAAACCTATAAAATCTCAAATGCTCTTTAAGGGAGTGTGAGTTCTCTAGGTTTGATGAGGGATAGGGGGCCAATATAAGCACCAAGTACCAGCACCCATCACACATCATGTGCGCACACCCCCCGGCCCCCCAATCGTCGGAACCCTCAATGCCGTCGTTTAGGTTCTCCGATGATGCTCTGGCGATGGTGCTCCAGGCAAAAAAAATGTGGCACCAGCACATGCCCGAGCCCAGCATGTGCACCGTGGCTCAAAATCGAACTTCAGCCAAGGCCTTGACCATCAATGGGACATGATGGTTCATGGTGACGGCACATGCATCGACCATCATCGGCACAGGCTGCTTTTTGGTATGGGCACTTGCCTTGACTGCCATGGGCACATGCTGGGCCCTGGTGCGGGTGATTCCTCAATCCCCATCAGCACATGCCAGCCCTTGGTGTGGGCGATTGCCTCGACCACCATCGGCACATGCCGAACCTCAGTCGACCCCCGAAACAAGCTTACAGGCACCGAACCTACCACTGGGGGTGGGATGCGCGAGGCAACCAAGGATCCCGCTGTTGGTTCCCCTCGGTTGTTACCCCGAATGCTGTCAATAGCCTCTGGCCCTTGGTTGGTCGAGATCGAGAATGCACTACGTATGCCTAAGTCAACCCATGAAACGAGCATGCGAGCGCTCAGCCTGTCGGAGAGGCAAAATACGCAAGCTGAGGATCGGCCCGGTCCCTCTCTGCATGCTGTCGATCTCGTTATGGGTCCCTCGATCTCGTTGGGGCTTAGACTGGGAATGAACTCCACATGCCTAAGTCAACCACACAAAACGAGCGTGCGGGCGCTCAGCCGGCCAGAGAGGTAGGGTGCGCAAGCCGAGGATCAGCTCGGTCCCCCTCTGCGTGTTGCTGCCAGTCCAATCTTAGACTAGGAATGAACTCCGTATGCTTAGACTGGGAATGAACTTCGTATGCTTAGACTGGGAATGAACTCCGTATGCCTAAGTCAACCCATGAAACGAGCGTGTGGGCACTGAGCTGACCGGAGAGGCATAATACACATGCCAGGGATTGGCCCGGTCCCCCTCGGCATGCTGTCGATACCGCTGTGACAACCCTCGGTCCGGCTGGGGCTTAGACATGGAATGAACTCCGTATGCCTAAGTCAACCCACGAAATGAGCGTGCGGGCACTCAGCCGGCCAGAGAGGCAAGATGTGTAAGTTGGGGATCGACCCGATCCCCTCTGCATGTCGTCGATCCCGCTACGGGTCCTACTACCACAACCCCTAGTCCTTTCTGATCTTAGACTGGGAGCGCACTACGTATGCCTAAGTCAACCCACAAAACGAGTGTGCGGGCACTTAACCGATCGAAGAGGCGGGATGCACAAGCCGTGGATCGATCGAGTGGTAGGTGAGTTCAGGCACATCTTCATATTTCTTCCATGCCAATGCCATTTTTATGGCTTGTAAATTCATACAATGGTCCCCTAAGCCTTCATGTGAAGTTTCGTGGCAAGACAACTCGTTTTCTATTTTTCAAGATTTTCGAAACTTTTTACGATCCAGGATTTTTTAAAAATTTTTTAGAAGGAGTTTTGGCCCTAAATTTGGTAGACGTGATCCTTGTATTTTTTTTGGCATGCACAAAAAAATTTAGCTAAAAACTCGTAGTGGAGAAGATTTTGTGGCTGTTTGAAAAAAATGTCCCCATTTCAGACACTTTAATGGCTACTGGAGCAAACCTATAAAATCTCAAATGCTCTTTAAGGGGGTGTGAGTTCTCGAGGTTTGATGAGGGATAGGGGGCCAATATAAGGGCCAAGTACCAGCACCCATTGCATATCATGTGCGCACACCACCCGGCCCCCCCAATCGCCGGAACCCCCAATGTCGTCAGTTAGGTTCTCCGATGATGCTCCATTGATGGTGCCCCGGGCAAAAAAAATGTGGCACCAGCACATGCCCGAGCCCAGCATGTGCACCGTGGCTGAAAATCAAACTTCAAACAAGGCCTCGACCATCAATGGCACATGATGGCGCATGGTGATGGTGTCATGGGCTCTGACCTTAGACTCAGAAATCGTACGACCTTAGGCTTGGAATCTCCTTCTTTATGCCTAAGTCAGTCTAAAACACAAGCGTGTGGGCACTAGAACAATAGGAAGGGCTGATTACGCATGTTAAAGAGAAACATGATAAGAAGGCAGAATTCTGGAAATGCTTTTGTATTCACTGAAACAAAAGTGTTTGATGGTGTACAAATGAGGGTGGAGTAGCCCTCTATTTATAGTTGAGGCTCTAGCTACACTTAGTGGCAATATCCCTAGAATAAAGGCTAAAATCAAGGGATTATACAGATTACAATCAATCAGGACGCTAACTCCTGATTTTCAGGGTCAGCCAAATCTGCCAGGATGTTCCTGCTGATCCTGCCAGCTTCCAGAAGCTTCTCTTGCGTGTCCAGCACCTTGGGCCCTTTTGGATGTGGTGCGAGTAGCTTGTATGCCAAGCCTTGGTCTCACGGGTTGGCCTGCAAGACTTGGGCGGGCATTCTGAACTTGTTTGCTCGGCTTTGCGCACAGATACCTACTAGCACGCCTGGTCTACGGGCCTCAACCTCTGGCTAGCCTGTTGGTGTGCCTGATGTGCCTGGCGGGCCCACCCAGGGTGTGACATTCTCCCCCACCTGATTGCGTAATGCCCTCATTGCATCTTCTGCATGGTACTACCTGATCTGGTCCCCGAACTGCCATAAGTCCTCTACTGGTTCCCAGCTCGCCTCACTATCTAGAAGTCCTTTCCAGCATACCAAGTACTCATGTCTTGGTTGATAGTTCTTCTGTCTCACCTCTCAGTCAGCTATGATGCTATGGACCTCCTTCTCATATGAGGCCCTTTCTCCCAATGGCGCACGCTTTGACTCTGCCCGTCCTAGATCTCCCTCATCCTTATGGAATGGCTTGAGCATGCTCACATGGAACATCGGGTGTACCCTCGACTTAGGTGGCATATCCAGCTTGTAGGCAACCTTGCCTACCCTCTTGACTACTCGTAAAAGTCCCTCATACCTCTAGACTAGGCCTTTGTGCAGCCCCCTATGGCACACAATGGGATGTAGCTTCACCAATACCAAGTCTCCAACCTAGAACTGCACATCCTACCTCTTCTGGTCTGCCCACTTCATCGACCTCTTGGTTGCCTTGTGTAGACAAACTCTGGCCAAGTCAGATTGCTCCTACCATGCCTTGGCAAACTTGCATGCTGCTGGATTCAACCCTGTATAACCTACAGCAATTGAATTGGGTGTTAGTGGTTGTTTGCCTGTCATAACCTCAAATAGGCTCTGGTTCGTTACCTCGCTCCTTTGCAAGTTGTAGGAAAACTGCACAATATCTAGTAGCTTTGGCCAGTCCCTTTGTGTGGCACTCATATAGTGCCTGAGGTAGACCTCCAATAGTCCATTCACTCATTCTATCTCCCCATCAGTCTGCGGATGCATGCTGGTGGAAAAGTTCAAGTCTGACCCTAACAACTTGAACAACTCAGTCCAGAACCTGCCCGTAAAACACCCGTCCCGATCACTAACAATGGTACTCAGCACTTCCCAGTACTTAACCATGTTCTTCAGGAACAATCGAGCTACCTCATCAGCTGGGCACTCCTTGGTTGCTGGAATGAAGATTCTATACTTGGAAAACCTGTCCAGCACTACCATGATGCTTTCAAACCCTTCTACTTTAGGTAGACTGACTATATAGTCTATAGAAACACTCTCCCATGGTTGCTCTAGCACTGGCAATGGCTCCAAGAGACCGCCTAGTTTCTTGAGCTCCACCTTGTCCTGTTGGCACACAAGATAAGTCTTCACATAGGCCTCCACATCGTTCCTCATGTACGGCCAGTAGTACCAGTCCTCGATCAGCGCCAAGGTGTGGTCACTTCGGGGTGTCCAGCCCACCTTGAATCATGGCATTCTTGCAAAACTTCCTTACGGAGCTTCCCGTGCTACGGCATAAGTAGTCTACTGGCCTTAGTGTACAGCAACCCATCTTGCAACCAAAACCGCCTAGTCTTACCTTGCCAGGTGTACTCTATCAAAGCCTTGGCTGTAGGATCATACGCAAGTCCCTCCTTGATGTGTGGCACCAGTGACCCTTCTGGTTGGCTAATGGCAGCAAGGTTAGCCATTCTACTCAGGGCATCTGCACTAGGCTCGCCCGTCCTGGCTTGTACTCCATCTGGAAATCAAATTCTACAAGAAAATCTTACCATCTCACCTGCTTGGGGGACAACTTCTTCTGCGTCTGGAAGTAGCTGGTCACCACATTGTCCATTCTCGCCACGAACCTCGACCCCAACAGGTAATGGCACCAAGTGCACAAGCAGTGCACCACTGCAGTCATCTCTTTCTCTTGGACCATGTACTTACACTCAGTCTCGTTTAGCTTCCTGCTCTCGAACGCGATTGGACGTCCCTTCTGCATCAACACGCCCCCTATGGCAAAGTCTAATGCATTCGTATGCACCTTATATGGCTTGGCATGGTCTGGCAAGGCCAAGACTGGCTCTTCGGTCACAACCCGCTTCAACCTGTCAAAGGCTTCCTGGCACCCTGCACTCCACTCCTATGCTCTCCCTTTCTTGAGCAAGTCAGTCAATGGCATGGCTATTGCTGAATGACCTTTGATGATGCACCTGTAGTAGTTGACCAGCCCAAAGAATGATCTCAACTCAGTGACCTTGGCTGGTGGTTGCCACTCTAGGATGGCGTGTATCTTGCTTTCATCCATGCGTATCCTGCCACCTCTCACTATGTGGCCAAGGAATGGGATCTCCTGTTGGGCGAATGAGCACTTCTCCCTCTTGAAAAATAGCTTGTGCACCCACAACACCTCGAACACCTATCTTAAGTGGTCTACATGCTCTCCCAAAGTTTGGCTGTAGATCACAATGTCATCCAAATAAACCACAACAAACCGATCAAGGAATGATTGAAGTACCTTGTTCATAAGGGTGCAAAATGCTGCTGGGGCGTTCGTGAGTTCGAAAGGCATCACCAAGAACTCATACAAACCATACCGAGTGACACATGCTATCTTTGGCTCATCTTCCTTTGCGATCCTGACTTGGTAGTAGCCCGACCTCAAATCTAGCTTGGTGAACCACCTTGCACTCCCAAGTTGATCGAACAAGTCCGCAATGAGTGGGACGGGGTACTTGTTCTTGATGGTCAGCTTGTTTAAAGCCTGGTAGTCTATGCACAGCTACAACGACCCATCATGCTTGCACTGGAATAGAACCGGTGCACCATAGGGTGCTTTAATGGCCTGATGAAGCCAGCATCAACTACCTCCTTGAGCTACTTCCTCAAATTCTCCAATTCTGGTGGAGACATTCTGTAAGGGGCTCTGGCTGGTGGCTTGGCCTCGGACACCAGCTCGATCTTATGGTCCACCTCCCTCTTAGGATGTAGCTTGCTAGACAGCTTTGCTGGCATCACATCACTAAACGTCTTCAACACCTTTAGCACCTCCAAACGTGACTCGATCTCCTTTTCCCTTGGCTCATCATATTTCAGGGCTGCCAAGAAGGTGTCTTCTTGTCTGCTTACCGCCTTGGCAAATTGGATGGCTGACACCACCAGTGACCCAACTCTAGCCCCTCTCCTCAATGGCACTAGGCATTGGCACTGTGCATCCAAAATGCAAACATAATCGGTAAAAGGCACAAGGAGGGCGTTAATCCGAACAAGGAAATCTAACCCAATCACAAACTCATAGTCATCAAGGGGTATTACCTTAATGGTCTCTTTGCCTTTCCAGTCTCTAAGCTGTAACTCCACTCCCTGTGCTACTCTAATGGCTGGAACTTCCTTGGAGTTCACTGTTTTAATGGTACCAGTCCCTTTTTGCACCTTTAGTTTGAGCTTTCGGGCTCCATCACCTGAAATAAAAAGATGTGAGGCACCTGTGTCCACCAGTGCGCTCACCTTCTGACCCGCAACCATCAGATCTGTAAACATGAAACCTTTTGGCTTGTGGCTCCCCTTACTCTGGATAGCATTAAGCACCAACGACCCAAGCTTTGCTGCCCCTGACTCTGGCTCCTCATCAGACTTCTTGTCTATAACAGCCAGCTTGCCCTTCTGTGGGTAAATACGCGCTATGTGGCTCCCTCCACATAGGTAGCATGCTAATGGCTCTCGGTCCCCCTTTGCTTTCCACTTGCTTGCTGGTGGTTTCTTCTCACCATCCTTCGTTGAACGGTCTCAATCTCCATCCTTGAACTACTTCTTCCTATCCCTATCGTCCTTCCTCTTGCCCTTGGGCTTGGAAGATTCGAACTTGTTCAGAGGCTTGAACTCTATCAAGGCCTCGGCAGTAGTCATGGCTTTAGCCAAGTCATGAACTCCCCTTCTTTGTAGCTCATGCTTCACCCAGACTTCAGCCCATCCATGAAAGCAAATAAGGTATCTTTCTCACCTAGATCCGTGATCTGTATCATCAGTTTAGAGAATTTTTGGACATACTCCCTTATCTCCTTTTACTGGCTAAGCTGATGTAACTTTGCCCGCACCTCATCATCGACATACTCTGGGTAAAATTGTTCTCTGAACTCCTTTTGGAACTCTGCCCAGGTTCCAATCTTGGTGCTCCCACGTTTGACATCATCATATCTGTGCCACCACCATAATAAGGCTACATCAGTGAGATACATAGCAGCGGTGCTTACCTTTATTGCCTTATCTTGCATGCCCAAGGCCTGGAAGTACTACACCATACCCCAAAGGTAGTTGTCTACTTTCTTGGCTGCCCTAGTCCCCTTGAACTCCTTAGGCTTGGGGACCTCTAATCTAGATTTGGACACTCTGACAAACATGCCATTCCCAATGGCAGTCTTGCAAGCAACGAACTCACTGGTAAGCTCTTCCATCCGCTGACGCATGGCCTCCATGCCATCGTGCAAGGTTAGCACTTCAACCTCCAAGGCCTTATTCTTCTAGGTGATCACGTCCATGCCTTTGTTGAGAGCAACTTCCAGCTCACTTTGGATCTCTTCCCCCATGGAGTGTAGCGATGCAATGTGAGTCTTTACTTCTTCAAGCTTTTCCTCCATGTCGCCCATGGTCACCTCTACCTTGGCCAGCCTACCGTCCATGGTAGACCAGATATCTCTAGAACTGGCTTTCTTGCCTCTTCCACTCCCATGTTCCTGGGCCTCTGGTTGTTGGCTAGCAACGTCGCTTTGGGATGCCATCTCCTTAATCACGATCTAACCTGCACAACACAAACACGCAGAATCGAACTTGCTCTGATACCAACTATCATGGGCTCTGACCTTAGACTTAGAAACCGTGCGACCTTAGGCTTGGAATCTCCTTTTTTATGCCTAAGTCAGCCTCAAACACAAGCGTACGGGCACTAGAACAATAGAAAGGGTTGATTACACAAGTTAAAGAGAAATAGGATAATAAGGTAGAATTCTGGAAATGCTCTTGTATTCACTGAAATGGAAGTGTTTGATGGTGTACAAATGAGGTTAGAGCAGCCCTCTATTTATAGTTGAGGCTTCAGCTACACTGAATGGAAATATCCCTAGAATAAAGGCTAAAATCAAGAGATTATACAGATTACAATCAATCAGGATGCTAACTCCTGATTTTCAAGGTAAACCAAATCTGCCAGGATGATCCTGCTGATCTTGCCTACATCCAGAAGCTTCCTTTATGTGTCTAGCACCTTGGGCCCTTCTGGATGTGGTGCGGGTAGCTTGTATGCCAAGTCTTGGTCTCATGGGTTGGCCTGCAAGTTGGGCGGGCATTCTGAACTCGTTTGCTAGGCTTTGTGCATAAATACCTGCCAGCAAGCCTGGTTTGCGGGCCTCAACCTTTGGCTCGCCTGCTGGTGCGCCTGATGTGCCTGGCACACCCACTCAAGGCATGACACAGGTGCTCAGCCGATCGGAGAGGCAGGATGCACAAGTTGAGGATCAGCTCGGTTTCTCTCTATGTGCTGCTGTCGATCCTGCTGCCGATCCTGCTGCCAATTCGATCTTAGATTGGGAATAAACTCCATATGCTTAGACTAGAAATGAACTCCGTATGCCAAAGTTAACCGATAAAATGAGCGTACGAGCGCTGAACCGGTCGAAGAGGCATAATGCACAAGTCGAGGATCGACCTGATCCCCCTCTGCGTCCTGTCTGTCCAACTGCTACAACCCTCAGTCTGGCTGGGGCTTAGACATGGAATGAACTCTATATGCCTAAGCTCCACCCACGTAATGAGCGTGTGGGTGCTCAGTCGACCAAAGAGGCAGAATGCGCAAGCCGAGGATCGACCCGATCCCTCCTTGCGTGCTACCGATCCTGCTGCTGGTCCTACTCCCGCAACCTTCGGTCTGGACCGATCTTAGACTGGGAATGAACTCCGTATGCTTAGACTGGAGATGAACTTCGTATGCCTAAGTCAACCCACGAAACGAGCGTGCGGGCGCTCAACTAACCAGAGAGGCAAGATGCACAAGCTAGAGATTGACCCGGTCCCCTCTGCTTGCTACCGATCCTGTTGTGGGTCCTACTGTCGAAACCCTCGATTTGGTCTGATCCTAGACTGGGAGCGCACTATGTATGCCTAAGTCAACCCACGAAATGAGCATGCGGGCACTTAGCCGGCCAGAGAGGTGGGATGCACAAGTCGTGGATCAATCAAGTGGTAGGTGGGTTTAGGCACATCTTCATATTTCTACCGTGCCAATGCCATTTTTATGGCTTGTAATTTCATACAATGGTCCCCTAAGCCTTCATGTGAAGTTTCATGGCAAGATGACCCGTCTTTTATTTTTCACGATTTTGGAAACTTTTTACGGTTTGAGATTTTTTTAAATTTTTTTAGGAGTTTTGGCCCCAAATTTGGCAGACATGATCCTTGTAATTTTGTTGGCATGCACAAAAAAATTTTGTGATCGTTTGAAAAAAATGTCCCCATTTCAGACAATTTAATGGCTACTGGGAGCAAACCTGTAAAATCTCAAATGCTCTTTAAGGGGGTGTGAGTTCTTGAGGTTTGATGAGGGATAGGGGGCCAATATAAGGGCCAAGTACCAGCACCAATCACACATCATGTGCGCACACCCCCCGCTTCCCCAATCGTCGGAACCCCCAATGCTGCCGGTTAGGTTCTCCGACGATGCTCTGGTGACGGTGCTCCGGGCAAAAAAAATGTGGCACCAGCACATGCCGGAGCCCAGCATGGGCACCGTGGTTTAAAATTGAACTTCGGCCAAGGCCTTGACCATCAATGGCACATGATGGTGCATGGTGATGGCACATACATCGACCATTATCGACACAGGTTGCCCTTTGATATGGGCACTTGCCTCGACCACCATCGACACAAGCTGGGCCCTGGTGCGGGCGGTTGCCTCGATCACCATCGGCACATGTCGACCCTTGGTCTGAGTGATTGCCTCAACCACCATCGGTACAAGATGGCCCCTGGTGCGGGCAATTGCATCGTACACCATCGACACATGTTGGGCCGTGGTGCGGGCGGTTGCCTCAACCACCATCGGTACATGCCGAGCCTTGGTCGACCCCCAAAATGAGCATGCAGGCATCGAACCGACCGCTGAGGGTGGGATGCGTGAGCCAACCAAGGATCCCGCTGCTGGTCCCCCTCAGTTATTACCCCAAACGCCGTCGATAGCTTCTGGCCCTCGGTTGGTCGAGACCTGGAATGCATTACGTATGCCTAAGTCAACCCATGAAATGAGTGTGCGGGCGCTCAGCCGATTGGAGAGCCACAATGGGCAAGCCGAGGATCAGCCCGATCCCCCTCTGCGTGCTATCGATCCCACTACGGGTCCCTCGATCTGATTGGGGCTTAGACCAGGAATGAACTTGGTATGCCTAAGTTAACCCACGAAACGAGCGTACAGGCACTCAGTCGGTCGGAGAGGCAGGATGAGCAAGCCGAGGATCGGCTCGGTCCCCCTCTACGTGCTGTTGCCAGTCCGATCTTAGATTGGGAATGAACTCCGTATGCTTAGACTGGGAATGAACTCCATATGCCTAAGTCAACCCATAAAATGAACGTGTGGTCACTGAACCGACCGAAGAGTCATAATTTGCAAGCCGAGGATTAGCCCGGTCCCCCTCTGCATGTTGTCGGTCCTGCTACCACAACCCTCGATCCAGTCCGATCTTAGACTGGGAGTGCACTACGTATGCCTAAGTCAACCCATGAAATGAGCGTACAGGCACTTAGTTGATCGGAGCCTAGCATGTGCACCGTGGCTCAAAGTCAAACTTCGGCCAAAGCCTCGACCAGCAATGGCACATGATGGTGTATGGTGATGGCACATGCATCAACCATCATCGGCACAGGCTGCCCTTTGGTACGGGCACTTGCCTCGACCGTCATCGACACAAGCTGGGCCCTAGTGCGGGCGGTTGCCTCAACCATCATCGGCACAAGATGGCCGTCGGTGCGGACGGTTGCATCGAACACCATCGGCACATGCTGGGCCATGGTGCGGGCGGTTGCCTCGACCACCATCGGCACATGCCGAGCCCTGGTCAGCCCCTGAAATGAGCGTGCGAAAATTGAACCGATCGCTGAGGCCGGGATGCACGAGCCGCCCAAGGATCCCACTGCTGGTCCCCCTCAGTTGTTGCCCCAAACGCCATCGATAGCCTCTGGCCCTTGGTTGGTCAAGACCCAGAATGCACTACGTATGGCTAAGTCAACCCATGAAACGAGCGTGCAAGTGCTCAGTCAGCCAGAGAGCTAGAATGCATAAGTCGAGGATCGACTTGGTCCCCCTCTATGTGCTATCAATCTCACTGCGGGTCCCTCGATCTAGTTGGGGCTTAGACAGGGAATGAACTTTATATGCCTAAGTCAACCCATGAAATGAGTGTCCGGACGCTCAGCCGATCGGAGAGGCAAGATGCGTAAGGCAAGGATCAGCCCGGTCCCCCTTTACGTGCTGCTATCGATCCCACTGTCGGTCCGATCTAAGACTAGGAATGAACTCCATATGCTTAGATTGGGAATGAACTCCGTATGCCTAAGTCAACCCACGAAATGGCCATGCAGGCACTGAGCCGGTCGGAGAGGCATAATGAGCAAGCCGAGGATTGACCCGATCCCTCCCTGCGTGTTGTCGATCCTGCTCCCGTAACCCTCGGTCCGGTTCGATCTTAGACTTGGAATGAACTCATATGCTTAGACTGGGGATGAACTCCGTATGCCTAAGTCAACCCACAAAACGAGCATGCGAGTTCTCAGCCGGCCAGAGTAGCAGGACGCGTAAGCCAGGGATTGACCTGGTCCACTCTGCCTGCTCCCGATCTTGTTGTGGCTCCTGCTACGGCAACCCTCAGTCTGGTTCGATCATAGACTAGGAGCGCACTACGTATGCCTAAGTCAGCCCATGAAATGAATGTGCGGGCACTTAGCCAGCCGGAGAGGCGGGATGCGCAAGCCGTGGATCGATCGAGTGGTAGGTGGGTTCAGGCACATCTTCATATTTCTACCGTGCCAATGCCATTTTTATGGCTTGTAAATTCATACAATGGTCCCCTAAGCCTTCATGTGAAGTTTCATGGCAAGACGACTCGTTTTCTATTTTTCATGATTTTCAAAACTTTTTATGATTCGAGATTTTTTAAAATTTTTTTAGAAGGAGTTTCGGCCCCAAATTTGGTAGACATGATCCTTGTATTTTTGTTGGCACGCACAAACAAATTCAGCTAAAAACTCGAAGTGGAGTAGATTTTGTGACTGTTTGAAAAAAATGTCCCAATTTCAAACACTTTAATGGCTACTGGGAGCAAACCTATAAAATCTCAAATGCTCTTTAAGAGGGTGTGAGTTCTCGAGGTTTGATGATGGATAAGGGCCCAATATAAAGGCCAAGTACCAGCACCCATCGCACATCATGTGCACACACCCCTCGACCCCCCAATCATCGGAACCCCCAATGCCGCCAGTTAGGTTCTCCGGTGATGCTCCGACGATGGTGCCCTGGGTGAAAAAAATGGGGCACCAGCACATGCCTGAGCCCAGTATGTGCACCGTGGCTCAAAATCAAACTTCGGCCAAGGCCTCTAGCATCAATGGCACATGATGGCACATGCATCGACCATCATCGGCACAGGCTGCCCTTTGGTACAGGCACTTGCCTCGACTGCCATCGACACAAGCTAGGCCCTGGTGCGGGCGGTTGCCTCGACCACCATTGACACAAGATCACCTCTGGTACGAGCGGTTGCATCGAACACCATCGGCACATGCTGGGCCGTGGTACGGGCGGTTGCCTCGACCACTATCGACACATGTCGAGCCCCGATCGACCCCTGAAATAAGCGTGCGAGCACCGAAATGACCGCTGGGGGTAGGATGCATGAGTCGACCAAGGATCCCGCTGCTGGTCCCCCACGGTTGTTGCCCCAAACGTCGTCGATAGCCTCTGGCCCTTGGTTGGTCGAGATTGGGAATGCACTACGTATGCCTAAGTCAACCCATGAAACGAGCATGCAGGCGCTTAGCCAGTCGGAGAGCCAGAATGCGTAAGCTGAGGATCGACCCAATCCCTTTCTATGTGCTGCCAATCCTGCTGTTGGTCCTGCTGTCGTAACCCTCGGTCCGATCCAATCTTAGAATGGGAATGAACTCCATATGCTAAGACTGGGGATGAACTCCGTATGCCTAAGTCAACCCACGTAACAAGTGTGCAGGCGTTCAGCCGGCCAGAGAGGCAAGATGCATCAACCATCATTGGCACAGGCGTCCTTTGGTACGGGCACTTACCTCGACCGCCATTGGCACAAGATGGCCCCTGGTGCGACCGGTTGCATCGAACACCATCGGCACATGCTGGGCTGTGGTGCGGGCGATTGCCTCGACCACCGTCGGCACATGCCGAGCCCCGATCGACACTCAAAATGAGCGTGCAAGCATCGAACCGACCGTTGGGGGTGGGATACGTGAGCCGACCAAGGATCCCGCTGTTGGTCCCCCTCGGTTGTTACCCAAAACACCGTCCGTAGCCTCTGGCCCTTAGTTGGTCGAGATCGGGAATGCACTACATATGGCTAATTCAACCCATGAAACGAGCGTGTGGCACTCAACCAGTCAGAGAGCCAGAATGCGCAAGCTAAGGATCGGCTCGATCCCTCTCTGCGTGCTGCCAATCTCGCTACGGGTCCCTCGGTCCAGTTGGGGCTTAGATCGAAAATGAACTCTGTATGCCTAAGTCAACCCATGAAACGAGCGTACGGGTGCTTAGCCGATCGAAGAGGTAGGATGCGTAAGCCGAGGATCGGCCCGATCCCCTTCTACGTGCTACTACCGATTTTGCTACCGGTCCAATCATGGACTGGGAATGAACTCTGTATGCTTAGACTGGAAATGAACTCCGTATGCCGAAGTGAAACCACGAAATGAGCTTGCGGGCACTGAGCTGACCGAGAGGCGTAATGCACAAGTCGGGGACTGGCTCGATCCCTCTCTGCGTGCTGTCAATCCTGCTGCCACAACCCTCGATCCGACTGGGGCTTAGACATGGAATGAACTCCGTATGCCTAAGCCAACCCATGAAATGAGCTTACGGGTGCTCAGCCGATCGAAAAGGTAGAATGCATAAGCCGAGGATCAGCCCGATCCCCCCTGCGTGCTACCGATCCTGCTGTTGGTCCTGCTGCCACAACCCTTGATTCGATCTGATCTTAAACTGGGAATGAACTCTGTACACTTAGATTGGGGATGAACTTTGTATTCCTAAGTCAACCCACGAAACGAGCGTGCGGGGGCTCAGTCGGCTAGAGAGGGAGGATACGCAAGCCAGGGATTGACCCGGTCCCTTCTACGTGCTGTCCATCCTGTTGCGGGTCCTACTATCACAACCCTCGATCCGGTATGATCTTAGACTGGGAGCGCACTAGTATGCCTTAGTCAACCCACAAAACGAGCATGCGGGCACTTAACAATTAGGAGAGGCGGGATGCGCAAGCCGTGGTTCGATCGAGTGGTAGGTGGGTTTAGGCACATCTTCATATTTTCACCATACCAATGCCATTTTTATGGCTTGTAAATTTATACAATGGTCCTCTAAGCCCTCATGAGAAGTTTCGTGGCAACACGACCCATTTTCTATTTTTCATGATTTTCGAAACTTTTTACTGTTCGAGATTTTTGAAATTTTTTTAGAAGGAATTTTGGCCCCAAATTTGGTAGATGTGATCCTTGTATTTTTGTAGGCACGCACAAACAAATTCAGCTAAAAACTTGAAGTGGAGAAGATTTTGTGATCGTTTGAAAAAAATGTCACCATTTCAGACACTTTAATGGCTACTGGGAGCAAACCTATAAAATCTCAAATGCTCTTTAAGGGGGTGTGAGTTGTCAAGGTTTGATGAGGGATAGTGGGCCAATATAAGGGCCAAGTACCAGCACCCATCGCACATCATGTGCGCACACCCCCCGACCCCCCAATCGTCGAAACCCCCAATGTCGTCGATTAGGTTCTCCGATGATGCTCCGACAATGCTTATTCAATGGTGCCTCGGGTGAAAAAAATGTGGCACCAGCACATGACCGAGCCTAGCATGTGCACCGTGGCTCAAAATCAAACTTCAGCCAAGGCCTCGACCATCAATGGCACAGGATGGCGCATGGTGATGGCATGTGCATCGCCCATCATCGGTACAAGCTATCTTTTGGTACAGGCACTTGCCTCGACCACCATCGGCACAAGCTGGGCCCTGGTGCGAGCGGTTGCCTCGACCATCATTGGCACAAGATGGCCCCTGGTACGGGCAGTTGCATCGAACAACATCGGCACATGCTGGGCAGTGGTGCGGGCGGTTGCCTCAACTAACATCGACATATGCTGGGCAGTGGTGCGGGCGGTTGCCTTAACTAACATTGGCACATGCCGAGCCCCGATCAGCCCCTGAAACGAGTGTGCGAGCATCGAACCGATCGCTAGGGGTAGAAAGCGCGAGCCGACCAAGGATCCCGTCGTTGGTCCCCCTCGGTTGTTGCCCCAAACATCGTCGATAGCCTCTGGCCCTTGGTTGGTCAAGACCGAGAATGCACAACGTATGCCTAATTCAACCCGTGAAAGAAACGTGTGGGCACTCAGCTGACCGGAGAGCCAGAATGCATAAGTCGAGGGTCGACCCGATCCCCCTCTGCGTGCTGTCGATCCCACTGTGGGTCCCTCAATCCGATTGGGGCTTAGACCGAGAATGAACTCCGTATGCCTAAGTCAACCCACGAAATGAGCGTGCGGGCACTCAGTCGATCGGAGAGGCAGGATGCGCAAGCTGAGGATTGGCTCGGTCCCCTTCTGTGTGCTGCTATCGATCCTGCTACCGATTCGATCTTAGACTGTGAATGAACTACGTATGCTTAGATTGGGAATGAACTCGGTATGCCTAAGTCAACTCATGAAACGAGCGTGCGGGCACTGAGCTGCCTGGAGAGGCATAATGCGTAAGTCGAGGATCAGCCTGATCCCCCTCTACGTGCTGTCGGTCCTGTTACCACAACCCTCGGTCCGACTGGGGCTTAGACATGGAATGAACTCCGTATGCCTAAGCCAACCCACAAAACGAGCGTGCGGGTGCTCAGTCGGCCGAAGAGGCAGAATGCGCAAGCCGGGGATCAGCCCGATCCCCCTGCGTGCTATCGATCCTGCTGCTGGTCCTGCTACCATAACCCTCCGTCCAGTCCGATCTTAGACTGGGAATGAACTCCGTATGCTTAGACTGGGGATGAACTTCGTATGCCTAATTCAACCCACGAAATGAGCGTGCATACGCTCAGTCGGCCAGAGAGGCAAGATGCGTAAGCCAGGGATCGAATCGATTCCCTCTGCATGCTGTCGATTTGGCTATGGGTCTTACTATCGTAACCCTCGATCCGGTCTGATCTTAGACTGGGAGCACACTACATATGCCTAAGTCAACCCATGAAACGAGTGTGCAGGCACTTAGCCACCTATAGAGGCTGTATGTGTAAGTTGTGGATCGATTGAGTGATAGGTGGGTTCAGGTATCAGCACTTATTGCACATCATGTGCACACACCCCCCGACCCCCCAATCGTTGAAACCCCTAATGCCATCGGTTAGGTTTTCTGGCGATGGAGCCATGGGCGAAAAAAATGTGGCACTAGCACATGGGCGAGCCTAGCATGTGCACCGTGGCTCAAAATCGAACTTCGGTCAAGACCTCGACCATCATTGGTAGATGATGGTGCATGGTGATGGCACATGCATCGACCATCATCGGCATAGGTGCCCTTTGGGATGGGCACTTCCCTCAACCGCCATTGACACAAGCTGGGCCTTGGTGCAGACGGTTGCCTCGATCACCATCGGCACATGCTGGCCCTTGGTGCGAACAATTACCTCGACCACCATTGGCACAAGATGGCCCCTGGTGTGGGCGGTTACATCGAACACCATCGACACATGCTGGGCCGTGGTACGAGCGGTTGCTTCGACCACCATTGGCACATGCCGAGCCCCGATCGACCCCTGAAATGAGTGTGTGGGCATTGAACCGACCACTGGGGGTGGGATACGCAAGCCGACCAAGGATCCCGCTACTGGTCCCCCTCAGTTGTTGCCCCAAACGCCGTCGATAGCCTCTGGCCCTTGGTTGGTCGAGACCGAGAATGCACTACGTATGCCTAAGTCAACCCATGTAACGAGCGTACGAGCATTCAATCGATCGAGGATCGACTCGGTCCCCCTCTACGTGCTGTCGATCCCGTTGCAGGTCCCTCGGTCCGATTGGGGCTTAGACCGAGAATCAACTCCGTATGCCTAAGTCAACCTACGAAACAAGCGTGCGGGCGCTCAGTAGGTTGGAGAGGCAGGATACATAAGTTGAGGATCGGCCCAATCCCCCTCTGCATGCTGCTGCCAGTCCGATCTTAGACTGAGAACAAACTCCGTATGCTTAGACTAGGAATGAACACCGTATGCCTAAGTCAAACCACGAAATGAGTGTGTGGGCGCTGAGTCGATCAGAGAATAATAATGCGTAAATCGACGGTCGGCCCGGTCTCCCTCTGCGTGCTGTTGATGTCGCTGCGGGTCCCTCGGTCTGGTTGGGGCTTAGACCAGGAATGAACTCCGTATACCTAAGTCAACCCATGAAACAAACGTTCGGGCGCTCAACCGACCGAAGAGGCAGGATGCACAAGCCGAGGATCGGCCCGATCCCCCTCTGCGTGCTGCTACCGGTCCGATCTTAGACTGGGAATGAATTCCATATGCTTAGACTGGGAATTAACTCCGTATGCCTAAGTCAACCCACGAAACGAGCGTGCAGGCACTAAGCCGATTGGAGAGGCATAATGCACAAGCCAGGGATCGGCCCGATCCCCCTCAGCGTGCTGTCAGTCCCGTTGCCATAACCCTCTGTTCGGCTGGGGCTTAGACATGGAATGAACTTCGTATGCCTAAGCCAACCCATGAAACGAGCTTGCAGGTGCTCAGCCAGTCGGAGAGGCAGAATGCGCAAGCCAGGGATCGACTCGGTCCCCCTTACGTGCTGTCGATCCTGCTATTGGTCCTGTTACTGGTCTTGCTACTGCAACCCTCAGTTCGGTCTGATCTTAGACTGGGAATGAACTTCGTATGCTTAGACTGGGGATGAACTTTGTTTGACTAAGTCAACCCATGAAACAAGCGTGCGGGAGCTTAATCGGCTAGAGATTGACTTGATCCCCTCTGCGTATGCCGTAACCCTTAGTCTGATCCAATCTTAGACTGGGAGCACACTACGTATGCCTAAGTCAACCCATGAAATGAGCGAGCAGGCACTTAGCAGACCGGAGAGGTGGGATGTGCAAGCTGTGGATTGATCGAGTGGTAGGTGGGTTCAGGCACATCTTCATATTTCTACCATGCCAAAGCCATTTTTATGGCTTGTAAATTCATACAATGGTCCCCTAAGCCTTCATGTAAAGTTTCGTGGCAAGACGACCCATTTTCTATTTTTCACGATTTTTAAAACTTTTTACATTTCTGGATTTTTTTAAACTCTTTTTAGAAGGAGTTTTGGCCCCAAATTTGGTAGACGTGATCCTTGTATTTTTGTTGGCATGCACAAAAAAATTCAGCTAAAAACTCAAAGTGGAGAAGATTTTGTGACCGTTTGAAGAAAATGTCCCCATTTCAGACACTTTAATGGCTACTGGGAGCAAACCTATAAAAACTCAAATGCTCTTTAAGGGGGTGTGAGTTCTCGAGGTTTGATGAGGGATAGGGGGCCAATATAAGGGCCTAGTACCAGCACCCATCACACATCATGTGTGCACACCACCCAGCCCCCCCAATCGTCGGAACCCTCAATGCCGCAGGTTAGGTTCTCCGGCGATGGTGCCCTGGGCGAAAAAAATGTGGCACCAGCACATGCCTGAGCCTAACATGTGCACCGTGGCTCAAAATTGAACTTTGACCAAGGCCTTGACCATTAGTGGCACATGATGGCGCATGGTGATGGCACATGCATGCTGCCGATCCTGCTGTTGTCGATCTTGCTACTGGTCCTGCTATCATAATGCTCGGTCTGGTCTGATCTTAGACTCCATATGCCTAAGTCAACCCACAAAACGAGCGTACGGGCGCTCAGTCGATCGGAGAGATAGGATGCGCAAGCTGAAGATCGATCTGGTCCCTCTCTACATGCTGCTGCCGATTTGATCTTAGGCTAGGAATGAACTCCGTATGCTTAGACTGGGGATGAACTCCGTATGCCTAAGTCAACCCATGAAACGAACGTGCGGGCACCCAGCCGGCTAGAGAGGTAGAATGCACAAGCCGGAGATCGACTCGGTCCCCTTTACGTGCTATCGATCCCGCTTTGGGTCCTGCTACCACCACCCTCGATCCGGTCTGAACTTAGACTGGGAGTGCACTACGTATGCCTAAGTCAACCCATGAAATGATCGTGCGGGCACTTAGCCAGCCGAAGAGGTGGGATGCGCAAGCCATGGATCAATCGAGTGGTAGGTGGGTTTAGGCACATCTTCATATTTTTGCTATGCCAATGCCATTTTTATGGCTTGGAAATTCATACAATGGTCCCCTAAGCCTTCATGTAAAGTTTCATGGCAAGATGACCCATTTTCTATTTTTCACGATTTTTGAAACTTTTTACGTTTCGAGATTTTTTTAAATTTTTTTAGAAGGAGTTTTGGTCCCAAATTTGGTAGACGTGATCCTTGTATTTTTGCTGGCATGAACAAAAAAATTCAGCTAAAAACTCAAAGTGGAGAAGATTTTGTGACCGTTTGAAAAAAATGTCTCCATTTTAGACACTTTAATGGCTACTGGGAGCAAACCTATAAATTCTCAAATGCTCTTTAAGGGGGTGTGAGTTCTCGAGGTTTGATGAGGGATAGGGGGCCAATAAAAGGGCCTAGTACCAGCACTCATCACACATCATGTGCGCACAGCCCCTGGCCCCCCCAATTGCCGAACCCCCAATGCCTCCGGTTAGGTTCTTCGACGATGATCCGGTAATGGTGCCTCGGGCAAAAAAAATGTGGCACCAGCACATGCCCGAGGCCAGCATGTGCACCGTGGCTCCAAATCAAACTTCAGCCACGGCCTTGACCATCAATGGCACATGATGGTGCATGGTGATGGCACATGCATCGACCATCATCGGCACAGGCTGCGCTTTGGTACGGGTACTTGCCTTGACCGCCATTGGCACAAGCTGGGCCCTAGTGAGAGCGGTTGCATCAAACACCATCGGCACATGCTGGGCCGTGGTGTGGGTGGTTGCCTCGGCCACAATTGGCACATGTCGAGCCCCGATCGGCCCTCAAAACGAGTGTGTGAGCACCGAACCGATCGCTGGGGGCAGGATGCGCGAGCCGACCAAGGATCCCGTTGCTGGTCCCCCTCGGTTGTTACCCCAAATGCCGTCGATTACCTCTGGCCGTTGGTTGGTGAAGACCAAGAATGCACTACGTATGCCTAAGTCATCCCATGAAACGAGCGTGCGGGCGCTCAGCCGGTCGAAAAGCCAGAATGCGCAAGCCGTGGTCGGTTCGATCCCCCTATGCGTGCTACTGATCTCGCTGTGGGTCCTTCGGTCCGATTGGGGCTTAGATCGAGAATGACCTCCATATGCCTAAGTCAACCCATGAAATGAGTGTGCGGGCACTCAGCTGGTCGAAAAGGCAGGATGCGCAAGCTGAAGATCGGCCCAGTCCCCTTCTGCGTGCTGTTGTCGGTCCAATCTTAGACTGGGAATGAACTCCGTAAGCTTAGACTGGGAATGAACTCCGTATGCCTAAGTCAACCCATGAAACAAGTGTGTGGGCGTTGAGCCGGTCAGAGAGGCATAATGTCTAAGCCGAGGATCGGCTTAGTCCTTCTCTGCGTGCTGCCGGTCTCGCTGCCACAACCCTTGGTCCGACTGGGGCTTAGACATAGAATGAACACCATATGCCTAAGCCAACCAACGAAACGAGTGTGCGGGAGCTCAGCCGACTGGAGAGGCAGAATGCATAAGCCGAGGATCGACCCGGTCCCCCTTGCGTGCTGTCGATCCTATTGCTGGTCCTGCTGTCGTAACCCTCGATCCGATCTGATCTTAGATTGGGAATGAACCTCGTATGCTTAGACTGGGGATGAACTCCGTATGCCTAAGTCAACCCATGAAACGAGCGTGCGGGCGCTCAGCAGGCCAGAGAGGCAGGATGCACAAGTCGAGGATCGACCCGGTCCACTCTAAGGGCTACCGATCCCGCTATGGGTCCTGCTACCGTGACCCTCGGTCTGATCCGATCTTAGACTGGGAGCGCACTACATATACCTAAGTCAACCCACGAAACGAGCGTGCGGGCACTTAGCCGGTCGGAGAGGCGGGATATGCAAGCCATGGATCGATCGAGTGGTAGGTGGGTTCAGGTATATCTTCATATTTCTATCATGCCAATGCCATTTTGTTGGCTTGTAAATTCATACAATGTTCCCCTAAGCCTTCATGTGAAGTTTCGTGGCAAGACGACCTGTTTTCTATTTTTCACGATTTTTGAAAGTTTTTACGGTTCGAGATTTTTTAAAATTTTTTTAGAAGGAGTTTTGGCCCCAAATTTGGTAGACGTGATCCTTTTTTTTTTATTTGCACGCACAAACAAATTCAACTAAAAACTCAAAGTAGAGAAGATTTTGTGACCGTTTGAAAAAAATGTCCCCATTTCAGACACTTTAATGGCTACTGGGAGCAAACCAATAAAATCTCAAATGCTCTTTAAGGGGGTGTGAGTTCTCGAGGTTTGATGAGGGATAGGGGCCAATATAAGGGCCAAGTACCAGCACCCATCACACATCATGTGTGCACACCCCCCGGCCCCCCCAATTGCCGGAACCCCCAATGCCGCCGGTTAGGTTCTCCAGCAATGCTCTGACGATGGTGCCCCGAGCAAAAAAAATGTGGCACCAGCACATGCCCGAGCCCAGCATGTACACCATGGCTCAAAATCAAACTTCGGCCAAGGCCTGGACCATCAATGGCACATGATGGCACATGGTGATGGAACATGCATCGACCATCATCGGCACAGGCTACCCTTTTGTATGGGCACTTACCTCGACCGCCATTGGCACAAATTGGGCCCTGGTGCGGACGGTTGCCTCGATCACTATCGGCACATGCCGGCCCTTGGTGCAGGCGATTGCCTCAACCACCATCGGCACAAGATGGCCCCTGGTGCGGACAGTTGCATAAAACACCATCGACACATGCTGGTGTCACGGGCTCCGACCTAAAGCTCAGAATCCATGCAGCCTTAGGCTTGGAATCTCCTTCTTTGTGCCTAAGTAAGCGTGCGGGCACTAGAACACTGGGAAGGGCTGATTACGCAAGTTAAAGAGAAACAGGATAACAAGACAAAATTTTGGAAATGCTCTTGTATTCCCTGAAACAAAAGTGTTTGATGGTGTACAAATAAGGGTGGAGCAGCCCTCTATTTATAGTTGAGACTCCAGCTACAAGTTAATGGCAATATCCCTAGAATAAAGGCTAAAATCATGGGATTACAATCAATCAAGATGCTAACTCCTGATTTTCAGGGTCAACCAAATATGCCAGGATGCTCCTGCTGATCTTGCCTGCTTCCAGAAGCTTCCCTTGCATGTCCAGCATCGTGGGCCCTTTTGGATGTGGTACGGGCAGCTTGTATGCCAGGCCTTGGTCTCACGGGCTGGCCTGCAAGTTGGGCGGGCATTCTGAACTCGTTTGCTAGGCTTTGTGCTTAGATACCTGCCAGCACGCCTGGTCTGCAGGTCTCAACCTCTGGCTCGCCTGTTGGTCTGCCTGATGTGCCAGGTGCGCCTACCAAGGCATGACATTCTTCCTTACCTGATTGCGTAACACCTTCGTTATGTCTTCTATATGGTACTACCTGATCTGGTCCCCGAACTGCCATAAGTCCTCTGCTAGTTCCTAGCTTGCCTCACTGTCCGGAAGTCCCTTCCAGCGCACCAGGTACTCATGTCTTGGTTGATAGTTCTCCCGTCTCACCTCCCGATCAGCTATGATGCTGTGGACCTCCTTCTCATATGAGGCCCTTGCTCCCAATGGTGCACGCTTTGACTCTACCCATCCTGGATCTCCCTCATCCTTATGGAATGGCTTGAGCATGCTCACATGGAACACCGGGTGTACCCTCAACTTGGGTGGCATATCCAACTTGTAGGCAACCTTGCCTACCTCTTGACTAATATGAAAGGTCTCTTATACCTCTGGACTAGGCCTTTGTGTAGCCCCCTATGGTGCACAATGGGATGTAGCTTCACCAACACAAAGTCTCCGACCTGGAACTGCACATCCCACCTCTTCTGGTCTGCCCACTTCTTCGACCTCTTGGCTGCCTTGTGTAGACAAACTCTGGCCAAGTCAGTTTGCTCCTGCCATGCCTTGGGAAACTTGTATGCTGCTGGATTCGGTCCTGTATAACCTGCAACAATCGAACTGGGTGTTAGTGGTTGTTGCCCTGTACAACCTCAAATGGGCTCTGGTTCATTACCTCACTCCTTTGCAAGTTATAGGAAAACTGCACAATATCTAACAGCTTTGGCTAGTCCCTTTGTGTGGCACTCACATAGTACCTGAAGTAGACCTCCAATAGTCCATTCACTCGTTCTGTCTGCCCATCGGTCTACGGATGCATGCTGGTGGAAAAGTTCAAGTCTGACCCCAATAGCTTGAACAACTTAGTCCAGAACCTGCCCGTGAACTGCCCGTCTCGATCACTAACAATGGTCCTCGGCACTTCCCAGTACTTAACCATGTTATTTAGGAACAATCGAGCTGCCTCCTCGGCTGGGCACTCCTTGGTTGCTGGAATGATGATTCTATACTTGGAAAACCTATCCACCACTACCATGATGCTTCCGACTATAAAGTCCAGAGAAACACTCTCACGTGGTCGCTCTGGCACTGGCAATGGCTCTAAAAGACCCCTTGGCTTATTGAGCTCCACCTTGTCCTATTGGCACACAAGACAAGTCTTCACATAGGCCTCTACATCATCCCGCATGTGCGGCCAGTAGTACCGGTCCTCGATCAGCACCAAGGTACAGCTCACTCGGGGGTGTCCAGCCCACCTTGAATCATGACATTCTTGCAAAACTTCCTTATGGAGCTTCCCGTGCTACGGCATAAATAGTCTACTACCCCTGGTGTACAACAAACCATCCTGCATCCAAAATCACCTAGTCTTACCTTACTAGGCATACTCCATCAGAGCTTTGGTTGTAAGATCATGCGTAAGTCCCTCTTTGATGCGCGACACCAGTGACCCCTCTGGTTGGCTAATGGTAGCAAGGTTAGCCTTCCTGCTCAGGGCGTCTGTCACTAGGTTCACCTACCCCAGCTTGTACTCCATCTGAAAATCAAATTTCGTAAGAAAATCTTACCATCTCGCCTGCTTGTGAGACAGCTTCTTCTGCGTCTGAAAGTAGCTAGTCGCCACATTGTCCGTCCTAACCATGAACCTCGACCCCAACAAGTAATGGCACTAAGTGCGCAAGTAGTGCACCACTGCAGTCATCTCCTTCTCTTGGACCGTGTACTTGTGTTCAGTCTCATTTAGCTTCCTGCTCTCAAACACGACTGGACTCCCTCCAGCATCAACACGCCCCCTATGGTAAAGTCTGATGCATCAGTATGCACCTCATACGGCTTGGCATGGTCTGGCAAGGCCAAGACTGGCTCCTTTGTCACAGCCTGCTTCAACCTGTCAAAGGCTTCCTGGCACCCTGCGCTCCATTCCCATGCTCTCCCTTTCTCGAGCAAGTTAGTCAATGGCGTGGCTATTGTTGAGTGACCTTTGATGAAGTGCCTGTAGTAGTTAACTAGCCCAAGGAACAATCTCAACTCAGTGACCTTGGCTGGCGGTTGCCACTCCAAGATGACGTGTATCTTGCCTTCATCCATGCGTATCTTGCCACCTCCGACTATGTGGCCAAGGAACGGGATCTCCTACTGGGCAAATGAGCACTTCTCCCTCTTGACAAACAGCTTGTGCACCTATAACACCTCGAACACCTGTCTCAAGTGGTCTACATGCTCTCCTAAAGTCTGGCTGTAGATCACAATGTCATCCAAATAAACCACAACAAACCGATCAAGGAATGACTGAAGTACCTTGTTCATAAGGGTGCAGAATGTTGCTGGGGCATTCGAGAGTCCGAAAGGCATCACCAAGAACTCATACGAACCATACCTAGTGACACATGCTATCTTTGGCTCATCTCTCTCTATGATCCTGACTTGATAGTAGCCCGACCTCAAATCCAACTTGGTGAACCACCTTGCGCTTCCAAGTTGATCGAACAAGTCTGCAATGAGTGGGATGGGGTACTTATTCTTGATGGTCAGCTTGTTAAAAGCCCAATAGTCTATGCACAACCGCAACGACCCATCATGCTTGCGTTGGAATAGAACTGGTGCACCATAGGGTGCCTTCGATGGCCTGATGAAGCCAGCATCAACTAACTTTTTGAGCTGTTTCCTCAACTCCTCCAACTCTGGTGGAGACATTCGGTAAGGGGCTCTAGCTGGTGGCTTGGCCTTGAACACCAGCTCAATCTTATGGTCTACCTCCCTCTTAGGTGGTAGCTTGCTAGGCAGCTTTGCGGGCATCACATCACTAAAGGTCTTCAGCACCTTTAGCACCTCCAAGGGTGACTCGGTCTCTTTCTCCCTTGGCTCATCATATTTCAGGGCTACCAAGAAGGTGTCTTCTTGTTTGCTTACCGCCTTGGCAAATTGGATGGCTGACACCACCCATGACCCAACTCTAGACCCTCTCCTCAATGGCACTAGGCATTGGCACTGTGCATCCAAGATGCAAACACAATCGGCAAAAGGCACAAGGAGGGCATTATCCAAACAAGGAAATCCAACCTAATCACAAACTCATAGTCGTCAAGGGGTATTACCTCTATGGTCTCCTTGCCTTTCCAGTCTCCAAGCTGTAACTTCACTCCCCATGCTACTCCAATGGCTGGAACCTCCTTGGAGTTCACCGTCTTAATGGTACCAATCCCTTTCTGTACCTTTAGTCTGAGCTTTCGAGCTCTATCACCTGAAATAAAAAGATGTGAGGCACTTGTGTCCACCAGTGCACTCACCTTCTGACCTGCAACCATCAGATCTACAAACATCAAGCCCTTTAGCTTACGACTCCCCTTACTCTAGACAGCATTGAGCACCAATGACCTAGGCTTTGCTGCCCCTGACTCTGGCTCCTCGTCAAACTCCCTGTCTATAGCAGCCAGCTTGCCCTTCTGCGGGTAATTATACACTATGTGGATCCCTCCACATAGGTAGCATGCTAGTGGCTCTCGGTCCCCCTTTGCTTTCCACTTACCTGTTGGTGGCTTCCTCTCGCCATCTTTGGTTGAACGGTCTCGATCTCCATCCTTGGACTCCCGGTCACAGTCTTTTCCCTTGGATTGCTTTTTTCGATCCCTATCATCCCTGCCCTTACCCTTGGGCTTGGTAGACTCAAACTTGTTTAGAGGCTTGAACTCTATCAAGGCCTCGGCAGTAGTCATGGCTTTAGCCAAGTCATGAACTCCCCTCCTTTGTAGCTCATGCTTCACCCACGGTTTCAGCCCGTCCATGAAAGCAAATAAGGCATCCTTCTTACCTAGATTCGAGATCTATAGCATCAATTCAGAGAATTTCTGGACATACTCCCTTATGTCCCGTTGCTGGCTCAGCCTGTACAACTTTGCCTGTGCCTCATCATTGGTATACTCTGAGTAAAATTGTTCTCTAAACTCCTTTTGGAACTCTGCCCAAGTTCCAATCTTGGTGCTCCCACGCTTGACATCATCACACTTACGCCTCCACCACAAAAAGGCTACATCAGTGAGATACATAGCAGCGGTGCTTACCTTTATCACCTCGTCTTGCATGCCCATGGCCTGGAAGTACTGCTCCATACCCCAAAGATAGTTGTCTACTTCCTTGGCCACCCTAGTCCCCTTAAACTCCTTAGGCTTGGGGACATACAATTTGGATTTGCGCATTCCAGCAAACATGCCATTCCCAATGGCAGTCTCTTCCATCCGCTGGCACATGGCCTCCATGCCATTGCGCAAGGTCAGCACTTCACTCCAAGGTCTGATTCTTTCGGGTGAACACGTCCAAGCCTTTGTTGAGAGCAGCTTCCAGCTCACTTTGGATCTCCTCCCCTATAGTGTCTAGCAATGCAATGTGAGTCTCTACCTCCTTAAGCTTCTCCCCCATGTCGTCCATGGTCACCTCTACCTTGGCCAGCCTACCTTCCATGGTAGACCAGATATCTCTAGAATTGGCTTTCTTGCCTCTTCCATGCCCATGCTCCTGGGCCTCTGGTTGTTGGCTAGCAACGTCACTTTGGGATGCCATCTCCTCAATCACGATCTAACCTGCATAACACAAACACGTAGAATCAAACTTGCTCTGATACCAACTGTCATGGGCTTCGACCTAAGACTCAGAATCCGTGCGACTTTAGGCTTGGAATCTCCTCCTTTGTGCCTAAGTCAGCCTAAAACACAGGCGTGCGGGCACTAGAACACTGGGAAGGGCTGATTATGCAAGTTAAAGAGAAACAGGATAACAAGATAGAATTATGGAAATGCTCTTGTATTCACTGAAACAAAAGTGTTTGATGGTGTACAAATGAGCATGGAGCAGCCCTCTATTTATAGTTGAGGCTTCAGCTACAACTTAATGGTGATATCCCTAGAATAAAGGCTAAAATCATGGGATTACAATCAATCAGGATGCTAACTCCTAATTTTCAGGGTCAACCAAATCTGCCAGGATGCTCCGGCTGATCCTGCCTGCTTCCAAAAGCTTCCTTTGTGTGTCTAGCACCTTAGGCCCTTCTGGATGTGGTACGGGTAGCTTGTATGCCAGGCCTTAATCTCACGGGCTGGCTTGCAAGTTGGATGGGCGTTCTGAACTCGTTTGCTAAGATTCACGCACATATACCCACCAGCACGCTTGGTCTGCGGGCCTCAACCTCTGGCTCACCTGCTAGTCCACCTGATGTGCCTGGCATGCCTGCCCAGGGCATGACACTGGGCCGTGGTGCGGACGGTTGCCTCGACCACCATCGGCACATGCCAAGCTTGGTTGACCCTCGAAACAAGCTTGCGGGCACTGAACCGACCGTTGGGGGTGGGATGTACGAGCCGACCAAGGATCTCACTACTGGTCCCCCTCAGTTATTACCCCAAATGCCATCGATAGCCTTTGGCCCTTGATTGGTCGAGATCAGGAATGCACTAAGTATGCCTAAGTCAACCCATGAAATGATCGTGTGGGCACTTAGTTGATCGAAGAGCTAGAATGCACAAGCCGAGTATCGGCCCGGTCCTCCTCTACATGCCGTCGATCCTGCTACGGGTCACTCGGTCTGGTTGGGGCTTAGACTAGGAATGAACTCCGTATGCCTAAGTCAACCCATGAAATGGCCGTGTGGGCACTCAGCTTGCTGGAAAGGCAGGATATGCAAGCCGAGGATCAGCCCGGTCCCCTTCTGCGTGCTGCTGTCGGTTTGATCTTAGACTGGGAATGAACTCCATATGCTTAGATTAGGAATGAACTCCGTATGCCTAAGTCAACCCACGAAACGAGCGTGCGGGTGCTGATTAGGCCTGAGAGGCATAATGCGTAAGCCAGGGATCAGCCCGATCCCCCTTTGCGTGCTGCCGGTCCCGCTACCAAAACCTTATGTCCAGCTGGGGCTTAGACATGGAATGAACTCGGTATGCCTAAGCCAACCCACGAAACAAGCGTGCGGGGGCTCAGTCGATCGGAGAGGCAGAATGCACATGCCAGGGATTGGCCCGGTCCCTCCCTGCGTGCTACCGATGCTACTGCTGTCCTACTACCGTAACCCTCGGTCTGATCTGATCTTAGATAGGGAATGAACTCTGTATGCTTAGACCGATGATGAACTCCGTATGCCTAAGTCAACCCATGAAACGAGCGTATGGGCGCTCAGCCGACCATAAAGGTAGGATGCATAAGTCGAGGATTGACCCGATCCCCTCTACGTGCTGTCGATCCCACTGCGGGTCCTGCTGTTGCAACCCTCGGTCTGGTCCGATCTTAGACTAGGAGCACACTACGTATCCCTAAGTCAACCCATGAAACGAGCGTACGGGCACTTGCCGATCGGAGAGGCGAGATGTGCAAGCTGTGGATCGATCGAGTGGTAGGTGGGTTCAGGCACATCTTCATATTTCTGCCATGCCAATGCCATTTTTATGGTTTCTAAATTCATACAATTGTCCCCTAAGCCTTCATGTGAAGTTTCATGGCAAGATGACCTGTTTTCTATTTTTCACGATTTCGAAACTTGTTACGGTTCGGGATTTTTTAAAATTTTTTTAGAAGGAGTTTTCGCCCCAAATTTGGTAGACGTGATCCTTGTATTTTTGTTGGCACGCACAAACAAATTCAGCTAAAAACTCAAAGTGGAGAAGATTTTGTGACCGTTTGAAAAAAATGTCCCCATTTTAGACACTTTAATGGCTACTGGGAGCAAACCTATAAAATCTCAAATGCTCTTTAAAGGGGTGTGAGTTCTCGAGGTTTGATGAGGGATAGGGGGCCAATATAAGGGCCAAGTACCAGCACCCATCCCCGGCCCCCCCAATCATCGGAACCCCCAATGCTGCTGGTTAGGTTTCCAACGATGCTCCGACGATGGTTCCCCAGGCAAAAAAAATGTGGCACCAGCACTTGCCCGAGCCCAGCATGTGCACCATGGCTCAAAATTGAACTTCGGCTAAGGCCTCGACCATCAATGGCATATGATGGCGCATGGTGATGGCACATGCATCGACCATCATCGGCACAGGCTGCCCTTCGGTACGAGCACTTGCCTCAACCGCCAAGGCACAAGCTGGGCCCTAGTGTGGGTGGTTGCCTCGACCACCATTGGGATAAGATGGCCTCTGGTGCGGACGGATGCCTCGACCATCATTGACACATATCGGGCCCTGGTCGGCCCTCAAAACAAGTGTACGAGCACCGAACCGACCACTGGGGGTGGGATGCGTGATCCGACCAAGGATCCCGCTACTGGTCCCCCTCGGTTGTTGGCCCAAATGCCATCAATAGCCCCTGGCCCTTGGTTGGTCGAGACCGGGAATGCACTATGTATGCCTAAGTCAACGTATCAAACGAGCGTGCGGACGCTCAACCGATCGGAGAGCCAGAATGCACAAGCTGAGGATCGATGCGGTTCCCCTCTATGTGCTGTTGATCCCGTTACGGGTCCCTCGGTCTGGATGGGGCATAGACGGGGAATGAACTCTGTATGCCTAAGTCAACCCACGAAATGAGCGTACGGGTGCTCAACCGAGCACAGAGGCAGGATGCACAAGTCAAAGATCAGCCCAATCCCCCTCTGCCTGCTGCTGCCGGTCCAATCTTAGACTGTGAATGAACTCCGTATGCTTAGATTGGGAATGAACTTCGTATGCCTATGTCAACCCATAAAACAACCGTGCGGGCGCTGAGCCGGCCAGAGAGGCATAATGCACAAGCTAGGGATCGGCCCGGTCCCCCTCTGCGTGCTGTCGGTCCCGCTGCCACAACCCTCGGTTTGGCTGGGGCTTAGACATGGAATGAACTCCGTATGCCTAAGCCAACCCATGAAACAAGCGTGCAGGGGCTCAGCCAGTCAGAGAGGCAGAATGCGTAAGCCGAGGATCGACCCGATCCCCCTTACGTGCTGTCGATCCTGGTGCTGGTCCTACTATCGTAACCCTCGATCCGATTCGATCTTAGACTGGGCATGAACTCCGTATGCTTAGACTGGGGATGAACTCCGTATGCCTAAGTCAACCCACGAAACGAGTGTGCGGGTGCTCAACCGGCCAGAGAGGTAGGATGCGTAAGCTGAGGATCGACCTGGTCCCCTCTGCTTGCTATCGATCCCACGACGGGTCCTGCTACCGTAACCCTCGATCCGGTCTGATCTTAGACTGGGAGCGCACTATGTACGCCTAAGTCAACCCATGAAACCAGTGCGCAGGCAATTAGCCGATCGAAGAGGTGGGATGCGCAAGTCGTGGATCGATCGAGTGGTAGGTGGGTTCAGGCACATCTTCATATTTTTGCCGTGCAAATGCCATTTTTATGGCTTGTAAATTCATACAATCGTCCCCTAAGCCTTCATGTGAAGTTTCGTGGCAAGATGACCCGTTTTCTATTTTGCACGATTTTTTAAACTTTTTACGGTTCAGGATTTTTTAAAATATTTTTAGAAGGAGTTTTGGCCCCAAATTTGGTAGGCACGTACAAGAAAATTCAGCTAAAAGCTCGAAGTGGAGAAGATTTTGTGACCGTTTGAAAAAAATGTCCCCATTTCAGAGACTTGAATGGCTATTGGGATCAAACCTATAAAATCTCAAATGCTCTTTAAGGGGGTATGAGTTTTCGAGGTTTGATGAGGGATGGGGGTCCAATATAAGGGCCAAGTACCAGCACCCATCGCACGTCCTGATAATGCTCTGGCGATGGTGCCCTGGGTGAAAAAATGTGGCACCAGCACATGCCCGAGCCCAGCATGTGCACCGTGGCTTAAAATCGAACTTCAGCCAAGGCCTCGACCATCAATGGCACATGATGGCTCATGGTGATGGTACATGCATCGACCATCATTGGCACAGGCTGCCCTTTGGTACGGGCACTTTTCTCGACCGCCATCGGCACAAGCTAGGCCCTGGTGCGGGTGGTTGCCTCGACCACCATCAGCACAAGATGGCCTCTGGTGTGGACGGTTGCATCGAACACCATTGGCACATGTTGGGCCGTGGTGCGAGCGGTTGCCTCGACCACCATCGACACATGTCGAGCCCCGGTTAGCCCCCAAAATGAACGTGCGAGCATCGAACCGACCGCTTGGGTGGGATGCGCGAGTCGACCAAGGATCCCGCTGCTGGTCCCCCTTAGTTGTTGCCCCAAACACCGTCGAAAGCCTCTGGCACTTGGTTGGTCGAGACTGGGAATGCATTACGTATGCCTAAGTCAACCCATGAAACGAGTGTACGGGCGCTCAGTCGATCAGAGAGCTAGAATGTGCAAGCTAAGGATCGACCCGATCCCCCACTACGTGCTGCCGATCCCGCAGCGGGTCCTTTGGTCCGGTTGGGGCTTAGGTCGAGAATGACCTCTGTATGCCTAAGTCAACCCACGAAACAAGCATGCGTGCACTCAGCCGGCCAGAGAGGTAGGATGCCCAAGTCGAGGATCGACCTTGTCCCCCTCTGCGTGCTGCTGCCAGTTCGATCTTAGATTGGGGATGAAGTTTGTATGCTTAGACTGGGAATGAACTTCGTATGCCAAAGTCAACCCATGAAATGAGCGTGCAGGCATTGAGCTGACCGGAGAGGCATAATGCGCAAGCCGTGGATTGACCTGACCCCTCTCTGCGAGCTACCAGTGCCGCTGCCACACCAGTCGATCCGACTGGGGCTTAGACATTGAATCAACTCCGTATGCCTGAACCAACCCATGAAACAAGCGTATGGGCGCTCAACCGGCCAAAAAGGCAGAATGTGCAAGCCATGGTTCGGCCCGTTCCCCCTTGTGTGCTATCGATCCTGCTGTAGGTCCCTTGGTCTGACTGGGGCTTAGACTAGGAATGAACTCCGTATGCCTAAGTCAACCCACGGAATGAGCGTGCAGGCGCTCAGCCAGCCAGAGAGGCAAAATGCGTAAGCCGAGGATCGATCCGGTCCCCCTCTGCGTGCTGTTGCCAGTTCGATCTTAGACTGGGAATGAACTCCATATGCCTAAGCCAACCCAAGAAACAAGCATACGGCCGCTCAGCCGGCCAGAGAGGTAGAATGTGTAAGCCGGGGATCGGCCCGATCCTCTCTTGCGTGCTGCCGATCTTGCTACTGGTCCTGCTACCGTAACCCTCGATCTAGTCTGATCTTACGCTGGGAATGAACTCCGTATGCTTAGACTGGGGATGAACTCCGTATGCCTAGTCAACACATGAAACGAGCGTATGGGCGCTCAGCCGGCTAGAGAGGCAGGATGCGCAAGCTGGGGATTGACCCGATCCCCTCTGCGTGCTGTCGATCCTACTGCGGGTCCTACTATCGTAACCCTTGGTCTGGTCCGATCTTATACTTAGAACACACTACGTATGCCTAAGTCAACCCACGAAACGAGTGTGCGGGCACTTAGCCGGTCGGAGAGGCAGCATGCGCAAGTCATGGATCGATCGAGTGATAGGTGGGTTCAGGCACATCTTCGTATTTCTGTCGTGCCAATGCCATTTTTATGGCTTGTAAATTCATACCATGGTCCCTTAAGCCTTCATGTGAAGTTTCGTGGCAAGACGACCCATTTTTTATTTTTCACGATTTTTGAAACTTTTTATGGTTCGGGATTTTTTAAAATTTTTTTAGAAGAAGGTTTGGCCCCAAATTTGGTAAATGTGATCCTTGTTTATTTGTTGGCACGCACAAACAAATTTAGCTAAAAACTCAAAGTGGAGAAGATTTTGTGACCGTTTGAAAAAAATGTCCCCATTTCAGACACTTTAATGGCTACTGGGAGCAAACCTATAAAATCTCAAATGCTCTTTAAGGGGGTGTGAGTTCTCGAGGTTTGACGAAGGATAGGGGGCCAATATAAGGGCCAAGTACCAGCACCCATTGCACATCATATACGTAGACCCCCCGGCCCCCCAATCGTCGGAACCCCCAATGCCGTCGGTTAGGTTCTCCGACGATGGTCCGGTGATGGTGCCCCGGGCGAAAAAAATGTGGCACCAACACATGCCTGAGCCCAGCATGTGCACCGTAGCTCAAAATCAAACTTCAGCCAAGGCCTCAACCATCAATGGCACATGATGGCACATGCATCGACCATCATCGACACGGGCTGCCCTTTGGTACGGGCACTTGCCTCGACTGCCAGCAGCATAAGCTGGGCCCTGGAGTGGGCGGTTGCCTCGACCACCATCGGCACAAGATGGCCCCTACTGTAGGCGGTTGCATCGAACACCATCAGCACATGCTGCGTCGTGGTGCGGGCGGTTTCCTCGACCACCATCGGCACATGTCGAGCCTCGATCGACCCCCGAAATGAGCATACGAGCACCAAATCAACCACTGGGGGTGGGATGCGTGAGCCGACCAAGGATCCCGCTGTTGGTACCCCTCAGTTGTTGCCTCGAACGCCATCGATAGCCTCTGGCCCTTGGTTGGTTGAGACCGGGAATGCACTACGTATGCCTAAGTCAACCCATGAAATGAGCGTGCAGGATTTTTGCCAGAGATCCAGAATGCGCAAGTCGAGGATCAGCCCGATCCCCCTCTACGTGCTGTTGATCCCGCTGTGGGTCCCTCAGTCCGATTGGGGCTTAGACCAGGAATGAACTCCGTATGCCTAAGTCAACCCATGAAACGAGCGTGCGAGCACTCAACCGACTGAAGAGGCAGGATGTGCAAGCCGAGGATCAGCTTGGTACCCCTCTGCATGCTGCTGTCGATCCGATCTTAGACTGGGAATGAACTCTGTATCCCTAAGTCAACCCACGAAACAAGCGCGCGGGTGCTAAGCAGGTCGGAAAGGCATAATGCGCAAGCATGGGATCGGCCCGGTCCCCCTTTACGTGCTGTCAGTCCCGCTACCACGAGCGTCAGTCCGGTTGGGGTTTAGACATGGAATGAACTCCGTATGCCTAAGCCAACCCACGAAACAAGCGTGCGGGGGCTCAGTCGATCGGAGAGCCAAAATGCACAAGCTAGGGATCGGCCCGATACCCCCTACGTGCTGTCGATCCTGCTGCTGGCCCTGCTGTCACAACCCTCGGTCCAGTCCGATCTTAGACGGGAATGAACTCCATATGCTTAGACTAGGGATGAACTCCGTATGCCTAAATCAACCCACGAAATGAGTGTGCGGGTGCTTAGTCGGCCAGAGAGGTAGGATGCGCAAGTCGAGGATCGACTCATCCCTTCTGCATGCTGCCGATCTCGCTGCGGGTCCTACTACCGCAACCCTCAATCCGATCTGATCTTAGACTCGGAACACACTACGTATGCCTAAGTCAACCCACGAAATGAGCGTGCGGGCACTTAGTCTGTCGGAGAGGCGGGATGCGCAAGTCATGGATCGATCGAGTGGTAGGTGGGTTCAGGCACATCTTCATATTTCTGCCATGCCAATGCAATTTTTATGGCTTGTAAATTCATACAATGGTCCCCTAAGCCTTCATGTGATGTTTCGTGGCAAGACGACCCGCTTTCTATTTTTCATGATTTTTGAAACTTTTTACAGTTCGGGATTTTTTAAAATTTTTTTAGAAGGAGTTTTCGCCCTAAATTTGGTAGACGTGATCCTTGTATTTTTTTTGGCACGCACAAACAAATTCAGCTAAAAACTCAAAGTGGAGAAGATTTTGTGACCGTTTGAAAAAAATTTCCCCATTTTAGACACTTTAATGGCTACTGGGAGGAAACCTATAAAATCTCAAATGCTCTTTAAGGGGGTGTGAGTTCTCGAGGTTTGATGAGGGATAGGCGGCCAATGTAAAGGCCAAGTACCAGCACCCATCTCACATCATGTGTGCACACCCCCCGACTCCCACAATCGTCGAAACCCCTAATACCGCTGGTTAGGTTCTCCAATGATGCTCCGACGATGGTGCCCCAGGGGAAAAAAATGTAACACCAACACTTGCCCGAGCCCAGCATGTGCACCGTGGCTCAAAATCAAACTTTGGCCAAGGCCTCGACCATCAATGGCACATGATGGCGCATGGTGATGGCACATGCATCGACCATCACCGGCACAGGCTGCCCTTTGGTACGGGCACTTACCTCGACCGCCATCGACACAAGCTGAGACCTGGTGTGGGCAGTTGCCTCGACCACCATCGGCATAAGACTGTCCCTGGTGGGGGCGGTTACATCGAACACCATCGGCACATGCTGGGCCGTGGTGCGGGCGGTTGCCTCGAGCACCATCGGTATATGCCAAGCCCCGATGGACACCCAAAATGAGCATACGAGCACCGAATCGACCACTGGGGGTGGGATACGTGAGCCGACCAAGGATCCCGCTGTTGGTACCCCTCGGTTGTTACCTCGAACGCTGTCGATAGCTTCTGGCCCTTGGTTGGTTGAGATTGGGAATGCACTATGTATGCCTAAGTCAACCCATGAAATGAGCGTGTGGGCTTTTTGCTAGAGAACTAGAATGCACAAGTCGAGGATTGGCTCGATCCCCCTCTACGTGCTGTCGATCCCGCTACGGGACCCTCGGTCCAATTGGGGCTTAGACCGAGAATGAACTTCGTATGCCTAAGTCAACCTACGAAACGAGAGTGCGGCCGCTTAGCCAGTCGAAGAGGCAGGATGCGCAAGCCGAGGATCAGCCCGATCCCCCACTGTGTGCTACTGGCTGTCCGATCTTAGACTGGGAATGAACTTCGTATACCTAAGTTAACCCATGAAATGAGCGTACGAACGCTGAGCAGGTCAGAGAGGCATAATGCGCAAGCCGGGGATCGGCCTGGTCCCTCTCTGCATGCTGCTGGTCCCGCTGCCACAACCCTCGGTCTAGCTGGGGCTTAGACAAGGAATGAACTCTGTATGCCTAAGCCAACCCACAAAAAGAGCGTGCGGGGGCTCAACTGGTCGGAGAGCCAAAATGCACAAGCCGGGGATCGGCCCGATCCTCCCTGCATGCTGTCGATCCTGCTGTTAGTCCTACTACCGCAACCCTCGGTCCGATCCGATCTTAGACTGGGAATGAACTCCGTATGCTTAGACTGGGGATGAACTTCGTATGCCTAAGTCAACCCACAAAACGAGCGTGTGGGCGCTCAGCCAGCCAGAGAGACAGGATGTGCAAGCCAGGGATCGACCCGGTCCCTTCTACGTGCTGTCGATCCCGCTGTGGGTCCTACTGTCGTAACCCTCGATCTGGTCCGGTCTTAGACTGGGAGTGCACTACGTATGCCTAAGTCAACTCATGAAACGAGCGTGCAGGCACTTAGCCGGCTGGAGAGGCGGGATGCGCAAGTCATGGATCGATCGAGTGGTAGGTGGGTTCAGGCACATCTTCATATTTCTGCCATGCCAATGCCATTTTTATGGATTTTAAATTCATACAATGGTCCCCTAAGCCTTCATATAAATTTTCGTGGCAAGATGACCCGTTTTCTATTTTTCATGATTTTCAAAACTTTTTACGGTTCGAGATTTTTTAAAATTTTTGTAGAAGGAGTTTTGGCCCTAAATTTGGTAGATGTGATCCTTGTATTTTTGTTGGCACGCACAAACAAATTCAGCTAAAAACTTGAAGTGGAGAAGATTTTGTGACCGTTTGAAAAAAATGTCCCCATTTCAGACACTTTAATGGCTACTGGGAGCAAACCTATAAAATCTCAAATGCTTTTTAAGTGGGTGTGAGTTCTCGAGGTTTGATGAGGGATAGGGGGGCAATATAAGGGCCAAGAACCAGCACCCATCGCACATCATGTGCGCAAACCCCCCAGCCCCCCAAATCATCGGAACCCCCAATACCGCCGGTTAGGTTCTCCTGTGATGCTCTGACGATGGTGCCTTAGGCGAAAAAAATGTGGTACAAGCCCATGCCTGAGCCCAGCATGTGTACCGTGGCTCAAAATCAAACTTTAGCCAAGGCCTCGGCCATCAATGTCACATGATGGTGCATGGTGATGGCACATGCATCGACCAGCATCGGCACAGGCTACCTTTTGGTATGGGCACTTGCCTCGATCACCTTCGACACAAGCTGGGCCCTAGTGCAGGCGGTTGCCTCGATCACCATTGGCACATGCCGGCCCTTGGTGTGGGCGATTGCCTCGACCACCATCGGCACAAGATGGCCCCTGGTGTAGGCGGTTGCATCGAACACCATCGGCACATGCTGGGCCGTGGTGCGGACGGTTGCCTCGACCACCTTTGGCACATGGCGAGCCCCAGTTAGCCCCCAAAATGAGCGTGCGGGCACTGAACCAACTGGGGCTTAGACATGGAATGAACTCCATATGCGTAAGCCAACCCACGAAACAAGCGTGCGGGCATTCAACCGGTCGAAGAGGTAGAATACGTAAGCCGGGGATCGACCCGATCCCCCCCTATGTGCTGCCCATCCTGCTACTGCAACCCTCGATCCTATCTGATCTTAGACTGGGAATGAACTTCGTATGCTTAGACTAGGGATGAGCTCCATACGCCTAAGTCAACCTACGAAATGAGCGTGCAAGCGTTCAGTCGGCCAGAGAGGCAGGATGCGCAAGTCGAGGATCGACTTGGTCCCCTCTACGTGCTACCGATCTCGCTGTGGGTCTTGCTACCACAACCCTCGATTCGATCCAATCTTAGACAGGGAGCACACTACGTATGCCTAAGTCAACCCACGAAATGAGTGTGCGGGAACTTAGCCGGCTAGAGAGACGGGATGCGCAAGCCGTGGATTGATCGAGTGGTAGGTGGGTTCAGGGACATCTTCATATTTTTACCGTGCCAATGCCATTTTTATTGGTTGTAAACTCATACAATGGTTCCCTAAGCCTTCGTGTGTAGTTTCGTGGCAAGACGACCCGTTTTCTATTTTTCACGATTTTCAAAACTTTTTACAGTTTCAGATTTTTTAAAATTTTTTTAGAAGGAGTTTTGGCCCCAAATTTGGTAGACGTGATCCTTGTATTTTTGTTGGCACGCACAAAAACATTCAGCTAAAAACTCGAAGTGGAAAAGATTTTGTGTCCATTGGAAATAAATGTCACCATTTCAGACACTTTAGTGGCTACTGGGAGCAAACCTATAAAATCTCAAATGCTTCTTAAAGGGTGTGAGTTCTCGAGGTTTGATGAGGGATAGGGGGCCAATATAAGGGCCAAGTACCAGCACCCATCACACATCATGTGTGCACACCCCCCGGCCACCCCAATCGTTGGAACCCCCAATGCCGCCAGTTAGATTCTTCGGTGATGCTCCGACGATGGTGCCCCGGGTAAAAAAAATGTGGCGCCAGCACATGCCCGAGCCTAGAATGTGCATCGTGGCTCAAAATTGAACTTCGACCAAGGCCTCGACCGTCAATGGCACATGATGGCGTATGGTGATGGCATATGCATCGACCATCATTAGCATAGGTTACCCTTTGGTACGGGCTCTTACCTCAACCGCCATCAGCACAAGCTAGGCCCTGGTGCGGCCGGTTACCTTGATCACCATCGGCACATGCCGGCCCTTGGTGTGGGTGATTGCTTCGACCACCATCAGCATAAGATGGCCCCTGGTGCGGGCGGTTGCATCGAATGCCATCGGCACATGCTGGGCCATGGTGTGGGCGGGTGCCTCGACCACCATCGACACATTCTGAGCCCCGGTCGGCCTTCGAAATGAGTGTGTAGGCATCGAACTGACCATTGGGGGTGGGATACGTGAGCTGACTAAGGATCCCGCTTCTGGTCCTACTGTCGCAACCCTCAGTTCGGTCTGATCTTAGACTGGGAATGAACTCCGTATGCTTAGACTAGGGATGAACTCTGTATGCCTAAGTTAACTCATGAAACGAGCGTGCGGGCGCTCAACCGGCCAGAGAGGTAGGATGCGTAAGTCGGGGATCGACCCTATCCTCTCTACGTGCTGTCGATCCCGCTGTGGGTCGTGCTGTCGCAACCCTCGGTCTGGTCTGATCTTAGACTGGGACCAAACTATGTATGCCTAAGTCAACCCACGAACGAGCGTGCGGGCACTTAGCTGATAGGAGAGGCGGGATGCGCAAGCCATGGATCGATCGAGTTGTTGGTGGGTTCAGGCACATCTTCATATTTCTACCATGCCAATGCCATTTTTATGGCTTGTAAATTCATACAATGGCTCCCTAAGCCTTCCTGTGAAGTTTCATGGCAAGACGACCCGTTTTTTATTTTTCATGATTTTTGAAACTTTTTACGGTTTGGGATTTTTTAAAATTTTTTTAGAAGGATTTTTGGCCCTAAATTTGGTAGACATGATCCTTGTATTTTTGTTGGCACGCATAAAAACCTTCAGCTAAAAACTCGAAGTGGAGAAGATTTTGCGTCCATTTGAAAAAAATGTCCCCATTTCAGACACTTTAGTGGCTACTAGGAGCAAACCTATAAAATCTCAAATGCTCTTTAAGGGGGTGTGAGTTCTCGAGGTTTGATGTGGGATAGGGGCCAATATAGGGGCCAAGTACTAGCACCCATCGCACATCTTGTGCGCACACCCCGTAGCCCCCCCAATCGTCAAAGCCTCCAATGCCGTCGATTAGGTTCTCCGACGATGCTCCGGTGATGTTGCCCATGGCAAAAAAAATGTGGCACCAACACATGCCTAAGCCCAGCATGTGCACCGTGGCTCAAAATTGAACTTCGACCAAGGCCTCGACCATCAATGGCACAGGATGGCGCATGGTGATGGCACTTGCATCGACCATCATCGGCACAGATTGCCCTTTGGTACGGGCACTTGCCTCGACCGCCATCGGTACAAGCTGGGCCCTGGTGTGGGCGATTGCCTCAATCACCATCGGTACATGCTGGCCCTTGGTGCGGGCGATTGCTTCGACCACCATCGTCACAAGATGGCGCCTGGTGCGGGCGGTTGCATCGAACACCATCGGCACATGCTGGGCCATGGTACAGACGGTTGCCTCAACCACCATCGGCACATGCCGAGCCCTAGTCAGCCCCCGAAATGAGTGTGCGGGCACCGAACCGATCGCTAGGGGTGAGATGCGCGAGCTGACCAAGGATCCCGCTGCTGGTCCCTCTCGGTTGTTGCCCCAAATGCCTTCGATAGCCTCTGGCCCTTGGTTGGTCAAGATCGGGAATGCACTACGTGTGCCAAAGTCAACCCATGAAATGAGCGGGCCGGCGTTCAACCGATCGGAGAGTCAAAATATGTAAGTCGAGGATTAGCCCGATCCTTTTCTGCATGCTATCGATCCCGCTACGGGACCCTTGGTTTGATTGGGGCTTAGACCGAGAATGAACTCCGTATGCCTATGTCAACCCATGAAATGAGTGTACAGGCACTCAGCTGGTCGGAGAGGCAGGATGTGCAAGCCAATGATCGGCTCGGTCCCCCTTTGCGTGCTGCTGTCGGTCCGATCTTAGACTGGGAATGAACTCCGTATGCCTCTGTCAACCCACGAAACAAGCGTGCGGGCACTGAACTGGCCGGAGAGACATAATGCATAAGCTAGGGATCGACTCGATCCCCCTCTGCGTGCTATCGATCCCATAGCCACAACCCTCAGTCCGACTGAGGCTTAGAGATGGAATAAACTCCGTATGCCTAAGCCAACCCATGAAACGAGCATGCTGACGCTCAGCCAGCTGGAGGGTAGAATGCGCAAGCCGAGGATCGGCCCGGTCCCCCCTGCGTGCTGTCGATCTTGCTGCCCCAACCCTCAGTCCTATTCGATCTTAGACTGGGAATGAACTCCATATGCTTAGACTGGGGATGAGCTCCATATGCCTAAGTCAACCCATGAAACGAGCGTTCGGGTGCTTAGCTGGCCAAAAAGGTAGGATGCGCAAGCCGGGGATCGACTCGATCCCCATCGGCACATGCTGACCCCTAGTGCGAGTGATTGCCTCGACCACCATCGGTACAAGATGGCCCCTGGTGCAGGAGGTTGCGTCGAACACCATCGGCACATGCTAGGCCATGGTGCGGATGGTTGCCTCGACCACCATCGGCACATGCCGAGCCTCGATCGACCCCCAAAATGAGCGTGCGGGCACCGAACCGACCGCTAGGGGTGAGATACGTGAGCCAACCAAGGATTCCGCTACTGGTCCCCCTCTGTTGTTGCCCCAAACACCATCGATAGCCTCTGGCCCTTGGTTGGTCGAGATCGGGAATGCACTACGTGTGCCTAAGTCAACCCATGAAATGAACGTACCGACGTTCAACCGATCGGAGAGCCAGAATACGTAAGCCGAGGATTGGCCTGATCCCTTTCTGCATGCTGTCGATCCCATTGTGAGACCCTTTGTCTGATTGGGGCTTAGACCGAGAATGAACTCTGTATGCCTAAGTCAACCCATGAAACAAGTGTGCAGGCACTCAGTCGGTCGGAAAGGTAGGATGCACAAATCGAGGATCAGCCCGATCCCCCTTTGCGTGCTGCTGTCGGTCTGATCTTAGATTGGGAATGAACTTCGTATGCTTCGACTGAGAATGAACTCCGTATGCCTACGTCAACCCACGAAATGAGCGTGCGGGCATTGAACCAGCCAGAGAGACATAATGCGCAACCAGGGATCGGCTCAGTCCCCTTCTACGTGCTGTCGATCCCACTGCCACAACCCTCGGTCCGGCTGGGGCTTAGACATGGAATGAACTCCGTATGCCTAAGCTAACCCATAAAATGAGTGTGCTGGCGCTCGATCGACTAGAGAGGTAGAATGCGCAAGCCGGGGATTAACCCGGTCCCCCCTGCTTACTGCCGATCCTACTGCTGATCCTGCTACCCTAACCCTCGATCCTATCCAATCTTAGACTGGGAATGAACTCCGTATGCTTAGATTGGGGATGAGCTCCATATGCCTAAGTCAACCCATGAAACGAGCGTGCGGGCGCTCGACCAACCAGAGAGGCAGGATGCGCAAGCCGGGGATCGACCCGGTCCCCATCGGCACATGCCAGTCCTCGGTGTGAGTGATTGCCTCGACCACCATTAACACAAGATGGCCTCGGGTGTAGGCGGTTGCATCGAACACCATCGACACATGCTGGGCCGTGGTGCAGACGGTTGCCTCAACCACCATCGCCACATGCCGAGCCCTGGTCGGCCCCCGAAATGAGCGTGCGGGCACCAAACCGATCGCTAGGGATGAGATGCGCGAGCCGACCAAGGATCCCGCTATTGGTCACCCTCGGTTGTTGCACCAAATGCCATCAATAGCCTCTGGCCCTTGGTTGGTTGAGACCGGGAATGCACTACGTATGCCTAAGTCAACCCATGAAACGAGCGTGCGGGCGCTAAACCGACCGGAGAGACATTATGCCAAGCCAGGGATCAGCTCGATCCCCCTCTGCGTACTGTCGATCCCGTTGCCACAACCCTCGGTCCGACTGGGGCTTAGACATGGAATAACTCCGTATGCCTAAGCCAACCCACGAAATGAGCGTACTGGCGCTCAGTCGGTTGGAGAGTTAGAATGTGTAAGCTGAGGATCAGCCCGATCCCCCTTACGTGCTACCGATCCTGCTGCTGGTCTTGCTGCCCCAACCCTCAATCCTATCCGATCTTAGACTGGGAATGAACTTCGTATGCTTAGACTAGGGATGAGCTTCATATGCCTAAGTCAACCCATGAAATGAGCGTGCAGGTGCTCAGCTGGCCAGAGAGGCAAGATGCGTAAGCCGAGGATCGACCCGATCCCCTCTGCGTGCTGCCGATCTCGCTACGGGTCCTGCTACCATAACCATTGGTTCGGTCCAATCTTAGACTGGGAGCGCACTACGTATGCCTAAGTCAACCCACGAAATGAGCATGCGAGCACTTAGCCGGTCGGAGAGGCGGAATGCGCAAGCCGTGAATCAATCAAGTGGTAGGTGGGTTCAGTCACATCTTCATATTTTTGCCTTGCCAATGCCATTTTTATGGCTTGTAAATTCATACAATGGTTCCCTAAGCCTTCCTATGAAATTTCATGGCAAGACGACCCATTTTCTATTTTTCATGATTTTTGAAACTTTTTATGGTTCGGGATTTTTTCAAATTTTTTTAGAAGGAGTTTTGGCCCTAAATTTGGTAGACATGATCCTTGTATTTTTGTTGGCACGCACAAAAAAATTCAGCTAAAAACTCGAAGTGGAGAAGATTTTGTGTCCATTTGAAAAAAATGTCCCCATTCCAGACACTTTAGTGGCTACTGGGAGCAAACCTATAAAATCTCAAATACCCTTTAAGGGGGTGTGAGTTCTCGAGGTTTGATGAGGGATAGGGGCCAATATAGGGGCCAAGTACCAGCACCCACCGCACATCATGTGCGCACACCCCGTAGCCCCTCCAATCGTCGAAACCCTCAATGCTGTCGGTTAGGTTCTTTGGCGATGCTCCGGCGATGGTGCGCCGGGCGAAAAAAATGTGGCACCAACACATGCCCGAGCCCAACATGTGCACCGTGGCTCAAAATTGAACTTCGGCCAAGGCCTCAACCATCAATGGCACATGATGGCATATGGTGATGGCACATGCATCGACCATCATCGGCAAGGTTGCCCTTTGGTATGGGCACTTGCCTCGACTGCCATCGGCACAAGCTGGGCCCTAGTGCGGGCGGTTGCCTCGATCACCATTGGCACATGCTGGCCCTTGGTGCGGGTGATTGCTTCGACCACCATCGTCACAAGATGGTGCCAGGTGCGGGTGGTTGCATCGAACAACATCGACACATGCTGGGTCGTAGTGCGGGCAGTTGCCTCGACCACTATCGACACATGTTGAGCCTCGATTGGCCCCTGAAATGAGCGTGCGGGCACTGAACTGACCGCTGGAGGTGGGATACATGAGATGACCAAAGATCCCGTTGCTGGTCCCCCCCGGTTGTTGCCCTAAATGCCGTCGATAGCCTCTGGCCCTTGGTTGGTTGAGATCGGGAATCCACTACGTATGCCTAAGTCAACCCATGAAATGAGCGTGCAGGTGCTCAGCTGACCGGAGAGCCAAAATACGTAAGTCAAGGATCGACTCGGTCCCCCTCTGCGTGCTGTCAATCCCGCTGCGGGTCCCTCCGTCTGGTTGGGGCTTAGATCGGGAATGAACTCCGTATGCCTAAGTCAACCCATGAAACGAGCGTGCGGGTGCTCAGCCAACTGGAGACGTAGGATGCGCAAGCCGAGGATCGACCCGATCCCCCTCTGCGTGCTGCTGCAGGTCTGATCTTAGACTGGGAATGAACTCGGTATGCTTAGACTGGGAATGAACTCCGTATGCTTAGACTGGGAATGAACTTCGTATGCCTAAGTCAACCCACGAAACGAGCATACGGACGTTGAGCAGGCCGGAGAGGCAGAATGCGCAAGTCAGGGATCGGCCCAGTATGCCCCTGCGTGCTGTCGATCCTACTACTGGTCCTGCTATTGCAACCCTCGGTCCGATTTGATCTTAGACTGGGAATGAACTCCGTATGCTTAGATTGGGGATGAACTCTGTATGCCTAAGTCAACCCACGAAACGAGCGTACGGGTGCTCAGCCGGCCAGAGAGGCAGGATGCGTAAGCCGAGCATCGACCTGGTCCCCCTCTGTGTGCTACTGTCGGTCCGATCTTAGACTGGGAATGAACTCGTATGCTTAGACTGGGAATGAACTCTGTATGCTTAAGTCAACCCATGAAATGAGCGTGCGGGCACTGAGCAGGCCGGAGAGGCATAATGCGCAAGCCAGGGACCAACCTGATCCTCCTCTGCATCCTGTCGGTCCCGCTACCACAACCCTCAGTCCGGTTGGGGCTTAGACATGAAATGAACTCCGTATGCCTAAGGTAACCCATGAAACGAACGTACAGGGTCTCAGCTGGCCGGAGAGGCAGAATGCGTAAGCCGGGGATCGGTTCGGTCCCCTCTGCGTGCTGCCAATCTTGCTACTGGTCTTGTTGTCATAACCCTCGATCCGGTCTGATCTTAGACTAGGAATGAACTCCGTATGCTTAGACTAGGGATGAACTCCGTATGCCTAAGCCAACCCACGAAATGCGTAAGCCAGGGATCGGCCCGGTCCCTCCCTGCGTGCTGTCGATCCTGCTACTGGTCTTGCTACCGTAACCCTCAGTCGGTCCGAACCTAGCTGGTCTTCCTACCGTAAACCTCAGTCGGTCCGATCTTAGACTAGGAATGAACTCTGTATGCTTAGACTGGGGATGAACTCCGTATGCTTCGACTGGGGATGAACTCCATATGCTTGACTAGAATGAACTCTGTATGCCTAAGTCAACCCATAAAACGAGCGTGCGGGCGCTCAACCAATCGGAAAGGCAAAATACGCAAGCTGAGGATAGGCCCGATCCCCCCCTACTACTGTCAATCCTACTGCTGGTCCTGTTGTCGCAACCCTCGGTCCGGTCCAATCTTAGACTGGGAATGAACTTCGTATGCTTAGACTGGGGATGAACTCCGTATGCTTAAGTCAACCCACGAAACGAGCGTGTTGGCGTTCAGCCGGCCAGAGAGGCAGGATGTGCAAGCCGGGGATTGACCCGGTCCCCTCTGCATGCTATCGATCTCATTGCAGGTCCTGCGGTCGCAACCTTCGGTCTGGTCTGATCTTACACTGGGAACGCACTACGTATGCCTAAGTCAACCCATGAAACGAGTGTGCGGGCACTTAGCCGCCCAGAGAGGCGGGATGCGCAAGCCGTGGATCGATCGAGTGGTAGGTGGGTTCAGGCACATCTTCATATTTCTACTATGCCAATGCCATTTTTATGGCTTGTAAATTCATACAATGGTCCTCTAAGCCTTCATATGAAGTTTCGTGGCAAGACGACCCGTTTTCTATTTTTCATGATTTTTGAAACTTTTTGCGGTTCGAGATTTTTTTAAAATTTTTTTAGAAGCAGTTTTGGCCCCAAATTTGGTAGACGTGATCCTTGTATTTTTGTTGGCACGCACAAAAAAATTCAGCTAAAACCTCGAAGTGGAGAAGATTTTGTGACCGTTTGAAAAAAATGTCCGCATTTCAAACACTTTAATGGCTACTGGGAGCAAACCTATAAAATCTCAAATGCTCTTTAAGGGGGTGTGAGTTCTCGAGGTTTGATGAGGGATAGGGGGCCAATATAAGGGCCAAGTACCAGCACCCATCGCACATCATGTGCCGACCCCCCCAATCATCGGAACCCCCAATGTCGTCGATTAGGTTCTCCGGTGATGCTCCAGTGATGGTGCCCCGAGAGAAAAAAATGTGGCACCAGCACATGCCCTAGCCTAGCATGTGCATCGTGACTCAAAATCGAACTTCGACCAAGGCCTCGACCATCAATGGCACATGATGGCGCACGGTGATGGCGCATGCATCGACCATCATCGGCACAGTCTACCCTTTGGTACGGGCACTTGCCTCGACCGCCATCAGCAAAAGCTGGGCCCTGGTGTGGGCGGTTGCCTCGATCACCATCGGCACATGCCACCCCTTGGTGCGGGCAATTGCCTTGACCACCATCGGCACAAGATGGCCTCTGGTGCGGGCGGTTGCTTCGAACACCATCGGCACACGCTGGACCATGGTGCGGGCGGTTGCGTCGACCACCATCGGAACATGCCGAGCCTTGGTCGGCCCCCAAAACGAGTGTGTGGGCACCTAATCGACCGTTGGGGGCGGGATGCATGAGCCGACCAAGGATCCCGTTACTGGTCCCCCTCGGTTGTTGCCCAAAATAACGTCGATAGCGTCTGCCCCGTGGTTGGTCGAGACCGAGAATGCACTACGTATGCCTAAGTCAACCCATGAAACGATCGTGCAGGCGCTCAGCCTGTCAGAGAGCCAGAATGCGTAGCTAAGGATCGGCCCGGTCCCCCTCTGCATGCTGCCAATCCCGCTGTGGATCCCTCGATCCAGTTGGGGCTTAGACCGGGAATGAACTCCGTATGCCTAAGTCAACCCACGAAATGAGCGTGCGGGCGCTCAGTCGGCTAGAGAGGCAGGATGCGCAAGCCAAGGATCGTCTCGGTCCCCCTCTGCGTGCTGTTGTTGGTCCGATCTTAGGCAAGGAATGAACTCTGTATGCTTAGACTGGGAATGAACTCCGTATGCCTAAGTCAACCCACGAAACGAGCATGTGAGCACTGAGCAGGCTAGAGAGGCATAATGCGCAAGCCGGGGATCGGCCCGGTCCCCCTCTATGTGCTGCCAGTTCCGTTGCCAAACCCTTGATCTGGTTGGGGCTTAGACATGGAATGAACTCCGTATTCCTAAGCCAACCCACGAAATGAGCGTGCGGGGGCTCAGCCGACCGAAGAGGTAGAATGCGCAAGCTGGGGATCAACCCGGTCCCCCCTATGTGCTGTCAATCCTGCTGCTGGTCCTGTTGCTGCAACCCTCGATCCGGTCCGATTTAGACTAGGAATGAACTCCGTATGCTTAGATTGGGGATGAACTCTGTATCCCTAAGTTAACCCACGAAACGAGCGTATAGGTTCTCAACCGGCTAGAGAGGCCCGCAGACCCGGCGTGCTAGCGGGTATCATGCACAAAACCTAGCAAACGAGTTTAGAACGCCCACCCAACTTGCAGGCCAGCCCGTGAGACCAAGGCTTAGCATACAAGCTACCCGCACCACATCCAGAAGGGCCCAAGGTGCTGGACACGCAATGGAAGCTTCTGGAAGTAGGCAGGATCAGTAAGAGCATCCTGGCAGATTTGGTTGACCCTGAAAATCAGGAGTTAGCATCCTGATTGATTGTAATCCATGATTTTAGCCTTTATTCTAGGGATATTGCCATTAAGTTGTAGCTGGAGCCTCAACTATAAATAAAGGGCTGCTCCACCCTCATTTGTACATCATCAAACACTTCTATTTCAGTGAATACAAGAGCATTTCCAGAATTCTATCTTGTTATCCTGTTTCTCTTTAACTTGCGTAATCAGCCCTTCCCATTGTTCTAGTGCCCACACGCTTGTGTTTTAGGCTGACTTAGGCATAAAAGAGGAGATTCCAAGCCTAAGGCCACACGGATTCTAAGTCTAAGGTTGGAGCTCGTGACGGTTGGTATCAAAGCCAGTTCGATTCTACGTGTTTGTGTTGTGCAGGTTAGATCGTGATTGAAGAGATGGCATCCCAAAAAGATGTTGCTAGCCAACAACCAGAGGCCTAGGAGCATGGGCGTGGAAGAGGCAAGAAAGCCAGTTCTAGAGATATCTGGTCTACCACAGACGGTAGGCTAGCCAAGGTGGAGGTGACCATGGGCGACATGGGGGAGAAGCTTGAGGAAGTAGAGACTCACATTGCATCGCTAGACTCCATGGGGGAGGAGATCCAACGTGAGCTGGAAGCTGCTCTCAACAAAGGCATGGACATGATCACCTAGAAGAATAAGGCCTTGGAGGCTGAAGTGCTGACCTTGTGCGATGGCATGGAGGCCATGCGCCAGTGGATGGAAGAGCTTACCAGTGAGTTCGTTGCTTGCAAGACTGCCATTGGGAATGGCATGTTTGCTGGAGTGTCCAAATCCAGATTGGAGGTCCCCAAGCCTAAGGAGTTCAAGGGGACTAGGGCGGCCAAAGAAGTAGACAACTACCTTTGGGGTATGGAGCAGTACTTCCAGGCCATAGGCATGCAAGACGAGGCGATAAAGGTAAGCACCGCTGCTATGTATCTCACTGATGTAGCCTTATTATGGTGGAGGTGCAAGTGTGATGATGTCAGGCATGGGAGCACCAAGATTGGAACCTGGGCAGAGTTCCAAAAGGAGTTTAGAGAACAATTTTACCCAGAGTATGTTGATGATGAGGCATGGGCAAAGTTACGCAGGCTGAGCCAGTAAGCGAACATAAGGGAGTATGTCCAGAAATTCTCTGAACTGATGCTACAGATCTTGGATCTAGGTGAGAAGGATGCCTTATTTGCTTTCATGGATGGGCTAAAGCCGTGGGTGAAGCATGAGCTACAAAGGAGGGGAGTTCATGACTTGGCTAAAGCCATGACTACTGTCGAGGCCTTGATAGAGTTCAAGCCTCTGACCAAGTTCGAGTCTACCAAGCCTAAGGGTAAGGGCGGGGATGATAGGGACTGGAAGAAACAGTCTAAGGGGAAGGACCATGACTGAGAGTCCACGGATGGAGATCGAGACCGTTCAACCAAGGATGGTGAGAGGAAGCCACCAGTAGGCAAGTGGAAAGCAAAGGGGGATCGAGAGCCACTAGTTGTTACCTATGTGGAGGGAGCCACATAGCGCGCAATTGCCCACAGAAGGGCAAGCTGGCTGCTTTAGACAAGGAGTCTGATGAGGAGCCATAGTCAGGGGTAGTAAAGCTTGGGTCATTGGTGCTCAATGCTGTCTAGAGTAAGGGGAGCCGCAAGCCAAAAGGCTTGATGTTTGCGGATCTGATGGTTGCGGGTCAGAAGGTGAGCGCACTGGTGGACACAGGTGCTTCACAACTTTTTATTTCAGGTGATGGAGCCTAAAAGCTCAGACTAAAGGTGCAGAAAGGGACTGATACCATCAAAACGGTGAAACTCCAAGGGGGTTTCAGCCATTGGAGTAGCGCGGGGAGTGGAGTTACAGCTTGGAGACTGGAAAGGCAAGGAGACCATAGAGGTAATACCCCTTGACGACTATGAGTTTGTGATTGGGTTAGATTTCCTTGTTTGGATTAACGCCCTCCTTGTGCCTTTTGTCAATTGTGTTTGCATCTTGGATGCACAGTGCCAATGCCTAGCACCATTGAGAAGAGGGTCTGGAGTTGGGTCGCGGGTGGTGTCAGCCATCCAATTTGCCAAGACGGTAAGCAGACAATAAGACACCTTCTTGGCAGCCCTGAAATATGATGAGCCAAAGGACAAAGAGATCGAGTCACCCTTGGAGGTGCTAAAGGTGCTGAAGACTTTTAGTGATGTGATGCCCGCAAAGCTGCCTAGCAAGCTACCACCTAAGAGGGAGGTGGACCACAAGATCGAGCTGGTGCTCAAGGCCAAGCCATAAGCTAGAGCCCCTTACCAAATGTCTCCACCAGAGTTGGAGGAGTTGAGGAAGCAGGTCAAAGAGTTAGTTGATGCTAGCTTCATCAGGCCATCGAAGGCACCCTATGGTGCACCGGTTCTATTCCTGCTTAAGTATGATGGGTCATTACAGCTGTGCATAGACTATCGAGCTTTGAACAAGCTGACCATCAAGAACAAGTACCCCATCCCACTCATTGCGGACTTGTTCGATCAACTTGGAAGCGCAAGGTGGTTCACCAAGTTGGATTTGAGGTCGGGCTACTATCAAGTCAGGATCGCAGAGGGAGATGAGCCAAAGAAAGCATGTGTCACTCGATATGGTTCGTATGAGTTCTTAGTGATGCCTTTCGGACTCACGAATGCCCCAGCAACATTCTGCACCCTTATGAATAAGGTACTTCAATCATTTCTTGATCGGTTTGTTATGATTTATTTAGATGACATTGTGATCTATAGCCAAACTTTAGGAGAGCATGTAGACCACTTGAGACAGGTGTTTGAGGTGTTATGAGTGCACAAGCTATTTGTCAAGAGGGAGAAGTGCTCATTCGCCCAGCAAGAGATCCCGTTCCTTGGCCATATAGTGGGAGGTGGCAGGATACGCATGGATAAAGCCAAGATACACATTATCCTGGAGTGGCAACCGCCAGCCAAGGTCACTGAGTTGATATCGTTCCTTGGCCTGGTTAACTACTACAGGTGCTTCATCAAAGGTCACTCAGCAATAGCCACACCCTTGACTGACTTGCTCAAGAAAAGGAGAGCATGGGAGTCAAGCGCAGGGTTCCAGGAAGCCTTTGACAGGTTGAAGCGGGCTGTGACTGAGGAGCCAGTCTTGGCCTTGCCAGACCATGCCAAGCCGTATGAGGTGCATACGGATGCATCAGACTTTGCCATAGGGGGCGTGTTGATGCAGGAGGGACGTCCAGTCACGTTCGAGAGCAGGAAGCTGAATGAGACTGAATGTAGGTACATGATCCAAGAGAAGGGATGACTGCAGTGGTGCACTGCTTGCACACTTGGTGCCATTACCTGTTAGGGTCAAGGTTCGTGGTGAGGACAGACAATGTGGCGACCAGCTACTTCCAAACGCAGAAGAAGCTATCCCCCAAGCAGGCAAGATGGCAAGATTTTCTTACAGAATTTGATTTCCAGATGGAGTACAAGCCAGGACGGGCTAACCTAGTGGCAGATGCCTTGAGCAGGAAGGCTAACCTTGCTACCATTAGCCAACCAGAGGGGTCACAGGTGCCACGCATCAAGGAGGGACTTACGCATGATCCTACAGCCAAGGCTTTGATGGAGTACGCCCAGCAAGGTAAGACTAGGCGATTTTGGTTACAGGATGGCTTGTTGTACATCAGGGGCAGTAGACTGTTTGTGCCGTAGCATGAAAAGCTTCGTAAGGAAGTTTTGCAAGAATGCCATGATTCAAGGTGGGCTGGACACCCCAGAGTGAGTCGCACCTTGGCATTGATCGAGGATCGGTACTACTAGCCGCACATGAGGGACGATGTGGAGGCCTATGTGAAAACTTGTCTTCTGTGCTAACAGGACAAGGTGGAGCTCAAGAAACTAGGCGGTCTCTTGGAGCCATTGCCAGTGCCAGAGCGACCATGGAAGAGTGTTTCTCTAGACTTTATAGTTGGTCTACCCAAAGCAGAAGGGTTTGGAAGCATCTTGGTAGTGGTGGATAGGTTTTCCAAATATGGAATCTTCATTCCAGCAACCAAGGAGTGCCCAGCGAGGAGGCAGCTTGATTGTTCCTGAAGAACATGGTTAAGTACTGGGGAGTGCCGAGGACCATTGTTAGTGATCGGGATGGGCAGTTCACGAGCAGGTTCTGGACTGAGTTGTTCAAGCTGTTGGGGTCAAACTTGAACTTTTCCACTAGCATGCATCCACAGACCGACGGGCAGACAGAACAAGTGAATGGACTATTGGAGGTCTACCTCAGGCACTATGTGAATGCCATACAAAGGGACTGGCCAAAATTGCTAAATATTGCATAGTTTTCCTACAACTTACAAAGGAGCGAGGCAACGAACCAGAGCCCATTTGAGGTTGTGACAGGGCAACAACCACTAACACCCGATTCGATTGCTGCAGGTTATATAGGGTCGAATCCAGCAGCATAACAGTTTACCAAGGCATGGCAGGAGCAAACTGACTTCACCAGAGTTTGTCTACACAAGGTGGCCAAGAGGTCGAAGAAGTGGGCAGACCAGAAAAGGCGGGATGTGCAGTTCTAGGTTGGAGACTTGGTGTTGGTGAAGCTGCATCCCATTCTGCACCATAGGGGGCTGCACAAAGGCCTAGTCCAGAGGTATGGGGGACCTTTCTGAGTAGTCAAGAGGGTAAGCAAGGTTGCCTACAAGCTGGATATGCCACCCAAGTCGAGGGTACACCCAATGTTCCATGTGAGCATGCTCAAGCCATTCCATGAGGATGAGGGAGATCCAGGACAGGTAGAGTCAAAGCGTGTGCCATTGGGAGCAAGGGCCTCATATGAGAAGGAGGTCCACAGCATCATAGCTAACCGAAAGGTGAGACAGAAGAACTATCAACCAAGACATGAGTACTTGGTGTGCTGGAAGGGACTTCCAAATAGTGAGGTGAGCTGGGAACCAGCAGAGGACTTATGGCAGTTCGAGGACCAGATCAAGTAGTACCATGTAGAAGACATAACGAGGGCATTGCACAATCAGGTGAGGGAGAATGTCATGCCCTGGGCGGGCACGCCAAACACATCAGGTGGACCAGCAGGTGAGCCAGAGGTTGAGGCCCACAGATCAGGTGTGCTAGCGGGTATCTATGCGCAAAGCCTAGCAAACGAGTTCAGAACGCCCGCCCAACTTACAGGCCAGCCCGTGAGACCAAGGCCTGGCCTACACCACACCCAGAAGGGCCCAAGGTGCTGGACACGCAAGGGAAGCTTCTAGAAGCAGGTAGGATCAGCAGGTTCATCCTGGGATATTTGGCTGACCCTGAAAATTAGGAGTTAGCATCCTGATTGATTGTAATCCCATGATTTTAGCCTTTATTCTAGGGATATTGCCAATAAGTTGTAGCTGGAGCCTCAACTATAAATCAAGGGCTGCTCCACCCTCATTTGTACATCATCAAACACTTTTATTTCAGTGAATACAAGAGCATTTCCAGAATTCTATCTTGTTATCCTGTTTCTCGTTAACTTGCGTAATCAGCCCTTCCCATTGTTCTAGTGCCCGCACGCTTGTGTTTTAGGCTGACTTAGGCATAAAGGAGGAGATTCGAAGCCTAAGGCCGCACGGATTCTGAGTCTAAGGTTAGTGTCCGTGACACACTATGATGCCTAAGTCAACCCATGAAACGAGCGTGCGGGCACTTAGTCAGCCGAAAAGGCGGGATGCGTAAGCCATGGATCGATCGAGTGGTAGGTGGGTTCAGGCACATCTTCATATTTCTACCATGCCAATGCCATTTTTATGGCTTGTAAATTCATACAATGGTCCCCTAAGCCTTCATGTGAAGTTTCATGGCAAGACGACCCATTTTCTATTTTTCACGATTTTTGAAACCTTTTATGGTTCGGAATTTTTTAAAATTTTTTTAAAAGGAGTTTTGGCCCCAAATTTGGTAGACATGATCCTTGTATTTTTCTTAGCATGCACAAACAAATTCAGCTAAAAACTCGAAGTGGAGAAGATTTTGTGACCGTTTGAAAAAAATGTCCCCAAGTCAGACACTTTAATGGCTACTGGGAGCAAACCTATAAAATCTCAAATGCTCTTTAAGAGGGTGTGAGTTCTCGAGGTTTGATGAGGGATAGAGGGCCAATATAAGGGCCAAGTACCAGTACCCATCGCACATCATGTGCGCACACCCCCGGCCCCCCCAATCGTCGGAACCTCCAATACCGTCGGTTAGGTTCTCCGGTGATGCTCCGACGATGGTGCCCCGAGCGAAAAAAATGTGGCACCAGCACATGCTCGAGCCCAGCATGTGCACCATGGCTCAAAATCAAACTTCGGCCAAGGCCTCGGCCATCAATGGCACATGATGGTGCATGGTGATGGCACATGCATTGACCATCATCGGCACAGGCTGCCTTTTGGTATGGGTGTCATGGGCTCCGACCTTAGACATAGAACAATGGAAAGGGCTGATTACGTAAGTGAAAGAGAAACAGGATAACAAGACAGAATTCTGGAAATGCTCTTGTATTCACTGAAACAAAAGTGTTTGATGGTGTACAAATGAGGGTGGAGCAGCCATCCGCTAGGGGAGGGATGCGCAAGCTGACCAAGGATCCAGCTGTTGGTCCCCTTCGGTTATTGCCCCAAATGCCGTCGATAGCCTCTGGCCTTTGGTTGGTCGAGATCGGGAATGCACTATGTATGCCTAAGTCAATCCATGAAACGAGAATGCAGGCGCTCAGTCGGTCGGAGAGGCAGGATACGTAAGCTGAGGATCGACCAGATCCCCCTCTGTGTGCTGCTGTCGAACCCACTGCCGGTCTGATCTTAGACTGGGAATGAACTCCGTATGCTTAGACTGGGAATGAACTTCGTATGCCTAAGTTAACCCATGAAATGAGTGTGCGGATGGTGAGCTAGCCGAAGAGGCATAATGCGTAAGCCGGGGATCGGCCTGGTCCCCCTCTGCGTGCTGTCGGTCCCGCTGCCACAACCCTCCGTTCGGCTGGGGCTTAGACATGGAATGAACTCCGTATGCCTAAGCCAACCCACGAAACGAGTGTGCGGGTGCTCAGCCGGCCGGAAAGGTAGAATGTGCAAGCTGACGATCGGCCCGGTCCCTCCTGCGTGTTGTCGATCCTGCTGCTGTAACCTTTGGTCCGGTCCGATCTTAGACTGGGAATGAACTCCATATGCTTAAACTGGGGATGAACTCTGTATGCCTAAGTCAACCCGTGAAACGACCGTGCAGGCCCTTAGCCAACCAGAGAGGTAGGATGCGCAAGCCGGGTGTCATGGTTAGGCCTTGGTCCTACCATGACTGACCCTGAAGCAAGCAGCGGTTGAGACTGAGCTGGCGAGAAAGCAGTTCTAAGGAATATGGGTGTGCGTTCAGAGCTTTGAAACATGATTGCTAACATGTTGTGGGGGCAATGGGAGCCCTGAGCCGTAATATACGCGGGGAAGTTCGGGACAGTGGTCGGACACCCTCAAGCCAAGTAGCCTGGCGGGTGCAATTTGTGGGAGCAGTGTGCGGGCATTCTGAGCATAGGAATACATTAGGGACTTTGTGTGTGGATGGTCCATGCCCTAAACCCTGAGATATACAGGTAAGTATAAGGCATTACATAGGTGCCCTAGGACCAGTTAGCCAGACAGGTGCTGTCGGTCGAAAACATGTGAGGGCACCTTCGAGTGGGTTGGTGGAGCAACGAGCAGAATCAAGGAACAATGGTGACCAAGAGGAAGGTTACGGGGCCCTGAGTTAGCCGGAGAAATTCCCTGAGGTGGCTGGGCAGAAAAGTATCCCCATTTTAGACATTCTTACTGTCACTGGTAGCATATTGGGAAAATCTCTAATGCTCTATATAGGGGGACGACTGGTGTTAGCTCTCCACCACCCCCTTGGCTAGTGGGCAGGCGGGGGCCTGGCTAGTCTGAAGTGAGCTACTCCTAAGCACTCGTGGTGTCTAGGTGGGCGGACATCGTAGGGTCACGAGCGTGGCACGATGTTTCCTCGGGTAAGGTACACCCGAGGGCGGTTGGGGCCGACGAGCCTTGTATTGTGCCTTTACGTTGAACCATGGGGTTGGATGGTAGAGATCGTTAGGCCCTTCGGTTTCCCCTCCTAGAGCCAGAAGGATCACATGATGGTGTTTGCGTAGGAGGGCTACCATTGAGCCAAAGGGATGCGCGGGCTAGCCAGTAGGCACGCTGCTAGACCCTTGTGGCCAGTCGGGCAGCTGGTGTGCTGCAGCTGAGGCAGTCCACCTGAGTCTCCTTGTGGGACTAGCATGATGTTGGGTGTCAATCATGTGTGCGGGCAGCCAATACTGACATTAAAGGGTGTAAGTCCTAAGAATCGAGTCCCGTGGGACGAGATGAGCCTAAAGGCTCCGAGCTGGCTGCTGACCAGCTTAATTGGGGTGCTTGCGTAAACTTGATACGGGAGCTTACGTATCATGTGGGCGGGCATGGTGTTGGGTTCTCACCATGCCAAGATGTAATAACATCAAGAGAACCAGGGCTGTGTGCCCCTACGAGATTCGAGGGTCGGGGCTCGAAGCATCAAGCCTTACGGCCAGAGCTAGGTGCTCCTGGTTACTTGGAGAATTGTGGGCCGATGCGCGATGAGAGATGGGTTCCTCTCTATGGAGTCGGAATAAGCAACCCTACGAGGCCAAAAGCCAGAAAAAGCACATGGGCATGTGGCTTGAAGGAACTGAGTTGGTCGGTTTGAGAAGAAAAATGGACATGGTGAAGGCTGACCTTGACTACGAGTAGTCTTAGAGTCGCACGGACGCGTGGTTTCAGTAGGAGGGACGCGTGGACCGTGACACCGGGGATCGACCGATCCCCTCTGCGAGCTGCCAATCTCGTTGCGCGTCCTGCTACCGAAACCCTCGATCCAATCTGATCTGAGACTGGGAGCGCACTATGTATGCCTAAGTCAACCCATGAAATGAGCGTGTGGGCACTTAGCCGACCGGAGAGGCAGGATGCGTAAGCCGTGGATCAATCGAGTGGTATGTGGGTTCAGGCACATCTTCATATTTCTGCCATGCCAATGCCATTTTGATGGCTTGTAAATTCATACAATGGTCCCCAAGCCTTCCTGTGAAGTTTCGTGGCAAGACTACCCGATTTCTATTTTTCACGATTTTTGAAACTCTTTACGGTTCGAGATTTTTTAAAAAATTTTTAGAAGGAGTTTTGGCCCCAAATTTGGTAGACATGATCTTCTATTTTTGTTGGCATGCATAAAAAAATTCAGCCAAAAACTCGAAGTGGAGAAGATTTTGTGACCGTTTGAAAAAAATTTCTTCATTTTAGACACTTTAATGGCTACTGGGAGCAAACCTATAAAATTTCAAATGCTTTTTAAGGGAGTGTGAGTTCTCAAGGTTTGGTGAGGGATAGGGGGCCAATATAAGGGCCAAGTACCAGTACCCATCGCACATCATGTGCGCACACCCCCCGGCCCCCCCAATCGTTGAAACCCCCAATGCCGCCAGATAGGTTCTCTGGTGATGGTACCCCGGGCAAAAAAAATGTGGCACCAGCACATGCTCGAGCCCAGCATGTGCACCGTGGCTCACAATTGAACTTCAGCCAAGGCCTCGACCATCAGTGGCACATGATGGAGCATGGTGATGGCACATGCTTCGACCATCATCGGCATAGGCTGCCCTTTGGTACGAGCACTTGCCTCGACCGCCATCGGCACCAGCTAGGCCCTGGTGCGGGCAGTTGCTTGATCACCATCGGCACATGCCGGCCCTTGGTTCAGGAGATTACCTCGACCACCATTAGCACAAGGTGGCCCCTGGTACGGGCGATTGCATCAAACACCATCGGCACATGTTGAGCCTCGGTCGGACCTCGAAACGAGCGTGCGGGCACCGAACCGACCGTTGGGGGTAGAATGCGCGAGCCGACCAAGGATCCCACTGCTGGTCCCCCTCGGTTGTTGCCCCAAATGCCGTCGATAGCCTCTGGCCCTTGGTTTGTTGAGACCGGGAATGCACTATGAATGCCCAAGTCAACCCATGAAATGAGCGTGCGGGTGCTCAGTCGACCGGAGAGCCAGAATGCATAAGCCAAGGATCGACTCGATCCTTCTCTGCGTGCTGCCGATCCCACTACGAGTTCCTTGGTCTAGTTGGGGCTTAGACCGGGAATGAACTCCGTATGCCTAAGTTAACCTACGAAATGAGTGTGCAGGCGATCAGCCGACCGGAAAGGCAGGATGCGCAAGCCAAGGATCGGCTCGATCCCCCTATGCGTGCTGCTATCGATCCTGCTGGCGTCCGATCTTAGACTGGGAATGAACTCCATATGCTTAGACTGGGAATGAACTTCATATGCCTAAGTCAATGCACGAAACGAGCGTGTATGCGCTGAGCCGGCTGGAGAGGCATATTGCGCAAGCCGAGGATCGACCCGATCCCCCTCTGCGTGCTGTCGATGCCGCTACCACAACCCTCGGTCTGGCTAGGCTTAGATATGGAATGAACTCCGTATGCCTAAGCCAACCCATGAATTGAGCGTGTGGGTGCTCAGTAGGTCGGAGAGGTAGAATGTGCAAGCCGAGGAATGGCTCGATCGCCTCTGCGTGCTACCGATCCTACTGCCACAACCTTCGGTCTGGTCTGATCTTAGACTGGGAATGAACTCTGCATGCTTAGATTGGGGATGAACTCCGTATGCCTAAGTCGACCCACGAAATGAGCGTGTAGGTGCTCAGCCGGCCAGAGAGGTAGGATGCGCAAGCCGAGGATCGACCCGATCCCCTTTGCATGCTATCAATCCCGCTGCGAGTCCTGCTGTCACAACCCTCGATCCGGTCTGATCTTAGATTGGGAGTGCACTATGTATGCCTAAGTCAACCCATGAAATGAGCATGCAGGCACTTAGCCGGCTGGAGAGGCGGAATGCACAAGTCGTGGATCGATCGAGTGGTAGGTGGGTTCAAGCACATCTTCATATTTCTACCATGCCAATGCCATTTTTTTGGCTTGTAAATTCATACAATGGTCCCCTAAGCCTTCATGTGAAGTTTTGTGGCAAGACGACCCGTTTTCTATTTTTCACGATTTTTGAAACTTTTTACGGTTCGAGATTTTTTAAAATTTTTTTAGAAGGAGTTTTGGCCCCAAATTTGGTAGGCGTGATCCTTTTTATTTTTGTTGGCACACACAAACAAATTCAGCTAAAAACTCGAAGTGGAGAAGATTTTGTTACCGTTTGAAAAAAATGTCCCCATTTTAGACACTTTAATGGCTACTGGAGCAAACCTATAAAATCTCAAATGCTCTTTAAGGGGGGTGTGAGTTGTCGAGGTTTGATGAGGGATAGGGGGCCAATATAAGGGCCAAGTACCAGCACCCATCGCACATCATGTGTGCACCCCTCGGCCCCCCCAATCGTCGGAACCCCTAATGCCGTTGGTTAGGTTCTCCGGCGATGCTCCGACGATGGTGCCTCGAGCGAAAAAAATGTGGCACCAGCACATGCCTGAGCCCAGCATGTGCACCATGGCTCAAAATCAAACTTCGGCTAAGGCCTCGACCATCAATGGCATATGATGCGCATGGTGATGGCACATGCATCGACCATCCTCGGCACAGGCTGCCTTTTGGTACCGGTGTCATGGGCTCCGACCTTAGACTCAAAATCCGTATGGCCTTAGGCTTGGAATCTCCTCTTTTATGCCTATGTCAACCTAAAACACAAGCGTGCGGGCACTAGAACAATGGGAAGGGCTGATTACGCAAGTGAAAGAGAAACAGGATAACAAGATAGAATTTTGGAAATGCTCTTGTATTCACTGAAACAGAAGTGTTTGATGGTGTACAAATGAGGGTGGAGTAGCCCTCTATTTATAGTTGAGGCTCCAGCTACACTTAATGGCAATATCCCTAGAATAAAGGCTAAAATCATGGATTACAATCAATCAGGATGCTAACTCCTGATTTTCAGGGTCAACCAAATCTGCCAGATGCTCCTGCTGATCCTGCCTACTTCCAGAAGCTTCCCTTGTGTGTCCAACACCTTGGGCCCTTCTGGATATGGTATGAGCAGCTTGTATGCCAGGCCTTGGTCTCATGGGCTGGCCTACAAGTTGGTTGGGTGTTCTGAACTCGTTTGCTAGGCTTTGTGTGCAGATACCTGCCAACACGCCTAGTCTGCGGGCCTCAACCTCTGGCTCGCCTGCTGGTGTGCCTGTTGTGCTTGGCGCACTTGCCCAGGGTGTGACATTCTCCCCCACCTAATTGCACAATGCCCTTATTGCATCTTCTACATGGTATTGCCTGATCTGGTCCCCGAACTGCCATAAGTCATCTGTTGGTTCCCAGCTCACCTCACTGTCTGGAAGTCCCTTCCAATGCACCAAGTACTCTTGTCTTGGTTGATAGTTCTTCTGTCTCACCCCCTGATCAGCTATGATGCTGTGGACCTCCTTCTCATATGAGGCCTTTGCTCTCAATGGCGCACGCTTTGACTCTGCCCATCTTGGATCTCCCTCATCTTCATGGAACGGCTTGAGCATGCTCACATGGAACACCGGGTGTACCCTCGGCTTAAGTGGCATATCTAGCTTGTAGGCAACCTTGCCTACCCTCTTGACTACTCGAAAAGGTCCCTCATACCTCTAGACTAGGCCTTTGTGCAGCCCTCTGTGGTGCACAATGGGATGCAGCTTCACCAACACCAAGTCTCCAACCTGGAATTGCACATCCCGCCTATTCTGGTCTGCCCACTTCTTCGACCTCTTGCCCACCTTGTGTAGACAAACTCTGGGTAAGTCAGTTTGCTCCTGCCATGGCTTGGCAAACTTGTATGCTGCTGGATTCGACCTTGTATAACCTGCAGCAATCGAACCAGGTGTTAGTGGTTGTTGCCCTGTCACAACCTCAAATGGGCTCTGGTTCGTTGCCTCGCTCCTTTACAAGTTGTAGGAAAACTACGCAACATCTAGCAGCTTGGTCAGTCCCTTTGTGTGGCACTCACATAGTGCCTAAGGTAGACCTCCAATAGTCCATTCACTCGTTCTGTCTGCCCATCGGTCTGCGGATGCATGTTAGTGGAAAAGTTCAAGTCTAACCCTAACAGCTTGAACAACTTAGTCTAGAACCTGCTCGTGAAATGCCTGTCCCGTTCACTAACAATGGTTCTCGGCACTCCCCAGTACTTAACCATGTTCTTCAGGAACAATCGAGCTGCCTCATTGGCTGGGCACTTCTTGGTTGCTGGAATGAAGATTCCATATTTGGAAAACCTGTCCACCACTACCATGATGCTTCCAAACCCTTCTGCTTTGGGTAGACCGACTATAAAGTCCAAAGAAACACTCTTCCATGGTCGTTCAAGCACTGGCAATGGCTCCAAGAGACCGCCTGGTTTCTTGAGCTCCATCTTGTCCTGTTGGCACACAAGACAAGTCTTCACACAAGCCTCCACATCATCCCTCATGTGCGACCAGTAATACTGGTCCTCGATTAGTGCCAAGGTACGACTCACTTCGGGGTGTCCAGCCTACCTTGAATTATGACATTCTTGTAAAACTTCCTTGCGAAGCTTTCCGTGCTGCGACACAAATAGCCTACTACCCCTGGTGTACAGCAAGCCATCCTACAACCAACCCGCCTAGTCTTACCTTGCTGGGCATACTCCATCAAAGCCTTGGCTGTAGGATCATGTGCAAGTCCCTCTTTGATGCGCGGCACCAGTGACCCCTCTAGTTGGCTAATGGCAGTAAGGTTAGCCTTCCTGCTCAGGGCGTCTGCCACTAGGTTCACCCACCCCGGCTTGTACTCCTTCTGGAAATCAAATTCCGTAAGAAAATCTTGCCATCTCACCTACTTAGGGGATAGCTTCTTTTACGTTTGGAAGTAGCTGGTCGCCATATTGTCCATCCTCACCATGAACCTTGACCTCAACAGGTAATGGCGCCAAGTGCGCAAGCAATGCAGCACTGCAGTCATCTCCTTCTCTTGGACCGTGTACCTATGTTCAGTCTCATTCAACTTCTTACTCTCGAACGCAACTGGATATCCATCCTGCATCAACACGTCCCCTATGGCAAAGTCTGATGCATCTGTATGCACCTTATATGGCTTGGCATGGTCTGGTAAGGCCAAGACTGGCTCCTCGATCACAGCTCACTTCAACCTATCAAAGGCTTTCTGGCACCCTGTACTCCACTCTCATGCTCTCCCTTTCTTGAGCAAGTTAGTCAATGGCGTGGCTATTGCTGAGTGACCTTGATGAAGTGCCTATAGTAGTTAACCAGCCCAAGGACCGATCTCAACTCAGTGACCTTGGCTGGCGGTTGGCACTCCAAGATGGCATGTATCTTGCCTTCATCCATGCGTATCATGCCACCTCCCACTATGTGGCCAAGGAACGGGATCTCCTGTTGGGCGAATGAGCACTTCTCCCTCTTGACAAACAGCATGTGCACCCGCAACACCTCGAACACCTATCTCAAGTGGTCTACATGCTCTCCCAAAGTCTGGTTGTAGATCACAATGTCATCCAAATAAACCACAACAAACCGATCAAGGAATGACTGAAGTACCTTGTTCATAAGGGTGCAGAATGTTGCTGGGGCATTTGTGAGTCCGAAAGGCATCACCAAGAACTCATACGAACCATACCTAGTGACACATGCTGTTTTTGGCTCATCTCCCTCCGCGATCCTAACTTGATAGTAGCCTGACCTCAAATCCAGCTTGGTGAACCACCTTGCACTCCCAAGTTGATCGAACAAGTCCACAATGAGTGGGATGGGGTACTTGTTCTTCATGGTCAACTTGTTCAAAGCCCGGTAGTCTATGCATAGCCGTAACGACCCATCATGCTTGCGTTGGAATAGAACCAGTGCACCATAGGGTACTTTCGATGGCCTGATGAAGCCAGCATCAACTAACTCTTTGAGCTGCATCCTCAACTCCTCTAGCTCTAGTGAAGACATTCAGTAAGGGGCTCTAGCTGGTGGCTTGGCCTCAGACACCAGCTCGATCTTGTGGTCCATCTCTTTCTTAGCTGGTAGCTTGCTAGGCAGCTTTGTGGGCATCACATCACTAAAGGTCTTCAGCACCTTTAGCACCTCTAAGGGTGACTCGATCTCCTTCTCCTTTGGCTCATCATATTTCAGGGCTGCCAAGAACGTGTCTTCTTTTCTGCTTACCACCTTGGCAAATTGGATGGCTGACACCACTTGTGACCTAACTCCAGACCCTCTCTTTAATGGCACTAAGCATTGGCACCGTGCATCCAAGATGCGAACACAATCGGTAAAAGGCACAATGAGGGCATTAATGCGAACAAGGAAATCCAACCAAATCACAAACTCATAGTCATCAAGGGGTATTACCTCTATGGTCTCCTTGCTTTTCCAGTCTCCAAGCTGTAACTCCACTCCCCGTGCTACTCCAATGGCTGGAACCTCCTTGGAGGTCACCGTTTTAATGGTACCAGTCCCTTTTTGCACTTTTAGTCTGAGCTTTCGGGCTCCATCACCTGAAACAAAAAGATGTGAGGCACCTATGTCCACCAGTGAGCTCACCTTCTGACCCATAACCATCAGATCCATAAAGATCAAGCCCTTTAGCTTATGACTCCCCTTACTCTAGACAGCATTAAGCACCAACGACCCAAGCTTTGCTGCCCCTGACTCTGGCTCCTCGTCATAGTCCTTGTCTACAGTAGCCAACTTGCCCTTCTGCGGGCAATTACAGGCTATGCGGCTCCCTCCGCATAGGTAGCATGCTAGTGGCTTTCGGTCCCCCTCTGCTTTCCACTTACCTGTTGGTGGCTCCCACTTACCATCCTTGGTTGAATGGTCTCGGTCTCTATCCTTGGACTCCCGGTTACGGTCCTTCCCCTTGGACTACTTCTTTCAGTCCCTATCGTCTCTGCCCTTACCCTTGGGCTTGGTAGACTTGAACTAGTTCAGAGGCTCGAACTCTATCAAGGCCTCGATAGTAGTCATGGCTTTAGCCAAGTCATGAACTCCCCTCTTTTGTAGCTCATGCTTCACCCACGGCTTCAGCCCATCCATGAAAGCAAATAAGGCATCCCTTTCACCTAGATCCGAGATCTGTAGCATCAGTTCAAAGAATTTTTGGACATACTCCCTTATGTCCCCTTGCTGGCTCAGCCTGCGTAACTTTGCCCACGCCTCATCATCGGCATACTTTAGGTACAATTGTTCTCTGAACTCCTTTTCCAACTTTGCCCAGGTTCCAATCTTGGTGCTCCCACGTTTGACATCATCACACCTACGCCTCCACCACAATAAGGCTATATCAGTGAGATACATAGCAGCGGTGCTTACCTTTATCCCCTCGTCTTACGTGCCCATGGCCTGGAAGTACTGCACCATACCCCAAAGGTAGTTGTCTACTTCCTTGGCCACCCTAGTCCCTTTGAACTCCTTAGGCTTGGGGACCTCCAATCTGGATTTGGACACTTCGGCAAACATGCCATTCCCAATGGCAGTCTTGCAAGCAACGAACTCACTGGTAAGCTCTTCCATCCACTGGCGCATGGCCTCCATGCCATCACGCAAGGTCAGCACTTCAGCCTCCAAGGCCTTATTCTTCTGGGTGACCACGTCTATGCCTTTGTTGAGAGTAGCTTCCAACTCACTTTGCATCTCCTCCCCCATGGAGTCTAGCGATGCAATGTGAGTCTCTACTTCCTCAAGCTTCTCCCTCATGTCGCCCATGGTCACCTTCACCATGGCCTACCTACCGTTTAAGGTAGACCAAATATCTCTAGAACTGGCTTTCTTGCCTCTTCCATGCCCATGCTCCTGGGCCTCTGGTTGTTGGCTAGCAACGTCGCTTTGGGATGCCATCTCCTCAATCACGATCTAACCTACACACCACAAACACGTAGAATCAAACTTGCTCTGATACCAACTGTCACAAGCTCCGACCTTAGACTCAGAATTCATGCGGCCTTAGGCTTGGAATCTCCTCCTTTATGCCTAAGTTAGCCTAAAACACAAGCGTACGGGCACTAGAACAATGGGAAGGGCTGATTACACAAGTTAAAGAGAAACAGGATAACAAGACAAAATTCTAGAAATGCTCTTGTATTCACTGAAACGAAAGTGTTTGATGGTGTATAAATAAGGGTGGAGCAGCCCTCTATTTACAGTTGAGGCTCCAGCTACACTTAATGGCAATATCCTTAGAATAAAGGCTAAAATCGAGGGATTATACAGATTACAATCAATCAGGATGCTAACTCTTGATTTTCAGGGTCAACCAAATCTGCAAGGATGCTCCTGCTGATCCTGCTTGCTTCTAGAAGCTTCCCTTGCATGTCCAGCACCTTGGGCCCTTCTGGATGTGGTGCGGGCAGCTTGTATGCCAGGCCTTGGTCTCATGGGCTGGCCTACAAGTTGGACGGGCATTCTGAACTGGTTTGCCAGGCTTTGCGTGCAGATACCCGCCAGTACGCCTGGTCTGCAAGCCTCAACCTCTGGCTCACCTGCTGGTGCGCCTGATGTGCCTGGCGCACCTACCCAGGGCATGACATGGGCACTTGCCTTGACCTTCATCGGCACAAGCTAGGCCTTAGTGCGAGCGGTTGCCTCGACCACCATCTGTACAAGATGGCCTCTGGTGCGTGCGGATGCATCGATCACCATCGGCACATGTTGGGCCGTGGTGCGGGCGATTGTCTTGACCACCATCGGCACATGCCGAGCCCGAATCAACCCCTGAAACAAGCGTGCGAGTATCGAACCGACCGCTGGAGGTAGGATGCATGAGCCGACCAAGGATCCCGCTACCAGTCCCTTTTGGTTATTGCCCCAAACGTCATCGATAGCCTCTGGCCCTTGGTTGGTTGAGACCGGGAATGCACTATGTATGCCTAAGTCAACCCATGAAACGAGCATGCGGGCGCTCAATCGGCCGGAGAGCCAGAATGCGTAAGCCGAAGATCGGCTTGGTCCCCCTCTACGTGCGGCTACCGATCCGATCTTAGACTGGGAATGAACTCCGTATGCTTGACTGGGGATGAACTTTGTATACCTAAGTCAACCCACGAAATGAGTGTACGGGTGTTGAGCCGATCGGAGAGGCACAATGCACAAGCCGGGGATCAACCCGGTCCCCCTCTGCGTGCTGCTGGTCTCGTGTCACAACCCCTGGTCTGGCTGGGGCTTAGACATGGAAAGAACTCCGTATGCCTAAACCAGCCCATGGAACGAGCGTCCGGGCACTCAACCTGCCGGAGAGGCAGAATGCGCAAGCCGGGGATCGGCCTGGTCCCCTCTACATCTACCGATCTTACTGTTGGTCTTACTGTCGTAACCCTCGGTCTGGTTCGATCTTAGATTGGGAATGAACTCCATATGCTTAGACTGGGGATGAACTCTGTATGACTAAGACAACCCACGAAACGAGCGTGTGGGTACTCAGTCGGCCAGAGAGGCAGGATGCGCAAGTCAGGGATCGACTCGGTCCCCTCTGCGTGCTGTCGATCCCGCTGCGGGTCTTGCTATTGCAACCCTTGGTCTGGTCTGATCTTAGACTGGGAGTGCACTACGTATGCCTAAGTCAACCCACGAAACGAGCATGCGGGCACTTAGTCGGTTGAAGAGGTAGGATGCGCAAGCCGTTGATTGATCGAGTGGTAGGTGGGTTCAGGCACAACTTCATATTTCTGCCATGCCAATGCCATTTTTATGGCTTGTAAATTTATACAATGGTCCCCTAAGCCTTCGTGTGAAGTTTCGTGGCAAGACGACCCATTTTCTATTTTTCATGATTTTTGAAACTTTTTGCGGTTCAAGATTTTTTAAAATTTTTTTAGAAGGAGTTTTGGCCCCAAATTTGGTAGACATGTTCCTTTTATTTTTGTTGGCACCCACAAACAAATTCAGCTAAAAACTCAAAGTGGAGAAGATTTTGTGACCGTTTGAAAAAAATGTCCCTATTTCAGATACTTTAATGGCTACTAGGAGCAAACCTATAAAATCTCAAATGCTCTTTAAGCGGGTGTGAGTTCTCAAGGTTTGATGAGGGATAGGGGGTCAATATAAGGGCCAAGTACCAGCACCTATCGCACATCATGTGCGCCACCCCCCGGCCCGCCCAATCGCGGGAACACCAAATGCCGTCGGTTAGGTTCTTCGGTAATGCTCCGACAGTGGTGCCCCGGGCAAAAAAAATGTGGCACTAGCACATGCCTGAGCCCAGCATGTGCACCGTGGCTCAAAATCGAACTTCGGCCAAGGCCTCGACCATCAATGGCACATGATGGTGCATGGTGATGGTGTCATAGGCTCTGACCTTAGACTCAGAAATCGTGCGGCCTTAGGCTTGGAATCTCCTCCTTTATGCCTAAGTTAGCCTAAAACACAAGTGTGCAGGCACTAGAACAATAGGAAGGGCTGATTACACATGTTAAAGAGAAACAGGATAAGAAGGCAGAATTCTGGAAATGCTTTTGTATTCACTGAAACAAAAGTGTTTGATGGTGTACAAATGAGGGTGGAGTAGCCCTCTATTTATAGTTGAGGCTCCAGCTACACTTAATGGCAATATCTCTAGAATAAAGGCTAAAATCAAGGGATTATACAGATTACAATCAATCAGGATGCTAACTCCTGATTTTCAGGGTCAACCAAATTTGCCAGGATGCTTCTGCTGATCCTGCCTGCTTCCAAAAGCTTCCCTTGTGTGTCCAGCACCTTGGGCCCTTTTGGATATGGTACGGGTAGCTTGTATGCCAAGCCTTGGTCTCATGGGCTAGCCTGCAAGTTGGGTGGGCGTTTTGAACTCGTTTGCTAGGCTTTACGCACAGATACCCGCCAGCACACCTGGTCTACGGGCCTTAACCTCTGGCTCACCTACTGGTGCGCTTGATGTGCCTAGCATGCCCACCCAGGGCGTGACATTCTCCCCCACCTGATTATGCAATGCCCTCATTGTGTCTTCTACATGGTACTACCTGATCTGGTCCCTGAACTGCCATAAGTCATCTGCTAGTTCCCAGCTCGCCTCACTATCTGGAAGTCCCTTCCAGCGCACCAAGTACTCTTGTCTTGGCTGATAGTTCTTCTGTCTCACCTCCCTATCAGCTATGATGCTGTGGACCTCCTTCTTATATGAGGCCCTTGCTCCCAATGGTGCACATTTTGACTCAACCTATCCTGGATCTCCCTCATCCTCATGGAACGGCTTGAGCATGCTCGCATGGAACACCGGGTGTACCCTTGGCTTGGGTGGCAAATCCAGCTCGTAGGCAACTTTGCCTACCCTCTTGACTACTTGAGAAGGTCCCTCATACCTCCGGACTAGGCCTTTGTGCAGCCCCCTGTGGCGTACAATGGGATGTAGCTTCACCAACACCAAGTCTCTAACCTGGAACTGTATGTCCTGCCTATTCTGGTCTGCCCACTTCTTCGACCTCTTGCCAACCTTGTGTAGACAAACTCTGGCCAAGTTAGTTTGCTCCTACCATGCCTTGGCAAACTTATATGCTGTTGGATTCGGCCCTGTATAACCGACAGCAATCGAACCAGGTGTTAGTGGTTGTTGCCCTGTCACAACCACAAATGGGCTCTGGTTCGTTGCCTCGCTCCTTTGTAAGTTGTAGGAAAACTGCGCAATATCTAGCAGCTTTGGCCAGTCCCTTTGTGTGGCACTCACATAGTGCCTGAGGTAGACCTCCAATAGTCTATTCACTCGTTCTGTCTGCCCATCAGTCTACGGATGCATGCTGGTGGAAAAGTTCAAGTCTGACCCCAACAGCATGAACAACTTAGTCCAGAACCTGCCCGTGAAATGCCCGTCCCGATCACTAACAATGCTCCTCAGCACTCCCCAGTACTTAACCATGTTCTTCAGGAACAATCAGGCTGCCTCCTCGGCTGGGCACTCCTTGGTTGCTGGAATGAAGATTCCATGCTTGGAAAACCTGTCCCCAACTACCATGATGCTTCCAAACCCTTCTACTTTGGGTAGACCAACTATAAAGTCCAGAGAAACACTCTCCCATGGTCACTCTGGCACTGGCAATGGCTCCAAGAGACCGCCTGGTTTCTTGAGCTCCACCTTGTCCTGTTGGCACACAAGACAAGTTTTCACATATGCCTCCACATCGTCCCTCATGTGCGGCCAGTAGTACCAGTCCTCGATCAGTGCCAAGGTACGACTCACTCCAGGGTGTCGAGCCCACCTTGAATCATGGCATTCTTGCAAAACTTCCTTGCGGAGCTTTCCATGCTGCAGCATAAATAGTCTACTACCCCTGGTGTACAGCAACCCATCTTGCAACCAAAATCGCCTAGTCTTACCTTGTTGGGCGTACTCCATCAAAGCCTTGGCTATAAGATCATGCGCAAGTCCCTCCTTGATGCATGGCACTAGTGACCCCTCTGGTTGGCTAATGGCAGCAAGGTTAGTCTTTCTTCTTAGGGCATCTACCATTAGGTTCACCCGTCCTAGCTTGTACTCCATCTGGAAATCAAATTCTGCAAGAAAATCTTGCCATCTCGCCTGCTTGGGGGATAGTTTCTTCTACGTCTAGAAGTAGCTGGTCACCACATTGTCCATCCTCACCATGAACCTTAACCCCAACAGGTAATGATGCCAAGTGCGCAAGCAGTGCACCACTGCAGTCATCTCCTTCTCTTGGACCGTGTATTTACGCTCAGCCTCGTTTAGCTTACTGCTCTCGAACGCGACTGGACGTCCCTCCTGCATCAACACGCCCCCTATGGCAAGGTCTGATGCATCCGTATTCACCTCAACGGCTTGGCATGGTTTGGCAAGGCCAAGACTGGCTTCTCAGTCATAGCCCGCTTCAACCTATCAAAGGCTTCCTGGCACCCTACGCTCCACTCCCATGCCCTTCTTTTCTTAAACAAGTCAGTCAATGGCATGGCTATTGCTGAGTGTCCTTTGATGAAGCGTCTGTAGTAGTTAACCAGCCCAAGGAACGATCTCAACTCAGTGACCTTGGCTGGCAGTTACCACTCCAGGATGGCATGTATCTTGCCTTCATCCATGCGTATCCTGCCATCTCCCACTATGTGGCCAAGGAAGGGGATCTCCTGTTGGGTGAATGAGCACTTCTCCCTCTTGAAAAATAGTTTGTGCACCCGCAACACCTTGAACACTTATCTCAAGTGGTCTACATGCTCTCCCAAAGTCTGGCTGTAGATCACAATGTCATCCAAATAAACCACAACAAACCGATCAAGGAATGACTGAAGTACCTTGTTCATAAGGTGTAAAATGTTGCGGGGCATTCGTGAGTCCGAAAGGCATCACCAAGAACTCATATGAACCATACCGAGTGACACATGCTATCTTTGGCTCATCTCCCTTCGCGATCCTGACTTGGTAGTAGCCCGACCTCAAATCCAGCTTGGTGAACCACCTTGCTCTCCCAAGTTGATCAAACAAGTCCACAATGAGTGGGATGGGGTACTTGTTCTTAATGGTCAGCTTGTTCAAAGCCCGATAGTCTATGAACAGCCACAACGACCCATCATGCTTGTGCTGGAATAGAACTGGTGCACCATAGGGTGCTTTCGATGTCCTGATGAAGCCTGCATCAACTAACTCTTTAAGCTACTTCCTTAACTCCTCCAACTCTAGTGGAGACATTCGGTAAGGGGCTCTAGCTGGTGGCTTGGCCTCAGACACCAGCTCGATCTTGTGGTCCACCTCCCTCTTAGATGGTAGCTTGCTAGGCAGCTTTGTGGGCATCACATCACTAAAGGTCTTCAGCACCTTTAGCACCTCTAAGGGTGACTTGGTCTCCTTCTCTCTTGGCTCAACATATTTCAAGGCTGCCAAGAAGGTGTCTTCTTGTCTGCTTACCACCTTGGCAAATTGGATGGCTGACACCACCCGTGACCTAACTCCAGACCCTCTCCTCAATGGCATTAGGCATTGGCACCGTGCATCCAAGATGCAAACACAATCGAGAAAAGGCACAAGGAGGGCTTTAATCCAAACAAGGAAATCCAACCTAATCACAAACTCATAGTCGTTAAGGGGTATTACCTCAATGGTCTCCTTGCCTTTCCAGTCTCCAAGCTACAACTTCACTCCTTGTGCTACTCCAATGGCTGGAACTTCCTTGGAGTTCATCGTTTTAATGGTACCAGTCCCTTTCTACACCTTTAGTCTGAGCTTTCAGGCTCTATCACCTGAAATAAAAAGATGTGAGGCATCTGTGTCCACCAATGCGCTCACCTTCTGACCCGTAACCATCAGATCCGTAAATATCAAGCCCTTTGGCTTGCAACTCCCCTTACTCTGGACAACATTAAGCACCAATTACCTATGCTTTACTGCCCCTGACTCTGGCTCCTCGTCAGACTCTTTGTCTACAGCAGCCAACTTGCCCTTCTACGGGCAATTGCATGCTATGTGGCTTCCTCCACATAGGTAGCATGCTAGTGGCTCTCAGTCCCCTTTTACTTTCCACTTGCCTGCTGGTGGCTTCTTCTCACCATCTTTGGTTGAACGGTCTTGGTCTCCATCCTTAGACTCTCGATCACAGTCCTTCCCTTTGAACTGCTTCTTTTGATCCCTATCATCCCTGCCTTTACCCTTGGGCTTGGAAGACTCGAACTTGTTCAGAGGCTTGAACTCTATTAAGGCCTCAGCAGTAGTCATGGCTTTAGCCAAGTCATGAACTCCCCTCCTTTGTGTAGCTCATGCATCACCCATGGCTTCAGCCCATCCACGAAAGCAAATAAGGCATCATTTTCACCTAGATTCGAGATCTGTAGCATCAGTTTAGAGAATTTCTGGACATACTCCCTTGTCTCCTTACTGGCTAAGCCAGCGTAACTTTTCCCGTGCCTCATCATCGGCATACTTCGGGTAAAATTGTTCTCTGAACTCCTTTTGGAACTCTGCCCAAGTTCCAATCTTGGTGCTCTCGCACCTGACATCATCACACCTGTGCCTCCACCATAATAAGGCTACATCAGTGAGATACATAGCAGCGGTGCTTACCTTTATCACCTCGTCTTGCATGCCCATGGCCTGAAAGTACTGCTCCATACCCTAAAGGTAGTTGTTTACTTCCTTGGCCGCCCTAGTCCCCTTGAACTCCTTAGGCTTAGCCCTAATGGTAGTCTTGTAAGCAACAAACTCAATGGTAAGCTCTTCCATCCACTGGCGCATGGCCTCCATGCCATCGCACAAGGTCAGCACTTCAGCCTCCAAGGCCTTATTCTTCTAGGTGATCACGTCCATGCCTTTGTTGATAGTAGCTTTCAACTCACTTTGGATCTTCTCCCCCATGGAGTCTAGCGATGCAATGTGAGTCTCTACTTCCTTAAGCTTCTCCCCCATGTCACCCATGGTCACCTCCACCTTAGCCAGCCTACCGTCCATGGTAGACAAGATATCTCTAGAACTGGCTTTCTTGCCTTTTCCATGCCCATGTTCCTGGGCCTCTGGTTGTTGGCTAGCAACGTCACTTTGGGATGCCATCTCTTTAATCACGATCTAACCTACATAACATAAACACGCAGAATCGAACTTGCTCTGATACCAACTATCACGGCTCCTACCTTAGACTCAGAAATCGTACGGCCTTAGGCTTGGAATCTCCTCTTTTATGCCTAAGTCAGCCTAAAACACAAGCGTGTGGGCATTAGAACAATAGAAAGGGCTGATTACACAAGTTAAAGAGAAACAGGATAAGAAGGTAGAATTTTGGAAATGCTCTTGTATTCACTGAAACAGAAGTGTTTGATGGTGTACAAATAAGGGTGGAGCAGCCCTCTATTTATAGTTGAGGCTCCAGCTACACTTAATGGCAATATCCCTAGAATAAAGGCTAAAATCAAGGGATTATACAGATTACAATCAATCAGGATGCTAACTCCTTATTTTCAGGGTCATCCAAAAGCACCATGGGCCCTTCTGGATGTGGTGTGGGTAGCTTGTATGCCAGGCCTTGGTCTCATAGGCTAGCCTGCATGTTGGGTGGGTGTTCTGAACTCGTTTGCCAGGCTTTGCACACAGATACCTGCCAGCATGCCTGGTCTACGGGCCTCAACCTCTGGCTCGCCTCTTAGTGTGCTTGATGTGCTTAGCGCACCTGCCCAAGGTGTGACAATGGCACATGCATGAACCATCATCGGCACAGGCTACCATTTGGTACAGGCACTTGCCTCGACCACCATCAGCACAAGCTGGTCCCTGGTGCGAGCGGTTGCCTCGACCACTATCGGCACAAGATGGCCCCTGGTGCGAGTGGTTGCATCGAACACCATCGGGACATGCTGGGCCATGGTGCGGGCGGTTGCCTCAACCATCATTGGCACATACCAAGCCCCGGTGGCCCCCAAAACGAGTGTACGAGCACCAAACCGACCGTTGGGGGCAGGATGCACGAGCCGACCAAAGATCCCGCTGCTGGTCCCCTTTGATTGTTACCCCAAATGCCGTCGATAGTCTCTGGCACTTGGTTGGTTGAGATCGAGAATGCACTACGTATGCCTAAGTCAACCCATGAAACGAGCGTGCGGGCGCTCAGTCGGTCGAAAACTCAAAATGTGCAAGCAGAGGATCGGCTCGATCCCCCTCTGCATGCTGTCGATCTCACTATGGGTCCCTCGATCCGATTGGGGCTTAGACCGAGAATGAACTCTGTATGCCAAAGTCAACCCATGAAATGAGCGTGCGGGCGCTCAGTCGGCCAGAGAGGCAGGATGCGCAAGTCGAGGATCGACTCGGTCCCCCTCTGCGTGCTGCTGTCGGTCCGATCTTAGACTGGGAATGAACTTCATATGCTTAGACTGGGAATGAACTCCGTATGCCTAAGTGAACCCACAAAATGAGAATGCGGCCACTGAACCGGTCAGAGAGGCATAATATGCAAGCTGGGATCGGCCCAGTCCCCCTCTGCGTGCTATCTGTCCCGCTGCCACAACCCTCGGTCCGACTAGGGCTTAGACATGGAATGAACTCCGTATGCCTAAGCCAACCCACGAAATGAGCGTACGGGCACTCAGCCGGCCGGAGAGGCAGAATGCGCAAGCCGGGGACTTGCCTTTGGTACGGCACTTGCCCTTTGGTATGGGCACTTGCCTCGACCGCTATCAGCATAAGTTGGGTCCTGGTGCGGGTGGTTGCCCCAACCACCATCAGCACAAGATGGCCCCTGGTGCGGGCGGTTGCATCAAACACCATCGGCACATGCTGGGCCGTGGTGCTGGCCATTGGCTCGACCACCATCGACACATGTCGAGCCCCGATCGACCTCCAAAATGAGCACGCGAGCACCGAACCGACCGTTGGGGGCAGGATGCGCGAGCCAACCAAGGATCTCGCTGTTGGTACCCTCGATTGTTGCCCCAAACACCGTCGATAGCCTCTGGCCCTTGGTTGGTTGAGACCGGGAATGCATTATGTATGCCTAAGTCAACCCATGAAACGAGTGTGCGCGCGTTCAGTCGGATGAAGACGCATAATGCACAAGCCGGGGATCGGCCCGATCCCCCTCTACATACTGTCGGTCTTGCTACCATAACCCTCAATCCGGCTGGGGCTTAGAAATGGAATGAACTTCGTATGCCTAAGCCAACCCACGAAACGAGCATACGGGCGCTCAGTCGGGCGGAAAGGCAGAATGCGCAAGCCAGGGATTGGCTCGATCCCACCTGCGTGCTGCCAATCCTGCTTTCGCAACCCTTGGTCCGGTCCGATCTTAGTTGGGAATGAACTTCGTATGCTTAGACTGGGGATGAACTCCGTATGCCTAAGTCAACCCACAAAACGAGCGTGCAGGCACTCAATCGGCCAGAGAGGTAGGATGCGTAAGTCGGGGATCGACCCGATCCCTTCTACGTGCTGTCGATCCCGCTGCGGGTCCTGCTGCCATAACCCTCGATCCGGTCTAATCTTAGACTGGGAGCACACTACGTATGCCTAAGTCAACCTATGAAATGAGCGTGCGGGCACTTAGCTGGCCGGAGAGGCGGGGTGCGCAAGCCGTGGATCGATCGAGTGATAGGTGCGTTCAGGCACATCTGCATATTTCTACCATGCCAATGCCATTTTTATGGCTTGTAAATTCATACAATGGTCCCCTAAGCCTTCATGTGAAGTTTCGTGGCAAGACGACTCGTTTTCTATTTTTCATGATTTTCGAAACTTTTTATGATTTGGGATTTTTTAAAATTTTTTTAAAAGGCGTTTTGGCCCCAAATTTGGTAGACGTGATCCTTTTATTTTTGTTGGCACGCACAAACAAACTCAGCTAAAAGCTCGAAGTGGAGAAGATTTTGTGACCGTTTGAAAAAAATGTCCCCATTTCAGACACTTTAATGGCTACTGGGAGCAAACCTATAAAATCTCAAATGCTTTTTAAAGGGGTATGAGTTCTCGAAGTTTGATGAGGGATAGGGGGCCAATATAAGGGCCAAGTACCAGCACCCATCGTACATCATGTGTGCACACCCCTCGGCCCCCCTAATCGCTGGAACCCTCAATGCCATTGGTTAGGTTCTCCGATGATGCTCCCACAATGGTGCCCCGAGCGAAAAAAATGTGGCACCAGCACATGCCCGAGCCCAGCATGTGCACCATGGCTTAAAATCGAACTTCGACCAAGGCCTCGACCATCAATGGTGCTTGATGGCACATGGTGATGGCACATGCATCGACCATCAACGGCACAGGCTGCCCTTTGGTATGGGCACTTGCCTCGACCGCCATTGACACAAGCTAGGCCCCGGTGCGGGCGGTTGCCTCGATCACCATCGGCACATGCTGGCCCTTGGTGCTGGCAATTGCCTCGACCACCATCAGTACAAGATGGCCTCTAGTGCAGGCGGTTGCATCGAACACCATCGACACATGCTGGGTCGTGGTACGGGCGGTTGGCTCTACCATCATCGGCACATGCTGAGCCCCGGTCAGCCCCAGAAATGAGCGTGCGGGCACCGAACTGACCGCTGAGGTTGGGATACGTGAGTCGACCAAGGATCCCGTTACTGGTCCCCCTCAGTTGTTGCCCCAAACGCTGTCGATAGCCTCTAGCCCTTGGTTGGTCGAGATCGGGAATGCACTATGTATGCCTAAGTCAACCCATGAAACGAGTGTGCGGGTGCTCAGCTGGCCGGAGAGGAAGAATGCACAAGCCGAGGATCGGCTCGATCCCCTTCCGTGTGCTGTTGATCACGCTACGAGACCCTCGGTTCGGTTGGGGCTTAGATCGGGAATGAACTCCGTATGCCTAAGTCAACCCATAAAACAAGCGTGCGGGCACTCAGCCGCCCAGAGAGGTAGGATGCGTAAGCCGAGGATCGGTCCGATCCCCCTCTATGTGCTACTGTCGGTCTGATCTTAGACTGGGAATGAACTCCATATGCTTAGACTAAGAATGAACTCCGTATGCCTAAGTCAACCCACGAAACGAGCGTGCAGGCACTTAGCCGATCAGAGAGACGGGATGCACAATCCGTGGATCGATCGAGTGGTAGGTGGGTTTAGGCACATCTTCATATTTCTACCATGCCAATGCCATTTTTATGGCTTGTAAATTCATACAATGGTCCCCTAAGCCTTCATGTGAAGTTTCGTGGCAAGACGACCCGTTTTCTATTTTTCACGATTTTTGAAACTTTTTGTGGTTCGAGATTTTTTAAAATTTTTTTAGAAAGAGTTTTGGCCCCAAATTTGGTAGATGTGATCCTTGTATTTTTTTTGGAACGCACAAACAAATTCAGCTAAAAACTTGAAGTGCAGAAGATTTTGTGACCGTTTGAAAAAATGTTCCCATTTCAAACACTTTAATGGCTACTGGGAGCAAACCTATAAAATCTCAAATGCTCTTTAAGGGGGTGTGAGTTCTCGAGGTTTGATGAGGGAGAGGGGGCCAATATAAGGGTCAAGTACCAGCACCCATCCCACATCATGTGCACACACCCCTCGGTCCCCCCAATCGTCGGAACCCCCAATGTCGCCAGTTAGGTTCTCCGACGATGCTGTGGCGATGGTGTCCTGGGTGAAAAAATTGTGGCACCAGCACATGCCCGAGCCCAGCATGTGCAACGTGGCTCAAAATCAAACTTCGGCCAAGGCCTCGACCATCAATGGCACAGGCTGCTCTTTGGTACGGGCACTTGCCTCGACCGCTATCAGCACAAGCTGGGCTCTGGTGCAGGCGGTTGCCTCAACCACCATCGGCACAAGATGGCCCCGGGTGTGGCCGGTTACATCAAACACCATCGAAACATGCTGGGCCATGGTGTGGGTGGTTGCCTCGACCACCATCGGCACATGTCGAGCCTCGGTCGACCCCCGAAACGAGCGTGCAAGCATCGAACCGACCGTTGGGGGTGGGATGTATGAGTCGACCAAAGATCCCACTACTGGTCCCCCTCGATTGTTGCCCCAAACATCGTCGATAGGCTCTGGCCCTTGGTTGGTCGAGATCAGGAATGCAATACGTATGCCTAAGATAACCCATGAAATGAGCGTGCGGGTGCTCAGTCGGTCGGAGAGCCAGAATGCGTAAGCCAAGGATCGGCCCGATCCCCCTCTACGTGCTGTCGATCCTACTGCTGGTCTTACTGTCGCAACCCTCGATCTGGTCTGATCTTAGACTAGAATGAACTCCGTATGCTTAGACTGGGAATGAACTCCGTATGCCTAAGTCAACCCACGAAATGAGCGTGCGGACGCTCAGCCGGCCAGAGAGGCAGGATGTGCAAGCTGGGGATCTACGTGCTGTTGGTCCCACTGTGGGTCCTGCTGTCGTAACCCTCAATCCGATTCGATCTTAGACTGGGAGCACCTACGTGTACCTAAGTCAACCCACGAAACGAGCGTGCGAGCACTTAGCCGGTCGGAGAGGCGGGATGCGCAAGCCGTGGATCGATCGAGTGGTAGGTAGGTTCTGGCACATCTTTATATTTTTGCCATGCCAATGCCATTTTTATGGCTTGTAAATTCATACAATGGTCCCCTAAGCATTCATGTGAAGTTTCGTGGCAAGACGACCCGATTTCTATTTTCATGATTTTTGAAACTTTTTACGGTTCAGGATTTTTTAAAATTTTTTTAGAAGGAGTTTTGGCCCAAAATTTGGTAGACATGATCCTTGTATCTTTGTTGGCACACACAAACAAATTTAGCTAAAAACTCGTAGTGGAGAAGATTTCGTGACCATTTGAAAAAAATGTCCCCATTTTAGACACTTTAATGGCCACTGGGAGCAAACCTATAAAATCTCAAATGCTCTTTAAAGGGGTGTGAGTTCTTGAGGTTTGATGAGGGATAGGGGGCCAATATAAAGCCCAAGTAGCAGCACCCATCGCACATCATAGGCGCACACCCCCCGGCCCCCCCAATCGTCAGAACCTCCAATGCCGCTGGTTAGGTTCTCCGGTGATGCTCCGACGATGGTGCCCCGGACGAAAAAAATGTGGCACTAGCACATGCCCGAGCCCAGCATGTGCACCGTGGCTCAAAATCAAACTTTGGCCAAGGCCTCGACCATCAATGGCACATGATGACGCATGGTGATGGCACATGCATCGACCATCATCGGCATAGGCTGCCCTTTGGTATGGGCACTTGCCTCGACCACCATCGACACATGCTGGCCCTAGTGTGTGCGGTTGCCTTGACCACCATTGGCACAAGCTGGCCCCTGGTGCTGGCAGTTGCATCGATTACCATCGGCACATGCTGGGTCGGGGTACGGGCGGTTGCCTCGACCAGCATCGACACATGCTGTTGGGGCTTAGACATGGAATGAATGAACTCCGTATGTCTAAACCAACCCACAAAATGAGCATGTGGGCGCTCAGCCAGCCGGAAAGGCAGAATGTGCAAGCCAAGGATTGGCCCGATCCCCCCTACGTGCTATCGATCTTGCTGCTGGTTCTGCTGCCACAACCCTCAGTCTGGTCTGATCTTAGACTGGGAATGAACTCCGTATGCTTAGACTGGGGATGAACACCGTATGCCTAAGTCAACCCATGAAACGAACGTGCAGGCGTTCAGCCGGCCAGCACAGGCCCGGGCCCAGCATGTGCACTGTGGCTCAAAATCAAACTTCAGCCAAGGGCTCGACCATCAATGGCACATGATGGTGCATAGTGATGGCACATGTATCGACCATCATCGGCACAGGCTGCCCTTTGGTACGGGCACTTGCCTCAATCGCCATCGGCACAAGTAGGGCTCCGGTGTGGGCGGTTGCTCGACCACCATCGACACAAGATGGCCCCTGGTGTGGGCGGCTACATCGAACACCATCGGCACATGCTGGGCCATGGTGCGGGCGGTTGCCTCGACCACTATCAACACATGTTGAGCCCTGGTCGACCCTCGAAACGAGCGTACGAGCACTGAACTGACCGTTGGGGGTGGGATGTACGAGCCGACCAAGGATCCCGCTACTGCTCCCCCTCAATTGTTGCCCCAAACACCATCGATAACCTCCGGCCCTTGGTTGGTCAAGATCGGGAATGCACTACGTATGCCTAAGTCAACCCATGAAACGAGCGTGCGGGCACTCAGCCGACCGGAGAGCCAGAATGCGTAAGCCGAGGATCGGCCCGATTCCCCTTTGCGTGCTGCCAATCCTGCTACTGGTTTTACTATCGCAACCCTTGATCTGGTCCAATCCTAGACTGGGAATGAACTCCGTATGCTTAGACTGGGGATGAACTCTGTATGCCTAAGTAAACCCATGAAACGAGCATGCGGGTGCTTTGCCGACCAGAGAGGCAGGATGCGTAAGTCGAGGATCAACCCTGTCCCCTCTACGTGCTGTTGGTCCCACTGTGGGTCCTGCAGCTGTAACCCTTAGGCCGGTTTGATCTTAGACTGGGAGTGCACTACGTATGCCTAAGTCAACTCACAAAATGAGCGTGCGGGCACTTAGCCGGCTGGAAAGGCGGGATGCGCAAGTCGTGGATCGATTGAGTGGTAGGTGGGTTCAGGCACATCTTCATATTTCTACTGTGCCAAGGCCATTTTTATGGCTTGTAAATTCATATAATGGTCCCCTAAGCCTTCATGTGACGTTTCATGGAAAGACGACCCGATTTTTATTTTTCATGATTTTTGAAACTTTTTACGGTTCAGGATTTTTTAAAATTTTTTTAGGAGTTTTGGCCCAAAATTTGGTAGATGTGATCCTTGTATTTTTGTTGGCACGCACAAACAAATTTAGCTAAAAACTCAAAGTGGAGAAGATTTCGTGACCGTTTGAAAAAAATGTCCCCATTTCAGACACTTTAATGGCCACTAGGAGCAAACCTATAAAATCTGAAATGCTCTTTAAGGGGGTGTGAGTTCTCAAGGTTTGATGAGGGATAGGAGGCCAATATAAGGGCCAAGTACCAGCACCCATCGTACATCATGTGCGCACACCCCCAGCCCCCCCAATCGTCGGAACCCCCAATGCCGTCGATTAGGTTCTCTCGCGATGCTCCGACGATGGTGCCTCGGGCGAAAAAAATGTGGCACCAGTACATTCCCGAGCCCAGCATGTGCACTGTGGCTCAAAATCAAACTTCGGCCAAGGCCTCAACCATCAACGGCACATGATGGCGCATGGTGATGGCACATGCATCGACCATAATCGGCACAGGTTGCCCTTTGCTACGGGCACTTGCCTCGACCGCCATTGGCACATGCTGGCCCTGGTGTGTGCGGTTGCCTTGACCACCATTGGCACAAGATGGCCCCTGGTGCGGGCGGTTGCATTGAACACCATCGGCACATGCTGGCCCGGGGTACAGGCGGTTGCCTCGACCAGCATCGACACATGCCGTTGGGGCTTAGACATGGAATGAACTCGTATGCCTAAACTAACCCACAAAACAAGCATGCGGGCGCTCAGCCAGCCGAAGAGGCAGAATGTGCAAGTCGAAGATTGGCCTGATCCCCCCTACATGCTGTCGATCTTACTGCTGGTCCTGCTGCCACAACCCTCGGTCCGGTCTAATCTTAGACTGGGAATGAACTCCGTATGCTTAGACTGGGGATGAACACCGTATGCCTAAGTCAACCCATGAAATAGGCGTGCAGGCGTTCAGTCGGCCAGAGAGGCAGGATGCGCAAGTCGGGGATCGACTCGATCCCTTCTTAGTGCCGTCGATATCACTGTAGGTCCTGCTATCGCCACCTTCGGTCCGATCTGATCTTAGACTGGGAGTGCACTACGTATGCCTAAGTCAACCCACGAAACGAGTGTGTGGGTACTTAACCGGCCGAAAAGGCGGGATGCGTAAGTTATGGATCGATCGAATGGTGGGTGGGTTCAGGCACATCTTCATATTTCTGCTGTGCCAGTGCCATTTTTATGGATTGTAAATTCATACAATGGTCCCCTAAGCCTTCATGTGAAGTTTCGTGGCAAAAGACCTGTTTTTTATTTTTCACGATTTTTGAAACTTTTTACGATTTGGGATTTTTTAAAAATTTTTTAGAAGGAGTTTTGGCCCCAAATTTGGTAGACGTGATCCTTGTATTTTTGTTGGCATGCACAAAAACATTCAGCTAAAAACTCGAAGTGGAGAAGATTTTGTGGCTGTTTGAAAAAAATGTCCCCATTTCAGACACTTTAATGGCTATTGGGAGCAAACCTATAAAATCTCAAATGCTCTTTAAGGGGGTGTGAGTTCTCGAGGTTTGATGAGGGATAGGGGGCCAATATAAGGGCCAAGTACCAGCACCCATCGCATATCATGTGCACACACCCCCTGGCCCCCTAATCGCCAGAACCCCCAAAGTCACCGGTTAGGTTCTCTGTTGACGCTCCGACGATGGTGCCTCGGGTGAAAAAAATATGGTACCAGCACATGCCCGAGCCCAGCATGTGCATCATGGCTCAAAATTGAACTTCGACCAAGGCCTCGACCATCAATGGCTCATGATGGTGTATGGTGATGGCATTTACATCGACCATCATCGACACAGGCTGCCTTTTGGTACGGGCACTTGCCTCGACTGCCATCGGCACAAGCTAGGCCCTGGTGCGAGTTGTTGGCTCAATCACCATTGGCACATGCTGGCCCTTGGTGTGAGCGATTGCCTCGAACACCATCAAGTTTTTATTTTTCATGATTTTTGAAGGATCCCGCTGCTGGTCCCCCTCGATTGTTGCCCTAAACGCCGTCGATAGCCTCCGGCCAATGGTTGGTTGAGACCGAGAATGCACTACGTATGCCTAAGTCAACCCATGGAATGATGTGCAGGAATGCGTATGCTGAAGGTCGACCCGATCCCCCTCTGCGTGCTGTCGATCCCGCTGCGGGTCTCTCAGTCTGGTTGGGGCTTATACCAGGAATGAACTCTGTATGCCTGAGTCAACCCACGAAATGAGTGTGTGGGAGCTCAATCGATCGGAGAGGTAGGATGCGTAAGCCGAGGATCGCCCTGATCCCCCTCTGCGTGCTGCTACCGGTCGGATCTTAGACGGGGAATGAACTCCGTATGTTTAGACTGGGAATGAATTCCATATGCCTAAGTCAACCCACAAAACTACCATGCAGGTGCTGAGCTGGCTGGAGAGGCATAATGCACAAGCCAGAAATCAGCCCGATCCTCCTCTGCGTGCTGCCGATCCCGCTACCACAACCCTCGGTTCGACTGGGGCTTAGACATGGAATGAACTCTGTATGCCTAAGCCAACCCACGAAACGAGCGTACGGGCGCTCAGCCTACCAGAGAGGCAGAATGCGTATGCTGGGGATCGACCTGGTCCCCCCTGCATGCTGTCGATCCTGCTGCTGGTCTTGCTGCTGCAACCCTCAGATCGATTCGATCTTAGATTGGGAATGCACTCTGTATGATTAGACTGGGGAAGAACTCCATATGCCTAAGTCAACCCACAAAACGAGCGTGCAGGCGCTCAACCTGCCAGAGAGGCAGGATGCGCAAGCCGAGGATCGACCCGATCCCCTCTGCATGCTATCGATCCCACTGCGGGTCCTGCTACCGCTACCCTCGGTCCGATCCGATGTTAGACTGGGAGCGCACTACGTATGCCTAAGTCAACCCATGAAATGAGCGTGCGGGCATTTAGTCAGCCGGAGAGGCGGGATGCGCAAGCCGTGAATCGATCAAGTGGTAGATGGGTTCAGGCACATCTTTATATTTCTACCGTGCCAATGCCATTTTTATGGCTTGTAAATTCATACAATGGTCCCCTAAGCCTTCATGTGAAGTTTCGTGCCAAGACGACCCGTTTTCTATTTTTCAAGATTTTTGAAACTTTTTACGATTCTGAACTTTTTAAAATTTTTTTAGAAAGAGTTTTGGCCCCAAATTTGGTAGACGTGATCCTTGTATTTTTGTTGGCACGCACAAACAAATTCAGCTAAAAACTCAAAGTGGAGTAGATTTTGTGACCGTTTGAGAAAAATGTCCCCATTTCAGACATTTTAATGGCTACTGGGAGCAAACCTATAAAATCTCAAATGCTCTTTAAGGGGTGTGAGTTCTCGAGGTTTGATGAGGGATAGGGGGCCAATATAAGGGCCAAGTACCAGCACCCATCTCACATCATGTGCGCACACCCCCCGGCCCCCCAATCGTCGAAACACCCATCACTGCCAGTTAGGTTCTCCGACGATGCTCCGATGATTATGCCCGGGGTGAAAAAAATATGGCACCAGCACATGCCCAAGCCTAGCATGTGCACCGTGGCTCAAAATTGAACTTCGACCAAGGCCTCGACCATCAATGGCACATGATGGCACATGGTGATGGCACATGCATCGACCATCATCAGCACTGGCTGCCTTTTGGTATGGGCACCTGCCTCGACCACCATCGACACAAGCTGGGCCCTGGTACAGGCGGTTGCCTCGACCACTATCGGCACAAGATGGCCCCTGGTGCGGGCAGTTGCATCAAACACCATCGGCACATGCTGGGCCGTGGTGCGGGCGGTTGCCTCGACCACCATCGGCACATGCCGAGCCCCGGTCGACCCCCGAAATGAACGTGCGAGCACCGAATCGACCACTGGGGGTGGGATGCACGAGCAGACCAAGGATCCCGCTGCTGGTCCCCTTCGGTTGTTACCCCAAATGCCGTCGATAGCCTTTGGCCCTTGATTGGTCGAGACAGGGAATGCACTACGTATGCCTAAGTCAACCCATGAAACGAGCGTGCAGGTGCTCAGCCGGTCGGAGAGCCAGAATGCCCAAGTTGAGGATCGACCCGGTCCCCCTCTACGTGCTACGGGTCCTTCGATCTGGTTAGGGCTTAGACCGAAAATTAACTCCGTATGCCTAAGCCAACCCATGAAATGAGCGTGCGGGCACTCAGCTGGCTGGAAAGGCAAGATGCGCAAGTCAAGGATCGGCCCGATCCCCCTCTGCATGTTGCTGTCGATCCCGCTACCGGTCTGATCTTAGACTGGGAATAAATTTCATATGCTTAGACTGGGAATGAACTCCATATGCCTAAGTCAACCCATGAAATGAGTGTGTACGCACTGAGCCTGTCGGAGAGGCATAATGCGTAGGTCGAGGATCGGTCCGATCCCCCTCTGCATGCTGTCGGTCTTGGTACCCCATCCCTCGGTTCGGTTGGGGCTTAGACATGGAATGAACACCGTATGCCTAAGCCAACCCACGAAATGAGCGTACGCGCGCTCAGTCGATCAGAGAGGTAGAATGCGTAAGCTGAGGATCAGCTCGATCCCCCCTGCATGCTATCGATCCTGCTGTCGTAACCCTTGGTCCGGTCTGATCTTAGACTGGGAATGAACTCTGTATGCTTAGATTGGGGATGAACTCCGTATGCCCAAGTCAACCCACGAAATGAACGTATGGGCGCTCAGTCGGCTAGAGAGGCAGGATGCATCGACCATCATCGGCATAGGCTACCCTTTGGTACTGCAGTTGCCTCGACTGCCATCGACACAAGTTGGGCCCTGGTGTCGACGGTTGCCTCGACCACCATCAGCACAAGATGGTCCTTGGTGCAAGCGGTCACATTGAACACCATCGACACATGCTGGGCCGTGGTATGGGCGGTTGCGTCGACCACCATCGGCACATGTCGAGCCAAAGTCGGCCCTCGAAACGAGCGTACGAGCACTGAACCGACCATTGGGGGTAGGATGCATGTGCTGACCAAGGATCCCACTGCTGGTCCCCCTTGGTTGTTACCCCAAACGCTGTCGATAGCCTCTGGCCCTTAGTTGGTCGAGACCGGGAATGCACTACGTATGCCTAAGTCAACCCATGAAACTAGCGTACGGGCACTCAGTAAGGTGGAGAGCCAGAATGCACAAACCGAGGATTAGCTCTGTCCCCCTTTGCGTGCTATTGATCCCACTGCGGGTCCCTCGGTCCAATTCGAGCTTAGACCAAGAATGAACTTCGTATGCCTAAGCCAACCCACGAAACGAGTGTGTGGCCACCCAACCGGCTGGAGAGGCAGAATGCGCAAGCCGAGGATCGGCCAGATCCCCCCTGCGTACTGCCAATCCTGCTGCTGGTCCTGCTGTCGCAAACCTTGGTCTGGTTTGATCTTAGACTGGGAATGAACTCTATATGCTTAGACTGGGGATGAACTCCGTATGCCTAAGTCAACCCACGAAAATGGCGTACGGGCACTCAACCGGCCAGAGAGGCAAGATGCATCGACCATCATCGACACAGGCTGCCCTTTGGTAAGGGCACTTGTCTTGACCGCCATCGGCCCAAGCTGGGCCCTAGTGACGGCAGTTGCCTCGACCACTATCGGCACAAGATGGCCCCTGGCGCAGGCGGTTGCATTGAACACCATCGGCACATGCTGGGTCATGGTGCAGGCAGTTGCCTCGACCACCATTAGCGCATGTCGAGCCCCAGTCGGCCCTCGAAATGAGCGTGTGAGCATCGAACTGATCGTTGGGGGCGGGATAAGTGAGCCGACCAAGGATCCCGCTGTTGGTCCCCCTCGGTTGATGCCCCAAACGCCATCGATAGCCTCTGGCTTTTAGTTGGTCGAGACCAGGAATGCACTCCGTACGCCTAAGTCAACCAATGAAATGAGGGTGCGGGCGCTCAGCAAGCCAGAGAGCCAGAATGCATAAGCTGAAGACCGGCCTGGTCCCCCTCTGCGTGCTGTCGATCCCGCTACGGGTCCCTCAGTCCAGTCTGGGGTTAGACCAGGAATGAACTTCGTATGCCTAAGTCAAGGCACGAAGCGAGCGTACGGGCGCTCAGTCGATCGGAGAGGCAGGATACGTAAGTCGAGGATCGGCCCGATCCCCCTCTGCGTGTTGCTGTTGATCCCGCTGTCGGTCCGATCTTAGACTGGAAATGAACTATGTTTGCTTAGACTGGGAATGAGCTTCGTATGCCTAAGTGAACACACGAAACTAGCGTGCGAGCACTGAGCCGATCGGAGAGGCATAATGCGTAAGCTAGGGATCGGCCCGATCCCCCCTACGTGCTACCGATCTTGATGCTGGTCTTGTTGTCGCAACCCTTGGTCCGGTCCGATCTTAGACTGGGAATGAACTCCATACGCATAGACTGGGGATGAACTCCGTATGCCTCGACCACCATCGGCACTTGCCAAGCCTCGATCGGCCCTTGAAATAAGAGTGCGAGCACCGAACCGACCGCTTGGGGCGGGATGTTCGAGCCGACCAAGGATCCCGCTGCTGGTCCCCCTCGATTGCTGCCCCAAACACCGTCGATAGCCTCTGGCCCTTGGTTGGTCGAGACCGACAATGCACTACGTATGCCTAAGTCAACCCATGAAACGAGCATGCGGGTGTTCAGTCGACCGGAGAGCTAGAATGCGTAAGCTGAGGATCGATTCGATCCCCCTCTGCGTGCTACTGATCCTACTGCTGGTCTTGCTGTCGCAACCCTTGGTCCAGTCCGATCTTAGACTGGGAACGAACTCTGTATTCTTAGACTGGGGACGAACTCTGTATCCTTAGACTGGGGATGAACTCTGTATGCCTAAGTCAACCTATGAAACGAGCGTGCGAGCGCTCAGCCGACCAAAGAGGCAGGATGCATCGACCATCATCGGCACAGGCTACCCTTTGGTACGGGCACTTGCCTCGATCACCATCGACACAAGCTAGGCCCTGGTGCTGGCGATTGCCTCGACCACTATCGGCACAAGATGGCCCCTGGTGCAGGCAGTTGCATCGAACACCATCGGCACATGTAGAGCCCCGGTCGGCCCCTGAAACGGGCGTACGAGCATCGAATCGATCGCTGGGGGCAGGATGCGTGAGCCAGCCAAGGATCCCGCTGCTGGTCCCCCTTAGTTGTTGCCCCAAAAGCCGTCGATAGCCTCTGGCCCTTGGTTGGTCGAGATCGGGAATGCACTACGTATGCCTAAGTCAACCCATAAAACAAGCGTGCGGGCGCTCAGCAAGCTGAAGAGCCAGAATGTGTAAGCCGAGGATCAACGCAATCCCCCTCTCTGTGCTGTCGATCCCGCTATGGGTCCCTCGATCCAGTTTGGGCTTATACCGAGAATGAACTTCATATGCCTAAGTCAACCCATGAAACGAGCGTGCGGGCGCTCAGTCGGTCGGAGAGGCAGGATGCGTAAGTCGAGGATCGACCCGATCCCCCTCTGTGTGCTACTGTCAATCCTACTGCCGGTTCGATCTTAGACTGGGAATGAACTCTGCATGCTTAGACAGGGAATGAACTCCATATGCCTAAGTCAACACATCAAACGAGCGTGCGGGCACTGAGTCGGCCGGAGAGGCACAATACGTAAGTTAGGGATCGGCTCAATCCCCCCTGCGTGCTACCGATCCTGCTGCTGGTCCTATTACCGCAACCCTTGGTCCGGTTCGATCTTAGACTAGGAATGAACTCTGTATGCTTAGACTGGGATGAAATCCGTATGGCTCGACCACCATCGGCACGTGCCAAGCCCCGGTTGGCCCCTGAAATGAGTGTGCGAGCACTAAACCGATCGCTAAGGGCGGGATGTGCGAGCCAACCAAGGATCCTACTGCTGGTCCCCCTCGGTTGTTGCCCCAAATGCCGTCGATAGCCTCTGGCCCTTAGTTGGTCGAGACTGGGAATGCACTATGTATGCCTAAGTCAACCCATGAAATGAGCGTGCAGGCGCTCAGCCGGTTGGAGAGCCAAAATGACCAAGTCGAGGATCGGCCCCATCCCCTTCTGCGTGTTGTCGATCTTGCTACGGGTCCCTCAGTTCGGTTGGGGCTTAGACCGGGAATGAACTCCGTATGCCTAAGTCAACGCATAAAACAAGCGTGCGGGCGCTCATCCGACCAGAGAGGCAGGATGTGCAAGCCAAGGATCAACCCGATCCCCCTCTGCATACTGCTGTCGATCTGATCTTAGACTGGGAATGAACTCCGTATGCTTAGACTGGGACTGAACTCCGTATGCCTAAGTCAACCCATGAAACAAGCATACGGGCACTGAGCCGACCGGAGAGGCATAATGCATAAGCTGGGGATCGACTCGATCCCCCTCTGTGAGCTACGGTCCCGCTACCATAACCCTCGGTCTGGGTGGGGCTTAGACATGGAATGAACTCCGTATGCCTCAACCAACCCACGAAACGAGCGTGTGGGCGCTCAGTCGGCCAGATAGCCAGAATACGTAAGCCGAGGATCGGCTCAATCCCCTCTACAAGCTACCGATCTTGCTGCTGGTCCTACTACCGCAACCCTCGATCTGGTTCGATCTTAGACTGGGAATGAACTCCGTATGCTTAGACTGGGGATGAACTTTATATGCCTAAGTCAACCCACGAAACGAGCGTGTAGGCGTTCAGCCGGCCAGAGAGGTAGGATGCGCAAGTAGAGGATTGACCCGATCCCCTCTCCATGCTATCGATCCCACTGTGGGTCCTGTTACCACAACCATCAGTCCTGTCTGATGTTAGACTAGGAGCGCACTACGTATGCCTCAGTCAACCCACGAAATGAACGTGCGGGCACTTAGCCGGCTGAAGAGGTAGGATGCGCAAGCCATGGATCAATCGAGTGGTAGGTGGGTTCAGGCACATCTTAATATTTCTACCATGCCAATGCCATTTTTATGGCTTGTAAATTCATACAATGGTCCCCTAAGCCTTCATGTGAAGTTTCATGGCAAGATGACCCGTTTTCTTTTTTTCATGATTTTCTAAACTTTTTACGGTACGAGATTTTTTAAAATTTTTTTAGAAGGAGTTTTGGCCCCAAATTTGGTAGACATGATCCTTGTATTTCTGTTGGCACGCACAAACAAATTCAGCTAAAAACTCTAAATGGAGAAGATTGTGACCGTTTGAAAAAAATGTCCCCATTTCAAACACTTTAATGGCTGCTGGGAGCAAACCTGTAAAATTTCAAATGTTCATTAAGGGGGTGTGAGTTCTTAAGGTTTGATGAGGGATAGGGGGCCAATATAAGGGCCAAGTACCAGCACCCATCACACATCATGTGCGCACACCCCTCGGCCCCCCAATCGTCGGAACCCCCAATGCCGTCGGTTAGATTCTCTGACGATGTTCCGGTGAGGGTGCCCCGGGCGAAAAAAAAGTGGCACCAGCACATGCCCGAGCCCAGCATGTGCACCGTGGCTCAAAATCAAACTTCAGCCAGGGCCTCGACCATCAATGGCACATGATGGCGCATGGTGATGGCACATACATCGACCATCATCGACACAGGCTGCCCTTTGGTACGGGCAATTGCCTCGACCACCATCGACACAAGCTGGGCCCTGGTGTGAGCGGTTGCCTCGACCACCATCGGCATAAGATGGCCCTTAGTGCGAGCGGTTGCATCGAACACCATCAGCACATGCTGGGCCGTGGTGCGGGCGGTTGCTTCGACCACCATCGGCACATGTAGTGCCCCGATAGGCCCTCGAAGTGAACGTGCGAGCATCGACCCGATCACTGGGGGTGGGATGTGTGAGCCAACCAAGGATCCTGCTGCTGGTCCCCCTTGGTTGTTACCCCAAACGCCATCGATAGCCTCTGGCCCTTGGTTGGTCGAGATCGGGAATGCACTACGTATGCCTAAGTCAACCCATGAAACGAGCGTACGGGAGCTCAACCGACCGAAGAAACCAAAATACGAAAGTCGAGGATCAACCTGGTCCCTCTCTGCATGCCACCGATCTCGCTATGGGTCCCTCGATCCAGTTGGGGCTTAGACCAGAAATGAACTCCGTATGCCTAAGTCAACCCACGAAACGAGCGTACGGGCGCTCAGCTGGCCGGAGAGGCAAGATGCAAAAGCCAAGGATCGGCCCGATCCCCCTCTACGTGCTGCTACAATTCCCGCTACCGGTCTGATCTTAGACTGGGAATGAGCTTCGTATGCTTAGACGAGGAATGAACTTTGTATGCCTAAGTGAAACCACAGAACGAGCATACGGGCGCTGAGTCGGCCGGAGAGGCATAATGCGCAAGCTGGGGATCGGCTCGTTCCCCCTCTACGTGCTGTCGATCCTGTTGCCACAACCCTCGGTCCAGCTGGGGCTTAGACATTGAATGAACTCCGTATGCCTAAGCCAACCCAAGAAATAAGTGTACGGGCGCTCAGTCGGTTGGAGAGGCAGAATGCACAAGCCGAGGATCAACCCAGTCCCCCCTGCGTGCTGTTGATCCTACTACCGTAACCCTAGGTTCGGTCCGATCTTAGATTGGGAATGAACTCTGTATGCTTAGACTGGGGATGAACTCCGTATGCCTAAGTCAACCCACGAAACGAGCGTACGGGCGCACAGTCGGCCAGAGAGGGAGGATGCGCAAGCCGGGGATCCACCCGTCCCCTCTGCGTGTTGTTGATCCCACTGCGGGCCCTACTACCACAACCCTTGGTCTGGTCTAATCTTAGACTGGGAGCGCACTACGTATGCCTAAGTCCACCCACGAAATGAGCGTGCGGGCACTTAGCCGGCCGAAAAGACGGGTGTGCAAGCTGTGGATCGATCGAGTGGTAGGTGGGTTCAGGCACATCTTCATATTTCTGCCATGCCAATGCCATTTTTACGGCTTGTAAATTCATACAATGGTCCCCTAAGCCTTCATGTGAAGTTTCGTGGCAAGATGTCCCGTATTCTATTTTTCACGATTTTTGAAACTTTTTGTGGTTCAAGATTTTTTTAAATTTTTTTAGAAGGAGTTTTGGCCCCAAATTTGGTAGACGTGACCCTTGTATTTTTGTTGGCATGCACAAACAAATTTAGCTAAAAACTCGAAGTGGAGAAGATTTTGTGGCCGTTTGAAAAAAATGTCCCCATTTCAGACACTTTAATGGCTACTGGGAGCAAACCTATAAAATCTCAAATGCTCTTTGAGGGGGTGTGAGTTCTCGAGGTTTGGTGAGGGATAGGGGGCCAATATAAGGGCCAAGTACCAGCACCCATCGCACATCATGTGTGCACACCCCCCGGGCCCCCACATCACCGGAACCCCCAATGCCGTCGGTTAGGTTCTCCGACGATGCTCCGACGATGGTGCCCCGGGCAAAAAAAATGTGGCACCACCATATGCCTGAGCCCAGCATGTGCACCGTGGCTCAAAATTGAACTTCGACCAAGGCGTCGACCATCAATGGCACATGATGGCGCATGGTGATGGCACATGCATCGACCATCATCGGCACAGGCTGCCTTTTGGTACGGGCACTTGCCTCGACTGCCATCGGCACAAGCTAGGCCCTGGTGTGGGTGGTTGCCTTGACCACCATCAGCACAAGATGGTCCCTAGCGCAAGCAATTGCATCGAACACCATCGGCACATGCCGAGCCCCAGTCGCCCCCAAAATGAACATGCAGGCACTGAACTGACCGCTGGGAGTGGGGTGCACGAGCCGAACATGGATCCCACTGCTGGTCCCCCTCTGTTGTTGCCCTAAACGCCATCGATAGCCTCTGGCCCTTGGTTGGTTGAGACCGGGAATGCACTACGTATGCCTAAGTCAACCCACGAAATGAGTGTGCAGGCGGTCAGCCGGTCGGAGAGCCAGAATGCGTAAGCTGAGGATCGACCCGATCCCCTTCTGCGTGCTACCGATCCCACTACAGGTCCCTTGGTCCAGTTGGGGCTTAGACCGGGAATGAACTTCGTATGCATAAGTCAACCTATGAAACGAGCGTGCGGGTGCTCAACCGGTCGGAGAGGCAGGATGCGCAAGCTGAGGATCGACCGGTCCCCCTCTGCGTGCTGTTGCTGGTCCGATCTTCGACTGGGAATGAACTCCATATGGTTAGACTGGGAATGAACTTCGTATACCTAAGTCAACCCATGAAATGAGCGTGCGGGCACTGAACTGGCCGGAGAGGCATAATACGTAAGCCGGGGATCGACCCGATCCCCGTCTATGTGCTGTCGGTCCCGCTGCCACAACCCTTGGTCCGATTGGGGCTTAGACATGGAATGAACTTTGTATGCCTAAGCCAACCCATGAAATGAGCATACGGGCGCTCAGCCAATCGGAGAGGCAGAATGCGTAAGCCAGGGATCGACCCGGTCCCCCCTGCGTGCTGCTGATCCTGCTGCTGGTCCTCCTGTCGCAACCTTCGAGCCAGTCTGATCTTAGACTGGGAATGAACTACGTATGCTTAGATTGGGGATGAACTCCTTATGCCTAAGTCAACCCATGAAACGAGCGTACGAGCGCTCAACCGGCCAGAGTGGTAGGATGCGCAAGTCGGGGACCGACTCGGTCCCCTCTGTGTGCTGTCGATCCCGCTACGAGTCCTGCTACCGCAACCCTCGATCTGGTCCAATCTTAGACCGGGAGCGGACAACGTATGCCTAAGTCAACCCATGAAATGAGCGTGCGGGCGCTTAGTCGGCCGGAGAGGCGGGATGCGCAAGCTGTGGATTGATTGAGTGGTAGGTGGGTTCAGGCACATCTTCATATTTTTGTCATGCCAATGCCATTTTTATGGCTTGTAAATTCATACAATGGTCCCCTAAGCCTTCATGTGAAGTTTCGTGGCAAGACGACCCGTTTTCTATTTTTCACAATTTTTGAAACTTTTTACGGTTCGGGATTTTTTAAGATTTTTTTAGAAGGAGTTTTGGCCCCAAATTTGGTAAACGTGATCCTTGTATTTTTGTTGGCACGCACAAACAAATTCAGCTAAAAGCTCGAACTGGAGAAGATTTCGTGACCGTTTGAAAAAAATGTCCCCATTTCAGACACTTTAATGGCTACTGGGAGCAAACCTATAAAATCTCAAATGCTCTTTAACGGGCTGTGAGTTCTCGAGGTTTGATGAGGGATAGGGGGCCAATATATGGGCCAAGTACCAGCACCCATCGCACATCATGTGCGCACACCCTCGGCCTCGCCAATCATCGAAACCCCCAATGCCGCCGATTAGGATGGGGGTGGGATGCGTGAGCCGACCAAGGATCCCACTGCTAGTCCCCCTTGGTTGTTGCCCCAAACGCCATCGATAGCCTCTGGCCCTTGGTTGGTCGAGATCGAGAATGCACTACGTATGCCTTAGTCAACCCATGAAACGAGCGTATGGGTGCTCAATCGATCGGAGAGCCAGAATGCGTAAGTCGAGGATCGACCCGATCCCCATCTACGTTCTGTCGATTTTGCTACGGGCCCCTCAGTCTAGTGGGGGCTTAGATTTGGAATGAACTCCGTATGCCTAAGTCAACCCATGAAACGAGCGTGCAGGCATTCAGTCGGCCGGAGAGGTAGGATGCGCATGACGAGGATCAGCCCGATCCCCCTCTACGTGATGCTACGAGTCTGATCTTAGACTGTGAATGAACTCCATATGCTTAGACTGGGAATGAACTCTGTATGCCTAAGTCAACCCATAAAATGAGTGTGCGGGTGCTAAGCTGACCGGAGAGGCATAATGCGCAAGCCGGGGATCAACCCGGTCCCCCTCTGTGTGCTGCCGCTCCCGCTGCCACAACCCTCGGTCCGACTGGGGCTTAGACATGGAGTGAACTCTGTATGCCTAAGCCAAACCATGAAACGAACGTGCGGGCGCTCAGCCAGTCGGAGAGGTAGAATGCGCAAGTCGGGGATCGGCCCGGTCCCCCTTGCGTGCTGCCAATCCTACTGCTGGTCCTGCTGTCGCAACCCATGAAATGAGCGCACAGATGCTTAGCAGGCCAGAAAGGCATAATGCGCAAGTCAGGGATCGACCCGGTCCCTCTCTGCGTGCTGCTGGTCCCGTTGCCACAACCTTCGGTCCGACTAGGGCTTAGACATGGAATGAACTCCGTATGCCTAAGCTAACCCACGAAATGAGCGTGCGGGGGCTCAGCCAGCTGAAGAGGCAGAATGCGGAAGCCGGGATAGACCCGGTCCCCCCTACGTGCTATCGATCCTGCTGCTGGTCCTGCTACCGTAACCCTCGGTCCGGTCTGATCTTAGATTGGGAATGAACTCTGTATGCTTAGACTGGGGATGAACTCCGTATGCCTAAGTCAACCAATGAAACGAGCGTACGGGCGCTTAACTGGCCAGAGAAGCAAGATGCGCAAGTTAGGGATCGACTCGATCCCCTCTGCGTGCTGTCGATCCCGCTGCGGGTCCTACTACCGCAACCCTCGATCCGGTCTGATCTTAGACTGGAAGTGCACTACGTATGCCTAAGTCAACCCACGAAACGAGCATGCGGGCACTTAGCCGACCGGAGAGGCGGGATGCGCAAGCCGTGGATCGATCAAGTGGTAGGTGGGTTCAGCCACATCTTCATATTTCAGCCATGCCAATGCCATTTTTTTGGCTTGTAAATTCATACAATGGTCCCCTAAGCCTTCATGTGAAGTTTCGTGGCAAGACGACCCGTTTTCTATTTTTCATGATTTTTGAAACTTTTTACGGTGCGAGATTTTTTAAAATTTTTTTAGAGGTAGTTTTGGCCCCAAATTTGGTAGACGTGAACCTTGTATTTTTGTTGGCACGCACAAACATATTCAGCTAAAAACTCGAAATGGAGAAGATTTTGTGACCGTTTGAAAAAAATGTCCCCATTTCAGACACTTTAATGGCTACTGGGAGCAAACCTATAAAATCTCAAATGCTCTTTAAGGGGGTGTGAGTTCTTGAGGTTTGATGAGGGATAGGGGGCCAATATAAGGGTCAAGTACCAGCACCCATCGCACATCATGTGTGCACACCCCTCAGCCCCACCCATCGCCGGAACCCCGAATGTCGCTGGTTAGGTTCTCCGGTGATGCTTCGACAATGGCACCCCGGGCGAAAAAAATATGGCACTAGCACATGCCCGAGCCTAGCATGTGCATCGTGGCTCAAAATCAAACTTCAACAAAGGCCTCGACCATCAATGGCACAGGATGACGCATGGTTATGGCACATGCATCGACCACCATCAACACAGGCTGCCCTTTGGTATGGGCACTTGCCTCGACCGCCATCGGCACAAGCTAGGCCTTGGTACGGGTGACTGCCTCGACCACCATCAGCACAAGATGGCCCCTGGTGCGGGTAGTTGCATCGAACACCATCGACACATGCTGAGTCGTGGTGTGGGCAGTTGCCTCGATCACCATCGGCACATGCCGAGCCCCAGTTGGCCCCCGAAACGAGCGTGTGAAGACCGAACCGACCGCTGGGGGCGGGATGCATGAGCCGACCAAGGATCCCGCTATTGGTCCCCCTCGGTTGTTACCCCAAATGCTGTCGATAACCTCTGGCCCTTGGTTGGTCGAGACCGGGAATGCACTACGTATGCCTAAGTCAACTTATGAAACGAGCGTACGGGCACTCAATCTGTAGGGGAGCCATAATGCGTAATCCGAGGATCGGCTTGGTCCCCCTTTACGTGCTGTCGATCTCACTGTGGGTCCCTCATTCTGGTTACGGCTTAGACCGAGAATGAACTCTGTATGCTTAAGCCAACCCACGAAACGAGTGTGCAGGCACTTAGTCGGTCGGAGAGGTAGGATGCGCAAGCTGAGGATTAGCTCGGTACCCCTCTGCATGCTGCTATCGGTCCAATCTTAGACTAGGAATGAACTTCGTATGCCTAAGTCAACCCATGAAACGAGCGTACTGGTGCTGAACCAGCCAGAGAGGCATAATGCGTAAGTCGGGGATCGGCCGGTCCCCCTCTGCGTGCTGTCGGTCCCACTACCACAACCCTAGGTCCAGCTAGGGCTTAGACATGGAATGAACTCCGTACGCCTAAGCCAGCCCATGAAATGAGCGTGCGGGTGCTCAGCCGACCGGAGAGGCAGATTACGCAAGCTGGGGATCGGCCCGGTCCGCTCCTACATGTCGTCGATCCTACTACTGGTCCTACTGTCGCAACCCTCGATTTGGTCTGATCTTAGACTGGGAATGAACTCCGTATGCTTAGACTAGGGATGAACTCCGTATGCCTAAGTCAACCCATGAAATGAGCGTGTGGGTGCTCAGCCAGCCGGAGTGGTAGAGCACAAGTCAGGGATCGACCCGATTTTCTCTACGTGCTACCAATCTCGTTGCGGGTCCTACTACTGCAACCCTCAGTCTGGTCTGATCTTAGACTGGGAGTGCACTACGTATGCCTTAGTCAACCCACGAAATGAGCGTGCGGGCACTTAGTCGACAGGAGAGGCGGGATGCGCAAGCCGTAGATCGATCGAGTGGTAGGTGGGTTTAGGCACATCTTCATATTTTTGCATTCCAATGCCATTTTTATGGCTTGTAAATTCATACAATGGTCCCCTAAGCCTTCATGTGAAGTTTCGTGGCAAGACGACCCGTTTTCTATTTTTCAGGATTTTTGAAACTTTTACGATTTGGGATTTTTTAAATTTTTTTTAGAAGGAGTTTTGACCCCAAATTTGGTAGACGTAATCCTTGTATTTTTGTTGGCACGCACAAAAATTGTCAGCTAAAAAATCGATGTGGAAAAGATTTTGTGACCGTTTGAAAAAAATGCCTCCATTTTAGATGCTTTAATAGCTACTGGGAGCAAACCTATAAAATCTCAAATGCTCTTTAAGGGGGTGTGAGTTCTTGAGGTTTGATACGGGATAGGGGGCCAATATAAAGGCCAAGTACCAGCACCCATCGCACATCATGTGCGTATAGCCCTCGACCCCCCCAATCGTCGGAACCCCAATGCCGGAAGTTAGGTTCTCCGTCGATGCTCCGACGATGGTGCCCCGGGCGAAAAAAATGTGGCACTAGCACATGCCCGAGCCCAGCATGTGCACCGTGGCTCAAAATCAAACTTCGACCAAGGCCTCCACCATTAAAGGCACATGATGGCGCATGGTGATGGCACATGCATCAACCATCAACAGCACAGGCTACCCTTTGGTACGGGCACTTGCCTCGACCGCCATCGGCACAAGCTGGGCCCTGGTGCGGGCGGTTACCTCAATCACCATCGGCACATGTCGACCCTTGGTGTGGGCGATTGCCTCGACCACCATCGGTATAAGATGGCCCCTGGTGCAGGTGGTTGCATCGAACACCATCGGTACATGCTGGGTCGTGGTATGGGCGGTTGCCTTGACCATCATCGGCACATACCGAACCCCGGTCGGCCCCTGAAACGAGCGTTCTGGCACTGAACCAACCACTGGGGGTGGGATGCATGAGCCGACCAAGGATCCTGCTGTTGGTCCCCCTCGGTTGTTGCCCTAAATGCCGTCGATAGCCTCTGGCCCTTGGTTGGTCGAGATCGGGAATGCACTATGTATGCCTAAGTCAACCAATGAAATGAGCGTACGGGCGCTTAGCGGGCCGGAGAGCCAGAATGCACAAGTCAAGGATCAACCCAGTCCCTCTCTGCGTGCTGTCGATACCGTAACGGGTCCCTCTTTTTGCTTGGGGCTGAGACCGGAAATGAACTCCGTATGCCTAAGTCAACCCATGAAATGAGCGTGTGGGTGCTCAGTCGGTCGAAGAGGCAGGATGTGCAAGCCGAGGATCGGCCCGATCCCTCTTTGCGTGCTGCTGCTGGTCTGATCTTAGACTAGGAATGAACGAGGTATGCTTAGACTGGGAATGAACTCCGTATTCCTAAATCAACCTATAAAATGAACGTGTGGGCACTGAGCAGGCCGGAGAGGCATAATGAGCAAGACGGGGATCTGCTTGGTCCCTCTCTGCATGCTGCCAGTCCCGCTACCATAACCCTCAGTCTGACTGATGCTTCGACCTGGAATAAACTTCGTATGCCTAAGCCAACCCACGAAACGAGCGTACGGGGGCTCAGCCGGCCAGAGAGGTAAAATGCATAAGCCGTGGATCAGCCCGATCCCTCCCTACGTGCTGTCGATCCTGCTGCTGGTCCTGCTATCGCAACCTTCGGTTCGATCTGATCCTAGATTAGGAATGAACTCCATATGCTTAGACTGGGGATGAACTCCATAATCCTAAGTCAACCAACGAAACGAGCATGCGGGCGCTCAGCCGGCCAAAGAGGTAGCATGCGTAAGCCGGGGATCGACCCGGTCCCCTCTGCATGCTGTTGGTCCCGCTGTGGGTCCTGCTGTTGCAACCCTTGGTTTGGTCCGATCTTAGACTGGGAGTGCACTACGCATGCCTAAGTCAACCCACGAAACGAGCGTGCAGGCACTTAGCCGGCTGAAGAGGCGGGATGCACAAGCCATGGATCGATCGAGTGGTAGGTGGGTTCAGGCACATCTTCATATTTTTGCCATGCCAATGCCATTTTTAATGCTTGTAAATTCATACAATGGTCCCCTAAGCCTTCATGTGAAGTTTCGTGGCAAGACGACCCATTTTCTATTTTTCACGATTTTTGAAACTTTTTACGGTTCGGGACTTTTTAAAAATTTTTTAGAAGGAGTTTTGGCCCCAAATTTGGTAGACGTGATCCTTGTATTTTTGTCAGCTCGCAGAAACAAATTCAGCTAAAAACTAGAAATGGAGAAGATTTTGTGACCGTTTGAAAAAAATGTTCCCATTTCAAACACTTTAATGGCTACTGGGAGCAAACCTATAAAATCTCAAATGCTCTTTAAGGGGGTGTGAGTTCTCGAGGTTTGATGAGGGATAGGGGGCCAATATAAGGGCCAAGTACCAGCACCCATCGTACATCATGTGCGCACACCCCCTAGCCCCCCTAATCGTCGGAACCCTCAATGCCGCGGTTAGGTTCTCCGACAATGATGCCCTGGGCGAAAAAATGTGGCACCAGCACATGCCTGAGCCCAGCATGTTCACCGTGGCTTAAAATCAAACTTCGGCCAAGGCCTCGACCATCAATGGCACATAATGGTGCATGGTGATGGCACATGCATCGACCATCATCGGCACAGGCTGCCCTTTGGTACGGGTGCTTACCTCGACTGCCATCGGTACAAGCTGGCCCCTGGTGCGAGCGGTTGCCTCGATCACCTTCGGCACATGCCGGCCCTTAGTACGGGTGATTGCCTCGACCACTATTGGCACAAAATGGCCCCTAGTGTGGGCGGTTGGTCGACAACCATTGGCACATGTCAAGCCCCGGTCAGCCCCCAAAATGAACGTGCGAGCACCAAACTGACCGCTGGGGGCGGGATGCACGAGCCAACCAAGGATCCCGCTGCTGGTCCCCCTCGATTGTTACCTGAAACGTCGTCGATAGCCTCTGGCCCTTGGTTGGTCGAGACCGGGAATGCACTACATATGCCTAAGTCAACCCATGAAATGAGCGTACGGGCGCTCAGTTGGCTGGAGAGCCAGAATGCACAAGCTGAGGATCGACCTAGTCCCCCTCTATGTGCTATCGATCCCGCTACGGGTTCCTCACTTCGGTTGGGGCTTAGATCGGGAATGAACTCCGTATGCCTAAGTCAACCCACGAAACAAGCGTGCGGGTGCTCAGCCAGCCGGAGAGTCAGTATGCGCAAGCTGAGGATTGGCCCGATCCCCCTCTGCATGCTACTACCGGTTTGATCTTAGACTGGGAATGAACTCCATATGCTTAGACTGGGAATGAACTCCGTATGCCTAAGTCAACCCATGAAACGAGCGTGCGGGCACTGAGCCGACCGGAGAGGATAATGCATAAGCCGACGATCGGCTCGGTCCCCCTCTACGTGCTATCTATCTCGCTGCCACAACCCTTGATCCAGTTGGGGCTTAGACATGGCTTAAACTCCGTATGCCTAAGCCAGCCCACAAAACGAGCGTACGGGCACTCAGCCGATCGGAGAGACAGAATGCACAATCCGGGGATCGACCCATCCCCCCTACGTGCTATCGATCCTGCTGTTGGTCCTACTACCGTAACCCTGGTTCTGGTCTGATCTTAGACTGGGAATGAACTCCGTATGCTTAGACTGGGGATGAACTCCGTATGCCTAAGTCAACCCATGAAACGAGCGTGCGGGCGCTCAGCTTGCTAGAGTGACAGGATGTGCAAGCCGAGGATCGACTCAGTCCCCTCTGCGTGCTGTCGATCCCACTACAAGTCCTGTTGCCACAACCCTCGATCCGGTCTGAGGCATGCAAGACGAGGTGATAAAGGTATGGAGCAGTACTTCCAGGCCATAGGCAGTACCTTTGGGGTATGGAGCAGTACTTCTAGGCCATAGGCATGCAAGATGAGGTGATAAAGGTAAGCACTGCTGCTATATATCTCACTGATGTAGCCTTATTATGGTGGAGGCGCAGGTGTGATGATGTCAGGCATAGGAGCTCCAAGATTGGAACCTAGGCAGAGTTCCAAAAAGAGTTTAGAGAACAATTTTACCTAGAGTATATCAATGATGAGGCACGGGAAAAGTTACGTTGGCTGAGCCAGTAAGGGGACATAAGGGAATATGTCCAGAAATTCTCTGAACTGATACTACAGATCTCGGACCTAGGTGAAAAGGACACCTTATTTGCTTTTATGGATTGGCTGAAGCCGTGGGTGAAGCATGAGTTACAAAGAAGGCGAGTTCATGACTTGGCTAAAGCCATGACTACTGCCGAGGCCTTGATAGAGTTCAAGCCTCTGAACAAGTTCGAGTCTACCAAGCCCAAGGGTAAGGGCAGGGACGATAAGGATTGGAAGAAGTAGTCCAAGGATGAAGATCGAGATCGTTCAACTAAGGATGGCGAGAGGAAGCCACTAGTAGGCAAGTGGAAAGCAAAGAGGGACTGAGAGCCACTAGCATGTTACCTATGTGGAGGGAGCCACATAGCACGCAATTACCCGTAGAAGGGCAAGTTGGCTGCTGTATACAAGGAGTCTGACTGGGTGCCAGAGTCAAGGGCAGCAAAGCTTGGGTCGTTGGTGCTCAATGCTGTCTAGAGTAAGGGGAGCCGCAAGCCAAAGGGCTTGATGTTTACGGATCTGATGGTTACGGAAGGTGAACGCACTGGTGGACATAGGTGCCTCACATCTTTTTATTTCAGGTGATGGAGCCCGAAAGCTCAGACTAAAGGTGTAGAAAGGGACAGGTACCATCAAAACGATGAACTCCAAGGAGGTTTCAGCCATTGAAGTAACGCGAGGAGTGGAGTTACAGCTTAGAGACTGGAAAGGCAAGGAGACCATAGAGGTAATACCCCTTGACGACTATGAGTTTGTGATTGGGTTGGATTTCCTTGTCCGGATTAACGCCCTTCTTGTGCCTTTTGTCGATTGTGTTTGCATCTTGGATGCACGGTGCCAATGCCTAGTACCATTGAAGAGAGGGTCTGGAGTTGGGTCACGGGTGGTGTCAGCCATCCAATTTGCCAAGGCGGTAAGCAAACAAGAAGACACCTTCTTGGCAGCCCTAAAATATGATGAGCCAAGGGACAAGGAGACCGAGTCATCCTTGGAGGTGCTAAAGGGCTGAAGACTTTTAGTGATGTGATGCCCGCAAAGCTGCCTAGCAAGCTACCACCTAAGAGGGAGGTGGACCACAAGATCGAGCTGGTGTCTGAGGCCAAGCCACTAGCTAGAGCCCTTTACCGAATGTCTCCACCAGAGTTGGAGGAGTTGAGGAAGCAGCTCAAAGAGTTAGTTGATGCTAGCTTTATCTGGCCATCGAAGGCACCCTATGGTGCATCGGTTCTATTCCAGCGCAAGCATGATGGGTCATTGTGGCTGTGCATAGACTACCGGGCTTTGAACAAGCTGACCATCAAGAACAAGTACCCCATCCTACTCATTGTGGACTTGTTCGATCAACTTGGAAGCGCAAGGTGGTTCACCAAGTTGGATTTGAGGTCGGGCTACTATCAAGTCAGGATCACGGAGGGAGATGAGCCAAAGACAGCATGTGTCACTCGGTATGGTTCGTATGAGTTCTTGGTGATGCCTTTCAGACTCACGAATGCCCCAGCAACATTCTGCACCATTATTAACAAGGTACTTCAGTCATTCCTTGATCGATTTGTTATGGTTTATTGGGATGACATTGTGATCTACAGCCAAACTTTGAGAGAGCATGTAGACCACTTGAGACAGGTGTTCGAGGTGTTGCAGGCTCACAAGCTATTTGTCTAGAGGGAGAAGTGCTCATTCACCCAGCAGGAGATCCCGCTCCTTGGCCACATAGTGGGAGGTGGCAGGATACGCATGGATAAAGACAAGACACACGCCATTCTGGAATGGCAACCGCCAGCCAAGGTCACTGAGTTGAGATCATTCCTTGGGCTGGTTAACTACTACATGTGCTTCATCAAAGGTCACTTAGTAATAGCCACACCATTGACTGACTTGCTCAAGAAAAAGAGAGCATGAGAGTGGAGTGCAGGGTGCCAGGAAGCTTTTGATAGGTTGAAGTGGGTTGTGACCGAGGAGGAGCCAGTCTTGGCCTTGCCTGACCATGCCAAGCCATATGAGGTGCATACGGATGCATTAGACTTTGCCATAGGGGGCGTGTTGATGCAAGAGGGACATCAAGTCATGTTCGAGAGTAGGAACCTGAATGAGACTGAACGTAGGTACACGGTCCAAGAGAAAGGATGACTGTAGTGGTGCATTGCTTGTGCACTTGGCGCCATTACCTGTTGGGGTCGAGGTTCGTGGTGAGGACGGACAATGTGGCGACCAGCTACTTCCAAACGTAGAAGAAGCTATCCCCCAAATAGGCAAGATGGCAAGATTTTTTTACAGAATTTGATTTCCAGATGGAGTACAAGCCAGGATGGGTGAACCTAGTGGCAAACGCCCTGAGCAGGAAGGCTAACCTTCCTACCATTAGCCAACCAGAGGGGTCACTGGTGCCGTGCATCAAGAAGGGACTTGCGCATGATCCTATAGCCAAGGCTTTGATGGAGTACACCCAGCAAGGTAAGACTATGCGATTTTCGTTGTAGGATGGCTTACTGTACACCACAGGCAGTAGATTGTTTGTGCCGTAGCACGAGAAGCTCCACAAGGAAGTTTTGCAAGAATGCCATGATTCAAGGTGGGCTGGACACCCCGAAGTGAGCCGCACCTTGGCGCTGATCGAGGACCGGTAGTACTAGCCGCACATGAAAGACGATGTGGAGGCCTATGTGAAGACTTGTCTTGTGTGCCAACAGGACAAGGTGGAGCTCAAGAAACCAGGTGGTCTCCTGGAGCCATTACCAGTGCCAGAGCGACCATGGGAGAGTGTTTCTCTAGACTTTATAATCAGTCTACCCAAAGCAGAAGGGTTTGAAAGCATCATGGTAGTGGTGGACAGGTTTTCCAAGTATGGAATCTTCATTCCAGCAACCAAGGAGTGCCCAGCCGAAGAGGTAGCTTGATTATTCCTGAAGAACATGGTTAAGTACTAGGGAGTGCCGAGGACCATTGCTAGTGATCGGGATGGATGGTTCACGGGCAGGCTCTGGACTGAGTTGTTCAAGCTGTTGGGGTCAGACTTGAATTTTTCCACCAGCATGCATCCGCAAATTGATAGGTAGACAGAATGAGTGAATGGACTATTGGAGGTCTACCTCAGGCACTATGTGAGTGCCACACAAAAGGACTGGCCAAAGCTGCTAGATATTGCGTAGTTTTCCTACAACTTGCAAAGGAGGGAGGCAACGAACCAAAGCCCATTTGAGGTTGTGACAGAGCAACAACCACTAACACCCGGTTCAATTGCTGCAGGTTATACAGGGCCGAATCCAGCAGCATACAAGTTTGCCAAGGCATGGCAGGAGCAAACTGACTTGGCCAGAGTTTGTCTACACAAGGCAGCCAAGAGGTTGAAGAAGTGGGCAGACCAGAAGAGGTGGGATGTGCAGTTTCAGGTTGGAGACTTGGTGTTAGTGAAGCTGCATCCCATTGCGCACCATAGGGGGCTACACAAAGGCCTAGTCTGAATTTATGAGGGACCTTTTCGAGTAGTCAAGAGGGTAGGCAAGGTTGCCTACAAGCTGGATATGCCACCCAAGTTGAGGGTACACCCGATGTTCCATGTGAGCATGCTCAAGCCGTTCCATGAGGATGAGGAAGATCCAGGGCGGGCAGAGTCAAAGCGTGCGCCATTGGGAGCAAGGGCCTTATATGAGAAGGTGGTCCACAGCATCATATCTGGCTGAGAGGTGAGACGGAAGAACTATCAACCAAGACATGAGTACTTGGTGTGCTGGAAGGTACTTTCAGACAGTGAGGTGAACTGGGAACCAGCAAAGGACTTATGGTAGTTCGGGGACCAGATCAGGTAGTACCATGCAGAAGATGCAATAAGGGCATTGCACAATTAGGTGAGGGAGAATGTCACACCCTGGGCAAGCGCGCCAGGCACATCAGGCCGACCAGCAGGTGAGCCAGAGGTTGAGGCCCGCAGACCAGGCATGCTGGCGGGTATCTATGCGCAAAGCCTAGCAAACGAGTTCAGAACGCCCACCCAACTTGTAGGCCAGCCTGTGAGACCAAGGCCTGGCATACAAGCTGCCTGCACCACATCCAGAAGGGCCCAAAGTGCTGGACACGCAAGGGAAGCTTCTGGAAGTAGGCAGGATCAGCAGGAGCATCCTGGCAGATTTGGTTGACCCTGAAAATCAGGAGTTAGCAGCCTGATTGATTGTAATCCCATGATTTTAGCCTTTATTCTAGGGATATTGCCATTAAGTTGTAGCTGGAGCCTCAACTATAAACAGAGGGCTGCTCCACCCTCATTTGTACATCATCAAACACTTCTGTTTTAGTGAATACAAGAGCATTTCCAAAATTCTATCCTGTTATCTTGTTTCTCTTTAACTTGCGTAATCAGCCCTTCCCATTGTTCTAGTGCCCGCACGCTTGTGTTTTAGGCTGACTTAGACATAAAAGAGGAGATTCCAAGCCTCAGGCCACACGGATTCTGAGTCTAAGGTTAAAGCCTGTGACACACTACGTATGCCTAAGTCAACCCATGAAACGAGCGTGCGGGCACTTAGCCGACCGGAAAGGTGGGATACGCAAGCCGTGGATCGATCGAGTGGTAGGTGGGTTCAGGCACATCTTCATATTTCTGTCGTGCCAACCATTTTTATGGCTTGTAAATTCATACAATGGTCCCCTAAGCCTTCATGTGAAGTTTCGTGGCAAGACGACCCATTTTTTATTTTTCACGATTTTTGAAACTTTTTACGGTTCGGGATTTTTTAAAATTTTTTTAGAAGGAGTTTTGGCCCCAAAATTGGTAGATGTGATCTTGTATTTTTGTTGGCACGTACAAACAAATTCAACTAAAAACTCGAAGTGGAGAAGATTTTGTGACCCTTTGAAAAAAATGTCCCCATTTCAGACACTTTAATTGCTACTGGGAGCAAACCTATAAAATCTCAAATGCTCTTTAAGGGCCTGTGAGTTCTTGAGGTTTGATGAGGGATAGGGGGCCAATATAAGGGCCAAGTACCAGCACCCATCGCACATCATGTGCGCACACCCCCTGGCCCCCCCAATCGCCGGAACCCTCAATGCCGCCGGTTAGGTTCTTCGACAATGCTCCGACGATGGTGCCTCGGGCCAAAAAAATGTGGCACCAGCACATGCGCGAGCCTAGCATGTGCACCGTGGATCAAAATCAAACTTCGGCCAAGGCCTTGACCATCAATGGCACATGATGGCACATGGTGATGGCACATGCATTGACCATCATCGGCACAGGCTACCTTTTGGTACGGGCACTTGCCTCGACCGCCATTGGCACAAGCTGGGCCCTGGTATGGGCGATTGCCTCGATCACCATCGACACATGCCAGCCCTTGGTGCAGGTGATTGCCTCGACCAGCATTGGCACAAGATGTGCAATAGTGCGGGTGGTTGCATCGAACACCATCGGCACATGCTGGGTCGTGGTGCAGGTGGTTGCCTCGACCACCATCGACACATGTCGAGCCTCGGTCGGCCCCCAAAATGAGCGTACGGGCATCAAACCAACCACTGGGGCCAGGATGCGTGAGCCGACCAAGGATCCTGCTGCTGGTCCCCCTTGGTTGTTGCCCTAAATGCCGTCAATAGCCTCTGGCCCTTGGTTGGTCGAGACCGGGAATGCACTATGTATGCCTAAGTTAACCCATGAAATGAGCGTGTGGGTGCTCAACCGGCCGGAGAGCCAAAATGCATAAGTCGAGGATCGATCCGGTCCCTCTCTGCGTGCTGTCAATCTCGCTGTGGGTCCCTTGATTCGATTAGGGCTTAGACCAGGAATGAACTTTGTATGCCTAAGTCAACCCACGAAACGAGCGTGCGGGCACTCAGTCGACCGAAGAGGTAGGATGCACAAGCCAAGGATTGGCCCAGTCCCCCTCTGCATGCTACTGCCAATTTGATCTTAGACTGGGAATGTACTCCATATGCTTAGACTGGGAATGAACTTCGTTTGCCTAAGTCAACCCATGAAATGAGCGAGTGGGCGCTGAGCAGGCCGAAGAGGCATAATGCACAAGCCGAGGATCAACCTGATCCCCCTCTACGTGCTGCCGGTCCCGCTGTGACAACCCTTAGTCCGACTGGGGCTTAGACATGGAATGAACTCCATATGCCTAAGCCAACCCACGAAACGAGCGTGCGGGGGCTCAGCTGACTAGAGAGGCAGAATGCGCAAGCCGGGGATCAGCCCGATCCCCCACTGCGTGCTGTCGATCCTACTATCATAACTCTCAATCTGATCTGATCTTAGACTGGGAATGAACTCGTATGCTTAGACTGGGGATGAACTTCGTATACCTAAGTCAACCCATGAAACGAGCGTGCGGGTGCTCAGTCGCCCAGAAAAGGTAGCATGCGCAAGCCTGGGATTGACCCGATCCCCTCTACATGCTGTCAATCCCGTTGTAGGTCCTGCTGCTACAACCCTTAGTCTGGTCTGATCTTAGATTGGGAGCGCGCTACGTATGCCTAAGTAAACCCATGAAACGAGCGTACGGGCACATAGTCGGTCGGAGAGGTGGGATGTGCAAACCATGTATCGATTGAGTGGTAGGTGGGTTCAGGCATATCTTCATATTTCTACCATGCCAATGCCATTTTTATGGCTTGTAAATTCATACAATGGTCCCCTAAGCCTTCATGTCAAGTTTCGTGGCAAGATGACCCATTTTTTATTTTTCATGATTTTCAAAACTTTTTGCGGTTCGAGATTTTTTAAAATTTTTTTAGAAGGAGTTTTGGCCCCAAATTTGGTAGATGTGATCCTTGTATTTTTTTTGGCACGCACAAAAAAATTCAGCTAAAAAAATCGAAGTGGAGAAGATTTTGTGATCGTTTGAAAAAAATGTTCCCATTTCAAACACTTTAATGGCTACTAGGAGCAAACCTATAAAATCTCAAATGCTCTTTAAGGGGGTGTGAGTTCTCAAGGTTTGATGAGGAATAGGGGGCCAATATAAGGGCCAAGTACCAGCACCCATCGCACATCATGTGCGCACACCCCCCGGCCCCCCCAATCGTCGGAACCCCCAATGCCGTCGGTTAGGTTCTCCGACGATGCTCCGGCGATGGTGCCTCGGGTGAAAAAAATGTGGCACCAGCACATGCCTGAGCCCAACATGTGCACTGTGGCTCAAAATCAAACTTTGGCCAAGGCCTCAACCATCAATGGCACATGATGGCGCATGGTGATGCCACATGCATCGACCATCATCAGCATAGGCTGCCCTTTGGTACGGGCACTTGCCTTGACCGCCATCGAAACAAGCTGGGCCTTGGTGCGGGCATTTGCATTGAACACCATCGGCAAATGCTGGGCCATGGTGCGAGCGGTTGCCTCGACCACCATCGGCATATGTCGAGCCCCGATCGGCCTCTAAAATGAGTGTGCAAGCACCGAACCGACCGCTAGGCGTGGGATGCATGAGCCGACCAAGGATCCCACTGCTGGTACCCCTCGGTTGTTGCCCCAAATGCTGTCGATAGACTCTGGCCCTTGGTTGGTCGAGATCGAGAATGAACTACGTATGCCTAAGTCAACCCATGAAATGAGCGTGCGGGCACTCAACCGATTGGAGAGCCAGCATGCACAAGCCGAGGATCGGCCCGGTCCCCCTCTGCGGGCTATCGATCTCGCTGTGGGTCTCTCAGTCCTGTTGGGGCTTAGACTGAGAATGAACTCCGTATGCCTAAGTCAACCCACAAAACGAGCGTGTGGGCGCTCAACCGGTCGAAGAGGTAGGATGCATAAGCCGAGGATTAGCCCGGCCCCCCTCTGCGTGCTACTTTCGGTACAATCTTAGATTGGGAATGAACTCCGTATGCTTAGAGTAGGAATGAACTCCGTATGCCTAAGTCAACCCACGAAATGAGCGTGCGGGTGCTGAGCCGGTCAGAGAGGCATAATGCGCAAGCTAGGAATCGGCCCGATCCCCCTCTGCATGCTATCAGTCCCGCTACCACAACCCTCGGTCTAGCTGGGGCTTAGACATGGAATGAACTCCGTATGCCTAAGCCAACCCACGAAACGAGCGTACAGGTGCTCAACCGGCCAGAGAGGCAGAATGCGTAAGTCGGGGATTGACTGGGTCCCCTCCTGCGTGCTGTCGATCCTGCTGCTGGTCCTGCTACCGTAACCCTTCTATTCGATCCGATCTTAGACTGAGAATGAACTTCGTATGCTTGAGTCAACCCACGAAACGAGCGTGCGGGCGCTCAGCCGACCAGAGAGGCAAGAAGCGCAAGTCGGGGATCAACCCGATCCCCTCTGCGTGCTGTCGATCCTGTTGCGGGTCCTGCTACCGCAACCCTCAATCCAGTCTGATCTTAGACTGGGAGTGCCCTAAGTATGCCTAAGTCAACCCACGAAACGAACGTGCGGGCACTTAGCCGGCCAGAGAGGCGGGATGCGCAAGCCGTGGATCGATCGAGTGGTATATGGGTTCAGGCATATCTTCATATTTCTGCCATTCCAATACCATTTTTATGGCTTGTAAATTCATACAATGGTCCCCTAAGCCTTCATGTGAAGTTTCATGGCAAGACGACCCGTTTTCTATTTTTCACGATTTTTGAAACTTTTTATGGTTCGGGATTTTTTAAAATTTTTTTAGAAGGTGTTTTGGCCCCAAATTTGGTAGACGTGATCCTTGTATTTTTGTTGGCATGTACAAAAAACTTCAGCTAAAAACTCAAAGTGGAGAAGATTTTGTGACCGTTTGAAAAAAATGTCCCCATTTCAGACACTTTAATGGCTACTGGGAGCAAACCTATAAAATCTCAAATACTCTTTAAAGGGGTGTGAGTTCTTGAGGTTTGATGAGGGATAGGGGCCAATACAAGGGCCAAGTGCCAGCATCCATCGGACATCATGTGCGCACACCCCCTGGCCCCCCAATCGTCGAAACCCCTGATGCCGCCGATTAGGTTCTCTGACGATGCTCCAGCAATGGTGTCTCGGGCGAAAAAAATGTGACACCAGCACATGCCCGAGCCCAGCATGTGCACCGTGGCTTAAAATTGAACTTCGGCCAAGGCCTCGACAATCAATGGCACATAATGGCGTATAGTGATGGCACAAGCATTGACCATCATCGGCAAAAGCTGCCCTTTGGTACGGGCACTTACCTCGACTACCATCGGTACAAGCTGGGCCCAAGTGCGGGCGGTTGCCTTGACCACCATCGACACAAGATGGCCCCTGGTGCGGGCGGTTGCATCGAACACCATCGGCACATGCTGGGTCGGGGTGCGGACGGTTGCCTCGACCACCATTGGCACATGCCGAGCCCCGATCGACACACGAAACGAGCGTGCGAGCACCGAACCAACCATTGGGGGTGAGATGCATGAGCCGACCAAGGATCCCACTACTGGTCCCCCTCGGTTGTTACCCCAAACGCCATCGATAGCCTCTGGGCCTTTGTTGGTCGAGATCGGGAATGTACTACGTATGCTTAAGTCAACCCATGAAACGAGCGTGCAGGTGCTCAGTCGGCCAGAGAGCTAGAATGCGTAAGCCGAGGATCGGCCCGATCCCCCTCTGTGAGCTGCTACCAGTTCGATCTTATAATGGGAATGAACTCTGTATGCTCAGAGTAGGAATGAACTCCGTATGCCTAAGTCAACCCATGAAATGAGCTTGCAGGCACTGAGTCGGCCGGAGAGGCATAATGCGCAAGTCGGGGATCGGCCCGATCCCTCTCTGTGCGCTGTCATTCTCGCTGCCTCAACCCTCGGTCCAGCTGGGGCTTAGAGATGGAATGAACTCCGTATGCCTAAGCCAACCCATGAAACAAGCATACGGGCGCTCAACCGATCGGAGAGGCAGAATGCACAAGCTGAGGATCGACTCGGTCCCCCCAGCGTGCTGCCGATCCTGCTGCTGGTCCTACTGTCGCAACCCTCTGTTTAGTTCAATCTTAGACTAGGAATGAACTCTGTATGCTTGGCCTGGGGATGAACTCCATATGCCTAAGCCAACCTATGAAACGAGCGTGCGGGCGCTCAGCCAACTAGAGAGGTAGGATGCGTAAGCCGGGGATCGACCCGGTCCCCTATGCGTGCTATCGATCTCGTTGTGGGTCTTGCTGTTGTAACCCTTGGTCTGATCCGATCTTAGACTGGGAATGTACTATGTATGCCTAAGTCAACCCACGAAACGAGTGTGCGGGCACTTAGCCGGCCGAAGAGGCGGGATGCGCAAGCCGTGCATCGATCGAGTGGTAGATGGATTTAAGCAGATCTTCATATTTTTACCATGCCAATGCCATTTTTATGGCTTGTAAATTCATACAATGGTCCCCTAAGCCTTCATGTGAAGTTTCGTGGCAAGACGACCCATTTTCTATTTTTCATGATTTTTGAAACTTTTTGCGGTTCGAGATTTTTAAAAATATTTTTAGAAGGAGTTTTTGCCCCAACTTTGGTAGACGAGAACCTTGTATTTTTTTTGGCACGCACAAAAACATTCAGCTAAAAACTTAAAGTGGAGAAGATTTTGTGACCGTTTGAAAAAAATGTCCCTATTTCAGACACTTTAATGGCTACTGGGAGCAAACCTATAAAATCTCAAATGCTCTTTAAGGGGTGTGAGTTCTTAAGGTTTGATGAGGGATAAGGGGCCAATATAAGGGCCAATATAAGGGCCAAGTACCAGCACCCATCACACATCATGTGCACACAGCCCCCGGCCCCCCCAATCGTCGGAACCCCCAATGCCGCCGGTTAGGTTCTCTGATGATGCTTCGACGATGGTGCCCCAGGTGAAAAAAATGTGGCACCAGCACATGCTTGAGCCCAACATGTACACCGTGGCTCAAAATCAAACTTCGGCCAAGGCCTCAACCATTAATGGCACATGATGGTCCATGGTGATGGCACATGAATCGACCATCATCGGTACAAGCTGCCCTTTGGTACGGGCACTTGCCTCGACCGCCATCGATACAACCTGGGCCCTGGTGAGGGCGGTTGCCTCGATCACCATCGGCACATACCAGTCCTTGGTGCGGGCGATTGCCTCGATCACCATCAACACAAGATGGCCACTGGTGTGGGCGATTGCATCAAACACCATCAGCACATTCTGGGCCGTGGTGTGGGTGGTTGCCTCGACCACTATCGGCACATGTCAAGCCTCGATCGACCCCCTGAAATGAGCGTGTGGGCATCGAACCGACCGCTGGGGGCGGTATGTGTGAGCCGACCAAGGATCCCGCTGCTGGTCCCCCTCAGTTGTTGCCCTAAATGCCATCGATAGCCTTTGGCCCTCGATTGGTCGAGACTGGGAATGCACTACATATGCCTAACTGAACCCATGAAATGAGTGTGTGGGCACTCAATCGATCAGAGAGCCAGAATTCATAAGCTGAGGATTGACCTAGTCCTCCTCTGCGTGCTGTCGATCCCGTTACGGGTCCCTCAGTTCGGTTAGGGCTTAGATCAGGAATAAACTCCGTATGCCTAAGTCAACCCACAAAACGAGCGTGCAGGCACTCAGCCGGTCGGAGAGGTAGGATGCTTAAGCCAAGGATCAACCCAGTCCCCCTCTGCATGCTACTGTTGGTCTGATCTTAGACTGCGAATGAACTCTGTATGCTTAGACTGGGAATGAACTCCGTATGCTTAAGTCAACCCATGAAACGAGCGTGCGGGTGCTGAGCTGGTTGGAGAGGCATAATGAGCAGGCCGGGGATCAGCCCAGTCCCCCTCTGCATGTTGTCAGTCCCGCTACCACAACACTTAGTCTAGCTAGGGCTTAGACATGGAATGAACTCCCTATGCCTAAGCCAACCGAAACGAGCGTGCAGGGGCTCAGCCGACCGAAGAGGCAGAATGCGCAAGCCGAGGATCGACCTGGTCCCTCCCTACATGCTGTCGATCCTACTACTGGTCTTGCTGTCGCAACCCTCGATCTGGTCTGATCTTAGACTAGGAATGAAGTCCGTATGCTTAGACTGGCGATGAACTCTGTATGCCTAAGTCAACCCATGAAACGAGCTTGCAGGCACTCAGCCGATAGAGAGGCAGGATGCGCAGCTGTCAATCCCACTGTGGGTCCTACTGCCGTAACCCTCGGTCCGATCTAATCTTAGACTGGGAGTGCACTATGTATGCCTAAGTCAACCCACGAAACGAGCGTGCAGGCAGTTAGCCTGTTGGAGAGGTGGGATGCGAAAGTCATCGATCAATCGAGTGGTTGGTGGGTTAAGGCACATCTTCATATTTCTACCATTCCAATGCCATTTTTATGGCCTGTAAATTCATATAATGGTCTCCTAATCCTTCATGTGAAGTTTCGTGGCAAGATGACCCATTTTTTATTTTTCACGATTTTCAAAACTTTTTACGATTTCGTATGCCTAAGCCAACCCACTAAAAGAGCGTACGGGGGCTCAACCGATCGGAGAGGTAGAATGTGAAAGCTGGGGATCGGCCCGGTGCCCCCTGCATGCTATCGATCCTACTGCTGGCCTACTCTTGCAACCCTCAGTCTGGTCTGATCTTAGATTAAGAATGAACTTCGTATGCTTAGACTGGGGATGAACTCTGTGTGCGTCAGTCGACCCAGCAAATGAGTGTGCGGGCACTCAGCCGGCCAGAGAGGCAGGATGCACAAGCCAAGGATCGACCCGATCCCATCTGCGTGCTGCCGATCCCACTGTGGGTCCTACTGTCACAACCCTTGACCCGATCTTATCTTAGACTGGGAGCGCACTACGTATGCCTAAGTCAACCCACGAAACGAGCATCCGAGCACTTAGTCGGCCAAAGAGACGGGATGGGCAAGCCATGGACTGATCGAGTAGTAGGTGGGTTCAGGCACATCTTCATATTTCTACCATGCCAATGCCATTTTTATGGCTTGTAAATTCAAACAATGGTCCCCTAAGCCTTCATGTGAAGTTTCATGGCAAGACGACCCGTTTTTTATTTTTCATGATTTTTGAAACTTTGTGCGGTTCAAGATTTTTCAAAATTTTTTTAGAAGGCGTTTTGGCCCCAAATTTGGTAGAAATGATCCTTGTATTTTTGTTGGCACGCATAAAAAAATTCAGCTAAAAACTCAAAGTGGAGAAGATTTTGTGACCGTTTGAAAAAAATGTCCCCATTTCAGACACTTTAATGGCTACTGGGAGCAAACCTATAAAATCTCAAATGCTCTTTAAGGGGTTGTGAGTTCTCGAGGTTTGATGAGGGATTGGGGGCCAATATAATGGCCAAGTACCAGCACCCATCGCACATCAGGTGCGCACACCCCCCGGCCCCCCCAATCATCAAAACCCCTAATGCTACCGGTTAGGTTCTTCGACGATGCTCCGACGATGGTGCCCCGGGCGAAAAAAATGTGGCACCGGTACATGCCCGAGCCCGGCATGTGCAACGTGGCTCAAAATCAAACTTCAGCCCAGGCCTCGACCATCAATGGCACATGATGGCGCATGGTGATGGCACATGCATCGACCATCATCGGCACAGGCTGCCCTTTGGTAGGGGTGGTTGCCTCGATCACCATCGACACAACCCGGCCCTTGGCGTGGGTGATTGCCTCGACCAGTATCGATAAAAAATGGCCCTGGTGCGGGCGATTGCATCGAACACCATCAGGACATGCTGGGTTGTGGTGCGGGCGGTTGCCTCAACCACCATCGACACATGTCGAGCCCCGGTTGGCCCCCAAAACGAGCGTGCTGGCATCGAACCGACCGTTGGGGGCAAGATGCATGAGCCGACCAAGGATCCCGTTGATGGTCCCTCTCGGTTATTTCGCCAAACACCGTCAATAGCCTCTGGCCCTTGGTTGGTCGAGATCGGGAATGCACTACGTATGCCTAAGTCCACCCATCAAACGAGTGTGCGGGTGCTCAGTCGATCGGAGAACCAGAATACGCAAGCCAAGGATCGACTCGATTCCCCTCTGCATGCTGTCGATCCCGTTATGGGTTCTTCGGGCCGGTTGGGGTTTAGACCGGGAATGAACTTTCTATGCCTAAGTCAACCCATGAAATGAGCGTACGGGCGTTCAGCCGACCGTAGAGGCAGGATGCGCATGTCGAGGATCGGCTTGATCCCCCTCTGCGTGCTACTGCTGGTCCAATCTTAGACTAGGAATGAACTCCGTATGCTTAGACTGGGAATGAACTCTGTATGCCTAAGTTAACCCATGAAACGAGCGTGCAGGTACTGAGTAGGCCGGAGAGGCATAATGCGCAAGCCAGGGATCGGCTCGATCCCCCTCTACGTGCTACCATCCCCACTGTCACAACCCTCGGTCCGACTGGGGCTTAGACATGGAATGAACTCTGTATGCCTAAGCTAACCCACGAAACGAACGTGCGGGTGCTCGACCGACCGAGAGGCATAATGCGCAAGTCGGGGATCGACTCGGTCCTCCCTGCGTGCTGTCAATCCTACTACTGGTCCTGCTACCGCAACCCTCGATCCGATCTGATCTTAGACTGGGAATGAACTCTGTATGCTTAGACTGGGGATAAACTCTGTATGCCTAAGTCAAGCCATGAAACGAACGTACGGGTACTCAACCGGCTAGAGGGGCAGGTTGCGTAAGTCGAGGATCGACCTGATCCCCTGTGCATGCTATCGATCCTTCTACGGGTCCTACTGTAGCAACCCTAGATCCGGTCCAATCTTAGACTGGGAGCGCACTACGTATGCCTAAGTCAACCCACAAAACCAGTGTGTGGGCACTTAGCCGACCGGAGAGGCGGCATGCGCAAGCCGTGGATCGATCGAGTGGTTGGTGGGTTTAGGCACATCTTCATATTTTTACGGCGCCCATGCCATTTTTATGGCTTGTAAATTCATACAATGGTCCCCTAAGCCTTCATGTGAAGTTTCGTGGCAAGACGACCCGTTTTCTATTTTTCATGATTTTTGAAACTTTTTATGGTTTGGGATTTTTTAAAATTTTTTTAAAAGGAGTTTTCACCCCAAATTTGGTAGACGTGATCCTTGTATTTTTGTTGGCACGCACAAACAAATTCAGCTAAAAACTTGAAGTGGGGAAGATTTTGTGACCGTTTGAAAAAAATGTCCCCATTTCAGACACTTTAATGGCTACTGGGAGCAAACCTACAAAATCTCAAATGCTCTTTAAGGGGGTGTGAGTTCTCGAGGTTTGATGAGGGATAGGGGGCCAATATAAGGGCCAAGTACCAGCACCCATCGCACATCATGTGCGCACACCCCCCAACCCCCAATCACCAGAACCCTCAATGACGTCGGTTAGGTTCTCCGGTGATGCTCCGGTGATGGTACCCCGGGCGAAAAAAATGTGACACCAGCACATGCCCGAGCCCAGCATGTGCACCGTGGCTCAAAATCAAACTTCGATCAAGGCCTCGACCATCAATGGCTCATGATGGCGCATGGTGATGGCACATGCATCGACCATCATCGACACAGGCTGCCCTTTGGTTCAGGGACTTGAGTCGACCGCCATCGGCACAAGATGGCCCTTGGTGCTGGGGGTTGTATCAACCACGATCGGCACTTGCTAGGCCATGGTACGGGCAGTTGGCTCGACCACCATCAACACATACCGAGCCCCGATCTGCCCCTGAAATGAGCATGCAAGCATCGAACCGACCACTAGAGTTAGGATGCGTCAGCCGACCAAGGATCCTGTTGCTGGTCCCCCTCAGTTGTTGCCCTAAACACCGTCGATAGCCTTTGGCCTTCAGTTGGTCGAGATCGGGAATGCACTACGTATGCCTAAGTTAACCTATGAAACGAGCGTACGGGCGCTCAGTCGATCGGAGAGCCAGAATGCACAAGCTGAGGATTAGCCCCATCCCCTCTACATGCTGCTGATCCCGCTATGGGTCCCTCAGTTCGGTTGGGGGTTAAATCGAGAATGAACTTCGTATGCCTAAGTCATCCCATGAAATGAGCATGCGGGCACTGAGTTGATCGAAAAGGCATAATGCGCAAGCCAGGGATCCACCCAGTCCCCTTCTACGTGCTGTTGATCTCGCTGCCACAACCGTTGGTCCGGCTGGGGCTTAGACATGGAATGAACTCCGTATGCCTAAGCCAACCCATGAAACGAGCGTGCAGGCGCTTAGCCGGCCAAAGAGGCAGAATGGGCAAGCCAGGGATTCGTCCGATCCCCCCTTATGTGCTGTTGATTTTGTTGCTGGTCCTGCTACCGCAACCCTGGATCCAGTCTGATCTTAGACTGGGAATGAACTCTGTATGCTTAGACTGGGGATGAACTCCGTATGCCTAAGTCGACCCATGAAACGAGCGTGCGGGCGCTCAGTAGGCCAAAGAGGGAGGATGCGTAAGCCGGGGATCGACCCGGTCCCTTCTGCATGCTATCGATCCCGTTGCGGGTCTTGTTGCTGCAACCCTTGGTTTGGTCTGATCTTAGACTGGGAGCGCACTACATATGCCTAAGTCAACCCACGGAACGAGCGCATGGGCACCTAGCCGACTGGAGAGGCGGGATTGATCGAGTGGTAGGTAGGTTTAGGCACATCTTCATATTGCTACCATGCCAATGCCATTTTTATGGCTTGTAAATTCATGCAATGGTCCCCTAAGCCTTCATGTGAAGTTTCATGGCAAGACGACCCATTTTTTATTTTTCATGATTTTCAAAGCTTTCTACGGTTCAGGATTTTTTAAAATTTTTTTAGAATGAGTTTTGACCCCAAATTTTTGTAGATGTGATCACTATATTTTTGTTGGCACACAAAAAAATTTAGCTAAAAACTCGATGTGGAGAAGATTTTGTGACCGTTTGAAAAAACTGTCGCCATTTCAGACACTTTAAGGGCTACTGGGAGCAAACCTATAAAATCTCAAATGCTCTTTAAGGGGATGTGAGTTCTTGAGGTTTGATGAGGGATAGGGGCCAATATAAGGGCCAAGTACCAGCACCCATCGCACATCATGTGCGCACACCCCCCGGCCCCCCCAATCGTCGGAACCCCCAATGCCGTCGGTTAGGTTCTCCGGCGATGCTCCGGCGATGGTACCCCGGGTGAAAAAAATGTGGCACCAGCACATGCCCAAGCCCAGCATGTGTACCATGGCTCAAAATCAAACTTCGGCCAAGGCCTCGACCATCAATGGCACATGATGGCGCATGGTGATGGCACATGCATCGACCATCATCGGCACAAGTTGCCCTTTGGTACGGGCACTTACCTTGACCACCATCGGTACAAGCTTGGCCCTGGTATGGGTGGTTGCCTCGATCACCATCGGCACATGCCTGCCCTTGGTGCGGGCAATTGCCTCTACCACCATCGACACAAGATGGCCCCTAGTGCGGGCGGTTGTATCTAAAACCATCAGCACATGCTAGGTCATGGTGCGGTCAGTTGCCTCGACCACCATCGGCACATGCCAAACCCTAGTTGGCCCTCAAAATGAGTGTGCAGGCACCGAACGAATCACTGGGGGAGGGATGCACAAGCCAACCAAGGATCCCGCTGCTGGTCTCTCTCGGTTGTTGCCCGAAATACCATCGATAGCCTCTAGCCCTTGATTGGTTGAGATCGGGAATGCACAAGTCTGCCTTAGTCAACCCATGAAACGAGTGTGCGGGCACTCACTCGGTCGAAGAGCCAAAATGCGCAAGCCAAGGATCGGCCCGATCCCCCTATACGTGCTGTCGATCTCACTGCGGGTCCCTTTGTTCGATTGGGGCTTAGATTGAGAATGAACTCCATATGCCTAAGTCAACCCACGAAACGAGTGTACGGGCGCTCAGCCGGTCGGAGAGGTAGGATGCGCAAGCCAAGGATCCATTCAGTCCCCCTCTGCGTGCTGTTATCGGTCTGATCTTATACTATAAATGAACTCCGTATGGTTAGACTTGGAAGGAACTCCGTATGCCTAAGTTAACCCATGAAACAAGCGTGCGGGCACTGAGCAGGCCAGAGATGCATAATGCGTAAGCCGGGGATCGGCTCGGTCCCCCTCTGCATACTGTCGATTCGGCTGCCACAACCCTTGGTCCAGCTGGGGCTTAGACATGGAATGAACTCCGTATGCCTAAGCCAACCCATGAAACGAGCGTGTGAGGGCTCAATCGGCCAGAGAGGCAGAATGTGCAAGCCGGGGACCGGCCTGATCCCCCCCTACGTGCTACCATTCTCATTGTGGCTTCTACTATCGCAACCCTTGGTCTGGTCCGATCTTAGACTAAGTCAACCCATAAAACGAGCGTGCGGGCACTTAGCCGGCCGAGAGGCAGGATGCGCAAACCGTGGATCGATCGAGTGGTAGGTGGGTTCAGGCACATCTTCATATTTTTGCTGTGCCAATGCCATTTTTATGGCTTGTAAATTCATACAATGATCCCCTAAGCCTTAATGTGAAGTTTCGTGGCAAGACGACCCGCTTTCTATTTTTCATGACTTTTAAAAATTTTTACGGTTTGAGATTTTTTAAAATTTTTTTAGAAGGATTTTTGGCCCCAAATTTGGTAGACGTGATCCTTGTATTTTTTTTAGCACACATAAAAATATTCAGCAAAAAACTAGAAGTGGAGAAGATTTTGTGACCGTTTGAAAAAATTGTCCCCATTTCAGACACTATAATGGCTACTGGGAGCAAACCTATAAAATCTCAAATGCTCTTTCAGGGGGTGTGAGTTCTCGAGGTTTGATGAGGGATAGGGGGCCAATATAAGGGCCAAGTACCAGTACCCATCACACATCATGTGTGCACACCCCCTGCCCCCCCAATTGTCGGAACCCCCAATGTCATTGGTTAGATTCTCCGGCAATGCTCTGGTGATGGTGCCCAGACGAAAAAAATGTGGCACCAGCACTTGCTCGAGCCCAGCATGTGCACCGTGGCTCAAAATTGAACTTCGGCCAAGGCCTCGACCATCAATGGCACAGGATGGCACATGATGGCACATTGGCTGGTCGAGACCAAGAATGCACTACGTATGCCTAAGTCAACCCATGAAACGAGCACACGGGCACTCAACCTGTCGGAGAGTCAGAATACGCAAGTCAAGGATCGACCGTGTCCCCCTTTGTGTGCTATCGATCTCGCTGCAAGTCTCTCGGTCCAGTTGGGGCTTAGACCTGGAATGAACTTCATATGCCTAAGTCAACCCATGAAATGAACGTGTGGGCGCTCAGCCGATCGGAGAGGTAGGATACGTAAGTTGAGGATTGGCTCGGTGCCCCTCTAAGTGCTGCTACCAGTCTGATCTTAGACAGGGAATGAACTTTGCATGCTTCGACTGGAATGAACTCCGTATGCCTAAGTCAACCCATGAAATGAGTGTGCGGGCCCTGAGCCGGTTAGAGAGGCATAATACGCGAGCCGAGGATTGGCCCAGTCCCCCTTTGCGTGCTGCCGGTCCCACTACCACAACCCTCGGTTCCACTGGGGCTTAGACATGGAATGAACTCTGTATGCCTAAGCCAACCCATGAAATGAGTGTACGGGTGCTCAGTCGGTCGAAGAGGCAGAATGCGCAAGCCGAGGATTGGCCCGGTCCCCCCTACGTGCTACCAATCCTGCTACTGGTCCTGGTACCACAACCCTCAGTCCGGTCTGATCTTAGACTAGGAATGAACTCCGTATGCTTAGACTGGGGATGAACTCTGTATGCCTAAGTTAACCCATAAAATGAGCGTACAGGTGCTCAACTGGCCAGAGAGGCAGGATGCGTAAGCTGAGGGTCGACTCGATCTCCTCTACGTGCTGTTGATCCTGCTGTGGGTCCTGCTGCCAAAACCCTCGATCCGATCTGATCTTAGACTGGGAGTGCACTATATATGCCTAAGTCAACCCACGAAACGAGCGTGCGGGCACTTAGGCAGTCGGAGAGGTGGGATGTGCAAGCCGTGGATCAATCAAGTGGTAGGTGGGTTTAGGCACATCTTCATATTTTTGCCATGCCAACGCCATTTTTATGGCTTGTAAATTCATACAATGGTCCCCTAAGCCTTCATGAGAAGTTTCGTGGCAAGACGACCCATTTTTTATTTTTCACCATTTTTGAAACTTTTTGTGGTTCAGAATTTTTTAAAATTTTTTAGAAGGAGTTTTGGCCCCAAACATGGTAGACATGATCCTTGTATTTTTGTTGGCAAGCAAAAAAAAATTCAGCTAAAAACTCAAAGTGGAGAAGATTTTGTGACTGTTTGAAAAAAATGTACCCATTCTAGACACTTTAATTGCTACTGGGGGCAAACCTATAAAATCTCAAATTCTCTTTAAAAGGGTGTGAGTTCTCGAGGTTTCATGAGAGATAGGGGGCAATATAAGGGCCAAGTACCAGCACCCATCGCACATCATGTGCGCACACCCCCGGCCCCCCCAATCGCTGGAAACCCCAATACCGCCAGTTAGGTTCTCCGACGATGCTCCTGCGATGGTGCCCTGACGAAAAAAATGTGGCACCAGCACATGCTCGAGCCCAGCATGTGCACCATGGCTCAAAATCAAACTTCGGCCAAGGCCTCGACCATCAATGGCACATGATGGCACATGATGGAACATTGGTTGGTCGAGACCGAGAATGCACTACGTATGCCTAAGTCAACCCATGAAACAAGCATACGGGTGATGTCAGAATGCACAAGTCGAGGATCGACCGTGTCTCCCTCTACGTGCTGTCGATCCCACTGCGGGTCTCTCGGTCCAATTAGGGCTTAGACCAAGAATGAACTTCGTATGCCTAAGTCAACCCACAAAACGAGTGTGCAGGCGCTCAGTAGATCGGAGAGGCAGGATGCACAAGCTGAGGATCAGCCCGATCCCACTCTACGTGCTGTTGTCGATCCCACTGTCAATTCAATCTTAGACTGGGAATGAACTCTATATGCTTAGACTGGGGATGAACTCCGTATGCCTAAGTCAACCCACAAAACGAGCGTGCAGGCACTCAACCGACCAGAGAGGCAGGATGCATAAGCCAAGGATCGACCCGGTCCCCTCTGCGTGCTGCCGATCCTACTGTGGGTCCTGCTGCTAGAACCCTCAGTCTGGTCCGATCTTAGATTGGGAGCGCACTACGTATGCCTAAGTCAACCCATGAAACAAGCGTGCAGACGCTAAGCCGATCGAAGAGGTAGAATGTGCAAGCCAGGGATGGGCTCGGTCCCCCCTGCGTGCTGCCGATACTGCTGCCGCAACCCTCGGTCCGATCTGATCTTAGACTGGGAATGAACTCCATATGCTTAGACTAGGGATGAACTCCATATGCCAAAGTCAACCCATGAAATGAACGTGCGGGCGCTCAGTTGGCCAGAGAGGCAAGATGCGCAAGCCAGGGATCGACCTGGTCCCCTCTACATGCTGTCGATCCCGTTACAGGTCCTACTACTGTAACCCTCGATCTGGTCCAATCTTAGACTGGGAGCACACTATGTATGCCTAAGTCAACCCACGAAACGAGCATACGGGCACTTAGCTGGTCGAAGAGGCAGGATGCGCAAGCTGTGGATCGATCGAGTGGTAGGTGGGTTCAAGAACATCTTCATATATCTACCATGCCAATGCCATTTTTATGGCTTGTAAATTCATACAATGGTCCCCTAAGCCTTCACATGAAGTTTCGTGGCAAGACGACCCATTTTCTATTTTTCACGATTTTCAAAACTTTTTGCAGTTTGAGATTTTTTAAAATTTTTTTAGAAACAGTTTTGGCCCCAAATTTGGTATACGTGATCCTTGTATTTTTTTTGGCATGCAAAAAAAAATTCAGCTAAAAACTCGAAGTGGAAAAGATTTTGTGACCGTTTGAAAAAAATGTCCCCATTTCAGACACTTTACTGGCTACTGGGAGCAAACCTATAAAATCTCAATTGCTCTTTAAGGGGGTGTGAGTTCTTGAGGTTTGGTGAGGGATAGGGGGCCAATATAAGGGCTAAGTACCAGCACCCATCGCAAGTCATGTGCGCACACCCCCCGGCCCTCCAATCACCAGAACCCCCAATGCTGCCGGTTAGGTTCTCTGACGATGGTGCCTCGAGCAAAAAAAATGTGGCACCAGCACATGCCCAAGCCCAGCATGTGCACCGTGGCTCAAAATCAAACTTTCACCAAGGCCTCGACTATCAATGGCACATGATGGCGCTTGCATCGACCATCATCGGCACAGGTTGCCCTTTGGTACGGGCACTTGCCTCGACCACCATTGGCACAAGCTGGGCCCTGGTGTGGGTGGTTGCCTTGATCACCATCGGCACATGTCAGCCCTTGGTGTGGGCGATTGCCTCAACCACCATTGGCACAAGATGGCCCCAGGTGCGGGCGGTTGCATCGAACACCATCCGCACAAGATGGCCCTTGGTACGAGCGATTGCGTTGAACACCATGGGCACATGCTGGGCCGTGGTGCGGGTGGTTGCCTCAACAACCATCAGCACATATCGAGCCCCGATCGGCCCTTGAAACAAGTGTGTGGGCACCAAACCGATCGCTGGGGGCGAGATGCACGAGCCGACCAAGGATCCCGCTGCTAGTCCCCCACGATTGTTGCCCCAAATGCCATCGATAGCCTTTGGCCCTTGGTTGGTCAAGACCGGGAATACACTACATATGCCTAAGTCAACCCATGAAATGAGCGTGTGGGTGCTCAGTCGATCGGAGAGCCAGAATGCATAAGATAAGGATCGACCCGGTCTCCCTTTGCGTGCTGCCTATCCCGCTGTGGGTCCCTCGATCCAATTGGGGCTTAGACCAAGAATGAACTCCGTACGCCTAAGTCCACCGACGAAATGAGTGTGCGGGGGCTCAGCTGGTCGGAGAGGCAGGATGCGCAATCTGAGGATCAACCCGATCCCCCTCTGCGTGCTACTGTCAGTTCGATCTTAGACTAGGATTGAACTCCGTATGCTTAGACTAGGAATGAACTCCGTATTCCAAAGTCCACCTACAAAGCGAGCGTACGGGCACTGAGCTGATCGAAGAGGCATAATGCACAAGCCAGGGATCAACTCGGTCCTCCTCTGTGTGCTGTCAGTCTCGCTGCCAGAACCCTCGATTCGGTTGGGCCTTAGACATGGTATGAACTCCGTACACCTAAGCCAACCCATGAAATGAGCGTGCGAGCACTGAGCTGGCCGAAAAGGCAGAATGCACAAGTCGGGGATCGACCCGATCCCCCCTTGTGTGCTGTCGATCTTGCTGCTGGTCCTGCTATCGGTCTTGCTATCGCAACCCTCAATCTGATCCGATCTTAGACTGGGAATGAACTTCGTATGCTTAGACTAGGGATGAACTCCGTATGCCTAAGTCAACCCATGATAAGAGCATACGGGTGCTTAGCCGACCAGAGAGGCAGGATTCACAAGTCGGGGATCGACCCGATCCCTTCTACGTGCTGTTGATCCCGCTGCGAGTCCTGCTACCAAAACCCTCGGTTCGATCCAATCTTAGACTGGGAGCGCACTACATATGCCTAAGTCAACCCACGAAACGAGTGTGCGAGCACTTAGCTGGTCGGAGAGGCGGGATGTGCAAGCCGTGGATCGATCGAGTGGTAGGTGGGTTCAGGCACATCTTCATATTTCTACCATGCCAATGCCATTTTTATGGCTTGTAAATTCATACAATGGTCCCCTAAGCCTTCATGTGAAGTTTCGTGGCAAGTCGAACCGTTTTCAATTTTTCACGATTTTTGAAACTTTTTGTGGTTCAAGATTTTTTAAAATTTTTTTAGAAGGAGTTTTGGTCCTAAATTTGGTAGACGTGATTCTTTTATTTTTGTTGGCAGGCACAAAAAAATTCAGCTAAAAACTCGAAGTGGAGAAGATTTTGCGACCGTTTGAAAAAAATGTACCCATTTCGGACACTTTAATGGCTACTGGGAGTAAACCTATAAAACTTCAAATGCTCTTTAAGGGGGTGTGAGTTCTCGAGGTTTGATGAGGGACAGGGGGCCAATATAAGGGCCAAGTACCAGCACCCATCGCACATCATGTGCGCACACCCCCTGGCCCCCCAATCGTCGGAACCCCCAATGCCGTTGGTTAGGTTCTCCGGTGATGCTCCAGCGATGGTGCCTCAGATGAAAAAAATGTGGCACCAGCACATGTCCCAGCCCAGCATGTGCACCGTGGCTCAAAATTGAACTTCGGCCAAGGCCTCAACCATCAATGGCACATGATGGCACATGGTGATGGCACATGCACCGACCATCATCGGCACAGGCTACCCTTTGATACGGGCACTTGCCTCGACTGCCATCAACACAAGCTTGGCCCTGGTGTGGCTGGTTGCCTCGATCACCATTGACACATGTCAGCCCTTGGTGTGGGCGATTACCTCAACCACCATCAGCATAAGATGGCCCCTGGTACGGGTGGTTGCATCGAACACCATCGACACATGCTGGGTCGTGGTACGGGCGGTTGCCTCGAACACCATTGGCACATACCGAGCCCCGATCGACCCCCGAAACGAGCATGCGAGCATTGAACTGACCAAGAATCCCGGTGCTGGTCCCCTTCGATTGTTGGCCCAAACGCCATCGACAGCCTCTGGCCCTTGGTTGGTCAAGATCGAGAATGCACTACGTACGCCTAAGCCAACCCTGAAACGAGTGTGCGGGCACTCATTCGACCGGAGAGCCAGAATACATGAACTGAGCATCGGCCCAGTCCCCCTTTGTGTGCTGTCGATCTCTCTATGAGTCCCTCAATCTGGTTGGGGCTTAGATCAAGAATTAACTCCGTACGCCTAAGTCAACCCACGAAAAGAGCATACGGGCTCTCAACCGATCGGAAAGGTAGGATACGTAAGCCGAAGAATGGCTCGAACCCCCTCTGCGTGCTACTGTCAGTCTGATCTTAGATTGGAAATGAACTCTGTATGCTTAGACTGGGAATGAACCCCGTATGCCTAAGTCAACCCATCAAACAAGTGTGCAGGCGCTGAGCCGGCCAGAGAGGCATAATGCATAAGCCAGGGATCGGCCTGATTCCCCTCTGTGTGTTCTGCCGATCCCGCTGCCACAACCCTTGGTCTGGCTTGGGCTTAGACATGGAATGAACTCCGTATGCCTAAGCCAACCCACGAAATGAGCGTGCGGGTGCTTAGCCAGCTGGAAAAGCAGAATGTACAACCCGGGGACCGACCCGGTCCCTCTCTATGTGCTGCCGATCTTACTGCTGGTTTTGCTGTCGTAACCCTCAGTCTGGTCCGATCTTAGACAGGGAATGAACTTTGTATGCTTAGACTGGGGATGAACTCCGTATGCCTAAGTCAACCCACGAAACGAGCGTGCGGGCACTCAGCCGACTAGAGAGGCCGGATGCGCAAGTCAGGGATAGACCCGATCCCCTGTGCGTGGTACCGATCCCACTGTGGGTCCTGCTACTGTAACCCTCGGTCTGATCTGATCTTAGACTGGGAGTGCACGATGTAGACTAAGTCAACCCACGAAACAAGCATGCGGGCATGTAGCCGACCGAAGAGGTGGGATGCAGAAGCCATGGATCGATCGAGTGGTAGGTGGGTTCAGGCACATCTTCATATTTCTGCTATGCCAATGCCATTTTTATGGCTTGTAAATTCATACAATGGTCCCTTGAGCCTTCATGTGAAGTTTCGTGGCAAGACGACCCATTTTTTATTTTTCATGATTTTTTAAAATTTTTTTAGAAGGAGTTTTGGCCCCAAATTTGGTAGACATGATCCTTGTATTTTTGTTGGTATGCACAAATAAATTCAGCTAAAAACTCAAAGTGGAGAAGATTTTGTGACTGTTTGAAAAAAATGTCCCCATTTTAGACACTTTAATGGCTACAGGGAGCAAACCTATCAAATCTCAAATGCTCTTTATGGGGGTGTGAGTTCTCGAGGTTTGATAAGGGATAGGGGGGCCAATATAAGGGCTGAGTACCAGCACCCATCGCACATCATGTGCGCACACCCCCTGGCCCCCTAATCGCGGGAACCCCCAATGTCGTCGGTTAGGTTCTCCGACGATGCTCCGGCGATGGTGCCCTGGGTGAAAAAAATGTGGCACCAACACATGCCCGAGCCCAGCATGTGCACCATGGCTCAAAATTAAACTTTGACCAAGGCCTCGACCATCAATGGCACACGATGGTGCATGGTGATGGCGCATGCATAGACCATCATCGGCATAGGCTGCCTTTTGGTATGAGCACTTGCCTCGACTGCCATCGACACAAGCTGGGCCTTGGTGCGAGCGGTTGCCTCGACCACCATCGGCACATGGCGAGCCCCGGTTGGCCCCTGAAACAAGCGTGCAAGCATCGAACCGACCGCTGGGGGTGGGATGCAAAAGATTCATGGTAAATTCAGACAATGGTCCCCTAAGCCTTCTTGTGAAGTTTCGTGGCAAGGCGACCCGTTTTCTATTTTTCATGACTTTCTAAACTTTTTACGGTTCGGGATTTTTAAAATTTTTTCAGAAGGAGTTTTGGCCCCAAAATTGGTAGACGTGATCCTTGTATTTTTATTGGCATGCACAAAAAACTTCTGCTAAAAACTCGAAGTGCAGAAGATTTGTGACTGTTTGAAAAAAATGTCCCCATTTCAGACACTTTAATGGCTACTGGGACCAAACCTATAAAATCTCAAATGCTCTTTAAGGGGGTGTGAGTTCTCGAGGTTTGATGAGGGATAGGGCTCCAATATAAAGGCCAAGTACCAGCACCCATCGCACATCATGTGTGCACACCCCTCGACCCCCCAATCGTCGGAACCCCCAATGTCGCCGATTAGGTTCTCCGGTGATGCTTCATTGATGGTGGCTCGGGCAAAAAAAATGTGGCACCAGCACATGCCTGTGGCTCAAAATCAAACTTCGACGAAGGCCTCCACCATCAATGGCACATGATGGCACATGGTGATGGCACATGCATCGACCATCATCGGCACAAGCTGCCCTTTGGTACGGGCACTTTCCTCGACCACCATCGGCACAAGCTGGGCCCCCTGGTACAAGTGCTTGCCTCGATCACCATCGGTACATGTCGGCCCTTGGTGCAGGCGATTGCCTCGACCACCATCGGTATAAGATGGCCCCTGGTGCGGGCGGTTGTATTGAACACCATTGGCACATGCTGGGCCGTGGTGCGGGCGGTTGCCTCGACCACCATCGGCACATGCCGAGCCCCAGTCAGCCCTCGAAATGAGTGTGCGAGCACCAGACCGATTGCTGGGGGTGGGATGCGTGAGCCGACCAAGGATCCCGCTGCTGGTCCCCCTCGATTGTTGCCCCAAATGATGCCGATTGCCTCCGACCCTTGGGTGGTCGAGATCGGGAATGCACCACGTATGCCTAAGTCAACCCTGAAACGAGCGCATGGGCGCTCAACTGGCTGAAGAGCCAGAATGCACAAGCTGGGGATCAGCCTGCACTCCTTCTGCATGCTATCGATCCCGTTGTGGGTCCCTCGGTCTAGTTGGGGCTTAGACTAGGAATGAACTCCATATGCCTAAGTCAACCCATGAAACGAGCGTATGGGCACTTAGTCAACCGGAGAGGCAGGACGCGCAAGTCGAGGATCAGCTCGATCCCCCTCTGCGTTCTTTTACCGGTCCGATCTTAGATTGGGAAAGAATTCCATATGCTTAGACTGGGAATGAACTCTGTATGCCTAAGTCAACACACGAAACGAGCGTGCGGGCACTGAGCCGGCCAGAGAGGCATAATACAAAGTCAGGGATCGGCTCGGTCCCCCTCTGCATGCTACCGGTCCCGCTGCCACAACCCTCGGTCCGATTGAGGCTTAGACATGGAATGAACTCCGTATGACTAAGCCAACCCATGAAACGAGTGTGCGGGCGCTCAATCGATCGGAGAGGTTTCATGGGGGATAGGGGCCAATATTAGGGCCAAGTACCAGCACCCATCGCACATCATGTGTGCACACCCCCTGGCCCCCCCAATCACCGGAACCTCCAATGCCGCCGGTTAAGTTCTCCGATGATGGTGCCTCGGGCAAAAAAAATGTGGCACCAGCACATGCCTGAGCTCAGCATGTGCACCGTGGCTCAAAATCGAACTTCGACCAAGGCCTTCACCATCAATGGCACATGATGGTGCATGGTCATGGCACATGCATCGACCATCATCGGCACAGGATGCCCTTTGGTATGGGCACTTGCCTCGACCACCATCGGCATAAGCTCGGCCCTGGTGCGAGCGGTTACCTTGACCACCATCGGCACAAGATGGCCCCTGGTGCGGGCGGTTACATCAAACACCATTGACACATGCTGGGCCATAGTGCGGGCGGCTACCACGACCATTATCGACACATATCGAGCCCCGATCGGCCCTCGAAACAAGTGTACGAGCATTGAACCGACCGCTAGGGGCGGGATGCACGAGTCGACCAAGGATCCCGTTGCTGGTCCCCCTCGGTTGTTGCCCCAAATGCCGCCGATAGCTTCTGGCCCTTGGTTGGTCCAGACTGGGAATGCACTACATATGCCTAAGTCAACCAATGAAATGAGCGTGCGGGCGCTCAACCGATCGGAGAGCTAGAATGCACAAGCTGAGGATCTGCCTGGTCGCCCTCTGCGTGCTGTCGATCTTGTTATGGGTCCCTTGGTCTGGTAGGGGCTTAGACCGGGAATGAACTCTGTATGCCTAAGTCAACCCACGAAATGAGGGTGCGGGAGTTCAACCAACCGGAGAGGTAGGATGTGCAACCCGAGGATCGACCCGATCGCCCTCTACGTGTTGCTGCCGATCCTGCTGTCGGTCTGATCTTAGACTGGGAATGAACTCCGTATGCTTAGACTGGGAATGAACTCCATATGCCTAAGTCAACCCATGAAACGAATGTGCAGGTGCTCAGTCGGTCGAAGAGGCATAATGTGCAAACCGGGGATCGACCCGATCCCCCTCTGCGTGCTGTCGGTCCTGCTGCCACAACCTTCGGTCCGACTGGAGGTTAGACATGGAATGAACTCCGTATGCCTAAGCCAACCCATGAAATGAGCATCCGGGTGCTCAGCCGACCGGAGAGGCAGAATGCGAAAGTTGGGGATCGACCCGGTCACCCCCTGCATGCTGTCGATCCTGCTGCTGGTCCTGCTGCCGTAACCCTCGGTCTAGTCTGATCTTAGACTGGGAATAAACTCCGTATGCTTAGACTGGGGATGAACTACGTATGCCTAAGTCAACCCAGGAAACGAGCGTACGGGTGCTGAGCCGGCCAAAGAGGCAAGATGAACAAGCCAGGATCGACCCAGTCCCCTTTGCGTGGTACCGAACCCATTAAGGTTCCTACTACCGTAACCCTTGATCCGGTCTGATCTTCAGCTGGCAGTGCTCTACGTATGCCTAAATCAACCCATGAAACGAGCGTGGGGCACTTAGCCAGTCGGAGAGGCAGGATGCGCAAGCCGTGGATCGATCGAGTCGTAGGTGGGTTCAGGCACATCTTCATATTTCTGCCATGCCAATGCCATTTTTATGGCTTGTAAATTCATACAATGGTCCCCTAAGCCTTCATATGAAGTTTCGTGGCAAGACGACCCATTTTTTATTTTTCACGATTTTCTAAAGTTTTTACGGTTCAAGATTTTTTTAAATTTTTTTAGGAGTTTTGGCCCCAAAATTGGTAGACGTGATCCTTGTATTTTTGTTGGTATGCACAAAAAGGTTCAGCTAAAAACTCGAAGTGGAGAAGATTTTGTGACTGTTTGAAAAAAAATGTCCGCATTTCAGACATTTTAATTGCTACTGGGAGCAAACCTATAAAATCTCAAATGCTCTTTAAGGGGGTGTGAGTTCTCGAGGTTTGATGAGGGATAGGGTCCAATATAAGGGCCAAGTACCAGCACCCATCGCACATCATGTGCGAACACCCCCCGGCCCCCTCAATCGTCGGAACCCCCAATGCCACCGGATAGGTTCTCCGGTGATGCTTCGGTGATGGTACCCTGGGTGAAAAAAATGTTGCACCAGCACATGCCTGAGCCCAGCATGTGCACCGTGGCTCAAAATCAAACTTTGGCCAAGGCCTCGACCATCAATGGCACATCATGTGCATGTGCATGTGCTGCGTGCTGCGTGCTGCATGCTACTACTCCATATGCATCGACCATCATCGGCATAGGTTGCCTTTTGGTACGGGCACTTACCTCAACCGCCATCGACATAAGCTAGTCCCTGGTGTAGGTGGTTACCTCGACCACAATCGACACAAGATGGCCCCTGGTACGAGCAGTCACATCGAACACCATCGGCACATGCTGGGCTATGGTGCGGGCGGTTGCCTCGACCACCATCGGCACATGCCAAGCCCCGATTGGAACCCGAAACGAGCGTGCGAGAACTGACCCAACTGCTAGGGGTGGGATGCGTGAGCTAACCAAGGATCTCGTTGCTGGTCCCCTTCGGTTTTGCCCCAAATGCCGTCGATAGCCTCTGGCCATTGGTTGGTCGAGGCCGGGAATGCACTACGTATGCCTAAGTCAACCCACAAAACAAATGTGCAGGCACTTAGCCGGCCGAAAGACGGGATGCGCAAGCATGGATCGATCGAGTGGTAGGTGGGTTCTGGCACATCTTCATATTTCTATCGTACCAATGACATTTTATGGATTGTAAATTCATACAATGGTCCCCTAAGCCTTCATGTGAAGTTTCGTGGCAAGACGACCCGTTTTCTTTTTTTCACGATTTTTGAAATGTTTTACGGTTCGAGATTTTTTTAAAATTTTTTAGAAGGAGTTTTGGCCCCAAATTTTCTAGACATGATCCTTGTATTTTTGTTGGCATGCACAAAAAATTTCAGCTAAAAACTCGAAGTGGAGAAGATTTTGTGATCGTTTGAAAAAAATGTCCCCTTTTTAGACACTTTAATGGCTACTAGGAGCAAACCTATAAAATCTCAAATGCTCTTTAAGGGGGTGTGAGTTCTCGAGGTTTAATGAGGGATAGGGGGCCAATATAAGGGCCAAGTACCAACACCCATCGCACATCATGTGTGCACACCCCCCGGAACCCCCTCCTTTGTAGCTCATACATCACCCACGGCTTCAACCAATCCATGAAAGCAAATAAGGCATCCTTTTCACCTAGATCCGAGATCTAGAGCATCAATTCAGAGAATTTCTAGACATACTCCCTTATGTCTCCTTGCTAGCTAAGCCGACGTAACTTTGCCTGCGTCTAATCATCGGCATACTTCAGATAAAATTGTTCTCTGAGCTCCTTTTAGAACTCTACCCAGGTTCCAATCTTGGCGCTTCCACGCCTGACATCATCACACCTGTGCCTCCATCACAATAAGGCTACATCAGTGAGATACATAGCAGCGGTGCTTACCTTTATCGCCTCGTCTTGCATGCCCATGCCCTGGAAGTTCTGCTCCATACCCCAAAGGTAGTTGTCTACTTTCTTAGCCGCCCTAGTCGCCTTGAACTCCTTAGGCTTGGGGACCTCCAATCTGGATTTGGACACTCTGGCAAACATGCCATTCCCAAAGGCAGTCTTGCAAGCAAAGAACTCACTGGTAAGCTCTTCCATCCGCTGGCACATGGCCTCCATGCCATCGCGCAAGGACAGCACTTTAGCCTCCAAGGCCTTATTCTTCTGGGTGATCACGTCCATGCCTTTGTTGAGAGCAGTTTCCAGCTCACTTTGGATCTCCTCCCCCATGGAGTCTAGCGATGCAATGTGAGTCTCTACTTCCTCAAGCTTCTCCCCCATGTCGCCCATGGTCACCACCACTTTGGCCAGCCTACCGTCCATGGTAGACCAGATATCTCTAGAACTGGCTTTCTTGCCTCTTCCACGCCCATGTTCCTGGGCCTCTGGTTGTTGGCTAGCAACGCCGCTTTGGGATGCCATCTCCTCAATCATGATCTAACCCGCACAACATAAACACGTAGAATCAAACTTGCTCTGATACCAACTGTCACGGGCTTTGACCATAGACTCAGAAACCGTGTGGCATTAGGCTTGGAATCTCCTCTTTTATGCCTAAGTCAGCCTAAAACACAAGCGTGTGGGCACTAGAACAATAGGAAGGGTTGATTACGCAAGTTAAAGAGAAATAGGATAAGAAGGTAGAATTTTGGAAATGCTCTTGTATTCACTGAAACAGAAGTGTTTGATGGTGTACAAATGATGGTGGAGCAGCCCTCTATTTATAGTTGAGGCTCTAGCTACACTTGATGGCAATATCCCTAGAATAAAGGCTAAAATCAAGGGATTATACAGATTACAATCAATCAGGATGCTAACTCTTGATTTTCAGGGTCGACCAAATCTGTCAGGATGCTCCTGCTGAACCTACCTACATCCAGAAGCTTTCCTTACGTGTCCAACGCCTTAGGCCCTTCTGGATGTGGTACGGGCAGCTTGTATGCCAGGCCTTGGTCTCATGGGCTGGCCTGCAAGTTGGGTGGGCGTTCTGAACTTGTTTGCTAGGCTTTACACACAGATACCTGCCAGCATGCTTGGTCTACGGGCCTCAACCTCTGGCTCGCCTGCTGGTGCACCTGATGTGCCTGGCGCACCCGTCCAGGGTGTGAGAATGGCGCATGCATCGACCATCATCGGTACAGGTTGCCCTTTGGTACGGGCACTTGCCTCGATCACCATCGGCACAATCTGGGCCCTGGTGTGGGCGGTTGCCTCGATCACCATCGGCACAAGATGGCCCTTGGTGCGGTCGGTTGCAGCGTACACTATCGGTACATGCTGGTTCATGGTGCAAGCGGTTGCCTCGACCACCATCGGCACATGTTGAGCCCCGGTCGAACCTCGAAACGAGCGTGCGAGCATCGAACCGACCACTGGGGGTAGGATGCGCGAGCCAACCAAAGATCCCACTGCTGGTCCCCCTCGATTCTTACCCCAAATGCCATTGATAACCTCTGGCCCTTGGTTGGTTGAGATCGAGAATGCACTACGTATGCCTAAATCAACCCATGAAATGAGCGTACAGGTGTTTAGTTGATCGGAGAGCCAAAATGCGTAAGCCAAGGATCAACTCGGTCCCCTTCTGCGTGCTGTCGATCTCGCTGCGGGTCCCTCAATCCAGTTGGTGCTTAGACTGAGAATGAACTCTATATGCCTAAGTCAACCAATGAAACGAGTGTGCGGGTGCTCAACCGATCAGAGAGGTAGGATGCACAAGCCGAGGATCGATCCACTTCTCCTCTACGTGCTGGTGCCAATCCCACTGTCGGTCTGATCATAGACTGGGAATGAACTCTGTATGCCTAAGTCAACCCACGAAACGAGCGTACGGGCGCTGAGCCGGTCGGAGAGGCATAATGTGCAAGCTGGGGATCAGCCCGATCCCCATCTGTGTGCTGTCAGTCCTGCAGCCACAACCCTCGGTCCGATTGGGGCTTAGACATGAATGAACTCTGTATGCCTAAGCCAACCCATGAAACGAGCGTGCGAGCACTCAATCGGCCGGAGAGGTAGAATGCGTAAGCCGAGGATCGGCTCGATCACCCCCTACGTGCTGTTGATCCTGCTGTAGGTCCTACTTTCACAACCCTCGGTCCGGTCTGATCTTAGATTGGGAATGAACTCCGTATGCTTAGACTGGGGATGAACTCCATATGCCTAAGTCAACCCATGAAGCGAGTGTGTGGGCACTCAGCCAGCCAGAGAGGTAGGATGCCTAACCCGAGGATTGACTTGGTCCCCTCTGTGTGCTGTCGAACCCGCTGCGGGTCCTACTACCGTAACCCCCGGTCTGGTCTGATCTTAGACTGGGAGTGCACTACGTATGCCTAAGTCAACCCACGAATCGAGTGTACGAGCACTTAACCAGCTGGAGAGGCAGCATGCACAAGCCATGGATCGATCGAGTGATAGGTGGGTTTAAGCACATCTTCATATTTCTATCGTGCCAATGCCATTTTATGGCTTGTAAATTCATACAATGGTCCCCTAAGCCTTCATGTGAAATTTCGTGGCAAGATGACCTGTTTTCTATTTTTCACGATTTTTGAAACTTTTTACGGTTCGAGATTTTTTTAAATTTTTTTACAAGGAATTTTGGCCCAAAATTTGATAGAGGTGATCCTTGTATTTTTTTTGGCATGCCCAAAAACATTCAGCTAAAAACTCGAAGTGGAGAAGATTTTGTGACCATTTGAAAAAAATGTCCCCATTTCAGACACTGTAATGGCTACTGAGAGCAAACCTATAAAATTTCAAATGCTCATTAACAGCACCCATCGCACATCATGTATGCACACCCCCCGACCCCCCCAATCGCCGAAACCCCCAATGCAGTCGGTTAGGTTCTCCGGTGATGCTCCGGCAATGGTGCCCCGAGAGAAAAAAATGTGGCACCAACACATGCCCAAGCCCAGCATGTGCATCGTGGCTCAAAATCAAACTTCTACCAAGGCCTCGACCATCAATGGCACATGATGGCCCATTGTTATGGCGCACGCATCGACTATCATCGGCACAGGCTGCCCTTTGGTACGGGCACTTGCCTCGACCGCCATCGACACAAGCTCGGCCCTGGTACGGGCAGTTGCCTCGATCACCATCAGCACATGCCAGCCCTTGGTGCGGGCGATTGCCTCGTCCACCATCGGCACAAGATGGCCCCTGGTGTGGATGGTTGCATCGAGCACCATCGGCACATGCTAGGTTGTGGTGCGGGCGGTTGCCTCGACCACCGTCGGTATATGCCGAGCCCCGGTCGACCTCTAAAATGGGTGTACGGGCACCGAATCGATCGCTAGGGGCGGGATGCATGAGCCGACCAAGAATCTCGTTGCTGGTCCCCTTCGGTTGTTACCCCAAATGCCGTCGATAGCCTCTGGCCCTTGGTTGGTTGAGATTGGGAATGCACTACGTATGCCTAAGTTAACCCATGAAATGAGCGTGCGGGCGCTCATTTCATGGAGAGCCAGAATGCGCAGGCCGAGGATCGATCCAGTCCCCCTCTGCGTGCTGTCGATCCAGCTATGGGTCCCTCGATCCGATTGGGGCTTAGACCTAGAATGAATGCCTAAGTCAACCGATGAAATGAGCATACGAGTGCTTAGCCGGCCGGAGAGGCAGGATGCATAAGTCTAGGATCAGCCCGATCCCCCTCTGCATGCTGCTACCGGTCTGATCTTAGACTGGGAATGAACTCCGTATGCTTAGACTGGGAATGAATTCCGTATGCCTAAGTCAACCCACGAAACAAGTGAGCGGGCATTGAGCCGACCGGAGAGGCATAATGCGCAAGCTGAGGATCGACCCAGTCCCCCTCTGTGTGCTGCCGGTCCAGCTACCACAACCCTCAGTTCGACTGGGGCTTAGACATGGAATGAACTCCGTATGCCTAAGCCAACCCACGAAACGAGTGTGCAGATGCTTAGCCGGTCGGAGAGGTAGAATACGCAAGCCGGTGATCAGCCTGGTCCCCCCTGCGTCTTGCTGATCCTGCTACTGGTCCTACTGCCGCAACCCTCGGTCCGATCTGATCTTAGACTGGGAATGAACTCCGTATGCTTAGACTTGGGGGTGAACTCCGTATGCCTAAGTCAACCCACGAAACAAACGTGCGGGCGCTCAGCCGACCAGAGAGGCATGATGCACAAGCCGGGGATCGACCCGATCCCCTATGCATGCTGTGGATCCCGCTGCGGGTCTTACTACCGCAACCCTTGGACCGGTCCAATCTTAGGCTGGGAGCGCACTACGTATGCCTAAGTCAACCCACAAAACGAGCATGCGGGCACTTAGCTGACCGGAGAGGCGGGATGCACAAGCCGTGGATCGAGCGAGTGGTAGGCGGGTTTAGGCACATAGTCATATTTCTGCTGTGCCAATGCCATTTTTATGGCTTGTAAATTCATACAATGGTCCTCTAAGCCTTCATGTGAAGTTTCATGGCAAGATGACCCGTTTTCTATTTTTCACGATTTTGAAACTTTTTACGGTTTGGGATTCTTTTAAATTTTTTTAGAAGGAGTTTTGGCCCCAAACTTGGTAGATGTGATCCTTGTATTTTTGTTGGCACGCATAAACAAATTCAGCTAAAAACTCGAAGTGGAGAAGATTTTGTAACCGTTTGAAAAAAATGTCCCTATTTCAGACACTTTAATGGCTACTGGGAGCAAACCTATAAAATCTCAAATGCTCTTCAAGGGGGTGTGAGTTCTCGAGGTTTGATGAGAGATAGGGGGCCAATATAAGGGCCAAGTACAAGCACCCATCGCACATCATGTGCGAACACCCCCCGGCCCCCTCAATCGTCGGAACCCCCAATGCCGCCGGATAGGTTCTCCAGTGATGCTTCGGTGATGGTGCCCTGGGTGAAAAAAATGTGGCACCAGCACATGCCTGAGCCCAGCATGTGCATCGTGGCTCAAAATCAAACTTTGGCCAAGGCCTCGACCATCAATGGCACATCATGTGCATGTGCATGTGATGCGTGCTGCGTGCTGCATGCTACGTGCTACTACTCCGTATGCTGCTCGTTTCATGGGTTGACTTAGGCATACGTAGTGCATTCTCGGTCTAAGCGCCAACCGGATCGAGGGACCTACAGCAGGATTGACAGCACGTATAGGGGGACTGGGCCGATCCTCGGCTTGCAAATTTTGGCTCTTCGATCGACTGAGCGCCCGTATGCTCGTTTCATGGGTTGACTTAGGCATACGTAGTGCATTCCCGATCTCGACCAACCAAGGGCCAGAGGCTATCGATGGCGTGTGAGGCAACAACCGAGGGGACCAGCAGTGGGATCCTTGGTCAACTTGCACATCCCAACCCCAGCGGTCAGTTCGGTGCACGCACGTTCACTTCGGGAGCCGATCGGTGCTCGGCATGTGCCAATGGTGGTCGAGGCAACCGCCCGCACCACGGCAGAGCATGTGTCGATAGTGGTCGAGGCAACCGCCCGTACCATGGCCTAGCATGTGCAAATGGTATTCGATGCAACTGCCCGCACCAAGGGCCATCTTGTGCCAATGGTGGTCAAGGTAACCGCCCGCACTAGGGCCCAACTTGTGTTGAAGGCGGTCGAGGTAAGTGCCCCTAACAAAGGGCAGCCTGTGCCGATGATGGTCGATGCATGTGCCATCACCATGTGCCATCATGTGCCATTGATGGTCGAGGCCTTGGCCGAAGTTTGATTTTCAACCACGGTGCACATGCTGGGCTCGGGCATGTGCTGGTGTGACATTTTTTTCGCCCGGGGCACCATCACCAGACCATCATCGAAGAACCTAACCGATGACATTGAGGGTTCCGACGATTGGGAGGGCTGGGGGGTGTGCGCACATGATGTGTGATGGGTGCTGGTACTTGGCCCTTATATTGGCCCCCTACCCCTCATCAAACCTCGAGAACTCACACCCCCTTAAAGAGCATTTGAGATTTTATAGGTTTGCTCCCAGTAGCCATTAAAGTGTCTGAAATGGGGACTTTTTTTCAAACGGTCACAAAATCTTCACCACTTCGAGTTTTTAGCTAAATTTTTTGTGTGTGCCAACAAAAATACAAGGATCACATCTACCAAATTTTGGGTCAAAACTCCTTCTAATAAAGTTTTAAAAAATCTCGAACCGTAAAAAGTTTTGAAAATCGTGAAAAATAGAAAACGGGTCGTCTTGCCACGAAACTTCACATGAAGGCTTAGGAGACCATTGTATGAATTTACAAGCCATAAAAATGGCATTGGCACGATAGAAATATGAAGATTTACGTGAACCCACCTACCACTCGCTCGATCCACAGCTTGCGCATCCTGCCTCTCCGGTCGGCTAAGTGCCCGTACGCTCGTTTCGTGGGTTGACTTAGGCATACGTAGTGCGCTCCCAGTCTAAGATCGTACCAGACCGAGGGTTCCGACAGGAGGACCCGTAGCAGGATCAGCAACACATAGAGGGATCGGGTTGATCCCCGGCTTGCGCATCTTGCCTCTTTGGCCGACTGAGTGCCCGCACACTCTTTCCATGGGTTGACTTAGGCATACAGAGTTCATCCCCAGTCTAAGCATACGGCATTCATTCCCAATCTAAGATCAGACTGAATTGAGGGTTGCAGCAGCAGGATCGATAGCATGCTGGGGGTGATCGGGCCGATCCTCTGCTTGTGTATTCTGCCTCTCTGGCCGGTTGAGCGCCCGCACGCTTGTTTCGTGGGTTGGCTTAGACATACGAAGTTCATTCCATGTCTAAGCCCCAGCCTGATTGAGGGTTGTGGCAGCGAGACTGGTAGCACGCAGAAGGGGATCGGGCCGATCCCTGACTTGCGCATTATGCCTCTCCGGTCGGCTCAGCGCCCGCACGCTCGTTTTGTGGGTTGACTTAGGCATACAGAGTTCATTCCCAGTCTAAGCATACGGAGTTCATTCCCAATCTAAGATTGGACCGACAGCAGCATGCAGAGGGGGATCGAGCCGATCCTTAGCTTGTGCATCCTACCTCTCCAATCGACTGAGCATCCGCACGCTCATTTCATGGGTTGACTTAGGCATACGGAGTTTATTCTCGGTCTAAGCCTCAATCGGACCGAGGGACCCGTAGCTGGATCGACAGCACGCAGAGGGGGATCGGGCCGATCCTCGACTTGCCCATTTTATCTCTCCGGTCGGCTGAACGCCCACACGCTAATTTCATGGGTTGACATAGGCATACGTAGTGTATTTTTCGTCTCGACCAACCAATCGCCAGAGGCTATCGATGGTGTTTGGGGCAACAACCGAGGGGGACCAGCAGTGGGATCCTTGATCGGCTCGAGTATCCTGCCCCCAGTGGTTAGTTCGGTGCTTGTACCCCCATTTCGATGGTTGATCGAGGCTCGGCATGTGCCAATGGTGGTCGAGGCAACCGCCCGTACCACAGCCCAGTATGTGCCGATGGTGTTTGATGCGACCGCCTGCACCAGGGGCCATCTTATGCCGATGGTGGTTGAGGTAATCGCCTGTAGCAAGAGCCAGCATCTACCAATGGTGATCGAGGCAACCGCTCATACCAGGGCCCAGCTTATACCGATGGCGGTCGAGGCAAGTGCCCGTACCAAAGGGTAGCCTGTACCGATGATGGTCGATGCATGTGCCATCACCATGCGCCATCATGTGCCCTTCAAAAATGAGGCCTTGGTCAAAGTTTGATTTTGAGCCACGGTGCACATGCTGGGCTCAGGCATGTGCTGGTGCCACATTTTTTTGCCCGAGGCACCATTGCTGGAGCATCATCGGAGAACCTAACCGACAGCATTGGGGGTTCCGGTGATTGGAGGGGCCGGGGGGTGTACGCACATGATGTGCGATGGGTGCTGGTACTTGGCCCTTATGTTGGCCCCCTATCCCTCATCAAACCTCGAGAACTCACACCCCTTAAAGAGCATTTGAGATTTTATAGGTTTGCTCCCAGTAGCCATTAAAGTGTCTCAAATGGGGATATTTTTTTCAAACGGTCACAAAATCTTCTCCACTTTGAGTTTTTAGCTGACTTTTTTTGTGCCTGCCAACAAAAATACAAGGATCACATCTACAAAATTTGGGGCCAAAACTCCTTCTAAAAAAATTTTAAAAATCTCGAACCATAAAGAGTTTCAAAAATCGTGAAAAATAGAAAACGGGTCGTCTTGCCATGAAACTTCACATGAAGGCTTAGGGGACCATTGTATGAATTTACAAGCCATAAAATGGCATTGGCATGATAGAAATATGAAGATGTGCCTGAACCCACCTACCACTCGATCGACCCACGGCTTGTGCATCCTGCCTCTTCGGCCGGTTAAGTGCCCGCACGCTTGTTTCGTGGGTTGACTTAGGCATACGTAGTACACTCCCAGTCTAAGATTGAACCGGACCGAGGGTTACGGTAGTAGGACCCGCAGTGGGATCGACAGCACGCAGAGGGGACTGGGTCGATCCTCGACTTGTGCATCCTACCTCTCTGGCCGGTTGAGCACCCGCACACTCGTTTCGTGGGTTGACTTAGGCGTACAGAGTTCATCCCCTTTCTAAGCATACAGAGTTCATTCCCAGTCTAAGATCAGATCGGACTGAGGGTTACAGCAGCAGGAGTAGCAGCAAGATCGGCAGCACGCAGGGGGTGATCGTTCCGATCCCTGGCTTGCGCATCCTGCCTCTCCAACCGGCTGGGTGCCCCCACGCTCGTTTCGTGGGTTGGCTTAGGCATACGAAGTTCATTCCATGTCTAAGCCCCAGCCGGACCAAGGGTTGTGGCAGTGGGATCGACAGCACGCAAAGGGAGATCGAGCCGATCCCTGGCTTGCGCATTATGCTTCTCTGGCTGGCTCAGCGCCTGTACACTCGTTTCATGGGTTGACTTAGGCATACGGAGTTCATTCCCAGTCTAAGCATACGGAGTTCATTCCCAGTCTAAGATCGGACCGACAGCGAGATCGGTAATAGCACGTAGTGGGGGGCCAGGCCGATCCTCGACTTATGTATCCTGCCTCTCCGGTCGACTGAGCGCCCGCACGCTCATTTCGTGGGTTTACTTAGGCATACGGAGTTTTTCTCGATCTAAGCCCCAACCGGATCGAGGGACCCACTGCAGGATCGGTAGCACGTAGAGGGGGATCGGGCTGATCCTTAGCTTGTGCATTCTGGCTCTTCGGTCGGTTGAGTGCCTACACGCTCATTTCATGGGTTGACTTAAGCATACGTAGTGCATTCCCGGTCTCGACCAACCAAGGACCAGAGGCTATCGACGGCATTTGGGGTAACAACCGAGGGGGACCAGCAGCGGGATCCTTGGTCGGCTCGGGCATCTCGCCCTTAGTGGTCGGTTCAGTGCTCGCACGCTCGTTTCAGGCCCTACCGAGGCTCGACATGCGCCTATGGTGGTCGAGGCAATTGCCTGCACCACGGCCCAGCATGTGCCGATGGTGTACGATGCAACCGCCCGCACCAGGGGCCATCTTGTGTCGATAGTGGTCGAGGTAACTACCCGTACCAGGGCCCAGCTTGTGCCGATGGCAGTCAAGGCAAGTGCCCGTACTAAAGGGCAACCTGTGCCGATTATGGTCGATGCATGTGCCATTGTCACACCCTGGACGGGTGCGCCAGGCACATCAGGTGCACCAGTAGGTGAGCCAGAGGTTGAGGCCCGCAGACCAGGCATGCTGGCAGGTATTTGTGCACAAAGCCTAGCAAACGAGTTCAGAACGGCCACCCAACTTGCAGGCCAGCCCGTGAGAACAAGGCCTGGCATACAAGCTACCCGTACCACATCCAGAAGGGCCCAAGGTGCTGGACACAGAAGGGAAGCTTCTGGAAGCAGGTAGGATTAGCAGGGGCATCTTGGCAGATTTGGTTGACCTTAAAAATTAAGAGTTAGCATCCTGATTGATTGTAATCTATATAATCCCTTGATTTTAGCCTTTATTCTAGGGATATTGCCATTAAGTGTAGCTGGAGCCTCAACTATAAATAGAGGGCTGCTCCACCCTCATTTGTACACCATCAAACACTTTTTTGTTTCAATGAATACAACATTTCTTGGCCACATAGTGGGAGGTGGCATGATACGCATGGATGAAAGTAAGATACACGCTATCCTGGAGTGGCAACCCCCAGCCAAGTTCACTGAGTTGAGATCATTCCTTGGGCTGGTTTACTATTACAGGTGCTTTATCAAAGGTCACTCAGTAATAGCCATGCCATTGATTGACTTGCTCAAGAAAGGGAGAGCATGGGAGTGAAGTGTAGGCTGCCAGGAAGCCTTTGACAGGTTGAAACGGGCTATGACCGAGGAGCCAGTCTTGGCCTTGCCAGACCATGCCAAGCCGTATGAGGTGCATACGAATGCATCGGACTTTGCCATAGGGGGCGTGTTGATGCAGGAGGGACGTTCAGTCACGTTCGAGAGCAGGAAGCTGAACGAGACTGAGCGTAAGTACACGGTCCAAGAGAAGGAGATGACTGCAGTGGTGCACTGCTTGCACACTTGGCACCGTTACCTGTTGGGGTCGAGGTTTGTGGTGAGGACGGACAATGTGGTGACCAGCTATTTCCAAACGCAGAAGAAGCTGTCCCCCAAGCAGGTGAGATGGTAAGATTTTCTTACAGAATTTGATTTCCAGATGGAGTACAAGCCAGGACGGGTGAACCTAGTGGTAGACACCCTGAGCAGAAAGGCTAACCTTGCTGCCATTAGCCAACCAGAGGGGTCACTGGTGCCGCACATGAAAGAGGGACTTGCGCATGATCCTACAGCTAAGACTTTGATGGAGTACGCCTAGTAAGGTAAGACTAGGCAGTTTTGGTTACAGGATGGGTTGCTGTACACTAGGGGTAGTAGACTATTTATGTCATAGCACGGGAAGCTCCGCAAGGAGGTTTTGTAAGAATGCTATGATTCAAGGTGGGCTGGACACCCTAGAGTGAGTCACACCTTGGCGCTGATCGAGGACCGGTACTACTAGCCATACATGAGGGATGATGTAGAGGCTTATGTGAAGACTTGTCTTGTGTGCCAACAGGATAAGGTGGAGCTCAAGAAACCAAGCGGTCTCTTGGAGCCATTTCCAGTGCCAAAGTGACCATGGGAGAGTGTTTCTCTGGACTTTATAGTCGGTCTACCCAAAGTAGAAAGGTTTGGAAGCATCATGGTAGTGGTGGACAGGTTTTCCAAGTATGGAATCTTCATTCCAGCAACCAAGGAGTGCCCAGCCGAGGAGGCAGCTTGATTGTTTCTGAAGAACATGGTTAAGTACTAGGGAGTGTCGAGGACCATTGTTAGTGATCGGGATGGGTGTTTCACGGGCAGGTTTTGGACTGAGTTGTTCAAGCTGTTGGGGTCAGACTTGAACTTTTCCACCAGCATGCATCCACAGACCGATGGGCAAACAGAACGAGTGAATGGACTATTGGAGGTCTACCTCAGGCACTATGTGAGTACCACACAAAGGGACTGGCCAAAGCTGCTAGATATTGCGTAGTTTTCCTACAACTTACAAAGGAGCGAGGCAACGAACCAGAGCCCATTTGAGGTTGTGACAAGGCCATAACCACTAACACCCGGTTCAATTGCTGCAGGTTATACAAGGCCGAATCTAGCAGCATACAAGTTTGCCAAGGCATGGCAGGAGCAAACTGACTTGGCCAGAGTTTGTCTACACAAGGCAGCCAAGAGGTCGAAGAAGTGGGCAGACCAGAATAGGCGGGACGTGCAGTTCCAGGTTGGAGACTTGGTGTTGCTGAAGCTGCATCCCATTGTGCACCATAGAGGGCTGCACAAAGGCCTAGTTCGGAGGTATGAGGGACTTTTTCAAGTAGTCAAGAGGGTAGGCAAGGTTGCCTACAAGCTGGATATGCCACCCAAGTTGAGGGTACACCCGGTGTTCCATGTGAGCATGCTCAAGCCGTTCCATGAGGATGAGGGAGATCCAGGACGGGCAGAGTCAAAGCGTGTGCCATTGGGAGCAAAGGCCTCGTATGAGAAGGAGGTCCATAGCATCATAGCTAATTGGGAGGTGAGACAGAAGAATTATCAGCCAAGACAAGAGTACTTGGTGCACTAGAAGGGACTTCCAGATAGTGAGGCGAGCTGGGAACCAGCAAATGACTTATGTTAGTTCAGGGACTAGATCAGGCAGTACCATGCAGAAGATGTAACGAAGGTGTTGTACAATCAAGTGGGGGAGAATGTCACACCCTAGGCGGGTGTGCCAGGCACATCACGCGCACCAGCAGGAGAGCCAGAGGTTGAGGCCCGTAGACCAGGCGTGCTGGCGAGTATTTGTGCGCAAAGCCTAGAAAACGAGTTCAGAATGCCCGCCCAACTTGCAGGCCAGCCCGTGAGACCAAGGCTTGGCATACAAGCTACCTGCACCACATCCAGAAGAGCCCAAGGTGCTGGACACACAAGGGAAGCTTCTGGAAGCAGACAGGATCAGCAGAAGCATCCTGGCAGATTTGGTTGCCCTGAAAATCAGGAGTTAGCTTCCTGATTGATTATAATCTGTATAATCCCTTGATTTTAGCCTTTATTCAAGGGATATTGCCATTAAGTGTAGCTAGAGCCTTAACTATAAATAGAGGGCTGCTCCACCCTTATTTGTACACCATCAAACACTTTTTTGTTTCAATGAATACAAAAGCATTTCCAGAATTCTGCCTTCTTATCCTGTTTCTCTTGAACATGCATAATTAGCCCTTACTATTGTTCTAGTGCCCGCATACAAGCCTAAGGCTCATGATTTTTGAGTCTAAGGTCAGAGCCCGTGACACGATCACCATGCGCCATCATGTGCCATTGATGGTCGAGGCTTTCGTCGAAGTTCAATTTTAAGCCATAGTGCACATACTGGGCTCGGGCATGTGCTGGTGCCACATTTTTTTCACCCGGGGTACCATCGCCAGAGCATTGCCGGAGAACCTAACCGGCGGCATTGGGGGTTTCGACGATTAGGGGGGCGGGGGGTGTACGCACATGATGTGCGATGGGTGCTGGTACTTGGCCCTTATATTGGCTAAAGGCTATCGATGGTGTTTGGGGCAACAACCGAGGGGGACCAGTAGCGGGATCTTTGGTCGGCTCACCCATTCCACCCCTAGGGGTCGGTTAGGTGTTCACACGCTCGTTTCGGGGGCCAACCGGGGCTCGACATGTGCCGATGGTGGTTGAGGCAATCGCTCGCACCATGACCCAGCATGTGTCGATGGTGTTCGATGCAACCACCCGCACCAGGGGCCATCTTGTGCTGATGGTGGTCGAGGCAACCACCCGTACCAGGCCCCAGCTTGTGCCGATCGCAGTTGAGGCAAGTGCCCTTACCAAAGGGCAGCCTGTGCCATTGATGGTCGATGTATGTGCCATCACCATGCACCATCATGTGCCATTGATGGTCGAGGCCTTGGCCGAAGTTTGATTTTGAGCCACGGTGCACATGCTGGGCTCGGGCATGTGCTGGTGCCACATTTTTTTCACCCGGGGCACCATCACCGGAGCATCATCGGAGAACTTAATCGGTGACATTAGGGGTTCCGACGATTGGAGGGGGTCGGGGGGTGTGCGCACATGATGTGTGATGGGTGCTGGTACTTGGCCCTTATATTGGCCCCCTATCCCTCAGCAAACCTTGAGAACTCACACCCCCTTAAAGAGCATTTGAGATTTTATAGGTTTGCTCCCAGTAGCCATTAAAGTGTCTGAAATGGGGACATTTTTTTCAAACGATCACAAAATCTTCTCCACTTTGAGTTTTTAGCTGAATTTGTTTGTGCGTGCCAACAAAAATACAAGGATCACGTCTACTAAATTTGGGGCCAAAACTCCTTCTAAAAAAATTTTAAAAAATCTCGAACCGTAAAAAGTTTTAAAAATCATGAAAAATAAAAAACGGGTCGTCTTGCCATGAAACTTCTCATGAAGGCTTAGGGGACCATTGCATGAATTTACAAGCCATAAAAATGGCATTGGCATGGCAGAAATATGAAGATGTGCCTGAACCCACCTACCACTCAATCAATCCAAGGCTTGTGCATCCCGCCTCTTCGGTCAGCTCAGTGCCTGCACAGTCGTTTTGTGAGTTTACTTAGGCATACGTAGTGCGCTCCCAATCTAAGATCAGACCAAACCAAGGGTTGCGGTAGTAGGACCCGCAGTGGGATCGACAGCACACAGAGGGGATCGAGTCGATCCCCAGCTTGTGCATCCTGCCTCTCTGGCCGGCTGAGTGCCTACACACTCATTTCATGTGTTGACTTAGGCATACAGAGTTCATCCCCAGTCAAAGCATACAGAGTTCATTCCCAGTCTAAGATTGGATCAGACCGAGGGTTGCAGCAGCAAGACCAGCAACAGGATTGACAGCACGCAAGGGGGCCCGAGTCGATCCTCGACTTGGACATTCTGCCTTTTCGGCCTACTAAGCGTCTGCAGGCTTGTTTCATGGGTTGGCTTAGGCATACGGAGTTCATTCCATGTCTAAGCCCCAGTCGAATCGAGGGTTGTGGCAGCAGGACCGACAGCATGCAGAGGGGCATCGAGCTGATCCCCGGCTTGTGCATTATGCTTCTAAGGCCGGCTAAGTGCCCGTACGCTCATTCTGTGGGTTCACTTAGGCATACGGAGTTCATTCCCAATCTAAGCATATGAAGTTCATTCCCAGTCTAAGATTGAATCGATAGCAGGATCGACAGCAGCACGCAGTGGGGGATCAGGTCGATCCTCGACTTGCGCATCCTAACTCTCCAACTAGCTGAGTGCCTGCATGCTCGTTTCGTGGGTTGATTTAGGCATATGGAGTTCATTCCCAGTCTAAGCCCCAACCAAATTGAGGGACCCGCAGCCAGATCGACAGCAAGTAGAAGGGGATTGAGCCAATCCTCGGCTTACGCATTCTGGCTCTCCGACCGACTAAGCGCCTGCACGCTCGTTTCATGGGTTGACTTAGGCATACGTAGTGCATTCCAGGTCTCGACCAACCAAGGGCCAGAGGCTATCAACGGTGTTTGGGGCAACAACCGAGGGGGACCAGCAGTGGGATCCTTGGTTCGCTCGTGCATCTCGCCCCCAGTGGTCGGTACGGTGCTCACACGCTCATTTTGAGGGCTAACCGGGGCTCAGCATGTGCCGATAGTGGTCGAGGCAACCACCTGCACCATGGCCCAGCATGTGCAATGGTGTTCGATGCAACTACCCGTACCAGGGCCCAACTTGTGCCGATAGAGGTCGAGGCAAGTGCCCGTACCAAAGGGCAGCCTGTGCCGATGATGGTCGATGCATGTGCCATCACCTTGTGCCATCATGTGCCACTGATGGTCGAGGCCTTAGCCGAAGTTTGATTTTGAGCCATGGTGCACATGCTGGGCTCGGACATGTGCTGGTGCCACATTTTTTTTGCCCGGGCCACCATCGTCGGAGCATCGTCGGAGCATCGTCGGAGAACCTAACCGACGACATTGGGGGTTCCAACGATTGGGGGGGCCAAGGGGTGTGCACACATGATGTGCGATGGGTGCTGGTACTTGGCCCTTATATTGGCCCCCTATCCCTCATCAAACCTCGAGAACTCACACCCCCTTAAAGAGCATTTGAGATTTTATAGGTTTGCTCCCAGTAGCCATTAAAGTGTCTGAAATGGGGACATTTTTTTCAAACGGTCACAAAATCTTCTCCACTTTGAGTTTTTAGCTGAATTTGTTTGTGCATGCCAAAAAAAATACAAGGATCATGTCTACCAAATTTGGGGCCAAAACTCCTTCTAAAAAAATTTAAAAAAATCCCAAATCGTAAAAAGTTTCAAAAATCATAAAAAATAGAAAACGGGTCATCTTGCCACAAAACTTCACATGAAGGCTTAAGGGACCATTGTATGAATTTACAAGCCATAAAAATGGCATTGGCATGGCAGAAATATGAAGATGGGCCTGAACCCACCTACCACTCGATCGATCCATGGCTTGCGCATCCCGTCTCTCCGGTCGACTAAGTGCCCACACGCTTGTTTTGTAGGTTGACTTAGGCATACATAGTCCACTCCCAGTCTAAGATAGGATCAGACTGAGTGTTACGGTAGTAAGACCCACAGTGGGATCGATAGCACACAAAGGGGATCGGGTCGATCCCCGACTTGTGCATCCCACCTCTCTGGCCGACTGAGCGCCCGCACGCTCGTTTCGTGGGTTGACTTAGGTATACGAAGTTCATCCCCATTCTAAGCATTCATTCCCAGTCTAAGATCGGACTGGACTGAGGATTGTGGCAGCAGGACTAGTAGCAGGATCGACAGCAGGCAGTGGGGGATCGGGCTGATCAACGACTTGTGCATTCTGCCTCTCTGACCGGTTGAGCACCCGTACGCTCGTTTCATGGGTTAGCTTAGGCATACAGAGTTCATTCCATGTCTAAGCCCCAACCTGACCGAGGGTTGTGGCAGTATGACTGGCAGCACGCAGAGGGGGATCGGGCCAATCCCTGGCTCACGCATTATACCTCTCTGGCCCGCACGCTCGTTTCATGGGTTGAGTTAGGCATACAGAGTTCATTCCCAGTCTTAGCATACGGAGTTCATTCCTAATCTAAGATCAGACCGATAGCAGCACGCAGAGGGGGATCGAGTCGATCCTCAGCTTACGCATCCTACCTCTCCGGCCGGCTAAGTGCCCGCACGCTCGCTTCGTGGGTTTGCTTAGGCATATGGAGTTCATTCTCGGTCTAAGCCCTAACCAGATCGAGGGACCTATAGCCGGATCGACAGCACGTAGAGGGGGACCGAGTCGATCCTCAGCTTGCGCATTCTGGCTCTCCGATCGGTTGAGCACCTGCACACTTATTTCATGGGTTGAGTTAGGCATACATAGTGCATTCTTGGTCTCGACCAACCAAGGGCCAGAGGTTATCGACGGCGTTAGGGGCAACAACCGAGGGGGACTAGCAGCGGGATCCTTGGTCGGCTCACGCATCCCACCCCCAACAGTCGGTTTGGTGCCCGCACGCACATTTCAGGGGTCGATCGGGGCTCGGCACGTGTCGATGGTGGTCGAGGCAACTACCCGCACTGTGGCCCAGCATGTGCCGATGGTGTTCGATGCAACCGCCCACACCAGAGGCCATCTTGTGCCGATGGTGGTTGAGGTAATCGCCTGCACCAAGGACTGGCATGTGCTGATGGTGATCGAGGCAACCACCCGTACCAGGGCCCAGCTTGTGCCTATGGTGGTCGAGGCAAGTGCCAGAACCAAAGGGCAGCCTGTGCCGATGATGGTCGATGCATGTGCCAGCACCATGCGCCATCATGTGCCATTGATGGTCGAGGCCTTGGCCAAAGTTTGATTTTGAGCCACGGTGTACATGCTGGGCTCGGGCATGTGCTAGTGCCACATTTTTTTTGCTCAGGGCACCATCGTCGAAGCATCGTCGAAGAACCTAACCGGTGGCATTGGGGGTTCCGGCGATTGGGGGGTCGGGGGGTGTGCGCACATGATGTGCGATGGGTGTTGGTACTTGGCCCTTATTTGGCCCCCTTTCCCTCATCAAACCTCGAGCACTCACACCCCCTTAAAGAGCATTTGAGATTTTATAGGTTCGCTCCCAGTAGCCATTAAAGTGTCTAAAATGGGGACATTTTTTTCAAACGGTCACAAAATTTTCTCCACTTCGAGTTTTTAGCTGAATTTGTTTGTGCGTGTCAACATAAATACAAGGATCATGTCTACCAAATTTGGGGCCAAAACTCATTCTAAAAACATTTTACAAAGTCTTGAGCTGCTAAAAGTTTCAAAAATCGTGAAAAATAAAAAACAGGTCGTCTTGCCACGAAACTTCGCATGAAGGCTTAACGGACCATTGTATGAATTTACAAGCCATAAAAATGGCATTGGCAGGGTAGAAATTTGAAGATGTGCCTGAACCCACCTACCACCCGATCGATCCACGGCTTGCGCATCTCACCTCTCCTGCCAGCTAAGTGCCCGCACGCTCGTTTTGTGGGTTGACTTAGGCATACATAGTGTGCTCCCAGTCTAAGATCGGACCGGACCGAGGGTTGCGATAGCAGGACATGCATAGAGGGATCGGCAACATGCAGAGGGGATCGAGTCGATCCCCGGCTTACGCATCCTGCCTCTCTAGCCGGTTGAGTGCCTACACGCTCATTTTATGGGTTGACTTAGGCATACGGAGTTCATCCCTAGTCTAAGCATACAGAGTTCATTCCCAGTCTAAGATCAGACAGGACCGAGGGCTGCGGTAGCAGGACCAGTAGCAGGATCGGCCGAACGTAGGGGGACCGAGTCGATCCCCGGCTTGTGCATTCTGCCTCTCCGATCAGCTGAGCGCCCGCACACTCATTTCGTGGGTTGGCTTAGGCATACGGAGTTCATTCCATGTCTAAGCCCTAGCCGAATCGAGGGTTGTGGCAGCGGGATCGGCAGCACGCAGAGGGGGATCGATTCAATCCCCGACTTGCACATTATGCCTCTCCAGTCAGCTTAGCACCTGCACGCTCGTTTCGTGGGTTGACTTAGCCATACGGAGTTCATTCCCATTCTAAGATCGGACAGGTAGCGGGATCGATAGCAACATGCAGAGAGGGATCGGGTCGATCCTCGGTTTATGCATTCTGCTTCTCCGGTCGGCTGAGCGCCCGCACACTCGTTTCGTGGGTTGACTTAGGCATACGGAGTTCATTCCCTATCTAAGATTGGACCGAATCGAAGGTTGCGGCAATAGGAGCAACAGCAGGATCAACAGCACGCAGGGGGATCGGGCCAATCCCTGACTTGCACATTCTGCCTCTCTGATCGACTGAGCACCTGCACGCTCATTTCGTGGGTTGCTTAGGCATACGGAGTTCATTCCATGTCTAAGCCCTAGCCAGATCGAGGGATGTGGCAGCGAGACCGGTAGCACGTAGAGGGGAATTAGGCCGATCCCCGGCATACGCATTATGCCTCTTCGGTCGGCTTAGTGCCCGCACGCTCATTTCGTTGGTTGACTTAGGCATACGGAGTTCATTTCCAGTCTAAGCATACGAAGTTCATTCCCAATCTAAGATCGGACTAGCAGCAGCACGCAGAGGGGGATCGGGCCGATCCTCGGCTTACGCATCCTGCCTCTCCGATCGACTGAGCACTCGCACGCTCGTTTCGTGGGTTGACCTAGGCATATGGAGTTCATTCCCGATCTATTTGCGCATTCTGGCTCTCTGACCGTTTGAGCGCCCACACGCTCATTTCATGGGTTGACTTACCATTCATAGTGCATTTTTGGTCTCGACCAACCAAGGGCTAGAGGCTATCGACGGCGTTTGGGGCAACAACCGAGGGGGACCAGCAGCGGGATCCTTGGTCGGCTCACGCATCTCACCCCCAACGGTCTGTTCGGTGCCTGCACGCTCATTTCAAGGGTCGACCGGGGCTCGACATGTGTCGATGGTGGTCGAGGTAACTGCCCGCACCACGGCCCAGCTTGTGCCGACAGTGTTTGATGCAACCGCCCGTACCAGAGGTCATCTTGTGCTGATGGTGGTCGAGGCAATCGCCTGCACCAGGGCCTAGCTTGTGCCGATGGCGGTCGAGCCAAGTGCCCGTACCAAAGGGCAGCCTGTGCCGATGATGGTCGATGCATGTGCCATCCCCATGCGCCATCATGTGCCATTGATGGTCGAGGCCTTGGTCGAAGTTGGACTGTGAGCCACGGTGCAGATGCTGGGCTCAGGCATGTGCTGGTGGCACATTTTTTTTGCCCGGGGCACCATCGTTGGAGCATCGTCGGAGAACCTAATCGGCGGTATTAGGGGTTCCGACGATTGGGGGGGCTGGGGGGTGCACGCACATGATGTGCGATGGGTGCTGGTACTTCACCCTTATATTGGCCCCCTATCCCTCATCAAACCTCGAGAACTCACGCCCCCTTAAAGAGCATTAGAGATTTCATATGTTTGCTCCCAGTAACCATTAAAGTGTTTGAAATGGGGACACTTTTTTCAAACGGTCACAAAATCTTCTCCACTTTGAGTTTTTAGTTGAATTTGTTTGTGCGTGCCAACAAAAATACAAGGATCCCGTCTACCAAATTTGGGGCCAAAACTCCTTCTAAAAAAATTTAAAAAAATCTCAAAAAGTAAAAAGTTTCAAAAATCGTGAAAAATAAAAAACAGGTCGTATTGTCGCGAAACTTCACATGAAGGCTTAGGGGATCATTGTATGAATTTACTAGCCATAAAAATGGCATTGGCTTGGCAAAAATTTGAAGATGCGCCTGAACCCACCAACCACTCGATCGATCCACGGCTTGCGTATCCCGCCTCTCCGGCTGGCTAAGTGCCCACACGCTCGTTTCGTGGGTTGACTTAGGCATACATAGTGCGCTCCCAGTCTAAAAAAGGACAGAAATCCAGGGTTGCGGTAGCAAGACCCGTAGCGGGATCGACAGCATGTAGAGGGGACCGGGTCGGTCCCCAGCTTGCACATCCTGCCTCTCTGGCCGGCAAAGCACCCGTACGCTCTTTTCATGGGTTGACTTACGCATACGGAGTTCATCCCCAGTCTAAGCATATGGAGTTCATTCCCAGTCTAAGATCCGACCGGACCAAGGGTTGCGCCAGTAGGACCAGCAGCAGGATCGACAACACGCAGCGGGGATCGGGTTGATCCTCGGCTTGCACATTCTGCCTCTCCGGCCGGCTGAGCGCCCACACGCTCGTTTTATGGGTTGGCTTAGGCATACAGAGTTCATTCCTTGTCTAAGCCCCAGCCGAACCAAGGGTTGTGGTAGCGGGACCGACAACACGCAGAGGGGGAATGAAACAATTCCTCGGCTTGCACATTATGCCTCTCCGGTCGGCTCAGTGCCCTCACGCTCATTTCATGGTTTGATTTAGGCATACGGAGTTCATTCCCAATCTAAGCATATGGAGTTCATTCCCAGTCTAAGATCAGACCGACAGCGGGATCGACAGCAGCACGCAGAGGGGGACCGGGCCAATCCTTGGCTTGCCCATCCTGCCTCTCTGATCGACTGAGCGCCCGTACGCTCGTTCCATGGGTTGACTTAGGCATACAGAGTTCATTCTTGGTCCAAGCCCCAACCGGATCGAGGGACCCGCAGTGGGATCGACAGCACGCAGAGGGGGATCAGGTCGATCCTCGGCTTGCACATTCTGGCTCTCCAGCCAGTTGAGTGCCCGCACACTCATTTCATGGGTTGACTTAGGCATACGTAGTGCATTCCCGATCTCAACCAACCAAGGGCCAGAGGCTATCAATAGCGTTTAGGGCAACAACCAAGGGGGACCAGCTAGGGGATCCTTGGTCAGCTCACGCATCACGCACCAAGCGGTCGGTTTAATGCTCACACGCTCATTTCGGGGGCCGACCAGGCTCGACATGTGCCGATGGTGGTCGAGGTGACTGCCCGCACCATGGCCCAGCGTGTAACGATGGTGTGCCCTTGTGCTGATGGTGTTCGATGCAACCGCTTGCACCAGGGCCCAGCTTGTGTCGATGGCGGTCGAGGTAAGTGCCCGTACCAAAGGGCAGCCTGTGTCGATGATGGTCAATGCATGTGCCATCACCATGCGCCATCATGTGCCATTGATGGTCAAGGCCTTGGTTGACGTTCAATTTTGAGCCACGGTGAACATGCTGGGCTCGGGCATGTGCTGGTGCCACATTTTTTTTACCCAGGGCACCATCGCTGGAGCATCACCGAAAAACCTAATCGACGGCATTGGGGGTTCCGGCGATTGGGGGTCTGGGGGGTGTGCGCACATGATGTGCAATGGGTGCTGGTACTTGGCCCTTATATTGGCCCCCTATCCTTCATCAAACCTCGAGAACTCACACCCCCTTAAAGAGCATTTGAGATTTTATAGGTTTGCTTCCAGTAGCCATTAAAGTGTCTGAAATGGGGACATTTTTTTCAAATGGTCACAAAATCTTCTCCACGTTGAGTTTTTAGCTGAATTTGTTTGTGCGTGCCAACAAAAATACAAGGATCACGTCTACCAAATTTGGGGCCAAAACTCCATCTAAAAAAATTTTAAAAAATCCCGAACGACAAAAAGGTTTCAAAAATCGTGAACAATAGAAAACGGGTGGTCTTGCCACGAAACTTCACATGAAGGCTTAGGGGACCATTGTATGAATTTACAAGCCATAAAAATGGCATTGGCACGATAGAAATATGAAGATGTGCCTGAACCCACCAATCACTCGATCGATCCATGGCTTACGCATGCCGCCTCTCCGGCCGACTAAGTTCCCACACGCTCGTTTCGTGGGTTGACTTTGGCATACGTAATGCGCTCCTAGTCTAAGATTAGACCAGACTGAGGGTTGTGACAGCAGGACCCACAGTGGGATAGTAGCATGCAGAAGGGTCAGGTCGATCCCCAACTTACGCATCCTGCCTCTCTGGCTGGCTGAATGCCCGCACGCTCGTTTCATGGGTTGACTTAGGCATACGGAGTTCATCCCTAGCCTAAGCATACAGAGTTCATTCCCAGTCTAAGATTGGATCGGACCGCGGGTTGCAGTAGTAGGACCAGCAGCAGGATCGATAGCACGTAGGGGGGACGGGGCCATCTTCGGCTTGCGCATTCTGCCTCTCTGGTCGACTGAGTGCCCACATGCTTGTTTCGTGGGTTGGCTTAAGCATACAAAGTTCATTCCATGTCTAAGCCCCAGCCAGACCAAGGGTTATGGCAGTGGGACCGATAGCACGCAGAGGGGGATCGGGTTGATCCTCGGCTTGTGCATTATGCCTCTCCGATCGGCTTGACGCCTGCACGCTCGTTTCGTAGGTTGACTTAGGCATACGGAGTTCAATCCCAGTCTAAGATCTGACTAACAGTAGCACATAAAGGGGGATCGATTTGATCCTCAGCTTGCGCATCCTGCCTCTCCGATCAGCTAACTGCCCACACGCTCGTTTCGTGGGTTGACTTAGGCATACGGAGTTCATTCCCGATCTAAGGCCCAACCGGATCAAGGGACCCGTAGTGGGATCGACAGCACGCAGAGGGAGACTGGGCCGATCCTTGACTTGCGCATTCAGGCTCTCTAGCCAGCTGAACGCCCCCATGCTCGTTTCATCGGTTGACTTAGGCATACGTAGTGCATTCCTGGTCTTGACCAACCAAGGGCTAGAGGCTACCGATGGTGTTTGGGGCAACAACCGAGAGGGACCAGCAGCAGGATCCTTGGTCGGCTCACGCATCCTGCACCTAACAGTCGGTTCGGTGCCTGCACGCTCATTTCAGGGGCCGATCGGGGCTCGGCATGTGCCGATGGTGGTCCAGGCAACCGCCCGCACCATGGCCCAGCATGTGCCGTTGGTGTTCGATGCACCCACCCGCACCAGGGGCCATCTTATGTCGATGGTGGTCGAGGCAATCGCCCACACCAAGGGCCGGCATCTGCCGATGGTGGTCAAGGCAACCGCCTGCACCAGGGCCCAGCTTGTGCCGATGGCAGTCGAGGTAATTGCCCATACCGAAGGGTAGCCTGTGTCGATGATGGTCGATGCATGTGACATCACCATACGCCATCATGTGCCATTGATGGTCAAGGCCTTGGCCGAAGTTTGATTTTAAGCCACGATGCGCATGCTGGGGTCAGGCATGTGTTGGTGCCGCATTTTTTTTGCCCAGGCCACCATCGTCAGAGCATCGCCGAAGAACCTAACCGATGGCATTGGGGGTTCTGACGATTGGGGGGGCCGAGCGGTGTGCGCACATGATGTGCGATGGGTGCTGGTACTTGGCCCTTATATTGGCCCCCTATCCCTCATCAAACCTCGAGAACTCACACCCCCTTAAAGAGCATTTGAGATTTTATAGGTTTGCTCCCAGTAGCCATTAAAGTGTCTGAAATGGGGACATTTTTTTCAAATGGTCACAAAATCTTCTCCACTTTGAGTTCTTAGCTGAATTGTCTTGTGCGTGCCACCAAAAATACAAGGATAACGTCTACCAAATTTGGGGCCAAAACTCCTTCGAAAAAAATTTAAAAAAATCCAAAATCGCAGAAAGTTTTGAAAATTGTGAGAAATAGAAAATGGGTCGTCTTGCCACGAAACTTCATATGAAGACTTAGGGGACCATTGTATGAATTTACAAGCCATAAAAATGGCATTGGCATGGAAGAAATATGAAGATGTGCCTGAACCTACCTACCACTTGATCGATCCATGGCTTCTGCATCCCGCCTCTCCGGCCGACTAAGTGCCCGAACACTCATTTCATGGGTTGACTTAGGCATACATAGTGCTTTCCCAGTCTAAGATCAGATCGGACTGAGGGTTGCGGCAGTAGGACCCGCAACGAGATCGGTAGCACGTAGAAGAGACCGAGTCGATCGTCGGCTTGCGCATCCTGCCTCTCTGGCAGGTTGAGCGCCTGCACACTCGTTTCATGGGTTGACTTAGGCATACTGAGTTCATCCCCAGTCCAAGCATACAGAGTTCATTCCCAATCTAAGATCGGGTCAGGCCGAGGGTTGTGACAGCAGGACCAGTAGTAGGATTGACAGCACGCAGGGGGACCGGGCCGATCCCCTGCTTACGGATTCTGCCTCTCTGGCCGGTTGAGCACCTGTACGCTCATTTCGTTGGTTGGCTTATGCATACGGAGTTCATTCCATGTCTAAGCCCCAGTTGGATCGAGGGTTGTGGCTGCGGGACCGACAGCATACAGAGGGGGACCGGACCGATCCCCGACTTGTGCATTATGCCTCTCCGACCGGCTTAGCGCTCGCACGTTCGTTTCGTGGGTTGACTTAGGCATACGGAGTTCATTCCCAGTCTAAGCATACAGAGTTCATTCCCAGTCTAAGATCGAATCGGCAGTGAAATCGACAGCAGCACGCAGAAGGGGACCAGGCCGATCCTCGGCTTGCGCATCCTGCCTCTTTGGTCAGTTGAGCGCCCGTACGCTCGTTTCATGGGTTGATTTAGGCATACGGAGTTCATTCCCGGTCTAAGCCCCAACTAGATCGAGGGACCCACAGCGGGATCGACAGCACATAGAGGGGGATCGGGTCGATCCTCGACTTACGCATTCTGGCTCTCTGGTTGACTGAGCACCCGTACGTTCATTTCATGGGTTGACTTAGGCATACATAGTGCATTCCCGGTCTCAACCAACCAAGGGCTAGAGGCTATCGATGACATTTGGGGCAACAACGGAGGGGGACTAGTAGCGGGATCCTTGGTCGGCTCGTGCATCCCACCCTCAGCGATCGGATCAATGCTCACACGCTCGTTTTGGGGGCCGACCGAGGCTCAACATGCACCGATGGTGGTCGAGGGAACCACTCGCACCAGGGCCTAGCTTGTGCCGATAGCGGTCGCCAGCACCAAGGATCACGGTGTGGTGAATTTTTTTTGCATGCCAAAAAAAATACAAGGATCACGTCTACCAAATTTGGGGCAAAAAATCCTTCAAAAAAAATTTTCAAAAATCCCGAACTGTAAAAAGTTTCAAAAATCGTGAAAAATAGAAAACGGGTCGTCTTGCCATGAAACTTCACATGAAGGTTAGGGGACCATTGTATGAATTTACAAGCCATAAAAATGGCATTGGCACGGCTGAAATACGAAGATGTGATTAAACCCACCTACCACTCGATCGATCCACGGCTTGCGCATCCCGCCTCTCCGGTCGACTAAGTGCCCGCATGCTCATTTCGTGGGTTGACTTAGGCATACGTAGTGTGCTCCCAATCTAAGATCAGACTGAACTAGGGGTTGAGGTAGCAGGACCGCAGCAAGATCGACAGCACGCAGAGGGGATCGGGTCGATCCCTGGCTTGCAAAGCCTGCCACTTTGGCCGACTAAGCATCGCACGCTCGTTTCGTGGGTTGACATAGGCATAAGAGTTCATCCCTAGTCTAAGCATACGGAGTTCATTCCCAGTCTAAGATCGGATCGGACTGTGGGTTATGACAGCAGGACCAGTAGCAGGATCAGCAGCACGCAGGTGGGGACCAAGTCGATCCCCGGCTTGTGCATTCTACCTCTCCGACCGGTTGAGCACCCGCACGCTTATTTCATGGGTTGGCTTAGGCATACAGAGTTCATTCCATGTCTAAGCCCCAGTCGGACCGAGGGTTGTGGCAGCGGGACCAACAGCATATAGAGGGGGACCGAGCCTATCCCCGACTTACGCATTATGCCTTCCCGGCCTACTCAACGCCCGTACGCTCATTTCGTGGGTTGACTTAGGGATACGGAGTTCATTACCAGTCTAAGCATACAGAGTTCATTCACAGTCTAAGATCGGATAGGCAGTGGGATCGAAAACAGCACGCAGAGGGGGACCGGCTGATCCTTGGCTTACGCATCCTGCCTCTCCGGCCGGTTGAGTGCCCGCACGCTCGTTTCATGGGTTGACTTAGGCATACGGAGTTGATTCCTAATCTAAGCCCCAACCGGATCGAGAGACCCGTAGCAGGATCGATAGCACGCAGAGGGGGATCGAGTCGATCCTCGACTTGCGTATTCTGGCTCTCCGATCGACTGAGTGCCCGTACGCTCATTTCATGGGTTGATTTAGGCATACGTAGTGCATTCCCAGTCTCGACCAAGCAAGGGCCAGAGGCTATTGATGGTGTTTAGGGCAACAACCAAGGGGGACTAGCAACGAGATCCTTGGTCGGCTCGTGCATCCCACCCCCAGTGGTCGGTTCGGTGCTCGTATGCTCGTTTTGGGGGTCGATCAAGGCTCGACATGTGTCGATGGTGGTTGAGGCAAGCACCCACACCACGGCCCAGCATGTGCCGATGCTGTTTAATGCAACCACCCGCACCAGGGGCCATCTTTTACCGATGGTGGTCGAGACAACCGCTCGTACTAGGGCTCAGCTTGTGCCAATGGTGGTCGAGGTAATTGCTCGTGTCACACCCTGGGTAGGTACGCCAAGCACATCAAGCGCACCAACAGGTGAGCCAGAGGTTAAAGACTGTGGACTAGGCGTGCTGGTGGGTATCTACGCACAAAGCCTGGCAAACTAGTTCAGAACACCCACCCAACTTGCAGGCTAGCCCGTGAGACCAAAGCCTGGCATACAAGCTGCCCGTGCCACATCCAAAAGGGCCCAAGGTGCTGGACACACAAGGGAAGCTTCTGGAAGCAAGCAGGATCAGCAGGAGCATCTTGGCAGATTTGGTTGACCGTGAAAAATAGGAGTTAGCATCCTGATTGATTGTAATCTGTATAATCCTTGATTTTAGCCTTTATTCTAGGGATATTGCCATTAAGTGTAGCTGGAGCCTCAACTATAAATAGAGGGCTGCTCCACCCTCATTTGTACACCATCAAACACTTCTGTTTCATTGAATACAAGAGCATTTCCAAAATTCTATCTTGTTATCTTGTTTCACTTTAACTTGCGTAATCAGCCCTTCCCATTGTTCTAGTGCCCGCACGCTTGTGTTTTAGGCTGACTTATGCATAAAGGAGGAGATTCCAAGCCTAAGGCCGCACGGATCCTAAGTCTAAGGTCAAAGCCCGTGACAGTTGGTATCGGAGCAAGTTTGATTCTGCGTGTTTGTGGTGTGCAGGTTAGATCGTGATTGAGGAGATGGCATCGCAAAGCGACGTTGCTAGCCAACAACCATAGGCCCAGGAGCATGGGTGTGGAAGAGGCAAGAAAGCCAGTTCTATAGATATCTGGTCTACCATGGACGGTAGGCTGGCCAAGGTGGAGGTGACCATGGACGACATGGGGGAGAAGCTTGAGGAAGTAGAGACTCACATTGCATCTCTAGACTCCATGGGGGAGGAGATCCAAAGTGAGTTGGAAGCTGCTCTCAACAAAGGCATGGACATGATCACCCAGAAGAATAAGGCCTTAGAGGCTGAAGTGCTGACCTTGCACGATGGCATGGAGGCCATGAGCCAACGGATGGAAGAGCTTACCAGTGAGTTCGTTGCTTGCAAGACTGCCATTGGGAATGGCATGTTTGCCGGAGTGTCCAAATCGAAATTGGAGGTCCCCAAGCCTAAGGAGTTCAAGGGGACTAGGGCAGCCAAGGAAGTAGACAACTACTTTTAGGGTATGGAGCAGTACTTCCAGGCCATGGGCATGCAAGACGAGGCGATAAAGGTAAGCACCGTTGCTATGTATCTCACTGATGTAGCCTTATTGTGGTGGAGGCGCAGGTGTGATGATGTCAGGCGTGGGAGCACCAAGATTGGAACCTGGGCAGAGTTCCAAAAAGAGTTTAGAGAACAATTTTACCCGAAGTATACCGATGGTGAGGCACTGGCAAAGTTGCGTAAGCTGAGCCAGCAAGGGGACATAAGGGAGTATGTCTAAAAATTCTCTGAACTGATGCTACAGATCTCGGATCTAGGTAAAAAGGATGCCTTATTTGCTTTCATGGATAGGTTGAAGCCGTGGGTGAAGCATGAGCTACAAAAAAGGGGAGTTCATGACTTGGCTAAAGCCATGACTACTACCGAGCCCTTGATAGAGTTCAAGCCTCTAAACAAGTTCGAGTCTACCAAGCCCAAGGGTAAGGGCAGGGATGATAGGGACCGAAAGAAGCAGTTCAAGGGGAAGGATCGTGATCAGGAGTCCACGGATGGAGACCGAGACTGTTCAACCAAGGATGGCGAGAAGAAGCCACCAGCAGGCAAGTGGAAAGCAAAGGGGGACCGAGAGCCACTAGCATGCTACCTATGTGGAGGGAGCCACATAACATGCAATTACCCACAGAAGGGCAAGCTGGCTGTTGTAGACAGGGAGTTTGACGAGGAGCCAGAGTCAGGGGTAGCAAAGCTTGGGTCGTTAGTGCTTAATGCTGTCCAAAGTAAGGGGAGTCGCAAGCCAAAAGGCTTGATGTTTACGGATCTGATGGTTGTGGGTCAGAAGGTGAGCGTACTAGTGGACACAGGTGCCTCACATCTTTTTATTTTAGGTGATGGAGCTCGGAAGCTCGAACTAAAGGTGCAAAAAAGGACTGGTACCATTAAAATGATGAACTCCAAGAAGGTTCCAGCCATTGGAGTAGCACGGGGAGTGGAGTTGCAGCTTGGAGACTAGAAAGGCAAGGAGACCATAGAGGTAATACCCTTTGATGACTATGAGTTTGTGATTGGGTTAGATTTCCTTCTTTGGATTAATGCCCTTTTTGTGCCTTTTGTCGATTGTGTTTGCATCTTGGATGCACGGTGCCAATGCCTAGTGCCATTAAGGAGAGGGTCTAGAGTTAGGTCATGAGTGGTGTCAGCCATCCAATTTGCCAAAGTGGTAAGCAAAAAAGAAGACACCTTCTTAGCAGCCCTGAAATGTGATGAGCTAAGGGAGAAGGAGACCGAGTCACCCTTAGAGGTGCTAAAGGTGATGAAGACCTTTAGTGATGTGATGCCCATAAAGCTGCCTAGCAAGCTACCACCTAAGAGGGAGGTGGACCACAAGATCGAGCTAGTGTCTAAGGCCAAGCCATCAGCTAGAGCCCCTTACCGAATGTCTCCACCAGAGTTAGAGGAATTGAGGAAGTAGCTCAAAGAGTTAGTTGATGCTGGCTTCATCAAGCCATCGAAAGTACCTTATGGTGCACCAGTTTTATTCCAGCGTAAGCATGATGGGTCATTACAGCTATGCATAGACTACCGGGCTTTGAATAAGCTGACTATCAAGAACAAGTACCCCATCCCACTCATTGCAGACTTGTTCGATCAACTTGGGAGCGTAAGGTGGTTCACCAAGCTGGATTTGAGGTCAGGCTACTATCAAGTCAGGATCACGGAGGCAGATGAGCCAAAAATAGCATGTGTCACTAGGTATGGTTCGTATGAGTTCTTGGTGATGTCCTTCAGACTCACGAACGCCCCAACAACATTTTTCACCCTTATGAACAAGGTACTTCAGTCATTCCTTGATCGGTTTGTTGTGGTTTATTTGGATGACATTGTGATCTACAGCCAAACTTTGGGAGAGCATGTAGACCACTTGAGACAGGTGTTCGAGGTGTTGCGGGCACACAAGCTATTTGTCAAGAGGGAGAAGTGCTCATTCACCCAACGAAAGATCTCGTTACTTGGCCACATAGTGGGAGATGGTAGGATATGCATGGATGAAGGCAAGATATAGGCCATCCTGGAGTGGCAACCGCCAGCCAAGGTCACTGAGTTAAGATCATTCCTTGGGTTGGTTAACTACAACAGGCACTTCATTGACTAACTTGCTCAAGAAAGGGAGAGCATGAGAGTGGAGCGTAGGGTGCCAAGAAGCCTTTGACAGGTTGAAGCGAGTTGTGATCGAGGAGCCAGTCTTGGCCTTGCCAGACCCTGCCAAGCCGTATGAGGTGCATACAAATGCATCAGACTTTGCCATAGGGGGTGTGTTGATACAGAAAGGACATCCAGTTGCGTTCGAGAGTAGGAAGCTGAATGAGACTGAATGTAGGTACACGGTCCAAGAGAAGGAGATGACTGTAGTGGTGCACTGCTTATGCACTTGGCACCATTACCTATTGGGGTCGAGGTTCATGGTGAGGAGGGATAATGTCACGACCAGCTACTTCCAAACGTAGAAGAAGCTATCCCCCAAGCAGGCGAGATGGCAAGATTTTCTTATGGAATTTGATTTCCAGATGGAGTACAAGCTGGGGCGAGCAAACCTAGTGGCAGACGCCCTGAGCAGAAAGGCTAACCTTGCTCCCATTAGCCAACCAGAGGGGTCACTGGTACCGTGCATCAAAAAGGGACTTGCACTTGATCCTATAGCCAAGGCTTTGATGGAGTACACCTAGCAAGGTAAGACTAGGCAATTTTGGTTACAGGATGGTTTACTGTACACCAAGGGCAGTAGACTGTTTGTGCCGTAGCACGAAAAGCTCTGCAAGGAAGTTTTATAAGAATGTCATGATTCAAGGTGGGCTGGACACCTAGGAGTGAGCCGCACCTTGGCGCTGATAGAAAGACTGGTACTACCAGCCGCACATGAGGGATGATGTGGAGGCTTATGTGAAGACTTATCTTGTGTGCCAATAGGACAAGATGGAGCTCAAGAAACCAAACGATCTCTTGGAGCCATTACCAGTGCCAGAGCAACCATGGAAGAGTGTTTCTCTAGACTTTATAGTCGGTCTACCCAAAGCAGAAGGGTTTGGAAGCATCATGGTAGTGGTGGACAGGTTTTCCAAATACGAAATCTTCATTCCAGCAACCAAGGAGTGCCCAACCGAGGAGGCAACTCGATTGCTCTTGAAAAACATGATTAAGTACTAGGGAGTGCCGAGGACCATTGTTAGTGATCAGAACGGGCATTTCACGGGCAGGTTCTGGACTAAGTTGTTCAAGCTGTTGGGGTCAGACTTGAACTTTTCCACTAGCATGCATCCGTTGGGCAGACAGAATGAGTGAATGGACTATTGGAGGTCTACCTCAGGCACTATGTGAGTGCCACACAAAAGGACTGGCCAAAGTTGCTAGATGTGGCACAGTTTTCCTACAACTTGCAAAGGAGCGAGGCAATGAACCAGAGCCCATTTGAGGTTGTGACAGGGCAACAACCACTAACACCCGGTTCAATTGTTGCAGGTTATACAGGGCTGAATCCAGCAGCATACAAGTTTGCCAAGGCATGGCAGGAGCAAATTGACTTGGCTAGAGTTTGTCTACACAAGGCGGCCAAGAGGTCAAAGAAGTGGGTAGACCAAAATAGGTGGGACGTGTAGTTCCAGGTTGGAGACTTGGTGTTGGTGAAGCTGCATCCCATTGTGCACCACAGGGGGCTACACAAAGGCCTAGTCTAGAGATATGAGGGACCTTTTTGAGTAGTCCAAGAGGGTAGGCAAGGTTGCCTACAAGCTGGATATGCCACCCGAGCTGAGGGTACACTCGGTGTTCCATGTGAGCATGCTCAAGCTGTTCCATGAGGATGAGGGAGATCCAGGATGGGCAGAGTCAAAGCGTGCACCATTGGGAGCAAGGACCTCATATGAAAAAGAGGTCCAAGCATCATAGCTGATCGAGAGGTGAGATGGAAGAACTATCAGCCAAGATAATAGTACTTGGTGCTCTAGAAGGGACTTCCAGATAGTGAGGCGAGCTGGGAACCAGTAGATGACTTATGGTAGTTCAGGGACCAGATCAGGTAGTACCATGTAGAAGATGCAATGAAGGCATTGCGTAATTAGGTGGGGGAGAATGTCATGCCCTGGACAGGTGCGCCAGGCACATCAGGCGCACCAACAGGTGAGCCAAAGGTTGAAGCCCGCAGACCAGGCGTGCTGGCAGGTATCTGCGTGCAAAGCCTAGCAAACGAGTTCAGAACGCCTGCCCAACCTGCAGGCTAGCCCGTGAGACCAAGGCCTGGCATACGAGCTGCTCATACCAAATCCAGAAAGGCCCACGGTGTTGGACACGCAAGGGAAGCTTCTGGAAGTAGGAAGGATCAGTAGGAGCATCTTGGTAGATTTGGTTGACCCTAAAAAACAGGAGTTAGCATCCTGATTGATTGTAATCTATATAATCCCTTGATTTTAGCCCTTATTCTAGGGATATTGCCATTAAGTGTAGCTGGAGCCTCAACTATAAATAGAGAACTACTCCACCCTCATTTGTCCACCATCAAACACTTCTGTTTCAGTGAATACAAGAGCATTTCCAAAATTCTATCTTGTTATCATGTTTCTCTTTAACTTGCGTAATCAGCCCTTCCCATGGTTCTAGTGCCCGCACGCTTGTGTTTTAGGCTGACTTAGGCATAAAGGAGGAGATTCCAAGCCTAAGGCCGCACGAATTTTGAGTCTAAGGTCGGAGCCCATGACACCCGTACCAAAGGGCAGCCTGTGCCGATGATGGTCAATGCATGTGCCATCACCATGCGCCATCATGTGCCATTGATGGCCGAGGCCTTGGTCGAAGTTTGAGTTTGAGCCATGGTGCACATGCTGGGCTCGGGCATGTGCTGGTGCCACATTTTTTTCACCTGGGGCACCGTCGTCGGAGCATCGCTAGAGAACCTAACCGACAGCATTGGGGGTTCTGGCGATTGGGGAGGCCGAGGGGGTGTGCGTAGATGTTGTACCATGGGTGCTGGTACTTGGCCCTTATATTGGCCCCCCCATCCCTCATCAAACCTTGAGAACTCACACCCCCTTAAAGAGCATTTGAGATTTTATAGGTTTGCTCCCAATAGCCATTAAAGTGTCTGAAATGGGGACATTTTTTTCAAACGGTCACAAAATCTTCTCCACTTCGAGTTTTTAGCTGAATTTGTTTGTGTGTGACAACAAAAATAAAAAGGATCACGTCTACCAAATTTGGGGCCAAAACTCCTTCTAAAAAAATTTTAAAAAAATCTCGAACTGTAAAAAGTTTCAAAAATCGTGACAAATAGAAAACGGGTCGTCTTGCCATGAAACTTCACATGAAGGCTTAGGGGACCATTGTATGAATTTAAAAGCCATAAAAATGGCATTGGCACGGCAGAAATATGAAGATGTGCCTGAACCCACATACCACTCAATCAATCCATGACTTGTGTATGCCGCCTCTTTGGTCGGCTAACTGCCCGCACGCTCGTTTCATGGGTTGACTTAGGCATACGTAGTGCGCTACCAGTCTAAGATTGAACCGGACCAAGGGTTACGGTAGCAGGACCTGCAGTGGGATCGACAGCACGTAGAGAGGACTGAGTCGATCCCTGGCTTACGCATCCTGCCTCTCTGGTCGGCTGAGCGCCCACACGCTCGTTTCGTGGGTTGACTTAGCCATATGGAGTTCATCCCCAGTCTAAGCATACGGAGTTCATTCCCAGTCTAAGATCAGACAGGACTGAGGGTTGCAGCAGCAGGACCAGCAGCAGGATCGGTAACACGCAGGAGTGGATCGGGCTGATCCCTGGCTTGCGCATTCCACCTCTCCGGCAGGCTGAGCACCTGCACACTCGTTTTATGGGTTGGCTTAGGCATACGAGTTAATTTCATGTCTATGCCCCAGCCGAACCGAGGGTTATGGTAGCGGGACTGACAGCATGCAGAGGGGGACTAGGTCGATCCCCGGCTTACGCATTATGCCTCTCCGGTCGGCTCAGTGCCCGCATGCTCGTTTCATGGGTTGACTTAGGCATACGGAGTTGATTCCCAATCTAAGCATACGGAGTTCATTCCCAGTCTAAGATTAGGCCAACAGTGGGATCGACAGCAGCATGCAGAGAGGGATCAGGTCGATCCTCAGCTTGCGCATCCTACCTCTCTGGTCGGCTGAGCGCCCGCACGCTCATTTCATGGAATGACTTAGGCATATGGAGTTCATTCCTGGTATAAGCTCCAACCGAATTGAGGGACCTACAGCTAGATTGACAGCACGCAGAGGGGGATCGGGTCAATCCTTGGCTTGCGCATTCTGGCTTTTCGACCGATTGAGCACCATTCGCTCATTTCATGGGTTGACTTAGGTATACGCAGTGCATTCCTAGTCTCGACCAACTAAGGGACAAAGGCTATCGACGGTGTTTGGGGCAACAACCGAGGGGGACCAGCAATAGGATCTTTGGTCTGCTCGCGCATCCTACCCCCAACGGTCAGTTTGATGCCCATACACTCATTTCAGGGGCCGACCGAGGCTCAGCATGTGCCGATGGTGGTCGAGGCAACTGCTTGTGCCACGACCCAGCATGTGCCGATGCTGTTTGATGCAACCGCCCGCACCAGTGGCCATCTTGTGCCGATGGTGGTCAAGGCAATCACCCGTACCAAGGGTCGGCATGTGCTGATGGTGATCGAGGCAACCGTCCGTACCAAGGCCCAGCTTATGCCGATGGCGGTCGAGGCAAGTGCCCATACCAAAGGGCAGCCTGTGCCGATGATGGTCAATGCATGTGCCATCACCATGCGCCATCATGTGCCATTGATGGTTGAGGCCTTGGCCGAAGTTCAATTTTGAGCCACGGTGCACATGCTGGGCTCGGGCATGTGCTGGTGCCACATTTTTTTCGCCCGGGGCACCATCGTCGGAGAACCTAGCCGACGGCATTGGAGGTTTCAACGATTGGGGGGTCGGGAGGTGTGCGCACATGATGTGCGATGGGTGCTGGTACTTGGCCCTTATATTGGCCCCCTATCCCTCATCAAACCTCGAGAACTCACACCCCCTTAAAGAGCATTTGAGATTTTATAGGTTTGCTCCCAGTAGCCAATAAAGTGTTTGAAATGGGGACATTTTTTTCAAATGGTCACAAAATATTCTCCACTTCGAGTTTTTAGCTTAATTGTCATGTGCATGCCAACAAAAATACAAGGATCACGTCTACCAAATTTAGGGCCAAAACTCCTTCTAAAAAAACTTTAAAAAATCCTGAACCATAAAAAGTTTTGAAAATCATGAAAAATAGAAAACGGGTCGTCTTGCCACGAAACTTCACATGAAGGCTTAGGGGACCATTGTATGAATTTACAAGACATAAAAATGGTGTTGGCATGGCAGAAATATGAAGATGTGCCTGAACCCACCTACCACTCGATCGATCCATGACTTGCACGTTCCGCCTCTCCGGCTGGCTAAGTGCCCTCACACTCGTTTCATGGGTTGACTTAGGCATATGTAGTGCGCTCCCAGTCTAAGATCAGACCGGATCGAAAGTTGCAGCAGCAGGACCCGCAGCGGGATCGACAGCACACAAAGGGGACCGGGTCGATCCCCGGCTTGCACATACATAGTTCATTCCTGGTCTAAGCCCCAACTAGATCAAGGGACCTGTAGTGGAATCGACAACATGCAGAGGGGGATCGGGTCGATCCTTTGCTTACATATTCTGGCTCTCCCGCTGACTGAGAGCTCGCACGCTCGTTTCATGGGTTGACATAGCCATACGTAGTGTATTCTCGGTCTCGACCAACCAACGGCTAGACGCTATCGACAATGTTGGGGCAACAACTGAGGGGGACCAGCAGTGGGATCCTTGGTCAGCTTGCACATATCGCCCCCAACGGTCGGTTCGGTGCTCACATGCTCGTTTTGGGGGCCGATCGGGGCTCGACATGTGCCGATGGTGGTCGAGGAAATTGCCTTCACCATGACCCAGCATGTGCCGATGGTGTTCAATGCAACTACCCGCACTAGGGGCATTCTTGTGCCGATGGTGGTCGAGGCAACCACTCGCACCAGGGCCCAGCTTGTGTCGATGGTGATCAAGGCAAGTGCTCGTACCAAACGATAACCTGTGCCGATGATGGTCGATGCATGTGCCATCACCATGCGCCGTCATGTGCCATTGATGGTCAAGGCCTTGGCTGAAGTTCAATTTTGAGCCACGGTGCACATGCTGGGCTCGGATATGTGCTGGTGCCACATTTTTTTCACCCAGGGCACCATCACCGGAGAACCTAACTAGAGGCATTGGGGGTTCCGATGATTGGGGGGCCGGGGGGTGTGCGCACATGATGTGCGATGGGTGCTGGTACCTGGCCTTTATATTGGCCCTCTATCCCTCATCAAATCTCTAGAACTCACACCCCTTTAAAGAGCATTTGAGGTTTTATAGGTTTGCTCCTAGTAGCCATTAAAGTGTTTGAAATTGGGACATTTTTTTCAAATGGCCACAAAATCTTCTCCACTTTGAGTTTTTAGCTCAATTTGTTTGTGGGTGCCAACAAAAATACAAGGATCATGTCTACCAAATTTGGGGTCAAAACTCCTTCTAAAAAAATTTTAAAAAATCCCGAACCGTAAAAAGTTTCAAAAATCGTGAAAAATAGAAAACGGGTCGTCTTGCCACAAAACTTCACATGAAGGCTTAGGGGACCATTTTATGAATTTACAAGCCATAAAAATGGCATTGGCATGGCAAAAATATGAAGATGTGCCTGAACCCACTTACCACTCGATCGATCCACGCCTTACGCATCCCGCCTTTTCGGCAGGCTAAGTGCCCGCATGATCGTTTCGTAGGTTAGCTTAGGCGTACATAGTGCACTCCCAATCTAAGATCAGATCAGATCGAGGGTTACGACAGCATGATCCACAGCGGGATCAGCAGCACACAAAGGGGATCTGGTCGATCCCCGGCTTGCTTATGCTGCCTCTCTGGCTGGCTGAGCGCCCACACGCTCATTTCATGGGTTGGCTTACGCATACGGAGTTCATCCCCAGTCTAAGCATACGGAGTTCATTCCCAGTCTAAGATCAGACCGAACCAAGGGTTGCGACAGCAGGATCGGTAGCACGCAAGAGGGGACCGGGTTGATCCCTGGCTTGCGCATTCTGCCTCTCCGGTTGGCTGAGTGCCCGCACGCTCGTTTCGTGGGTTGGCTTAGGCATACAGAGTTCATTCCATGTCTAACCCCAGCCAGACTGACGATTGTGGCAGTGGGGCCGATAACAAGCAGAGGGGGATCGAGCCGATCCCCGACTTGTGCATTATGCCTCTCCGACTGGCTCAGCACTTGCACACTCATTTCATGGGTTGACTTAGGCATACGGAGTTCATTCCCAGTCCAAGCATACAGAGTTCATTCCCAGTCTAAGACAGACCAACAGCGGGATCGACAGCAGCATGCAGAGGAGGATCGGGCCAAACCTCAGCTTACGCATCCTACCTCTCCGGCCGGCTGAGTGCCCGCATGCTCGTTTTGTGGGTTGACTTAGGAATACGGAGTTCATTCACGGTCTAAGCCCAAACCGGACTGAGGGACCCGTATCAAGATCGACAGCACGCAGAGGGGATCGATCCATGACTTGCGCATCTCACCTCTTCGGTCGGCTCAGTACCTGCATGCTCGTTTCATGCATTTTCTTAGGCATACGTATTGCTCTCGCAGTCTAAGATCAGATCGGATCGAGGGTTGCAGTAGCAGGACCAACAGCGGGATCAACAGCACGCAGAGGGTACCGGGTTGATCCCTGACTTACGCATCCTGCCTCTCTGGCCGGCTGAGCGCCCGCACGCTCATTTCGTGGGTTGACTTAGGCATACAGAGTTCATCCCCAGTCTAAGCATATGGAGTTCATTCCCAGTCTAAGATCGGATTGTATCGAGGGTTGCGACAGCTGGACCAGTAACAGGATCGACAGCACATAGGGGGGACCGGGTCGATCCCCGGCTTGCGCATTTTGCCTCTCTGATTGGTTGAGCGATCGTAGGCTCGTTTCGTGGGTTAGCTTAGGCATACGGAGTTCATTCCATGTCTAAGCCCTAACCGGACCGAGGGTTGTGGCAGTCGGATCGACAGCACGCAGAAGGGGACCGGGTCGATCCTCGGTTTGTGCATTATGCCTCTCTGATCGGCTCAGCACCCGTACGCTCATTTCATGGGTTGACTTAGGCATACGGAGTTCATTCCCAGTCTAAGATCGGATCGGTAGCAGGATCGACAGTAGCATGCAGATGGGGACTGGGCTGATCTTCGGCTTGCGCATCCTGCCTCTCCGATTGGTTAAGCGTCTGCACGCTCGTTTCATGGGTTGACTTAGGCATACGAAGTTCATTACTGGTCTAACCCCAACCGAACCGAGGGACCTACAGTGGGATCGATCACACACAGAGAGGGATCGGGCTGATCCTCGACTTACCATTTGGCTCTCCGGCCGACTGAGCACCCGCATTCCCGATCTCGACCAACCAATGGCCAGAGGCTATCGACCTCGTTTGGGGAATAACCAAGGGGGACCAGCAGCGGGATCCTTGGCCGGCTCGTGCATCCCATCCCCAGCGGTCGGCTCCGTGCCCACACTCTCATTTTGAGGGCCGATCGGGGCTCGACATGTGCCGATGGTGGTCGAGGCAACCACTCGCACCATAGCCCAGCATGTGCCGATGGTGCTCGATGCAACCGCCTGCACCAGGGGCTATCTTGTGCTGATGGTGGTTGAGGTAATCGCCCACACCAAGGGCTGGCATGTGTCGATGGTGATCGAGGCAACCGCCCACACCAAGGCCTAGCTTGTACCGATGGCAGTCGAGGCAAGTGCCCGTACCAAAGGGCAGCCTGTGCCGATGATGGTCGATGCATTTGCCATCACCATGCGCTATCATGTGCCATTAATAGTCGAGGCCTTTGCCGAAGTTTGATTTTGAGCCACGATGCACATGTTGGGCTCGGGCATGTGCTGGTGCCACCTTTTTTTCGCTCGAGGCACCATCATCAGAGAACCTAACCGACGACATTGGGGGTTCCGGTGATTAGGGGGCTGGTGGGTGTGTGCACATGATGTGCGATGGGTGCTGGTACTTGGCCCTTATATTGGCCCCCTATCCCTCATCAAACCTCGAGAACTCACACCCCCTTAAAGAGCATTTGAAATTTTATAGGTTTTCTCCTAGTAGCCATTAAAGTGTCTAAAATTGGGACATTTTTTTCAAACGGTCACAAAATCTTCTCCACTTCGAGTTTTTAGCTGAATTTGTTTATGTGTGCCAACAAAACTACAAGGATCACATCTACCAAATTTGGGGCCAAAACTCCTTCTAAAAAAATTTTAAAAAATCCCGAACCGTAAAAAGTTTCAAAAATTGTGAAAAATAAAAAACGGGTCGTCTTGCCACGAAACTTCACATGAAGGCTTAGGGGACCATTTTATGAATTTACAAGCCATAAAAATGGCATTGGCACGACAGAAATATGTAGATGTTCCTGAACCCACCTACCACTCGATCGATCCACGGCTTGCGCATCCCACCTATTCGGCCGGCTAAGTGCCCGCATGCTTGTTTCGTAGGTTGGCTTAGGTGTACGTAGTGCACTCCTAGTCTAAGATCGAACCGGACCGAGGGTTACGATAGCATGATCCGTAGCAGGATTAGCAACATGCAGAGGGGACCAGGTCGATCCCCGACTTGCGCATCCTGCCTCTCTGGCCGGCTGAGCGCCCGCATGCTCATTTCGTGGGTTGACTTAGGTATACGAAGTTCATCCCCAGTCTAAGCATACGGAGTTCATTCACAATCTAAGATCAGATCAGACCGAGGGTTGCAGTAGCAGGATCGACGGCAAGCATGGGAGGACCGGGCTGATCCCTGGCTTATGCATTCTGCCTCTCCGGCTGGCTGAGTGCCCGCACGCTCGTTTCATGGGTTGGCTTAGGCATACGGAGTTCATTCCATGTCTAAGCCCCAGCCAGACTGATGTTTTTGGCAGTGGGGCCGATAACATGCAGAAGGGGATTGAGCCGATCCCCGACTTGCACATTATGCCTCTCTGACTGGCTCAGCGACTGCACGCTCGTTTTGTGGGTTGACTTAGGCATACGGAGTTCATTCCCAATCCAAGCATACAGAGTTCATTCCTGTCTAAGATCGGACCAGCAGCGGGATCGGCAGCAGCACGCAGAGGGGATCGGGCCGATCCTCAGCTTACGCATCCTACCTCTCCGACCGGCTGAGTGCCCGCATGCTTATTTTGTGGGTTGACTTAGGCATACGGAGTTCATTCCCGGTCTAAGCCCAAATCGGACTGAGGGACTCGCATCAAGATCGGCAGCACGTAAAGGGGATCGGGTCGATCCTCGACTTGTGTATCCTGCCTCTCTGGTCGGCTGAGTGCCCGCACGCTCGTTTCGTGGGTTGACTTAGGCAAACGGAGTTCATCCCCTATCTAAGCATACGAAGTTCATTCCTAGTCTAAGATCAGACCGAATCGAAGGTTGTGGTAGCAGGACCAGTAGTAGGATCGGTAGCATGCAGGGGGGATCGGGTCGATCCCTGGCTTATGTATTCTACCTCTTCGGCTTGCTGAGTGCCCGCACGCTCGTTTCCTAGGTTGGCTTTGGCATACGGAGTTCATTCCATGTCTAAGCCCTAATCGGACCAAGGGTTGTGGCAGCAGGACCTGTAGCACGCAGAGGGGGACCAGGCCGATCTTCGGCTTATGCATTATGCCTCTCCGACTAGTCCAGCGTCCACACGCTCATTTCGTGGTTTGACTTAGGCATACGGAGTTCATTCCCAGTCAAAGAACGGACCGGTAGTGGGATCGACAGTAGCACACAGAGGGGGATCGGATCGATCCTCGGCTTACGCATCCTGCCTTTCCGACCAGCTGAGTGCCCGTATGCTCATTTTATGGGTTGACTTAGGCATATAGAGTTCATACCCGGTCTAAGCCCCAATCGGACCAAGGGACCCGTAGCGGGATCGACAGCACGTAGAGAGGGATCGAATCGATCCTCGACATGCGCAATCTGGCTCTCCGATCAACTGAACACCCACACGCTCATTTCATGGGTTGACTCAGGCATACGTAGTGCATTCTCGATCTCGACCAACCAAGGGCCAAAGGTTATCGATGGCATTTGGGGCAACAATCGAGGGGGACCAGCAGCGGGATCCTTCGTTAGATCGTGCATCCCGCCCCCAGCGGTCGGTTTGATGCCCTCACGCTCGTTTCGAGGGCCGATCGAGGCTCGACATGTGCCAATGGTGGTCGAGGCAACCGCCCGCACCAAGGGCCATCTTGCACCGATGGTAGTCAAGGCAATCGCCTGCACCAAGGGCCGGCATGTACCGATGGTGATCGAGGCATCTACCAGTACCAGGGCCCAGCTTGTGCCGATGGCAGTCGAGGTAAGTGCCTGTACCAAAGGGCAAACTGTGTCCATGATGGTCGATGCATGTGCCATCACCATGCACCATCATGTGCCATTGATGGTCGAGGCTTTGGCTGAAGTTCGATTTTGAGCCATGGTGCACATGCTGGGCTCGGGCATGTGCTGGTGCCACATTTTTTTTACCCAGGGCACCATCGCTAAAGCATTGCCAGAGAACCTAACCGACGGCATTGGGGGGGCCGGGGGGTGGGCGCATATGATGTGCGATGGGTGCTGGTACTTGGCCCTTATTTTGGCCCCCTATCCCTCATCAAACCTCGAGAACTCACACCGCCTTAAAGAGCATTTGAGATTTTATAGGTTTGCTCCCAGTAGCCATTAAAGTGTCTGAAATGGAGACATTTTTTTTCAAACGGTCACAAAATCTTCTCCATTTCGAGTTTTTAGTTGAATTTTTTTGTGCATGCCAACAAACAGGATCAGTAGCACACAGGGGGGGTCGGGTCGATCGCTGGCTTGCGCATTCTGCTCTCCGACTGGCTGAGCCCCCGCATGCTGGTTTCATGGGTTGGCTTAGGCATACGGAGTTCATTCCATGTCTAACCCCCAACCGGATCGAGTGTTGTGGCAGCAGGACCGACAGCACTAGAGGGGGATCGGGCCGATCCTCGGCTTGCACATTATACCTATCTGGCCTACTCAGTGCCTGTACGCTCGTTTCGTGGGTTGACTTAGGCATACGGAGTTCATTCCCAGTCTAAGCATACGAAGTTCATTCTCAGTCTAAGATCGTACCGACAGCAGCACGTAGAGGGGGATCGGGCTAATCCTCGGCTTGTGCATCCTGCCTCTCCGGCCGACTGAGCGCCCGCACGCTCGTTTCATGGGTTGACTTAGGCATATGGAGTTCATTCTCGCTCTAAGCCTCAACTGGACCGAGGGACCTGCAGCGGGATCGGCAGCACATAGAGGGGGACCGAGTCGATCCTCAACTTGCGCATTCTGGCTTTTCGGTCGGTTGAGTGCCCGCACGCTCGTTTCATGGGTTGACTTAGGCATACGTAGTGCATTCCCGATCTCGACCAATCAAGGGCCAGAGGTAATCGATGCTGTTTGGGGCAATAATCGAGGGGGACCAGCAGCAGGATCCTTGGTGGGTCGTGCATCTCGACCCCAGTGGTCGGCTCGATGCCCGCACGCTCATTACGGGGGCCGACTGGGGCTCGGCATGTGTCGATGGTGGTCGAGGCAACCGCCTGCACCACGGCCCAACATGTGCCGATGGTGTTTGATGCAACCGCCCGCTCCTGGGGCCATCTTGTACAGTTGGTGCTCGAGGCAATCGCCCGCACCAAGGGTCGGCATGTGTCGATGGTGATTTAAAATGGGGACATTTTTTTCAAACGATCACAAAATCTTCTCCACTTCATGTTTTTAGCTGAATTTTTTTGTCTGTGCCAACAAAAATATAAGGATGACGTCTACCAAATTTGGCAGCATGCAGAGAGGGATCGGGTCGATTCCCGGCTTGCGCATTATGCCTCTCCGGCCTGCTCAATGCCCGCATGCTTGTTTCATGGGTTGACTTAGGCATACGGAGTTCATTCCCAGTCTAAGCATACGGAGTTCATTCCTAGTCTAAGATCGGACCGAAAGCAGCACGTAGAGGGGGATCGGGCCAATCTTCAACTTGCGCATCCTGCCTCTCCGGTTGGCTGAGCACCTGCATGCTTGTTTCATGGGTTGACTTAGGCATACAGAGTTCATTCTCGGTCTAAGCCCCAACCGGACCGAGGGACCCATAGCGGGATCAACAGCACACAGAGGGGGATTGAGCCAATCCTTGACTTGAACATGCTAGCTCTCCAGTCGACTGAGCACCCACACGCTCGTTTTATGGGTTGACTTAGGCATACATAGTGCATTCCCGACCTCGACCAATCAAGGCCCAGAGGCTATCGATGGTGTTTGGGGCAACAATCGAGGGGGACCAACAGGGGATCCTTGTTCGGCTCGCGCATCCCACCCCAGTGGTTGGTTCGATGTCCGCACGCCCATTTCGGGGGCCGAGCCTCTGTGTCGATGGTGGTCGAGGAAACTGCCCGCACCACGGCCTAGCATGTGTCGATGGTGTTCGATGCAACCGCCCGCACCAGGGGCCATCTTATGCCGATGGTGGTCGAGGCAATCGCCCGCACCAAGGGTCGGCATGTATCGATGGTGATTGAGGCAACCGCTCGTACCAGGGCCCAGCTTGTGCCTATGGCGGTCGAGGCAAGTGCCCGTACCAAAGGGCAGCCTGTACCGATGATGGTCGATGCATGTGCCATCCCATGCACGATCATGTTCCATTGATGGTTGAGGCCTTGGTCGAAGTTCGATTTTGAGCCACGGTGTACATTCTAGGCTCAGGTATGTGCCGGTGTCACATTTTTTTCGCTTGAGGCACCATCGACGGAGCATCGACAGAGCATCGTCGGAGAACCTAACCGACGGCATTACGGGTTCCGACGATTGGAGGGGCCGGGGGGTGTGCGCACATGACGTGAGATGGGTGCTGGTACCTAGCCCTTATATTGGCCCCCTATCCCTCATCAAACCTCGAGAACTCATACCCCCTTAAAGAGCATTTGAGATTTTATAGGTTTGCTCCCAGTAGCCATTAAAGTGTCTGGAATGGGGACATTTTTTTGAAACGGTCACAAAATCTTCTCCATTTCGAGTTTTTAGCTGAATTTGTTTGTGCGTGCCAACAAAAATACAAGGATCATGTCTACCAAATTTGCAACCAAAAATCCTTCTAAAAAAATTTTAAAAAATCTTGAACCGCAAAAAGTTTTGAAAATCATGAAAAATAGAAAACGGGTCGCCTTGCCATGAAACTTCACAAGAAGGCTTAGGGGACCATTGTTTGAATTTACAAGCCATAAAAATGGCATTGGCATGGCAGAAATATGAAGATGTGCCTAAACCCACCTACCACTCGATCGATCCATCTTGTGCATCTCGCCTCTCCGGTCGGCTAAGTGCCCGCACGCTCGTTTCGTGGGTTGACTTAGGCATGCGTAGTGTGCTTCCAGTCTAAGAACGGACCGAACTGAGGGATACGGCATTACAACCCGCAGCGGATCGACAGCACATAGAGGGGGACCGGGCCGATCCTTGACTTGTGCATTCAGGCTCTCCAGCCGGCTGAGCGCCTGCACGTTCGTTTCATAGGTTGACTTAGGCATACATAGTACATTCTCAGTCTCGACCAATCAAGGGCCAGAGGCTATCGACGGCGTTTGGGGCAACAACCGAGGGGGACCAACAGTGGGATCCTTGGTCGGCTCACGCATCCCACCCCCAGTGGTTGGTTTGATGTATGCACGCTCGTTTTGGGGGCCGACTGGGCTCGGCATGTGTTGACGGTGGTCGAGGCAACCACCCGCACCAGAGGCCATCTTGTGCCAATGGTGGTCGAGGCAATCACTCGCACCAAGGGCCGGCATGTGCCAATGGTGATCGAGGCAACCGCCCACACCAAGGCCCAGCTTGTGCCGATGGTGGTCGAGGCAAGTGCCCGTACCAAAGGGTAGCCTGTGCCGATAATGGTCGATGCATGTGCCATCGCCATACACCATCATGTGCCATTGATGGTCGAGGCCTTGACCGAAGTTTGATTTTGAGCCACGGTGCACATGCTGGGATTGGGCATGTGCTAGTGCCACATTTTTTTTGCTCGGGGCACCATCGTCGGAGCATCGTCGGAGAACCTAACCGGCAGCATTGGGGTTCCAGTGATTGGGGGGCCGGGGGGTGTACGCACATGATGTGCGGTGGGTGCAGGTACTTAGCCCTTATATTGGCCCCCTATCCCCCATCAAACCTCGAGAACTCACACCCCCTTAAAGAGCATTTGAGATTTTATAGGTTTGCTCCTAATAGCCATTAAAGTGTCTGAAATAGGGACATTTTTTTGAAACGGTCACAAAATCTTCTCCACTTTGAGTTTTTAGCTGAATTTTTTTGAGAGGGCCAACAAAAATACAAGGATCACGTCTACCAAATTTGGGGCCAAAACTCCTTCTAAAAAATTTTAAAAAATCCTGAACCATAAAAAGTTTCAAAAAACGTGAAAAATAGAAAACGGGTCATCTTGCCACGAAACTTCACACAAAGGCTTAGGGGACCATTGTATGAATTTACAAGCCATAAAAATGGCATTGGCATGGCAGAAATATGAAGATGTGCCTGAACCCACCTACCACTTGATCGATCCATGGCTTACACATCCCGGCTCTCCGACCAGCTAAGTGCCCGCACGCTCGTTTCGTGGGTTGACTTAGGCATACAGAGTGCACTCCCAGTCTAAGATTGGACTAGATCGAGGGTTGCGACAGCAGGACTTGCAGTTGGATCGATAGCACCTAGAGGGGATCGGGTCGATCCCCAGCTTGCGTATCCTGCCTCTCTAGCCGGTTGAGCGCCCGTGCTCTCGTTCCGTGGGTTGACTTAGGCATACGGAGTTCATCTCCATTCTAAGCATACGAAAGTCATTCCCAGCCTAAGATTAGGCCAGACCGAGGGTTACGGTAGCAGGACCAGTAATAGGATCAACAGCACATAAGGGGGATCGGGCCGATCCCCGACTTGTGCATTCTGCCTCTTCAATAGGCTGAGCACCCGCACATTCGTTTCATGGGTTGGCTTAGGCATACGGAGTTCATTCCATGTCTAAGCCCCAACCGGACTGAGGGTTGTGGCAACGGGACTGGCAGCACGCAGAGGGGGTTGACTTAGGCATACGGAGTTCATTCCTGGTCTAAGCCCCAACCGGATCGAGGGACCCGAAACGGGATCGACAGCACGCAGAAGGGGATCAGGCCGATCCTTGACTTGCGCATTCTGGCTCTCCGACCGGTTGAGCGCTCGGACGCTCACTCCATGGGTTGACTTAGGCATACGTAGTGCATTCCCGATCTCGACCAACCAAGGGCCAGAGGTTATCGACAGCATTTGGGGCAACAACCGAGGGGGACCAGCAGCGGGATCCTTGGTTGGCTCGCACATCCCACCCCCAGCTGTCAGTTCGATGCTCACACGCTCGTTTTGGGGGCCAACCAGGGTTCAGCATGTACCGATGGTGGTCGAGGCAACCGCCCACACTATGGCCCAACATGTGCCGATGGTGTTCGATGCAACAACCCGCACCAGGGGCCATCTTGGGCCAATGCTGGTCGAGGCAACCGTTCGCACTAGGGCCCAACTTGTGCCGATTACGGTCGAGGCAAGTGCCCATACCAAAGGGCAGCTAGTGCCAATAATGGTCGATGCATGTGCCATCACCATGCGCCATCATGTGCCATTGATGGTCGAGGCCTTGGTCGAAGTTCAATTTTGAGCCACGAAGCACAAGCTGGGCTCAGGCATGTGCTGGTGCCACATTTTTTTCCCCCAGGGCACCATCACCGGAGCATCGCCAGAGAACCTAATCGACGGCATTGGGGGTTCCAATGATTGGGGGGGCCGGGGGTGTGCGCACATGATGTGCGATGGGTGCTGGTACTTGGCCCTTATATTGGCCCCCTATCCCTCATCAAACCTTGAGAACTCACACCCCCTTAAAGAGCATTTGAGATTTTATAAGTTTGCTCCCAGTCGCCATTAGAGTGTCTGAATTTTGGACATTTTTTTCAAACGATCACAAAATGTTCTCCACTTCGAGTTTTTAGCTGAATTTGTTTGTGCGTGCCAACAAAAATACAAGGATCACATCTATCAAATTTAGGGCCAAAACTCCTTTTAAAAAAATTTTAAAAAATCTCGAACCGTAAAAAGTTTCAAAAATCATGAAAAATAGAAAATGGGTCGTCTTGCCATGAAACTTCACATGAAGGCTTAGGGGACCATTGTATGAATTTACAAGCCATGAAAATGGCATTGGCACAGTAGAAATATGAGATGTGCCTGAACCCACCTACCACTCGATCGATCCACGGTTTGAGCATCCCGCCTCTCGGTCGGCTAAGTGCCCGCACGCTGGTTTCGTGGGTTGACTTAGGCATGCGTAGTGTGCTTCCAGTCTGAGAACGGACCGGATTGAGGGATGCGGCATTACGACCCACAGTGGGATCGACAGCACGTAAAGGGGATCGGATCGATCCTCGACTTACGCATCCTGCCTCTCTGGCCGACGGAGCGCCCGCACGCTCGTTTCATGGGTTGAATTAGGCATACGGAGTTCATCCCCAGTCTAAGCATACGGAGTTCATTCCCAGTCTAAGATCAGATCAAACCGAAGGTTATGATAATAGGACCAGCAGCAGGATAGACAGCATATCGAAGGGAACCGAGCCAATCCCCGACTTATACATTCTGTCTCTCTGGTCGGCTGAGCCCTCACAAGCTCGTTTCGTGGGTTGGCTTAGGCATACAGAGTTCATTCCATATCTAAGCCTCAACCGGATCGAGGGTTGTGGTACATGGACCGATAGCACGCAGAGAAGGATCGAGTCGATCCTTGACTTACGTATTATGCCTCTTCAGCCTGCTCAATGCCCGCATTCTCGTTTCGTGGGTTGACTTAGGCATACGAAGTTCATTCCCAGTCTAAGCATACGGAGTTCATTCCCAATCTAAGATCGGACAGGCAATAGCACGCAGAGGGGGACCGGGCTGATCCTTGGCTTATGATCCTGCCTCTCCGACTGGCTAAGTGCCCGCACACTCATTTCGTGGGTTAACTTAGGCATACGAAGTTCATTCTCGGTCTAAGCCCCAACCAGACCGAGGGACCCATAGCGAGATCGATAGCACACAGAGGTGGATCGGGTAGATCCTCGGCTTGTGCATTCTGGCTCTCTGGCTGGTTGAACGCCCGTACGGTTGTTTCTTGGGTTAACTTAGGCATACGTAGTGCATTCTTGATCTTGACCAATTAGGGGCCAGAGGCTATCGACGGCGTTTGGGGTAACAACTGAGGGGGACCAGCAATGAGATCCTTCGTTGGCTCGAGCATCCCGCCCCCAGCGGTTGGTTCGATGCCCACACACTTGTTTTAGGGGTTGATCGAGGCTCAACATGTGCCAATGGTGGTCGAGGCAACTGCCCGCACCACGACCCAGCATGTACCAATGGTGTTCGATGCAACCGCCCGCACCAAGAGCCATCTTGTGTCGATGGTGGTTGAGGCAACCACCCACACCAAAGGCCTGTATGTGCCGATGGTGATAGAGGCAACTGCCCACACCAGGGCCCAGCTTGTGCTGATGGTGAGTGAGGCAAGTGCCCGTGTCACGCCCTGGGCGGGCGGGCCAGCAAGCGAGCTAGAGGTTGAGGCTCACAGACTAGGCGTACTGGCAGGTATCTATGTGTAAAGCCTAGCAAACGAGTTCAGAATGCCCACCCAACTTGCAGGCTAGCCCGTGAGACCAAGGCCTGGCATACAAGTTGCCCGCACCACATCTAGAAGGGTCTAAGATGCTGGGCACGCAAGGGAAGCTTCTGAAAGTAGGCAGGATCAGTAGGAGCATCCTGGCAGATTTGGTTGACCTTGAAAATCAAGAGTTAGCATCCTGATTGATTGTAATTTGTATAATCTCTTGATTTTAGCCTTTATTCTAGGGATATTGCCATTAAGTGTAGCTGGAGCCTCAACTATAAATAGAGGGCTACTCCACCCTCATTTGTACACCATCAAACACTTCTGTTTCAGTGAATACAAGAGCATTTCCAGAATTCTACCTTCTTATCCTATTTCTTTTTAACTTATGTAATCAGCCCTTCCTACTATTCTAGTGCCCGCACGCTTGTATTTTAGGCTGACTTAGGCATAAAGGAGGAGATTCCAAGCCTAAGGTCGCACGATTTCTGAGTCTAAGGTCGGAGCCCATGACAGTTGGTATCAGAGCAAGTTCGATTCTGCGTGTTTGTGTTGTGCAGGTTAGATCATGATTGAGGAGATGGCATCCCAAAGCGACATTGCTAGCCAATAGCCAGAGGCCTTTTAACATGGGCGTGGAAGAGGCAAGAAAGCTAGTTCTAGAGATATCTGGTCTACCATGGACGGTAGACTGGCCAAAGTGGAGGTGACCATGGGCGACATGGGGAGAAGTTTGAAGAAGTAGAGACTCACATTGCATCGCTAGACTCCATGGGGGAAGAGATCCAAAGTGAGCTATAAGCTGCTCCCAACAACGGCATGGACGTGATCACCCAGAAGAATAAGGCCTTGGAGGCTGAAGTGCTGACCTTGCGCGATGGCATTGAGGCCATGCGCCAGCGGATGGAAAAGCTTACCAATGAGTTTGTTGCTTGCAAGACTGCCATTGGGAATGGCATGTTTATCGGAGTGTCCAAATCCAGATTGGAGGTCCCCAAGCCTAAGGAGATCAAGGGGACTAGGGTGGCCAAGGAAGTAGACAACTACCTTCGGGGTATGGAGCAGTACTTCTAGGCCATGGGCATGCAAGACGAGGCAATAAAGGTAAGCACCACTGCTATGTATCTCACTGATGTAGCCTTATTGTGGTGAAGGCACAGGTGTGATGATATCAGGCGTGGGAGCATCAAGATTGGAACCTGGGCAGAGTTCCAAAAAGAGTTCAGAGAACAATTTTACCCGGAGTATGCTGATGATAAGGCACAGGCAAAGTTACGCTAGCTTAGCCAGTAAAGGGACAAGGGAATATGTTAAAAAATTCTCTGAACTGATGCTACAGATCTCAAATCTAGTCGAGAAGGATGCCTTATTTGCTTTCATGGATGGGTTGAAGCCATGGGTGAAGCATAAGCTACAAAAGAGGGGAGTTCATGACTTGGCTAAAGCCATGACTACTGCTGAGGCCTTGATAGAGTTCAAGCCTCTGAACAAGTTCGAGTCTTCCAAGCCCAAGGGTAAGGGCAGGGATGATAGGGACTGAAAGAAGCATTCCAAGGGGAAGGACCGTGACCGAGGGTCCAAGGATGGAGACTGAGATCGTTTAACCACGGATGGCAAAAAGAAGCCACCAGCAGGCAAATGGAAAACAAAGGGGGATCGAGAGCCACTAGCATGCTACCTATGTGGAGGGAGCCACATAGCGTGCAATTGCCCATAAAAGGGCAAGCTGGCTACTATAGACAAGGAGTCTGACGAGGAGCCAGAGTTAAGGGTAGCAAAGCTAGGGTCGTTAGTGCTTAATGCTATTTAGAGTAAGGGGAGCCACAAGCCAAAGGGCTTAATGTTTATGGATCTAATGGTTGTGGGTCAGAAGGTGAGTGCACTGGTGGACACAAGTGTCTCACATCTTTTTATTTCAGGTGATGGAGCCCGAAAGCTCAAACTAAAGGTGCAGAAAGGGACTAGTACCATTAAAACAGTGAACTCCAAGGAAGTTCCAGCCATTGGAGTAGCACGGGGAGTGGAGTTACAGCTTGGAGACTGGAAAGGCAAGGAGACCATTGAGGTAATACCCCTTGACAACTATGAGTTTGTGATTGGGTTAGATTTTCTTGTTCGGATTAACACCCTCCTTGTGCCTTTTGTCGATTGTGTTTGCATCTTAGATGCATGGTGCCAATGCCTAGTGCCATTGAGGAGAGGGTCTGGAGTTGGGTCGCGGGTGGTGTCAGCCATCCAATTTGCCAAGGCAGTAAGCAGACAAGAAGACACCTTTTTGGTAGCCCTAAAATATGATGAGCCAAGGGAGAATGAGACCGAGTCACCCTTGAAGGTGCTAACGGTGTTGAAGACCTTTAGTGATGTGATGCCCGTAAAGCTGCCTAGCAAGCTACCACCTAAGAGAGAGGTGGACCATAAGATCAAGCTAGTTTTCGAGGCCAAGCCACCAACCAGGGCCCCTTACTGAATGTCTCCACCAGAGTTAGAGGAGTTGTGAAAGCAGCTCAAAGAGTTAGTTGATGCTGGCTTCATTAGGCCATCGAAAGCACCCTATGGTGCACCAGTTCTATTCCAGCGCAAGCATGATGGGTTGTTGTGGCTGTGCGTAGACTACCAGGCTTTGAACAAGCTAATCATCAAGAACAAGTACCCCATCCCACTCATTGTGGACTTGTTCGATCAACTTAGGAGCACAAGGTGGTTCACCAAGCTGGATTTAAGGTCGGGCTACTACCAAGTCAGGATCGCAGAGGGAGATGAGCCAAAGATAGCATGTGTCACTCGGTATGGTTCGTATGAGTTCTTGGTGATGCCTTTCAGACTCACAAACACCCCAGCAACATTCTACACCCTTATGAACAAGGTACTTCAGTCATTCTTTGATCGGTTTGTTGTGGTTTATTTGGATGACATTGTGATCTATAGCCAGACTTTGGGAGAGCATGTAGACCACTTGAGACAGGTGTTCGAGGTGTTACGGGCGCACAAGCTGTTTGTCAAGAGGGAGAAGTGCTCATTCACCCAACAGGAGATCCCATTCCTTGGCCACATAGTGGGAGGTGGCAGGATACGCATGGATGAAGGCAAGATACACACCATTCTAGAGTGGTAACCGCCAGCCAAGGTCACTGAGTTGAGATCGTTCCTTGGGCTGGTTAACTACTACAGGAGCTTCATCAAAGGTCACTCAACAATAGCCATGCCATTGACTGACTTGCTCAAGAAAAAGAGAGCATGGGAGTGGAGCGCAGGGTGCCAGAAAGCCTTTGACAGGTTGAAGCGGGCTGTGACCGAAGAACAAGTCTTGGTCTTGCCAGACCATGCCAAGCCGTATGAAATGCATACAGATGCATCAAACTTTGCCATAGGGGGTGTGTTGATGCAGGAGGGATGTTCAGTCACGTTCGAGAGTAGAAAGCTGAATGAAACTGAGCGTAAGTACACGGTCCAAGAGAAGGAGATGACTGCAGTGGTGCACTGCTTGCGCACTTGGTGCCTTTACTTGTTGGGGTCAAGGTTCATGGTGAGGATAGACAATGTGGCGACCAGCTACTTCCAGATGCAGAAAAAGCTATCCCCCAAGCAGGCGAGATGGTAAGATTTTCTTGCAGAATTTGATTTTCAGATGGAGTACATGCCAGGACGGGTGAACCTAGTGGCAGATGCCCTAAGCAGAAAGGCTAACCTTGCTGCCATTAGCCAAGCAGAGGGGTCACTGGTGTCGCGCATCAAGGAGGGACTTGCATATGATCCTACAACCAAGGCTTTGATGGAGTACGCCCAGCAAGGTAAGACTAGGCGATTTTAGTTGCAGGATGGGTTGCTGTACACCAGGGGATTTGTGCCACAACACAGGAAGCTCCGCAAGGAAATTTTACAAGAATACCATGATTCAAGGTGGGCTAGACACCTTGGAGTGAGCCGTACCTTGGCGCTGATCGAGGATCAGTACTACTGGCCACATATAAAGGACGATGTAGAGGCCTATGTGAAGACTTGTCTTGTGTGCCAATAGCACAAGGTGGAGCTCAAGAAACCAGGTGATCTTTTGGAGCCATTGCCAGTGCCAGAGTGACCATGAGAGAGTGTTTCTCTAGACTTTATAGTCGGTCTACCCAAAGCAGAAGGGTTTGGAAGCATCATGGTAGTGGTAGACAGGTTTTCCAAGTATGGAATCTTTATTCCAGCAACCAAGGAGTGCCCAACCGAGGAGGCAGCTTGATTAAGTGGGCAGACCAGAATAGGGGAGACGTGCAGTTCCAGGTTGGAGACTTGGTGTTGGTGAAGCTGCATCCCATTGTGCACCATAGAAGGCTGCACAAAGGCCTAGTCCAGAGGTATGAGGGACCTTTTCGAGTAGTCAAGAGGGTAGGCAAGGTTGCTTACAAGCTGGATATGCCACCTAAGCCGAGGGTACACCCGGTGTTCCATGTGAGCATGCTCAAGCCGTTCCATAAGGATGAGGGAGATCCAGGACGGGCAGATTCAAATCGTGCCCCATTGGGAGCAAAGGCCTCATATGAGAAGGAGGTCCATAGCATCATAGTTGATCGGGAGGTGAGACGAAAGAACTATCAGCCAAGACAAGAGTACTTGGTACGCTGGAAGGGACTTTCAGATAGTGAGGCAAGCTGGGAACCAGTAGATGACTTATGGCAGTTCAGGGACTAGATCAGGTAGTACCATATAGAAGACGCAAGAAGGGCATTGCACAATCAGGTGGGGGAGAATGTCATGCCCTGGGTAGGTGCACCAGGCACATCAGGTGCACCAGCAGGTGAGCCAGAGGTTGAGGCTCGCAGACCAGGCGTATTGGCGGGTATCTGTGCACAAAGCCTAGCAAACGAGTTCAGAACGCCCGCCCAACTTGCAGGCCAGCCCGTGAGACCAAGGCCTAGCATACAAGCTGCCCGCACCACATCCAGAAGGGCCCAAGGTGCTGGACACGCAAGGGAAGCTTCTGGAAGCAGGCAGGATCAGCAGGAGCATCATGGCAGATTTGGTTGACCCTAAAAATCAAGATTTAGCATCCTGATTGATTGTAATCTGTATAATCCCTTGATTTTAGCCTTTATTCTAGGGATATTGCCATTAAGTGTAGCTGGAGCCTCAACTATAAATAGAGGGCTGCTCTACCCTCATTTGTACACCATCAAACACTTCTGTTTCAGTGAATACAAGAGTATTTCCAGAATTCAGCCTTCTTATCCTATTTCTCTTTAACTTGCATAATCAGCCCTTTTTATTGTTCTAGTGCCCGTACGCTTGTGTTTTAGGCTGACTTAGGCATAAAGGAGGAGATTCCAACCTAAGACCGCACAGTTTCTGAGTCTAAGGTCGGAGCCCATGACACCCGTACCAAAGGGCAGCCTGTACCGATGATGGTCGATGCATCTGCCATCACCATGCGCCATCATGTGCCATTGATGGTCGAGGCCTTGGACGAAGTTTGATTTTGAGCCATGGTGCAAATGCTAGGCTCAGGCATGTGCTGGTGCCACATTTTTTTCACTCGGGGCACCATCGTCGGAGCATCGTCGGAGAACCTAACCGACGACATTGGGGGTTCCGACGATTGGGGGGCCGGGGGGTGTGCGCACATGATGTGCGATGGGTGCTGGTACTTGGCCCTTATATTGGCCCCCTATCCCTCATCAAACCTTGAGAACTCACACCCCCTTAAAGAGCATTTGAGATTTTATAGGTTTGCTCCCAATAGCCATTAAAGTGTCTGAAATGGGGACATTTTTTTCAAACGATCACAAAATCTTCTCCACTTCAAGTTTTTAGTTGAATTTGTTTGTGCGTGCTAACAGAAATACAAGGATTACGTCTACCAAATTTGGGGCCAAAACTCCTGCTAAAACAATTTAAAAAAATCTCAAACCACAAAAAGTTTCAAAAATCGTGAAAAATAGAAAAGGGTCGTCTTGCCAAGAAACTTCACATGAAGGCTTAGGGGACCATTGTATGAATTTACAAGCCACAAAAATGGCATTGGTGTGGGAAAAATATGAAGATGTGCCTAAACCCACCTACCACTCGATCGATCCACGGCTTGCACATCTCGCCTCTCCGGCAGGCTAAGTGCCCGCACGCTCGTTTCGTGGGTTGACTTAGGCATACATAGTGCGCTCCCAGTCTAAGATTGGATCGGACCGAGGGTTGCGACAGCAGGACCCGTAGCGAGATCGGTAGCATGCAGAGGCGACCAGGTCGATCCCTGACTTACGTATCCTGCCTCTCTAGCCGGCTAAACACCCGCACACTCGTTTCGTGGGTTGACTTAGGCATAAGGAGTTCATCCCCAGTCTAAGCATATGGAGTTCATTCCCAGTCTAAGATCAGATGAAACCGAGGGTTGCGACAGCAGGACCAATAGCAGGATCGACAGCACGTAGGGGGGATCGGGCCGATCCCCAATTTGTGAATTTTGCCTCTCCGGCCAGCTGAGCCCGCGCACACTCGTTTCGTGGGTTGGCTTAGGCATACGGAGTTCATTCCATGTCTAAGCCCCAGCCGGATCGAGGGTTGTGGCAGCGGGACCGGTAGCACATAGAGAGGGACTAGGTCGATCCTTGATTTACGCGTTATGCCTTTCCAGCCTGCTCGTTGCCTACACGCTCATTTCGTGGGTTGACTTAGGCATACGGAGTTCATTCCCAATCTAAGCATATGGAGTTCATTCCCAGCCTAAGATCGGATCGACAGTAGCACGCAGAAGGGGACTGAGCTGATCTTGGGCTTGCGCATCTTGCCTCTTCGGTCGGTTGAGGGGCTCGCACGCTCGTTTCATGGGTTGACTTAGGCAGACGAAGTTCATTCCCAGTCTAAGCCCTAATCGGACTGACGGACCTGCAGCGGGATCGACAGCACGCATGGGGGGATCGGGTTGATCCTTGACTTGCACATTCTGGCTCTTCGGCTGATTGAGCGCTCGTAGGCTCATTTCATGAGATGACTTAGGGATACATAGTGCATTCCTGGTCTCGACCAATCAAGGGCCAGAGGCTATCGACGATGTTTAGGGCAACAATCGAGGGGGACTAGTAGCGGGATCCTTGGTCGGATCACGCATCCCACCCCCAGTGGTCGGTTCAGTGCCCACACGCTCGTTTCGAGGGCCGACTGGGGCTCGGCATGTACCGATGGTGGTCGAGGCAACCGCCGTAACACGGCCCAACATGTGGCGATGGTGTTCGATGCAACCGCCCACACTAGGGGCCATCTTGTGTCAATGGTGGTCGAGGTAATTACCCGTACGAAGGGCCCACATGTGTCGATGGTGATCGAGGCAACCGCTCGCACTAGGGCCCAGCTTGTGCCGATGGCGGTCGAGGCAAGTGCCCGTACCAAAGGGCAGCCTGTGTCGATGATGGTCGATGCATGTACCATCACCATGCGCCATCATGTGCCATTAATGGTCGAGGCCTTGGTCGAAGTTCAATTTTGAGCCACGGTGCACATGCTGGGCTCGGGCAAGTGCTGGTGGCACATTTTTTTCGCCCGGGGCACCATCGTCGAAGCATCGTCGGAGAACCTAACTGGCGGCATTCAGGGTTCTGGCGATTGGGGGGTCGGGGGGTGCGCACACATGATGTGTGATAGGTGCTGCTACTTGGCCCTTATATTGGCCCCCTATCCCTCATTAAACCTCGAGAACTCACACCCCTATAAAGAGCATTTGAGATTTTATAGGTTTGCTCCCAGTAGCCATTAAAGTGTCTGAAATGGGGACATTTTTTTCAAATGGTCACAAAATCTTCTCCACTTCAAGTTTTTAGCTGAATTTGTTTGTGCGTGCCAACAAAAATACAAGGATCACGTCTACCAAATTTGGGGCCAAAACACCTTTTAAAAAAAATTTCAAAAATCCTGAACCGTAAAAAGTTTCAAAAATCGTGAAAAATAGAAAACGGATCGTCTTGCCACGACACTTCTCATGAAGGCTTAGGGGACCGTTGTATGAATTTACAAGCCATAAAAATGGCATTGGCATGACAGAAATATTAAGATGTGCCTGAACCCACCTACCACTCGATCGATCCACGGCTTGCGCATCCCACCTTTCCGGCCGACTAAGTGCTCGCACGCTCATTTCATGGGTTGACTTAGACATACGTAGTGTGCTACCAATCTAAGATCAGACGGACTGAAGGTCGTGGCAGCAGGACCCGCAACAGGATCGACAGTACACAGAGAGGACCGGGTCGATCCCCGGTTTGTGCATGCTGCCTCTCTGGCTGACTGAGCACCCGCACGCTCGTTTCATGGGTTGACTTAGGCATACGGAGTTCATCCCCAGTCTAAGCATACGGAGTTCATTCCTAGTCTAAGTCGAACTGGACTAAGGGTTGTGGTAGTAGCATCAGCAACACACAGGGGGGACCGGGCGATCCTCGACTTGTGCATTCTGCCTCTCTGGCCGGTTGAACCTCCGTACGCTCATTTTGTGGGTTGGCTTAGGCATACAGAGTTCATTCCCGATCACGACCAACCAAGGACCAGAGCCTATCGACGGTATTTGGAGCAACAACCAAGGGGGACCAGTAACGAGATCCTTGGTCGACTCGTGCATCCTGGCCCCAGCGGTCGGTTCGGTGCCCGTAAGCTCGTTTCAGGGGCCAATCGGGGCTCGACATGTGCCGATGGTGATCGAGGCAACTGCCCGCACCATGGCCCAGCATGTGCCGATGGTGTTCGATGCAACCGCCCGCACCAGGGGCCATCTTATACCGATGGTGGTCGAGGCAACTACCCGCACTAGGGCCCAGCTTGTGCCATGGAGGTCGAGCCAAGTGCTCGTACCAAAAGGCAGCCTATGCCGATGATGGTCGATGCATGTGCCATCACCATGCACCATCATTCGCCATTGATGGTCGAGGCCTTGGTCGAAGTTCAATTTTGAGCTATAGTGCACATGCTGGGCTTGGGCATGTGTTGGTGCCACATTTTTTTCGCCCGGGGCACCATCATCGAAGCATCACCGAAGAACCTAACCGGTGGCATTCGGGGTTCCGACGATTGGGGGGTCAGGGGCTGTGTGCACATGATGTGCGATGGGTGTTGGTACTTGGCCCCTATATTGGCCCCCTATCCCTCATCAAACCTTGAGAACTCACACCCCTTTAAAGAGCATTTGAGATTTTATAGGTTTGCTTCCGATAGCCATTAAAGTGTTTGAAATGGGGACATTTTTTTCAAACGGTCACAAAATCGTCTCCACTTTGAGTTTTTAGCTCAATTTGTTTGTACGTGCCAAAAAAAATACAAGGATCACGTCTACCAAATTTGGGGCAAAAACTCCTTCTAAAAAAATTTTAAAAAATCCCGAACCGTAAAAAGTTTCAAAAATCGTGAAAAATAAAAAACAGGTTGTCTTGCCATGAAACTCCACATGAATGCTTAGGGGACCATTGTATGAATTTACAAGCCATAAAAATAATATTGGCATGGTAGAAATATGAAGATGTGCCTGAACCCACCTACCACTCGATCAATCCACGGTTTACGCATCCCGTCTCTCTGGTCGGCTAAGTGCCTACACGTTCGTTTCGTGGGTTGGCTTAGGCATACGTAAAGCGCTCCCAGTCTAAGATCGGATCGGACCGAGGGTTACGATAGCCAGACCCACAGCGGGATCGGTAGCGCGCAGAGGGGATCGAGTCGATCCCCGACTTGTGCATCATGCCTCTCTGGCCGATTGAGCACCCGTACGCTCGTTTCATGGGTTGACTTAGGCATACAGAGTTCATCCCTAGTCTAAGCATACAGAGTTCATTCCAGTCTAAGATTGGATCGGACCGAAGGTTGTGGTAGCAGGACCAGCAGTAGGATCGACGGCACGTAGGGGGGACCAAGCCGATCCCCGGCTTGCGTATTCTGCCTCTCCGGCCGACTGAGCACCCGTACGTTCGTTTTGTGGGTTGGCTTAGGCATACAGAGTTCATTCCATCTCTATGCCCCAGTCGGACCGAGGGTTGCGGCAGCGGGACCGACAGCACGTAGAAGGGGACCGGGGTGATCCCCGGCTTGCGCATTATGCCTCCCCGGCTGGCTCAGCACCTGTACGCTTGTCTCATGGGTTGACTTAGGCATACGGAGCTCATTCCCAGTCTAAGCATACGGAGTTTATTCCCAGTCTAAGATCGGACCAACAGCAGCACACAGAGGGGGATCGGGCCGATCCTCGGCTTCCATATCCTGCCTTTCCGACCGACTGAGCACCCACACACTTGTTTCATGGGTTGACTTAGGCATACGAAGTTCATTCCCGATCTAACCCCCAACTGGACCGAGGACCTGTAGCGGGATCGACAGCAAGCAAAGGGGGACCAGGCCGATCCTCAACTTACGTATTCTGGCTCTTTGGTCGGCTGAGCACCCGCACGCTCGTTTCATGGGTTGGCTTAGGCATACGTAGTGCATTCCCGGTCTCGACCAACCAAGGGCCAAAGGCTATCAACGGCGTTTGGGGCAACAACCAAAGGGGACCAGCAGTGGGATCCTTGGTCGGCTCGCGCATCCCGCCCCCAGCTGTCGGTTTGGTGCTCGCACGCTCATTTTGGGGGCCGACCGGGGCTCGGCATGTTCCGATGGTGGTCGAGACAACCGCCCGCACCAAGGCCCAGCATGTGCCAATGGTGTTTGATGCAACCGCCTGCACAGGGCCCATTTGTGCCGATGGTGGTCGAGGCAACTGCCCATACCAGGGCCCAGCTTGTGTCGATGGCGGTCGAGGTAAGTGCTCGTACCAAAGGGCAGCCTGTGCCGATGATGGTCGATGCATGTGCCATCACCATGCACTATCATGTGCCATTGATGGTCGAGGCCTTGGCCGAAGTTTGATTTTGAGCCACGGTGCACATGCTGGGCTCGGGCATGTGCTGGTGCCACATTTTTTTTGCCCAGGGCACCATTACCGGAGCATCGTCGGTGAACCTAACTGGTGGCATTAGGGGTTCTGACGATTGGCGGGGCCGGGGGGTTTGGCAATGATGTGCGATGGGTGCTGGTACTTATATTAGCTCCCTATCCCTCATCAAACCTCAAGAACTCACATCCTCTTAAAGAGCATTTGAGATTTTATAGGTTTGCTCCCAGTAGCCATTAAAGTGTCTGAAATGGGGACATTTTTTTCAAACGGTCATAAAATCTTCTCCACTTCGAGTTTTTAGCTGAATTGTTTTGTGCGTGCCAACAAAAATACAAGGATCACGCCTACAAAATTTGGGGCCAAAACTCCTTCTAAAAGAATTTAAAAATATCTCGAACCATAAAATGTTTTGAAAATCATGAAAAATAGAAAACGGGTCGCCTTGCCATGAAACATCACATGAAGGCTTAGGGGACCATTGTATGAATTTACAAGCCATAAAAATGGGATTGGCATGGCAGAAATATGAAGATGTACCTGAACCCACCTACCACTCGATCGATCCACGGCTTGCGCATCCCGCCTCTCCGATCAGTTGAGCACCCACATGCTCATTTCGTGGGTTGACTTAGGCATATAGAGTTTATTCTCGGTCTAAGGCCCAACTGGACTGAGGGACCCGTCGCGGGATCGGCAGCACGCAGAGGGGGATCGGGCCAATCCTCGACTTGCACATTCTAGCTCTCTGGTCAGCTGAGTACCCGTACGCTCGTTTCATGGGTTGACTTAGGCATACGTAGTGCATTCCCGATCTCGACCAACCAAGGGCCAGAGGCTATTGATGGTGTTTGGGGCAACAACCGCGGGGGACCAGTAGTGGGATCCTTGGTGGGCTCATGCATCCCACCCCCAACAGTCGGTTCGGTGCCCGCACGCTTGTTTTGGGGGCCGACCGGGGCTCGGCATGTGTCGATGGTAGTCGAAGGAACCACCCGCACCACGGCCCAGCATGTGCTGATGGTGTTCGATGCAACCACCTGCACCAAGGGCCATCTTGTGCCGATGGTGGTCAAGGCAATCGCCCGCACCAAGGGTCAGCATGTGCCGATGGTGATTGAGGCAACTACCTGCACCAGGGCCCAGCTTGTCCCGATGGCAGTCAAAGGAAGTGCCCATACCAAAGGGCAGCCTGTGCCGATGATGGTCGATGTATGTGCCATCACCATGCGCCATCATGTGCCATTGAAGGTCGAGGCCTTTGCCAAAGTTTGATTTTGAGCCACGGTGCACATGCTGGGCTCGGGCATGTGCAGGTGCAACAACCGTAGGGGACCGCCTGCAGAGGGGATCGGGTCAATCCCTGACTTACGCATCCTGCCTCTCTAGCCGGTTGAGCGCCCGTACGCTCATTTCGTGGGTTGACTTAGGCATATAGAGTTCATCCCCAGTCTAAGCATACGGAGTTCATTCCCAGTCTAAGATCAGACCGGACCGAGGGCTGCGACAGCAGGACTAGCAGCAGGATCGGCAGTCGCAGGAGGGATTGGGCCGATCCCTGGCTTGTGCATTCTGCCTCTCCGATCGGTTGAGCACCTGCACGCTTGTTTCATGGGTTGGCTTACACATACAGAGTTCATTCCATGTCTAAGCCCCAGCAGGACCGAGGGTTGTGGCAGTGAGACCGATAGCACGCAGAGGGGGATCGGGTCGATCCTGGGCTTGGGCATTATGCCTCTCAGGTCGGGTCAGTGCCCGCACGCTCATTTTATGGGTTGACTTAGGCATAAGGAGTTCATTCCCAGTCTAAGCATACGAAGTTCATTCCCAGTCTAAGTATGCGAAGTTCATTCCCAGTCTAAGCATACGGAGTTCATTCCCAGTCTAAGATCAGACCGATAGTATGCAGAGGGGAACTGGGCCTATCTTCGGCTTGCGCATCCTGCCTCTCCATCCAGTTGAGTGCCCGTATGCTCGTTTCATTAGTTGACTTAGGCATACAGAGTTCATTCCCAGTCTAAGCCCCAACCGGACTGAAGGACCCACGGTGAGATCGACAGCACGCAGAGGGGGACTGGGCTGATCCTCGACATACGTATTCTGGCTCTCTGACCGACTGAGTGCCCGCACGCTCGTTTCATGGGTTGACTTAGGCATACATAGTGCATTCCCGGCCTCGACCAACCAAGGGCCAGAGGCTATCGAGGCGTTTGGGGCAACAACCTAGGGGGACCAGCAATGGGATCCTTGGTCGGCTCACGCATCCCACACCCAGCAGTCGGTTCGATGCTCGCACGCACATTTCAAGGGTCGACCCGAGCTCAGCCTGTGTCGATGGTGGTCGAGGCAACCGCCCGTAGCACAGCACAGCATGTGCCGATGGTGTTCGATGTAACTGCCCACACCAAGGGCCATCTTGTATCGATGGTGGTCGAGGTAACCGTCTGCACCAGGGCCCAACTTGTGCCGATGGCGGTCGAGGTAAGTGCTCGTACCAAAGGGTAGCCTATGCCGATGATGGTCGATGCATGTGCCATCACCATGCGCCATCATGTGCCATTGATGGTCGAGGCCTTGGCCGAAGTTTGATTTTGAGCCATGGTGCACATGCTGGGCTCGGGCATGTGCTAGCGCCACTTTTTTTTCACCCGGGGCACCATCATCGGAGCGTCATGAGAGAACCTAACCAGCGGCATTGGGTAGGCCGGGGGGTGTGCGTACATGATGTGCGATGGGTGCTGGTACTTGGCCCCTATATTGGCCCCCTATCCCTCATCAAACCTCGAGAACTCACACCCCTTTAAAGAGCATTTGAGATTTTATAGGTTTGCTCCAATAGCCATTAAAGTGTCTGGAATGGGGGCATTTTTTTCAAATGGTCACAAAATCTTCTCCACTTTGAGTTTTTAGCTGAATTTTTTTATGCATGCCAACAAAAATACAAGGATCGGACCAACAGCAGCACGCAGAGGGGGACTGGGCCGTTCCTCGGCTTGTGCATCCTGCCTCTCCGGTCGGCTGAGTGCCCGCATGCTCGTTTCGTGGGTTGACTTAGGCATACGAAGTTCATCCCCAGTCTAAGCATACGGAGTTCATTCTCAATCTAAGATCGGATCAGACTGAGGGTTGCGGTAGCAAGACCAACAGCAGGATCGGCAACATGCAAGGGGGACCGGGCTGATCCCTGGCTTGTGCATTCTACCTCTCCGACCGACTGAGCACCCGCACGCTTGTTTCATGGGTTGGCTTAGGCATACGGAGTTCATTCCATGTCTAAGCCCTAGTCGGACCAAAGGTTGTGGCAGCAAGATCGACAGCACGCAGAGGGGGATCGGGCCAATCCCCGGCTTACGCATTATGCCTTTTAAGATGGCTCAGCGCCCGCACGCTCGTTTCATGGGTTGACTTAGGCATACGGAGTTCATTCCCAGTCTAAACATATGGAGTTCATTCCCAGTCTAAGATCAGACCGGCAGTAGCACAAAGAGGGGGATTGGGCCGATCCTCAGCTTGAACTTCCTGCCTCTCCGGTCGGTTGAGCACCCGCACGCTCATTTCGTGGGTTGACTTAGGCATACGGAGTTCATTCCCGGTTTAAGCCCCAACCGGATCGAGGGACCCGTAGCAGGATCAGCAGCACGTAGAGGGGGATCGGGTCGATCCTTGACTTGCACTTTTTGGCTCTTCGATCGGCTGAGCACCTGTATTCTCATTTCATGGGTTGACTTAGGCGTACATAGTGCATTTCTGGTCTCGACCAACCAAAGGCCAGAGGCTATCGATGGCGTTTGGGGCAACAACCGAGGGGGACCAACAGCGGGATCCTTGGTCGGCTCATGCTTCTCGCACCCAGCGGTCAGTTCGATGCCCGTACGCTCATTTCGAGAGCCGATTGGGGTGTGACATGTGCCGTTGGTGGTCGAGGCAACCACCCGCAGCATGGCCCAACATGTGCTGATGGTGCTCGATGCAACCACCCGCACCAGGGGCCATCTTGTGTCGATGGTGGTTGAGGCAATCACCCATACCAAAGGTCGTCATGTGTCGATGGTGATCGAGGCAACCGCTCGCACTAGGGCCCAACTTGTGCCGATGGCGATCGAGGCAAGTGCCCGTACCAAAGGGCAGCCTGTACCGATAACGGTTAATGCATGTGCCATCACCTTGCGCCATCATGTGCCATTGATGGCCGAGGCCTTGGCCGAAGTTCGATTTTGAGCCATGACGCACATGCTGGGCTCGAACATATGCTGGTGCCACATTTTTTTGCCCGGGGCACCATCGTCGGAGCATCGCTAGAGAACCTAATCGGTGGTATTGGGGGTTTCGACGAATAGCGGGCCCGGGGGGTGTGCGCACATGATGTGCGATGGGTGCTGGTACTTGACCCTTATATTGGCCCCCTATCCCTCATCAAACCTTGAGAACTCACACCTCGTTAAAGAGCATTTGAGATTTTATAGGTTTGCTCTCAGTAGCCGTTAAAGTGTCTAAAATGAGGACATTTTTTTCAAATGGTCACAAAATCTTCTCCACTTTGAGTTTTTAGCTGAATGTTTTTGTGCGTGCCAACAAAAATACAAGGTTCACGTTTACCAAATTTGGGGCCAAACTCCTTCTAAAAAAATTTTAAAAAATCTCGAACCGTAAAAAGTTTTAAATATCTTGAAAAATAGAAAACGGGTCGTCTTGCCACGAAACTTCACATGAAGGCTTAGGGGACCATTGTATGAATTTACAAGCCATAAAAATGGCATTGGCAGGGCAGAAATATTAAGATCTGCCTGAACCCACCTACCACTCGATCGATCCATGGCTTGCGCATCCTGTCTCTCCGACCGGCTAAGTGCCCGCACGCTTGTTTCGTGGGTTGACTTAGGCATACGTAGTGCACTCCCAGTCTAGGATCAGACTGAACCGATGGAGCAAGACCCGCAGTAGGATTGACAGCATGTAGAGGGGATCAGGTCGATCCCCAGCTTGCGCATCCTGCCTCTCTGGCCGACTGAGCACCCGCACACTCGTTTCGTGGGTTGACTTAGGCATGCGAAGTTCATCCCCAATTTAAGCATACAAAGTTCATTGCCAGTCTAGGATTGAATTGGACTGAGGGTTGCGATAGCAGGACCAGCAGCATGTAGGGGGGATAGGGTCGATCCCCCTTTTACGTATTCTACCTCTCTAGCCGACTGAGCCCTTGAATGCTCATTTCGTGGGTTGGCTTAGGCATACGGAGTTCATTTTTATGTCTAAGCCCCAGTCGGATCGAGGGTTGTGGCAGTGGGACCGGTAGCACACAGAGGGGGATCGGGCATATCCCCAGCTTGTGCATTATACCTCTCTGGCCTGCTCAGCGCCTGCACGCTCGTTTCATGAGTTGACTTTGGCATACGGAGTTCATTCCTAATCTAAGCATATGGATTTCATTCCTAGTCTAAGATTGGATCGACAGCAGCATGCAGAGGGGGACCGGGTCGATCCTCGGCTTACGTAACCTGCCTCTTTGATCGGTTGAGCACCCGTATGCTCGTTTCATGGGTTGACTTAGGCATACGGAGTTCATTCCCGATCTAAGCCCCAACCGGACTGAAGGATCCACAGTTGGATCGGTAGCACGTAGAAGGGGATCGGGCCGATCCTTGACTTGCATATTCTGGCTCTCTGACCAGCTGAGCGCCCGCAACTCATTTCATAGGTTGACTTAAGCATATGTAGTGCATTCCTGGTCGCGACCAACCAAGGGCCAGAGGCTATCGATGGCATTTGGGGCAACAACCGAAGGGGACCAGCAGCAAGATCCTTGGTCGGCTCACGCATCCCACCCCCAGCGATCGGTTCGTTGCTCGCACGCTCATTTAGGAGGCCGATCGGGGCTCGACATGTGCTGATGGTGGTCGAGGCAACCGCCCACACCACGGCCCAGCATGTGTCGATGGTTTTTGATGCAATCGGCCGCACCAGGGGCCAGCTTGTGTCGATGGTGGTCTAGGCAACCGCCCGCACCAGGGCCCAGCTTGTGTCGATGGCGGTCAAGGCAAGTGCCTGTACCAAAGGGCAGCCTGTGCCGATAATGGTCGTTGCATGTGCCATCACCATGTGCCATCATGTTCCATTGATGGTCGAGGCCTTGGCCGAAGTTTGATTTTGAGCCACGGTGCACATGCTGGTGCCACATTTTTTTCGCCCAGGGCACCATCGCCGGAGCTAACCGACGGCATTGTTCGTTCCAGCGATTGCGGGGACGGGGGCTGTACGCGCATGATGTGCGATGGGTGCTGGTACTTGGCCCTTATATTGGTCCCCAATCCCTCATCAAACCTTGAGAACTCACATCCCCTTAAAGAGCATTTGAGATTTTATAGGTTTGCTCCCAGTAGCCATTAAAGTGTCTGAAATGGGGACATTTTTTTCAAACAGTCACAAAATCTTATCCACTTTGAGTTTTTAGCTGAATGTTTTTGTGCGTGCCAACAAAAATACAAGGATCACGTCTACCAAATTTGGGGCCAAAAATCCTCCTAAAAAATTTTTAAAAAATCCCGAACCGTAAAAAGTTTCAAAAATCATGAAAAATAGAAAACGGGTCGTCTTGACACGAAACTTCACATGAAGGCTTAGGGGACCATTGTATGAATTTACAAGCCATAAAAAGAGCATTGGCATGGCAGAAATATGAAGATGTGCTTGAACCCACCTACCACTCGATCGGTCCACGGCTTATGCATCCCGTCTTTTCGGTCGGTTAAGTACCCACACGCTCGTTTCGTGGGTTGACTTAGGCATACGTAGTGCGCTCCCAGCCTAAGATCAGACCGGATCGAGGGTTGCAGTAGCAGGACCCACAGCTAGATCGGCAGCACGCAGCGGGGACTGGGTCGGTCCCTAACTTGTGCATCCTACCTCTCCGGTTGGTTGAGTGCCTGCACACTCATTTCGTGGGTTGACTTAGGCATACGAAGTTCATCCCTAGTCTAAGCATACGGAGTTCATTCCCAGTCTAAGATGGGACCAGACCGAGGGTTGCGGCTGTAAGACAACAGTCGGATCAACAGCACGCAGGGGGGACCGGGCCGATCCCCTGCTTGTGCACTCTACCTCTCCAGTCGGTTGAGCCCTCGCATGCTCATTTTCTGGGTTCGCTTAGGCATACGGAGTTCATTCCATGTCTAAGCCCTAGCCGAACTGAGGGTTGTGGCAATGGGACCGACAGTGCGCAGAAGGGGATCGGGTCGATCCCTAACTTGTGCATTATAACTCTCCGACTGACTCAACGCCTGTACGCTCGTTCTGGGGGTTCACTTGGGCATACGGAGTTCATTCCCAGTCTAAGATTGGACAGACAGCAACACGCAGAGGGGGACCGGGCCGATCCTCGACTTGCGCATCTTGCCTCTCTGGCCAGTTGAGCACCCGTACGCTCGTTTCGTGCATTGACTTAGGCATATGGAGTTCATTCCCGGTCTAAGCTGTAATCGGACCGAAGGACCTGCAGTGGGATCGGTAGCACACAGAGTGGGACTGGGTCGATCCTTGACTTGCACATTCTGGCTCTTCGGCCGGTTGAGCGCCTGCACGTTCATTTCATGGGTTAACTTAGGCATACGTAGTGCATTCCCGGTCTCAACCAACCAAGGGCAAGAGGCTATCGATGGCGTTTGGGGCAACAACCGAGGGGGACCAGCAATGGAATCCTTGGTCGACTCACGCATCCCGCCCCCAGCGGTTCGTTTGGTTCTTGTACGCTCATTTCGGGGGCCCACCAGGGCTCGACATGTGCCGATGATGGTCGAGGCAACCGCCTGCACCACGGCCCAGCATGTGCCGATGGTGTTTGATGCAACCGCCTGCACCAGGGGCCATCTTGTGCCGATGGTGGTCGAGGCAACCGCCTGCACCAGGGCCCAACTTGTGCCGATGGTGGTCGAGGCAAGTGCCCGTACCAAAGGGCAGCCTGTGCCGATGATGGTCGATGCATGTGCCATCACCATGCGCCATCATGTGCCATTAATGGTCGAGACCTTGGCCGAAGTTCAATTTTGAGCCATGGCACACATGCTGGGCTTGGGCATGTGCTAGTGCCACATTTTTTTCGCCTGGGGCACCATCGCCAGAGCATCACCAGAGAACCTAACCGGTGGCATTAGGGGTTCCAGCGATTGGGGTGCCGAGTGGTGTGCGCACATGATGTGGAATGGGTGCTGGTACTTGGCCCTTATATTGGCCCCCTATCCCTTATCAAACCTTGAGAACTCACACCCCCTTAAAGAGCATTTGAGATTTTATAGGTTTGCTCCCAGTAGCAATTAAAGTGTCTGAAATGGGGACATTTTTTTCAAACGGTCACAAAATCTTCTCCACTTTGAGTTTTTAGCTGAATTTTTTTATGCATGCCAAGAAAAATACAAGGATCACGTCTAACAATTTTGGGGTCAAAAATCCTTCTAAAAAAATTTTAAAAAATCCTGAACCATAAAAAGTTTCAAAAATCGTGAAAAATAGAAAACGGGTCATCTTGCCATGAAACTTCACATGAAGGCTTAGGGGACCATTGTATGAATTTACAAGCCATAAAAATGGCATTGGCATGGCAGAAATATGAAGATGTGCCGAAACCCACCTACCACTCGATCGATCCACAGCTTGCGCATCCCGCCTCTCCGACTGGCTAAGTGCCCGCATGCTCGTTTCGTGGGTTGACTTAGGCATACATAGTGTGCTCCCAGGGTAAGATCAGACCGGACTGAGGGTTGTAACAGTAGGACTCGTAGCAGGATCGGCAGTACGCAGAGGAGACCGGGTCGATCCTTGACTTGCGCATCCTACCTCTTGGCCGACTGAGCGCCCGCATGCTCGTTTTGTGGGTTGACTTAGGCATACGAAGTTCATCCCTAGTCTAAGCATACGAAGTTCATTCCCAGTCTAAAATGGGATCGAATCGAGGGTTACGACAGCAGGACCAGCAGTAGGATCGACAGCACACAGGGAGGACCGGGTCGATCCTCAACTTACGCATTCTACCTCTCCGGTTGGCTGAGTGCCCGCACGCTCTTTTCGTGGGTTGGCTTAGGCATACGGAGTTCATTCCATTTCTAAGCCCCAGCTAGACCGAGGGTTGTGGCAGCGAGACTAACAGCACGCAGAGGGGGATCGGGCCGATCCTCGACTTGCGCATTATGCCTCTCCGACCAGCTCAACGCCTGCACGCTCGTTTCGTGGGTTTACTTAGGCATATGGAGTTCATTCCCAGTCTAAGATCGAACTGACAGCGACACGCAGAGGGGGATCGGGCTGATCCTCGACTTACGCATCCTGCCTCTCTGGTCGGTTGAGCGTCCGTACACTCATTTCATGGGTTGACTTAGGCATATGGAGTTCATCCCCAGTCTAAGCATACAAAGTTCATTCCCAGTCTAAGATGGGACAGGATCGAGGGTTACAACAGTAGGACCAGCTGTAGGATCGACAGCACGTAGGGGGACCAGGTCGATCCTCGGCTTGTGCATTCTGCCTCCCCGATCGGCTGAGTGCCTGCACGCTCATTTCGTGGGTTGGCTTAGGCATACGGAGTTCATTCCATGTCTAAGCCCTAGTTGGGCCGAGGGTTGTGGCAGCGGGATCGATAGCACACAGAGGGGGATCGGGTCGATCCCCAACTTGCGCATTATGCCTCTACGCCCGGCTCAGCGCCCGCACACTTTTTCGTTGTTTGACTTAGGCATACAGAGTTCATTCCCAGTCTAAGATCGAACCGGTAGCAGCATGCAGAGGGGGACCGGGCTGATCCTCGGCTTATGCATCCTACCTCTCCGGTCGGTTAAGTGCCCGCACACTTGTTTCGTGGGTTGACTTAGGCATACGGAGTTCATTCCCTATCTAAGCCCCAACCAGACCGAGGGACCTGTAGCAGGATCGATAGCACATAGAGGGGGACCAGGTCGATCCTTGGCTTGTGCATTCTGGCTCCCCGACCGGCTGAGTGCCCGCACGCCCGTTTGATGGGTTGACTTAGGCATACGTGGTGCATTCCCGCTATCGACCAACCAAGGGCCATAGGCTATCGATGGCATTTGGGGCAACAATTGTGGGGGACCAGGAGCGGGATCTTTGGTCGGCTCGTGCATCCTAGCCCCAACAGTCGGTTCGATACTCGCACGCTCGTTTTAGGGGCCAATCGAGGCTCGCCATGTGTCGATGTTGGTCGAGGCAACCGCCCGCACCACGGCGCAACATGTACCGATGGTGTTCGATGCAACCACCCACACCAGGGGCCTTCTTATGCCGATGGTGGTCGAGGCAACCGTCCGCACCAGGGCCCAGCTTGTGTCGATGGCGGTCGAGGAAAGTGCCCGTACCAAAGGGTAGCCTGTGTCGATGATGGTCGATGCATGTGCCGTCACCATGCGCCATCATGTGCCATTGATGGTTGAGGCCTTGGCCAAAGTTTGATTTTGAGCCACGGTGCACATGCTAAGCTCGAGCATGTGCTGGTGCCACATTTTTTTTGCCCGGGGCACCATCGTCGGAGCATCGCCGGAGAACCTAACCAGCGACATTGAGTGTTTCGACGATTGGGGGGCCGGGGGGTGTGCACACATGATGTGCGGGTGCTGGTAATTGGCCCTTATATTGGCCCCCTATCCCTCATCAAACCTCAAGAACTCACACCCCCTTAAAGAGCATTTGAGATTTTATAAGTTTGCTCCCATTAGCCGTTAAAGTGTCTGAAATGGGGACATTTTTTTTCAAACGATCACAAAATCTTCACCACTTCGAGTTTTTAGGTGAATTTTTTTGTCCATGCCAACAAAAATACAAGGATCATGTCTACCAAATTTGGGGTCAAAACCCCTTCTAAAAAAATTTAAAAAAATCTCGAACCGTAAAAAGTTTCAAAAATCGTGAAAAATAGAAAACGGGTCGTGTTGCCACGAAACTTCACATGAAGGCCTAGGGGACCATTCTATGAATTTACAAGCCATAGAAAAGGCATTGGCATAGCAAAAATATGAAGATGTGCTTGAACCCACCTACCACTCGATCGATCCATGGCTTGCTCATCCAGCCTCTCCGACCGGCTAAGTGCCCGCACACTCGTTTCATGCGTTGACTTAGGCATTCGTAGCACGCTCCCAGTCTAAGATCAGACTGGATCGAGGGTTGTGATAGTAGGACCCGCAGCAGGATCGGTAGCATGTAGAGAGGACCGGGTTGATCCTCGGCTTGTGCATCCTACCTCTCTGGCCGACTGAGTGCTCGCACGCTCGTTTCGTGGCTTGACTTAGGCATACGAAGTTCATCCCAGTCTAAGCATACGGAGTTCATTCCCAGCCTAAGATCAGATCGGGCCGAGGTTTGCGACAGTAGGACCAGCAGCAGGATCGATAGCATGCAGGGGGGAACAGGCCGAACCCCAACTTACGTATTCTGCCTCTTTGATCGACTGAGCACCCGTACTCTTGTTTCATGGGTTGGCTTAGGCATACGGAGTTCATTCCATGTCTAAGCCCCAGCCGGACGGAGGGTTGTGGTAACGCGACCGGCAGCATGTAGAGTGGGATCGGGATAATCCTCGACTTGTGCATTATGCCTTTCCGACCTGCTCAACACTCGCATGCTCATTTTGTGGGTTGACTTAGGCATACAGAGTTCATTCCTAGTCTAAACATACGGAGTTCATTCCCAATCTAAGATCGGACCGACAGCAACATGCAGATGGGGATCGAGTTGATCCTCAGCTTGTGCATCCTACCTCTCCGGTTGGCTGAGCGCCCACACACACGTTTCGTAGGTTAACTTAGGCATACGGAGTTCATTCCCGGTCTAAGCCCCAACCGGATTGAGGGACCCACAGTGGGATCAGCAGCACGTAGAGGGGGTCGGGTTGATCCTCGGCTTACACTTTCTGCCTCTTCGATCGGCTGAGTGCCTGCACGCTCGTTTCATGGGTTGACTTAGGCATACGTAGCGCATTCCCGATCTCGACCAACCAAGGGCCAGAGGCTATTGACGGCATTTAGGGCAACAATCGAGGGGGACCAGCAACGGGATCCTTGGTCGGCTCGCCCATCCTACCCCTAGCGTTGATTTGGTGCCCACACACTCATTTTAGGGGCCAACCTGGGCTCGGCATGTGTCGATTATGGTCGAGGCAACCGCCCACACCACGACCCAGCATGTGCTGATGGTGTTCGATACAACCACCCGTACCAGGGGCCATCTTGTGCCGAAGGTGGTCAAAGCAATCACTCGCACCAAGGGCTGGCATGTGCCAATGGTGATCGAGGCAACTGCCCACACTAGGGCCCAACTTTTGCCGATGGCAGTCGAGGTAAGTGCCTGTACCAAAGGGCAGCCTGTGCCGATGATGGTCGATGCATATCCATCACTATGCGTCATCATGTGCCATTGATGGTTGAGGCCTTGGCTAAAGTTCAATTTTGAGCCACGGTGCACATGCTGGGCTCGGGCATGTGCTGCTGCCACATTTTTTTCACCCAGGGCACCATCGTCGGAGAACCTAACCGACGGTATTGAGGGTTCCGTCGATTGAGGGGCCGAGGGGTGTGCGCACATGATGTGCAATGGGTGCTGGTACTTGGCCCTTATATTGGCCCCTTATCCCTCATCAAACCTCCAGAACTCACACCCCCTTAAAGAGCATTTAAGATTTTACAGGTTTGCTCCCAGTAGCATTAAAGTGTCTGAAATAGGGATATTTTTTTCAAACGGTCACAAAATCTTCTCCACTTCGAGTTTTTAGTTGAATTATTTTGTGCGTGCCAACAAAAATACAAGGATCATGTCTACCAAATTTGGGGCCAAAACACCTTCTAAAAATATTTAAAAAAATCCCAGATCGTAAAAGTATTTCAAAAATCATGAAAAATAAAAAATGGGTCATGTTGCCACGAAACTTAACATGAAGGCTTAGGGGACCATTGTATGAATTTACAAGCCATAAAAATGGCATTGACACGACAGAAATATGAAGATGTGCCTGAACCCACCTACCACTTGATCGATCCACATCTTGCGCATCCTGCCTCTTCGGTCGGTAAAGTGCCCGTGCGCTATTTCGTGGGTTAACTTAGGCATACGTAGTGCACTTCCAGTCTAAGATCAGACCAGATCGAGGGTTGCGGTAGTAGGACCCGTAGTGAGATCGACAGCACGCAGAGGGGATCGGGTCAATCCCCGGCTAGCGCATCCGCCTCTCTGGCCGATTGAGCACCCGTACGCTCGTTTCATGGGTTGACTTAGGCATACGGAGTTCATCTCCAGTCTAAGTGTATGGAGTTCATTCCTGTCTAAGATCAGATCGGACCAAGGGTTGCGGTAGCAGGACCAACAGCAAGATCGATAGCATGCATGAGGGGACCGGGCCGATCCTCGGCTTGCGCATTTTGCCTCTCCGATCGGTTGAGCGCTTGCACGCTCGTTTTGTGGGCTAGCTTAGGCATACGGAGTTCATTCCATGTCTCAGCCCCAGCTGAATCGAGGGTTGTGGCAACGAGACCGATAGCACACAGAGGGGCATCGGGCCGTTCCCCAGCTTGTGCATTATGCCTCTCCGGCCAGCTTAGCACCCGCACACTTATTTCATTTGTTGACTTAGGCATATGGACTTCATTCCCAGTCTAAGCATATGGAGTTCATTCCCAATCTATGATCAGACCGACAGCAGCACGTAGAGGAGGATCGGGTCGATCTTCGGCTTACGCATCATGCCTCTCCGATCGGCTAAGCGCCCACACTCTCGTTTCGTGGGTTGACTTAGGCATACAGAATTCATTCCCAGTCTAAGATCAGACCAGACTGAGGGTTGCAGTAGCAGGACCAGCAGCAAGATCGACAGAATGTAGGGGGGACAGGGCTGATCCCTGACTTGCGCATTCTGCCTCTCCAGTCGGCTAATCCCTCGCACACTTGTTCCATGGGTTGGCCTAGGCATACGGAGTTCATTCCATGTCTAAGCCCCAGCCGGGCCGAGGGTTGTGGCAGTGGGATCGATAGTACGTAGAGGGGGACTGATAGTACGTCGATCCCTGACTTGCACATTATAACTCTCCGACTGACTCAATGCCTGTACGCTCGTTTCAGGGATTCACTTAGGCATACGGAGTTCATTCTCAGTCTAAGCATACGGTGTCCATTCTTAGTCAAAGATCAGACCAGCAGCAGCACCCAGAGGGGGACCGGGCTAATCTTCAGCTTGCGCATCTTGCCTCTCCGATCGGCTAAGCACCCGCACGCTCGTTTTGTGGGTTGACTTAGGCATACGGTGTTCATTCCCGGTCTAAGCCCCAACCGAACTGAGGGACCTGTAGTGAGATCGACAGTACGCAAAGGGGGATCAGGCCGATCCTTGGCTTGCGTAGTCTGGCTTTTCAATCGACTGAGCGGCCGCACGCTCGGTTCATGGGTTGACTTAGGCATACGTAGTGCATTCTCGGTCTTGGCCAACCAAGGGCCAGAGGCTATCAATGGCGTTTAGGGCAACAACCAAGGGGGACCAGCAATAGGATCCTTGGTTGACTCGTGCATCCCACCCCCAGCGGTCGATTCGGTGCTCGCACGCTCATTTCGAGGACCGATCAAGGCTCCGTATTTACCGATGGTGGTCGAGGCAACCGTCTGCACCACGACCAAGCATGTGTCGATGGTGTTTGATGTGACCGCCCACACCAAAGGCCATCTTGTGCCAATAGTGGTCTAGGCAACCGATCGCATTAGGGCCCAGCTTGTGCCGATGGTGGTCGAGGCAAGTGCTCGTACCAAAGGGCAGCCTGTGCCGATGATGGTTGATTATGTGCCATCACCATGCACCATCATATGCCATTGATGGTCAAGGCCTTGGCCAAAGTTCAATTTTGAGCCACGGTGCATATGCTGGGCTCAGCCAAGTGCTGGTGCCACATTTTTTTTGCCCGGGGCACCATCATCAGAGCATTGTCGGAGAACCTAACTTGCGGTATTGGGGGTTCCGACGATTGGGGGGCCGGGGGCTGTGTGCACATGATGTGTGATGGGTGCTGGTACTTGGCCCTTATATTGGCCCCCTATCCCTCATCAAACCTTGAGAACTCACACCCCCTTAAAGAGCTTTTGAGATTTTATAGGTTTGCTCCCAGTAGCTATTAAAGTGTCTAAAATAGGGATATTTTTTTCAAACGGTCACAAAATCTTCTCCACTTCGAGTTTTTAGCTGAATTTTTTTGTGCGTGCCAAAAAAAATACAGGGATCACGTCTACCAAATTTGGGGCCAAAAATCCTTCTAAAAAAATTTTAAAAAATCCCGAACCTTAAAAAGTTTTGAAAATCATGAAAAATAAAAAATGGGTCGTCTTGCCATGAAACTGCACATGAAGTCTTAAGGGACCATTGTATGAATTTACAAGCCATAAAAATGGCATTGGCATGGCAAAAATATGAAGATGTGCCTGAACCCACCTACCACTCGATCGATCCACGGTTTGCGCAACCCGCCTCTCCGGTCGGCTAAGTGCTCGCACGCTCGTTTCATGGGTTGACTTAGGCATACATAGTGTGCTCTCAGACTAAGATCTGATTAGACCAAGGGTTACAGCAATAAGACCCGTAGCGGGATCGGCAGCATGCAGAAGGGACCGGGTCAATCCTCGAATTACGCATCCTGCCTTTCTGACTGGCTGAGCACCCGTATGCTCGTTTCGTAGGTTGACTGAGGCATACGGAGTTCATTCTCGGTCGAAGCCCCAACCGGATTGAGGGACCCACAGCAAGATAAACAGCACAAAGAGAGGGATCGGGTCGATCCTCGGTTTGTGCATTTTGGCTCTCCGACCGACTGAGCACCCGTACGCTCGTTTAATGGGTTGACTTAGGCATACGTAGTGCATTCCCAATCTCGACCAACCAAGGGCCAGAGGCTACCGACGACGTTTGGGGCAACAACCGAGGGGGACCAACAGCGGGATCCTTGGTTGGCTCACGCATCCTACCCTCAGCGATCGGTTCGGTTCTCGCGCGCTCCTTTCGAAGGTCGATCGGGGCTCAGCATGTGTCGATGGTGGTCGAGGCAACCGTCCGTACCATGGCCCAGCATGTGCCGATGGTGTCCGATGCAACCACCCATAGCAGGGGCCATCTTATGCCAATGGTGGTCGAGGCAGTCGCCTGCACCAGGGCCCAGCTTGTGCCGATGGCGGTCGGGGTAAGTGCCCGTACCAAAAGGCAGCCTGTGCCAATGATGGATGATGCATGTGCCACCACCATGTGCCATTATGTGCCATTGATGGTCGAGGTCTTGGCCGAAGTTCCATTTTGAGCCATGGTGCACATGCTAGGCTCGGGCATGTGCTGGTGCCACATTTTTTTCGTCCGGGGCACCATCACCGGAGCGTCCTTGGAGAACCTAACTGACAGCATTGGGGGTTTCGGTGATTGGAGGGCCCGGGGGGTGTGTACACATGATGTGCGATGGATGCTAGTACTTGGCCCTTATATTGGCCCCCTATCCCTCATCAAACCTCGAGAACTCACACACCCTTAAAGAGCATTTGAGATTTTATAGGTTTGCTCCTAGTAGCCATTAAAGTGTCTGAAATGGGGACATTTTTTTCAAAAGGTCACAAAATCTTCTCCACCTCGATTTTTAAGCTGAATTTGTTTGTGCGTGCCAACGAAAATACAAGGATATCGTCGACCAAATTTGGGGCTAAAACTCCTCCTAAAAAAATTTTTAAAAATCCCAAACCGCAAAAAGTTTCAAAAATCTTGAAAAATAGAAAACGGGTCGTCTTGCCATGAAACTTCACATGAAGGCTTAGGGGACCATTGTATGAATTTACAAGCCATAAAAATGGCATTGGCATGGTAGAAATATTCAGATGTGCCTAAACCCACCTACCACTCGATCGATCCACGGCTTGCGCATCCCGCCTCTCCGGTCGGCTAAGTGCCCGCACGCTCGTTTCGTGGGTTGACTTAGGCATACGTAGTGCGCTCTCAGTCTAAGATCGGACTGGACCAAGAGTTGCAGCAGTAGGACCCATAGCGGGATCGACAGCATGCAGAAAGGACCGAGTCAATCCCCGGATTACGCATCCTGCCTCTCTGGCCTGCTAAGCGCCCGCACGTTCGTTTCGTGGGTTGACTGAGGTATACGGAGTTCATCCCTAGTCTAAGCATACGAAGTTCATTCCCTGTCTAAAATCAGACTGAATCGAGGGTTCCGGTAGCAGGATCGGCAGCACGCAAGGGGGGACAGGGCATTTCCTCGGCTTGTGCATTCTGCCTCTCTGGTCGGTTGAGCCCCCGTATGCTTGTTTCGTGGGTTGGCTTAGGCATACGGAGTTCATTCCATGTCTAAGCCCTAGTCGAACCGAGGGTTGTGGCAGTGGGACCGACAGCACGCAGAGGGGGATCGGGTCGATCCTCGACTTACGCATTATGCCTCTTCGGCTGGCTCAGCGCCCGCACGTTCATTTCGTGGGTTTACTTAGGCATATGGAGTTCATTCCCAGTCTAAGCATACGGAGTTCATTCCCAGTTAAAGATCGGATCGATAGCAGCATGCAAAGGGGGACCGGGTCAATCCTCGACTTGCGCATCTTGCCTCTCCGACCGACTGAGTGCCCCCACACTTGTTTCATGGGTTGACTTAGGCCTACGAAGTTCATTCCCGGTCTAAGCCCCAACTGGACCGACGGACACCCTATGGGATCGACAGTACGTAAAGGGGGATCGGGTCGATCCTCGGCTTACGCATTTTGGCTCTCCGACCGACTGAGCGCCCGTACGCTCGTTTCATGGGTTGACTTAGGCATACGTAGTGCATTCTCGGTCTCGACCAACCAAGGGCCAGAGGGTATCGACCAGCTGTGGGATCATTGGTCGGCTCGCACATCCCACCCCCAGCGGTCAATTTGGTGCTTGCACACTCATTTCGAGGGTCGACCGGGGCTCGACATGTGCCGATTGTGGTCGAGGAAACTGCCCGTACCATTGCCCAGCATGTACCGATGGTGTTCGATGCAATCGCCCACACCTAGGGCCAGCTTGTGCTGATGGTGGTTGAGGCAACCGCCCGCACCAGGGCCCAGCTTTTATCGATGGCGGTCGGGGCAAGTGCCCGTATTAAAGGGCAGACTGTGCCGACGATGGTCGATGCATGTGCCATCACCATACGCCATCATGTGCCATTGATGGTCGAGGCCTTGGTCGAAGTTCGATTTTGTGCCACGGTGCACATGCTGGCTAGGGCATGTGCTGGTGCCACATTTTTTTTGCTCGGGGCACCATCGCCGAAGAACCTAACTGGCGACATTGGGGGTTCCGACGATTGGGGGCCCGAGGGGTGTACGCACATGATGTACGATGGGTGCTGGTACTTGGCCCTTATATTGGCCCCTTATCCCTCATCAAACCTCGAGAACTCACACCTCCTTAAAGAGCATTTGAGATTTTATAGGTTTGCTCCCAGTAGCCATTAAAGTGTCTGAAACGAGGACATTTTATTCAAACGGTCACAAAATCTTCTCCACTTCAAGTTTTTAGCTGAATTTTTTTGTGCGTGCCAAAAAAAATACAGGGATCACGTCTACCAAATTTGGGGTAAAAAATCCTTCTAAAAAAAATTTAAAAAATCCCGAACCATAAAAAGTTTTGAAAATCGTGAAAAATAGAAAACAGGTCGTCTTGCCATGAAACTTCACATGAAGGCTTAGGGGACCATTGTATGAATTTATAAGCCATAAAAATGGCATTGGCATGGCAAAAATATGAAGATGTGCCTGAACCCACCTACCACTCGATTGATCCACGACTTGCGCATCCCACCTCTCCGGCCGGCTAAGTGCCCGCACGCTCATTTCTTGGGTTGACATAGGCATACATAGTGTACTCCCAGTCTAAGATTGGATCAGATGGTGGGTTGCGATAGCAGGACCCGCAGCAAGATCGGTAGCAAGTAGAAGGGATCAGGTCGATCCCCAGCTTACGTATCCTGCCTATCAGGCCGATTAAGCACCCGCACGCTCGTTTCATGGGTTAACTTAGGCATACGGAGTTCGTCCCTAGTCTAAGCATACGGAGTTCATTCCCAGTCTAAGATCAAACTAGAACGAGGTTGTGATAGTAAGACCAGCAGTAGGAATGGCAGCATGCAGGGGGGACTGAACCGATCTTCGGTTTGTGCATTCTTCCTCTCCGATCGACTGAGCGCACATACGCTCATTTCCTAGGTTGGCTTAGGCATACAGAGTTCATTCCATATCTAAGCCCCAGCCGAATCGAGGGTTGTGGCAGCGGGACGATAGCACGTAGAGGGGGATCAGGTCGATCCTCGGCTTGTGCATTATGCCTCTCCGACCAGCTTAGCACCCACACGCTCGTTTCATGGGTTGACTTAGGCATACAGAGTTCATTCCCGATCTAAGCATACGGAGTTCATTCCCAGTCTAAGATCGAACCGACAGTAGCATGCAGAGGGGGATCAAGCTGATCCTCGACTTGCGTATCCTACCTCTTCGACCTGCTGAGTGCCCACACGCTCGTTTCGTGGGTTGACTTAGGCCCCCTATCCCTCAACAAACCTCGAGAACTCACACCCCCTTAAAGAGCATTTGAGATTTTATAGGTTTGCTCCCAGTAGCCATTAAAGTGTCTGAAATGGGGACTTTTTTTTCAAACGGTCACAAAATCTTCTCCACTTTAAGTTTTTAGTTGAATTTGTTTGTGCGGGCCAACAGAAATACAAGGATCACGTCTACCAAATTTGGGGCCAAAACTTTTTCTAACAAAATTTTTAAAAATCCCAAACCTTAAAAAGTTTCGAAAATCGTGAAAAATAGAAAACAGGTTACCTTGCCACGAAACTTCACATGAAGGCTTAGGGGACCATTATGAATTTACAAGCCATAAAAATGGTATTGGCATGGTAGAAATATGCAGATGTGCTTGAACCCACCTACCACTCGCTTGATCCACGGCTTGCGCATCCCGCCTCTTCGGCCAGCTAAGTGCCTGCACGCTCGTTTCGTGGGTTGACTTAGGCATACGTAGTGCACTCCCAGTCTAAGTTCAGACCAGACCGAAGGTTACTGTAGTAAGACCCGTAGCGGGATCACCAGCACGCAGAGGGGATCGGGTCGATCCTCGACTATCGTATCCTGCCTCTCTAACCGACTGAGCACCCGTACGCTCGTTTTGTGGGTTGACTTAGGCATACGAAGTTCATCCCCAGTTTAAGCATACGGAGTTCATTCCCAGTCTAAGATCGGACCAAATCGAGGGTTGCACCAGCAAGACCAATAGCAGGATCGATAGCACGCAGGAGGGGACCGAATTGATCCCCGACTTGTGCATTCTGCCTCTCCATTTCGCTGAGCGCCCTTACGCTCATTTCATGGGTTGGTTTAGGCATACAAAGTTCATTCCATGTCTAAGCCCCAGCCGGACCGAGGGTTGTGGCAGTGGGACCGACAGCATGCAGAGGGGGATCAAGTCGATCCCTGGCTTGCGCATTATGCCTCTCCGGCTGGCCCAATGCCTGTACGCTCTTTTCGTGGGTTCACTTAGGCATACAGAGTTCATTCCCAGTCTAAGCATACGAAGTTCATTCCCAGTCTAAGATCGGATCGACAGCGGGATCGACAGTACCACGCAGAAGGGGATCGGGGAATCTTCGGCTTGTGCATCCTACCTTTCCGGCTGACTGAGCGCCCGCACGCTCATTTCATAGGTTGACTTAGGCATATGGAGTTCATTCTCAATCTAAGCTCCAACTGGATCGAGGGACCCACAGCGGGATCGATAACGTGCAGAGGGAGACCAGGCTGATCTTCGACTTATGCATTCTGGCTCTCCGGTCGATTGAGCACCCGCACGCTCGTTCCATGGGTTGACTTAGGCATATGTAGTGCATTCTTGATCTCGACCAACCAAGGGCCAGAAGCTATCGATGGCATTTGGGGCAACAACTGAGGGGGACCAGCAGCGGGATCCTTGGTCGGCTAGCGTATCCCACCCCCAGCGGTAGGTTCGGAGGTCGCACGCTCATTTCGAAGGCCGATCAGGGCTCGACATGTGCCGATGGTGGTCTAGGCAACCACCTGCACCACAGCCCAACATGTGTCGATGGTGTTCGATGCAACCACCTGCACCACAGCCCAACATGTGTCGATGGTTCGCACCCGGGGCCACCTTGTGTCGATGGTGGTCGAGGCAATCGCTCGTACCAAGGGCCAATATGTGCCGATGGTGGTAGAGGCAATCACTCGCACCAAGGGCCAGCATGTATCGATGGTGACCGAGGCAACTGCCTGCACCAGGGCCCAGCTTGTGCCGATGGCAATCGAGGCAAGTGGCCGTACCAAAAGGTAGCCTGTGCCGATGATGGTCAATGCATATGCCATCACCATGCGCCATCATGTGCCATTGATGATCAAGGCCCTGGTCGAAGTTTGATTTTGAGCCATGGTGCACATGCTAGGCTCGGGCATGTGCTGGTGCCACATTTTTTTCTCCCGGGGCACCATTGTCGGAGCATCATCGAAGAACCTAACTGACGGCATTGGGGGTTTCGACGATTGGGGGGGCCAAGGGGTATGCACACATGATGTGCGATGGGTGCTGGCACTTGGCCCTTATATTGGCCCCCTATTCCTTATCAAATCTTAAGAACTCACACCCTTAAAGAGCGTTTGAGATTTTATAGGTTTGCTCCCAGTAGCCATTAAAGTGTCTGAAATGGGGACATTTTTTTCAAACGGTCACAAAATCTTCTCCACTTTGAGTTTTTAGCTGAATTTTTTTGTGAGTGCCAACAAAAATACAAGGATCACGTCTACCAAATTTGGGGCCAAAACCACTTCTAAAAAAATTTTAAAAAATCTCGAACCACGAAAAGTTTCAAAAATCATGAAAAATAGAAAACGGGACGTCTTGCCATGAAACTTCACATGAAGGCTTAGGGGACCATTGTATGAATTTACAAGCAATAAAAATGGCATTGGCACAGCAAAAATATGAAGATGTGCCTGAACACACCTAGCACTCGATCGATCCACGACTTGCGCATCCCGCCTCTCTGGTCGGTTAAGTACCCGCACGCTCATTTCATGGGTTGACTTAGGCATACATAGTGCGCTCCCATTCTAAGATCAGAACGGACCGAGGGTTGTGGTAGCAGGACCCGCAGCGGGATCGGCAGTAAGCAGAGGGGACCGGGTCGATCCTTAGCTTACGCATCCTACCTCTTTGGCCGGCTGAGTGCCTGCACGCTCGTTTCATGGGTTGACTTAGGCATACAGAGTTCATCCCTAGTCTAACCATACAGAGTTCATTCCCAGCCTAAGATCGAACCGGATCGAGGGTTGTGGCTGCAGGACCAGTAGCAGGATCAGCAGAACGTAGGATGGGATTGAGTCGATCCCTGGCTTGCGCATTCTGCCTCTTCAGCCAGTTGAGCACCTGCACGTTCATTTCATGAGTTGACTTAGGCATACAGAGTTCATTCCATGTCTAAGCCCCAACCGGATTGAGGGTTGCGGTAACGGTACCGACAGCACGTAGAGGGGCATTGGGCCGATCCCTGGCTTACGCATTATGCCTCTCCGGCTGGCTCAACGTCCGCATGCTCATTTCGTGGGTTGACTTAGGCATACGGAGTTCATTCCCAGTCTAAGCATACGGAGGTCATTCCCTGTCTAAGATCAGATCGACAGCGGGATCGATCGCAGCACGCAGAGAGGGATCGGGCTGATCTTCGACTTGCACATCCTATCTCTCTAGTCGGTTGAGCACCCGTACCCTCGTTTCATGGGTTGACTTTGGCATACGGAGTTAATTCTCGGTCTAAGCCCCAATCGAATGGAGGGACTCGTAGTGGGATCGATAACACATAGAGGGGGATCGAGCTGACCCTTGACTTGCACATTCTGGCTCTCCGGTTGGCTGAGCACCAACACGCTCATTTCATGGGTTCACTTGGGCATACGTAGTGCATTCTTGGTCTCAACCAACCAAGGGCCAGAGGCCATCGACGGCATTTGGGGTAACAACCGAAGGGGACCAGCAGTGGGATCCTAGGTTGGCTCATGTATCCTAACCCCAGCGGTTGGTTCAATGCTCGCACGCTTGTTTTGGGGGCCAACCGGGGTTCGGTATGTGCGGATGGTGGTCGAGGCAACCGCCCACACCACGGCCCAGCATGTGCCGATGGTGTTTGATGCAATCGCTTGTACCAGGGGCCATCTTGTACCAATGGTGGTTGAGTTAATCGCCTGCACCAGGGCCCAATTTGTGCCGATGGTGGGCGAGGTTGGTGCCCGTATCAAAGGGGAGCCTGTGCCGATAATGGTCGATGCATGTGCCATTGATGGTCAAGGCCTTGGTCGAAGTTTGATTTTGAGCCACGATGCACATGCTGGGCTTGGGCATGTCCTGGTGCCACATTTTTTTTGCCTGGGGCACCATCGCCGAAGCATCACCGGAGAACCTACCCGATGGCATTGGGGGTTCCAACGATGGGGGGGCCGGGGGGTGTGCGCACATGATGTGCGATGGGTGCTGATACTTGGCTCTTATATTGGCCCTCTATCCCTCATCAAACCTCAAGAACTCACACCCCTTTAAAGAGCATTTGAGATTTTATAGGTTTGCTCCCAGTAGCCATTAAAGTGTCTAAAATGTGGACATTTTTTTCAAACGGTCACAAAATCTTCTCCACTTAGAGTTTTTAGCTGAATTTGTTTGTGCGTGCCAACAAAAATACAAGGATCACGTGTACCAAATTTGGGGCCAAAACTCCTTCTAAAAATATTTTAAAAATTTTCGAACCGAAAAAAGTTTCAAAAATCGTGAAAAATAGAAAACGGGTCGTCTTGCCATGAAACTTCACATGAAGGCTTAGGGGACCATTGTGTGAATTTACAAGCCATAAAAATGGCATTGGCATGGAAGAAATATGAAGATGTGCCTGAACCCACCTACCACTCGATCGATCCACGGCTTACGTATCCTGCCTCTCCGGTCAACTAAATGGCCGCACGCTCGTTCCGTGGGTTGACTTAGGCATACGTAGTGCACTCCCAGTCTAAGACTACACGAAGACTTGCCTCATTTGCCAACAAGACAAGGTTGAAAGGAAAAAACCTACAGGCATGCTTGAACCACTACCAGTACCAGCCAAATCGTGGGAAAGCATTTCGAGCCTACCCAAAGTTGGTGACCTTAAGCTATTTTGGTGGTGATTGACCGGTTCTCTAAGTATGCCACATTCATTCCCGCTCACAAGTATTGCACAACGAAAGACACAACTCGATTATTATTCAAACATGTGGTCAAATACTGGGGCCTCCCTTAAAATATTGTCAGCGATCGAGATCCGAAATTCACGGGGTCCTTCTAGAGAGAACTTTTCAAGATATTGGGGTCTCAACTCAACATCTCCTTAAGCTATCACCCTTAAACCGATGGTCAAATGAAACGGTTCAATGGGTTATTAGAGGAATACTTGAGGCACTTTGTTCAAGCCAATCAGAAAGACTGGCCTTCATTATTGGCGTGGCTCAACTCTGCTTTAATTCCAACAAAAGCTCTTCCACCAATAAGAGCCCATTTGAGGTGGTCACCGAACAATTACCAAGGCTACCCTACACTTTCTTGGAACAATATAAAGGAAAGAATCTGAGAGCCTTCAATCTCAGCAAGGAGTGGAAACAAAACACAGAGATTGCATAAGCCTACCTTGAGAAAGCATCAAAGTGGATGAAGAAATGGGCAGACAAGGGTCGTAGGGCTCAACAATTTCAAGTTGGTGATTTGGTTCTTGTCCAACTAGTTCTTGAACAAATCGAGTTCTTGAAAAAGAGAGATTGTAGACTGGTGCGCAAATATAAAGGTCAAGTAAGGGTCTTTTCCAAGGTAAGGAATGCTTCTTACAAAATCGACCCACCAAAGTGGATGAAGGTGCACCCAGTATTTCATGTGAGCAACCTGATACCCTTCCATACAAATCCTACAGATGCTAGCCGAAAGGAGCCAACCAGAGTCACCATCACCATGAAGCCACCCTCAAAGCATTGAGTCAAAGAGATCTTAGCTGACAGGGAAACCAAGATATCTCAAAGACTAGTTCGGGAGTACTTAGTGAAGTGGGAGGGATTAGGACTAGAAGAAACCAGCTGGGAGAGAGAACATGACCTCCAAAGATTTCAAAGGAAGATCGAAGAATTTCAAGCCAGTAAGTCGATGGGGACGTCGATAGAATAGGTGGGGGAGGATGTCATGAGCCAACCTTGTATAGGGCCATGACCGGGACTTAGGTTGCCATGAGCCACCCATGTATAGTGCCATGGCCGGTAGATCTTTTGTGCTAGGAAAAGTGTCCTCATTTCAAACATTGTAATGGTTACTGGTAGCATAGCTCTAAAATCTCTAAGGCTCTTTAGGGGGTGAGCCGACAGCGTAGTGTTGGGCTGTCTCACCAGTTGCTATGCGAGCCTAGGCCACCCACCATGGGCTGGCCCCTGGCCCTGGTGATGGTGGGAAGTCCTGATGTATGATTCCTGATTATAATAAAACTCATCCCGATTGAATGTCCTGATTGTTGCCTCGATGTGTTTTTCTTTTTCTCGATGCGAATATGCCTTCTTATGTGTGTGCTTGAGATTGATCTCGATATATTGTGTCTTATTGTGAATGCTTGGGACTAACCATGGCTTATGGTTATTTGTTCAGATATCGATCTATTGAAGGTTGACTTGGTTGGGAGCACCCATTCAAGTGCCACACGGTCTATTGCTTGTTGAGAGAAAGCTTAGTCCGCGACACCCGGCTTGCGCATTATGCCTCTCCGACCGGCTCAGCGCCCGCACGCTCATTTCGTGGGTTGACTTAGGCATGCGGAGTTCATTCCTATTCTAAGCATACGGAGTTCATTCCCAGTCTAAGATCGGACCGACAGTGGGATCGATAGCAGCACACAGAGGGGGACCGGGTCGATACCCGGCTTGCACATACTGCCTCTCTGGCCAGCTGAGCGCCTGCACGCTCGTTTCGTGGGTTGACTTAGGCATACGAAGTTCATCCCCAGTCTAAGCATACGAAGTTCATTCCCAATCTAAGATCGGACTGGATCGAGGGTTACGGCAGCAGGATCGACAGCACGCAAGGGGGGATCGGGTTGATCCCCGGCTTACGCATTCTTCCTCTCCGATCGACTGAGCACCCGCACGCTCGTTTCGTGGGTTGGCTTAGGCATACAAAGTTCATTCCATGTCTAAGCCCCAGCCGGACAGAGGGTTGTGGTAGTGGGACTGACAGCACGCAGAGGGGGATCGGGTCGATCCTCGGCTTACGTATTATGCCTCTTCGACCGACTTAGCGCCCGTACGCTCATTTCTTGGGTTGACTTAGGCATACAGAGTTCATTCCCAGTCTAAGCATACGGAATTCATTCCCATTCTAAGATCGGATCGGCAATGGGATCCGTAATAGCATGCAGAGGGAGACTGGGTCGATCCTCGACTTGCGCATCCTGCCTCTCCGGTCGACTGAGCGCCCACACGTTCATTTCTTGGGTTGACTTAGGCATACGAAGTTCATTCTCGATCTAAGCCCCAATCAGACCAAGGGACCCGCAGTGGGATCGACAGCACGCAGAGAGGGATCGGGCCGATCCTCGGCTTGCGCATTCTAGCTCTCAGGTCGATTGAGTGCCCGTACGCTCGTTTCATGGGTTGACTTAGGCATACGTAGTGCATTCCTGATCTTGACCAACCAAGGGCTAGAGGCTATCGACGGCATTTGGGGTAACAATCGAGGGGGACTAGCAGCGGGATCCTTGCTCGGTTCGTGCATCTCGGCCCGAGCAGTCGGTTTGGTGCTCGCACGCTCATTTTGAGGCCCGATCGGGGCTCGGCATGTGCCGATGGTGGTGGAGGCAACCGCCCGTACCACTGCCCAGCATGTGCCGATGGTGTTTGATACAACCGCCCACACCAAAGGCCATCTTGTGGCGATGGTGGTCGAGGCAACCGCCCGCACCAGGGCCCAACTTGTGTCGATGGTGGTCGAGGCAAGTGCCCGTACCAAAGGGCAGCCTGTGCTGATGATGGTCGATGCATGTGCCATCACCATGCGTCATCATGTGCCATTGATGGTCGAGGCCTTGGCAGAAGTTTGATTTTGAGCCATGGTGCACATGCTGGGCTCCGGCATGTGCTGGTGCCACATTTTTTTCGCCCGGGCACCATCATCGGTGCATCATCGGAGAACTTACCTGACGGCATTGGGGGTTCCGACGATTGGGGGGGCCGGGGGGTGTGCGCACATGGTGTGCAATGGGTGCTGGTACTTGGCCCTTATATTGGCCCCCTATCCCTCATCAAACCTCGAGAACTCACACCCCCTTAAAGAGCTTTTGAGATTTTATAGTTTTGCTCCCAGTAGCCATTAAAGTGTCTAAAATGGGGACATTTTTTTCAAACGGTCACAAAATCTTCTCCACTTCGAGTTTTTAGCTGAATGTTTTTGTGCATGCCAAAAAAAATACAAGGATCACGTATACCAAATTTGGGGCCAAAACTCCTTCTAAAAGAATTTTAAAAAATCCCAAACCGTAAAAAGTTTCAAAAATTGTGAAAAATAGAAAACGGGTTGTCTTGCCACAAAACTTCACATGAAGGCTTAGGGGACCATTGTATGAATTTACAAGCCATAAAAATATCATTGGCATGGCAAAAAAATGAAGATGTGCCTGAATCCACCTACCACTTGATCGATCCATGGCTTGCGTATCCCGCCTCTCCGGCCGGCTAAGTGCCCGCATGCTCGTTTCGTGGGTTGACTTAGGCATACGTAGTGCACTCCCAGTTTAAGATCAGACTAGACTGATGGTTGCGGTAGCAAGACCCACAGTAGGATCTGCAGCACGCAAAGGGGACTGGGTCGATCCTGGGCTTACGCATCCTACCTCTCTGGCCGACTGAGCGCCCGCACGCTCGTTTCATGGGTTGGCTTAGGCATACGGTGTTCATCCCCAGTCTAAGCATACGGAGTTCATTCCTAGTCTAAGATCGAACCGGATCGAGGGTTGCGGTAGCAGGACCAGCAGTAAGATCGATAGCATGTAGGGGGGATCGGATCGTTGAGTACCCGCACGCTCGTTTCATGGGTTAGCCTAGGCATATGGAGTTCATTCCATGTATAAGCCCCAGCCAGACTGAGGGTTGTGGCATTAGGACCGACAGGACGCAGAGGGGGACCGGGTCGATCCCCGGCTTTCCCATTTTGCCTCTTCGATTGGCTCAACGCCCGCATGCTCATTTCGTGGGTTGACTTAGGCATACGAAGTTCATTCCCAGTCTAAGCATACAGAGTTCGTTCCCAATCTAAGATCAGACCGGTAGCAAAATGCAAAGGGGGACTTGGTCGATCCTTGGCTTGCACATCCTGCCTCTCTGTTCGACTGAGTGCCCGCACATTCATTTCGTGGGTTGACTTAGGCATACGGAGTTCATTCTTGATCTAAGCCCCAATCGGATTGAGGGACCTGCAGTGGGATCGACAACATGCAGAGGGGGACCGGGCCAATCCTCAGCTTGCGCATTTTGGCTCTCCGGTCGGTTGAGTGCCTGCACGTTCATTTTATGGGTTGACTTAGGCATATATAGTGCATTCTCGATCCCAACCAACCAAGGGCCAGAGCCTATCGACGGCGTTTGGGGCAACAACCGAAGGGGACCAGTAGCAGAATCCTTGGTCAGCTCGTGCATCCCACCCCCAGTGGTTGGTTTAGTGCTCGAACACTCGTTTCGAGGGCCGATTGGGGCTTGACATGTGCCAATGGTGGTCAAGGCAATTGCCCGTACCACGACCTAGCATGTGCCGATGGTGTACGATGCAACCGCCCGCAGCATGGGCCATCTTGTGCCGATGGTGGTCGACGTAATCGCCCTAACCAAGGGCCGGCATATGCCGATGGTGATCGAGGCAACTGCCTGCATCAGGGCCTAGCTTGTGCCGATGGTGGTCGAGGCAAGTGCCCGTTCCAAAGGGTAGCCTGAGCCGATGATGGTCGATGCATGTGCCATCACCATGCCCCATCATGTGCCATTGACGGTCGAGGCCTTGGCTGAAGTTTTATTTTGAGCCGAGGTGCACATGTTGGGCTCGGACAGGTGCTCATGCCACATCTTTTTCGCCCGGGGTGCCATCACTAGAGAACCTAACCGACGGCATTGGAGGTTTCGACGATTGGGGGGGCCGGGGGGTGCGCACACATGATGTGCAATGGGTGCTAGTACTTGGCCCTTATATTGACCCCTTATCCCTCATCAAACCTTGAGAACTCTCACCCCCTTAAAGAGCATTTGAGATTTTATAGGTTTGCTCCCAGTAGCCATTAAAGTGTCTGAAATAGGGACATTTTTTTCAAACGGTTGCAAAATCTTCTCCACTTCGAGTTTTTAGCTGAATTTTTTTGTGCATGCCAACAAAAATACAAGGATCACGTCTACCAAATTTGTGGCCAAAAATCCTTCTAAAAAAATCTTAAAAAATCCTAAACTGCAAAAAGTTTCGAAAATCATGAAAAATAGAAAACGGGTCGTCTTGCCACGAAACTTCACATGAAGGCATAGGGGACCATTGTATGAATTCACAAGCCATAAAAAAGGCATTGGCATGGTAGAAATATGAAGACGTGCTTGAACCCACCTACCACTCGATCGATCCACGGCTTGTGCATCTCGCCTCTCAGGCCGGTTAAGTGCCCGCACGCTCGTTTCGTGGGTTGACTTAGGCATACGTAGTGCACTCCCAGTCTAAGATCAGATCGGACCGAGGGTTGCGGTAGCAAGGCCTGTAGCGGGATCGACAGCACGCAGAGGGGACTGGGTTGATCCCCGGCTTAGGCATCCTACCTCTCTGGCCGGCTGAGCACCCGTACGCTCATTTTGTGGGTTGACTTAGGCATACGGAGTTCATCCCCAGTCTAAGCATACAGAGTTCATTCCCAGTCTAGGATCGGATCGAATCAAGGGTTACAGCAGCAGGATCGGTAGCAGGATCGACAGCACGTTGGGGGGACCAGGTCGATCCCCGGCTTGTGCATTTTGCCTCTCCAGTCGGCTGAACGTCCGCACGCTCGTTCCGTGGGTTGGCTTAGGCATACGGAGTTCATTCCATGTCTAAGCCCCAGCCACACCGAGGGTTGTGGTAGCGGGACCAGCAGCACATAGAGTGGGATCGGGTCGATCCTTGGCCTATGCAATATGCCTCTCCGGCCGGCTCAGTGCCCGCACGCTTGTTTCATGGGTTGACTTAGGCATATGGAGTTCATTCCCAGTCTAAGCCCCAATCGAACTGAGGGACCCATAGCGGCATCGACAGCATGCAGAGGGCGACCAAGCCGATCCTCGACTTATGCATTCTGGCTCTCCGACCGACTTGGCGCCCATATGCTCGTTTCGTGGGTTGACTTAGGCATACGTAGTGCATTCCTGGTCTCGACCAACCAAGGGCCAGAGGCTATCGACAGCGTTTGGGACAACAACCGAGGGGGACCAACAGTGAGATCCTTGCTCGGCTTATGCATCCTGCCCCACTGGTCGGTTCGGTGCTCGCACACTCATTTCGGGTGCTGATAGTGGTTGAGGCAACTGCCCGCACCACGGCCCAGCATGTGTCGATAGTGTTCGATGCAATCGCTCGCACCAGGGGCCATCTTATGCTGATGGTGGTTGAGGCAACCGCCCACACCAGGGCCCAGCTTATGCCATTTGTGGTCAAGGCAAGTGCCCGTACCAAAGGGCAGCCTGTGCCGATGATGGTCGATGCATGTGCCATCACCATGCGCCATCATATGCCATTGATGGTCAAGGCCTTGGCCAAAGTTCAATTTTGAGCCACGGTGCACATGCTGGGCTTGGGCATGTGCTGGTGCCACATTTTTTTTGCCCAGGGCACCATCGCTGGAGCATTGTCGGAGAACCTAACCGACAGCATTGGGGGTGTGCGCACATGATGTGCGATGGGTGCTGGTACTTGGCCCTTATATTGGCCCCCTATCCCTCATCAAACCTCGAGAACTCGCACCCCCTTAAAGAGCATTTGAGATTTTATAGGTTTGCTCCCAGTAGCCATTAAAGTGTCTAGAATGGGGACTTTTTTTTCAAACGGTTACAAAATCTTCTCCACTTCGAGTTTTTAGCTGAATTTCTTTGTGTGTGCCAACAAAAATACAAGGATCACGTCTACCAAATTTGGGGCCAAAACTCTTTCTAAAAAAATTTTAAAAAATCCCAAACCGTAAAAAGTTTCAAAAATCGTGAAAAATAGAAAATGGGTCGTCTTGCCACGAAACTTCATATGAAGGCTTAGGGGACCATTGTATGAATTTACGAGCCGTAAAAATGGCATTGGCATGGTAGAAATATGAAGATGTGCCTGAACCCACCTACCAATCGATCGATCCACGACTTACTCATCCCGCCTCTCCGATGGGTTATGTGCCCGCACGGTCATTTCATGGGTTGACTTAGGCATACGTAGTGCACTCCCAGTCTAAGATCAGACCGGACTGAGGGTTGTTGTAGTAGGACCCACAGCGAGATCGACAGCATGCAGAGGGGATCGGGTCGATCCTCGACTTACGCATCCAGCCTTTCTGGTCGACTAAGTGCCCGTACACTCGTTTCATGTGTTGACTTAGGCATATGGAGTTAATCCCTAGTCTAAGCATTCGGAGTTCATTCCCAGTCTAAGATCAGACTGCATCGAGGGTTGCGACGGCAGGACCTGCAACAGGATCGACAGCATACAGGGGGGACCGGGTCGATCCCCGGCTTGTGTATTCTACCTCTTCGGCTGGCTGAGCGCCTACATGCTTGTTTCATTGGTTGGCTTAGGCATATGAAGTTTATTCCATGTCTAAGCCCTAGCCGGACTGAGGGTTGTGGCAGCGGGACTGACAGCACACAGAAAGGGATCGGTCCGATCCCTGGCTTGCGCAATATGCCTCTCCGACCGACTCAGCGCCCGCACGCTCGTTTCGTGGGTTGACTTAGGCATACGGAGTTCATTCCCAGTCTAAGCATATGGAGTTCATTCCCAGTCTAAGATCGGATTGGTAACAGCAGGCAGAGGGGGACCAAGTCGATCCTCAGCTTGCGTATCCTGCCTCTTTGGCCGGCTGACCGTCGCACGCTCGTTTCATAGGTTGACTTAGGCATACGGAGTTCATTCCCGGTCTAAGCCCCAATCGGACCAAGCGACCCACAGCGGGATTGACAGCACGTAGAGGGGGACTGGGCTGATCCTCAACTTATGCATTCTGGCTCTCCAGCTGGATGAGCGCCCGTACGCTCATTTCATGGGTTGACTTAGTCATACATAGTGCATTCCCAGTCTCGACCAACCAAAGGCCAGAGGCTATCGACAGTGATTGGGGCAACAACCGAGGGGGACCAGTAGTGGGATCCTTGGTCGGCTCGTGCATCTCACCCCTAACGGTCGGTTCGATGCTCGTAAGCTCATTTCAGGGGTGACCGAGGCTCGGCATATGCCGATGGTGGTCGAGGTAACCACCCACACCATGGCCCAGCATGTGCTAATGGTGTTCGATGCAACCGCTAGCACCAGGGGCCATCTTGTGCTGATGGTGGTCGAGGCAACCGCCCGCACCAGGGCCCAGGTTGTGTGATTGGCGGTCGAGGCAAGTGCCTGTACCAAAGGGCAGCTTGTGCCGATGATGGTCGATGCATGTGCCATCACCATGCGCCATCATGTGCCATTAATGGATGAGTCCTTGGTCGAAGTTTGATTTTATAGCTGAATTTGTTTGTGCGTGCCAACAAAAATACAAGGATCACATCTACCCAAATTAGGGCCAGAACTCTTTCTAAAAGAATTTTAAAAAATCTCGAACTGCAAAAAGTTTCAAAAATTATGAAAAATAGAAAACGAGACGTCTTGCCACGAAACTTCACATGAAGGCTAAGGGGACCATTGTATGAATTTACAAGCCATAAAAATGGCATTGGCATGGTAAAAATATGAAGATGTGCCTGAACCCACCTACCACTCAATCGATCCACGGCTTGCACATCCCACCTCTCTGGCCGGCTAAGTGCCCACACGCTCGTTTCATGGGTTGACTTAGGCATACGTAGTGAGCTCCCAGTCTAAGATCAGATCGGACTGAGGGTTGCAGCAATAGGACTCACAGTGGGATCGATAGCACGCAGAGGGGATCGGGTTGATCTCCGGCTTACGCATCTTCCCTCTATAACCGGCTGTGTGCCCGCACGCTCGTTTTGTAGTTTGACTTAGGCATACGGAGTTCATCCCCAGTCTAAGCATACGGAGTTCATCCCCAGTCTAAGCATACGGAGTTCATTCCCAATCTAAGATCGGACCGAACCGAGGGTTGCGGTAGTAGGACCAGCAGCAGAATCATTAGCACGCAGAGGGGACCGGGTCGATCCCTGGTGTCATGGTCAGGCCTTGGTCCTGCCATGATTGACCTTGAACCGAGCAGCGGTCGAGATCGAGCTGGTGGGAAAGTGGTTCTAAGGAATGCGAGCGTGCATTCGGAGCTTGGGAACATGATGCTAACATGCTGTAGGGGCAATGGGAGCCCTAGGCCGTAAGATACATGAGGAAGTTCGGGACAGTGGTCAGACACCCTCAAGCCAAGTAGCCTGGCGGGTGCCATCTGTGGAAGCAGTGTGCGGGCATTCCGAGCATGAGAATAGGTTAGGGACATTATTGTGGACGGTCCATGTCATAAACCTCGAGATATGTAGGTAAGTATAAGGCATTACCCCGGTGCCCTTGGACCAGCTAGCAAGACAGGTGCTGTCAGTCGAAGCCATGTGCGGGCACGTTCGAGTGGGTTAGTGGAGCAACGAGTAGAATCAAGGAGCAATGGTGACCAAGAGAAAGGTTACGGGGCATTGAGTTAGCTGGAGCAAGGCCCTGGGGTGGCTGGCCAGAAAAGTGTCCCCGTTTCAGACATTCTTACGATCACTGGTAGCAGATTGGGAAAATCTCTAACACTCTTTATAAGGGGATGACTGGTGTCAGCTCTCCACCACCCCCTTGGCTAGCGGGCAGGCAGGGGCCTGGCTAGTCTGAAGTGAGCTACTCCTAGTCACTGCTGGTGGCTAGGTGGGCGAGCATCGTAGGGTCACGAGCGTGGCACGATGTTTCCTCGGGTCATGGTAAACCCGAGGGCGGTTGGGGCCAACAGGCCTCGTATCGCACCTTTGCTTTGAACCATGGGGTTAGACGGTAGAGATTGTTAGGCCCTTCGGATTCCCCTCCTCGAGCCGAAAAGATCATGCAATGGTGTTTAGGTAGGAGGGATGCCATCGAGCCAAAGAGATGTGTGGGCTAGCAGGCAGGCACGCTGCTAGACCCCTATAGCCAGTCGGGAGAGGTGTGCTGTAGCTAGGGTAGTCCACCTAAGTCCCTTGTGGGACTAGCATAATGGTTGGGTTCTGACCATGTCAAGAAGCTATAATATCATCAAAACTAGGACTGTGTGTCCCTATGGGCATCAGAGGATTGATGCTCGAGGTCCAACGCCCTACGGGTAGCGTTGGGTGCTCGGGGCTACTTTGAGAATCATGGGCTGTGTGCCCCTATAGGGATTCGAGGGTCGACGCTCGAGACTTCAAGTCTTGTGGCTTGAACTGGGCTCTTCGGGTCACTAGAAGTATCGCGGGCTGATGCGCGATGAGAGTTGGGTTCCTCTTTATAGAATTCGGAATAAGCGACCCTACGGGGTCAAAGCTAGAAAAGGCTCATGGGTATGCAGCTTGAAGAATCGAAGTTGGTCTGTTCACGAAGAAAAATGGACATGATGAAGGCTGACCTTGACTAAGAGTAGTCTTGATGCCACACGGTCGCGTGGTTTCAATAGGAGGAATGCGTGGACTGTGACAATTTTGGTATCAGAGCCTAGGTTGGCTCAGTGGTGGGATTTTCATGACCCCATGTTCGGGTCTAGTGACATGAAATTGAGGTGATGCCAAGCTAAAAGGAGCTACCAAAATGTGAATGCGGTTCTGTGGCTATGGAGGCTCAGAAATGAGCCAGCGATGTGTGCTGCGGGAAATATTGGGCCTATGTAGAATGGCTCTCGAGTAGGCTCTTGGATGCCAAGCAAAAGGGCGCCAGAGTCTAGCCTCACCTAGAAAAGGGTGTTGGCTTATGTTGAGGCGTGTGATGCTTTACGGTGGAAGGAATTGTAGTGAGACCACGATGCGAAAAGGGGCTTACACCATGAAATGGTGTTGCATAAAGCCACGTGGGCCGAGTGAATCTTGTCCTGAGGGGTAAGAGGTATCAAGTTTCAAGATTAATTACTAAAATGTGCACTTGCTGCATGGTGCAGGTGCCTCAGTGGGGGCACAAGCTGAAGTATTCAGGTCCAAGCATGGAGTTCTTGCCCAAAGAAGTATGGAGTGGCCAAAGATTGAAGCCACAAGTGGAATGGTCAGTGGACCATGAGCTGCGATGGTCAGTGGACCGTGAACTATGTTGGTCAGTGGAGCAGGAGTTTTCATGGTCAGAGGATCACGGGGGTAGGTGAATCGATGAACCGAGTCTGTGTTGGCCGATAAGGAAGGCCTCACAGGAGCTGTGGTGGTCGGTGGGCCACAACAGGGTGTAATCAGGTGAAACAAGAAAAGGGAAATGGCCAGTTGACAAGGCCTCAGGCGTGTAGGTCAGTGGACCTTGAGGATTGAGAGGGTGAATCCCCGAGTCGAGCTAATCAGTGGACTAGGTGTTCTATTAGATCAGTGGATCTCTGAGTGTAAGTGAAATTTGGGATGCCCAAGGAACTAGGCCAGAGTTAAAACTATTGAGCAATAGAATCATCGAGGAGATATGGTTGCACATAATGCTGAGTCAAATTTCGAGTAAAAGTGGGGGAGACTTGTGATTTCCCTGTGATATTGAGCCAAGACAAGGGAGCTCGAGTAAATGGAGCATAGTGTTTGGGCAAGGAGCAAAGACCGAGTTAGCGTGCGTTAAGGTGCCGTCTTGGGGGCGGTTGGCCTAAGGGCCACACCTAGAGAGGTGACCTTGGAGGGGCCGAGAGGAACCAAGTTGGGAGATGACCAAAGTGCTTGAATGCCACTGTGCTAGGGTCTAGCATGTGAGGTGCCGTATGAGTGCGGTTGACCTAAGCACCACGTCCAGAGGGGCACATCAATGGGTTGATGCTGCAAGCGTGCAGTTGGTGTGAGGGGTCACGCCCGGTGGGATGCACCAGCGAGTGGCAAAGCGGGTGGTCATTCATTCTACTAAGGGTCATTGATCAAGGAGGGTACCTTGAGGTCGCAACCTAATAATGACCAAGGGATGAAGCCATGATATGGCCCATGTGATTACAACCAAGATAGGTTAGGCGATTCAAGCTGCAACAAAGCTGAGCAGCAATGGGATCAATCTACATCAACAATGGATGAGTATCATGGGCGGTGCCTCATGTGATGGGACCTCGACCCAATCCTTGAGGGCACAAGTGAGAGACATAAGAGTAAATGTCAGCTGTGTGCAACAAGATAGTTGGGTGTGGTCTTGGCGTCGATGAGGGCATCAACATAGTAAGTGGGGGAGAGTGTCATGGTCAGGCCTTGGTCCTGCCATGACTGACCCTGAACCGAGCAGCGGTCAAGACCGAACTGGCGGGAAAGCGATTCTAAGGAATGCAAGCATGCATTCGGAGCTTGGGAACATGATGCTAACATGTTGTGGGGGCAATGGGAGCCCTGGGCTGCAAGATACGCGGGGAAGTTCGAGACAGTGGTCGGACAGCCTCAAGCCATGTAGCCTGGCGGGTGCCATCTGTGGAAGCAGTGTGCGGGCGTTCCGAGCATGAGAATAGGTTAGGGACATTGTGTGTGGATGGTCCATGTCCTAAACCCCAAGATATGCAGGTAAGTATAAGGCATTACGCCGGTGCCCTAGGACCAGCTAGCCAGATAGGTGTTGTCGGTCGAAGCCATGTGCGGGTACCTTCGAGTGGGTTGATGGAGCAACGAGTAGAATCAAAGAGCAATGGTGACCAAGAGGAAGCTTACGGGGCCTTGAGTTAGCCGAAGAAAGGCCCTGAGGTGGCTGGGCAGAAAAGTGTCCCCATTTCAAACATTCTTACGGTCACTGGTAGCAGATTGGGAAAATCTTTAATGCTCTTTATAGGGGGATGACTGGTGTCAGCTCTCCACCACCCCCTTGGCTAGCGGCCAGGTGGGGGCCTGGCTAGTCTGAAGTGAGCTACTCCTAGTCACTGCTGGTGGCTAGGTGGGCGGGCATCGTAGGGTCACGAGCGTGGCACGATGTTTCCTCGGGTCACGGTAAACTCGGGGGCGGTTGGGGTCGACGGGCTTCATATCGCGCCTTTGCGTTGAACCATGGGGTTAGACGGTAGAGATCGTTAGGCCCCTCGAGTTCCCCTCCTCGAGCCGAAAGGATCATGCAATGGTGTTTAGGTAGGAGGGATGCCATCGAGCCAAAGGGATGTGCGGGCTAGCAGGCAGGCACGCTGCTAGACCTCTGTGGCCAGTCAGGAGAGGTGTGCTGCAGTTGGGGTAGTCCACCCAAGTCCCTTGTGGGACTAGCATAATGGTTGGTGTCAACCATACGAGCGGGCGACTGGTGTGCTACAGCAAGGGCAGTCCACCCAAGTCCCCTTGCGGGACTAGCATAAAGTTGGGTGTCAATCATGCATGCAGGCGGCCGATATTGATGCTAAGGGCGTAAGCCCTAAGAACCGAGTCCCATGGGATGAATTGAGCCTAGAGGCTCCGAGCTGGCTGCTGACCAGTGTAAATGTGATGCTTGCGTAAACTTGATACAGGAGCTTGCGTAAACTTGATACGGGAGCTTGCGTATCATACGTGCGGGCATGGTGTTGGGTTCTCACCATGTCAAAAAGCTATAATATCATGAGAACTAGGACTGTGTGTCCCTACGGGCATCGGAGGATTGATGCTCGAGGTCCAACGCCCTACGGGCAGTGCTGGGTGCTCGGGGCTACTTTGAGAATCATGGGCTGTGTGCCCCTATGGGGATTCGAGGGTCGATGCTCGAGACTTCAAGCCTTGTGGCCTGAACTGGGCTCTTCGGGTCACTAGAAGTACCACGGGCTTATGTGCGATGAGAGTTGGGTTCCTCTCTGTAGAATTCAGAATGAGTGACCCTACGAGGTCAAAGCCAGAAAAGGCTCGTGGGTATGCAGCTTGAAGAATCAGAGTTGGTCTGTCCACGAAGAAAAATGGACATGACGAAGGCTGACCTTGACTAAGAGTAGTCTTGGTGCCGTACGGTCGCGTGGTTTCAGTAGGAGGAACGCGTGGACTGTGACACCCGACTTGCATATTCTGCCTCTCCGACTGGCTGAGTGCCCGCACACTTGTTTCGTGGGTTGGCTTAGGCATACGGAGTTCATTCCATGTCTAAGCCCCAGCTGGACCAAAGGTTGTGGCAGCGCGATTGATAGCACGCAGAGGAGGACCGGGCCGATCCCCGGCTTGGGCATTATGCCTCTCCGGCCGACTCAGCGCTTGCACGGTCGTTTCGTGGTTTCACTTAGGCATACGGAGTTCATTCCTAGTCTAAGCATACAGAGTTCATTCCCAGTCTAAGATCGGACCGACAGTGGGATTGGTAGTAGCACGCAGAGGGGGACCGAGCTGATCCTCAGCTTGCGCATCCTACCTCTCCGATCGGCTGAACACCCGCACGCTCATTTTGTGGGTTGACTTAGGCATACAAAGTTCATTTTTGGAGTAAGCGCCAATTGGATCGAGGGACCCGTAGTGGGATCGGCAGCACGCAGAAAGGGACCAGGTCGATCCTTGGCTTGCTCATTCTGGCTCTCCGGTCAGCTGAGCGCCTGCACGCTCGTTTCATGGGTTAACTTAGGCATATGTAGTGCATTCCCGGTCTCGACCAACCAAGGGCCAGAGGCTATAGACGGCGTTTGGGGCAACAACCGAGGGGGACCAGCAGCGGGATCCTTGGTTGGCTCACGCATCCTGCCTCCAGCGATCAGTTCGGTGTTCGCACGCTCATTTCGGGGGCCGATCGGTGCTTGGCATGTGTTGATGGTGGGTTAAGGCAACCGCCCGCACCATGGCCCAGCATGTGCCGATGGTGTTCGATGCAACCGCCCGCACCAGGGGCCATCTTGTGCCGATGGTGGTCGAGGCAACCACCCGCACTAGGGCCTAGCTTGTGCTGATGGCGGTCGAGGCAAGTGCCCGTACCAAAGGGCAGCCTGTGCCGATGATGGTCGATGCATGTGCCATCACCATGTGCCATCACCATGTGCCATCTGTGCCATTGATGGTCGAGGCCTTGGCCGAAGTTTGATTTTGAGCCATGGTGCACATGCTGGGCTTGGGCATGTGTTGGTGCCACATTTTTTTTGCCCGGGGCACCATCACCGAAGCATCGTCGGAGAACCTAACCGGCGGCATTGGGGGTTCCGGCGATTGGGGGGGCCAGGGGGTGTGTGCACATGATGTGCGATGGGTGCTGGTACTTGGCCATTATATTGGCCCCCTATCCCTCATCAAACCTCGAGAACTCACACCCCCTTAAAGAGCATTTGAGATTTTATAGGTTTGCTCCTAGTAGCAATTAAAGTGTTTGAAATGGGGACAGTTTGTTCAAACGATCACAAAATCTTCTCCACTTAGAGTTTTTAGCTGAATTTTTTGTGCGTGCCAACAAAAATACAAGGATCACGTCTACCAAATTTGGGGCCAAAACTCTTTCCAAAAAAATTAAAAAAAATCCCGAACCGTAAAAAGTTTAAAATATCATGAAAAAAAGAAAACGGGTCGTCTTGCCACGAAACTTCACATGATGGCTTAGGGGACCATTGTATGAATTTACAAGCCATAAAAATGTCATTGGCACGATAGAAATATGAAGATGTGCCTGAACCCACCTACCACTCGATCGATCCACGGCTTGCGCATCCCGCATCTCCGGTCAGCTAAGTGACCGCACGCTCATTTTGTGGGTTGACTTTGGCATACGTAGTGCGCTCCCAGTCTAAGATCGGACCAGACCGAGGGTTGCGGTAGCAGAACCCGTAATGGGATCGGCAGCACACAGAGGGGACCGCATCGATCCCCAGCTTGTGAGTCCTCCCTCTCTGGCCGGCTAAGCGACCGCACGCTCGTTTCGTGGGTTGACTTAAGCATACGGAGTTCATCCACAATCTAAGCATACGAAGTTCATTCGCAGTCTAAGATCGGACCAAACCGAGGGTTGCGACAGCAGGACCTGTAGCAGGATCGGTAGCACGCAGGGGGGATCAGGCCGATCCCCAGCTTGCGCATTCTGCCTGTCCGACCGGCTGAGCGCCCGCACGCTCGTTTCGTGGGTTGGCTTCTGCATACGGAGTTCATTCCTTGTCTAACCCCTAGTTGGACCAAAGGTTGTGGTAGCGGGATTGGCAGCACGCAGAGGGGAAACGAGTCGATCCCCGGCTTACACATTATGCCTCTCCGGCCAGCTCAGTGCCTGCACGCTCGTTTCATGGTTTCACTTAGGCATACGGAGTTCATTCCCAGTCTAAGCAGATGGAGCTCATTCCCAGTCTAAGATCGGACTGGCAGCGGGATCGACAGTAGCACGCAGAGGGAGATCGGGTTGATCCTCGGCTTGCGCATCCTATCTCTACGGTTGGCTGAGCACCCGCACGCTCATTTCGTGGGTTGATTTAGGCATACGGAGTTCATTTCTGGTCTAAGCCCCACCTAGACTGAGGGACTCACAGTGGGATTGGCAGCACACAGAGGGGGACCAGGCCGATCCTCGGCTTGCACATTCTAGCACTCCGGTCGGCTAAGCACGCGTACGCTCGTTTCATGGGTTGACATAGGCATATGTAGTGCATTCCCGATCTCGACCAACCAAGGGCCAGAGGCTATCGATGATGTTTGGGACAACAATCGAGGGGGACCAGTAACGGGATCCTTAGTCGGCTCACGCATCCCGCCCCTAAAGGTCGGTTCGGTGCTAGCATGCTCGTTTCGGAGGCCGACCGGGGCTCGACATGTACCGATGGTGGTCGAGGCAACCGCCCGCACCACGGCCCAGCACGTGCCGATGGTGTTCGATGCAACCGTCCGCACAAAGGGCCATCTTATGCCGATGGTGGTCGAGGCAACCACTCGCACCAGGGCCCAGCTTGTGCCGATGGCGGTCGAGGCAAGTGCCCGTACCAAAAGGCAGCCTGTGCCAATGATGGTCAATGCATGTGCCATCACCATGCACCATCATATGCCATTGATGGTCGAGGCCTTAGCCGAAGTTCAATTTTGAGCCACGGTGCACATGCTGGGCTCGGGCATGTGTTGGTGCCACATTTTTTTCGCCTGAGGCACCATCGCCGGAGAACCTAACCGACTGCATTGGGGATTCCGACGATTGGGGGGCCGGGGGTGTGCACACATGATGTGCGATGGGTGGTGGTACTTGGCCCTTATATTGGCCCCTTATCCCTCATCAAACCTCGAGAACTCACACCCCTTTAAAAAGCATTTGAGATTTTATAGGTTTGCTCCTAGTAGCCATTAAAGTATCTGGAATGGGGACATTTTTTTCAAACGGTCACAAAATCTTCTCCACTTAGAGTTTTTAGCTGAATTTGTTTGTGCGTGCCAAAAAAAATACAAGGATCACGTCTTGCCACCAAAACTCTTTCGAAAAAAATTTTAAAAAATCCTGAATCGTAAAAAGTTTAGAAAATCATGAAAAAAAAACGGGTCGTCTTGCCACGAAACTTCACATGAAGGCTTAGGGGACCATTGTATAAATTTACAAGCCATAAAAATGGCATTGGGACAGTAGAAATATGACGATGTGCCTGAACCCACCTACCACTCGATCGATCCACGACTTGCACATCCCACATCTCCGGCCGACTAAGTGCCCGCACGCTCGTTTCGTGGGTTGACTTAGGCATACGTAGTGTGCTCCCAGTCTAAAATCAGACTGGATCAAGGGTTGTAGCAGTAGGACCCACAGCAGGATCAATAGCATGTAGAGGGGATCGGGTCAATCCCCGGCTTGCGCATCCTGCTTCTCTGGCCGACTGAGTGCCTGCACGCTCATTTCGTGGGTTAACTTAGGCATACAGAGTTCATCCCAGTCTAAGCATACGGAGTTCATCCCCAGTCTAAGCATACAGAGTTCATTCCCAGTTTAAGATCAGACCGGATCGAGGGTTACGGCAGCAGGACCAGTAGCAGGATCAACAGCACGCAGGGGGGAAACGGGCCGATCGTCGGCTTGCGCATTCTACCTCTCCGGCCAGCTGAGTGCCCGCATGCTCGTTTCGTGGGTTGGCTTAGGCATACAGAGTTCATTCCATGTCTAAGCCCCAGCCGAACCGAGGGTTGTGGCAGCGGGACCGGTAGCACGCAGAGGGGGACCGAGCTGATCCTCGGCTTGGGCATTATGCCTCTCCGGTCAACTTAACGCCCGCACGCTTGTTTCGTGGGTTGACTTAGGCATACGAAGTTTAGTCCCAGTCTAAGCATACGGAGTTCATTCCCAGTCTAAGATCAGACCAACAGCAGTACGCAGAGGGGGACTGGGCCGATCCTCAGCTTGCACATCCTGCCTCTCCGACCGACTGAACGCTCATACGCTCGTTTCGTGGGTTGACTTAGGCAAACGGAGTTCATTCTCGGTCTAAGCTCTAACCGGACCGAGGGACCCGCAACGGGATCGGTAGCATGTAGAGGGGGATCGGGCTGATCCTCATCTTGCGCATTCTGGCTCTCTGATCGGCTGAGCGCCCGCACGTTCATTTCATGGGTTGACTTAGGCATATATAGTGCATTCCCAGTCTTGACCAACCAAGGGTCAGAGGCTATCGATGGTGTTTGGGGCAAGAACTGAGGGGAACCAACAGCGAGATCCTTGGTCAACTCGCACATCTCACCCCCAGCGGTCGGTTCGGTGTTCGCACGATCATTTCAAGCACCGACCGGGGCTCGGTATGTGCCGATGGTGGTCGAGGCATACGGAGTTCATCCTCAGTCTAAGCATACAGAGTTCATTCTCAGTCTAAGATCAGACCGGACCAAGGGTTGCGACAATAGGACCAGTAGCAGGATCAGTAGCACGCAGGGGGGGACCGGGCCGATCCCCGGCTTACGTATTATGCCTCTCGGGCCGGCTCAGCACTCGCACGCTCGTTTCGTGTGTTGACTTAGACATACAAACTTCATTCCCAGTCTAAGATCAGACCGGTAGCAGGATCGGCAGTAGCACGCAGAGGGGGACCGGGCTGATCTTCGGCTTACGCATCCTACCTCTCCGGCCAGCTGAGCACCCACACGCTCGTTTCATGGGTTGACTTAGGCATACGAAGTTCATTCTTGATCTAAGCTCAAACTGGACCGAGGGACCCGCAGCAGGATCAAAAGCACGCAGAGGGGGATAGGGCCAATCCTCGGCTTGCGCATTCTGGCTCTTCGGCTCGCTGAGCGCCCGCACGCTTGTTTCATGGGTTGACTTAGGCATATGTAGTGAATTCCCGGTCTCGACCAACCAAGGGCCAGAGGCTATCGATGGCGTCTAGGGCAACAACTGAGGAGGACCAGCAGCGGGATCCTTGGTCGACTCACGCATCCCGCCCCCAGCGGTCAGTTCGGTGCTCGCATGCTCGTTTTGGTGGTGCGGGGCTCGGCATGTGCCGGTGGTGGTTCAAGGGCCGACCAGGGCTTGGCATGTGCAGATGGTGGTCCAAGCAACTGCCTGTACCACGACCCAAAATGTGCCAATGGTGTTCAATGCAATAGCCCGCACCAGGGGCCATCTTGTGCCGATGGCGTTCGAGGTAAGTGCCAGTACCCAAGGGTAGCTTGTGCCAATGATGGTCGATGCATGTGCCATCACCATGTGCCATCATGTGCCATTGATGTCTAATGCCTTGGCCAAAGTTTGATTTTGAGCCACGGTGCACATGCTAGGCTCGGGCATGTGCTGGTGCCACATTTTTTTGCCTGGGGCACCATCACCAGAGAACCTAACCGACGGCATTGGGGGTTCCAGCGATTAGGGGCCGGGGGGTGTGCGCATATGATGTGCAATGGGTGCTGGTACTCGACCCTTATATTGGCCCCCTATCCCTCATCAAACCTTGAGAACTCACACCCCCTTAAAGAGCATTTGAGATTTTATAGGTTTGCTCCCAGTAGCCATTGAATTGTCTGAAATGGGGACATTTTTTCCAAACGGTCACAAAATCTTCTCCACTTAGAGTTTTTAGCTGAATTTTTTTGTGCATGCCAACAAAAATACAAGGATCACATCTACCAAATTTGGGGCCAAAACTCCTAAAAAAATTTTAAAAAATCCCGAACCGTAAAAAGTTTCCATAATCGTGAAAAATAGAAAACGGGTCGTCTTGCCACGAAACTTCACATGAAGGCTTGGGGACCATTGTATGAAATTACAAGCCATAAAAATGGCATTGGCACGGTAGAAATACGAAGATGTGCCTGAACCCACCTACCACTCGATCGATCCACGGCTTGTGCATCCCGCCTCTCTGGCCGGCTAAGTGCCCGCACACTCGTTTCGTGGGTTAACTTAGGCGTACGTAGTGCTCTCCCAGTCTAAGATTAGATCGGATCGAGGGTTGCAGCAACCAGACTTGCAGTAAGATCGGCAACACATAGAGGGGACCGAGTCGATCCCCAGCTTGCGTATCCTGCCTCTCTGGCCGACTGAGCGCCTGCACGCTCATTTCGTGGGTTGACTTAGGCATACAGAGTTCATCCCCAGTCTAAGCATACAGAGTTCATTCCTAGTCTAAGATTGGACTGGATCGAGGGTTGTGACAGCGGGACCAGTAGCAGGATCGGTAGCACGCAGGGGGGGATTGGGCCGATCCCCAGCTTGTGCATTCTGCCTCTCTGGTCGGCTGAGCGCCCACACGCTCGTTTCATGGGTGAGGCTTAGGCATATGGAGTTCATTCCATGTCTAAGCCCCAGTCAGACCGAGGGTTGTGGCAGCGAGATAGACAGCACGCAGAGGGGGATCAGGTCGATCCCCGACTTGAGCATTATGCCTTTTCAGCCGACTCAGCACCTGCACGCTCGTTTCGTGGGTTGAGCACCTGTACGCTCATTCCCAGTCTAAGATCGGACCTGCAGCGGGATCAATAGCAGCACGTAGAGGGGGACCGAGCCGATCCTTGGCTTTCGCATCCTGCCTCTCTGATCGACTGAGCACCTGTGTCACGCCCTGGGCAGGCACGCCAGGCACATCAGCGCACCAGCAGTGAGCCAGAGGTTGAGGCCCGTAGACCAAGCATGCTGGCGGGTATCTATGCGCAAAGCCTAGCAAACGAGTTCAGAATACCCACCCAACTTACAGGCCAGCCCGTGAGACCAAGGCCTGGCATACAAGCTGCTCGTACCACATCCAGAAGGGCCCAAGGTGCTAGACACGCAAAGAAAGCTTCTGGAAGCAGGTAGGATCAGCAGGAGCATCCTGGTAGATTTGGTTGACCCTGAAAATCAGGAGTTAGCATCCTAATTGATTGTAATCTGTATAATCCCTTGATTTTAGCCTTTATTCTAGGGATATTGCCATTAAGTGTAGTTGGAGCCTCAACTATAAATAGAGGGCTGCTCCACCCTCATTTGTACACCATCAAACACTTCTGTTTCAGTGAATACAAGAGCATTTCTAGAATTCTACCTTCTTATTCTGCTTCTCTTTAACTTGCGTAATCAGCCCTTTCTATTGTTCTAGTGCCCACACGCTTGTGTTTTAGGCTGACTTAGGCATAAAAGAAGAGATTCCAAGCCTAAGGTCACACGATTTTCTGAGTCTAAGGTGTCTAAGGTCAGAGCCCATGACGGTTGGTATCAGAGCAAGTTCAATTCTATGTGTTTGTGTTGTGCAGGTTAGATCGTGATTGAAGAGATAGCATCCTAAAGCAACGTTGCTAGCCAACAACTAGAGGCCCAGGAACATGGGCATGGAAGAGGCAAGAAAGCCAGTTCTAGAGATATCTGGTCTACCATGGATGGTAGGCTGGCCAAGGTGAAGGTGACCATGGGCGACATGGGGGAGAAGCTTGAGGAAGTAGAGACTCACATTGCATCGCTAGACTCCATGGGGGAGGAGATCCAAAGTGAGCTAGAAGCTACTCTTAACAAAGGCATGGACGTGATCACCCAAAAGAATAAGGCCTTGGAGGCTGAAGTGCTGACCTTGCGCGATGGCATGGAGGCCATGCACCAGCAGATGGAAGAGCTTACCAGTGAGCTCGTTGCTTGCAAGACTGCCATTGGGAATGGCATGTTTGCTGGAGTGTCCAAATCCAGATTGGAGGTCCCTAAGCCTAAGGAGTTCAAGGGGACTAGGGTGGCCAAAGAAGTAGACAACTAACTTTAGTGTATGGAGCAGTACTTTCAGGCCATGGGCATGCAAGACGAGGTAATAAAGGTAAGCACCGCTGCTATGTATCTCACTGATGTAGCCTTATTGTGGTGGAGGCACAGGTGTGATGATGTCAGGCATGGGAGGGCCAAGATTGGAACCTGGGCAAAGTTCTAAAAAAAGTTCAAAGAACAATTTTACCTGGAGTATGCCGATGATGAGACGCGGGCAAACTTACGCTGACTTAGCCAGCAAGGGGACATAAGGGAGTATGTCTAAAAATTCTCTAAACTGATGTTACAGATCTTAGATCTAGGTGAGAAGGACACCTTATTTGCTTTCATGGATGGGCTGAAGTCGTGGGTGAAGCATGAGCTACAAAGGAAGGGAGTTCATGACTTGGCTAAAGCCATGACTACTGTCGAGGCCTTGATAGAGTTCAAGCCTCTGAACAAGTTTGAGTTTTCCAAGCCCAAGGGTAAGGGCAGGGACGATAGGCACCGAAAGAAGCAGTCCAAGAGGAAAGACCATGACTAGGAGTCCAAGGATGGAGACCAAGACCGTTCAACCAAGGATGGCGAGAAGAAGCCTTCAGCAGGCAAGTGGAAAGTAAAGGGGGACCGAGAGCCACTAGCATGCTACCTATGTGGAGGGAGCCACATAGCGTGCAATTACCCATAAAAGGGCAAGCTGGCTGCTATAGACAAGGAGTCTGATGAGGAGCCAGAGTTAGGGGTAGCAAAGCTTAGCTCGTTGGTGCTCAATGCTGTCAAGAGTAAGGGGAGCCACAAGCCAAAGGGCTTGATGTTTGTGGATCTGATGGTTGTGGGTCAGAAGGTGAGCGCACTGATGGACACAAGTGCCTCACATCTTTTTATTTCAGGTGAAGGAGCTTGAAAGCTCAGACTAAAGGTGTAGAAAGGGACTGGTACCATTAAAACGATGAACTCCAAGGAAGTTCCAGCCATTAGAGTAGCACGGGGAGTGGAGTTATAGCTTGGAGACTGGAAAGACAAGGAGACCATTAAGGTAATACCCCTTGACGACTATGAGTTTGTGATTGGGTTGGATTTCCTTGTTCGGATTAATGCCCTCCTTGTGCCTTTTGCCGATTGTGTTTGCATCTTGGATGCACGGTGCCAATGCCTAGTGCCATTGAGAAGAGGGGCTGAAGTTGGGTTGTGGGTGGTGTGAGCCATCCAATTTGCCAAGGCGATAAGTAGACGAGAAGACACCTTCTTGGCAGCCCTGAAATATGATGAGCCAAGGGAGAAAGAGATCGAGTCACCCTTGGAGGTGCTAAAGGTGCTGAAGACCTTTAGTGATGTGATGCCCACAAAGCTGCCTAGCAAGCTACCACCTAAGAGGGAGGTGGACCACAAGATCGAGCTAGTGTCCGAGGCCAAGCCACCAGCCAGAGCCCCTTATCGAATGTTTCCACCAGAGTTGGAGGAGTTGAGGAAGCAGCTCAAAGAGTTAGTTGATGCTGGCTTCATCAGGCCATCGAAAGCACCCTATGATGCACCGTTCTATTTCAGTGCAAGCATGATGGGTCGTTACGGCTGTGCATAGACTACCGGGCTTTGAACAAGCTGACCATCAAGAACAAGTACCCCATCCCACTCATTGTGGACTTGTTCGATCTACTTGGGAGCGCAAGGTGGTTCACTAAGCTGGATTTGAGGTCAGGCTACTACCAAGTCAAGATCGCGGAGGGAGATGAGCCAAAGACAGCATGTGTCACTCGGTATGGTTCGTATAAGTTCTTGGTGATGCCTTTCAGACTCACAAACACCCCAGCAACATTCTGCAACCTTATGAACAAGGTACTTCAGTCATTCTTTGATCGGTTTGTTATGGTTTATTTGGATGACATTGTGATCTACAGCCAGACTTTGGAAGAGCATGTAGACCACTTGAGACAGGTGTTCGAGGTGTTACGGGTGCACAAGCTGTTTGTCAAGAGGGAAAAGTGCTCATTCACCCAACAAGAGATCCCATTCCTTAGCCACATAGTGGGAGGTGGCAAGGTACGCATGGATGAAGGTAAGATACACGCCATCCTGGAGTGGCAACCGTCAGCCAAGGTCACCAAGTTGAGATCATTCCTTGTGCTAGTTAACTACTATAGGCACTTCATCAAAGGTCACTCAGCAATAGCCACGCCATTGACTGACTTGCTCAAGAAAGGAAGAGCATGGGAGTGGGGCGCAGGGTGCCAGGAAGCCTTTGACAGGTTGAAATGGGCTGTGATCGAGGATCCAGTCTTGGCCTTGCCAGACCATGCCAAGCGGTATGAGGTGCATACAGATGCATCAGACTTTGCCATAGGGGGCATGTTGATGCAGAAGGGACATCCAGTTACGTTCGAGAGCAGGAAGCTAAACGAGACTGAGCGCAAGTACATGGTCTAAAAGAAAAAGATGACAGCAGTGGTGCACTGCTTGTAGACTTGGTGCCATTACCTATTGGGGTCGAGGTTCGTGGTGAGGACGGACAATGTGGCGATCAACTACTTCCAGACGTAGAAGAAGCTATCCCGTAAGCAGGCGAGATGGTAAGATTTTCTTGTAGAATTTGATTTCCAAATGGAGTACAAGCCAGGATGGGCGAACCTAGTGGTAGACACCCTGAGCAAAAAGGCTAACCTTGCTACCATTAGCCAACTAGAGGGGTCACTGGTGTCACGCATCAAGGAGGGACTTACGCATGATTCTACAGCCAAGGCTTTGATGGAGTACGCCAAGCAAGGTAAGACTAGGCGATTTTGGTTGCAGGATGGGTTGCTGTACACCAGAGGCAGTAGACTGTTTGTGTCGTAGCATGAGAAGCTCTACAAGGAAGTTTTACAAGAATGCCATGATTCAAGGTGGGCTGGACACCCCAGAGTGAGCTGTACCTTGGCGCTGATCGAGGATCGATACTACTGGCGGCACATGAGGGATGATGTGGAGGCCTATGTGAAGACTTGTCTTATGTGCCAACAGGACAAAGTGGAGCTCAAGAAACCATGTGGTCTCTTGTAGCCATTGCCAATGCCAGAGCGACCATGGGAGAGTGTTTCTCTGGACTTTCTAGTTGGTCTACCCAAAGCAGAAGGGTTTGGAAGCATCATGGTAGTGGTGGACAGGTTTTCCAAGTATGGAATCTTTATTCCAGCAACCAAGGAGTGCCTAGCCGAGGAGGCAGGTCGATTATTCCTGAAGAACATGGTTAAGTACTAGAGAGTGCCGAGGACCATTGTTAGTGATCGGGACGGGCATTTCACAGGTAGGTTTGGGGTCAGACTTGAACTTTTCCACCAGCATGCATCCACAGACTAATGGGCAGACAGAACGAGTGAATGGACTATTGGAGGTCTACCTCAGGCACTATGTGAGTGCCATACAAAGGGACTAGCCAAAGCTGCTAGATATTACGCAGTTTTCCTACAATTTGTAAAGGAGCAAGGCAATGAACCAGAGCCCATTTGAGGTTATGACAGGGCAACAACCACTAACACCCAGTTTGATTGCTGTAGGTTATACAGGGCCGAATCCAGCAGCATACAAGTTTGCCAAGGCATGGCAGGAGCAAACTAACTTGGCCAGAGTTTTTCTACACAAGGCGGCCAAGAGGTCGAAGAAGTGGGCATACCAGAATAGGCAAGACGTGCAGTTCCAGGTTGGAGACTTGGTGTTGGTGAAGCTGCATCCCATTATGTGCCACAGGGGGCTGCACAAAGGCCTAGTTCAGAGGTATAAGGGACCTTTCTGAGTAGTCAAGAGGGTAGGAAAGGTTGCCTACAAGCTGGATATGCCACCCAAGTCGAAGGTACACCCGGTGTTCCATGTTAGCATGCTCAAGCTGTTCCACGAGGATGAGGGAGATCCACGAGCATGCTCAAGCTGTTCCCAATGCTCAAAGCGTGCACCATTGGGAGCAAGGGCCTCATATGAGAAGGAGGTCCACAGTATCATAGCTGATCGGAAGGTGAGATAGATGATCCTCGGCTTACGCATCTTGCCTCTCTGGCCTACTGAGCGTCCGCACGCTAGTTTTGTGGGTTAGCTTAGGCATACGGAGTTCATCCCCAACCTAAGCATACGGAGTTCATCCCCAACCTAAGCATACGGAGTTCATTCCCAATCTAAGATCGGATCGAACTGAGGGTTGCGATAGTAGTACCAGCAGCAGGATCGAAAGCACACAGGAGGGATCGAGTCGATCCCCGACTTATGCATTCTGCCTTTTCGGCCGATTGAGAGCCCGCACGCTCGTTTCGTGGGTTGGCTTAGACATACGGAGTTCATTCCATGTCTAAGCCCTAATCGGTTTGAGGGTTGTGGCAATGAGACTGGCAGCACGCAGAGGGTGACCAGGCCAATCCCCAGCTTACGCATTATGCCGCTCCGGCCGGTTCAGCACCCACACGCTCGTTTCATGGGTTGACTTAGGCATATGGAGTTCATTCCTAGTTTAAGCATACGAAGTTCATTCCCAATCTAAGATCGAACCGACAGTGGGATCGATAGGAGCATACAGAGGGGGATCGGGCCAATCCTCAACTTACGCATCCTACCTCTCCGGTCGGTTGAGCGGTCGCACGCTCGTTTCGTGGGTTAACTTAGGCATACGGAGTTCATTCTTGGTCTAGGCCTCAACCGGATCGAGGGACCCATAGTGGGATTGACAGCACGTAAAGGGGGATCGGGTCGATCCTCGGGCTTTTGGATTCTGGCCTCCAACCGGCTGAGCGCTTGAGCACTCCTTTCATGGGTTGACTTAGGCATACGTAGTGCATTCCCGGTCTCAACCAGCCATGGGCCAGAGGCTATCGATGGCCTTTGAGGCAACAACCGAGGGGGACCAGCAGCGGGATCCTTGGTCGAATCATGCATCTTGCCCCCAGGCGGTCGGTTCGGTGCTTGCACGCTCCTTCCGAAGGCCAACCGGGGCTCGGCATGTGTCAATGATGGTCGAGGCAATCGCCCGCAACATGGCCCAGCATGTGCTGATGGAGTTCGATACAATTGCCCGCACAAGGGGCCATCTTGTGCCAATGGTGGTTGAGGCAACCGCCTGCACCAGGGCCCAACTTGTGCCGATGGCGATCGAGGCAAATGCCCGTACCAAAGGGCAGCCTGTGCCGATGATGGTCGATGCATGTACCATCACCATGCACCATCATGTGCCATTGATGGTCGAGGCCTTGGCCGAGTTTGATTTTGAGCCACGGTGCACATGCTGGGCTCCGGCATGTGCTGGTGCCACATTTTTTCGCTCGGGGCACCATCGTCAGAGCATCACCGGAGAACCTAACCGATTGCATTAGGGGTTCTGACGATTGGGGGGGCCAGGGGTTGTACGCACATGACATGCGATGGGTGCTGGTACTTGGCCCTTATATTGGCCCCCTCTCCCTCATCAGACCTCGAGAACTCACACCCCCTTAAAGAGCATTTGAGATTTTATAGGTTTGCTCCCAGTAGCCATTAAAGTGTCTAGAATGGGGACATTTTTTTCAAACGGTCACAAAATCTTCTCCACTTCGAGTTTTTAGCTGAATTTGTTTGTGCGTGCTAACAAAAATACAAGGATCACATCTACCAAATTTAGGGCCAAAACTCCTTCTAGAAAAATTTAAAAAAATCTTGAACCGTAAGAAGCTTAAAAAATCAAGAAAAATAGAAAACAGGTCATCTTGCCACGAAACTTCACATGAAGGCTTAGGGGACCATTGTATGAATTTACAAGCCATAAAAATGGCATTGGCATAGCAGAAATATGAAGATGTGCCTGAACCCACCTACCACTCGATCGATCCACGGCTTGCGCATCCCGCCTCTCTGGCCGGCTAAGTGCCCGCACACTCGTTTCGTGGGTTAACTTAGGCATACGAAGCGGGATCGATAGCATACAGAGGGGACTGGGTCAATCTTCGGCTTGTGCATCCTACCTCTCTGGCCGGCTGAGCGCCCGCATGCTTGTTTCATGGTTTAACTTAGACATACAGAGTTCATCCGCAGTCTAAGCATACGGAGTTCATTCCAGTGTAAGATCAAACCGGACAGATGGTTGCAGCAGTAGGACCAGTAGTAGGATTGACAACACGTAAGGGGGACCGAGCCGATCCCCAGCTTATGCATTCTACCTCTTCGGTCGGCTGGGGGCCCGCACGCTCATTTCGTGGGTTGGTTTAGGCATACGAAGTTCATTCCATGTCTAAGCCCCAGTCGGACCGAGGGTTGTGGCAGTAGGACTGGCGGCACGTAGAGGGGGACTGGGTCAATCTCTGGCTTGTGCATTATGCCTCTCCAGTCGGCTCAGTGCCCGTACGCTCATTTCGTGGGTTGACTTAGGCATACGGAGTTCATTTCTAGTCTAAGATCGGACCGACAGCAGCACACAGAGGGGGATCGAGCCAATCCTCGGCTTGCGCATCCTGCCTCTCCGACCAACTGAGCGCCCGCATCTCCTTTCATGGGTTGACCTAGGCATACAGAGTTCATTCTCGGTTTAAGCCCTAACCAGACTGAGGGCCCCATAGCGGAATCAACAGCACACAGAAGGGGATCGAGTCGATCCTCGAATTACGCATTCTGGCTCTCCAATTGATTGAGCACCCGTACGCTCGTTTCATGGGTTGACTTAGGCATACGTAGTGCATTCCCGATCCCGACCAACCAAGGGCCAGAGGTTATCGATGACGTTTTGGGCAACAACCAAGAGGGACCAGCAACGGGATCCTTGGTCTTCTCGTGCATCCCACCCCCAGCGGTCGGTTCGGTGCCCACACACTCATTTCAAGGGCTGATTAGGGCTCGACATGTGCCGATGGTGGTCGAGGCAACTGCCCGCACCATGGCCCAGCATGTGCCGATGGTGTTTGATGCAACCGCCCGTACTAGGGGCCATCTTGTGCCGATGGTGGTTGAGGCAATCGCCCCCACCAAGGGCTGGCATGTGTAGATGGTGATCAAGGCAACCGCCCGCACCAGGGCCCAGCTTGTGCTAATGGCAGTCGAGGCAAGTGCCTGTACCAAAGGGCAGCCTATGCCGATGATGGTCGATGCATGTGCCATCACCATGCGCCATCATATGCCATTGATGGTCGAGGCCTTAGTCAAAGTTTGCTTTTGAGCCACGGTGCACATGCTGGGCTCGGGCATGTGCTGGTGCCACATTTTTTTCCCCCGGGGCACCATCGCTGGAGCATCACCGAAGAACCTAACCGGCAACATTGGGGGTTCCGGTGATTAGAGGGGCGGGGAGGTGTGCGCACATGATGTGCGATTGGTGTTGGTACTTGGCCCATATATTGGCCCCCTGTCCCTCATCAAACCTCGAGAACTCACACCCCCTTAAAAAGTATTTGAGATTTTATAGGTTTGGTCCCAGTAGCCATTAAAGTGTTTGAAATGGAGACATTTTTTTCAAACGGTCAAAAATCTTCACCACTTCGAGTTTTTAGCTGAATTTTTTTGTGCGTGCCAACAAAAATACAAGCATCACGTCTACCAAATTTGGGGCCAAAACTCCTTCTAAAATCCCGATCCATAAAAAGGTTCAAAAATCATGAAAAATAGAAAATGGGTCGTCTTGCCACGAAACTTCACATGAAGGCATAGAGGACCATTGTATGAATTTACAAGCCATAAAAATGGCATTGGCACGGCAAAAATATGAAGATGTGCCTGAACACACCTACCACTTGATCGATCCATGGCTTGCGCATCCCGCCTCTTTGGCCGGCTAAGTGCCCGTATGCTCATTTCGTGTGTTGACTTAGGCATACGTAGTGCATTCCCAGTCTAAGATTGGACCGAATCGAGGGTTATGGTAGCAAGACCCGCAGCGGGATTGACAGTACGCAGAGGGGACCGGGTCGATCCCTGGCTTATGCATCCTACCTCTCTGACCGGTTGAGTGCTCGCACGCTCATTTCGTGGGTTTACTTAGGCATACAGAGTTCATCCCTAGTCTAAGCATACAAAGTTCATTCCAAGTGTAAGATCAGACCAGACCGAAGGTTGCGATAGTAGGACCAGCAGTAGGATCGACAGCATGCAAGGGGGGATCGGGTCGACCCTCGACTTGTGCATTCTGCCTCTCCGACTGGTTAAGCGCCTGCATGCTCATTTCATGGGTTGGCTTAGGCATATGGAATTCATTCCATGTCTAAGCCCCAGCCGGACCGAGGGTTGTGGTAGCGGGACTAATAGCACACAGAGGGGGATCGGGTTGATCCTTGGCTTGCACATTATGCCTCTCTGATCGGTTCAACCGCCACACGCTCGTTTCATGGGTTGACTTAGGCATACAGAGTTCATTCCCAATCTAAGCATACGGAGTTCATTCCCAGTCTAAGATCGAACCGGTAGCGGGATCGACAACAGCACATAGAAGGGGATCGAGTCGATCCTCGACTTGCGTATCCTACCTCTCTAGCTGGCTGAGTGCCCGCACGCTCGTTTCATGGGTTAACTTAGGCATACGAAGTTTTTTCTTGGTCTAAGCCCCAACTAGATCGAGGGACTCGTAGCGGGATTGGCAGCATGCAGAGGGGATCGGGCCGATCCTTGACTTTCTTATTCTGGTTCTCCGACTGGCTGAATGCCTGCACGCTCATTTCATGGGTTGACTTAGGCATACGTAGTGCATTCCCGATCTCGACCAACCACGGGCCATAGGCTATCGACAGCGTTTGGGTCAATAACCGAGGGGGACCAGCAGCGAGATCCTTGGTTGGCTCACGTATCCCTCCCCCAGTGGTCGGTTTAGTGGTCGCACACTCGTTCCGGGGACCGACCGGGGCTCGACATGTGCCGATGGTGGTCGAGGCAACCACCCGCACCATGGCCTAGCATGTGTCGATGGTGTTCGATGCAACCGCCCATACCAGGGTACATCTTATGCTGATGTTGGTCGAGGCAACTGCCTGCATCAAGGCCCAGCTTGTGCCGATGACAGTCGAGGCAAGTGCCCGTACCAAAGGGCAACCTGTGCCGATGATGGTCGATGCACGTGCCATCACCATGTGCCATCATGTGCCATTAATGGTTGAGGCCTTGGCCGAAGTTCGATTTTGAGCCACGGTGCACATACTGGGCTCAGGCATGTGCTGGTGACACATTTTTTTTTCTTGTGGCACCATCGCCAGAGCATTGCCGGAGAACCTAACCGACGGTATTAGGGGTTCTGACGATTGGGGGGGTCGGGGGGTGTGCGCACATGTTGTGCGATGGGTGCTGGTACTTGGCCCTTATATTGGCCCCCTATCCCTCATCAAACCTCGAGAACTCACACCCCTTAAAGAGCATTTGAGATTTTATAGGTTTGCTCCCTGTAGCCATTAAAGTGTCTGAAATGGGGACATTTTTTTCAAACGGTCACAAAATCTTCTCCACTTTGAATTTTTAGCTGAATTTGTTTGTGCGTGCCAACAAAAATACAAGGATTACGTCTACCAAATTTGGGGCCAAAACTCCTTCTAAAAAAATTTTAAAAAATCCCGAATTGTAAAAGTTTCAAAAATCATGAAAAATAAAAAACGGGTCGTCTTGCCATGAAACTTCACATGAAGGCTTAGGGGACCACTGTATGAATTTACAAGCCATAAAAATGGAATTGGCATGGTAGAAATATGAAGATGTGCCTGAACCCACCTACCACTCGATCGATCCAGGGCTTGCACATCACGCCTCTCCGATCGGCTAAGTGCCCGCACGCTCGTTTCGTGGGGTGACTTAGGCATACGTAGTGCGTTCCCAGTCTAAGATTGGACTAGATCGAGGGTTGTGGTAGTAGGACCCACAGTGGGATTGGTAGCACGTAGAGGGGATAGGGTCGATACCCAGCTTACGCATCCTGTCTCTCTGGCCGGCTGAGCGCCCACACGTTCGTTTCGTGGGCTGACTTAGGCATACGGAGTTCATCCCCAGTCTAAGCATACGGAGTTCATTCCCAGTCTAAGATCGGACTGGACCGAGGGTTGCAGTAGCAGGACCAGCAGCAGGGTTGATAGCATGCAGAGGGGGACCGAGCCGATTCTTGGTTTACGCATCCTACCTCTCCGGTAGGCTAAGCGCCCGTACGCTCGTTTCGTGTGTTGACTTAGGCATACGGAGTTCATTCCCGGTCTAAGCCCCAACCGGACTGAGGGACCCCAGTAGGATCGACAGCATGTAGAGGGGGACTGACCCAATCCTCGACTTGCGCATTCTGGCTCTTCGATCGGCTGAGAGCCCGTATGCTCGTTTCATGGGTTGACTTAGGCATATGTGGTTCATTCCCGGTCTCGACCAACCAAGGGCAAGAGGCTATCGATGTTGTTTGGGGCAACAACCGAGGGGGACCAGTAGCAGGATCCTTGGTCGGCTCGTGCATCCCACCCGTAGCGATCGGTTCGATGCCCGTACACTCATTTCGAGGGTTGACCGAGGCTCGGCATGTGCCAATAGTGGTCAAGGTAACCGCCCGCACCATGGCCCAGCATGTGCCGATGTTGTTCAATGCAACATCCTGCACCAGGTGTCAGCACCAAGGCCCAACCTGTGCCAATGGTGGTCGAGGTAACCGCCCGCACCAGGGCCCAGCCTGTGCCGATGGCGGTCGAGGCAAGTGCCCGTACCAAAGGGCAACCTGTACCGATGTGGTCTATGCATGTGCCATCAGCATGCGCCATCAAGTGCCATTGATGGTCGAAGCCTTGGCTGAAGTTTGATTTTAAGCCACGGTGCACATGCTAGGCTCGGGCATGTGCTGGTGCCACATGGGTTGACTTAGGCATACATGGTGCATTCCAGTAGCCATTAAAGTGTATAGAATGGGGACATTTTTTTCAAACTGTCACAAAATCTTCTCCACTTCGAGTTTTTAGCTGAATTTGTTTGTACGTGCCAACAAAAATACAAGCATCATGTCTACCAAATTTTGGGCCAAAACACCTTCCAAAAAAATTTTAAAAAATCCCGAACCGCAAAAAGTTTAAAAAATTGTGAAAAATAGAAAACGGGTGATCTTGCCACGAAACTTCACATGAAGGCTTAGGGGACCATTGTATGAATTTACAAGCCATAAAAATGGCATTGGCATGGCAGAAATATGAAGATGTGCCTGAACCCACCTACCACTCGATCGATCCACGACTTGCGCATCCCGCCTCTTCGGTCGGCTAAGTGTCCGCACGCTCCTTCCATGGGTTGACGTAGGCATATGTAGTGTGCTCCCAGTCTAAGATTGGACTGGACCGAAGGTTGCGACAGTAGGACCTGCAGCGGGTCGGTCCTCGACTTGCCCATCCTGCCTTTCTAGCCAGCTGAGTGCCCGCATGCTCGTTTCATGAGTTGACTTAGGCATACGGAGTTCATCCCCAGTCTAAGCATAAGGAGTTCACTCCCAGTCTAAGATCGGACTGGACCAAGGGTTACGGTAGCAGGACTAGCTGTAGGATCAACAGCACGTAGAGGGGATCGAGTCGATCCTCGACTTACGTATTCTACCTCTCTGGCTGGCTGAGCGCCCGTATGCTCATTTTGTGGGTTGGTTATGGCATACGGACTTCATTCCATGTCTAAGCCCCAGCCAAACCAAGGGTTCTGGTAGTGGAACCGATAGCACGCAGAGGGGGATGGGCCCGATCCCTGGCTTGCGCATTATGCCTCTTCGACCGGCTCAGTGCCCGCATGCTCATTTCGTGGGTTGACTTAGGCATACGGAGTTCATTCCCAGTCTAAGCATACAGAGTTCATTCCCAGTCTAAGATCGGACTGGCAACAGAATCGACAGCAACACGCAGAGAGGGATCGGGCTGATCCTCGGCTTGCACATCCTGCCTCTTCAGCCGGTTGAGTGCCCGCACGCTTGTTTCATGGGTTGACTTAGCCATACGGAGTTCACTCCCGGTCTAAGCCCCAACTAGACCAAGGGACCCGCAGTGGGATCGACAGCACGAAGAGGGGCATCGGGCCGATCCTCGACTTACGTATTCTGGATCTCCGACCGGCTGAGCGCCCGCACGCTCATTTCATGGATTGACTTAGGCATACGTAGTGCATTCTCGATCTCGACCAACTAAGGGCCAGAGGCTATCAATGGCATTTGGGGTAACAACCGAGGGGGACTAGCGGTGGTATCCTTGGTCGGCTCGCGCATCCCGTCCCCAGTGGTCGGTTCGGTGCTTGCACGTTCATTTCAAAGGCTGATCGGGGCTCGGCATGTGTCAATGGTGGTCGAGGCAACCGCCCGTACCACGACCCAGCATGTGCCGATGGTGTTCGATGCAACTGCCCGTACCAAGGCCCAGCTTGTGCCGATGGCGGTCGAGGCAAGTACCCGTACCAAAGGGCAGCCTGTGTCGATGATGGCCGATGCATGTGCCATCACCATGCGCCATCATGTGCCATCACCATGCACCACCATGTGCCATTGATGGTCGAGGCCTTGGCCGAAGTTTGATTTTGAGCCATGGTGCACATGCTGGGCTCGGGCATGTGCTGGTGCCACATTTGTTTTGCCCGGGGCACCATCACCGGAGCACCGCCGAAGAACCTAATCGTCGGCTTTGGGGGTTTCGGCCATTGGAGGGGCCGGGGGTGTGCACACATGATGTGCGATGGGTGCTGGTACTTGGCCCTTATGTTGCCCCCTATCCCTTATCAAACCTCAAGAACTCACACCCTCTTAAAGAGCATTTGAGATTTTATAGGTTTGCTCCCAGTAGCCATTAAAGTGTTTGAAATGGGGACATTTTTTTCAAATGGTCACGAAATCTTCTCCACTTCGAGTTTTTAGCTGAATTTGTTTGTACGTGCTAAGAAAAATACAAGCATCGTGTCTACCAAATTTTGGGCCAAAACTCTTTCTAAAAAAATTTAAAAAAATCTCGAACCGTAAAAAGTTTAAAAAATCATGAAAAATAGAAAACGGGTCGTCTTGCAACGAAACTTCACATGAAGGCTTAGGGGACCATTGTATGAATTTACAAGCCATAAAAATGGCATTGGCAAGGCAAAAATATGAAGATGTTCCTGAACCCACCTACCACTCGATCGATCCATGGCTTGCGCATCTCGCCTCTCCGATCGACTAAATGCCCGTACGCTTGTTTTGTGCGTTGATTTAGGCATATGTAGTGCGCTACCAGTCTAAGATCAGACTGTACTGAGGGTTGAGCAGTAGGACCCATAGCGGGATCGACAGCATACAGAGGGGAGCGGGTCGATTCTCGACTTGCGCATCCTGCCTCTCTGGCCGGCTGAGCGCTCGCACGCTCTTTTCGTGGGTTGACGTAGGCATACGGAGTTCATTCCCAGTCTAAGATCGGACCGGACTGAGGGTTGCGACAGCAAGATCAGTAGCAGGATTAGCAGCACGTAAGGGGGATCGAGTCGATCCTCGGCTTGCACATTCTGCCTCTCCGGCCGGCGAACGCCCATACGCTCGTTTCGTGGGTTGGCTTAGGCATACGGAGTTCATTCCATGTTTAAGCCCCAGCCGGACCGAGGGTTGTGGCAACGGAACCGATAGCACGCAGAGGGGGATCTGGCTGATCCTCGGCTTATGCATTATGCCTCTCTGGTCAGCTCAGCACCCGCACGCTTGTTTCATGGATTGACTTAGGCATATGGAGTTCATTCCCAGTCTAAGCACATGGAGTTCATTCCCAGTCTAAGATCGGACCGATAGCAGCATGGAGAGGGGGACTAGGCTGACCCTCGACTTTCGTATCCTACCTCTTCGGCCGACTGAGCGCCCGCACTCTCATTTCGTGGGTTAACTTAGGCATACGGAGTTCATTCCATGTTTAAGCCCCAGCCTGACCGAGGGTTGTGGCAGCGGGACTGACAGCACGCAGAGGGGGATTGGGCCAATCCTTGGCTTGCGCATTATGCCTCTCCAACTAGTTGAGCGCCCACATGCTCATTTCGTGGGTTGACTTAGCCATACGGAGTTCATTCGCAGTCTAAGCATGCAGAGTTCATTCCCAGTCTAAGATCGAACTGGTAGTAGCATGCAGAGGGGGATCGGGTCGATCGTTGGCTTGTGCATTCTGGCTCTCCGACCAATTGAGTGCCCGCACCGTCATTTCATTGGTTGAGTTAGGCATACGTAGTGCTTTCTCGATCTCGACCAACCAAGGGCCAGAGGCTATCGACGGTGTTTGGGGCAATAATCGAGAGGGACCAGCAGCGGGATCCTTGGTCTGCTCACGTATCCCACCCCCAGCGGTCGGTTTGATGCCCACACACTCGTTTAAGGGGCCGACTGGGGCTCGGCATGTGTTGATGGTGGTTGAGGCAACCGCCCGCACCAGAGCCCAGCTTGTGCCGATGGCGGTCGAGGCAAGTGCCCGTACCAAAAGGTAGCTTGTGCCGATGATGGTCGATGCATGTGCCATCACCATACGCCATCATGTGCCATTGATGGTCGAGGCCTTGGCCGAAGTTTGATTTTGAGCCACGGTGCACATGCTGGGCTCAGGCATGTGCTGGTGCCACAGTTTTTTCACCCAGGGCACCATCGCCGGAGCATCGTCAGAGAACCTAACCGGTGGCATTGGGGGTTCCGACGATTGGGGAGACCGAGGGGTGTGCGCACATGATGTGGGATGGGTGCTGGTAGTTGGCCCTTATATTGGCCCCCTCTCCCTCATCAAACCTCGAGAACTCACACCCCCTTAAAGAGCATTTGAGATATTATAGGTTTGCTCCCAGTAGCCATTAAAGTGTCTGAAATGGGGACATTTTTTTCAAATGGTCACAAAATCTTCTCCACTTCGAGTTTTTAGCTGAATTTTTTTGTGCATGCCAACAAAAATACAAGGATCACGTCTACCAAATTTGAGGCCAAAAATCCTTCTAAAAAAAGTTTAAAAAATCCTAAACCGCAAAATGTTTCAAAAATCACGAAAAATAGAAAACGGGTCGTCTTGCCACGAAACTTCACATGAAGGCTTAGGGGACCATTGTATGAATTTACAAGCCATAAAAATGGCATCGGCATGGCAGAAATATGAAGATATGCCTGAACCCACTTACAATTCGATCAATCCACGGCTTGCGCATCCTGCCTCTCCGGTCGGCTAAGTACCCGCACGCTCATTTTGTGAGTTAACTTAGGCATACGTAGTGTGCTCCCAGTCTAAGATCAGACCAGACCGAGGGTTGTGGCAGCAGGACCCACAGTGGGATCGATAGCATGCAAAGGGAATCAGGTCGATCCCCGGCTTACGCATCCTGCCTCTCTAGCCAACTGAGCGCCCACACACTCGTTTCATGGGTTGACTTAGGCATACGGAGTTCATCCCCAGTCTAAGCATATGGGGTTTATTCCCAATCTAAGATCGGATCGGACTGAGGGTTACGGTAGCAGGACCACCAGTAAGATCGGTAGCACACAGGAGGGATCGAGCCGATCCCTGGCTTACGCATTCTACCTCTCCGATCGGTCGAGCGCCCACACGCTCGTTTCATGGGTTGGCTTAGGCATACGGAGTGCATTCCTGATCTTGACCAACCGAAGACCAGAGGCTATCAACGACATTTAGGGAAACAATCAAGGGGGATACCAGCGGGATCCTTGGTCAGCTTGCCCATCCTGCCTCTCCGGTCGGCTCATTTCGTGGGTTGACTTAGGCATAAGGAGTTCATTCCTGATGTAAGCCCCAATCGGATCGAGGGGCTCATAGCAAGATCAACAGCACGTAGAGGGGGATCGAGGTGATCCTCGACTTGTGCATTCTGGCTCTCCGGTCGGTTGAATGCCTGCACACTCGTTTCATGGGTTGACTTGGCATACATAATGCATTCCTGATCTCGACCAACCAAGGGCCAGAGGCTGTCGACAGTGTTTGGGGCAACAATCGAGGGGGACCAGAAGCGGTATCCTTGGTCGGCTCACGCATCCCACCCCCACCGGTCGGTTTGGTGCCCGTATACTTATTTTGGGGGTCGACCGGGGCTCGCCATGTGCCGATGGTGGTCGAGGCAACCGCCCGTACCATGGCCCAGCATGTACCGATGGTGTTCGATGCAATCGCCCGTACCAGGGGCCATCTTGTACCGATGGTGGTTGAGGCAATCGTTCGCACCAAGGGTCGGCATGTGTCGATGGTGATCGAGGGAACTGCCCACACCAGGGCCCAGCTGGTGCCGATCACGGTAGAGGCAAGTGCCTATACCAAAGGGCAGCTTGTGTCGATGATGGTCGATGCATGTGCCATCACCATACGCCATCGTGTGCCATTGATGGTCGGGGCCTTGGCTGAAGTTCAATTTTGAGCCACGGTGCACATGCTGGGCTCAAGCATGTGTTGGTGCCACATTTTTTTGACCGGGCACCATCGTCGGAGAACCTAACCGGCGGCATTAGGGGTTTCGATGATTGGGGGGCCGGGGGGTGTATGCACATGATGTGCGATGGGTGCTGGTACTTGGCCCTTATATTGGCCCCTTATCCCTCATCAATGCTTGAGAACTCACACCCCCTTAAAGAGCATTTGAGATTTTATAGGTTTGCTCCCAGTAGCCATTAAAGTGTATGAAATGGGGACATTTTTTTCAAACAGTCACAAAATCTTCTCCACTTCAAGTTTTTAGCTGAATTTTTTTGTGCATGCCAACAAAAATACAAGTATCACGTCTACCAAATTTGGGGCCAAAAATCCTTCTAAAAAAGTTTTAAAAAATCCCAGACCGCAAAAAGTTTTGAAAATAATGAAAAATAGAAAACAGGTCGTCTTGCCACGAAACTTCACATGAAGGCTTAGGGGACCATTGTATGAATTTACAAGCCATAAAAATGGCATTGGCATGGCAAAAATATCAAGATGTGCCTGAACCCACCTACCACTCGATCGATCCACGGCTTGCGCATCCCGCCTCTCCTGCCGGCTAAGTGCCCACACGCTCGTTTCATGGGTTGACTTAGGCATACGTAGTGCGCTGCCAGTCTAAGATCAGACCGGACCAAGGGTTGCGGCAGTAGGACCTACAGCAGGTTCGGCAGCATGCAGAGGGGATCGGGTTGATCCCAGCTTACACATCCTACCTCTCTGGCCGGCGGAGCACCCATACGCTTGTTTTATGGGTTGACTTTGGCATACGGAGTTCATCCCCAGTCTAAGCATACGGAGTTCACTCTCAGTCTAAGATCAGATCGAACCGAGGGTTACGGCAGTCGGACCAGCAGCAGGATCGACAGCACGTAGGGGGGGACCGGGTCGATCCCCGGCTTACGCATTCTGTCTCTCCAGTCGGTTGAGCGCCCGCACGCTCATTTCATGGGTTGGCTTAGGCATATGGAGTTCATTCCATGTCTAAGCCCCAGTCGGATCGAGGGTTGTGGCAGTGGGACCGATAGCACGCAGAGGGGGACTGGGCTGATCCTCGGCTTACGCGTTATGCCTCTCCAATCGACTGAGCGCCCACACGCTCATTTCATGGGTTGAATTAGGCATACAGAGTTCATTCCCAGTCTAAGATCAGACTGACAGTGGGATCGATAGCAGCATGCAAAGGGGGATCGGGTCGATCCTCGACTTACGCATCCTGCCTCTCCGACCGGTTGAGCGCCCGCACGCTCGTTTCGTGGGTTGACTTAGGCATACAGAGTTCATTCTCGATCTAAGCCCCAATCGGACCGAGAGACCCACAGTGAGATCAGTAGCACACAGAGGGGCACTGGGCTGATCCTCAGCTTACGCATTCTGGGTCTCCGATCGGTTGAGTGCCCGTACGCTCGTTTGATTGGTTGACTTAGGCCTACGTAGTGCATTCTCGGTCTCGACCAACCAAGGGCCAGAGGCTATCAATGGCATTTTGGGCAACAACTGAGGGGGACCAATAGTGGGATCCTTGGTCAGCTAGCGCATCCCACCCCCAGCGGTCGATTCGGTGCTCGCACGCTGTTTCAGGGGCCGACCGGGGCTCGGCATGTGCCGATGGTGGTTGAGGCAACGGCCTACACCACGACCCAGCATGTGCCGATGGTGTTTGATGCAACCGACCGCACCAGGGGCCATCTTGTGCCAATGGTGGTCGAGGCAACCGCCCCCACCAAGGCCCAGCTTGTGCGAATGGCGGTCGAGGCAAGTGCCCGTACCAAAGTGCGGCCTGTACCGATAATGGTCGATGCATGTGGGATCACCATGCGCCATCATGTGCCATTGATGGTCGAGGCCTTGGTTGAAGTTCAATTTTGAGCCACGGTGCACATGCTGGGCTCGGGCATGTGCTGGTGCCACATTTTTTTTGCCCAGGGCACCATCACCGGAGCATCGCTAGAGAACCTAATCGGCGACATTAGGGGTTCCGACGATTGGGGGGCCGAGGGGTGTGCGCACATGATATGCGATGGGTGCTAGTACTTGGCCCTTATATTGGCCCCCTTTCTCTCATCAAACCTCGAGAACTTACACCCCCTTAAAGAGCATTTGAGATTTTATAGGTTTGCTCCCAGTAGCCATTAAAGTGTCTGAAATGGGGACATTTTTTTGAAACTGTCACAAAATCTTCTCCACTTTGAGTTTTTAGCTGAATGTGTTTATGCGTGCCAACAAAAATACAAGGATCATGTCTACCAAATTTGGGTTGAAAACTCCTTCTAAAAAAATTTTAAAAAATCTCGGACCGTAAAAAGTTTCAAAAATCGTGAAAAATAGGAAACGGGTCATCTTGCCACGAAACTTCACATGAAGGCTTAGGGGACCATTGTATGAATTTACAAGCAATAAAAATGGCATTGGCATGGTAGAAATATGAAGATGTGCCTGAACCCACCTACCACTCGACCGATCCATGGCTTGCGCATGCTGCCTCTCCGGCCAGTTAAGTGCCCGCATGCTCATTTCATGGGTTGACTTAGGCATACGTAGTGCACTCCCAGTCTAAGATTAGACCGGACCAAGGGTTGCGGCAGCAGGACCCGTAGAGGGATTGACAACACGCAGAGGGGACCGGGTCGATCCTCGACTTACGCATCTTGCCTCTCTGGCCAACTGAGCACCCGCATGCTCGTTTCATGGGTTGACTTAGGCATACGGAGTTCATCCCCAGTATAAGCATATGGAGTTCATTCCCAGTCTAAGATCAGACCGGACCAAGGGTTGTGGTAGCAGGTCTAGTAGCAAGATCGACAGCATGTAGGGGGGATCAGGTCAATCCTCGGCTTGCGTATTTTGCCTCTCCGACCGGCTGAGCACCCACACATTGGTTTCGTGGGTTGGCTTAGGCATACGGAGTTCATTCCATGTCTAAGCCCCAGCTGAACCGAAGGTTGTGGCAGCGAGACCGGCAGCACGCAGAGGGGGATACGGAGATCATTCCCAGTCTAAACATACGGAGTTCATTCCCTGTCTAAGATCAGATCGACAGTAGCACGCAGAGCGAGACCGGGCTAATCCTCGGCTTGTGCATCCTGTCTCTCTGATCGATTGATTGCCCGTATGCTAGTTTCGTGGGTTAACTTAGGCATACGAAGTTCATTCCTGATCTAAGCCCCAATCGGACCGAGGGACCCGCAGTGAGATCGACAAAATGCAGAGGGGGACCGGGCTAATCCTTGACTTACGCATTCTGGCTCTTAGGTCGGATGAGCGCCCACATGCTCGTTTCATGGGTTGACTTAGGCATACGTAGTGCATTCTCGGTCTCGACCAACCAAAGGCCAAAGGCTATCGACGACATTTGGGGCAACAACTGAGGGGGACCAGTAGTGGGATCCTTGGTCGGCTCGAACATCCTACCCCAAGCAGTCGGTCCGGTGCCCGTACGCTCATTTCGGGGGCCGACTGGGGCTTGGCATATGCCGATGGTGGTCGATGCAACCGCCCGCACTAGGGGCCATCTTGTGCTGATGGTGGTCGATGCAATCGCCCGCACCAAGGGTCAGCATGTGCCAATGGTGATCGAGGTAACCGCCCGCACCAGGGCCCAGCTTGTGTCGATGGCAGTCGAGACAAGTGCCCGTACCAAAGGGCAGCCTATGCTGATGATGGTCGATGCATGTGCCATCACCATGCGCCATCATGTGCCATTGATGGTCGAGGCCTTGGCCGAAGTTCAATTTTGAGCCGCAGTGCACATGCTGGGCATGGGCATGTGCTGGTGCCACATTTTTTTCGCCTGGGGCACCATCGTCAGAGCATCGCCGGAGAACCTAACCGGCGGCATTGGGGGTTTCGGCGATTGGGGGGCTGAGGGGTGTGCGCACATGATGTGCGATGGGTGCTGGTACTTGGCCCTTATATTGGCCCCCTATCCCTCATCAAACCTCGAGAACTCACACCCCCTTAAAGAGCATTTGAGATTTTATCGGTTTGCTCCCAGTAGCCATAAAAGTGTCTAAAATGGAGACATTTTTTTCGAACGGTCACAAAATCTTCTCCACTTCGAGCTTTTAGCTGAATTTGTTTGTGCGTGCCAACAAAAATACAACGACCACATCTACCAACTTTGGGGCAAAAACTCCTAAAAAAATTTTAAAAAATCCCGAACCGTAAAAAGTTTCTAAAATCGTGAAAAATAAAAAACGGGTCGTCTTGCCATGAAACTTCACATCAAGGCTTAGGGGACCATTGTATGAATTTACAAGCCATAAAAATGGCATTGGCATGGCAGAAATATGAAGATACACCTAAACCCACCTACCACTCGATCGATCCACGGCTTGCGCATCCCGCCTCTCCGGCCGGCTAAGTGCCCACACGCTCGTTTCGTGGGTTGACTTAGCCATACATAGTGCACTCCCAGTCTAAGATCAGGCGAAACTGAGGGTTACAGCAGTAAGACCCGCAGCGGGATCGGTAATACGCAGAGGGGATCGGGTTGATCCCTGGCTTGCGCATCCTGCCTCTCTGGTCGGTTGAGCGCCCGTAAGCTCGTTTCGTGGGTTGACTTAGGCATACAGAGTTCATCCCCAATCTAAGCATACAGAGTTCATTCTCAGTCTAAGATCAGACCGGACCGAGGGTTACGACAACAGAACCAACAGCAGGATCGACAGCACGCAGGGGGGGACTGAGATGCTCCCCGACTTGTGCATTCTGCCTCTCGGCCGGTTAAACGCCCGCACACTCATTTCATGGGTTAGCTTAGGCATACGGAGTTCATTCCATGTCTAAGCCCTAGCCGGACCGAGGGTTGTGGTAGCGGGACCGATAGCACGTAGAGGGGGATCAGGCTGATCCCCGGCTTGAGTATTATGCCTCCTCGATCGGCTCAGCACCCGTAAGGTCATTTCATGGGTTGACTTAGGCATATGGAGTCCATTCCCAGTCTAAGCATACGGTGTTCATTCCCGGTCTACGCCCCAACCGGACCGAAAGTCCTGTAGGGGATCAGCAGTACGCAGAGGGGGACTGGGTCGATCTTTGACTTGTGCATTCTGGCTCTCTGGTCAGCTAAGCACCCATACGCTCATTTCATGGGTTGACTTAGGGATACATAGTGCATTCCTGGTCTCGGCCAACCAAGGGCTAGAGGCTATCGACGGTGTTTAGGGTAACAACTGAGGGGGACCAGCAGCGAGATCCTTGGTCAGCTCGTGCATCTCACCCCCAACGGTCGTTCGATGCTCACATGCTCATTTTGGGGGTCGACTGGGGCTCGGCATGTGCTGATAGTGGTCGAGGCAATCGCCCGCACCACGGCCCAGCATGTGCCGATGGTGTTCAATGCAATCGCCCCCACCAGGGGCCATCTTGTGCTGATGGTGGTTGAGGCAACCGTTCACACTAGGGCCTAGCTTGTGCCGATGGCGGTTGAGGCAAGTGCTCGTGTCACACCTTGGGCAGGTGTGCCAGGCACATCAAGCGAGCCAGAGGTTGAGGCCCGCAGACTAGGCGTGTTGGCGGGTATCTGCGTGCAAAGCCTTGTAAACTAGTTCAGAACGCCTGCCCAACTTGCAGGCTAACCCGTGAGACCAAGGCTTGGCATACAAGCTACCTGCACCACATTCAGAAGGGCCCAAGGTGCTGGACACACAAGGGAAGCTTTTGGAAGCAGGCAGGATCAGTAGGAGCATCTTGGTAGATTTGGTTGACACTGAAAATTAGAAATTAGCATCCTGATTGATTGTAATCTGTATAATCCCTTGATTTTAGCCTTTATTCTAGCGATATTGCCATTAAGTGTAGCTGGAGCCTCAACTATAAATAGAGGGCTACTCCACCCTCATTTGTACACCATCAAACACTTCTGTTTCAGTGAATACAAGAGCATTTCTAGAATTCTGTCTTGTTATCCTGTTTCTCTTTAACTTGCGTAATCAGCCCTTCCCATTGTTCTAATGCCTGCACGCTTGTGTTTTAGGCTGGCTTAGGCATAAAGGAGGAGATTTCAAGCCTAAGGCCTCACGGATTCTGAGTCTAAGGCCAGAGCCCGTGACAGTTGGTATCAAAGCAAGTTTGATTATGCATGTTTGTGGTATGCAGGTTAGATCGTGATTGAGGAGATGGCATCCCAAAGCGACGTTGCTAGCTAACAACTAGAGGCCCAGGAGCATGGGTGTGGAAGAGGTAAGAAAGCCAGTTTTAGAGATATCTGGTCTACCATGGACGGTAGGCTGGCCATGGTGGAGGTGACCATGGACGACATGGGGGAGAAGCTTGAGGAAGTAGAGACTTACATTGCATTGTTAGACTCCATGGGGGAGGAGATCCAAAGTGAGTTGGAAGCTGCTCTCAACAAAGGCATGGACGTGATCACCCAAAAGAATAAGGCCTTGGAGGCTGAAGTGCTGACCTTTCGCGATGGCATGGAGGCCATGCACCAGCGGATGGAAGAGCTTACCAGTGAGTTTATTGCTTGCAAGACTGCCATTGGGAATGGCATGTTTGCCGGAGTGTCCAAATCTAGATTGGAGGTCCCCAAGCCTAAGGAGTTCAAGGGGACTAGGGCAGCTAAAGAAGTAGACAACTACCTTTAGGGTATGGAGCAGTACTTCCAGGCCATGAGCGTGCAAGACGAGGCAATAAAGGTAAGCACCACTGCTATGTATCTCACTGATGTAGCCTTATGTGGTGGAGGCACAGGTATGATGATGTCAGGCATGGAAGCACCAAGATTGGAACCTGGGCAGAGTTCCAAAAGGAGTTTAGAGAACAATTTTACCCAGAGTATACTGATGATAAGGTACGGGCAAAGTTGCGCAGACTAAGCCAGCAAGGGGACATAAGGGAGTATGTCTAGAAATTCTCTGAACTGATGCTACAAATCTTGGATCTTGGTGAAAAGGACACCTTATTTGCTTTCATGGATGGGCTGAAGCCATGGGTGAAGCATGAGCTACAAAAGAGGGGAGTTCATGACTTGGCTAAAGCCATGACTACTGCTGAGGCCTTGATAGAGTTCAAGCCTCTGAACAAGTTCGAGTCTGCCAAGCCCAAGGGTAAGGGTAGGGATGATAGGGACCAAAAGAAGTAGTCCAAGGGGAAAGACCATGATCGGGAGTCCAAGGATGGAGAACGAGATCATTCAACCAAGGATGGCGAGAGGGAGCCACCAGCATGCAAGTGAAAAGTAAAGGGGGATCGAGAGCCACTAGCATGCTGTCTAGAGTAAGGGGAGTCGCAAGCCAAAGGGCTTGATATTTACGGATCTGATGGTTACGGGTCAGAAGGTGAGCGTACTGGTGGACACAGGTGCCTCACATCTTTTTATTTCAGGTGATGGAGCCCAAAAGCTCAGACTAAAGGTGCAAAAAAGGACTGGTACCATTAAAACGGTGAACTCCAAGCAGGTTCCAGCCATTGGAGTAGCACGGGGAGTGGAGTTACAGCTTGGAGACTAGAAAAGCAAGGAGACCATAGAGGTAATACCCCTTGATGACTATGAGTTTATGATTGGGTTGGATTTTCTTGTTCGGATTAACGCCCTCCTTGTGCCTTTTATCGATTGTGTTTGCATCTTGGATGCACTGTGCCAATGCCTAGTGCCATTGAGGAGAGGGTCTGGAGTTAGGTTGCGGGTGGTGTCAATCATCCGATTTGCCAAGGTGGTAAGCAGAAAAGAAGACACGTTCTTGGTAGCCCTGAAATATGATGAGCCAAGGGAGAAGGAGACCAAGTCACCCTTGGAGGTGCTAAAGGTGCTGAAGACCTTTAGTGATGTGATGCCCTAAAGCTACCTAGCAAGCTACCACCTAAGAAGGAGGTGGACCACAAGATTGAGTTGGTGTTTGAGGTGAAGCCACCAGCTAAAGGCCCTTACTGAATGTCTCCACCAGAGTTAGAGGAGTTGATGAAGCAGCTCAAGAGTTAGTTGATGCTGGCTTCATCAGGCTATCGAAAGTACCCTATGGTGCACTGATTCTATTTCAGCACAAGCATGATGGGTCATTGTGACTATGCATAGACTATCGAGCTTTGAACAAGCTGACCATCAAGAACAAGTACCCCATCCCACTCATTGCGGACTTGTTCGATCAACTTGGGAGCGCAAGATGGTTCACCAAGCTGGATTTGAGGTCAGGCTACTATCAAGTCAGGATCACAAAGAGAGATGAGCCAAAAATAGCATGTGTCACTAGGTATGGTTCGTATGAGTTCTTGGTGATGCCTTTCGGACTCACGAACACCCTAGCAACATTCTGTACCCTTATGAATAAGGTACTTCAGTCATTCCTTGATCGGTTTGTTGTGGTCTATTTGGATGACATTGTGATCTACAACCAGACTTTGGAAGAATATGTAGACCACTTGAGATAGGTGTTCGAGGTGTTATGGGTGCACAAGGTATTTGTCAAGAGGGAGAAGTGCTCATTTGCCCAACAGGAGATCCCGTTCCTTGGCCACATAGTGGGAGGTGGGAAGATACGCATGGATGAAGGCAAGATACATGCCATCCTGGAGTGGCAACTGCCAGCCAAGGTCACTGAGTTGAGATCATTCCTTGGGCTAGTTAACTACTATAGGGGCTTCATCAAAGGTCACTCAGCAATAGCCACGCCATTGACTGACTTGCTCAAGAAAGGGAGAGCATAAGAGTGGAACGCAGGGTGCCAGGAAGCCTTGGACAGGTTGAAGTGAGCTGTGATCGAGGAGCCAGTCTTGGCCTTGCCAGACCATGCCAAACCGTATGAGGTGCATAAGGATGCATCAGACTTTGCCATAGGGGGCATATTGATGCAGGAGGGACGTTCGGTCGTGTTTGAGAGTAGGAAGCTGAATGAGACTGAACGTAGGTACATGGTCCAAGAGAAGAAGATGACTGCAGTGGTGCACTGCTTGCGCACTTGGCGCTATTACTTGTTGGGGTCGAAGTTCATGGTGAGGATGGACAATGTGGCGACCAGCTACTTCCAGATACAAAAGAAGCTATCCCCCAAGTAGGTGAGATGGTAAGATTTTCTTGCGGAATTTGATTTCCAGATGGAGTACAAGCCGGGGCGAGCGAACCTAGTGGTAGACACCCTAAACAAGAAAGCTAACCTTGCTGCCATTAGCCAACCAGAGGGGTCACTAGTGTCGTGCATCAAGGAGGGACTTGCGCATGATCCTATAGCCAAGGCATTGATGAAGTACACCCAGCAAGGTAAGACTAGGCGGTTTTGGTTGCAGGATGGCTTGCTATACACCAAGGGTAGTAGACTGTTTGTGCCGCAGTACGAGAAGCTCTATAAGGAAGTTTTGCAAGAATGTCATGATTCAAGGTGGGCTGGACACCCCGGAATGAGCCGTACCTTGGCACTGATCGAGGATCGATACTACTGGCCACACATGAGGGATGATGTGGAGGCTTATGTGAAAACTTGTCTTGTGTGCCAACAGGACATGATGGAGCTCAAGAAACTAGATGGTCTCTTGGAGCCATTGCCAGTGCCCTAGCGACCATGGAAGAGTGTTTCTCTGGACTTTATAGTCGGTCTACCCAAAGTAGAAGGGTTTGGAAGCATCATGGTAGTGGTGGATAGGTTTTTCAAATATGGAATCTTCATTCCAGCAACCAAGGAGTGCCTAGCCAAGGAGGCAGCTCGATTGTTCCTAAGAACATGGTTAAGTACTGGGGAGTGCCGATGACCATTGTCAGTGATCGAGACGGGCGTTTCATGGGCAGGTTCTGGACTAAGTTGTTCAAGCTGTTGGGGTCAGAGTTGAACTTTTCCACTAGCATGCATCCGCAAACCGATGGGCAGACAGAATGAGTGAATGGACTATTGGAGGTGTACCTCAGGCACTATGTGAGTGCCATACAAAGGGACTGGCCAAAGCTGCTAGATGTTGCACAGTTTTCCTACAACTTGTAAAGGAGCGAGGCAATGAACCAGAGCCTATTTGAGGTTGTGATAGGGCAACAACCACTAACACCCGGTTTGATTGCTACGGGTTATACAAGATCGAATCCAGTAGCATACAAGTTTGCCAAGGCATGGCAGGAGCAAACTGACTTGCCCAGAGTTTGTCTACACAAGGCGTCCAAGAGGTCAAAGAAGTGGGCAGACCAGAATAGGCGGGACGTGCAATTCCAGGTTGGAGACTTAGTATTGGTGAAGCTGCATCCCATTGTACGCCATAGGGGGCTGCACAAAGGCCTAGTTCGGAGGTATGAGGAACATTTTCGAGTAGTCAAGAGGGTAGGCAAGGTTGCCTACAAGCTGGATATGCCACCCAAATTGCAGGTACACCCGGTGTTCCATGTGAGCATGCTCAAGCCGTTCCATGAGGATGAGGGAGATCCAGGATGGGCAGAGTCAAAGCATTCACCATTGGGAGCAAGGACCTCATATGAGAAGGAGGTCCACAGCATCATAGCTGACCGAGAGGTGAGGCGGAAGAACTATCAGCCAAGACAAGAGTACTTGGTGCTTTGGAAGAGACTTCCAGACAGTGAGGTGAGCTGGGAACCAGCAGATGACTTATGGCAGTTCGGGGACCAGATCAGGCAGTACCATGCAAAAGATGCAATGAGGGCATTACGCAATCAGGTGGGGGAGAATGTCACACCTTGGGTAGGTGCGTCAGGCACATCAGGCGCACCAGCAGGCGAGCCAGAGGTTGAGGCCCGCAGACCAGGCGTGCTGGTAGGTATCTACATGCAAAGCCTAGCAAACGAGTTCAGAACGCCCGCCCCACTTGCAGACCAGCCCGTGAGACCAAGGCCTGGCATACAAGCTGCCCGCACCATATCTAGAAGGGCCTAAGGTGCTGGACACGCAAGGGAAGCTTCTGGAAGCAGGCAGGATCAGTAGGAGCATCCTGGCAGATTTGGTTGACCTTGAAAATTAAGAGTTAGCATCCTGATTGATTGTAATCTGTATAATCCCTTGATTTTAGCCTTTATTCTAGGGATATTGCCATTAAGTGTAGCTGAAGCCTCAGCTATAAATAGAGGGTTGCTCCACCCTTATTTGTACACCATCAAACACTTCTGTTTCAGTGAATACAAGAGCATTTCCAGAATTCTATCTTGTTATCCTATTTCTCTTTAACTTGTGTAATCAGCCCTTCCCATTATTCTAGTGCCCGCACGCTTGTGTTTTAGGCTGACTTAGGCATAAAGGAGGAGATCCCAAGCCTAAGGCTGCATGTATTGTAAGTCTAAGGTCGGAGCCCGTGACACACGTACCAAAGGGCAGCCTGTGCCGATGATGGTCGATGCGTGTGCCATCACCATGTGCCATCATGTGCCATTGATGGTCGAGGCCTTAGCCGAAGTTCGATTTTCAGCCAAGGTGCACATGCTGGGCTTGGGCATGTGCTGGTGCCACATTTTTTTTGCCCGGGGCACCATCGTCGGAGCATCACCGGAGAACCTAACCGACGGCATTGATGGTTCGGACGATTGGGGGGGCCGGCGGGTGTGCGCACATGATGTTCGATGGGTGCTGGTACTTGGCCCTTATATTGTCCCCCTATCCCTCATCAAACCTCGAGAACTCACACCCCCTTAAAGAGCATTTGAGATTTTATAGGTTTGCTCCCAGTAGCCATTAAAGTGTCTGAAATGGGGACATTTTTTTCAAACGGTCACAAAATCTTCTCCACTTCGAGCTTTTAGCTGAATTTGTTTGTGCATGCCAACAAAAATAACAAGGATCACGTCTACCTAATTTGGGGCCAATACTCCTTCTAAAAAATTTTTAAAAAATCTCGAACCGTAAAAAGTTTCAAAAATCATGAAAAATAGAAAACGGGTCGTCTTGCCACGAAACTTCACATGAAGCCTTAGGGGACCATTGTATGAATTTACAAGCCATAAAAATGGCATTGGCATGACAGAAATATGAAGATGTGCCTGAGCCCACCTAGCACTCGATCGATCCATGACTTGCGCATCCCGCCACTCTAGTCGGCTAAGTGCCCGCACGCTCGTTTCGTGGGTTGACTTAGGCATACGTAGTGCTCTCCCAGTCTAAGATTGGACCGGATCGAGGGTTGCGGTAGCAGGATCCGTAACGGGATCGACAGCACGCAGAGAGGACCGGGTCGATCCCTGACTTGCGCATCCTGCTTCTTTGGCCGGTTGAGCACCCGTACGCTCATTTCGTGAGTTGACTTAGGCATACGAAGTTCATCCCCAGTCTAAGCATACGGAGTTAATTCCCAGTCTAAGATCAAATCGGACCGAGGGTTGCAGCAACAAGACCAGCAGTAGGATCGGCATCATGCAGGGGGGATCGGGCCGATCCCCGGCTTGCGCATTCTACCTCTCTAACCTGCTGATTGCCGGAACGTTCGTTTCGTGGGTTGGCTTAGGCATACGGAGTTCATTCCATGTCTAAGCCCTAGCCGAACTGAGGGTTGTGGCAGTGGGACCGACAGCACACAGAGGGGGATCGGGTCGATCCCCGGCTTATGCATTATGCCTCTCTGGTTAGCTCAGTGCCCATACACTTGTTTCGTGCGTTGACTTAGGCATACGAAGTTCATTCCCGTTCTAAGCATACGGAGTTCATTCCCAGTCTAAGATCGATCAGGCAGCGAGATCGACAACAGCACGTAGAGAGGGATCGGGTCGATCCTCGGCTTGCGCATCCTGCCTCTTCGGCCGACTGAGTGCCCGCACGCTCGTTTCGTGGGTTGACTTAGGCATACGAAGTTCATTCCTGATCTAAGCCCCAACCAAACCGAGGGACCCGTAGTGGGATCGACAACACGTAGAGGGGGACCGGGCCGATCCTCGGCTTATGCATTCTAGCTCTCCGATCGGCTCAGCGCCCGCACGCTTGATTCGTGGGTTGACTTAGGCATACAGAGTTCATTCCCAGTCTAAGCATACGGAGTTCATTCCCAGTCTAAGATTGGACCGACAGCAGCACGCAGAGGGGGACCGGGTTGATCCTCGGCTTGCGTATCCTGTCTCTCCGGCCAGCTGAGCGCCCGCACGCTCATTTCGTGGATTGACTTAGGCATATGGAGTTCATTCTCGATCTAAGCCCCAACCGGACTGAGGGACCCACAGCGAGATCGGCAGCACGTAGAGGGGAACCGGGCCGATCCTCAGCTTGCACATTTTGGTCACCAGGCGGCTGAGTGCCCGGACGCTTGTTTCATGGGTTGACTTAGGCATACGTAGTGCATTCCCAATCTAGACCAACCAAGGGCCAGAGGCTATCGACAGCGTTTGGGGCAACAATCGAGGGGGACCAGCAGCGAGATCCTTGGTCGGCTCACGTATCCTGCCCCCAGCGGTTGGTTCAGTGCCCGCACGCTTATTTCAAGGGCCGACCGGGGCTCGACATGTGCCAATGGTGGTCGAGGCAACCGCCAGCACCACGGCTCAGCATGTGTCATGGTGTTCGATGCAACCGCCCACACCAGGGGCCATCTTGTCCTTATGGTGGTCGAGTCAATCGCCCGCAGCAAGGGCCGGCTTGTGCCGATGGCAGTCGAGGCAAGTGCCCGTACCAAAGGGCAGCCTGTGCCAATGATGGTCGAGGCCTTGGCCGAAGTTTGATTTTGAGCCACGGTGCACATGTTAGGCTCGGGCATGTGCTGGTGCCACATTTTTTTCGCCCAGGGCACCATCGTCAAAGTATCATCGAAAAACCTAACCGGCAGTATTAGGGGTTTCGACGATTGGGGGGCTGGGGGGTGTGCGCACATGATGTGTGATGGTTGCTGGTACTTGGCCCTTATATTGGTCCCCTATCCCTCATCCAACCTCGAGAACTCACACCCCCTTAAAGAGCATTTGAGATTTTATAGGTTTGCTCGCAGTAGCCATTAAAGTGTCTGAAATAGGGACATTTTCTTCAAACGGTCACAAAATCTTCTCCACTTCGAGTTTTTAGCTGAATTTTTTTGTGCATGCCAACAAAAATATAAGGATCACATCTGCCAAAGTTGGAGCCAAAACTCCTTCTAAAAAAATTTTAAAAAATCCTGAACCGTAAAAAGTTTTAAAAATTATGAAAAATAGAAAACGGGTCATCTTGCCATGAAACTTCACATGAAGGCTTAGGGGACCATTGTATGAATTTACAAGCCATAAAAATGGCATTGGCTTGGCAGAAATATGAAGATGTGCCTGAACCCACCTACCACTCGATCGATCCACGACTTGCGCATCCCGCCTCTCCGTTCGGCTAAATGCCGCACGCTCGTCTCGTGGGATGACTTAGGCATACATAGTGCACTCCCAGTCTAAGATTAGACCAGACTGAGGGTTGCGGCAACAAGACCCACAGCGAGATCGGTAGCACACAGAGGGGACCAGGTCGATCCCTGGCTGACGCATCCTACCTCTCTGGCCAGCTGAGCGCCTGCACGCTTGTTTCATGGGTTGACTTAGGCATATAGAGTTCATCCCCAGTCTAAGCATACGGAGTTCATTCCCAGTCTAAGATCAGACCGAATCGAAGGTTGCAGTAGCAAGATCGACAGCATGCAGGGGGGACTGAGCCGATCCCCGACTTGTGTATTCTGCTTCTCTGGCCAGCTAAGCACCTGCACGCTCGTTTCATGGGTTGGCTTAGGCATACGGAGTTCATTCCATGTCTAAGCCCCAGCCGGATCAAGGGTTGCGGCAGCGAGCTTGACAGCTCACAGAGGGGGACCGAGCTGATCCTCGGCTTGCGCATTATGCCTCTCCGATCAGCTCAACGCTCGGACGCTCGTTTCATGGGTTGACTTAGGCATACGGAGTTCAGTCCCAGTCTAAGCATACGAAGTTCATTCCCAGTCTAAGATCGGACCGACAGCGGGATCGACAGCAGCACGCAAAGGGGGATCGGGCCAATCCTCGGCTTGCGCATCCTGCCTCTCCGGTCGGTTAAGCACCCGCACGCTCGTTTCATGGGTTGACTTAGGCATACAGAGTTCATTCCTGATCTAAGCCCCAACCGGATCGAGGGACCCGTAACGAGATCGACAGCATGCAGAAGAGGATCGAGCCGATCCTTAGCTTGTGCATTCTGGCTCTCTGGCCGGTTGAGCACTCGCACACTCGTTTCATGGGCTGCCTTAGGCATATGTAGTGCATTCTCGGTCTCGACCAACTAAGGGTCCGAGGCTATCGACGGCATTTGGGGCAACAACTGAGGGGGTCTAGCAGTGGGATCCTTGGTCAGCTCATGTATCCCACCCCCAGCGGTAGGTTCGGTGCTCGCACGCTCATTTCGAGTGCCGACCGGGGCTCGGCATGTGCCGATGCTGGTCGAGGCAACCGTCCGCACCATGGCCTAGCATGTGCCGATGGTGTTCGATGCAACCACCCGCACCAAGGGCCATCTTGTGCGGATGGTGGTCGAGGCGACCGCCCTCACCAGGGCCCAGCTTGGGTCGATGGAGGTCGAGGTAAGTGCCCGTACCAAAGGGCAGCCTGTGCCGATGATGGTCAATGCATGTGCCATCACCATGTGCCATGATGTGCCATTCATGGTTGAGGCCTTGGCCGAAGTTCAATTTTGAGCCACGTTGCACATGCTGGGCTTGGGCATGTGTTGGTGCCACATTTTTTTCACCCGGGGCACCATCGCTGGAGCATCATCGAGAACTTAACCGACGGTATTGGGAGTTCCGACGATTGGAGGGGCCGGGGGTGTGCGCACATGATGTGTGATGGGTGCTGGTACTTGGCCCTTATATTGGCCCCCTATCCCTCATCAAACCTCGAGAACTCACACCGCCTTAAAGAGCATTTGAGATTTTATAGGTTTGCTCGCAGTAGCCAGTAAAGTGTCTCAAATAGGGACATTTTTTTCAAACGGTCACAAAATCTTTTGCACTCCGAGTTTTTTGCTGAATTTTTTTGTCCGTGCCAACAAAAATAAAAGGATCACGTCTACCAAATTTGGGGCCAAAACTTCTTCTAAAGAATTTTAAAAAATCTCGAACCGTAAAATGTTTTAAAAATCATGAAAAATTGAAAACGGGTCGTCTTGCCACGAAACTTAACATAAAGGCTTAGAGGACCATTGTATGAATTTACAAGCCATAAAAATGGCATTAGCAGGGCAGAAATATGAAGATGTGCCTGAACCCACCTACCACTCGATCGATCCACGGCTTGTGCATCCCGCCTCTTCTATCGGCTAAGTGCCCGTAGGCTCATTTCGTGGGTTGACTTAGGCATACGTAGTGCGCTCCCAGTCTAAGATCAGCAGCACGCAGAGGGGATTGGGTTGATCCCCAGCTTATGCATCCTACCTCTCTGGCCGGCTGAGCGCCCGCACTCTCGTTTCATGGTTGACTTAGGCATACAGAGTTCATTCCCAGTCTAAGCATACGGAGTTCATTCCCAATCTAAGATCAGACTGGATCGAAGGCTACGACAGCAGGATCAGTAGCATGCAGGGGGGACCGGGCCAATCCCTGGCTTGTGCATTCTGCCTCTCCGACCGGTTGAGCGGTCGGATGCTCGTTTCATTGGTTAGCTTAGGCATATGGAGTTCATTCCATGTCTAAGCCCCAGCCGGACCGAAGGTTGTGGCAGTGAGACCGACACTACGCAGAGAGGGAATGGGCCATTCCCTGGCTTATGCATTATAAAAAGTTGATGTCTACCAAATTTGGGGCCAAAACTCTTAAAAAAATTTTAGAAAATCCTTAACCGTAAAATGTTTCAAAAATCGTGAGAAATAGAAAATGGGTTGTCTTGCCACGAAACTTCACATGAAGGCTTAGGGGACCATTAAATGAATTTACAAGCCATAAAAATGCCATTGGCACGACAAAAATATGAAGATGTGCCTGAATGCACCTACCACTCGATCGATCCATGGCTTGCGCATCCCGCCCCTCCGACCGGCTAAGTGCTCGTACGCTCATTTTATGGGTTGACTTAGGCATACGTAGTACGCTTCCAGTCTAAGATCGGACCAGACTGAGGGTTGCGATAGCAGGACCCACAGCAGGATCGGTAGCACACAGAGGGGACTAGGTCGATCTCCGACTTGTGCATCCTACCTCTCTGGCCGGCTGAGTGCCCGCATGCTCGTTTCGTGGGTTGACTTAGGCATAGGAGTTCATCCCCAGTCTAAGCATACGGAGTTCATTTCCAGTCTAAGCATATGGAGTTCATTTTCAGTCTAAGATCAGACTGGATCGAGGGCTGCGATAGCAGGACCAGCAGCAGGATTAGTAGCACACAGGGGGGGATCGGGTCGATCCCTGACTTGTGCATTCTACCTCTCCGGCCAGCTGAGCACCTGCATGCTCGTTTCATGGGTTGGCTTAGGCATACGGAGTTCATTCCATGTCTAAGCCCCAACCAGACCGAGGGTTGTGGCAGCGGGACTGACAGCACGTAGAGGGGGACTGGGTCGATCCACAGCTTCCCCATTATGCCTTTCTAGCTGGGTCAGTGCCCGCATGCTCGTTTCATGGGTTGACTTAGGCATACAGAGTTCATTCCCAGTCTAAGCATACAGAGTTCATTCCCAGTCTAAGATCGGACCGACAGCGGGATCGACAGTAGCACGCAGAGGGGCACCACGGCCCAGCATGTGCCGATGGTGTTCGGTGCAACCGCCCGCACCTGAGGCCATCTTGTGCCGATGGTGGTCGAGGCAACTGCCCGCACCAGGTTCTAGCTTGTACCGATGGCAGTCGAGGCAAGTGCCTGTACCAAAGGGTAGCCTGTGTCGATGATGGTCGATACATGTACCATCACCATGCGCCATCATGTGCGATTGATGGTCGACGTCGTGGCTGAAGTTTGATTTTGAGCCATGGCGAACATGCTAGGCTCGAGCATGTGCTGGTGCCACATTTTTTTCACCCAGGGCACCATCGTCAGAGCATCATCGGAGAACCTAACCGGCGGCATTGGGGGTTCCGGCAATTGGGGGGGCCGGAGGGTGTGCACACATGATGTGCAATGGGTGCTGGTACTTGGCCCTTATATTGGCCCCCTATCCCTCATCTAACCTTGAGAACTCACACCCCCTTAAAGAGCATTTGAGATTTTACAGGTTTGCTCCCAGTAGCCATTAAAGTGTCTGAAATGGGGACATTTTTTTCAAATGGTCCCAAAATCTTCTCCACATTGAGTTTTTAGCTGAATTTGTTTGTGCGTGCCAACAAAAATACAAGGATCACGTCTACCAAATTTAGGGCCAAAACTCTTTCAAAAAAAAATTTAAAAAATCCTGAACCGTAAAAAGTTTCAAAAATCATGAAAAATAGAAAACTGGTCATCTTGCCACGAAACTTCACATGAAGGCTTAGGGGACCATTCTATGAATTTACAAGCTATAAAAATGGCATTGGCACGGCAAAAATATGAAGATGTGCATGAACCCACCTACCACTCGATCAATCCATGGCTTACGCATCCCGCCTCTCCGACCGGCTAAGTGCCCACATGCTCGTTTCGTGTGTTGACTTAGGCATACATAGTGCACTCCCAGTCTTACGCGTAGAAGGGATCGAGTCGATCCCCAGCATGCGCATCCTGCCTCTCTGGCCGATTGAGTGCCCACACGCACGTTTCATGGTTGACTTAGGCATACGGAGTTCATCTCCAGTCTAAGCATACGGAGTTTGTTCCTAGTCTAAGATCGGATCGGACCGACGGTTGTGGTAGCAGGACCAGCAACAGGATCGACAGCACACAGAAGGGATCGGGCCGATCCCCAACTTGCGTATTCTGTCTCTCCGGCCGACTGAGCGCCCGCACACTCGTTTCCTGGGTTGGCTTAGGCATACGGAGTTCATTCCATGTATAAGCCCTAGCTTGACTGATGGTTATGGCAGTGGGACCAACAACACGCAGAGGGTGATCGAGCCGGTCCCTAGCTTGCGCATTATGCCTCTCCGGCCGGCTCAGCACCCGCACGCTTGTTTCATGGGTTGACTTAGGCATACGGAGTTCATTCCCAGCCTAAGATCAAACTGACAACGGGATCGACAGCATCACGCAAAGGGGGACCGGGCAAATCCTTGGCTTGCGCATCCTACCTTTTCGGCCCGCTGAGCACCCGTACGCTCGTTTCGTGGGTTGACTTTGGCATACAGAGTTCATTCTCAATCTAAGCCCCAATCAGATTGAGGTACCAGTAGTGGGATCGACAGCACGCAGAGGGGGATCGGGCCGATCCTTGGCTTGTGCATTCTGGCTCTCCGACGAGCTGAGCACCTGCACGCTCGTTTCATAGGTTGACTTAGGCATCATAGTGCATTCCCGATCTCGACCAACCAAGGGCCAGAGGCTATCGACGGTGTTTGGGGCAACAACTGAAGGGGAAGAGCAGCGGGATCCTTGGTCAGCTCACTCATCCCACCCCCAGCGGTCGGTTCGGTGCTTGCACGCTCATTTTAGGGGCCGACTGGGGCTCGGCATGTGCCAATGGTGGTCGAGGCAACCATCCGCACCAAGGCCCAGCATGTGTTAATGGTGTTCAATGTAACCGCCCACACCAAGGGCCATCTTGTGCCGATAGTGGTTGAGGCAGTCGCCCGCACCAAGGGTCGGCATGTGTCGATGGTGACCGAGGCAACCGCTCGCACCAGGGCCCAGCTTTTGTCGATGGCAGTCGAGGCAAGTGCCCGTACCAAAGGGTAGCCTGTTTTGATTATGGTCGATGCATGTGCCATCATGTGCCATTAATGGTCGAGGCCTTGGCTAAAGTTTGATTTTGAGCCACGGTGCACATGCTGGGCTCGGGCATGTGCTGGTGCCACATTTTTTTCACCCAGGGTACCATCATTGGACAACCTAATCGGTGGCATTAGGGGTTTCGACGATTGGAAGGGTCAGGGGGTATGCACCCATGATGTGCGATGGGTGTTTGTACTTGGCCCTTATATTGGGCCCCTTTCCCTCATCAAACCTCGAGAACTCACACCCCTTTAAAAAGCATTTGAGATTTTATAGGTTTCCTCCCAATAGCCATTAAAGTGTTTGAAATGGGGACATTTTGTTCAAACGGTCACAAAATCTTCTCCACTTTGAGTTTTTAGCTGAATTTTTTTGTACGTGCCAAAAAAAATACAAGGATCACGTCTACCAAATTTAGGGCCAAAACTCCTTCTAAAAAAATTTTAAAAAATCTCGAACTGTAAAAAGTTTTGAAAATCGTGAAAAATAGAAAACGGTTCGTCTTGCCACGAAACTTCACATGAAGGGTTAGGGGACCATTGTATGAATTTACAAGCCATTAAAATGGCATTGGCACAGCAGAAATATGAAGATGTGCCTGAACCCACCTACCACTCGATCGATCCACGGCTTGCGCATCTCGCCTCTCCGATAGGCTAAGTGCTCGCACGCTCATTCGTGGGTTGACTTAGGCATACTAGTGCACTCTCAGTCTAAGATTGGACTAGAGCGAGGGTTGCAGTAGAGGGGATCGGGTCGATCCCTGGCTTGTGCATCCTGCCTCTCTGCCCGGCTGAGCGCCCGTACGCTCGTTTCATGGGTTAACTTAGGCATACGGAGTTCATCACCAGTCTAAGTATACGGAGTTCATTCCTAGTCTAAGATCAGACCGGGCCGATCCCTAGCTTGCGCATTATGCCTCTCCGGCCTGCTCAGTGCCTGCACGCTCATTTTGTGGGTTGACTTGGGCATACAAAGTTCATTACCAGTCTAAGCATACGAAGTTCATTCCCAGTCTAAGATCGGATCAGCAGCAGCACGCAGAAGGGCACCGGGCCGATCTTCGGCTTGCTCATCCTACCTCTCCAGCCGATTAAGCGTTCACACGCTCGTTTCATGGGTTGACTTAGGCATAGGGAGTTCATTCCCGGTCTAAGCCCCAACCAGACTGAGGGAACTGCAGTGAGATCGATAGCACGTAGAGGGGGACCGAACCGATCCTCGGCTTGGGCATTTTGGCTCTCCGATCGACTGAGCGCCCAGACGCTCGTTTCATAGGTTGACTTAGGCATACAAAGTGCATTCTCAGTCTCGACCAATCAAGGGTAGAGGCTATCGACGATGTTTGGGCAACAACTGAGGGCGACCGGCAGTGGGATCCTTGGTCAGCTCGTGCATCCCACCCCCAACGATCAGTTCGGTCCCCGAATGCTCGTTTCGAGGGTTGACCGGGGCTCAGCATGTGCCGATGGTGGCCAAGGCAACTGCCCGCACCATGACCCAGCATGTGCCGATGGTGTTCAGTGCAACCGCTTGCACCAGGGGCCATCTTATGCCGATGGTGGTCGAGGCAATAGCCCGTACCAAGGGTCGGGATGTGCCGATGGTTGTTGAGGCAACCGCCCATACCAGGGCCTAGCTTGTGTCAATGGTGATTGAGGCAAGTGCCCATACCAAAGGGCAGCCTGTGCTGATGATGGTTGATGCATGTGCCATCACCATGCGCCATCATGTGCCATCACCATGCATCATCATGTGCCATTGATGGTCGACGCCTTGGTCGAAGTTCGATTTTGTGCCACGGTACACATGCTGGGCTTGGGCATGTGTTGGTGCCACATTTTTTTTGCCCGGGGCACCATCGTCGGAGCATCGTCAGAGAACCTAACCGACGACATTGGGGGTTGCAGCAGTAGGACCCGTAGCGAGATCGACAGCATGCAGAAGGGGATCGAGCCAATCCTCAGCTTGTGCATTTTGGCTCTCCGACCGACTGAGCGCCCGTACACTCATTTTATGGGTTGACTTAGGCATACGTAGTGCATTCCCGATCTCGAGCAATCAAAGGCCAGAGGCTATCGATGGCATTTGCTGTAAAAACCGAAAGGGACCAGCAATGGGACCTTGGTCGGCTCGTGCATCCCAACCCCAACCATCGGTTCAGTGCTCGCACACTCATTTCGAGGGTCGACCGGGGCTCGACATGTACCGATGGTGGTCAAGGCAACCACCCATACCACGACCCAGCATGTACCGATGGTGTTCAATGAAACCGCTTCCACCAGGGTCCATCTTGTGCCGATGGTGGTCGAGGCAATCGCCCGCACCGAGGGCCAGCTTGTGTCGATGGGGATCGAGGCAACCACCCACACCAGGGGCCAGCTTGTGCCGATGATGGTCGAGGTAAGTGCCCGTACCAATGGGCAGCCTGTGCCGATGATGGTCGATGCATGTTCCATCACCATGCGCCATCATGTGCCATTGATGGTCGAGGCCTTGGCCGAAGTTTGATTTTGAGCCATGGCACACATGCTGGGCTCGGGCATGTACTGGTGCCACATTTTTTTCCCCCAGGGCACCATCACCAGAGCATCGCCGGAGAACCTAACCGACGGCATTAGGGGTTTCGACGATTGGGGGGACCGAGGGGTGTGCACACATGATGTATGATGGTGCTGGTACTTGGCCTTTATATTGGCCCCCTATCCCTCATCAAACCTTGAGAAGTCACACCCCTTAAAAAGCATTTGAGATTTTATAGGTTTGCTCCCAGTAGCCATTAAAGTGTTTGAAATGGGGACATATTTTTCAAATGGTCACAAAATCTTCTCCACTCCGAGTTTTTAGCTGAATTTTTTTTGCGTGTCAACAAAAATACATTGATCACGTTTACCAAATTTGTGGCCAAAGCTCCTAAAAAAATTTTAAAAAATCCCAAACAGCAAAAAGTTTCTAAAATTGTGAAAAATAAAAAGCGGGTCGTCTTGCCACGAAACTTCACATGAAGTTTTAGGGGACCATTGTATGAATTGACAAGCCATAAAAATGGCATTGGCATGACAGAAATGTCAAGATGTGCCTGAAGCCACCTACCACTAGTTCGATCCATGGCTTGCGCATCTCGCCTCTTCGGCCAACTAAGTGCCCGCACGCTCGTTTCATGGGTTGACTTAGGCATACGTAGTGTGCTCCCAGTCTAAGATCGGACCGGACCAAGGGTTGCGGCAACAGGACCTGCAACGGGATCGACAGTGTGCAGAGGGGATCAGGTTGATCCTTGACTTGTGCATCCTACCTTTCTAGCCGGCTGAGCTCTCGGACGCTCATTTCGTGGGTTAACTTAGGCATACGGAGTTCATCCCCAGTCTAAGCATACGGAGTTCGTTCCAGTCTAAGATCGGATCGGATCGAGGGTTATGATAGCAGGACCAGTCGTAGGATCGACAGCATACAGGGGGGAATCGGGCTGATCCCTGGCTTACGCATTCTGCCTCTCCAGCCGGATGAGCCCCCGCACGCTCGTTTCATGGGTTGGCTTAGGAATACGGAGTTCATTCTGTGTCTAAGCCCCAGTCAGACCGAGGGTTGTGGTAGCGGGACTGACAGCACGCAGAGGGGGATCGATCGATCCTCAGCTTGCGCATTATGTGTCTCCAGCCTGCTCAACGCCCGCATGCTCATTTTGTGTGTTGATTTAGGCATACGGAGTTCATCCCCAATCTAAGCATACGGAGTTCGTTCCCAGTCTAAGATCAGACCGGATCGAGGGTTATGATAGCAGGACCAGTCGTAGGATCGGTAGCATACAGGGGGGAATCGGGCTGATCCCTGGCTTACGCATTCTGCCTCTCCAGCTAGATGAGGCCCCGCACGCTCGTTTCATGGGTTGGCTTAGGAATACGGAGTTCATTTTGTGTCTAAGCCCCAGTCAGACCGAGGGTTGTGGCAGCGGGACTGACAGCACACAGAGGGGGATCGATTGATCCTCGGCTTACGCATTATGTGTCTCCAGCCTGCTCAACGCTCGCACGCTCATTTTGTGTGTTGATTTAGGCATACGGAGTTCATTCCCAGTCTAAGCATACGGAGTTCATTCCCAGTCTAAGCATACGGAGTTCATTCTCAGTCTAAGATCGGACCGACAGCAACACGTAGAGAGGGACCGAACCGATCCTCGACTTACGAATCTTGCCTCTCCGACAGGCTGAGTGCCCGCACGCTCTTTTCATGGGTTGACTTAGGCATACAGAGTTCATTCTCGGTCTAAGCCCTAAACGAATCGAGGGACCCGTAGTGGACCAACCTCACGCAGAGGGGGACCGAGTCGATCCTCGACTTGCACATTCTGGCTCTTTGGTCGGTTGAGCACCCGCAGGCTCATTTCATGGGTTGACTTAGGCATAGGTAGTGCATTCCCGGTCTCAACCAATCAAGGGCCAGATGCTACCGACGGCGTTTAGGGCAATAACCGAGGGGGACTAGCAGCGGGATCCTTGGTCGGCTCGTGCATCCCACCCCCAACGGTCGGTTTCGTGCCTGCACACTCATTTTCAGGGTCGATCAGAGCTCGACATATATCGATGGTGGCCGAGGCAACCGCTCGCACCACGGCCCAGCATGTGCCAATGGTGTTCGATGCAACCACCCGTACCAGGGGCCATCTTATGCCGATGGTGGTCAAGGCAATCGCCCACAGCAAGGGCCAGCATGTGCCGATGGTGATCGAGGTAACCGCCCACACCAGGGCCCAGCTTGTGCCGATGGTGGTTGACGCAAGTGCCCGTACCAAAGGGCAACCTGTGCCGATGATGGTCGATGCACGTGCCACCACCATGCGCCATCATGTGCCATTGATGGTCGAGGCCTTGGTCGAAGTTTAATTTTGAGCCATGGTGCACATGCTTGGCTCGAGCATGTTCTGGTGCCACATTCTTTTCGCCCGGGGCACCATCGTTGGAGCATCATCGGAGAACCTAACTGGCGGCATTAGGGGTTTTGGCGATTGGGGGGCCAGGGGGTGTGCGCACATGACATGCGATGGGTACTGGTACTTGGCCCTTATATTGGCCCCCTATCGCTCATCAAACCTTGAGAACTCACACCCCCTTAAAGAGCGTTTGAGATTTTATAGGTTTGCTGCCAGTAGCCCTTAAAGTGTCTAAAATGGGGACATGTTTTTCAAACGACCACAAAATCTTCTCCACTTCGAGTTTTTAGCTGAATTTTTTTTATGTGTGCCAACAAAAATAGAAGGATTACATCTACCAAATTTGGGGCCAAAACTCCTTCTAAAAAAATTTTAAAAAATATTGAACGGCAAAAAGTTTCCAAAATCGTGAAAAATAGAAAATGGGTTGTCTTGCGACGAAACTTCACATGAAGGCTTAGGGGACCATTCTATGAATTTACAAGCCATAAAAATGGCATTGGCATGGTAGAAATATGAAGATATGCCTGAACCCACCTACCATTTGATCGATCCACAGCCTGCGCATCCTGCCTCTCCGGCCGACTAAGTGCCCGTACGCTCGTTTCGAGGGTTGACTTAGGCATACGTAGTGCACTCCCAGTCTAAGTTTGAGCCATTGTGATAGTAGGACCCGCAGCAGGATCGGCACATGTAGAGGGGACCGGGTCAATCCCAGGCTTGTGCATCTTGCCTCTCTGGCCGGCTAAACACTTGCACGCTCGTTTCGTGGGTTGACTTAGGCATACGGAGTTCATCCCCAATCTAAGCATATGGAGTTCATTCCTAGTCTAAGCATATGGAGTTCATTCCCAGTCTAAGATCAAACTAGATAGAGGGTTGCAGCAGCAGGATCGACAGCACGCAGGGGAAGACCGAGCCAATCCTCAGCTTGCGCATTCTGCCTCTCCGGTCGGTTGAGCCCCCGCACGCTCGTTTCATGGGTTGGCTTAGACATACAGAGTTCATTCCATGTCTAAGCCCCAATCAGACCAAAGGCTGTGGCTGTGGGACCGGCAGCACGTAGAGGGGGATCGGTTTGTTCCTCAGCTTACGCATTATGCCTCACCGGCCTGCTCAGTGCCCGCACACTCATTTTATGGGTTGACTTAGGCATACGGAGTTCATTCCCAGTCTAAGCATATGGAGTTCATTCCAATTCTAGGATCGGACTAGACCGAAGGTTGCGATAGCAAGACCAGTAGCAGATCGACTGCACACAGGGGGGACCGGGCCAATCTTGAACTTACACATTCTGCCTCTCCGGCCAGTTGAGCCCCTACACGCTCGTTTCATGGGTTGGATTAGGCATACGAAGTTCATTCTATGTCTAAGCCCCAACCAGACTGAGGGTTGTGGCAGCAGAACTGGCAGCACGCAGAGAGGGACCGAGCCGATCCTTGGCTTGCGCATTATGCCTCTACGACCTACTCAACGCCTGCACCCTCATTTTATGGGTTAACGTAGGCATACAGAGTTCATTCCCAGTCTAAGAATACGGAGTTCATTCCCAGTCTAAGATCAGACCAGTAGCAGCACGCAGAGAGGGACCGGGCTGATCCTCGGCTTGCCCATCCTGCCTCTCTAGCCGACTGAGCACCTGCACGCTCATTTCATGGGTTGACTTAGGCATGCGGAGTTCATTCCCGGTCTAAGCCCCAACCAGACCGAGGGACCCGTAGCGAGATCGGTAGCACGCAGAGGGGGATCGGGTCGATCTTCGGCTTACATAATCTGGCTCTCCGATCGACTGAGCACTCGCACGCTCGTTCTATGGGTTGACTTAGGCATACGTAGTGCATTCTCAATCTTGACCAATCAAGGGCCAGAGGCTATCGACGGCATTTAGGGCTACAATCGAAGGGGACCAGCAGCGAGATCCTTGGTTGGCTCGTGCATCCCGCCCCTAGCAATCGGTTCGATGCCCGTAAGCTCATTTCATGGGTCGATCGGGGCTCGGCATGTGCTGATGGTGGTCGAGGCAACCGCCCGCACCACGGCCCAACATATGCCGATGCTGTTCGATGCAACCGCCTGCACCAAGGGCCATCTTGTGCTGATGGTGGTCGAGCCAATCACCCACACCAAGTGTCAGTATGTGCCGATGGTGATCGACGTAACCGCCCGCATCGAGGCCCAGCATGTGTCGATGGTGTTCGATACAACTGCCTGCACCAGGGGCCATCTTGTGCCGATGGTGGTTGAGGCAATCACCCGCACCGAGTGCTGGCATGTACCGATGGTGATCGAGGTAACCGCCCGCACCAGGGCCCAGCTTGGCCGATGGCGATCGAGGCAAGTGCCCGTACCAAAAGACAGCCTATACCGATGATGGTTGATGCATGTGCCATCACCATGTGCCATTAGTGGTCGAGGCCTTGGCTGAAGTTTGATTTTGAGCCATGGTGCACATGCTGGGCTCGGGCATGTGCTGGTGCCATATTTTTTTCACCTGGGGCACCAACATCGGAGCCTCGCCGGAGAACCTAACCAACAGCGTTAGGGGTTCTAGTGATTGGGGAGGCCAGGGGGTGTGCGCACATGATGTGCGATAGGTGCTGGTACTTGTTCCTTATATTGGCCCTCTATCCCTCATCAATCCTTGAGAACTCACACCCCTTAAAGAGCATTTGAGATTTTATAAGTTTCCTCCCAGTAGCCATTAAAGTGTCTGAAATGGGGACATTTTTTTCAAACGGTCACAAAATCTTCTCCACTTCGAGTTTTTAGCTGACTTTGTTTGTACGTACCAACAAAAATACAAGGATCACGTCTACCAAATTTGGGTCCAAAACTCCTAAAAAATTTTTTAAAAATCTTGAACCGTAAAAAGCTTTGAAAATTGTGAAAAATAGAAAACGGGTTGTCTTGCCACGAAACTTCACATGAAGGCTTAGGGGACCATTGTATGAATTTACAAGTCATAAAAATGGCATTGGCATGGTAGAAATATGAAGATGTGTCTGAACCCACCTACCACTCAATCGATCCATGACTTGCGCATCCTACCTCTCCGATCGGCTAAGTGCCCACACGCTCGTTTCGTGGGTTGACTTAGGCATACGTAGTGCACTCCCAGTCTAAGATCAGGTCGGATCGAGGGTTGCAGTAGCAGGACTCGCAGTGGGATCGATAGCACGCAGAGGGGATCGGGTCAATCCCTAACTTGCGTATCCTGCCTCTCTAGCTGGCTGAGTGCCCGCATGCTCATTTTATGGGGTGACTTAGGCATACGAAGTTCATCTCCAGTCTAAGCATACAAAGTTCATTCCCAGTTTAAGATCGGACCGGACTAAGGGTTACGGTAGTAGGACCAGCAGCAGGATCGATAGCACGTAGGGGGGATCGAGTCGATCCCTGGCTTGGGCATTCTGCCTCTTCGACCGGCTGAGCCCCCGCACGCTCATTTCATGGGTTGGCTTAAGCATACGGAGTTCATTCCATGTCTAAGCCCCAACCGGACCGAGGGTTATGGCAGTGGGATCGACAGCACGTAAAGGGGGATTGGATCGATCCTCGGCTTGCGCATTATGCCTCTCTGACCTGCTCAGCACCCGCACGATCATTTCGTGGGTTCACTTAGGCATATGGAGTTTGTTCCTAGTCTAAGCATACGAAGTTCGTTCCCAGTCTAAGATCAGACCGACGGCAGCATGCAGAGGGGGACCAAGCCGATGCTCAGCCTACGTATCCTACCTCTTCGGTCGGCTGAGCACCCGCACGCTCGTTTCGTAGGTTGACTTAGGCATACAAAGTTCATTCTCAGTCTAAGCCCCATCCGAACTGAGGGACCCATAGCGAGATTGGCAGCATGCAAAAGGGTCTGGGTCGATCTTCAGCTTACACATTCTAGCTCTCCAGTCGGCTGAGTGCCTGCATGCTCATTTCATGGGTTGACTTAGGCATATGTAGTGCATTCTCAGTCTCGACCAATCAAGGGCCAGAGGCTATCGACGGTGTTTGGGGCAATGATCGAAGGGGACCGGCAACGGGATCCTTGGTCGTCTTACGCATCCCACCCCCAGCGGTCGGTTCAATGCCTGCACACTGATTTTGGGGGTCGATCGAGGCTCGACATGTGTCGATGGTGGTCGCGGTAACCACCCGTACCACAGCCCAGCATGTGTCGATGGTGTTCGATGCAACCGCCCGTAGCAGGAGCCATCTTACACAGATGGTGGTCGAGGCAAGTGCCCATACCAAAGGGCAGGCTATACCGATGATGGTCGATGCATGTGCCATCACCGTGTGCCATCATGTGCCATTGATGGTCGATGCCCTGGCCAAAGTTTGATTTTGAGCCTCGGTGCACATGCTGGGCTGGGGCATGTGCTGGTGCCACATTTTTTTTGCTTGGGGGACCATCGTCGGAGCATCATCGGAGAACCTAACTGGCGGCATTGGGGGTTTCAACAATTGGGAGGGCCGGGGGGTGTGCGCACATGATGTGCGATGGGTGCTGGTACTTGGCCCTTATATTGGCCCCCTATCCCTCATCAAAGCTCGAGAACTCACACCCCCTTAAAGAGCATTTGAGATTTTATAGGTTTACCCCCAGTATCCGTTAAAGTGTCTGAAATGGGGACATTTTTTTCAAACGGTTAGAAAATCTTCTCCACTTCGAGTTTTTAGCTGAAGTTTTTTGTGCGTTCCAAAAAAAATACAAGGATCACGTCTACCAAATTTGGGGCCAAAACTCCTTCTAAAAAAATTTTAAAAAATCTCAAACCGTAAAAAGTTTTGAAAATCGTGAAAAATAGAAAACGGGTCATCTTGCTACGAAACCTTACATGAAGGCTTAGGGAACCATTGTATGAGTTTAGAGGCCATAAAAATGGCATTGGCATGCTAGAAATGTGAAGATGTGCCTGAACCCACCTACCACTCGATTGATCCACGACTTGCGCATCCCGCCTCTCCGGTCGGCTAAGTGCCCGCACGCTCGTTTTGTGGGTTGACTTAGGTATATGTAGTGCGCTCCCAATCTAAGATTAGACTGGACTGAGGATTGCACAGTAGGACCCGTAGCAAGATCGACAGCACGTAGAGGGGATCGGGTCGATCCCCGTCTCGCGCATCCTGCCTCTCTGGTCGGCTGAGCGCCCGTACGCTCGTTTCGTGCCATAACTTAGGCATATAGAGTTCATCCCTAGTCTAAGCATACGGAGTTCATTCCCAGTCTAGGATCGGATTGGATCAAAGGTTACGGTAGCAAGACTAGCAGCAGGATTGGTAGCACGCAGGAAGGGAACAGGCCCATCCCCAGCTTGCACATTCTACCTCTCCAGTCGGCTGAGCCCCCGCACGCTCCTTTCATGGGTTGGCTTAGGCATACGGAGTTCATTCCATGTCTAGGCCCCAGCCAGATCGAGGGTTGTGGCAACAGGATCGACAGCATGCAGAAGGGGATCGGGTCGATCCTCGACTTGCGCATTATGCCTCTCTAGCTAGCTCAGCGCCTGCACGTTTTTTTGTGGGTTGACTTAGGCATACGGAGTTCATTGCCAGTCTAAGCTTACGGACTTTATTCCCAGTCTAAGGTCAGACCGGTAGCAGCACGTAGATGGGGACCGAGCTAATCCTTGGCTTGCGCATCCTGCCTCTTTGACCGGCTGAGCACTCATACGATTGTTTCATGGGTTGACTTAGGCATACGAAGTTCATTCCCGATCTAAGGCCCAATCAGATCGAGGGACCCGCAGCGGGATTGATGTCACACCGAAGGTGACTAGGTCGATCCTCAGCTTGTGCATTTTGGTTTTTCGGCTGACTGAACGCCCGCACACTCGTTTGATGGGGTGACTTAGGCATACGTAGTGCATTCTCAGTCTTGACGAATCAAGGGCCAGAGGCTATCGATGGCATTTGGGGCAACAACCGAGGGGGACCAGCAGTGGGATCCTTGGTCTTCTCGTGCATCCCACCCCCAGCGGTTGGTTCGATGCCCGCACGTTCATTTCGGGGGCCGATCTAGGCTCGACATGTGTCAAGATGGTCGAGGCAATCGTGCGTACCATAGCCCAGCTTGTGTTGATGGTGTTCGATGCAACCGCCCGCACCAGGGGCCATCTTATGCCGATGGTGGTTGAGGCAATAGCCCGCACCAAGGGCCGGCATGTGTCGATGGTGATCGAGGCAACCACTCGCACCAAGGGCCGGCATGTGATCGATGCATGTGCCATCACCATGCGCCATCATGTGCCATTGATGGTCAAGGCCTTGGTTGAAGTTTGATTTTGAGCCACAGTGCACATGTTGGGCTCAGGCATGTGCTGGTGCCACATTTTTTTCACCCGAGGCACCATCGCCGGAGCATCACCGGAGAACCTAACCAGTGGCATTAGGGGTTTCGACGATTGGGGGGCCGGGGGGTGTGCGCACATGATGTGCGATGGGTGCTGGTACTTGGCCCTTATATTGGCCCCCTATCCCTCATCAAACCTTGAGAACTCACACCCCCTTAAAGAGCATTTGAGATTCTATAGGTTTGCCCCTAATATCCATTAAAGTATCTGAAATGGGGACATTTTTTTCAAACAGTCACAAAATCTTCTCCACTTTGAGTTTTTAGCTAGTTTTTTGTGCTTGCCAACAAAAATACAAGGATCACGTCTACCAAATTTGGGGCCAAAACTCCTAAAAAAATTTTAAAAAATCTCGAACCGCAAAAAGTTTCAAAAATCGTGAAAAATAGAAAACAGGTCATCTTGCCATGAAACTTCACATGAAGGCTTAGGGGACCATTGTATGAGTTTACAAGCCATAAAAATGGCATTGGCATGGCAGAAATATGAAGATGTGCCTGAACCCACCTACCACTCGAGCGATCCACGGCTTGCACATCCCGCCTCTTCGGTCGGCTAAGTGCCCGCATGCTCGTTTCATGGGTTGACTTAGGCATACGTAGTGCGCTCCCAGTCTAAGATCAGACCGGACCAAGGGTTGCTGCAACAGGACCCATGCGAGATCGACAGCACGCAGAGGGGATCGGGTCGATCCTCGGCTCACGCATCCTGCCTTTCTGGCCAGCTGAGCGCCCGCACGCTCGTTTCGTGGGTTGACTTAGGCATATGGAGTTCATCCCCAGTCTAAGCATATGGAGTTCATTCCCAGTCTAAGATTGGACCGGACTAAGGATTGCGATAACAGGACCAGCAACAGGATCGGCAACACACAAGAGGGGACCAGACGGATCCCCAACTTACGCATTCTGCCTCTCCGATCGGCTGAGCGCCCGTACGATCCTTTCGTGGGTTGGCTTAGGCATACGGAGTTCATTCCATGTCTAGGCCCCAACCAAATCGAGGGTTGTGGTAGCGGGACCGGCAGGACGTAGAGGGGGACCGGGTCGATCCCCGGCTTGCGCATTATGCATCTTCGGCCAGCTCTACGCCCGTACGCTCATTTTGTGGGTTGACTTAGGCATACAAAGTTCATTCCCAATCTAAGATCAGACCGATAGCAGCACGTAGAGAGGGATCGGGCCGATCCTCGGCTTGCGCATCTTGCCTCTCCAGCCGGATGAGTGCCCGTATGCTCGTTTCATGGGTTGACTTAGGCATAGAAAGTTCATTCCCGATCTGAGCCCCAACTGGACCGAGGGACCCGTAGCAGGATCGGTAGCACGCAGAGGAGGACTAGGCCGATCCTCAGCTTACGCATTCTAGCTTTTTGATCGATTTAGCACCCACACGCTCATTTCATGGGTTGACTTAGGCATACGTAGTGCATTCTCGGTCTCGACCAACCAAGGGCTAGAGGCTATCGACGACATTTGGGGCAATAACCAAGGGGGACCAGTAATGGGATCCTTGGTCGGCTCATGCATCCCACCCTCAGCAATCGGTTTGGTGTTCGTACACTTGTTTCGAGGGTCGATCGAGGCTCGACATGTGCCGATGGTGGTCGAGGCAACCGCTCACACCACGGCCCAGTATGTGCTAATGGTGTTCGATGCAATCACCCGTACTAGGGGCCATCTTGTTCCGATTATGGTCGAGGCAACCGCCATTCACTAGGGCCCAGCTTGTGCCGATGGTGGTCGAGGCAAGTGCCCGTACCAAAGGGCAGCCTGTGCCGATGATGGTCGATGCATGTGCCATCTCCATGCGCCATCATGTGCCACTGATGGTCGAGGCCTTGGCCGAAGTCTGATTTTGAGCCACGATGCACATGCTGGGCTCGGACATGTGCTGGTGCCACATTTTTTTCACCTGGGGCACCATCGCTGAAGCATCACCGGAGAACCTAACCGGCGATATTAGGGGTTCCGACGATTGGGGGGGCCAGGGGGTGTGCGCACATGATGTGCGATTGGTGCTGGTACTTGGCCCTTATATTGGCCCCCTATCCCTCATCAAACCTCGAGAACTCACACCCCCTTAAAGAGCATTTGAGATTTTATAGGTTTGCTCCCAGTAGCCATTAAAGTGTTTGAAATGGGGACATATTTTCAAATTGTCACAAAATCTTCTCCACTTTGAGTTTTTAGCTGAATTTGTTTGTGCGTACCAACAAAAATACAAGGATCACGTCTACCAAATTTCGGGCCAAAACTCCTTCTAAAAAAATTTTAAAAAATCCCGAACCATAAAAAGTTTCAAAAATCATGAAAAATAGAAAAGGGGTCATCTTGCCACAAAACTTCACATGAAGGCTTAGGGGACAATTGTATGAATTTACAAGCCATAAAAATGGCATTGGCATGCCAGAAATATGAAGATGTGCCTAAACCCACCTACTACTCGATCGATCCACGGCTTGTGCATCCCGCCTCTTCGGTCGGCTAAGTGCCCGCACGCTCGTTTCGTGGGTTAACTTAGGCATACGTAGTGCTCTCCCAGTCTAAGATCAGATCGGACTAAGGGTTACGGTAGCAGGGCCAGCAGCAGGATCGATAGCATATAGGGGGGACCGAGCCAATCCCTAGCTTGTGCATTTTGCCTCTTCGACCGGCTAAGCCCTCGCACACTTGTTTTGTGTGTTTGCTTAGGTATACGGAGTTCATTCCATGTCTATGTCCCAACCGGATCGAGGGTTGTGGCAGTGGGACCGGTAGCATGCAGAGGGGGACCAAGTTGATCCCCGGCTTGCGCATTATGCCTTTTTGGCCTACTTAGCACCCGCACGCTCATTTTGTGGGTTGACTTAGGCATACAAAGTTCATTCCCAGTCTAAGCATTCAGAGTTCATTCCCAATCTAAGATCAGACCGGATCGAGGGTTACGGCAGTAGGACCAGCAATAGGATCGACAGCACGTAAGGGGGACCGAACTATCCCTGGCTTGTGCATTCTGCCCTTCCGATCGGTTGAGCCCCCGTACACTCGTTTCATGGGTTGACTTAGGCATACAGAGTTCATTCTCGGTCTAAGCCCCAATCAGACCAAGGGACCCGCAGTGGGATCGACAGGACATAGAGGGGGATCGGGCCGATCCTCAGCTTAAGCATTCTGGCTCTCTAACTGACTAAGCCACCGTATGCTCGTTTCATGGGTTGACTTAGGCATATGTAGTGCATTCCCGATCTCGACCAACCAAGGGCCATAGGCTATCGACGGCGTTTGGGGTAACAACCGAGGGGGACCAGCAGCGGGATCCTTGGTTGGCTCACGCATCCCGCCCCCAACGGTCGGTTCGGAGCCTGTACGCTCATTTCAGGGGTTGACCGAGGCTCGACATGTGTCGATGGTGGTCAAGGCAGCCGCCCATACCATGGCCCAGCATGTGCCGATAGTGTTCGAGGCAACCGCCCGCACCAGGGTCCATCTTATGCCGATGCTGGTCGAGGAAATCGCCCGTACCAAGGGCCAGCATGTGACGATGGTGATCGAGGCAACCACCCACACCAGTGCCCAGCTTGTGCCGATGGCGGTTGAGGCAAGTACTTGTACCAAGGGGCAGCCTGTGCCGATGATGGTCGATGCATGTGCCATCACCATGTGCCATCATGTGCCATTGATGGTCGAGGCCTTGGCAGAAGTTCGATTTTGAGCCACGGTGCACATGCTGGGCTCGGACATGTGCTGGTGCCACATTTTTTTCACTCGGGGAACCATCGCCAGAGCATCGTCGGAGAATCTAACCGGCGGTATTGAGGGTTTCGACGATTGGGGGGCCGGGGTGTGTGCGCACATGATGTGCAATGGGTGCTGGTACCTAGCCCTTATATTGCCCCCCTATCCCTCATCAAACCTCGAGAACTCACACCCACTTAAAGAGCATTTGAAATTTTATAGGTTTGCTCCCAGCAGCCATTAAAGTGTCTGAAATGGGGACTTTTTTTTCAAACGATCAAAAAATCTTCTCCACTTCGAGTTTTTAGCTAAATTTGTTTGTGCGTGCCAACAAAAATACAAGGATCACGTCTACCAAATTTGGGGCCAAAACTCCTTCTAAAAAAATTTTAAAAAATTCCAAACCGTAAAAAGTTTCGAAAATCATGAAAAATAAAAACGGGTCGTCTTACCACGAACTTCACATGAAGGCTTAAGGGACCATTGTAGGAATTTACAAGCCATAAAAATGGCATTGGCACGGCAAAAATATGAAGATGTGCCTAAACCCACCTACCATTCAATCGATCCACGGCTTGTGCATCCCGCCTCTCCGGTCGACTAAGTGCTCGCACGCTTGTTTTGTGGGTTGACTTAGACATACGTAGAGCACTCCCAGTCTAAGATTAGACCAGATCATACCAAGGGTTGTGGCAGTAGGACCCGTAGCGAGATCGATAGTACGCAGAGGGGATCGGGTTGATCCCCGACTTACGCATCCTGCCTCTCTAGCCGACTGAGCACCCGCATGCTCGTTTCATGGGTTGACTTAGGCATACGGAGTTTATCCCAGTCTAAGCATACAGAGTTCATTCCCAGTCTAAGATCAGACTACATCGAGAGTTACAGCAACAGGACCAGTAGCAGGATCGATAGCACATAAGGGGGGATTGGGCCAATCCCCGTCTTGTGCATTCTGCCTCTCCGGCTGGCTAAACCCCCGTACGCTCGTTTCATGGGTTGGCTTAGGCATACGGAGTTCATTCCATGTCTAAGCCCCAGTCGGACCGAGGGTTGTGGCAGCGGGGCTGGCAGCACATAGAGGGGGACCGAACCGATCCCTGGCTTGCGCATTATGCCTCTACGGCAAGCTGAGCACCCGCACGTTCGTTTGATGGGTTGACCCAGGCATTCGTAGTGCATTCCCAGTCTCGACCAACCAAGGGCCAGAGGCTATCGACGGCATTTAGGGCAACAACCGAGGGGGACTAGCAATGGTATCCTTAGTTAGCTCATGCATCCTACCCAGAGCGGTTGGTTCGGTGCCCGCACGTTCGTTTCAGGGGCCGACCTAGGCTCGACATGTGCTGGTGGTGGTCGAGGCAATCGCCCGCACCGAGGGCCGACATATGCCGATAGCGGTCGTGGGAAGTGCCCGTACCAAAGGGCAGCCTGTACCGATGATGGTCGATGCATGTGCCATCACCATGAGCCATAATGTGCCATTGATGGTCGAGGCCTTGGCCGAAGTTTCATTTTGAGCCACGGTGCACATGCTGGGCTGGCGCATGTGCTGGTGCCATATTTTTTCGCTCGGGGCACCATCGTCGGAGCATCACCGGAGAACCTAACCGACGGCATTGAGGGTTCTGGCGATTGGGGGGCCGGGGGCTGTGCGCACATGATGTGCGATGGGTGCTGGTACTAGGCCCTTATAGTGGCCCCCTATCCCTCATCAAACCTCGAGAACTCACACCCCCTTAAAGAGCATTTGACATTTTATAGGTTTGCTCCCAGTAGCCATTAAAGTGTCAGAAATGGGGACATTTTTTTCAAACGATCACAAAATCTTCTCCACTTTGAGTTTTTAGCTGAATTGTTTTGTGCATGCCAATAAAAATACAAGGATCATGTCTACCAAATTTGGGGCCAAAACTCCTTCTAAAAAAATTTTAAAAAATCTCGAACCGTAAAAAGTTTCAAAAATCATGAAAAATAGAAAACGGGTCGTCTTGCCACGAACCTTCACATGAAGGCTTAGGGGAACATTGTATGAATTTACAAGCCATAAAAATGGCATTGGCATGGCAAAAATATGAAGACGTGCCTGAATCCACCTACCATTCGATCAATCCACGGCTTGTGCATCCCGTCTCTCCGGCCGACTAAGTGCCTGCATGCTTGTTTCGTGGGTTGACTTAGGCATACATAGTACGATCCCAGTCTAGGATCAAACCAGACCGAGGGTTGCGGCAGCAGGACCCGTAGTGGGATCGACAGCACGCAGATGGGATCAGGCCGATCCTCGGCTTGCGCATTCTACCTCTCTGATCGGCTGAGCCCCTGCACGCTCATTTCGTGAGTTGCTTAGGCAACGGAGTTCATTCCAGTCTAAGCCCCAGTCGACCGAGGGTTGTGGCAACGGGACCAGCAGCACGTAGAGGGGGATCGGGCCGATCCTCGGCTTGCGTATTATGCCTCTCCGGCCTACTCAGGGCCTGCATGCTAGTTTCAGGGGTTGACTTAGGCATACGGAGTTCATTCCCAGTCTCATATTGGATGACAATAGCACGTAGAAGAGGACCAGGCTGATCCTTGACTTGCGCATCCTACCACTCCGGTCGACTGAGTGCCCGCACACTCATTTCGTGGGTTGACGTAGGCATACGGAGTTCATTCCCAGTCTAAGCCCTAATCAGACCGAAGGACCCACTGCAGGATCGATAGCATGCAGAGGGGGATCGAACCGATCCTCCGCTTGCGCATTCTGGCTCTCCAGTCGACTGAGCACCCGTACGCTTGTTTCATGGGTTGACTTAGGCATATGTAGTGCATTCTCGATCTCGACCAACCAAGGGCCAGGGGCTATCGACAGCGTTTGGAGCAACAATCGAGGGGGACCAGCAGCGGGATCCTTGGTCGGCTTGCGCATCCCGCCCCCAACGGTCGGTTCGGTGCTCGCACGCTCGTTCCAGTGGTCGACCGGGGCACGGCATGTGTTGATGGTGGTCGAGGCAACCGCTCACACCACGGCCTAATAGGTGTCGATGCTATTCGATGCAACCACCCGCACTAGGGGCCATCTCGTGCCGATGGCAATCGAGGCAATCACCCGTACCAAAGGCTGGCATTTGTCGATGGTGATCGAGGCAACCTCTCGCACCAGGGCCCAGCTTGTGCCGATGGCGGTTGAGGCAAGTGCCCGTACCAAAGGGCAGCCTATGCTGATGATGGTTATGCATGTGCCATCACCATGCGCCATGATGTGCCATTAATGGTCGAGGCCTTGGCCAAAGTTCAATTTTGAGCCACGGTGCACATGCTGGGCTCGAGCATGTGCTGGGATCGACAACACATAGAGGAAGACCGAGGCGATCCTCAACTTACGCATTTTGGCTCTCCGATCGGTTGAGCTCCCGCACGTTCATTTTGTGGGTTGACTTAGGCATACGTAGTGCATTCCCGATCTCAACCAATCATGGGCTAGAGGCTATCGACAGTGTTTGGGGCAACAACCGAGGGGGACCAGCAGCGGGATCCTTGGTCGGCTCACGCATCCCACCCCCAGCGATGGGTTTGGTACCCACACACTCGGCATGTGCCGATGGTGGTCGAGGCAACCACCCACACCACGGCCTAGCATGTGCCGATGGTGTTCAATGCAACCGCCTGCACCAGGGTCCATCTTGTGCCGATGGTGGTCGAGGCAATCGCCCGCACCAAGGATTGGTATGGGCCGATGGTGATTGAGGTAATCGCCCGCACCAGGGCCTAGCTTGTGCCGATGGAGGTCAAGGCAAGTGCCCGTACCAAAGGGCAGCCTGTGCCGATGATGGTCGATGCATAAGCCATCAGCATGCACCATCATGTGCCATTGATGGTCGAGGCCTTGATCGAAGTTCGATTTTGAGCCACAGTGCACATGCTACGCTCGGGCATGTGCTGGTGCCACATTTTTTTCGCTCGGGGAACCATCGTCGGAGCATCACCGGATAACCTAACCGGCGGCATTAGGGGTTCGGACGATTGGCGGGGCCGGGGGGTATGCGCACATGATGTGCAAAGGGTGCTGGTACTTGGCCCTTATATTGGCCCCTTATCCCTCCTCAAACCTCGAGAACTCACCCCCCTTTAAAGAGCGTTTGAGATTTTGTAGGTTTGCTCCCAGTAGCCATTAAAGTGTCTGAAATGGGGACATTTTTTTCAAACAGTCACAAAATCTTCTCCACTTCGAGTTTTTCGCTGAATTTGTTTGTGTGTTCCAACAAAAATAAAAGGATCACATCTACCAAATTTGGGGCCAAAACTCCTTCTAAAAAAATTTTAAAAAATCTCGAACCGTAAAAAGTTTTAAAAATCGTGAAAAATAGAAAACGGGTCGTCTTGCCACGAAACTTCACATGAAGGCTTAGGGAATCATTGTATGAATTTACAAGCCATAAAAATGGCATTGGCATGGTAGAAATATGAAGATGTGCCTGAACCCACCTACCACTCGATCGATCCATGGCTTCCGCATCCCGCCTCTCCGGCCGGCTAAGTGCCCGCACGATCGTTTCGTGGATTCACGTAGGTATATGTAGTGCGCTCCCAGTTTAAGATTGAACTGGGTTGACGGTTACGGTAGCAGGACCCGCAGCGGGATCGACAATACGCAAAGGGGATCGGGTTAATCCCCGACTTGCGTATCCTGCCTCTCTGGCCGACTGAACGCCCGGACACTCGTTTCATGGGTTGACTTAGGCATACGGAGTTCATCTCCAGTCTAAGCATACGGAGTTCATTCCCAGTGTAAGATCGGACCGAGGGTTACAGTAGCAGGATCGGCAGCACGCAGGAGGGGACCGGGTCGATCCTCGGCTTGCGCATTTTGCCTCTCCGACCGGCTGAGCCCCTGCTCGCTCGTTTCGTGGGTTGACTTAGGCATACGGAGTTCGTTCCCAGTCTAAGCATATGGAGTTCCAATCTAAAATCAGACCAGCAGCAGCACGTAGAGGGGGACCGAGCTGATCTTCGGTTTACGCATCCTGCCTCTCTGACCAGCTGTGCACCCGCACGCTCATTTCGTGGTTGACTTAGGCATATGGAGTTCATTCTCGGGCTAAGCCCCAACCGGACCGAGAGACCCACAGTAGAATCGGTAGCAACCAGAGGGGGGTCGGATCGATCCCCAGCTTGCGTATTTTGGCTCTCCGACCGGCTGAGCACCCGCATGTTCATTTCATGGGTTCACTTAGGCATACGTAGTGCATTCCTGGTCTCGACCAATAAAGGGCTAGAGGCTATCGATGCCGTTCGAGGCAACAACTGAGGGGGACCAGTAGTGAGATCCTTGGTCGGCTCGTGCACCCGCCCCCAGTGGTCGAGGCAAGTGCCCGTACCAAAGGGCAGCCTATGCCGATGATGGTCGATGCATGTGCCATCACCATATGCCATCATGTGCCATTGATGGTTGAGGCCTTGGCCAAAGTTTGATTTTGAGCCACGGTGCACATGCTGGGCTCGGGCATGTGCTAGTGCCACATTTTTTTAGCCCGGGGCACCATCGTCGGAGAACCAAACCGACGGCGTTGGGGGTTTCGGTGATTGGGGGGCCGGGGGGTGTGCGCACATGATGTGCAATTGGTGCTGGTACTCGACCCTTATATTAGCCCCCTATCCCTCATCAAACCTCGAGGGCTCACACCTCTTTAAAGAGTATTTGAGATTTTATAAGTTTGCTCCCAGTAGCCATTAAAGTGTCTGAAATAGGGACATTTTTTTCAAACGGTCACAAAATCTTCTCCACTTCGAGTTTTTAGCTGAATTTGTTTGTGCGTGCCAACAAAAATACAAGGATCACGTCTACCAAATTTGGGGCCAAAACTCTTTCTAAAAAAATTTTAAAATATCCCAAACCATAAAAAGTTTTGAAAATCATGAAAAATAGAAAATGGGTCGTCTTGCCACGAAACTTCACATGAAGGCTTAGGGAACCATTGTATGAATTTACAAGCCATAAAAATGGCATTGGCACGGCAGAAGTATGAAGATGTGCTTGAACCCACCCACCACTCGATCCATCTACGGCTTGTGCATCCCGCCTCTCCGACCGGTTAAGTGCCCGCACGCTCGTTTCATGGGTTGACTTAGGCATACGTAGTGCGCTCCCAGTCTAAGATCAGACTGGACCAAGGGTTGCAGTAACAAAACTCACAGCATGATCGATAGCACACAGAGGGGACTGGGTTGATCCTCGGCTTACGCATCCTACCGCTCTGGCTGGCTGAACAGTCGCACACTCGTTTCGTGGGTTGACTTAGGCATACGGAGTTTATCCCCAGTCTAAGCATATGGAGTTTATTCCCAGTCTAAGAGCAGATCAGACCGATGGTTGCAGTAGCAAGACCAACAGCATGATCAGTAGCATGCAGGGGGGACCGGGCTGATCCCTGACTTACGCATTCTGCCTCTCCAACCTGTTGAGCCTCCGCACACTCATTTCATGGGCTGGATTAGGCATACGGAGTTCATTCCATATCTAAGCCCTAGTTGGACCGAAGGTTGTGGTAGCGGGACCGGTAGCATACAGAGGGAGATCGGGTCGATCCCTCGCTTGCACATTATGCCTCTTCGACCTGCTCAGTGCCTGCACGTTTGTTTCGTGGGTTGACTTAGGCATACAGAGTTCATTCCCAGTCTAAGATCGGACCGACCGATTCTTGGCTTGTACATCCTACCTATCCGAGAGGCTGAACGGCCGCACGCTCGTTTCGTGGGTTGACTTAGGCATACGGAGTTCATTCCCAGTCTAAGCCCCAACCAAATCGAGGGACCCACAGCAGGATCGACAGCACACAGAGGGGGACCGAGTCGATCCTCGACTTGCGCATTCTGGCTCTCTAGTCGGTTGAACGCTCGCACACTCGTTTCATGGGTTGACTTAAGCATACGTAGTGCATTCCTGGTCTCAACCAACCAAGGGCCAGAGGCTATCGACGGTGTTTGGGGCAGCAACCGAGGGGGACCAACAGCAGGATCCTTGGTTAGCTTATGCATCCCACCCCTAGTGGTCGGTTCAATGCCTGCACGCTCATTTCTAGGGCCGACCAGGGCTCAGCCTGTGTCGATGGTGGTCGAGGCAGCTGCCTGCACCACGACCCAACATGTGCCGATGGTGTTCGATGCAACTGCCCGCACCAGGGGCCATCTTGTGCCGATGGTGGTCGAGGCAATCACCTTTACCAAAGGTCGGCATGTGCCGATGGTGATCGAGGCAACCGCCCGCACCAGGGCCCAGCTTGTGTCGATGGCAGTCGAGGCAAGTGCCCGTACCAAAGGGCAGCTTGTGCTAATGATGGTCGATGCATGTCCTATCACCATGCGCCATCATGTGCCATTGATGGTTGAGGCCTTGATCGAAGTTTGATTTTGAGCCATGGTGCACATGCTGGGCTCGGGCATGTGCTAGTGCCATATTTTTTTTGCCTGGGGCACCATCGTCGGAGCATCGTCGGAGAACCTAATCGGCGACATTGGGGGTTCTGGCGATTGAGGGGTCGAGGGGTGTGTGCACATGATGTACGATGGGAGCTGGTACTTGGCCCTTATATTGGCTCCGTATCCCTCATCAAACCTTGAGAACTCACACCCCCTTAAAGAGCATTTGAGATTTTATAGGTTTGCTCCCAGTAGCCATTAAAGTATCTAAAATGGGGACATTTTTTTCAAACGGTCACAAAATATTCTCCACTTCGAGTTTTTAGCTGAATTTTTTTGTGCATGCCAACAAAAATACAAGGATCACATGTACCAAAATTTTGGCCAAAACTCCTAAAAAAATTTTAAAAAATACCGAACCACAAAAAGTTTCAAAAATTGTGAAAAATAGAAAACAGGTCGTCTTGCCACGAAACTTCACATGAAGGTTTAGGTGACCACTGTATGAATTTACAAGCCATAAAAATGGCATTGGCATGGCAGAAATATGAAGATGTGCCTAAACCCACCTACCACTCGATCAATACACGGCTTGCGCATCCCGCCTCCCCGACCGGCTAAGTGCCCACACACTCGTTTCGTGGGTTGACTTAGGCATACGTAGTGCGCTCCCAGTCTAAGATCGGATCGGATCGAGGGTTGTGGTAGTAGGACCCACAGCAGGATCGACAGCACTCAGAGGGGACTGGGTCGATCCCCGGCTTGTGCATCTTGCCTCTCTGGCTGGTTGAACGCTCGCACGTTCGTTTCGAGGGTTGACTTAGTAATACAGAGTTCATCCCCAGTCTAAACATACAGAGTTCATTCCCAGTCTAATATCAGATCGAATCGAAGGTTGCGACAGTAAGACTAGCAGCAGATCGATAGCACGTAGGGGGGTTGAGCCGATCCCTGGCCACACATTCTCCCTCTCCGGTCGGTTGAGCCCCTGCACGTTCGTTAATGGGTTGGCTTAGGTATACGGAGCTCATTCCATGTCTAAGCCCCAGCCGAACCTAGGGTTGTGGAAGCGGGACCGGCAGCACGTAGAGGGGGGTTAGGCCAATCCCCGACTTGCGCATTATGCCTCTCCGTCTTGCTTAGCGCCCGCATGCTCATTTCGTGGGTTGACTTACGCATACGGAGTTCATTCCCAGTCTAAGTATACGGAGTTCATTCCCAGTCTAAGATCATACCGATAGCAGCACAGAGGGGGACTGAGCCGATCCTCAGCTTGTGCATCCTACCTCTTCGACCGACAGATCACCCGTACGCTCATTTCGTGGGTTAACTTAGGCATACGGAGTTCATTCCCTGTCTAAGCCCCAACTGGACCAAGGGACCAGTAGAGGGATCGGCAGCACGCAGAGGGGGACCGGGTCGATCCTCAACTTATGCATTTTGGCTCTCTGGCTGGTTGAGCACCCATACGCTCGTTTCATGGGTTGACTTAGGCATACATAGTGTATTCTCGATCTCGACCAATTGAGGCCAAAGGCTATTGACGGTGTTTGGGGCAACAATCGAGGGGGACCAGCAGCGGGATACTTTGTCGGCTCATGCATCCTACCCCAGTGGAAGGTTTGGTGCTCGCACGCTCCTTTCGGGGGTCGATTGGGGCTCGACATGTGCCGATGGTGGTCGAGGCAACCGCCCGCACCATGGCCCAGCATGTACCGATGGTGTTCGATGCAACCGCCCGCACTAGGGGCCATCTTATGCCCATAGTGGTCGAGACAATTGCCCGCACGAAGGGCCGGCATGTGCCGATGGTGATCGAGGCAACCACCTGCACCAGGGCCCAGCGTGTCTGATGGCGGTCGAGGTAAGTGCCCGTACCAAAGTGCAACCTGTGCCGATGATGGTCGATGCATGTGCCATCACCATGCGCCATCATGTGCCAATGATGGTCAAGCTTCTTGGTCGAAGTTTGATTTTGAGCCACGGTGCACATACAGGGCTCGGGCATGTGCTGGTGCCACATTTTTTTTGCCTGAGGCACCATTACCGGAGCATCGTCGGAGAACCTAACCGGCTGTATTGGGGGTTTTGACGATTGGGGGGGCCAGGGGGTGTGCGCACATGATGTGCGATGGGTGATGGTACTTGGCCCATATATTGGCCCCCTATCCCTCATCAAACCTCGAGAACTCACACCCCTTTAAAGAGCATTTGAGATTTTATAGGTTTGCTCCCAGTAGCCACTAAAGTGTCTTAAATGGGGACATTTTTTTCAAATGGTCACAAAATCTTTTCCACTTCGAGTTTTTAGCTGAATTTTTTTGTGCATGCCAACAACAATACAAGGATCACATCCACCAAATTCGTGTCCAAAACTTCTTCAAAAAATAATTTAAAAAATCTCGATCCACAAAAAGTTTCGAAAATCATGAAAAATAGAAAATGGGTTGCCTTGCCAGAAACTTCACATGAAGGCTTAGGGGACCATTGTATGAATTTACAAGCCATAAAAATGGCATTCGCACAGCAAAAATATGAAGATGTGCCTGAACCCACCTACCACTGGATCGATCCACGGCTTGCGCATCTCGCCTCTCCGGCTGACTAAGTGCCCACAAGCTCGTTTTGTGGGTTGACTTAGGCATATGTAGTGCGCTCCTAGTCTAAGATCGGATCGGACCAAAAGTTACGGTAGTAGGACCCGCAGCGGGATCGACAGTATGCAGAGGGGATCGGGTTGATCCCCGACTTGCGTATCCTATCTCTCTAGTCGGTTGAGAGCCCGCACTCTCGTTTTATGGGTTGACTTAGGCATATAGAGTTCATCCCCAGTCTAAGCATACGGAGTTCATTCCCAGTCTAAGATCAGACCAGACCGAGGGTTGCGGTTGTAGGACAAGCAGTAAGATCACAGCACGCCGGAAGGGACCGGACCGATCCCCTACTTGCACATTCTACCTCTCAGATCGACTGAGCACCCGCATGCTCGTTTCGTGGGTTGGCTTAGGCATACGGAGTTCATTCCATGTGTAAGCCCCAGCCCGACCGAGGGTTGTGGCAGCGGGACCGGCAGCACGCAGAGGGGGACCGGGCTGATCATTGGCTTGTGCATTATGGCTCTCTGGCCTGCTCAGTGCCCGCACGCTCGTTTCATGGGTCGACTTAGGCATACAGAGTTCATTCCCAGTCTAAGCATATGGAGTTCATTCCTAGTCTAAGATCGGACCGGCAGTAGCACACAGAGGGGGACCGAGTCGGTCCCCGACTTACGCAATATGCCTCTTCAATCGGCTCAGCTCCCACACGCTCATTTTGTGGGTTCACTTAGGCATACGGAGTTCATTCCTAGTCTAAGATCAGACTGGCAGTAGCATGCAGAGGGGGATCGGGCCAATCCTCGACTTGCGCATGCTGCCTATCCGACCGGCTGAGCACCCGTACGCTCGTTTCGTGGGTTGACTTAGGCATACGGGGTTCATTCTCGGTCTAAGCCCTAATCGGACCGAGTGACCAGCAGCGGGATCGGCAGCACACAGAGGGGGATCAGGTCGATCCTCAGCTTGCGCATTCTGGCTCTCCGATCGACTTAGTGCCCGTACGTTTGTTTCATGTGTTGACTTAGGCATACGTAGTGCATTCTTGGTCTCGACCAACCAAGGGCCAGAGGCTATCGACGGTATTTGGGGCAACAACCGATGGGGACTAGCAGCGAGATCCTTGGTCGACTCGTGTATCCTACCCCCAACGGTCGGTTCGAAGCTCGCACTCTCATTTCGGGGGCCGACCAGGGCTCGAATTTCTCGATGGTTGTCGAGGCAACCACTCGCACCATGGCCCAGCATGTGCCGATGTTCGATGCTACCGCCCTTACTAGGGGCCATCTTATACCGATGGTGGTTGAGGCAATCACCCACACCAAGGGTTGGCCTATGCTGATGGTGATCGGGGCAACCGCCCGTACCAGGGCCCAGCTTGTGTCGATGGGAGTCGAGGCAAGTGCCCATACCAAAATGTAGCCTGTGCTGATGATGGTTGATGCATGTGCTATCACCATGCGCCATCATGTGCGATTGATGGTCGAGGCCTTGTTTGAAGTTCAATTTTGAGCCATGGTGCACATGCTGGGCTCGGGCATGTGCTGGTGCCACATTTTTTTCACCCAGGGCACTATCGTTGGAGCATCGTTGGAGCATCGTCGAAGAACCTAACCGATAGCATTAGGGGTTCCGACGATTAGGGGGGCCGACGGGTGTGCGCACATGATGTGCGATGGATGCTGGTACTTGGCCCTTATATTGGCTCCCTATCCCTCATCAAACCTCGACAACTCATACCCCCTTAAAGAGCATTTAAGATTTTATAGGTTTGCTCCCAGTAGCCGTTAAAGTGTCTGAACTGGGGACATTTTTTTTCAAACGGTCACAAAATCTTCTCCATTCAAGTTTTTAGCTGAATGTTTTTGTGCGTGCCAACAAAAATAAAAGGATGACATCTATCAAATTTGGGGCCAAAACGCCTTCTAAAAAAATTTTAAAAAATCTCAAACCCCAAAAAGTTTCAGAAATCTTGAAAAATAAAAAACGGGTCGTCTTGCCACGAAACTTCACATGAAGGCTTAGGGGACCATTGTATGAATTTACAAGCCATAAAAATGGCATTGGCATGGCAGAAATATGAAGATATGCCTGAACCCACCTACCACTCGATCGATCCACGGCTTGCGCATCCCGCCTCTTCTGTCAGCTAAGTGCCCGCACGCCCGTTTCGTGGGTTGACTTAGGCATACTAGTGTACTCCCAGTCTAAGATCAGATCGGATCGAGGGTTGTGATAGTAGGACCCACAGCTGGATCGGCAGCACGTAGAGAGGACTGGGTCTATCCTCGGCTTACGCATCCTCCCTCTTTAGCCGGCTGAGCGCCCGGATGCTCCTTTCATGGGTTGACTTTGGCGTATGGAGTTCATCCCTAGTCTAAGCATATGGAGTTCATTCCCAGTCTAAGATGGGATCGGATCGAGGGTTGCGACAGCATACTAGTGTACTCCCAGTCTAAGATCGGATTGGCAGCAGCACACAGAGGGGGATCGGGCTGATCCTCGGCTTACGTATCCTACCTCTCTGGGTAGCTTAGCTTCCGCACACTCGTTTCGTGGGTTGACTTAGGCATACGGAGTTCATTCCCGATCTAAGCCCCAACCAAACTGAGGGGCCCACAGTGGGATCAGCAACACGTAGAGGGGGATGAAGCTGATCCTTGGCTTGCGTATTCTGGCTCTCCGATCGGCTGAGTGCCTGCACGCTCGTTTCATGGGTTGACTTAGGCATACGTAGTGCATTCCTGGTCTCGACCAATCAAGGGCCAAAGGTTATCAATGGCGTTTGGGGCAATAACCGAGGGGGACCAGCAGTGGGATCCTTGGTCGGCTCGTGCATCCCACCCCCAGCGGTCGATTTGATGCTCGTACGCTTGTTTCAAGGGCCGACTGAGGCTCGGCATGTGCCGATGGTGGTCGAGGCAACCGCTCGTACCATGACCCAGCATGTGTTGATGGTGTTCGATGCAACCGACCACACCAGGGGCCATCTTGTACCGATGGTGGTCGAGGCAGCCGCTCGCACCAAGGCCCAGCTTGTGTCGATGGCGATCGAGGCAAGTGCCCATACCAAAGGGCAGCCTGTGCCGATGATGGTCAATGCAAGTGCCTTCACCATGGGTGATTATGTGCCATTGATGGTTGAGGCCTTGGTCGAAGTTCGATTTTGACCCATAACGGGATCAGAAGCACACAGAGGGGGACCAGGATGATCCTCAGCTTATGCATTCTGGCCTTCCAATTGGCTGAGTGCCTGCACGCTCATTTCATGGGTTAACTTAGGCATACATAGAGCATTCCTGGTCTCGACCAACTAAGGGCCAGAGGCTATCGACGGTGTTTGGGGTAACAACCGAGGGGGACCAGCAGAGGGATCCTTGGTTGGCTTGCGCATCCCACCCCCAACGGTCGGTTCATGCCCGCACGCTCATTTTGAGGGTCGACCGAGGCTCGGCATGTGTCGATGGTGGTCAAGGCAACCGCCCGAACCATGACCCAGCATGTGCCGATGGTGTTTGATGCAACCGCCCGCACCAAGGGCTATCTTGTGCCGATGGTGGTTGAGGCAATCGCCTGCACCAAAGGCCGGCATGTACCGATGGTGATCGAGGCAATCGTCCACACCAGGGCCTAGCTTGTACCGATGGCAGTCGAGGCAAGTGCCCGTACAAAGGGTAGCCTGTGCCAATGATGGTCCATACATGTGCCATCACCATGCGCATCATGTGCCATTAATGGTTGAGGCCTTGGCTGAAGTTTGATTTTGAGCCACAATGCACATGTTGGGCTCGGGCATGTGCTGGTGCCATAATTTTTTTCCCGGGGCACCATAGTCGGAGCAACGTCGGAGAACCTAACCGGCGGCATTGGGGGTTCCGACGATTAGGGGGTCGGGGGGTGTGTACACAGGATGTGCGATGGGTGCTAGTACTTGGCCCTTATATTGGCCCCTATCCCTCATCAAACCTCAAGAACTCACACCCCTTTAAAGAGCATTTAAGATTTTATAGGTTTGCTCCCAGTAGCCATTAAAGTGTCTCAAATGGGGACATTTTTTTCAAACGGACACAAAATCTTCTCCACTACGAGTTTTTAGCTGAATTTGTTTGTGCATGCCAACAAAAATACAAGGATCACGTCTACCAAATTTGGAGCCAAAACTCCTTCTAAAAAAATTTTAAATAATTTCGAACTGTAAAAAGTTTCAAAAATCGTGAAAAATAGAAAACGGGTCATCTTGCCATGAAACTTCACATGAAGGCTTAGGGGACCATTTTATGAATTTACAAGCCACAAAAATGGCATTGGCATGGCAGAAATATGAAGATGTGCTTGAACCCACCTACCACTTGATCTATCCACAGCTTGCGCATCCTGCCTCTTTGGCCGGCTAAGTGTCCGCGCGCTCGTTTCGTGGGTTGACCTACGCATACGTAGTGCACTCCCAGTCTAAGATCAGATCAGATCGAGGGTTGCATTAGCAGGACCCGTAGCGAGATCGACAGCACGCAGAGGGGATTGGGTCGATCCTCGGCTTACGGATCCTGCCTCTCTACCCGACTGAGTGCCCGCACGCTCATTTCGTGAGTTGACTTAGGCATACGGAGTTCATCCCTAGTCTAAGCATACGGAGTTCATTCCTAGTCTAAGTCGGATCGGATCGAGGGTTGCGACAGTAGGACTAGCAGTAGGATCGACAGCACGCAGAGAGGGATCGGGCTAATCCCTGGCTTACGCATTCTACCTCTTCAGCCGTTTGAGCACCTGCACGCTCGTTTCGTGTGCTGGCTTAGGCATACGGAGTTCATTCCATGTCTAAGCCGTAGTTGGACCGAGGGTTATGGTAGTGGGACCGACAGCATGCAGAGGGGGAACGGGCCAATCCCCAGCTTGTGCATTATGCCTCCCCGGTTGGCTTAGTGCCCGCACGCTCATTTCGTGGGTTAACTTAGGCATACGGAGTTCATTCCCAGTCTAAGATCAGACCGACAGTGGGATCGATAGCAGCACGCAGAGGGGGATTGGGTCGATCCCCGGCTTTCGCATTCTGCCTCTTCGGTTGGCTGAGTGCCCGCACGTACATTTCGTGGGTTGGCTTAGGCATACGGAGTTCATTCCATGTCTAAGCCCCACCAGATTGAGGGTTGTGGCAACAGGACTGACAGCACGCAGAGGGGGATCAGGCTGATCCTCGGCTTGCGCATCCTACCTTTCCGATCGGTTAAGTGCCCGCACGTTCGTGTCATGGGTTGACTTAGGCAGACGGAGTTCATTCTCGATCTAAGCCCCTAATCGGACTGAGGGACTCGCAGTAGGATCGGCAGCACGTAGAAGGGGATCGGGTCAATCCTCAGCTTGCAGATTCTGGCTCTCTGACCGACTGAGCGCCCGCACGCTCGTTTCATGGGTTGACTTAGGCATACGCAGTGCATTCCTGGTCTTGACCAACCAAGGGCTAAAGGTGATCAATGACGTTTGGGGCAACAATCGAGGGGGACCAGCAGCGGGATCCTTGGTTGGCTCATGCATCCCACACCCAACGGTCAGTTCGGTGCCCGCACACTCATTTTAGGGGTCAATCGGGGCTCAGCATGTACCGATGGTGGTCGAGGCAACCGCCCGTACTATGGCCCAGCATGTATCGCTGGTGTTCGATGCAACTGCTCGTACCAAGGGCCATCCTGTACTAATGGTGGTTGAGGTAATTGCCCGCACCAAGGGCCGGCATGTGCCAATAGTGATCGAGGCAACCGTCTGCACCAGGGCCCAGCTTGTGCCGATGGCAGTCGATGCATGTGCTGATGATGGTCGATGCATGTGCCATCACCATGCACCATCATGTGCCATTAATGGTCGAGGCCTTGGTCGAAGTTCAATTTTGAGCCACGATGCACATGCTGGGCTCAGGCATGTGCTGCTGCAACATTTTTTTTGCCCGGGGCACCATCACCGGAGCATCCCCGGAGAACCTATCCGACGGCATTGGGGGTTTCGACGATTGGGGGGCCGGGGGGTGTGCACACATGATGTGCAATAGGTGCTGGTACTTGGCCCTTATATTGGCTGCCTATCCCTCATAAAACCTCGAGAACTCACACTCTCTTAAAGAGCATTTAAGATTTTATAGGTTTGCTCCCAGTAGCCATTAAAGTGTCTGAAATGGGGACATTTTTTTCAAATGGTCACAAAATCTTCTCCACTTCATGTTTTTAGTCGAGGCAAGTGCCCGCACGCTCGTTTCGTGGGTTGACTTAGGCATACGGGGTTCATTCCCAATCTAAGCATACGGAGTTCATTCCTAGTCTAAGATCAGACCGGTAGCGGGATCGACAGCAGCACGCAGAGGGGGATCGATTCGATCCCTGACTTGCGCAATCTACCTCTCCTGCCGGCTGAGCGCCCACACACTTGTTTCGTGGGTTGGCTTAGGCATATGGAGTTCATTCCATGTCTATGCCCCAGCTGGACCTAGGGTTGTGGCAGCGGGATCAATAGCACGTGGAGGGGAACCGGGTCGATCCCCGGCTTGTGCATTATTCCTCTCCGACTGGCTCAACGCCCATACGCTCGTTTCATGGGTTGACTTAGGCATACAGAGTTAATTCCCAATCTAAGCATACAGAGTTCATTCCCAGTCTAAGATCGGACCGACAGCGGGATCGGCAGTAGCACGCAGAGGGGGACCGAGCCGATCCTCGACTTGCGCATCTTGCCTTTCCGACTAGCTGAGCGCCCGCACGATCGTTTCGTGGGTTAACTTAGGCATACGGAGTTCATTCTCGATCTAAGCCCCGACCAGACTGAGGGACCCGTAGCGAGATAGATAGCACGCAAAGGGGGATTGGGTCGATCCTCGACTTACGCATTCTGGCTCTCCAGCCGACTGAGCGCCTGTACGCTAATTTCATTGGTTGACTTAGGCATACGTAGTGTATTCCTGGTCTCGACCAACCAAGGGCTAGAGGCTATCGATGGCATTTGGGGCAACAACCGAGGGGGACCAGCAACAAGATCCTTGGTCGGCTCGTGCATCCCACCCCCAGCGGTTGGTTCGGTGCTCACATGCTCGTTTCGTGGGCCGACCAGGGCTCGACATGTGTCGATGGTGGTCGAGACAACCGCCCGCACCACGGCCTAGCATGTGCCGATGGTGTTCGATGCAACCGCCCACACCAGGGGCCATCTTGTGCTGATGGTGGTTGAGGCAACCTCCCGCACCTGGGCCCAGCTTGTGCCGATGGCGATCGAGGCAAGTGCCTGCACCAAAGGGCAGCCCGTGCCGATGATGGTCGATGCATGTGCCATCACCATGCGTCATCATGTGCCATTGATGGTCGATGCCTTGGTCGAAGTTCAATTTTGAGCCACGGTGCGCATGCTGGGCTCAGGCATGTACTGGTGCCACATTTTTTTTGCCCGAGGCACCAACGTCGAAGCATCACCGAGAACCTAACTAGAGGCATTGGGGGTTCTGGCGATTGGTGGGTCGGGCGGTGTGCACACATGATGTATGATGGGTGCTGGTACTTGGCCCTTATATTTGCCCCCTATCCCTCATCAAACCTTGAGAACTCACACCCCCTTAAAGAGCATTTGAGATTTTATAGGTTTGCTCCCAGTAGCCATTAAAGTGTCGAAAATGAAGACATTTTTTTCAAACGGTCACAAAATCTTCTCCAGTTTGAGTTTTTAGCTGAATTTGTTTGTGCATGCCAACAAAAATAGAAGCATCACATTTATCAAATTTGGGGCCAAAACTCCTAAAAAAATTTTAAAAAATCCCAAACCGCAAAAAGTTTCAAAAATCGTAAAAAATAGAAAATAGGTCGTCTTGCCACGAAACTTCACTTGAAGCTTAGGGGACCATTGTATGAATTTACAAGCCATAAAAATGGCATTGGCACATCAGAAATATGAAGATGTACCTGAACCCACCTACCACTCGATCGATCCATGCCTTGCGCATCCTACCTCTCCGGCCAGCTAAGTGCCCGCATGCTCATTTCGTGGGTTGACTTAGGCATACGTAGTGCACTCCCAGTCTAAGATCAGACCAAACTAAGGGTTGTGATAGCAGGACCCGCAGTAAGATCGGCAGCACGCAGAGGGGATCGAGTCGATCCCCTGCTTGCACATCCTACCTCTCTGGCTGGCTGAGCGCCCGTACGCCTGTTTCATGGGTTGACTTATGCATACGGAGTTCATCCCCATTCTAAGCATACGGAGTTCATTCCCAGTCTAAGATCGGACCGGACTGAGGGTTGCGGTAGTAAGACCAGCAGCAGGATTGACAGCACACAAAAGGGGACTGAGTCGATCCTTGGCTTGCGCATTCTACCTTTTCGGTCAGTTGAGCCACCATACGCCATCATTCCATGTCTAAGCCCCAGCCGGACCGAGGGTTGTGGTAGCGAGACCTACAGTATGCAAAGGGGGACCAGGCCGATCCCCGGCTTATGCATTGGCACGGTAGAAATATGAAAATGTGCCTGAACGCACCTACCACTTGATCGATCCATGGCTTGCACAACCCGCCTCTCCAATCGGCTAAGTGCCCGCACGCTCATTTTGTGGGTTGACCTAGGCATACGTAGTGCGCTCCCAGTCTAAGATCGGATCAGACCGAGGGTTGTGACAGCAAGACCCACAGCGGATCGACAGCACGCAGTGGGGACCAGGTCGATCCTCGTCTTGTGCATCCTGCCTCTCTAGTCGGCTGAGCACTTGCATGCTCGTTTCATGGGTTGACTTAGCATACGGAGTTAATTCCATGTCTAAGCCCTAACCGGACTGAGAGGTGTGGCAACAGGACCGATAGCACGTAAAGGGAGACCGGGCCGATCCCCGGCATGCGCATTATGCCTCTCCGGCTGGCTCAACGCCCGCATGCTCGTTTCGTGGGTTGACTTAGGCATACGGAGTTCATTCCCAGTCAAGCATACGGAGTTCATTCCCAGTCTAAGATCGGACTGACAACGGGATCGGCAGCAGCACGCAGAGGGGGACTAGACCGATCCTTGGCTTGCACATCCTGCCTCTCCAGTGGGCTGAGCGCCTGTACGCTCGTTTCATGGGTTGACTTAGGCATATGAAGTTCATTCCCGATCTAAGCCCCAACTGGACCGAGGGACCTACAACGAGAATGATAGCAGGCAGAGGGGGATCGGACCGATCCTCAGCTTGCACATTTTGGCTCTCTGATCGACTGAACGCCTGTACACTCGTTAATGGGTTGACTTATGCATATGTAATGCATTCGTGGTCTTGACCAACCAAGGGCCAGAGGCTATTGATGGTGTTTGGGGTAATAACCAAGGGGGACCAGCAGCGGGATCCTTGGTCGGCTCGCGTATCTCACCCCCAGCGGTCTGTTCGGTGCCCGTACACTCGTTTCAGGGGCCGACCAGGGCTCGACATATGCCGATGGTGGTCGAGGCAACCGTCTGCACCATGACCCAGCATGTGTCGATGGTGTTCGACGCAATCGCCCGCACCACGGCCCAGCATGTGCCGATGGTGGTTGAGGAAACCGCCCGTACCAGGGCATAGCTTGTGCCGATGGCGGTCGAGGCAAGTGCCCGTACCAAAGGGTAGCCTTTGCCGATAATGGTCGATGCATGTGCCATCACCATGCGCCATCATGTGCCATTGATGGTTGAGGCCTTGGTCAAAGTTTGATTTTGACCCACGGTGCACATGATGGGCTCGAGCATGTGCTGGTGCCATATTTTTTTTGGTCGGGGCACCATCGTCGGAGCAACACCGGAGAACCTAACCGGCGGTAATGGGGGTTCCAACGATTGGGGGGGCCGAGGGGTGTGCACACATGGTGTGCGATGGGTGTTGGTACTTGGCCCTTATATTGGCCCCCTATCCCTCATCAAACCTTGAGAACTCACACCCCCTTAAAGAGCATTTTAGATTTTATGGGTTTGCTCCCAGGAGCCATTAAAGTGTTTGAAATGGGGACATTTTTTTCAAACGATCACAAAATCTTCTCCACTTTGAGTTTTTTGCTCAATTTGTTTGTGCATGCCAACAAAAATACAAGGATCACGTCTACCAAATTTAGAGCCAAAACTCCTTCTAAAAAAATTTTAAAAAATCCTGAACCATAAAAAGTTTCAAGAATCATGAAAAATAGAAAATGGGTCGTCTTGCCACGAAACTTCACATGAAGGCTTAGGGGACCATTGTATGAATTTACAAGCCATAAAAATGGCATTGGCATGACAGAAATATGAAGATGTGCCTGAACACACCTACCACTCAATCGATCCACGGCCTACGCATCCCGCCTCTCCGGCCGGCTAAGTGCCCGCACGCTTGTTTCATGTGTTGACTTAGGCATACATAGTGCGCTCCCAGTCTAAGATCGGATCGAATCGAGGGTTGTGACAGTAGGACCCGCAGCAAGATCGGCAGTACGCAGAGGGGATCGAGTCGATCCCCTGCTTACATATTTTGCCTCTTCGACCGGTTGAGTCCCCGCACACTCGTTTCGTGGGTTGGCTTAGGCATACGAAGTTCATTCCATGTCTAAGCCCCAACCAGACCTAGGGTTGTGGCAGCGAGACCGGCAGCACACAAAGAAGGACCGGGCTGATCCTCAGCTTACGCATTATGCCTTTTCGGCCTGCTCAACATTGGCTCGCTCGTTTCATGGGTTGACTTAGGCATACGGATTTCATTCTCGGTCTAAGCCCTAATCGGACCAAGGGACTCGTAGCAGGATCGACAGCATGTAGAGGGGGACCGATTCGATCCTCGACTTGCACATTTTGGCCCTCTGGCCGATTGAGCGATCGAAGCTCATTTGATGGGTTGACTTAGGCATACGTAGTGCATTCCCGATCTCAACCAATCAAGGGGCAGAGGCTATCGACGACGTTTGGGGCAACAACCGAGGGGGACCAGCAGCGGGATCCTTGGTCGACTAGCGCATCCCACCCCCAACGGTTGGTTCAGTGCCTGCACGCTTGTTTCGGGGGCCGATTAGGGCTCGGCATGTGTCGATGGTGGTCGAGCCAACCGCCCGCACCAGGGCCCAGCATGTGTCGATGGTGTTCGACGCAACCGCCCGCACCAGGGGCCATCTTATGCCGATGGTGGTCGAGGCAATCACCCAAACCAAGGGTTGGCATATGTGGATGGTGATCGAGGCAACCGCCCACACCAGGGCCCAGCTTGTGCCAATGGCGGTCGAGGCAAGTGCCCGTACCAAAGGGTAGCCTCTGCCGATGATGGTCGATGCATGTGCCATCACCATGCGCCACCATCTACCATTGATGGTCGAGGCCTTGGTCGAAGTTCGATTTTGAGCCACGGTGCACATGCTAGGCTCGGGCATGTGCTGTGCCACATTTTTTTCACCTGGGGCACCATCGTCGGAGCATCGTCGGAGAACCTAACCGACGACATTGGGGGTTCCAATGATTAGGGTGCCGGGGGGTGTGCACACATGATGTGCGATGAGTGCTAGTACTTAGCCCTTATAATGGCCCCTATCCCTCATCAAACCTCAAGAACTCACACCCCTTTAAAGAGCATTTGAGATTTTATAGGTTTGCTCCCAGTAGCCATGCAAGTGTCTGAAATGAGGACATTTTTTCAAACGGTCACAAAATCTTCTCCACTTCTAGTTTTTTGTTGAATTTGTTTGTGCGTGCCAACAAAAATACAAGAATCATGTCTACCAAATTTGGGGTCAAAACTCCTAAAAAAATTTTAAAAAATCCTGAACCGTAAAAAGTTTCAAAAATCATGAAAAATAGAAAACGGGTCATCTTGCCACGAAACTTCACATGAAGGCTTAAGGGACCATTGTATGAATTTACAAGCCATAAAAATGGCAATGGCACTGCAAAAATATGAAGATGTGCCTGAACCCACCTACCACTCGATCGATCCATAGCTTGCGAATCTCGCCTCTCCGACCGGCTAAGTGCCCACACGCTCGTTTCGTGGGTTGACTTAGGCATACGTAGTGCGCTCCCAGTCTAAGATCGGACCGGACTGAGGGTTGCGACAGCAGGACCCGCAGCAAGATCGGCAGCACGCAGAGGGGGCTGGGTCGATCCCTTGCTTGCGCATATTGCCTCTCTGACCGATTGAGCCCCCGCACGCTCGTTTCATGGGTTGGCTTAGGCATACGAAGTTTATTCAATGTCTAAGCCCCAACCAGACCTAGGGTTGTGGCAGCGCGACCAGCAGCACGTAAAGGAGGACTGGGCTGATCCTCGGCTTGCACATTATGCCTTTCCAGCCTACTAAACGTCAGTACACTCGTTTCGTGAGTTAGCATAGGCATACAGAGTTTATTTCCAGTCTAAGCCCCAATCGGATCGAGGGACTCATAGCAGGATCGACAGCATGTAGAGGGGGATCGGGTCGATCCTCAGCTTGCACATTCTGGCTCTCCGTCCGGTTGAATGATCGAAGCTCGTTTCATGGGTTGACTTAGGCATCCGTAGTGCATTCTCGATCTCGACCAATCAAGGGCCAGAGGCTATCGATGACGTTTGGGGCAACAACCAAGGGGGACTAGCAGTGGGATCGTTGGTCGGCTAGCTCATCCCACCCCCAGTGGTTGGTTCAGTGCCTGCATGCTTGTTTCAGGGGCTGATTGGGGCTCGACATGTGTCGATGGTGGTCGCGGTAATCGCCTGCACTATGGCCCAGCATGTGTCGATGGTGTTCGATGCAACCGCCCGCACCAGGGGCCATCTTGTACCGATGGTGGTCGAGGCAATCGCCCGCACCAAGGGTCGGCATGTGTCGATGGTGATCGAGGCAATCGCCCGCACCAAGGCCCAGCTTGTGCCGATGGCGGTCGAGGTAAGTGCCCGTACCAAAGGGCAGCCTGTGCCGATGACGGTCGATGCATGTGCCATCACCATGCGCCACCATGTGCCATTGATGGTCGAGGCCTTGGTCAAAGTTTGATTTTGAGCCACGGTGCACATACTGGGCTCGGGCATGTGCTGTGCCACATTTTTTTCACCTGGGGAACCATCGTCGGAGAACCTAACCGGCGACATTGGGGGTTTCGACGATTGGGGGGCCGGGGGGTGTGTGCACATGATGTGCAATGGGTGCTGGTACTTGGCCCTTATATTGGCCCCCTATCCCTCATCAAACCTCGAGAACTCACACCCCCTTAAATAGCATTTGAGATTTTATAGGTTTGCTCCCAGTAGCCATTAAAGTGTCTCAAATTGGGACATTTTTTTCAAACGGTCACAAAATGTTCTCCACTTCGAGTTTTTTGTTGAATTTGTTTGTGTGTGCCAACAAAAATACGAGGATCACGTCTACCAAATTTGGGGCCAAAACTCCTTCTAAAAAAATTTTAAAAAATTTGGAGCCACAAAAAGTTTTGAAAATCGTGAAAAATAGAAAACGGGTCATCTTGCCACGAAACTTCTCATGAAGGCTTAGGGGACCATTTTATCAATTTACAAGCCATAAAAATGGCATTCGCATGGCAAAAATATGAAGATGTGCCTGAACCCACCAACCACTAGATTGATCCACGGTATGCGCATCCCGCCTCTCTGGTCGGCTAAGTGCCCGTACGCTCGTTTCATGGGTCGATTTTGGCATACATAGTGCACTCTCAGTCTATGATTAGATCGGACCAAGGGTTACGGTAGCAGGACCCGCAGCGGGATCGACAGCACGCAGAGGGGATCGGGTCGATCCCCAGCTTGCGCATCTTGCCTCTCTGGCCGACTGACTGCCCGTTTGCTCATTTTATGGGTTGACTTAGGCATACGGAGTTCATCCCTAGTCTAAGCATACGGAGTTCATTCCCAATCTAAGATCGGATCGGGCCGAGGGTTGCAGTAGCAAGACCAGCAGCAGGATCGACAGCACGCAAGGGTGACCAGGCCGATCCCTAGCTTGCATATTCTGCCTCTTCGATCGATTGAGCCCCCGCACGTTCGTTTCATGGGTTGGCTTAGGCATACATAGTGCATTCCCGATCTTGACCAATCAAGGGCTAGAGGCTCTCGACGAAGTTTGGGGCAACAACTGAGGGGGACCAGCAGCGTGATCCTTGGTCGGCTCGTGCATCCCACCCCCACCGATCGATTCGATGCTCGCACACTCATTTTGAGGGCTGACCGAGGCTCAGAATGTGCTGATGGTGGTTGAGGCAACCGCTCGCACCATAGCCCAGCATGTGCCGATGGTGTTCGATGCAACCGCTCGCACCAAGGGCTATCTTGTGCCGATGGTGGTCGAGGCAATCACCTGCACCATGCGTCGGTATGTGCCAATGGTGATCGAGACAATCGCCCGCACTAGGGCCCAGCCTATGCCGATGGCAGTCGGGGTAAGTGCCCGTACCAAAGGGTAGCCTGTGCCGATGATGGTCGATGCATGTGCCATCACCATGCACCATCATATGCCATTGATGGTCGAGGCCATAGCCAAAGTTTGATTTTGAGCCATGGTGCACATGCTGGGCTCGGGCATGTGCTGGTGCCACATTTTTTTCGCCCGAGGCACCATCGTCGGAGAACCTAACCGGCTGCATTGGGGGTTCCGACGATTGGGGGGACAGGGGGTGTGTGCACATGATGTGCGATGGGTGCTAGTACTTGACCCTTATAGTTGCCCCCTATCCCTCATCAAACCTCGAGAACTCACACCCCCTTAAAAAGCATTTGAGATTTTATAGGTTTGCTCCGAGAAGCCATTAAAGTGTCTGAAATGTGGACATTTTTTTCAAACGGTCACAAAATCTTCTCCACTTCGAGTTTTTAGCTGAATTTGTTTGTGCATGCCAACAAAAATACAAGGATCATGTCTACCAAATTTGTGGCCAAAACTCCTTCTAAAAAAGTTTTAAAAAATCCCGAACCGTAAAAAGTTTCAAAAATCATGAAAAATAGAAAATGGGTCGTCTTGCCACGAAACTTCACATGAAGGCTTAGGGGACCATCGTAGGAATTTACAAGCCTTAAAATGGCATTGGCATGGCAAAAATATGAAGATGTGCCTGAACCCACCTACTACTCGATCGATCCATGGCTTGCACATCCCGTCTCTCTAGTCGGCTAAGTACCCGCATGCTCGTTTCGTGGGTTGACTTAGGCATACGTAGTGTGCTCCCAATCTAAGATCAAACTGGATCGAGGGTTGCATCAGCAGGACCCGCAACGAGATTGGCAGCACGCAGAGGGGACTGGGTCGATCCCCGGCTTGCGCATCTTGCCTCTCTGGCCGGCTGAGAGCCCGCATGCTCATTTCGTGGTTTGACTTAGGCATACGGAGTTCATCCCCAGTCTAAGATCAGATCGGACTGAGGGTTGCAATAGCAGGACCAGTTGCAGGATCAGCAGCATGCAGGGGGGACCGAGCCGATCCCTGGCTTGCACATTCTACCTCCTCGGTCGACTGAGCACCCGCACGCTGTTTCGTGGGTTGGCTAAGGTATACGGTGGTCATTCCATGTCTAAGCCCCAGTCAGACGAGGGTTGTGGTAGTGGGACCGGCAGCCTACAGAGGGGGACCAGGTCGATCCCCGGCTTACGCATTATGCCTCTCCGACCGGCTCAACGCCCGCACGCTCATTTCGTGCATTGACTTAGGCATACAGAGTTCATTCCCAGTCTAAGCATACGAAGTTCATTCCCAGTCTAAGATCAGACCGACAGCAGCACACAGAGGGGGACCGAGCTGATCCTCGGCTTGCACATCCTGCCTCTTCGACCGTCTGAGCGCCCCGTACACTCGTTTTGTGGGTTGACTTAGGCATATGGAGTTTTTTTCCTATCTAAGCCCCAACCGAACCGAGGGACCCACAGATGTATCGATAGCACATAAAGGAGGACCGGGCCAATCCTCAGCTTGCACATTCGGGCGCTCCAACCGACTTAGCATCGGGTACATTCAGGTGCTCGTTTCATAGGTTGACTTAGGCATACGTAGTGCATTCCTAGTCTCGACCATCCAGGGGTAAGAAGTTATCGACGGCATTTGGGGCAACAACCGAGGGGGACCAGCAGTGAGATCTTTGGTCGGCTCATGCATCCTACCCACAGCGGTCGGTTCGGTGCTCGAAAGTTCTTTTCGAGGGTCGACTGACGCTCGGCATGTGTCGATGGTGGTCGAGGCATCCGCCCGCACCATGGCCCAGCATGTGCCAATGGTGTTCAATACAACCGCCCACACCAGGGGCCATTTTGTGCCAATGGTGGTCGACGCAACCGCCTGCACCAGGGCCCAGCTTATGCCGATGGCGGTCGAGGCAAGTGCCCGTACCAAAGGGCAGCCTGTACCGACGATGGTCGATGCATGTGCCATCACCATGCGCTATCATGTGCCATTGATGGTGGAGGCCTTGGCCGATGTTTGATTTTGAGCCACGGTGCACATACTGGGCTCGGGCATGTGCTGATGTAAGATTTTTTTCACCCGGGGCACCATCATCGTAGCATTTTCGAAGAACCTAACTGGCGACATTGGGGGTTCTGACGATTGTGGGGGCCGAGGGGTGTGCGCACATGATGTGCGATGGGTGCTGGTACTTGGCCCTTATATTGGCCCCCTATCCCTCATCAAACCTCGAGAACTCACACCCCCTTAAAGAGCATTTGAGATTTTATAGGTTTCCTCTTAGTAGCCATTAAAGTGTCTGAAATGGGGACATTTTTTTCAAACGGTCACAAAATCTTCTCCACTTTGAGCTTTTAGGTGAATTTTTTTGTCCGTGCCAACAAAAATACAACGATCACATCTACCAAATTTGGGGCTAAAACTCCTAAAAAAATTTTAGAAAATCCCGAATCGTAAAAAGTTTTGAAAATCATGAAAAATAGAAAACGGGTCGTCTTGCCATGAAACTTCACATGAAGCCTTAAGGGACCATTGTATGAATTTACAAGCCATAAAAATGGCATTGGCACGACAGAAATGTGAAGATGTGCTTGAACTCACCTACCACTCGATCGATCCACGGCTTGCGCATCTCGCTTCTCCAGCCGGCTAAGGGCCCACACGCTCGTTTCATGGGTTGACTTAGGCATACGTAGTGCGCTCCCAATCTAAGATCGGATCAGACTGAGGGTTGTGGCAGTAGGACCGGCAGTGGTATCGGTAGCATGCAGAGGGGATCGAGTTGATCCCCGACTTACGCATCCTACCTCTCTGGCTGGCTGAGCGCCCGTACGTTCGTTTTGTGGGTTAACTTAGGCATACGGAGTTCATCCTCAGTCTAAGCATATAGAGTTCATTCCCAGTCTAAGATCGGATTGGATCGAGGGTTGCGGTAGTAGGACCAGCAGCAGGATCGACAGCACACAGGGGGGATCGGGTTGATCGCCCGCACGCTCATTTTGTGGGTTGGCTTAGGCATACGGAGTTCATTCCATGTCTAAGCCCCATCCGGACCGAGGGTTGTGGCAGCGGGACCGACAGCATGAAGAGGGGGATCGTGTCGATCCCCAGCTTACGCATTATGCCTCTCCAGTCGGCTCAGCGCCCGCACGCTCGTTTCATGGGTTGACTTAGACATATGGAGTTCATTCCCAGTCTAAGCATACAGAGTTCATTCCCAGTTTAAGATCAGACCAGACCGAGGGTTGCGGTAGCAGGATAGGCAGCATGCAAGGGGGGATCGGGCAAATCCTCGGCTTGCGTATTCTGCCTTTTCGGTCGGCTGAGTGCTCGCACACGCATTTCATGGGTTGGAGTTCATTCCATGTCTAAGCCCCAGCCGGACCGAATCGCACGCTCGTTTAATGGGTTGACTTAGGCATACGTAGTGCATTCTCAGTCTCGACCAACTAAGGGCCAGAGGCTATCGACGGCGTTTGGGGCAACAACCAAGAGGGACCAACAGCGGGATCCTTGGTCAGCTTGCGCATCCCGTCCCTAGCGGTCGGTTCGGTGCCCGTACGCTCGTTTCGGGGGCTGACCTGGGCTCGACATGTGTCGATGGTGGTCAAGGCAACTACCCACACCATGGTCCAGCATGTGCCGATGGTGTTCGATGCAACCGCCCACACCAGGGGCCATCTTGTGCCGATGGTGGTCGAGGCAATCGCTCGCACCAAGGGTCGACATGTGCCAATGGTGATCGAGGCAACCGCTGCACCAGGGCCCAGGTTGTGCCGATGGTGGTCGAGGCAAGTGCCTATGCCAAAGGGCAGCCTGTGCTAATGATGGTGGTCGAGGAAAGTGCCCGGGGCACCATCGCTGGAGAACCTAACCGACGGCATTGGGGGTTTCGGCGATTGGGGGGCCAGGGGGTGTGCGTACATGATGTGCGATGGGTGCTGGTACTTGGCCCTTATATTGGCCCCCTATCCCTTATCAAACCTTGAGAACTCACCCCCCCTTAAAGAGCATTTGAGATTTTATAGGTTTGCTCCCAGTAGCTATTAAAGTGTTTAAAATAGGGACATTTTTTTCAAACAGTCACAAAATCTTCTCCACTTTAAGTTTTTAGCTAAATTTGTTTGTGCGTAACAACAAAAATACAAGGATCACATCTACCAAATTTGGGGCCAAAACTCTTTCTAAAAAAATTTTAAAAAATCCCGAACCGTAAAAAGTTTCAAAAATCGTGAAAAATAGAAAACGGGTCATCTTGCCACGAAACTTCACATGAAGGCTTAGGGGACCATTGTATGAATTTACAAGCCATAAAAATGGCATTGGCTCGATAGAAATATGAAGATGTGCCTGAACTCACCTACCACTCGATCGATCCACAGCTTGTGCATCCCACATCTCTGGCCGGCTAAGTGCCCACACGCTCATTCCGTTGGTTGACTTAGGCTTACATAGTGCGCTCCTAGTCTAAAATCGGATTGGACCAAGGGTTGCGATAGCAAGACCTGCAACAGGATCGACAGCACGCAGAGGGGACCAGGTCGATCCTCGACTTACGCATCCTGCCTCTCTGGCCGGTTGGGCGGCCGCACGCTCGTTTCATGGGTTGACTTAGGCATACTAAGTTCAACCCCAGTCTAAGCATATAGAGTTCATTTCCTGTCTAAGATTCGACCGAATCGAAGGTTGTGGCAAGAGGACCAGTAACAGGATCGGCAGCACATAGGGGGGGACCAGGCCAATCCCTGGCTTGCGCATTCTACCTCTCCGTCCGACTAAGCACCCATACGCTCGTTTCGTGGGTTGGCTTAGGCATACGGAGTTCATTCCATGTCTAAGCCCCAGTCAGACCGAGGGTTGTGGCAGCGGGACCGATAGCACATAGAGGGGGACCAGGCTGATCCTCGGCTTACGCATAGTGCCTCTCCGGTCGGTTCAGTGCCCGTACGCTCATTTCGTGGGTTGACTTAGGCATACAGAGTTCATTCCCAGTCTAAGATTGGATCGGCAGCAGCACGTAGAAGGGGATCGGGCTGATCCTTGACTTGTGCATCCTGTCTCTCCAACCGGTTGAGTGCCCGCATGCTCGTTTCGTGGGTTGACTTTGGCATACGGAGTTCATTCCCGATCAAGCCCCAATCAAACCGTGGGACCCATAACGAGATCGGTAGCACACAGAGGGGGACCGAGCCGATCCCCGGCTTGTGCATTCTGCCTCTCCGGCCGACTGAGCACCCGCACGCTCATTTCGTGGGTTGGCTTAAGCATACAGAGTTCATTCCATGTCTAAGCCCCAGTCAGACCGAGGGTTGTGGCAGCGAGACCGATAGCACGTAGAGAGGGACTGGGTCGATCCTCGACTTACGCATTATGCCTCTCCAACTGGCTCAGTGCCCGTACGCTCGTTTTGTGGGTTGACTTAGGCATACGAAGTTCATTCCCAGTCTAAGATCAGACCGGCAACAGCACGTAGAGGGGGATCAAGCCGATCCTCGACTTGCGTATCCTGCCTCTCCGACCAATTGAGCACCCGCACGCTCATTTCGTGGGTTGACTTAGGCATATGGAGTTCATTCCCAGTCTAAGGTCGGATCGATAGCAGCACGTAGAGGGGGACCGAGCCGATCCTCAACTTGCTCATCCTGCCTCTCCAGCTAGTTGAGCGACCGCACGCTCGTTTTGTGGGTTGACTTAGGCATACAGAGTTTAATCCTGATCTAAGCCCCAACCGACCGAAGGACCCGTAGCGAGATCGACAGCACATAGAGGGGGACCAGGCCAATCCTGGGCTTGCGCATTCTGGCTCTCCGGTTGGTTGAACGCCCCCACACTCCTTTCATGGGTTGACTTAGGCGTACGTAATGCATTCTCGGTCTCGACCAACCAAGGATCAGCAGTAGGATCGGCAGCATGCAAGTGGGACCGGGTCGATCCCCGACTTTTGCATTCTACCTCTTCGGTCGGCTGAGCACCTGCACGCTCATTTCATGGGTTGGCTTAGGCATACGGAGGTCATTTCATGTCTAAGCCCCAGGTGGACCGAGGGTTGTGGCAGCGGGACTGGCAGCACGCAGAGGGGGACCGGGTCTATCCTGGCTTGGGCATTATGCCTCTCCGACTGGCTCAGTGCCCGCACGCTCATTTCATGGGTTGACTTAGGCATACGGAGTTCATTCCCAATCTAAGATCAGACCGGCAGTGAGATTGGCAATAGCACGTAGAGGGGGATCGGGTTGATCCTTGGCTTACGCATCCTGCCTCTCCGATCGGCTGAGTGCCCGCACGCTCGTTTCGTGGGTTGACTTAGGCATACGGAGTTCATTCCCGATGTAAGCCCCAAACGGATCGAGAGACCCATAACGGGATCGACAACACGCAGAGGGGGATCGGGCCAATCCTTGACTTACACATTCTGGCTCTCCAACCGACTGAGTGCTCGCACGCTCGTTTCATGGGTTGACTTAGGCATACGTAGTGCATTCCCGATCTCGACCAACCAAGGGCCAGAGGTTATCGACGGTGTTTGGGGCAACAACCGAGGGGGACCAGTAACGGGATCCTTGGTCAGCTCGTGTATCCAACCCCCAATGATCAGTTCGGTGCTCGTACGCTCGTTTCGAGGGTCAACCGAGGCTCGACAAGTGCCGATGGTAGTCAAGGTAATCGCCCGCACCATGACCCAACATGTGCCGATGGTGTTTGATGCAACCGTTCGTACCAAGGGCCATCTTCTGTCGATAGTGGTCGAGGCAACCACTCGTACTAGGGTTGAGCTTGTGTCGATGGCGGTCGAGGCAAGTGCCCATGTCACACCTTGGGTAGGTACACCAAGCACATCAGGCGCACCAGCAAGCGAGCCAGAGGTTGAGGCCCACAGACCAGGCGTGCTGGCGGGTATCTGCGTGCAAAGCCTGGCAAACCAGTTTAGAATGCCCATCCAACTTGCAGGCCAGCTCGTGAGACCAAGGCCTAGCATACAAGCTGCCCGCACCACATCCAGAAGGGCCCAAGGTGCTGGACATGCAAGGGAAGCTTCTAGAAGCAGGGAGGATCAGCAGGAGCATCCTAGCAGATTTGGTTGACCCTAAAAATTAGGAGTTAGCATCCTGATTGATTGTAATCAGTATAATCCCTTGATTTTAGCATTTATTCTAGGGATATTGCCATTAAGTGTAGCTGGAGCCTCAACTATAAATAGAAGGCTATTCTACCCTCATTTGTACACCATCAAACACTTCTATTTTAGTGAATACAAGAGCATTTTCATAATTCTATCTTGTTATCTTGTTTCTCTTTAACTTGTGTAATCAGCCTTTCCCATTGTTCTAGTGCCCGCACGCTTGTGTTTTAGGCATAAATGAAGAGATTCCAAGCCTAAGGCCGCACGAATTCTGAGTCTAAAGTCAGAGCCCGTGACAGTTGGTATCAGAGCAAGTTTGATTCTATGTGTTTGTGGTGTGCAGGTTAGATCGTGATTGAGGAGATGGCATCCCAAAGCGACGTTGCTAGCCAACAACTAGAGGCCCAGGAGCATGGGCATGGAAGAGGCAAGAAAGCCAGTTCTAAAGATATCTGGTCTACCATGGACGGTAAGCTGGCCAAGGTGGACGTGACCATGGGTGACATGAGGGAGAAGCTTGAAGAAGTAGAGACTCACATTGCATCGCTAGACTCAATGGGGTGGAGATCCAAAGTGAGTTGGAAGCTGCTCTCAATAAAGGCATGGACGTGATCACCTAGAAGAATAAGGCCTTAGAGGCTGAAGTGCTGACCTTGCACGATGGCATGGAGGCCATACGCCAGCAGATGGAAGAGCTTACCACTGAGTTCGTTGCTTGCAAGACTGCCATTGGGAATGGCATGTTTGTCGGAGTGTCCAAATCCAGATTGGAGGTCCACAAGCCTAAGGAGTTCAAGGGGACTAGGGCAGCCAAGGAAGTAAACAACTACCTTTGGGGTATGGAGAAGTACTTTCAGGCCATGGGCATGCAAGACGAGGCGATAAAGGTAAGCACCGCTGCTATGTATCTCACTGATATAGCCTTATTGTGGTGGAGGCGCAGGTGTGATGATGTCAGGCGTGGGAGCGCCAAGATTGGAACCTAGGCAGAGTTCCAAAAAGAGTTCAAAGAATAATTTTACCCGGAGTATGTCGATGATGAGGCGCGGGTAAAGTTGCACAGGCTAAACCAGTAAAGGGACATAAGGGAGTATGTCCAGAAATTCTCTGAACTGATGCTATAGATCTCGGATCTAGGTGAAAAGGATGCCTTATTTGCTTTCATGGATGGGCTGAAGCCGTGGGTGAAGCATGAGCTATAAAAGAGGGGAGTTCATGACTTGGCTAAAGCCATGACTACTACCGAGGCCTTGATAGAGTTTAAGCCTCTGAACAAGTTCGAGTCTACCAAGCTCAAGGGTAAAGGCATGGATGATAAGGACCGAAAGAAGCAGTCTAAGGGGAAAGACTGTGATCGGGAGTCCAAGGATGGAGATTGAGACCGTTTAACCAAGGATGGTGAGAGGAAGCCACCAGCAGGCAAGTGGAAAGCAAAGGGGGACCGAGAGCCACTAACATGCTACCTATGTGGAGGGAGCCACATAGCACGCAATTACCCGCAGAAGGGCAAGCTGGTTGCTATAGACAAGGAGTCTGACGAGGAGCCAGAGTTAGGGGCAGCAAAGCTTGGGTCATTGGTGCTCAATACTGTCCAGAGTAAGGGGTGTCACAAGCCAAAGGGCTTGATGTTTGCGGATCTGATGGTTGCGGGTCAGAAGGTGAGCTCACTGGTGGACACAGGTGCCTCACATCTTTTTATTTCAAGTGATGGAGCCCGGAAGCTCAGACTAAAGGTGCAAAAAGGGACTGGTACCATTAAAACGGTGAACTCCAAGGAGGTTCTAGCCATTGAAGTAGCACGGGGAGTGGAGTTACAGCTTAGAGACTGGAAAGGCAAGGAGACTATAGAGGTAATACCCCTTGATGACTATGAGTTTGTGATTGGGTTGGATTTCCTTGTTTGGATTAATGCCCTCCTTGTGTTTTTTGTCGATTGTGTTTGCATCTTGGATGCACGGTGCCAATGCCTAGTGCCATTGAGGAGAGGGTCTGGAGTTAGGTCACTGGTGGTGTTAGCCATCCAATTTGCCAAGGCGGTAAGCAGAAAAGAAGACACCTTCTTGGCAACCCTGAAATATGATGAGCCAAGGGAGAAAGAGACCGAGTCACCCTTGGAGGTGCTAAAGGTGCTGAAGACCTTTAATGATGTGATGCCCGCAAAGCTGCTTAGCAAGCTACTACCTAAGAGAGAGGTAGACCACAAGATTGAGCTAGTGTCCGAGGCCAAGCCACCAGCTAGAGCCCCTTACGGAATGTCTCCACCAGAGTTAGAGGAGTTGAGGAAGTAGCTCAAAGAGTTAGTTAATGCTGGCTTCATTAGGCCATCGAAAGTACCTTATGGTGCATCGGTTCTATTCCAGTGCAAGCATGATGGGTCGTTGCAGCTGTGCATAGACTACCGGGCTTTGAATAAGCTGACCATCAAGAACAAGTACCCCATCCCACTCATTACGGACTTGTTTGATCAACTTGGGAGCGTAAGGTGGTTCACTAAGCTGGATTTGAGGTCAGGCTACTATCAAGTCAGGATCACGGAGGGAGATGAGCCAAAAATAGCATGTGTCACTAGGTATGGTTCGTATGAGTTCTTGGTGATGCCTTTCAGACTCACCCTTATGAACAAGGTACTTCAGTCATTCTTTGATCGGTTTATTGTGGTTTATTTGGATGACATTATGATCTACAGCCAAACTTTAAGAGAGCATGCAGACCACTTGAGACAGGTGTTTGAGGTGTTATGGGTGCACAAGCTGTTTGTCAAGAGGGAAAAGTGCTTATTCGCCCAACAAGAGATCCCGTTCCTTGGCCACATAGTGGGAGGTGGCAGGATACGCATGGATGAAAGCAAGATACATGCCATCCTAGAATGGCAACCGCCAACCAAGGTCACTGAGTTGAGATCATTCCTTGAGCAGGTTAACTACTACAGGCGCTTCATCAAAGGTCACTCAGCAATAGCCACGCCATTGACTGACTTGCTTAAGAAAGAGAGAGCATGAGAGTGGAGCGCAGGGTGCCAAGAAGCCTTTGACAGGTTGAAGCGAGCTGTGATTGAAGAGCCAGTCTTGGCCTTGCCAAACCATGCCAAGCTGTATGAGGTGCATACAGATGCATCAGACTTTGCCATAGAGGGTGTGTTGATGTAGGAGGGACGTCCAGTCACGTTCAAGAGTAAGAAGCTGAATGAGATTGAATATCGGTACACGGTCCAAGAAAAAGAGATAACTGTAGTGGTGCACTGCTTGTGCACTTGGCACCATTACTTGTTGGGGTTGAGGTTAATGGTGAGGATGGATAATGTGGCGACCAGCTACTTCTAGACGCAGAAGAAGTTGTCCCCCAAGCAGGCGAGATGGTAAGATTTTCTTACGAAATTTGATTTCCAGATGGAGTACAAGCCGGGGCGAGCGAACCTAGTGGCAGATGCCCTGAGCAGGAAGGCTAACCTTGCTGCCATTAGCCAACCAGAGGGGTCACTAGTGCCGCACATCAAGGAGGGACTTGTGCATGATCCTACAGCCAAGGCTTTGATAGAGTACACCCAGCAAGGTAAGACTAAGCAGTTTTGGTTACAAGATGAATTGTTGTACACCAGGGGCAGTAGACTGTTTGTGCCACAGCATGGGAAGCTCCGCAAGGAAGTTTTGCAAGAATGTCATGATTCAAGGTGGGCTGGACACCCCGGAGTGAGCCGCACCTTAGCGCTGATTGAGGATCGGTACTACTGGCTGCACATAAGGGACGATATGGAGGCTTATGTGAAGATTTGTCTTACGTGCCAACAGGACAAGATAGAGCTCAAGAAACCAGGCGATCTCTTAGAGCCATTGCCAATGCCAGAGTGACCATGGAGGAGTGTTTCTCTGGACTTTATAGTCGGTCTACCCAAAGCAAAAGGGTTTGAAAGCATCATGGTAGTGGTGGATAGGTTTTCCAAATATGGAATCTTCATTCCAGCAACCAAGGAGTGCCCACCCGAGGAGGCAACTCGATTGTTCCTGAAGAACATGGTTAAGTACTGGGGAGTGCTAAGGACCATTGTTAGTGATCGAAACGGGTGTTTCACGGGCAGGTTCTGGACTAAGTTGTTCAAGCTATTGGGGTCAGACTTAAACTTTTCCACTAGCATGCATCCGAAAATCGATGGGCAGATAGAACGAGTGAATGGACTATTGGAGGTCTACCTCAGGCACTATGTGAGTGCCACACAAAGGGACTGGCCAAAGCTGCTAGATGTTGCGCAATTTTCCTACAACTTGCAAAAGAGCGAGGCAACGAACCAGAACCCATTTAAGGTTGTGACAGGGCAACAACCACTAACAGCCGGTTCGATTGCTGCAAGTTATACAGGGTCAAATCCAACAGCATACAAGTTTGCCAAGGGATGGTAGGAACAAATTGACTTGGCCAGAGTTTGTCTACACAAGGCGGCTAAGAGGTCGAAGAAGTGGGCAGACCAAAATAGGCGGGACATGTAGTTCCAGGTTGGAGACTTGGTGTTGGTGAAGCTGCATCCCATTGTACGCCACAGGGGGCTGCACAAAGGCCTAGTCTGGAGATATGAGGGACCTTTTCAAGTAGTCAAGAGGGTAGGCAAGGTTGCCTACAAGCTGGATATGCCAACCAAGCTGAAGGTACACCCGGTGTTTCATGTGAGCATGCTCAAGCTGTTCCATGAGGATGAGAAAGATCCATGATGGGCAGAGTCAAAGCGTGCACCATTGGGAGCAAGGGCCTCATATGAGAAAAAGGTCCATAGCATCATAGCTGACTGGGAGGTGAGATGGAAGAACTATCAGCCAAGACAAGAGTACTTGGTGTGCTGGAAAGGACTTCCAAACAGTGAGGTGAGCTGGGAACCAACAGATGACTTATGGTAGTTCAGGGACCAGATCAGGTAGTACCATGCAGAAGATGCAATGAAGGCATTGCGTAATCAGGTGGGGGAGAATGTCACACCTTGGGCAGGCATGGCAGGCACATCAGGTGCACCAGCAGGTGAGCCAGATGTTAAGGCCCGTAAACCAGGCGTGCTGGTAGGCATCTACGCGCAAAGCCTAGCAAACGAGTTCAAAACGCCTGCCCAACTTGCAGGCCAACCCATGAGACCAAGGCCTGGCATACAAGCTACTCGCACCATATCCAGAAGGGCCCAAGGTGCTGGATACGCAAGGGAAGCTTCTGGAAGCAGGTAGATCAGTAGGAGCATCCTGGCAGATTTGGTTGACCCTGAAAATCAGGAGTTAGCATCCTGATTGATTGTAATCTATATAATCCCTTGATTTTAGCCTTTATTCTAGGGATATTTCCATTAAGTGTAGCTGGAGCCTTAACTATAAATAGAGGGCTACTCCACCCTCATTTGTACACCATCAAACACTTCTATTTCAGTGAATACAAGAGCATTTCCAGAATTCTATCTTGTTATCCTGTTTCTCTTTAACTTGTGTAATCAGACCTTCCCATTGTTTTAGTGCCCGCACGCTTGTGTTTTAGGCTGACTTAGGCAAAAATGAAGAGATTCCAAGCCTAAGGCCACACTGATTCTGAGTCTAAGGTCAGAGCTCGTGACACCCGTACCAAAGGGCAGCCTGTGCCAATGATGGTCGATGCATGTGCCATCACCATGCGCCACCATGTGCCATTGATGCTCGAGGCCTTGGTCGAAGTTCAATTTTGAGCCACGGTGCACATGCTGGGCTCAGGCATGTGCTGGTGCCACATTGTTTTGGCACGGGGCACCATCACCGAAGCATCGTCGGAGAACCTAACCGACGGCATTGGGGGTTCCGGCGATTGGGGGACCGGGGGGTGTGCGCACATGATGTGCGATGGGTGCTAGTACTTGGCCCTTATATTGGCCCCCTACCCCTCATCAAACCTCGAGAACTCACACCCCCTTAAAGAGCATTTGAGATTTTATAGGTTTGCTCCCAGTAGCCATTAAAGTGTCTGAAATGGGATATTTTTTTCAAACGGTCACAAAATCTTCTCCACTTCGAGTTTTTAGCTGAGCTATTTTGTGCATGCCAACAAAAATACAAGGATCACGTCTACCAAATTTGGGGCCAAAACTCCTTCTACAAAAATTTTTAAAAAATCCTGAATCACAAAAGGTTTCAAAAATCGTGAAAAATAGAAAACGGGTCACCTTGCCACGAAACTTCACATGAAAGCTTAGGGGACCATTGTATGAATTTACAAGCCATAAAAATGGCATTGGCATGGCAAAAATCTGAAGATGTGCCTGAACCCACCTACCACTCGATCGATCCACGACTTGCACATCCCGCCTCTCCGGTCGGCTAAGTGCCCGGACGCTCGTTTCGTGGGTTGACTTAGGCATACATAGTGTGCTCCCAGTCTAAGATCGAACCGAATCAAGGGTTGCAGCAGAAGGACCTACAAAAGGATAGGTAGCATGCAGAGGGGACCGGGTCGATCCCCGGCTTGCGCATCCTGCCTCTCTTGCCAGTTGAGCACCTGTACGCTCGTTTATGTGTTGACTTAGGCATACAGAGTTCATCCCCACTCTAGGCATATGGAGTTCATTCCCAGTCTAAGATTGGACCGGACTGAGGGTTGCGACAGTAGGATCGATAGCATGTAAGGGGGGACCGAGTCGATCTTTGACTTACGCATTCTGCCTTTCTAACCAACTGAGCAGCCGCACGCTTGTTTCGTGGGTTGGCTTAGGCATACGGAGTTCATTCCATGTCTAAGCCCCAGCCGGACCGAGGGTTGGGGCAGTGGGATCGATAGCACGCAGAGGGGGACCAGGTCGATTCCGGCTCACGCATTATGCCTCTTTGACCGGCTTAGCGCCCGCACTCTTGTTTCGTGGATTGACTTAGGCATACGAAGTTCATTCCCAGTCTAAGCATACGGAGTTCATTCTCAGTCTAAGATTGGACCGACAGCAGGATCAGTAGTAGCACGTAGAGGGGGACTAGGCGGATCCTCAACTTACGCATCCTACCTCTCCGACTGACTGAACGCCCGCACGCTCGTTTTATGGGTTGACTTAGGCATACGTAGTGCATTCCCGGTCTCGACCAACCAAGGGTCGAAGGCTATTGACGACATTTGGGGCAACAATCGAGGGGGACCAGTAGTGGGATCCTTGGTCGACTCATGCATCCTACCCCCAGCGGTCTTTTCGGGGCTCGCACGCTCATTTCAAGGATGATCGGGGCTCGGCATGTGCCGATGGTGGTCGAGGCAACCGCCTGCACCACGGCCCAGCATGTGCCAATGGTGTTCGATGCAACCGCCTGCACCAGGGGCCATCTTGTGCCGATGGTGGTCGAGGCAACCGCCCATTCCAAGGCCCAGCTTGTGCCGATGGTGGTTGAGGCAAGTGCCCGTACCAAAGGCTAGCCTGTGCTCGCACCAGGGCCCAGCTTGGGGGGGCTAGGAGGTGTGCGCACATGATGTGTAATGGGTGTTGGTACTTGGCCATTATATTGGCCCCCTATCCCTCATCAAACCTCGAGAAGTCACACCCCTTTAAAGAGCCTTTGAGATTTTATAGGTTTGCTCCCAGTAGGCATTAAAGTGTTTGAAATGGCGACATTTTTTTCAAACGATCACAAAATCTTCTCCACTTTGAGTTTTTAGCTGAATTTGTTTGTGCATGCCAACAAAAATACAAGGATCAAATCTACCAAATTTGGGGCCAAAACTCCCTCTAAAAAAATTTTAGAAAATCCCAAACCGTAAAAAGTTTTGAAAATCATGAAAAATAGAAAATGGGTCGTCTTGCCACGAAACTTCACATGAAGGCTTAAGGGACCATTGTATGAATTTACAAGCCATAAAAATGGCATTGGCACAGCAGAAATAAGAAGATGTGCCTGAACCCACCTACCACTCGATCGATCCACAGCTTGTGCATCCTACCTCTCCGGTCAGCTAAGTGCCTGCACGCTCGTCTCATGGGTTGACTTAGGCATACGTAGTGCGCTCCTAGTCTAAGATTGGACCAGACTGAGGGTTACGGTAGCAGGACCCATAGCAGGATTGGCAGCATGAAGAGGGGACTGGGTCGATCTTCGACTTGCGCATCCTGCCTCTCTGGCCAGCTGATCGCCCACACGCTTGTTTCATGGGTTGACTTAGGCATACGGAGTTCATCCCCAGCCTAAGCATACAGAGTTCATTCCCAGTCTAAGATCGAATCGGACTGAGGGTTGCGACACTAGGACCAGCAGTAGGATCGACAGCACGTAGGGGGGACCGGGTCGATCCCTGGGTTGCACATTCTGCCTCTCCAGTCGGCTGAGCAATCGCATCCTCATTTTGTGGGTTGGCTTGGGCATACGGAGTTCATTCCATGTCTAAGCCCCAACCAGATCGAGGGTTGTGGCAGCGGGATCGACAGCACGCAGAGGGGGACTGGGTCGATCCCCGGCTTGCACATTATGCCTCTCCGGTCGGCTCAGCGCCCGCACGCTCGTTTCATGGGTTGACTTAGGCATACGGAGTTCATTCCCAGTCTAAGCATACGGAGTTCATTCCCAGTCTAAGATCAGACTGGCAGTGGGATCGACAGCAGCACACAGAGGGGGACTGGGCCGATCCTCGGCTTGCGTATCCCGCATCTCCAGTCGGTTGAACGCCCACATGCTCATTTCATCGATTGACTTAGGCATACAGAGTTCATTCCCAGTCTAAGCCCTAACCAGACCGAGAGAGCCACAGCAGGATCAACAGCACACAGAGTGGGATCGGGTCGATCCTCGGCTTACGCATTCTAGCTCTCCGACCGACTGAGCACTCGTATGCTCGTTTCATGGGTTGACTTAGGCATACGTAGTGCATTCCCGATGTCGACCAACCAAGGGCCAGAGGCTATCGACGGCATTTGAGGCAACAACCGAGGGGGACCAGCAGCAAGATCCTTGGTCGACTCATGCATCTCACCCCCAGTGGCCGGTTCTGTGCTTACATGCTCGTTTCGGGGGCCGACCTAGGTTTGGCATGTGCCAATAGTGGTTGAGGCAACCGCCCGTACCATGGCCCAGCATTTGTCGATGGTGTTCGATGCAGCTGCTCGTAACAGGGGCTACCTTGTGCTGATGGTGGTCGAGGCGACCGCCCGCACCAGGGCCCAGCTTGTGCCGATGGCGGTCAAGGCAAGTGCCCGTACCAAAGGGCAGACTATGCCGATGATGGTCGATGCATGTGCCATCACCACGCGCCATCATATGCCATTGATGATTGAGGCCTTGGCCGAAGTTCAATTTTGAGCAACGGTGCACTTGCTGGGCTCAAGCATGTGCTGGTGCTACATTTTTTTCGCCCGGGAAACCATCATCGGAGCATCGCCAGAGAACCTAACCGACGGCATTGGGGGTTTCGGTGATTGGGGGGCCAAGGGTGTGCGCACATGATGTGGGATGGGTGCTGGTACTTGGCCCTTATATTGGCCCCCTATCCCTCATCAAACCTCAAGAACTCACACCCCCTTAAAGAGCATTTGAGATTTTATAGGTTTGCTCCCAGTAGCCATTAAAGTGTCTCAAATAGGGACATTTTTTTCAAACGGTCACAAAATCTTCTCCACTTTGAGTTTTTTGCTGAATGTTTTTGTGCGTGCCAACAAAATTACAAGGATCACGTCTACCAAATTTGGGGCCAAAATTCCTTCTAAAAAAATTTAAAAAAATCCCAAACCCTAAAAAGTTTCAAAAATCATGAAAAATTGAAAACGGGTTGTCTTGCCACGAAACTTCACATGAAGGCTTAGGGGACCATTGTATGAATTTACAAGCCATAAAAATGGCATTGGCATGGTAGAAATATGAAGATGTGCCTGAATCCACCTACCACTCGATCGATCAACGGCTTCTGCATCCTACCTCTCTGGCCGACTAAGTGCCCGCACGCTCATTTCATGGGTTGACTTAGGCATACGTAGTGCGCTCCCAGTCTAAGATCGGACCGGACCGAGGGTTGTGGTAGTAGGACCCACAGCGGGATCGGCAGCACGTAGAGGGGATCGGGTCGATCCCTGGCTTGTGCATCCTACCTCTCTGGTCGGCTGAGCGCCCGCACGCTCGTTTCGTGGGTTGACTTAGGCATATGGAGTTCGTCCCCAATCTAAGCATACGGAGTTCATTCCCAGTCTAAGATCAGACCAGACCGAGGGTTGCGGTAGCAGGATAGGCAGCATGCAAGGGGAGATCGGGCCAATCCTCGGCTTGCGTATTCTACCTTTTCGGCCGGCTGAGTGCTCGCACGCTCATTTCGTGGGTTGGAGTTCATTCCATGTCTAAGCCCCAGCCGGACCGAAGGTTGTGGCAGCGGGACCGATAGCACACAGAGGGGGATCGGGCCAATCCTTGGCTTACGCATTATGCCTCTTCGACCGGCTCAGTGCCCGCACGTGAAGTTTCATGGGTTGACTTAGGCATACAGAGTTCATTCCTAGTCTAAGCATACGGAGTTCATTCCCAGTCTAAGATCGGATCGGTAGCAGCATGCTGAGGGGACCGGGTAAATCCTCGACTTACGCATCCTACCTCTTCAGTCGGTTGAGTGCCCGCAGTGGGATTGACAGCACACAGAAGGGACCGGGTCGATCCCCAGCTTACGCATCCTGCCTCTCTGGCCAATTGAGTGCCCGCACGCTCATTTCGTGGGTTGACTTAGGCATACGGAGTTCATTTTCTGTCTAAGCCCCAACTGGATCGAGGGACCCACAGTAGGATTGACAGCACGTAGAGGGGGATCGGGTCAATCCTTGGCTTGCACATTCTGGCTTCCGGTTGGTTGAGCGCGCGTAAGCTCATTTCATGGGTTGACTTAGGCATACGTAGTGCATTCCCGATCTCGACCAACCAAAGGCCAGAAGCTATCGACGGCGTTTGGGGCAATAATCGAGAGGGACCAGCAGTGGGATCCTTGGTTGGCTTGCACATCCTGCCCCCAGCGGTCGGTTCGATGCCCGCATGCTTGTTTCGAGGGTCGACCGGGGCCCGGCATGTGCCAATGGTGGTCGAGGCAACTGCCCGCACCATGGCCCAGCATGTGTCGATGGTGTTTGATGCAACTGCCCGCACCAGGGGCTATCATGTACCAACGGTGGTCGAGGTGACCGCCTACACCAGGGCCCAGCTTGTGCCGATGGCGGTCGAGGCAAGTGCCCGTACCAAAAGGTAGTCTATGCCGATAATGGTCGATGCATGTGCCATCACCATGCACCATCATATGCCATTGATGGTCGGGCCTTGGTCGAAGTTCAATTTTGAGCCACGGTGCACATGCTAGGGTCAGGCATGTGTTGGTGCTACATTTTTTTTGCCCGGGGCACCGTCGTCGAAGCATCACCGGAGAACCTAACTCGCGGCATTGGGGGATCCAGTGATTGGGGGGGCTGAGGGGTATGCGCACATGATGTGCGATGGGTGCTGGTACTTGGCCCTTATATTGGCCCCCTATCCCTCATCAAACCTCGAGAACTTACACTCCCTTAAAGAGCATTTGAGATTTTATAAGTTTGCTCCAAGTAGCCATTAAAGTGCCTCAAATAGGGACATTTTTTTCAAACGATCACAAAATCTTCTCCACATCGAGTTTTTTGCTGAAATTTTTTGTGCGTGCCAACAAAAATACAAGGATCACATCTAACAATTTTGGGGCCAAAAATCCTTCTAAAAAAATTTTAAAAAATCCTGAACCATAAAAAGTTTCAAAAATCATGAAAAATTGAAAACGGGTCGTCTTGCCACGAAACTTCACATGAAGGCTTAGGGGACCATTGTATGAATTTACAAGCCATAAAAATGGCATTGGCATGGCAGAAATATGAAGATGTGCCTGAACCCACCTACCACTCGATCGATCCACGGCTTGCGCATCCCGCCTCTCCGACCGACTAAGTTCCCGCATGCTTGTTTAATGGGTTGACTTAGGCATACGTAGTGCGCTCCCAGTGTAAGATCAGACCAGACCGAGGGTTACGGTAGTAGGACCCATAGTTGGATCGATAGCACACAGAGGGGATCGGGTCGATCCCGTCTTGCGCATCCTGCCTCTCTGGCCGACTGAGCGCCCGCACGCTCGTTTCGTGGGTTGACTTAGGCATACGGGGTTCATCCCCAGTCTAAGTATACGGAGTTCATTCCCAGTCTAAGATCAGACTGGATTAACGATTGCGATAGTAGGACCAGCAACAGGATTGATAGCATGCAAGGGGGACCGGGCCGATCCTCGGCTTGCACATTCTGCCTCTTCGGCTGGCTGAGCGCCCGTACGCTCATTTCATGGGTTGGCTTAGGCATACGGAGTTCATTCCACGTCTAAGCCCCAGCAGGACTGAGGGTTGTGGTAGTGGGATCGACAACACATAGAGGAGGACCGGTCTGATCCTCGGCTTACGCATTATGCCTCTCTAGCCGGCTCAACGCCCGCACGCTTTTTTTGTGGGTTGACTTAGGCATACGGAGTTCATTCCCAGTCTAAGCATACGGAGTTCATTCCCAATCTAAGATCGGACTGACAGTGGGATCAACAGCAGCACGTAGAGAGGGATCAGGTCGATCCTTGGCTTACGCATCCTACCTCTCTGGTCGGCTGAGCCTCAACATGCTCGTTTCACGGGTTGACTTAGGCATGCAGAGTTCATTACTGGTCTAAGCCCCAATCGGACCGAGGGACCAGCAGCGGGATCGACAGCACGTAGAGAGGGATCGGGCTGATCCTTGGCTTGCACATTCTGGCTCTCCGGCCAGCTGAGTGTCCTACGCTCATTTCATGGGTTAACTTAGGCATACGTAGTGCATTCGCGATCTCGACCAACCAAGGGCCAGAGACTATTGACGGCGTTTAGGGCAACAATCGAGGGGGACAAGCAACGGGATCCTTGCTTAGCTCGCTCATCCTGCCTCCAGCGGTCGGTTCGATGCCCGCATGCTCATTTTAGGGGTCGACCGGGGCTTGGCATGTGCCGATGGTGGTCGAGGCAACTGCCCGCACCATGGCCCAGCATGTGCCGATGCTGTTCGATGCAACCGCCCGTACCAGGGGCCATCTTGTGCCGATGATGGTCGAGGCAATCGCCCACACCAAGGGTCAGCATGTGCCAATGGTGATCAAGGCAACCGCTCACACCAGGGCGTAGCTTGTGCCGATGGCGGTCGAGGTAAGTACCCGTACCAAAGGGCAGCCTGTGCCGATGATGGTCGATGCATGTGCCATCACCATGTGCCATCATGTGCCATTGATGGTCGAGGCCTTGGCTGAAGTTCAATTTTGAGCCACGGTGCACATGCTGGGCTCGGGCATGTGCTGGTGCCACATTTTTTTCCCCCGAGGCACCATCACCGGAGCATCGTCGGAGAACCTAACCGGCGACATTGAGGGTTTCGGTGATTGGAAGGGCCGAGGGGTGTGCGCACATGATGTGCGATGGGTGCTGGTACTTGGCCCTTATATTGGCCCCCTATCCCTCATCAAACCTCAAGAACTTACACTCCTTTAAAGAGCATTTGAAATTTTATAAGTTTGCTCCCAGTAGCCATTAAAGTGTCTGAAATAGGGACATTTTTTTCAAACGATCACAAAATCTTCTCCACATCGAGTTTTTTGCTGAATTTTTTTGTGCGTGCCAACAAAAATACAAGGATCATGTCTAACAATTGTGGGGCCAAAAATCCTTCTAAAAAATTTTTTAAAAATCTTGAACCATAAAAAGTTTCGAAAATCATGAAAAATTGAAAACGGGTCGTCTTGCCACGAAACTTCACATGAAGGCTTAGGGGACCATTGTATGAATTTACAAGCCATAAAAATGGCATTAGCATGGTAGAAATATGAAGATGTGCCTGAACCCACCTACCACTCGATCGATCCACGGCTTGCGCATCCCGTCTCTCCGGCCGACTAAGTGCCCGCACGCTTTTTTAATGGGTTGACTTAGGCATACGTAGTGTGCTCCCAGTCTAAGATCAGACCAGATCGAGGGTTACGGTAGTAGGACCCGTAGTGGGATCGATAGCACACAGAGGGGATCAGGTCGATCCCCGTCTTGCGCATCCTGCCTCTCTGGCCGACGTAGCGCCCGCACGCTCGTTTCATGGGTTGACTTAGGCATACGGAGTTCATCCCCAGTCTAAGCATACGGAGTTCGTTCCCAGTCTAAGATCAGACCGGATTGACGGTTGCGATAGTAGGACCAGCAACAGGATTGATAGCATGCAGGGGGGACTGGGCCGATCCTTGGCTTGCACATTCTGCCTCTCCGACTGGCTGACTGCCCGTACGCTCATTTTATGGGTTGGCTTAGGCATACGGAGTTCATTCCACGTCTAAGCCCTAGCAGGACTGAGGGTTGTGGTAGCAGGACCGACAGCACATAGAGGAGGACCGATCTGATCCTCGGCTTACGCATTATGCCGCTCTAGCCGGCTCAGCGCCCGCACGCTCATTTCGTGGGTTGACTTAGGCATACGGAGTTCATTCCCAGTCTAAGCATACGGAGTTCATTCCTAATCTAAGATCGGACCGACAGCGGGATCAGCAGCAGCACACAGAGAGGGATCAGGCCGATCCTCAGCTTACGCATCCTACCTCTCTGGTCGACTGAGCCCCCACACGCTCGTTTCATGGGTTGACTTAGGCATGCAGAGTTCTTTGCTGGTCTAAGCCCCAATCTGACCGAGGGACCAGCAGGGGGTTCAGTAGCACACAAAGAGGGATTAGGCTGATCCTTGGCTTGCGCATTCTGGCTCTCCGACCAGCTGAGTGTTCGCACGCTCCTTTCATGGGTTAACTTAGGCATACATAGTGCATTCACGGTCTCGACCAACCAAGGGCCAGAGACTATTGACGGCATTTAGGGTAACAACCGAGGGGGACAAGCAACGGGATCCTTGGTTGGCTCGCGCATCCTGCCCCCAGCGGTCGGTTCGGTGCCCACATGCTCATTTTAGGGGTCGATCGGGGCATGGCATGTGCCGATGGTGGTCAAGGCAACCGCCCGCACCATGGCCCAGCATGTGCCGATGGTGTTCGATGCAATCGCTCGCACCAGGGGCCATCTTGTGTCGATGGTGGTCGAGGCAATCGCCCACACCAAGGGTCAACATGTGCCAATGGTGATCAAGGCAACTACTCGCACTAGGGCCCAGCTTGTGCCGATGGCGGTCGAGGTAAGTGCCCGTACCAAAGGGCAGCCTGTGCTGATGATGGTCGATGCATGTGCCATCACCATGCGCCATCATGTGCCATTGATGGTCGAGGCCTTGGCTGAAGTTCAATTTTGAGCCACGGTGCACATGCTGGGATCGGGCATGTGCTGGTGCCACATTTTTCTTGCCCGAGGCACCATCGTCGGAGCATCGTCGAAGAACCTAACCGGCGACATTGAGGGTTTCAACGATTGGAAGGGCCGAGGGGTGTGCGCACACGATGTGCGATGGGTGCTGGTACTTGGCCCTTTTATTGGCCCCCTATCCCTCATCAAACCTCAAGAACTTACACCCCCTTAAAGAGCATTTGAAATTTTATAAGTTTGCTCCCAGTAGCCATTAAAGTGTCTAAAATAGGGACATTTTTTTCAAACGATCACAAAATCTTCTCCACATCGAGTTTTTTGCTAAATTTTTTGTGCATGCCAACAAAAATACAAGGATCATGTCTAACAATTTTGGGGCCAAAAACCCTTCTAAAAAAATTTTAAAAAATCCTGAACCATAAAAAGTTTCAAAAATCATGAAAAATTGAAAACGGGCCGTCTTACCATGAAACTTCACATGAAGGCTTAGGGGACCATTGTATGAATTTATAAGCCATAAAAATGGCATTGGCATAGCAGAAATATGAAGATGTGCCTAAACCCACCTACCACTCGATCGATCCACGGCTTGCGCATCCCGCCTCTCCGGCCGACTAAGTGCCTGCACGCTTGTTTAATGGGTTGACTTAGGCATACGTAGTGTGCTCCCAGTCTAAGATCAAACCAGACCGAGGGTTGCGATAGTAGGACCCGTAGTGGGATCGATAGCACACAGAAGGGATAGGGTCGATCCCCGTCTTGCACATCCTGCCTCTCTGGCCGGCGGAGCGTCCGCATGCTCATTTCATGGGTTAACTTAGGCATACAGAGTTCATCCCCAGTCTAAGCATACGGAGTTCATTCCCAGTCTAAGATCGAACCGGACTGAGGGTTGCGATAGTAGGACCTGCAACAGGATTGATAGCATGCAGGGAGGGATCGGGTCGATCCTCGGCTTGCGCATTCTGCCTCTCCGGATGGCTGAACGCCCGTACGCTCGTTTCGTGGGTTGGCTTAGGCATACGAAGTTCATTCCATGTCTAAGCCCCAGTAGGACTGAGGGTTGTGGTAGCAGGATCGACAGCACACAGAGGAGGACTGGTCTGATCCCCGTCTTGTGCATTATTCCTCTCTAGCCGGCTCAGTGCCCGTACGCTCGTTTCGTGGGTGGACTTACGCATACGGAGTTCATTCCCAATCTAAGCCTACGGAGTTCATTCCCAATCTAAGATCAGACCGACAGCGGGATCAGTAGTAGCACGCAGAGGGGGATCAGGCCGATCCTCAGCTTACGCATCCTCGATGATGGTCGAGGCAACCGCCCTCACCATGGCCCACCATGTGTCGGTGGTGTTTGATGCAACCGCCCGCCTCAAGGGCCATCTTGTGGCGATGGTGGTCGAGGCAATCGCCCGCACCAAGGGTCGGCATGTGCCGATGGTGATTAAGGCAACCGCTCGCACCAGGGCCCAGCTTGTGCCGATGGCAGTCGAGGCAAGTGCCCGTACCAAAAGGCAGTCTGTGTCGATGATGGTCGATGCATGTGCCATCACCATGCACCATCATATGCCATTGATGGTCGAGGTCTTGGTCGAAGTTGAATTTTGAGCCACGGTGCACATGCTAGGGTCAGGCATGTGTTGGTGCTACATTTTTTTTGCTCGGGGCACCATCGTCGGAGCATCACCGGAGAATCTAACTCGCGGCATTGGGGGATCCAGTGATTGGGGGGGCTGAGGGGTGTGCGCACATGATGTGCGATGGGTGCTGGTACTTGGCCCTTATATTGGCCCCCTATCCCTCATCAAACCTCGAGAACTTACACTCCCTTAAAGAGCATTTGAGATTTTATAGGTTTGCTCCCAGTAGCCATTAAAGTGTATGGAATGGGGACATTTTTTTCAAACGGTCACAAAATCTTCCCCACTTCGAGTTTTTAGGTGAATTTTTTATGCATGCCAACAAAAATACAAGGATCACGTCTACCAAATTTGGGGCCAAAACTCTTTCTAAAAAAATTTTAAAAAATCCCGAACCATAAAAAGTTTTGAAAATCGTGAAAAATAGAAAACAGGTCGTCTTGCCACGAAACTTCACATGAAGGCTTAGGGGACCATTGTATGAATTTACAAGCCACCAAAATGGCATTAGCATGACAAAAATATAAAGATGTGCCTGAACCCACCTACCACTCGATCGATCAACGGCTTGCACATCCCGCCTCTCCGACCCGTTAAGTGCCCGCATGCTCGTTTCATGGGTTGACTTAGGCATATGTAGTGCGTTGCTAGTCTAAGATTGGATCGGACCAAGGGTTGCGGCAGTAGGACCTTAAACGGGATCGGCAGCATGTAGAGGGGACCAAGTCGATCCCTGGCTTTTGCATCCTGCCTCTCTGGTCGGTTGATCACCCGTACTCTCGTTTCGTGGGTTGACTTAGGCATACGGAGTTCATCCCCAATCTAAGCATACATAGTTCATTCCCAGTCTAAGATCGGACTGGATCGAGGGTTGCGGTAGCAAGACCAACAGTAGGATTGGCAGCACGTAAGAGGGGACCGGGCCAGTCCCCGGCTTGCACATTCTACCTCTCTGACAGGTTGAGCGACTACACGCTCGTTTTATGGGTTGGCTGAGGCATACGGAGTTCATTCCATGTCTAAGCCCCAATCGGATCGAGGGTTATGGTAGCGCGACTGACAGCACGCAGAGGGGGACCGGGTCGATCCTCGGCTTACGTATTATGCCTTTCTGGGTGCTCAGTGCCCGCATGCTCATTTTGTGGGTTGACTTAGGCATACAGAATTCATTCCCAGTCTAAGCATATGGAGTTCATTCCCAATCTAAGATTAGACCGATAGCGGGATCGATAGCAACACACGGAGGGGGATTGGGCCGATCTTCGACTTGCGCATCCTACCTCTTCGACCGGTTGAGCCCTCGCACGCTCATTTCATGGGTTGATTTAGGCATATCGAGTTCATTCTCGATCTAAGCCCCAACCAGATCGAGGGACCTGCAGTTGGATCGATAGCACGTAGAGGGGGACCGAGCCGATCCTCAGCTTGTGAATTCTGGCTCTCTGGCCAGTTAAGCACCTGCACGCTTGTTTCATGGGTTGACTTAGACATACGTAGAGCATTCTCGGTCTCGACCAACCAAGGGCTAGAGGCTATCGATGGCGTTTGAGGAAACAACTGAGGGGGACCAGTAGCGGGATCCTCGGTCTGCTCGCGTATCCCGCCCCCAGTGGTCGGTTCGGTGCCTGCACGCTCATTTTGACGACTGACCGGGGCTCGGCATGTGTCGATGGTGGCTGAGACAACTGCCCGTGCCACGGCCCAGCATGTGCCGATGGTGTTCGATCCAACCCCCCGCACCAGGGGCCATCTTATGCTGATGGTGGTTGAGGCAACCGCCCGCACCAAGGGCCGACATGTGTCGATGGTGATCGAGGTAATCGCCTGCACCAGGGCCCAGCTTCTGCCAATGGCGGTCGAGGCAAGTGCCCATACCAAAGGGCAGCCTGTGCCAATGATGGTCGATGCCTGTGCCATCACCATGCGCCATCATGTGCCATTCATGGTCGAGGCCTTGGCCGAGGTTTGATTTTTAGCCACGGTGCACATGCTGGGCTCAGGCATGTGCTGGTGCCACATTTTTTTCACCCGAGGCACAATCACTGGAGAACCTAACAGGCAGCTTTAGGGGTTTTGACAATTGGGGGTCGAGGGTGTGCGCACATGATGTGCGATGGGTACTGGTACTTGGCCCTTATATTGGCCCCCTATCCCTCCTCAAACCTCGAGAACTCACATCCCCTTAAAGAGCATTTGAGATTTTATAGGTTTGCTCCCAGTAGCCATTAAAGTTTTTGAAATGGGGACATTTTTTTCTTTTTAGCTGAATTTTTTTGTGCATGCCAACAAAAATACAAGGATCACGTCTACCAAATTTGGGGCGAAAACTCCTTCTAAAAAAATTTTAAAAAATCTCGAACCGTAAAAAGTTTTGAAAATCACACGCTCGTTTTGGGGGCCGATTTGTGGTTCGGCATGTGCCGATGGTGGTCGAGGCAACCACCCGCACCACGGCCCAGCATGTGTCGATGGTGTTCGATGCAACCGCCCGTACCAGTTGTGTCGATGGTGGTCGAGGCAATCGTTCGCACCCGGTTCCAGCTTGTGCCAATGGCAATTGGGGCAAGTGCCCGTAAAAAGTTTCAAAAATCGTGAAAAATAGAAAGCGGGTCATCTTGCCATGAAACTTCACATGAAGGCTTAGGGAACCATTATATGAATTTACAAGCCATAAAAATGGCATTGGCATGGTAGAAATATGAAGATGTACCTGAACCCACCTACCACTCGATCGATCCACGGCTTGCACATCTCGCCTTTCCAGCTGGCTAAGTGCCCGCACGCTCGTTTCATGGGTTGACTTAGGCATATGTAGTGTGCTCGCAGTCTAAGATCATATCGGACTGAGGGTTGTGGTAGTAGGACTAGTAGCAGGATCGGCAGCACGCAGGGGGGATCGGGTCGATCCCCAGCTTGCACATTCTGCCTCTCCGACCGACTGAGCGCCCGCACGCTCGTTTCATGGGTTGGCTTAGGCATACGGAGTTCATTCCATGTCTAAGCCCCAGCCGGACCGAGGGGTGTGGCAGCAGGATTGACAGCACGTGGAGGGGGATCGAACCGATCCCCGGCTTACGCATTATGCCTTTCCGGCCTGCTCAGTGCCCGCACGCTCATTTCATGGGTTGACTTAGGAATACGAAGTTCATTCCTAGTCTAAGCATACGGAGTTCATTCCCAATCTAAGATCGGACCGGCAGCGAGATCAGGAGCTGCACGTAGAGGGGGACCGGGCTGATCCTCGGCTTATGCATCCTGCCTCTCCGGGCGACTGAGCGCCCGCACACTCATTTCGTGGGTTGACTTAGGCATATGGAGTTCATTCTCGGTCTAAGCCCCAACCAGACCGAGGGACCCGCAGGTGGATCGGTAGCACGTAAAGGGGGATCGGGTTGATCCTCGGCTTGCGCATTCTGGCTCTCTGGCCGACTGAGCACCCGTACGCTCATTTCATGGGTTACCTTAGGCATACAAAGTGCATTCCTAGTCTCAACCAACCAAGGGCCAGAGGCTATCGACGGTGTTTGGGGCAACAACTGAGGGGGACCAGCAGCAAGATCCTTAGTCAGCTTGCGCATCCCATCCCCAACGATCGGTTCGATGCCCGCACGCTCATTTCGAGGGCCGATCGGGGCTTGGCATGTGTCAATGGTGGTCGAGGCAACCACCCGCACACGGCCCAGCATTTGTCGATGGTGTTCGATGCAACCGCCTGCACTAGCGGCCATCTTGTGCTGATGGTGGTCGAGGCAACTGCCTGCACTAGGGCCCAGCTTGTGTCGATGGCGGTCGAGGCCAGCGCTCGTAAAAAGTTTCAAAAATTTTGAAAATTAGAAAATGGGTCGTCTTGCCACGAAACTTCACATGAAGGCTTAGGGGACCATTGTATGAATTTACAAGCCATAAAAATGGCATTGCCATGGCAGAAATATGAAGATGTGCCTGAACCCACCTTCCACTCGATCGATCCATGGCTTGCGCATCCCGCCTCTCCGGTCGGCTAAGCGCTTGCACGCTCGTTTCGTGGGTTGACTTAGGCATACGTAGTGTGCTCCCAGTCTAAGATCAGACTGGATCAAGGGTTGAGGTAGTAGGACCCGCAGTGGGATCGACAGCATGCAGAGGGGATCGGGTCAATCCCCGACTTGCACATCCTCCCTCTCTGGCCAACTGAGTGCCCACACGCTCGTTTAATGGGTTGACTTAGGCATACGGAGTTCATCCCCACTCTAAGCATACGGAGTTCATTCCCAATCTAAGATTGAACCGAATCAAGGGTTACGGCAGTAGGATCAATAGCATTCAGGGGGGACCAAGCCGATCCCTGGCTTACGCATTCTACCTCTCCGACCGGCTAAGTGCCCGCACACTCATTTTTTGGGTTGGCTTAGGCATAAGGAGTTCATTCCATGTCTAAGCCCTAGCCAAACCGAGGGTTGTGGCAGCAGGACCGGTAGCATGCAGAGGGAGATCAGGTCGATCCCTGACTTACACATTATGCCTTTCCGGTTAGCCCAGTGTCCATATGCTCATTTCGTGGTTTGACTTAGGCATACGGAGTTCATTCGTAGTCTAAGCATAAGAAGTTCATTCCCAGTCTAAGATCGGACCGGCAGCAGCATGCAGATGGGGATCGGGCCAATCCTCAATTTTCACATCCTACCTCTTTGGTCGGTTAAGTGCCTGTACGCTCGTTTCGTGGGTTGACTTAGGCATACGAAGTTCATTCCTGATCTAAGCCCTAACTGGATCGAGGGTCCCGCAGTGGGATCGACAACACACAGAGAGGGATCGGGTCAATCCTCGGCATGCACATTCTGGCTCTCCAACCAGCTGAACGTGCATACACTCGTTTCATGGGTTGACTTAGGCATACATAGTACTTTCTCGGTCTCGACCAACCAAGGGCCAGAAGCTATCGACGGGGTTTAGGGCAATAATCGAGGGGGACCAGCAACGGGATCCTTGGTCGGCTCGTGCATCCCACCCCGAGCGGTCAGTTCGATGCCTACATGCTCATTTTGAGGGTTGATCGGGGCTCGACATGGGTCGATGGTGGTCAAGGCAACCGCCTGCACCACGGCCCAGCATGTGCCGATGGTGTTCGATGTAACGCTCGCACCAAAGGCCATCTTGTGCTAATGGTGGTCGAGGTAATCGCCTGCACCAAGGGCTAGCATGTGCCGATGGTGATCGAGGCAACTGCTTGTACCAGGGCCCGATCCAGCCGATGGAGTTCGAGGCAAGTGCCTGTACCAAAGGGCAGCCTGTGCCGATGATGGTCGATGCATGTGCCATCACTATACGCCATCATGTGCCATTGATGGTTGAGGCCTTGGTCGAAGTTCAATTTTGAGCCACAGTGTACATGCTGGGCTCAGATATGTGCTGGTGTCACATTTTTTTCGCTCGGGGCACCATTGTCGAAGCATCGACGGAGCATCGCTGGAGAACCTAACCGACGATATTAGGGGTTCTGACGATTGGGGGGGCCGAGGGGTGTGCGTACATGATGTGAGATGGGTGCTGGTACTTGGCCCTTATATTGCCCCCCTATCCCTCATCAAACCTTAAGAACTCATACCCCCTTAAAGAGCATTTGAGATGTTATAAGTTTGCTCCCAGTAGCCATTAAAGTGTCAGAAATAGGGACATTTTTTTAAAACGGTCACAACATCTTCTCCACTTCGAGTTTTTAGCTGAATGTTTTTGTGTGAGCCAACAAAAATACAAGGATCATGTCTACCAAATTTGGGGCCAAAACTCTTAAGAAAATTTTAAAAAATCTCAAACCGTAAAAAGTTTCAAAAATCGTGAAAAATAGAAAACGGGTCGTCTTGTCATGAAACTTCACATGAAGGCTTAGGGGACCATTGTATGAATTTACAAGCCATAAAAATGGCATTGGCAAGGAAAAAATATGAAGATGTGCCTGAACCCACCTACCACTCGATCGATCCACGGCTTGCACATCCCGCCTCTCCAACCGATTAAGTGCACGCACACTCGTTTTATGGGTTGACTTAGGCATACGTAGTGAGCTCTCAGTCTAAGATTGGACCAGACTGAGGGTTGTGGTAGCAGGACCCGCAGTGGGATCGATAGCACGCAGAGTGGATCGGGTCGATCCCCAACTTACGCATCCCACCTCTCTGGCATGCTGAGCGACCGCTCACTCGTTTTATAGGTTGACTTAGACATACGGAGTTCATCTCCAGTCTAAGCATATGGAGTTCACTCCCAGTCTAAGATCGGACCGGACCAAAGGTTGCGATAGCAGGACCAGCAGCAAGATCGATAGCACGCAGGAGGGATCAGGTCGATCCTCAGCTTGCCCATTCTGCCTCTCCGGCCGACTGAGCCCCCTCACGCTCGTTTCGTGGGTTAGCTTAGGCATACAGAGTTCATTCCATGTCTAAGCCCTAGTCAAAACGAGGGTTGTGGCAGTGGGACTAGCAGCACGCAGAGGGGCACCGGGCCGATCCCCGGTGTCATGAGCCAACCTTTTATAGGGCCATAACCAAGACTTAGGTTGCCATGAGCCACCCATGTATAGAGCCATGGCTAGGTAGATCCCTTGTGCTAGGAAAAGTGTCCCCATTTCAAACATTGTAATGGTTACTGGTAGCATAGCTCTAAAATCTCCAAGGCCCTTTAGGGGGGTGAGCCGACAGTGTAGTGTTGGGCTATCTCACTAGTTGCTATGCGAGCTTAGGCCACCCACCAAGGGCTGCCCCTCTGGCCCTAGTGATGGTGGGAGGTCCCGATGTATGATTCCCATTTATAATAAAACTCACCCTGATTGAATGTCCCGATTGTTGCCTCGATGTGTTTTTTTTTTCTCGATGCGAATATGCCTTCTTGTGTGTGTGCATGAGATTGATCTCAATATATTGTGTCTTATTGTGAATGCTTGGGACTAACCATGGCTTATGGTTATTTGTTCAGATATCAATCTATTGAAGGCTGACTTGGTTAGGAGCGGCCATTCAAGTGCCACACGGTCTATTGCTTGTTGAGAGAAAGCTTAGTCCGTGACACGTGGTATCAGAGCACAGTTAAGAAGTGCTAGAAAAATGGATGAGATGGCCACAAATGGTGGACCGAATCATCAATAGAGAATTGAGGAACTTGAGGCCACGGTGGCCGTAATGAAAATTCATATGGCGACTAAAGACCGAGTGAGGGAGATCGAGACAACCCAGCGAGAGTTGTCCGATACTCTCCACAATGTGAGCGAAGAGACTAGAGATGCCTTGAACATTGTCCAAAAGGAGTTTGAGGAGCTTAGAGCACAGGTGAGCATTCTACAAATGGCTGTGGCCAGATCGGGTTTGAGCTCGATGGAAAGGGGAAAAATGCCCAAGGTGCTGGAGCCTCGATGCTATGAGGGGGCAAGGGATGCTAAGGAACTTGAAAATTTCTTGTTTGACATAGAGCAGTACTTTCAAGCTGTACACACAAATTCAGAGGAAGATAAGGTGACAATGGCATCGATGTACCTTGCAGGGGATGCCAAGCTGTGGCAACCCCCCAAGTTTGTTGATGACGAGTGCCCGATTAAAACTTGGACGGATCTGAAGTGAGAATTGAAAAACCAGTTTTTCCCTGAGAATGTGGAGTATATGGCTCGAAGGAGACTTCGAGAGTTGGTGCAAACAGGAACGGTGTAAGAGTTTGTAAGGAGCTTTTCTACCCTGATGTTGGATATTCGAGACATGTTCGAAAAGGATAAGATGTTTTATTTTCTTGAGGGCCTCAAGCCTTGGGTGACGATAGAACTATAAAGGCAGAAAGTGCAAGACGTGGCCACGGCCATGGCTGCAGCTGAACGTCTTCACAATTACAATGATGGCTCCTCAAAATGGAAAAATCCTCCATTAGCTGGCAGTAGCTTTAACTTTAGGAGTGGGAGAAAGATGACTAGGTTGGATTGACCCTTTAGTGAGAGATCAGACAGGAGGTCCTTTGGTCGAGATAGCGCCCAACCCAAGACAAGCAACACAGGGATTTTCAAGCCTAGGCAACCGTTAGCTTGCTTTCTTTGCAAGAGGCCGCATCGTGTGGCTGAATGCCTGCACAAGGGAGCCCTTAATGCCTTAAGGACCTCATCTTAAGAGTCCACAAAAGTGCCAGAGAGCGTTGAAGAAGCTGAAGAGGAGCCTGCCAGGATAGGTTCAATAAGGTTACTTAATGCCCTCCGCACCCAATTGAACACTATAAAGAAAGAGCAGAGTAGAGGCTTGATGTATGTGAACTTGATGATCAATGAGAAAGCCACCAAGGCCATGGTGGATACGAGTGCAACCGACACTTTCATCACACCAGAAGAAGCAAAAAGGTGTGGTCTTCAGATTAGTAAAGACTGTGGATGAATGAAGGCAGTCAATTAGCCAGCCTTTGCGATCAATGGAAGCTCCAAGAGTGTGACAACCCGATTGGGGCCATGGGAAGGGAAGGTAAACTTTACAGTTTCCCCTATGGATGACTTTGATGTTGTTCTCAGATTAGACTTCATGATGTTAGCTCAGGTCATCCCTATCCCCGCTGCTAGCTGCTTGTTGTTCTTAGGGGAACACCCATGTGTGGTGCCAACCAACATCTTACCAAAGAGTACGAAGAAAATGATTTCTGCTTTGCAGTTCAAGAAAGGGGTAAAGAGAAGGGAACCCTCCTTTGTGGTGATGCCGATTTACAAAGAAGGGTCAGAAGTAGAACCAATACCTGATGGTGTGGAAAAAGTGTTGAAAGAATTCGAAGAGGTGATGCTAGAGATGTTGCCTAAGGTTTTACCCCCTCGACGAGCAGTGGACCATGAAATTGAGCTCCTCTTAAGAGTGAAACCCCCTGCTAGAGCTCCCTACAGCATGGCCCCACCAGAGTTAGTCGAACTAAGAAAGTAGTTAGATGAGCTGCTACAAGCCGAGTTCATCAGACCATCAAAGGCTCCTTTTGGAGCGCCGATGCTATTTCAAAAGAAGCATTATGGAAGTTTACGATTATGTGTTGACTATAGGGCCCTGAACAAAGTCATCGTAAGAAACAAATATCCCATTCCCCTTATAACAGACTTGTTTGATCAATTGAGCCGGGCTAAGTACTTCTCCAAATTGGACCTGAAATCTAGCTACCATCAAGTCAGAATCGCTGAGAGAGATGAGCCAAAGACCACTTGTGTGACACGGTATGGTGCGTTTGAATTTCTTGTTATGCCCTTTCGACTGACCAATGCTCCTGCCACATTTTGTACATTGATGAATCAGGTGTTCCATGACTACCTAGACAAATTTATAGTCATCTATTTAGACGATATAGTGGTATATAGCTCCACCTTGGAAGAACATCAAGAGCACCTGCGCCAGGTACTTTAAAGATTATAGGACCACCAGTTATACGTAAAAAAGGAGAAGTGTGCATTTGCTCAGACCCAAATCTATTTTCTCGATCACATTATCGAACGTGGCCACATTTGAATGGACATAGAAAAGGTTAGGGCCATCAAGGAGTGGACAACACCGAAGAACGTTAGTGAACTCCGCTCATTTTTGGGACTAGCCAATTATTATAGAAGGTTTATGGAAGGGTACTCTCGTAAGACCACGGCCCTCACGGAGCTATTGAAGAAGAAGCGTAAATGGTGTTGGATGAGTGAGTGCCAAGAGGCCTTTGAGGGATTGAAGGATGCTATTATGAAGGATCCCATCTTAGCTCTCCCTGATATTGAAAAGCCCTTCAAAGTTCAGATAGATGCATCTGATTTTGCTATTGGAGGAGTGCTTTTACAACAACATCACCCGGTAGCATTTGAAAGTAGGAAGCTAAGTGAAGCTGAAAGGAAATATACGGCCCAGGAAAAAGAACTCCTGGTGGTGGTTCACTGCTTGAAGGCTTGGCAACATTACTTGTTGGGTTCACACTTTGTCGTGAAGACAGACAATACGGCCATTAGCCATTTTATCACCCAACCCAGGCTTAAGGCTAAACAAGCTAGGTGGCATGAATTTTTAGTGAAATTCGACTTTTATTTGGAGCACACCGCTGGAAAAACCAATCAAGTGGCCGATGCATTGAGCAGGCGAGTAGATTTAGTGGCCCTTAGAAGAATTGCCCCAATGGCGGCTAGCAGAGCCATTATAGACATTCACAAGTTGATTGGAGATCACTTAGGGAAGGACCCGTAAGCTTGTGCCATCCTGAAGCTAGTGGAAGAAGGGAAGTCCAAGTACTTCTGGCAAGAAAATGGGGTCTTATGGACCAAGGGGCCTCAAGTGTTTGTGCCAAGAGTAGAAGGTCTGAGACAGATGCTAATGAGGGAATGTCATGACATACCATGGGCGGGACAACCAGGTTGGCAACGCACTTTGGCGTTATTGAAACAGGGATATTATTGGCCTCACATGGGACAAGATGTGATGGACTATACGAAGACTTGCCTCATTTGCCAACAAGACAAGGTTGAAAGGAAGAAACCTGCAGGCATGCTTGAACCACTACCAGTACCCACCAGACAGTGGGAAAGCATGTCCCTCGATTTCATTTCGAGCCTACCCAAGGTTGGTGACCTTGGAGCTATTTTGGTGGTGATTGACCGGTTCTCTAAGTAAGCCACATTCATTCTCGCGCACAAGTATTGCACTGCAGAAGACACAGCTCGACTATTGTTCAAACATGTGGTCAAATACTGGGGCCTCCCTCAAAACATTGTCAGCGATCGAGATCCGAGATTCACAAGGTCTTTTTGGAAAGAACTTTTCAAGATATTGGGGTCCCAACTCAACATCTCCTCAAGCTATCACCCTCAAACCGATGGTCAAATGGAATAGTTCAATAGATTATTAGAGGAATACTTGAGGCATTTTGCTCAAGCCAATCAGAAAGACTGGCCTTCATTATTGGACGTGGCTCAACTCTGCTTCAATTCCAACAAAAGCTCTTCCACTAATAAGAGCCCCTTTGAGGTGGTCACCGGACAATTACCAAGGCTACCCATATTTCTTTAGAATAATATGGAGGAAAGAATCTGAGAGCCTTCAATCTCAGCAAAGAGTGGAAGCAAAACACAGAGATTGCGTAAGCCTACCTGGAGAAAGCATCAAAGAGGATGAAGAAATGGGCAGACAAGGGTCGTAGAGCTCAACATTTTCAAGTTGGTGATTTGGTTCTCGTCTGACTAGTTCCTGAACAAACCAGGTTCTTGAGAAAGAGAGATTGTAGACTGGTGCAAAAATATGAAGGGCCAGTAAGGGTCATTTCCAAGGTAGGGAATGCTTCTTACAAAATCGACCCACCAAAGTGGATGAAGGTGCACCCATATTTCATGTGAGCAACGTGAAAACCTTTCAATGCATATCCTATAGATGCTAGCTGAAGGGAGCCAACCAGAGCCGCCATCACCATGAAGCCACCCTCAAAGTGTCGAGTCAAAAAGATCTTAGCTGATAAGGAAACCAAGATATCTCGAAGACTAGTTCGAGAGTACTTAGTGAAGTGGGAGGGATTAGGACTAGAAGAAACCAGCTGGGAGAGAGAACACAACCTCTAGAGATTTCAAAGGAAGATCGAAGAATTTTAAGCCAGCAAGTCGACGAGGACGTTGATAGAATAGGTGGGGGGAGGATGTCATGAGCCAACCTTGTATAGGGCCATGACCAGGACTTAGGTTGCCATGAGCCACCCATGTATAAGGCCATGGTCGGGTAGATCCCTTGTGCTAGGAAAAATGTCCCCATTTCAAACATTGTAATGGTTATTGGTAGCATAGCTCTAAAATCTCTAAAGCTCTTTAGGGGGTGAGCCGGCAGCGTAGTGTTGGGCTGTCTCACCGGTTGCTATGCGAGATTAGGCCACCCACCAAGGGCTGCCCCCTAGCCCTAGTGATGGTGGGAGGTCCCGATGTATGATTCCTGTTTATAATAAAACTCACCCTGATTGAATGTCCTGATTGTTGCCTCGATGTGTTTTTCTTTTTCTCGATGCGAATATGCCTTCTTGTGTGTGTGCTTGAGATTGATCTCAATATATTGTGTCTTATTGTGAATGCTTGGGACTAACCATGGCTTATGGTTATTTGTTCAAATATCGATCTATTGAAGGTTGACTTGGTTGGGAGCGCCCATACAAGTGCCGCACGGTCTATTGCTTGTTGAGAGAAAGCTTAGTCCGTGACACCCGGCTTGCCCATTCTGCCTTTTCGATCGGTTGAGCCCCCTCACGCTCATTTAATAGGTTGGCTTAGGCATACGGAGTTCATTCCAGGTCTAAGCCCCAGTTGGAATGAGGGTTATGGCAGCGGGACCAGCAGCAAGCAGAGGGGGACCGAGTCGATCTCCGACCTGCTCAGTGCCCGTATGCTCGTTTTGTGGGTTGACTTAGGCATACAGAGTTCATTCCCAGTCTAAGCATACGGAGTTCATTTCCAGTCTAAGATCGGATCGGTAGTACCACGCAGAGGGGGATCGGGCCGATCTTCTACTTACTTATCCTGCTTCTCCGGCCAGCTGAATGCCCGCACACTTGTTTCGTGGGTTGACTTAGGCATACAGAGTTCATTCCTGGTCTAAGCCCCAATTGGAACGAAGGACCCACAGCGGGATCGGTAGCACGCAGAAGGGGACCGAGCCGATCCTTGACTTACGCATTCTGGCTCTCCGGCCGACTGAGTGCTCGTACTTTCATTTCATTGGTTGACTTAGGCATACGCAGTGCTTTCCCGGCCTAGACCAATCAAGGGCTAGAGGCTATCGATGGTATTTGGGGCAACAACCGAGGGGGACCAGCAGTGAGATCCTTGGTCGACTCACGCATCCCACCCCCAGCGATCGGTTCGATGCCCGAACGCTCGTTTTGAGGGCCGACCGGGGCTCGACATGTGCCGATGGTGTTCGATGCAACCGCCCGCACCAGGGGCCATCTTGTGTTGATGGTGGCCGAGGCAATCACCCGCACCAAGGGCCGGCATCTGCCGATGGTGATCGAGGCAACCGCCCATACCAGGGCCTAGCATGTGCCAATGGCGGTCGAGACAAGTGCCCGTACCAAAAGGTAGCCTGTGCCGATGATGGTCGATGCATGTACGATCGCCATGCACCATCATATGCCATTGATGGTTGAGGCCTTGATCGAAGTTTGATTTTGAGCCACAGTGCACATGCTGGGCTCGGGCATGTGCTGGTGCCACATTTTTTTCGCCCGGGGCACCATCGCTGGAGCATCACCGGAGAACCTAACCAGCAGCATTGGGGTTCTGGTGATTGGGGGGCCGGGCGATGTGCGCACATGATGTGCAATGGGTGCTGCTACTTAGCCCTTATATTGGCCCCCTATCCCTCATCAAACCTCGAGAACTCACACCCCCTTAAAGAGCATTTAAGATTTTATAGGTTTGCTCCCAGTAGCCATTAAAGTGTTTGAAATGGGGACATTTTTTTGGAATGATCACAAAATCTTCTCAACTTCGAGTTTTTAGCTGAATGTTTTTATGCGAGTGAACAAAAATACAAGGATCACATCTACCAAATTTGGCACCAAAACTCCTAAAAAAATTTTAAAAAATCTCGAACCGTAAGAAGTTTCAAAAATCGTGAAAAATAGAAAATGGGTCGTCTTGCCACGAAACTTCACATAAAGGCTTAGGGGACCATTGTATGAATTTACAAGCCATAAAAATGGCATTGGCACGGCAAAAATATGAAGATGTGCCTAAACCCACCTACCACTTGATCGATCCATGGCTTGCGCATCCCGCCTCTCCGGTAGGCTAAGTGCCTGCAGGCTCGTTTCGTGGGTTGACTTAGGCATACGTAGTGTGCTCCCAGTCTAAGATCGGACCGAACCAAGGGTTGTGATAGCAGAACCTGCAGTGAGATCGATAGCACACAGAGGGGACCGGATCGATCCCCGGCTTGTGCATCTTGCCTTTCTAGCCAGCTGAGCACCCGCGCACTCATTTCATGGGTTGACTTAGGCATACGAAATTCATCCCTAGTCTAAGCATACGGAGTTCATTCCCAGTCTAAGATCGAGCCAGACCGAGGGTTACGGTAGCAAGACCAATAATAGGATCAGCAGCACATAGGGGGGACTAGGCCAATCCTTTGCTTACGCATCTACCTTTCCGGTCGGTTAAGCCCCCGCACGTTCATTTCATGGGTTGGCTTAGGCATACGTTGTTCATTCCATGTCTATGCCCCAGCCGAACTGAGGGTTGCAGCAACGGGATTGGCAGCACGTAGAGGGGGACCGAGCTGATCCTCGGTTTATGCATCCTTCTCTCCGGCCAGCTGAGTGCCCATACGCTCGTTTCGTGGGTTGACTTAGGCATACGGAGTTCATTCTTGGTCCAAGCCCCAATCAGACCAAAGGACCCACAGCTGGATTGGCAACACGCAGAGGGGGACTAGGCTGATCCTCAGTTTATGCATTCTGGCTCTCTAGCTGACTGAACGCCCGTACGCTCGTTTCATGGGTTGACTTAGGCCTACATAGTGCATTCTCGGTCTCGACAAACTAAGGGCAAGAGTCTATTGACGGTGTTTGGGGTAACAATCAAAGGGGACCAGCAACAGGATCCTTGGTCGGCTCACGCTTCCCACCCCCAGTTGTGGGTTCGGTGCTCCCACGCTCGTTTCGAGGGCAAGGGGTGTGCACACATGATGTGCGATGGGTGCTGCTACTTGGCCCTTATATTGGCCCCCTGTCCCTCATCAAACCTTGAGAACTCACACCCCCTTAAAGAGCATTTGAGATTTTATAGGTTTGCTCCCAGTAGCCATTAAAGCGTCTGAAATGGGGACTTTTTTTCAAACAGTCACAAAATCTTCTCCACTTTGAGTTTTTAGCTGAATTTGTTTGTGTGTGCCAACAAAAATACAAGGACCAGCAACAGGATCAATAGCACATAAGGGGGACTGGGCCAATCCCCTGCTTGCGCATCTACCTTTCCAGTCGGCTGAGCCCCCGTACGCTCGTTTTGTGGGTTGGCTTAGGCATATGGAGTTCATTCCATGTCTAAGCCCCAGCTGGACTGAGGGTTGCGGCAGCGAAACTGGCAGCATGCAGAGGGGGACCAAACCGATCCTCGACTTACGCATCCTGCCTCTCCGGCTGGCTGAGTGCCCGCACGCTCGTTTCGTGGGTTGACTTAGGCATATGGAGTTCATTCCCAGTCTAAGCCCCAATCGGACTGAGGGACCCACTGTGGGATTGGTAGCATGTAGAGGGGGACCGGGTCGATCCTCGGCTTACGGATTCTGGCTCTCTGATCGGCTGAGTGTTCGCACGCTCATTTCATAGGTTAACTTAGGCATACGTAGTGCATTCCCAACCTTGACCAATGAAGGGCCAAAGGCTATTGATGGCGTTTGGGGTAACAACCGAGGGGGACCAGCAGTGGGATCCTTGGTCGGCTCACCCATCCTGCCCCCAGCGGTCAATTCGATGCCCACACACTCATTTTGGGGCTCGACCGGGGCTCGACATGTGTCGAAGGTGGTCGAGGCAATCGCCCGCACCAAGGGCCGGCATGTGCCGATGGTGATCAAGGCAACCACCTACACCAGGGCTTAGGTTGTGCTGATGGCAATCGAGCCAACTGCCCGTACCAAAGGGCAACCTGTGTCATTGATGGTCGATGCATGTGCCATCACCATGTGCCATCATGTGCCATTGATGGTCGAGGCCTTGGCTGAAGTTTGATTTTGAGCCATGGTGCACATGCTGGGCTTGGGCATGTGCTGGTGCCACATTTTTTTTGCTCGAGGCACCATCATCGGAGCATCGTCGGAGAACCTAACCAACGGCATTGGGGGTTCCGACGATTGGGGGGGTCGGGAGGTGTGCACACATGATGTGCGATGGGTGCTGGTACTTGGCCCTTATATTAGCCCCCTATCCCTCATCAAACCTTGAGAACTCACACCCCCTTAAAGAGCATTTGAGATTTTATAGGTTTGCTCCAAGTAGCCATTAAGGTGTCTGAAATGGGGACATTTTTTTCAAACGGTCACAAAATCTTCTCCACCTGGAGTTTTTAGCTGAATTATTTTGTGCGTGCCAACAAAAATACAAGGATCACGTTTACCAAATTTGGGACAAAAACTCCTTCTAAAAAAATTTTAAAAAATCTCGAACCGTAAAAGGTTTCGAAAATCGTGAAAAATAGAAAATGGGTCACCTTGCCACGAAACTTCACATGAAAGCTTAGGGGACCATTGCATGAATTTACAAGCCATAAAAATGGCATTGGCATGGCAAAAATATGAAGGTGTGCCTGAACCCACCTACCACTCGATCGATTCACGATTTGCGCATCCCGCCTCTCTGGCCGGCTAAGTGCCCGCGCGCTCGTTACGTGGGTTGACTTAGGCATACGTAGTGCACTTTTAGTCTAAGATCAGACCAGACCAAGGATTGCTACAGCAGGACCCGCAGCGAGATTGACAGCATGCAGAGGGGATCGGGTTGATCCCCGGCTTACGCATCCTTTCTCTCTGGCCGACTGAGTGCCCGCACGCTCGTTTCGTGGGTTGACTTAGGCATACGGAGTTCATCCCTAGTCTAAGCATACGGAGTTCATTCCTAATCTAAGATCAGAACGGATCGAGGGTTGTGGCAGCAGGATCGACAGCACACATAGAGGGACCGAGTCGATCCCCGGCTTGCGCATTCTACCTTTCCAACCGGCTAAGCGCTTGCACGATCGTTTCATGGGTTGGCTTAGGCATACGAAGTTCATTCCATGTCTAAGCCCCAGTCGGACCAAGGGTTGTGGCAGTGGGACCGACAGCACGTAGAGGGGGATCGGGCCGATCCCCGGCTTGTGCGTTATGCCTCTCTGGCTGGCTCAGCACCCGCACGCTAGTTTCGTGGGTTGACTTAGGCATACGGAGTTCATCCCTAGTCTAAGCATACGGAGTTCATTCCTAATCTAAGATCAGAACGGATCGAGGGTTGTGGCAGCAGGATCGACAGCACACATAGAGGGACCGAGTCGATCCCTGGCTTGCGCATTCTACCTTTCCAACCGGCTAAGCACTCGCACGATCGTTTTGTGGGTTGGCTTAGGCATACGGAGTTCATTCCATGTCTAAGCCCCAGTCGGACCAAAGGTTGTGGCAGTGGGATCGACAGCACGTAAAGGGGGATCGGGCCGATCCCCGGCTTGTGCGTTATGCCTCTCTGGCTGGCTCAGCACCCGCACGCTCGTTTCGTGGGTTGACTTAGGCATACAGAGGTCATTCCCAGTCTAAGCATATGGAGTTCATTCCCAGTCTAAGATCAGACTGGCAGTAGCACGTAGAGGGGGATCAGGTCGATCCTAAGCATACGCATCCTGCCTCTTCGGCTGGCTGAACGCCCGCATGCTCGTTTCGTGGGTTGACTTAAGCATACGGAGTTCATTCCCGATCGAAGCCCCAATCAAAATGAGGGACCCACAATAGGATCAACAGTATGCAGAGGGGGATCGGGTCGATCCTTGACTTGCGCATTCTGGCTCTCCGGTCGGTTGAGCGCTCGCACGCTCATTTCATGGGTTGACTTAGGCATACGTAGTGCATTCTCGGTCTCGACCAACCAAGAGCTAGAGGCTATCGACGGCATTTGGGGCAACAACCGAGGGGGACCAGTAGTGGGATCCTTGATCGGCCCACGCATGCCACCCCCTGCGGTCGGCTCGATGCTCGCACACTCGTTTCGGGGGCCGATCGGGGCTCGGCATGTGCCGATGGTGGTCGAAGGAACCGCCCGCACCACGGCCAAGCATGTGCTGATGGTGTTCGCTGCAACCGCCCACACTAGGGGTCATCTTGTGCCGATGGCGATCGAGGAAATCGCCTGCACCAGGGCCCAGCTTGTACCGATGGCGGTCGAGGCAAGTGCCCGTACCAAAGGGCAGCCTGTGCCGATGATGGTCGATGCATGTGCCATTACCATGTGCCATCATGTGCCATTGATGGTCGAGGCCTTGGCCGAAGTTCAATTTTGAGCCACGGTGCACATGCTAGGCTCGGGCATGTGCTGGTGCCACATTTTTTTCGCCCTAGGCACCATCGCCGGAGCATCGTCAGAGAACCTAACCGGTAACATTGGGGGTTCTGGCGATTGGGGGGCCGGGGGTCTGCGCATATGATGTGCGATGGGTGCTGGTACTTGACCCTTATATTGGCCCCCTATCCCTCATCAAACCTCGAGAACTCACACCCCTTAAATAGCATTTGAGATTTTATAGGTTTGCTCCCAGTAGCCATTAAAGTGTCTGAAATGAGGATATTTTTTTCAAACTGTCACAGAATCTTCTCCACTTGGAGTTTTTAGCTGAATTTGTTTGTGCGTGCTAACAAAAATAAAAGGATCACGTCTACCAAATTTAGGGCCAACAAAAATACAAAGATAACGTCTACGAAATACCCGCACGCTCGTTTCGTGGGTTGACTTAGGCATATGGAGTCATTCCCATCTAAGCATATGGAGTTCATTCCCAATCTAAGATCCGACCGACAGCAGCACGCAGAGGGGGACTGGGTCGATCCTCGACTTGTGCATCCTACCTCTCCGGTCGGTTGAGCCCCAGCACGCTCATTTCGTGGGTTGACTTAGGCATACGCAGTTCATTCCTGGTCTAAGCCCCAGTCAGATCGAGGGACCCAGACCGGGATTGATAGCACGTAGAGGGGGACCGGGCCGATCCTCGACTTTAGCATTCTAGCTTTTCGACTGGCCGAGCGCCCGTATGCTCATTTCGTGGGTTGACTGAGGCATACGTAGTGCATTCCCCATCTCGACCAACCAAGGGCCAGAGGCTATCGACGGTGTTAGGGGCAAAAACTGAGGGGGACCAACAGTGGGATCCTTGGTCGGCTCGTGCATCCTGCCCCCAGCGGTCGGTTCGATGCTCGCATGCTTGTTTATAGGGTTGACCGGGGCTCGGCATGTGTCGATGTTGGTCGAGGCAACCGTCCGCACCACGACCTAGCATGTGTCGATGGTGTTCGATGCAACCGCCTGTACCAGGGGCCATCTTGGGTCAATGGTGGTCGAGGCAACTGCCCGCACCAGGGTCCAGCTTGTGTCGATGGCGGTCGAGGCAAATGCCCATACCAAAGGGTAGCCTGTGCCGATGATGGTCAATGCATGTGCCATCACCATGCGCCATCTTGTGCCATTGATGGTCGAGGCCTTGGCCGAAGTTCAATTTTGAGCCACGGTGTACATGCTGGGCTCAAACATGTGCTGGTGCCACATTTTTTTCACCCGAGGCACCATCGTCGGAGAACCTAACCGGTAGCATTGGAGGTTCCGACGATTGGGGGGCCGGGGGTGTGCGCACATGATGTGCGATGGGTGCTGGTACTTGGCCCTTATATTGGCCCCCTATCCCTCATCAAACCTCGAGAACTCACACCCCCTTGAAGAGCATTTGAGATTTTTATGGGTTTGCACCAAGTAGCCATTAAAGTGTCTAAAATGGGGACATTTTTTTCAAACGGTCCCAAAATCTTCTCCACTTTGAGTTTTTAGCTGAAATGTTTTGTGCATGCCAACAAAAATACAAGGATCACGTCTACCAAATTTGGGGCCAAAAATCCTTTTAAAAAAATTTTAAAAAATCCTAAACTGCAAAAAGTTTCAAAAATCATGAAAAATAGAAAACGGGTCATCTTGCCACGAAACTTCGCATGAAGGCTTAGGGGACCATTGTATGAATTTACAAGCCATAAAAATGGCATTGACAGGCAGAAATATGAAGATGTGCCTGAACCCACCTACCACTCGATCGATTCGTGGCTTGCGCATCCCGCCTCTCCGGTGGGCTAAGTGCCCGCACGCTCGTTTCATGGGCTGATTTAGGCATACGTAGTGCACTCATAGTCTAAGATCAGACCGGACCAAGAGTTGCGGAAGCAAGACCCGCAGTGGGATTGGCAGCACGCAGTGGGGACCGAATCGATCCCTAACTTACGTATCCTACCTCTCTAGCCGGCTGAGCACTCGCCTCGTTTCATGGGTTGACTTAGGCATACGGAGTTCATCCCCAGTCTAAGCATACGGAGTTCATTCCCAGTCTAAGATGGGATCAGACCAAGGGTTGCGATAGCAGGACCAGTAGTAGGATCGACAGCATGCAGAGGGGGACCGGACCAATCCCCGGCTTGTGCATTCTGCCTGTCTGGCTGGCTAAGCACCTGAACGCTCGTTTCATGGGTTGGCTTAGGCATACAAAGTTCATTCCATGTTTAAGCCCCAGTCGAATCGAGGGTTGTGGTAACGGGACCGACAACACACAGAGGGGGATCGGGTTAATCCCCGGCTTGTGTATTATGCCTCCTCGACCGGCTCAGCACCCGCACGCTCGTTTTGTGGGTTGACTTAGGCATGTAGAGTTCATTCCCAGTCTAAGCATATAGAGTTCATTCCTAGTCTAAGATCGGATCGACAGCAACGCGTAGAAGGGGATCGAGTCGATCCTCGGCTTGCGCATCCTGCCTTTTCGGTCGGTTGAGCACCCGCACTGTCATTTCATGGGTTAACTTAGGCATACAAAGTTCATTCCCGGCTAAGCCTCAATCGGATCGAGAGACCCGCAGTGGGATCGGCAGCGCGTAGAGAGGGACTGGGCCGATCCTTGGCTTATGTATTTTGGCTCTCTGGCCTACTGAGCACCCGCACGCTCGTTTCATGGGTTGACTTAGGCATACGTAGTGCATTCCCGATCTCGACCAACCAAAGGCTAGAGGCTATCGACGACGTTTGGGGTAACAACCGAGTGAGACCGACAGTGGGATCCTTGGTCAGCTCGCACATCCCTCCCCCAGCGGTCAGTTCGATGCCCTCAGGCTTGTTTCAGGAGTCGATCAGCGCTCGACACATGTCAGTGGTGGTCGAGTCAACCACCCGTACCATGAACCAGCTTATGCCGATGGTGTTTGATGCAACCGCTCGTATCAGGCGCCATCTTGTGCCGATGGTGGTCGAGGCAATCACCTACACCGAGGGTCGATGGTGATCTAGGCAACTGCCCGTACCAGGGCCCGACTTATGTCAATGGCGATCGAGGTAAGTGCCCGTACCAAAGGGCAGCCTGTGCCGATGATGGTCGATGCATGTGCCATCACTATACACCATCCTGTGCCATTGATGGTCAAGGCTTTGGTTGAAGTTCAATTTTGAGCCATGGTGCACATGCTAGGCTCGAGCATGTGCTGGTGCCATATTTTTTTCACCTGGGGCACCATCGCTAAAGCATCGTCGGAGAACCTAACCGGTGGCATTGGGGGTTCCGACGATTGGGGGGACCGGGGGGTGTGCGCACATGATGTGTGATGGGTGCTGGTACTTGGGCCTTATATTGGCCCCCTATCCCTCATCAAACCTCGAGAACTCACACCCCCTTAAAGAACATTTGAGATTTTATAGGTTTGCTCCCAGTAGCCATTAAAGTGTCCGAAAATGGGGACATTTTTTTCAAATGGTCACAAAATCTTCTCCACTTCGAGTTTTAAGCTGAATGATTTTGTGCGTGCCAATAAAAATACGAGGATCACGTCTACCAAATTTGGGGCCAAAACTCCTTCTAAGAGAAATTTTAAAAAATCCCAAACCGTAAAAAGTTTCAAAAATCGTGAAAAATAGAAAACGGGTCTTGCCACAAAACTTCGCATGAAGGCTTGGGGGACTGTTGTATGAATTTACAAGCCATAAAAATGGCTTTGGCATAGCAAAAATATGAAGATGTGCCTGAACCCACCTACCACTCGATCGATCCACGGCTTACGCATCCCGCCTCTTCGGCTGGCTAAGTGCCCGCACGCTCGTTTCGTGGGTTGACATAGGCATACGTAGTGCGCTCCCAGTCTAAGATCGACTGGATCGAGGGTTGTGGCAGCATGACCCATAGCGGGATAGGTAGCACGCAGAGAGGATCGGGTCGATCCCCGGCTTGCGCATCCTACCTCTCTGACCGGTTGAGCACCCACACGCTCATTTCATGGTGCGCATCTTGCCTCTCCGGCTGGTTGAGCACCCACACGCTCGTTTCGTTGGTTGACTTAGGCATACGGAGTTTATCCCCAGTGTAAGCATATGGAGTTCATTCCCAGTCTAAGATCAGATAGAATCGAGGGTTATAGCAGTAGGACCAGTAGTAGGATCGGTAGCACGTAGGGGGGACCGGGCTGATCCCCGGCTTGCACATTCTACCTCTCTAGCTGGCTGAGTGCCCGTACGCTCAGTTCGTGGGTTGGCTTAGGCATATGGAGTTCATTCCATGTCTAAGCCCCAGCTGGAACGAGGGTTGTGGCAGCGGGATCGATAGCACGTAGAGGGGGTTCGGGTCGATCCTCGGCTTGTGCATTATGCCTCTCCGGTCGGCTCAGCGCCCGCACGCTCGTTTTGTGGGTTGACTTAGGCATACAGAGTTCATTCCCAGTCTAAGTATACAGTGTTCATTCCCAGTCTAAGATCGGACTGGCAACAGCACGCAGAGGGGGACTGAGTCGATCATCGGCTTGCGCATCCTGCCTCTTCGGTCGACTGAACGCACTCACGCTCGTTTCATGGGTTGACCTAGGCATACGGAGTTCATTCTCGATCTAAGCCCCAATCGGACTGAGGGACCCGTAGCGAGATCAACATCACGTAGAGGGGGACCATGTCGATCCTCGGCTTGCGCATTCTGGCTCTCCGATCGGCTGAATGCCCGTACCTTCTTTTCATGGGTTGACTTAGGCATACGTAGTGCATTCTCGATCTCGACCAACCAAGGGCCAGAGGCTATCGACGTCATTTGGGGCAACAATTGAGGGGGACCAGCAACAGGATCCTTGGTCAGCTCACGTATCCCACCCCCAGTAGACGGTTTGGTGCCTGCACGCTTGTTTCGGGGGCCCAACGGGTCTTGGCATGTGCCGATGGTGGTCGAGGCAACCGCCTGCACCACGACCCAGCATGTGCCGATAGTGTTTGATGTAGCCACCCGTACCACGACCCAGCATATGTCGATGGTGTTCGATGCAACCGCCCGCACTAGGGTCCGGCATTTGTCGATGGTGGTCGAGGCAACCGCCCGCACCAGGGCCCAACTTGTGACGATGGCGGTCGAGGCAAGTGCCCGTACCAAAAGGCAACCTGTGCCGATGATGGTTGAAGCATGTGCCATCACCATGCACCATCATGTGCCATTGATGGTCGAGGCCTTGGTCGAAGTTTGATTTTGAGCCACGGTGCACATGTTGGGCTTGGGCATGTGCTGGTGCCACATTTTTTTCGCCCAGGGCACCATCGTCGGAGCATCGCCAGAGAACCTAACCGGCGGTATTGGGGGTTTCGATGATTGGCGGGCCGGGGGGTGTGCGCACATGATGTGCGATGGGTGTTGGTACTTGGCCCTTATATTGGCCCTCTATCCCTCATCAAACCTTGAGAACTCACACCCCCTTAAAGAGAATTTGAGATTTTATAGGTTTGCTCCCAGTAGCAATTAAAGTGTCTAAAATGGGGACATTTTTTTCAACTGGTCACAAAATCTTCTCCGCTTCGAGTGTTTAGCTGAATTTGTTTGTGCATGCCAACAAATATGCGAGGATCACGTCTACCAAATTTGGGGCCAAAATTCCTTCTAAAAAATTTTAAAAAAATTTCGAACCATAAAAAGTTTCAAAAATCTTGAAAAATGGAAAACAGGTCGTCTTGCCATGAAACTTCACATCAAGGCTTAGGGGACCATTGTATGAATTTACAAGCCATAAAAATGGCATTGGCATGGCAGCAATATGAAGATATGCCTGAACCCACCTACCACTCGATCGTTCCACGGCTTGCGCATCTCGCTTCTCAGGTCGGCTAAGTGCCCGCACGCTCGTTTCGTGGGTTGACTTAGGCATACGTAGTGCGCTCCCAGTCTAAGATCGGATCGGATCGAGGGTTGTAGCAGTAGGACCCGCAGCGGGATTGATAGCACGCAGAGGGGATCGAGTCGATCCTAGGCTTGCACATCCTGCCTCTCTGGCCGACTGAGCGCTCGTACTCTCGTTTCGTGGGTTGACTTAGGCATACGGAGTTCATCCCCAACCTAAGCATATAGAGTTCATTCCCAGTCTAAGATGGGATCGAACCGAGGGTTACAACAGTAGGACCAGCAGTAGGATCGACAGAGCACGCAGGGGGGGATCGGGTCGATCCCCGACTTGTGCATTTTGCCTCTCTGGTCGACTGAGCGCCCGCGCACTCGTTTCGTGGGTTGGCTTAGGCATACCGAGTTCATTCCATGTCTAAGCCCCAGCTGGATCGAGGGTTGTGGCAGTGGGACTGACAGCACACAGAGGGGGATCGAGTCGATCCTCGGCTTACGCATTATGCCTCTCCGGCTGGTTCAATGCCCACATGCTTGTTTCCTGGGTTGACTTAGGCATACGAAGTTCATTCCCAGTCTAAGCATACGGGTTCATTCCCGGTCTAATATCGGACTGGCAGTAGCACACAGAGGGGGACTAGGTCGATCCTCAGCTTGCGCATCCTGCCTTTCCAATCGACTGAGCGCTCGCACGCTCGTTTCATGGGTTGACTTAGGCATATGGAATTCGTTCTCGGTCTAAGCCCCAACCGGACCGAGGGACCCGTAGCAGGACCAACAGCACGCAAAGAGGGATCGGGCTGATCCTTGGCTTGCGCATTCTGGCTCTTCAGTCGACTGAGCCCCCGAACGCTCGTTTCATGGGTTGACTTAGGCATATGTAGTGCATTCCTGGTCTCGACCAACTAAGGGCCAGAGGCTATCGATGGCATTTGGGTCAACAACCGAGGGGGACCAGAGTGGGATCCTAGGTCGGCTCACGCATCCTACCCCCAGCGGTCAATTCGGTGTTCGTACGCTCATTTCAGGGGCCAAGAAGGCTCGACATGTGCCGATGGTGGTCGAGGCAATCGCCCGCACCACGGCACAGCATGTGCGATGGTGTTCGATGCAACCGACCGGACCAGGGGCCATCTTGTGTCGATGGTGGTCGAGGGAACCACCCACACCAGGGTCCAGCTTGTGCCGATGGTGGTCGAGGCAAGTGCCCGTACCAAAGGGCAGCCTGTGCCGATTATGGTCAATGCATGTGCCATCACCATGCACCATCATGTGCCATTAATGGTCGAGGCCTTGGTCGAAGTTTGATTTTGAGCCACGGTGCACATGCTGGGCTCGGGCATTTGCTGGTGCCACATTTTTTTCGCCCAGGGCACCATCGCCTGAGCATCATCGGAGAACCTAACCGACAGTATTGAGGGTTCCGACGATTGGGGGGCCGAGGGGTGTGTGCACATGACGTGCGATGGGTGCTGGTACTTGGCCCTTATATTGGCCCCCTATCCCTCATCAAACCTTGAGAACTCAGACCCCCTTAAAGAGCATTTAAGATTTTATAGGTTTGCTCTCAGTAGCCATTAAAGTGTCTGAAATGGGGACATTTTTTTCAAATGGTCACAAAATCTTCTCCACTTCGAGTGTTTAGCTGAATTTGTTTGTGCATGCCAAAAAATATACAAGGATCACGTCTACCAAATTTGAGGCCAAAACTCCTTCTAAAAAATTTTTAAAAAATCCCGAACGGCAAAAAGTTTCAAAATCTTGAAAAATAGAAAACAGGTCGTCTTGCCATGAAACTTAACATGAAGGCTTAGGGGACCATTGTATGAATTTACAAGCCATAAAAATGGCATTGGCATGGTAGCAATATGAAGATGTGCCTGAACCCACCTACCACTCGATCCATCCACGGCTTGCACATCCTGCCTCTCCGGTCGGCTAAGTGCCCGCACGCTCGTATCGTGGGTTGACTTAGGCATACGTAGTGCGCTCTCAGTCTAAGATCGGACCGGATTGAGGGTTACGGCAATAGGACCCATAGCAGGATCGACAGCATGCAGAGGGGTCGGGTCAATCCTCAGCTTGCGCATCCTATCTCTCTGGCCGGCTGAGCGCCCGTACGCTCGTTTCGTGGGTTGATTTAGGCATATGGAGTAAATCCCCAGTCTAAGCATACAGAGTTCATTCCCAGTCTAAGATGGGATCGGACCGAGGGTTGCAGCAGCAGGACCAATAGCAGGATCGGCAGCACACAGGGGGGACCGGGCCGATCCCTGACTTACGTATTCTGCCTTTCCGACCGGCTGAGTTCCCTCACGCTTGTTTGGTGGGTTAGCTTAGGCATACAGAGTTCATTCCATGTCTAAGCCCCAACTGGACTGAGGGTTGTGGCAGTGGGACCGACAGCACGTAGAGGGGGACTGGGTCGATCCTCGGCTTACGCATCCTGCCTCTTCGACTGGCTGAGCACTCGCACGCTTGTTTTGTGGGTTGACTTAGGCATACAGAGTTCATTCCTGATCTAAGCCCCAACCGGACCGAAAGACCTTAAGCTGGATCAATAGGATGCAAAGAGGGACCGGGTTGATCCTCGGCTTGTGCATTCTAGCTCTCTGGCGACTAAGCCCCCACACATCGTTTCATGGGCTGACTTAGGCATATGTAGTTCGTTCCTGGTCTCGACCAACCAAGGGCCAGAGGCTATCAATGGTGTTTGGGGCAACAACCGAGGGGGACCAGTAGCGAGATCCTTGGTCGGCTCATGCATCCCACCCCCAACGGTCAGTTCAGTGCTCACACGCTCGTTTCGAGGGCTGATCGGGGCTCGACATGTGCCGATGGTGGTCGAGGCAACCGCTCGCACCACGACCCAGCATGTGCGTTGGTGTGCGATGCAACTGCCCGCACCAGGGGCTATCTTGTGCCAATGGTGGTCGAGGCAACTGCCCGCACCAGGGCCCAGCTTGTGTCGATGGTAGTCGAGGCAAGTGCCCATACCAAAGGGCAGCCTGTACCGATGATGGTCGATGTATGTGTCATCACCATACGCCATCATGTGCCATTAATGATCGAAGTTCGATTTTGAGCCACGGTGCACATGCTGGGCTCGGGCATTTACGGGTGCCACATTTTTTCACCTAGGGCACCATCACTGGAGCATCATCCGAGAACCTAACCGGCGGCATTGAGGGTTTCGACGATTGGGGGTGCCGAGGGGTGTGTGCACTTGATGTGCGATGGGTGCTGGTACTTGGCCCTTATATTGGCCCCCTATCCCTCATCAAACCTTGAGAACTCACACCCCTTTAAAGAGCATTTGAGATTTTATAGGTTTGCTCCCAGTAGCCATTAAAGTGTCTGAAATAGCGACATTTTTTTGAAACAGTCACAAAATCTTCTCCACTTTGAGTTTTTAGCTGAATTTGTTTGTGCGTGCCAATAAAAATACAGGGATCATGTCTACCAAATTTAGGGCCAAAACTCCTTCTAAAAAATTTTTAAAAAATCCCGAACCTTAAAACGTTTCAAAAATCATGAAAAGTAGAAAACGGGTCGTGCTGCCACGAAACTTCACATGAAGGCTTAGGGGACCATTGCATGAATTTACAAGCCATAAAAATGGCATTGGCACGGTAGAAATATGACGATGTGCCTGAACCCACCTATGACACGATCGATCCACGGCTTGCGCATCCCGTCTCTTCGGTCGACTAACTGCCCGCACGCTCATTTCATGGGTTGACTTAGGCATACGTAGTGCACTCTCAGTCTAAGATTGGACCGGACTGAAGGTTGCGGCAGCAGGACCCGTAGCGAGATTGGCAGCATGCAGAGGGGACTAGGTCGATCCTCGACTTAAATCGAGGGTTGCGACAGCAGGACACGCTCGTTTCGTGGGTTGACTTAAGCATACATAGTTCATCTGTAGTCTAAGCATACGGAGTTCATTCCCAGTGTAAGATGGGACCGGACAGAGGGTTACGACAGTAGGACCAGCACTAGGATTGACAGCGCGCTGGGGGGATCGGGCCGATCCTCGGCTTGCGCATTCTACCTCTCTGGGACGTTGAGTGCCTGCACGTTTCGAGGGTTGGCTTAGGCATACGGAGTTAATTCCATGTCTAAGCCCCAACCGGACCGAGGGTTTTGGCAGCAGGACTGACAGCATGCAGAGGGGGATCGGGCCGATCCCCGACTTGCACATTATGCCTTTCCAGTCGGCTCAGTGCCTGTACATTTGTTTCGTGGGTTGACTTAGGCATACGGAGTTCATTCCCAGTCTAAGCATATGGAGTTCATTCCCAGTCTAAGATCAGACGACAGCAGCATACAGAGGGGGACCGGGCCGATCCTCGGCTTGCGCATCCTACCTCTCCGACTGGCCGAGCGCCTGCACTATCATTTCGTGGGTTGTCTTAGGCATATGGAGTTCATTCCCGATCTAAGCCCCAACCAGATCGAGGGACCGGTAGCGGGATCGGCAGCACATAAAGGGGGACTGGGCCGATCCTTGGCTTACGCATTATGGCTCTCCGATCGGCTGAGCGCTCACGCGCTCATTTCATGCGTTGACTTAGGCATACGTATTGCATTCCCTGTCTCGACCAACCAAGGGCCAGAGGCTATCGATAGCATTTGGGGCAACAACCGAGGCGGACCAACAGCGAGATCCTTGGTTGACTCATGCTTCCCACCCCTAACGGTTGGTTCGATGACCGCACCTTTATTTCAGGGGTTGACCAAGGCTCGACATGTACCGATGGTGGTCGAGGCAACGCCTACACCACGGCCCAGCATGTGCCGATGGTGTTCGATGCAACCGCCCGCACCATGGGCCATCTTGTACCGATGGTGGTCTAGGCAATCACCCATACCAAGGGCCAACATGTGTCAGTCGTGATTGAGGCAACCGCCCGTACCAGGGCCTAGCTTGTGTCGATGGCGATCGAGGTAAGTGCCCATACCAAAGGGCAGCCTGTGCCGATGATGGTCGATGCATGTGCCATCACCATCTGCCACCATATGACATTGATGGTAGAGGCCTTGGCTGAAGTTTGATTTTGAGCCACGATGCACATGCTGGGCTCAGGCATGTGTTGGTGCCACATTTTTTTTCACCCGGGGCACCATCGCCGGAGCATTGCAGGAGAACCTAACCAACGACATTAGAGGTTACGACGATTGGAGGGGTCGGGGTGTGTGCACATGATGTGCGATGGGTGCTGGTACTTGGCCCTTATATTGGCCCCCTATCCCTCATCAAACCTCGAAAACTCACACCCCTTTAAAAAGCATTTAAGATTTTATAGGTTTGCTCCCAGTAGCCATTAAAGTGTCTAAAATGGGGACATTTTTTTCAAACGGTCACAAAATCTTCTCCACTACGAGTTTTTAGCTGAATTGTTTTGTACGTGCCAACAAAACAATTCGTGGATCACGTCTACCAAATTTGGGGCCAAAACTCCTTTTAAAAAAATTTTAAAAAATCCTAAACCGTAAAAAGTTTCAAAAATCGTGAAAAATAGAAAACGGGTCATCTTGCCACGAAACTTCACATGAAGGCTTAGGGGACCATTGTATGAATTTACAAGCCATAAAAATGGCATTGGCATGGTAGAAATATGAAGATGTGCCTGAACCTACTTACCACTCAATCGATCCACCGCTTGCGCATCCCGCCTCTCTGGCTGGCTAAGTACCCGCATGCTTGTTTTGTGGGTTGACTTAGGCATACGTAGTGTGCTCCCAGTCTAAGATCAGACCGGATCGAGGGTTGTGGCACCAGGACCCGCAGCGGGATCGGTAGCATACAGAGGTGACCGGGTCGATCCTTGGCTTGCGTATCCTACCTCTCTAGCCAGCTGAGCGCCCGCACGCTCATTTCATGGGTTGACTTAGGCATATGGAGTTCATCCCCAGTCTAAGCATACGGAGTTTATTCCTAGTCTAAGATCGGATCAGATTGAGGGTTGCGGTAGCAGGATCGACAGCACGTAGGAGGGGACCGGGCTAATCCCTGGCTTGCGTATTCTGCCTCTCCGGCTAGCTGACCCCTCGCATGCTTGTTTCATGGGTTGGCTTAGGCATACGGAGTGCATTCCATGTCTAAGCCCCAACCAGACCGAGGGTTATGGTAGTGGGACCGGCAGCACACAGAGAGGGACCGGCTCGATCCCCGACTTGCGCATTATGCCTCTCCGACCGGCTCAGCACCCGCACGCTTGTTCTATGGGTTGACTTAGACATACAGAGTTCATTCCCAGTCGAAGCATACGGAGTTCATTCCCAGTCTAGGATCGGATCGGTAGCAGCACGCAAAGGGGGATCGAGCCAATCCTCGGCTTGCACATCCTGCCCCTCCGGTTAGCTGAGCGCCCGCATGCTCGTTTTGTGGGTTGACTTAGGCATACGGAGTTCATTCTTGGTCTAAGCCCCAACCGGATCGAGAGACGCACAATGAGATCAGCAGTACGCAGAGGGGGACCGGGTCGATCCTCGACTTACGCATTTTGGCTCTCCGGTTGGTTGAGCACCTGCACGCTCATTTCATGGGTTGACTTAGGCATACGTAGTGCATTCCAGGTCTCGACCAACCAAGGGCTAGTGGCCATCGACGGCATTTGGGGCAACAACTGAGGGGGACCAGCAGCGGGATCCTTGGTCAGTTTGGTGCTCACACGTTCGTTTCGGGGGGCGATCGGGGCTTGGCATGTACCGATGGTGGATGAGGCAACCGCCCGCACCATGGCCCAGCAAGTGCCGATGGTGTTCGATGCAACCACCTGCACTAGGGCCCAGCTTGTGTCGATGGCAGTCGAGGCAAGTGCCCGTACCAAAGGGCAGCCTGTGCCGATGATGGTCGATGCATGTGCCATCACCATGCACCATCATGTGCCATTGATAGTCGAGGCCTTGGCCGAAGTTTGATTTTGAGCCACGGTGCACATGCTGGGCTCGGGCATGTGCTGGTGCCACATTGTTTTCACTCGAGGCGCCATCGTCGGATCATCATCGGAGAACCTAACCGGTGTCATTGGGGGTTCCGGCGATTAGGGCGGCCGGGGGGTGTGTGCACATGATGTGCGATGGGTGCTGGTACTTGGCCCTTATATTGGCCCCCTATCCCTCATCAAACCTCAAGAACTCACACCCCCTTAAAGAGCATTTGAGATTTTATAGGTTTGCTCCTAGTAGCCATTAAATTGTCTGAAATGAGGACATTTTTTTCCAACGGTCACAAAATGTTCTCCACATCGAGTTTTTAGCTGAATTTTTTTATGCAAGCCAACAAAAATACAAGGATCACGTCTACCAAATTTGGGATAAAACTCCCACTAAAAAAATTTTAAAAAATCCCGAATCGTAAAAAGTTTTGAAAATCGTGAAAAATAGAAAATGGGTCGTCTTGCCATGAAACTTCACATGAAGGCTTAGGGTACCATTGTATGAATTTACAACCATAAAAATGGAATTGGTATGGTAGAAATATGAAGATCGAGCCAATCCCCAGCTTGGACATTATGCCTCTCCGGCTGGCTCAGCGCCCGCACGCTCATTTCATGGGTTGACTTAGGCATACGGAGTTCATTCCCAATCTAAGCATATGGAGTTCATTCCCAGTCTAAGATCAGACCGGTAGCGGGATCGGTAGCAGCACGTAGAGGGGGACTAGGTCGATCCCCAGCTTGTGCATCCTGCCTCTCCGACCGGTTGAGTGCCCGTATGCTCGTTTCATGGGTTGACTTAGGCATACGGAGTTCATTCTCGATCTAAGCCCAAACCGGATCGAGGGACTCGCAGTAAGATTGGTAGCACGCAGATGGGGATCAGGTCGATTCTCAGCTTGCGCATTTTGGCTCTCTGATCGGTTGAGCTCCCGCACGCTCGTTTCGTGGGTTGACTTAGGCATACGTAATGCATTCCCGATCTTGACCAACCAAGGGCCAGAGGCTATCAACGGTGTTTGGGGCAACAATCGAGGGGGACCAGCAGTGGGATCCTTGGTCGGCTCATGCATCCTACCCCCAGCAGTCGGTTTGGTGCTCGTACGCTCGTTTCGAGGGTCGACCGGGGCTCGGCATGTGTCGATGGTGGTCGAGCCAATCGCCCGCATCATGGCCCAGCATGTGTCGATAGTGTTCGATGCAACCGCCCGCACCAGGGGTCATTTTGTGCCCATGGCGGTCGAGACAATTGCTCGCACCAAGGGCCGACATGTACCGATGGTGATCGAGGCAACTGCCCGCACTAGGGCCTAGCTTGTGTCGATGGCGGTCGAGGCAAGTGCCCGTACCGAAGGGCAGCCTATGCCGATGATGATCGATGCATGTGCCATCACCATGACCAACATATGCCATTATGCTCGAGGCCTTGGCTGCAGTTCAATTTTGAGCCACAGTGCACATGCTGGGCTCGGGCATTTTTTTCACTCGGGGACCATCATCGGAGCATCACCGGAGAACCTAACCGACAGCATTGGGGGTTTTGACGATTGGGGGGGCCGAGGGGTGTGCGCACATGATGTGCATTGGGTGCTGGTACTCGGCCCTTATATTGGCCCCCTATCCCTCATCAAACCTCGAGAACTCACACCCCCTTAAAAAGCATTCGACATTTTATAGGTTTGCTCCCAGTAGCCATTAAAGTGTCTGAAATGGAGACATTTTTTTCAAACGATCACAAAATCCTCTCCACTTTGACATTTTAGCTGAATCTATTTTTGTGCAAGCCAACAAAAATGCAAGGATCACGTCTACCAAATTTGGGGCCAAAACTCCTTCTAAAAAAATTTTAAAAAATCCCAAACCGTAAAAAGTTTCAAAAATCATGAAAAATAGAAAACGGGTCATCTTGCCACGAAACTTCACATGAAGCTTAGGGGACCATTGTATGAATTTACAGGCCATAAAAATGGCATTGGCATGGTAGAAATATGAAGATGTGCCTAAACCCACCTACCACTCGATCGATCCACGGCTTGTGTATCCCGCTTCTTCGGCCGGTTAAGTGCCCACACGCTCATTTCGTGGGTTGACTTGGGCATACGTAGTGCGCTCCCAGTCTAAGATTGGACCAGACTGAGGGTTGTGGTAGCAAGACCTGCAGTAGGATCGGTAGCACGCAGAGGGGACCAGGTCGATCCCAGACTTCAGCATCCTGCCTCTCTAGCCGACTGAGCACCCGTACACTCGTTTCGTGGGTTGACTTAGGCATATGGAGTTCATCCCTAGTCTAAGCATACAGAGTTCATTCCCAGTCTAAGATTGAACCAGACCAAGGGTTGCGATAGCAGACAGTAGGACCAGCAGCAGGATTGGTAGACGCAGGAGGGACCGGGCCAATCCCCGGCTTGTGCATTCTACCTCTCCAGCCGACTAAGCACCCGCACGCTTATTTCATGGGTGGAGCTTAGGCATACGGAGTTCATTCAATGTCTAAGCCCCAGTCAGACCGAGGGTTGTGGTAGAGGGACCGACAGCACGCAGAGGGAGATCGAGCCAATCCTCGGCTTGCGCATTATGCCTCTTAGGTCGGCTCAGCGCCCGTACGCTCGTTTCATGGGTTGACTTAGGCATACGGAGTTCATTCTCAGTCTAAGATCGAACCTGTAGCGGGATCAATAGCCACATACAGAGGGGGACCAGGCTGATCCTCGGTTTGCATATCCTACCTCTCCGATCGGCTAAGCACCTGTGTCATGCCCTAGGTAGGCTTGCCAGGCACATCAGGTGCACCAGCAGGCGAGCCAGAGGTTGAGGCCCGCAGATCACAGTGCTGGTGGGTATCTGTGAACAAAGCCTAGCAAACGAGTTCAGAATGCCTGCCCAACTTACAGGCCAGCCTGTGAGACCAAGGCCTGGCATACAAGCTGCCCGCACCACATCCGGAAGGGCCCAAGGTGCTGGACACGCAAGGGAAGCTTCTGGAAGCAGGCAGGATCAGTAGAAGCATCCTGACAGATTTGGTTAACCCTGAAAATTAGGAGTTAGCATCCTGATTGATTGTAATCTGTATAATCCCTTGATTTTAGCCTTTATTCTAGGGATATTACCATTAAGTGTAGCTAGAGCCTCAACTATAAATAGAGGGCTGTTTCACCCTCATTTGTACACCATCAAACACTTCTGTTTCAGTGAATACAAGAGCATTTCCAGAATTCTGCCTTCTTATCTTGTTTCTTTTTAACTTGCATAATCAGCCCTTCCTATTGTTCTAGTGCCCGTACGCTTGTGTTTTAGGCTGACTTAGGCATAAAGGAGGAGATTCCAAGCCTAAGGTCGCACGGTTTCTGAGTTTAAGGTCAGAGCCCGTGACAATTGGTATCAGAGCAAGTTCGATTCTGCATGTTTATGTTGTGCAAGTTAGATCTTGATTGAAGAGATGGCATCCCAAAGTGACGTTTCTAGCCAACAACCAGAGGCCCAGGAACATGGGCGTGGAAGAGGCAAGAAAGCTAGTTCTAGAGATATCTGGTCTACCATGGACGGTAGGCTGGCCAAGGTAGAGGTGACCATGGGCGACATGGGGGAGAAGATTAAGGAAGTAGAGACTCACATTGCATCGCTAGACTCCATGGGGGAGGAGATCCAAAGTGAGCTGGAAGCTGCTCTTAACAAAGGCATGGATGTGATCACCCAGAAGATTAAGGCCTTGGAGGCTGAAGTGCTGACCTTGCGCGATGGCATGGAGGCCATGCACCAGTGGATGGAAAGAGCTTACCAGTGAGTTCATTGCTTGCAAGACTGCCATTGGGAATGGCATGTTTGCTGTAGTGTCCAAATCCAGATTGGAGGTCCCCAAGCCTAAGGAGTTCAAAGGGACTAGGGTGGCCAAGGAAGTAGACAACTACCTTTGGGGTATGGAGCAGTACTTCCAGGCCATGGGCATGCAAGACAAGGCAATAAAGGTAAGCACCGCTACTATGTATCTCACTGATGTAGCCTTATTGTGGTGGAGGCGTAGGTGTGATAATGTCAGGCATAGGAGCGCCAAGATTGAAACCTGGGCAGAGTTCCAAAAAGAGTTCAGAGAACAATTTTACCCCGAGTATGCCGATGATGAGGCACGGGCAAAATTACGCCGACTTAGCCAACAGGGGGACATAAGGGAGTATGTTCAAAAATTCTCTGAACTGATGTTACAGATCTCAGATCTAGGTAAGAAGGATGCCTTCTTTGCTTTCATGGATGGGCTGAAGTCGTGGGTGAATCATGAGCTACAAAGGAGGGGAGTTCATGACTTGGCTAAAGCCATGACTACTGTCGAGGCCTTGATAGAGTTCAAGCCTCTGAACAAGTTCGAGTCTTTCAAGCCCAAGGGTAAGGGCAGGGATGATAGGGACTGAAAGAAGCAGTCCAAGGGGAAGGACCATGACCAAGAGTCCAAGGATAGAGATCGAGACCATTCAACCAAGGATGGCGAGAAGAAGCCACCAACAGGCAAGTGGAAAACAAAGGGGGATCGAGAGCCACTAGCATGCTACCTTTTTGGAGGGAGCCACATAGTGCGTAATTGCCCGCAGAAGGGCAAGCTGGCTGCTGTAGACAAGGAGTCTGACGAAAAGCCAGAGTCAGGGGTAGCAAAGCTTAGGTCGTTGGTGCTCAATCCTATCCAGAGTAAGGGGAGCCGTAAGCCAAAGGGCTTGATGTTTATGGATCTGATGGTTGCGGGTCAGAAGGTGAGTGTACTGGTGGACACAGGTGCCTCACATCTTTTTATTTTTGGTGATGGAGCCCGAAAGCTCAGACTAAAGGTGCAGAAAGGGACTGGTACCATTAAAAAGGTGAACTCCAAGGAAGTTCCAACCATTAGAGTAGCACAGGGAGTGGAGTTGCAGCTTGGAGACTGGAAAGGCAAGGAGACCATTAAGGTAATACCCCTTGACGACTATGAGTTTGTGATTGGGTTAGATTTCCTTGTTCGGATTAACACCCTTCTTGTGCCTTTTGCCGATTGTGTTTGCATCTTGGATGCACGGTGCCAATGCCTAGTGCCATTGAGGAGAGGGGCTGGAGTTGGGTCACGGGTGGTGTCAGCCATCCAATTTGCCAAGGTAGTAAGCAGACAAGAAGACACCTTCTTGGCTTCCCTGAAATATGATGAGCCAAGGGAGAAGGAGACCGAGTCACCCTTGGAGGTGCTAAAGGTGCTGAAGACCTTTAGTGATGTGATGCCCGTAAAGCTGCCTAACAAGCTACTACCTAAGAGAAAAGTGGACCATGAGATCGAGCTGGTGTTTGAGGCCAAGCCACCAGCCAGAGCCCCTTACTGAATGTCTCCACCAGAATTGAAGGAGTTGAGGAAGCAGCTCAAAGAGTTAATTGATGCTGGCTTCATCAGGCCATCGAAAGCACCCTATGGTGCACCAGTTCTATTCCAGCACAAGCATGATGGGTCGTTGCGGCTGTGCATAGACTACCGGGCTTTGAACAAGTTGACCATCAAGAACAAATACCCTATGCCACTCATTACAGACTTATTCGATCAACTTGGGAGCGCAAGGTGGTTCACCAAGCTGTATTTGAGGTTGGGCTACTACCAAGTCAGGATCGTCGAGGGAGATGAGCCAAAGATAGCATGTGTCACTTGGTATGGTTTGTATGAGTTCTTGGTGATGCCTTTCAAACTCACGAACGCCCCAGTAACATTTTGCACCCTTATGAACAAGGTACTTCAATCATTCCTTGATCGGTTTGTTGTGGTTTATTTGGACGACATTATGATCTACAGCCAGACTTTAGGAAAGCATGTAGACCACTTAAGACAGGTGTTCGAGGTGTTATGGGCGCACAAGCTGTTTGTCAAGAGGGAGAAATGCTCATTCGCCCAACAAAAGATCCCGTTCCTTCGCCACATAATAGGAGGTGGCAGGATACGCATGGATGAAGGCAAGATACACTCCATCCGGGAGTGGCAACCGCTAGCCAAGGTCACTGAGTTGAGATCATTCCTTGGGCTGGTTAACTACTACAGGCACTTCATCAAAGGTCACTCAGCAATAGCCATGCCATTGACTGACTTGCTCAAGAAAGGGAGAGCATGGGAGTGGAGCGCAGGGTGCCAGGAAGCCTTTGGCAAGTTGAAATGGGCTGTGACCGAGGAGCCCGTCTTGGCCTTGCTAGACCATGCCAAGCCATATGAGGTGCATACAGATGCATCAGACTTTGCCATAGGGGGTGTGTTGATGCAGGAGGGACGTCCAGTCGCGTTCGAGAGCAAGAAGTTGAACGAGACTGAGCGCAAGTACACGATCCAAGAGAAGGAGATGACTACAATGGTGCACTACTTGTGCACTTGGTGCCATTACCTGTTGGGGTCGAGGTTCGTGGTGAGGATGGACAATGTGGTGACCAGCTACTTCCAGACGTAGAAGAAGTTGTCCCCTAAGCAGGCGAAATGGCAAGATTTTCTTGTAGAATTTGATTTCTAAATGGAGTACAAGCTAGGACGGGTGAATCTAGTAGCAGACGCCCTAAGCAGAAAGGCTAACCTTGCTGCCATTAGCCAACCAGAGGGGTCACTGGTGTCGCGCATCAAGGAAGGACTTACGCATGATCCTACAGCCAAGGCTTTGATGGAGTATGCCCAGCAAGGTAAGACTAGGCAGTTTTGGTTACAGGATGGGTTGCTGTACACCAGAGTAGTAGACTATTTATGCCACAGTACGGGAAGCTTCACAAGGAAGTTTTGCAAAAATGCCATGATTCAAGGTAGGCTGGACACCCCGGAGTGAGCCGTACCTTGGCGTTGATCGAGGACCGGTACTACTGGTGGCACATGAGGGACGATGTGAAGGCCTATGTAAAGACTTGTCTTGTGTGCCAACAGGACAAGGTGGAGCTCAAGAAACCAAGAGGTCTCTTGTAGCCATTGCCAGTGCCAGAGTGACCATGGAAGAGTGTTTTTCTGGACTTTATAGTCGGTTTACCTAAAGCAGAAGGGTTTGGAAGCATCATGGTAATGGTGGACAGGTTTTCCAAGTATGGAATCTTCATTCCAGCAACCAAGGAGTGCCTAGCCAAGGAGGCAGCTTGATTGTTCCTAAAGAACATGGTTAAATACTGGAGAGTGCCGAAGACTATTGTTAGTGATCGGGACAGGCATTTCACGGGCAGGTTTTGGACTGAGTTGTTCAAGCTATTAGGGTCAGACTTGAAATTTTCCACCAGCATGCATCTGCAGACCGATGGACAGACAGAACAAGTGAATGGACTATTGGAGGTCTACCTCAGGCACTATGTGAGTGCCACACAAAGGGATTAGCCAAAGCTACTAGATATTGCACAGTTTTCCTACAATTTGCAAAGGAGCGAGGTAACGAACCAGAGCCCATTTGAGGTTGTGACAAGGCAACAACCACTAACACCCGGTTCGATTGTTGCAGGTTATACAGGGCTGAATCCAGTAGCATACAAGTTTGCCAAGGCATGGCAGGAGCAAACTGACTTGGCCAGAGTTTTTCTACATAAGGCGGCCAAGAGGTCAAAGAAGTGGGCAGACCAGAAGGCGGGACGCGTAGTTCCAGGTTGGAGACTTGGTGTTGGTAAAGCTGCATCCCATTGTGCACCACAGGGGGCTGCACAAAGGCCTAGTCCGGAGGTATGAGGGACCTTTCTAAGTAGTAAAGAGGGTAGGCAAGGTTGCCTACAAGCTGGATATGCCACCCAAGTCGAGGGTACACCCGATGTTCCATGTGAGCATGCTCAAGCTGTTCCATGAGGATGAAGGAGATCTAGGACGGACAAAGCGTGCACCATTGGGAGCAAGGGCCTCATATGAAAAGGAGGTCCACAGCATCATAGCTGACCGGGAGGTGAGATGGAAGAACTATCAGCCAAGACAAGAGTACTTGGTACGCTGGAAGGGACTTCCAGATAGTGAGGTGAGTTGGGAACCAGCAGATGACTTATGGCAGTTCGGGGACCAGATCAGGTAGTACCATGCAGAAGATGCAATGAGGGCATTAGGCCATCAGGTGGGGGAGAATGTCATGCCCTAAGAGGGCACGCCAGGCACATCAGGCGCACCAACAGGCGAGCCAGAGGTTGAGGCCCACAGACCAGGTGTGCTGGCGAGTATCTACGTGCAAAGCCTAGAAAACAAGTTCAGAGCGCCCACCCAACTTGCAAGCCAGCCCATGAGACCAAGGCTTGGCATACAAGCTGCCCACACCACATCCAAAAGGGCCCAAGGTGCTGGACACGCAAGGGAAGCTTCTAAAAGCAGGCAGGATCAACAGGAGCATCTTGGCAGATTTGGTTGACCCTGAAAATCAGGAGTTAGCATCTTGATTGATTGTAATCTGTATAATCCCTTGATTTTAGCCTTTATTCTAGGGATATTTCCATTAAGTGTAGCTGGAGCCTCAACTATAAATAGAGGGCTACTCCACCCTCATTTGTACACCATCAAACACTTCTATTTCAGTGAATACAAAAGCATTTTGAGAATTCTGCCTTCTTATCCTGTTTCTCTTTAACTTGCGTAATCAGCCCTTCCTATTGTTCTAGTGCCAGCACGCTTGTGTTTTAGGCTAACTTAGGCATAAAGGAGTAGATTCCAAGCCTAAGGCCGCACGATTTTTGAGTCTAAGGTCAGAGCCCGTGACACCTGCACGCTCATTTCGTGGGTTGACTTAGGCAAACAGAGTTCATTCCTAGTCTAAGCCCCAACCGAATTGAGGGACCCATAGTGGGATCGGTAGGATGAACAGAGGGACCGAGCCGATCCTCAGCTTGTGCATTCTAGCTCTCCGACCGGCTGAGCGCTTGTACGCTCATTTCATGGGTTGACTTAGGCATGCGTAGTGCATTCCCAGTCTCGACCAACCAAGGGCCAGAGCCTATCGACGATGTTTGGGGCAACAACTAAGGGGGACCAGCAGTGGGATCCTTGGTGGACTCACGCATCCCGCCCCCAGCGGTCGGTTCGATGCTCGCACGCTTGTTTCGGGGGCCGACCGGGGCTTGGCATATGCCGATGGCGGTTGAGGCAACTGCCCCCACCAGGCCCAGCATATGCCGATGGTGTTCGATGCAATCGCCTGCACCAAGGGCCATCTTATACCGATGGTGGTCGAGGCAACCGTCTGCATCAGGGCCCAGCTTGTGCCGATGGCGATCGAGGCAAGTGCCCGTACCAAAGGGCAACCTGTACCGATGATGGTTTATGCATGTGCCATCACCATGCACCATCATGTGCCATTGATGGTTAAGGCCTTGGTCGAAGTTTGATTTTGAGCCACAGTGCACATGCTGGGCTCGGGCATGTGCTGGTGTCACATTTTTTTCGCTCGAGGTACCATCGTCGGAGCATAGCCGAAGAACCTAATCGACGGCATTGGGGGTTATGGTGATTGGGGGGCCGGGGGGTGTGCGCACATGATGTGCGATGGGTGCTGGTAGTTGGCCCTTATATTGGCCCCCTATCCCTCTTCAAACCTCGAGACCTCACACCCCCTTAAAAAGCATTTGAGATTTTATAGGTTTGCTCCCAGTAGCCATTAAAGTGTCTGAAATGGGGACATTTTTTTCAAATGATCACAAAATCTTCTCCACCTCGAGTTTTTAGCTGAATTTCTTTGTGCGTGCCAACAAAAATACAAGGATCACATCTACCAAAATTTGGGGCCAAAACTCCTTCTAAAAAAATTTTAAAAAATCTCGAACCGTAAAAAGTTTCAAAAATTATGAAAAATAGAAAACGGGTCGTCTTGCCATGAAACTGCACATGAAGGCTTAGGGGACCATTGTATGAATTTACAAGACATAAAAATGGCATTGGCACAATAGAAATATGAAGATGTGCCTGAACCCAACTACCACTCGATCGATCCATGGCTTACGCATCCCACTTCTCCGACCGGCTAAGTTCCCGCACGCTCATTTTGTGGGTTGACTTAGGCATACGTAGTGCGCTCCTAGTCTAAGATCAGATCGGACCAAGGGTTGCGATAACAGGACCCACTGTAGGATCGATAGCACGCAGAGGGGATTGGGTCTATCTCTAGCTTGCGTGTCCTGCCTCTCTGGCCGACTGAGCGCCCGCACGCTCATTTTGTGGGTTGACTTACGCATACGGAGTTCATCACGAGTCTAAGTATACGGAGTTCATTCCTAGTCTAAGATCGGACCGGGTCGAGGGTTACGGTACCAGGACCAGCAGCAGGATCGGTAGTGTCTAGGGGGGGACTGGTCGATCCCTAGCTTACGCATTCTACCGCTCCGGCCAGCTGAGCGCTCGCATGCTCATTTCGTGGGTTGGCTTAGGCATACGAAGTTCATTCCATGTCTAAGCTCCAACCAGACCGAGGGTTGTGGTAGTGGGACCGACAGCACACAGAGGGGGACCGGGTTGATCCCTGGCTTGCGCATTATGCCTCTCCGGCCGGCTAAGCACCCACACGCTCGTTTCATGGGTTGACTTAGGCATACGAAGTTCATTCCCAGTCTAAGCCCCAATCGGATCAAGGGACCCACAGCGGGATCGGTAGCACGCAGAGGGGGACCGAGCCAATCCTTGGCTTGTGCATTCTAGCTCTCTGATCGATTGAGCGCCCGTACGTTCATTTCATGGGTTGACTTAGGCATATGTAGTGCATTCTCGGTCTTGACCAACCAAGGGCCTTTGGCTATCGACGGTGTCTAGGCAACAACCAAGGGGGACCAGCAGTGGGATCCTTGGTCGGCTCATGCATCCCACCCCCAGCGGTCAGTTCAGTGCCCGCATGCTCATTTCGAGGGCCGATCGGGGCTCGGCATGTGATAATGGTGGTCGAGGCAACCGCCCGCACCACTGCCCAGCATGTGCCAATGGTGTTCATTGCAACCGCCCGCACCAGGGGCCATCTTGTGCTGTTGGTGGTCAAGGCAATCGCCCATACCAAGGGTCGACATGTGTCAATGGTGATTGAGGCAATCGCTTGCACCAAGGCCCAGCTTGTGCCAATGGCGGTCGAGGCAAGTGCCCGTACCAAAGGGAAGTCTGTGTCGATGATGGTCGTTGCATGTGCCATCACCAGGCACCATCATATGCCATTGATGGTCGAGGCCATGGTCCAAGTTTGATTTTGAGCCACGGTGAACATGCTGGGTTCGGGTATGTGCTAGTACCACATCTTTTTCACCCGGGGCACCATCGCCGGAGAACCTAACCAGCGGCATTTGGGGTTTCGACGATTGGGGGGTCGGGGGGTGTGCGCACATGATGTGCGATGGGTGCTGGTACTTGGCCCTTATATTGGTCCCCTATCCCTCATCAAACCTCGAGAAGTCACACCCCCTTAAAGAGCATTTGAGATTTTATAGGTTTGCTCCCAGTAGCCATTAAAGTGTCTGAAATGGGGACATTTTTTTCAAACGGTCACAACATCTTCTCCACTTCAAGTTTTTAGCTGAATTTGTTTGTGCATCCAACAAAAATACAAGGATCATGTCTACCAAATTTTGGGCCAAAACTCCATCTAAAAAAATTTTAAAAAATCCCAAACCGTGAAAAGTTTCAAAAATAGTGAAAAGTAGAAAATGGGTCGTCTTGCCACGAAACTTCACATGAAGGCTTAGGGGACCATTGTATGAATTTACAAGCCATAAAAATGGCATTCGCATTGCAGAAATATGAAGATGCGCCTGAACCCACCTACCACTCGATCGATCCACGACTTGCGCATCTCGCCTCTCTGGTCGGCTAAGTGCCCGCACACTCGTTTCATGGGTTGACTTAGGCATACATAGTGCACTCCCAGTCTAAGATCAAATCGGATCGAGGGTTGCGGTAGCAGGACCTGCAGTAGGATCGGCAGCATGCAGAGGGGATCGGGTCGATCCTCGGCTTGCGCATCCTGCCTTTCTAGCCGACTGAACGCCCGTACGCTCGTTTCGTGGGTTGACTTAGGCATACACAGTTCGTTCCCAGTATTAGCATACGGAGTTCATTCCAAGTCTAAGATCGGACAGGACCGAGGGTTGCGACAGCAGGACCAGCAGTAGGATGGACAACATGCGGAGGGACCGGGTCGATCCCCGGCTTACGCATTCTACCTCTCCGATCGGCTGAGTGCCCACATGCTCGTTTCATGGGTTGGCTTAGGCATACGGAGTTCATTCCATGTCTAAGCCCCAGTCGGACCGAGGGTTGTGGCAGCGGGACCCGCAGCACGCAGAAGGGGACCGAGCCAATCCCTGACTCACGCATTATGCCTCTCCGACCGACTCAGCGCCCGCACGATCGTTTCGTGGGTTGACTTAGGCATACGAAGTTCATTCCCAGTCTAAGATCAAACCGGTAGCGAGATCGACAGTAGCATGTAGAGGGGGACCGGGTTGATCCTCGGCTTACGCATCCTGCCTCTCCAATTGCCTGAGGGCCCGCACGTTCATTTCGTGGGTTGACTTAGGCATACAAAGTTCATTCCCGATCTAAGCCCCAACCAGACTGAGGTACCTATAACGGGATCAATAGCACGTAAAGGGGGATCGAGATCCTCGGCTTATGCGTTCTAGCTCTCCGACCGACTGAGCACCCGTACGCTCGTTCCATGGGTTGACTTAGGCATATGTAGTGCATTCTCGATCTCGACCAACTAAGGGCCAGAGGCTATCGATGGCGTTTGGGGCAACAACCGAGGGGGACCAGCAACGGGATGCTTGGTCAGATCACGCATCCCACCCCCAGTGGTCGATTTGGTGCTCGCACGCTCATTTCGAGGGCTGACCGAGGCTCGACGTGTGTCGATGGTGGTCGAGGTAACCGCCCGCACCACGGCCCAGCATGTGCCGATAGTGTTCGATGCAACCGCCCATACCAGGGGCCATCTTGTGCCGATGGTGGTCGAGGCAACTGCTCGCACCAGGGCCCAGCTTGTGCCGATGGTGGTCAAGGCAAGTGCCTGTACCAAAGGGCAGCCTGTGCCGATGATGGTCGATGCATGTGCCATCACCATGCGCCAGCATGTGCCATCACCATGCGCCATCATGTGCCATTGATGGTCGAGGCCTTGGTCGAAGTTTGATTTTGCTCCACGGTGCACATGCTGGGCTCGGGCATGTGTTGGTGCCACATTTTTTTTGCCCGAGGCACCATCGCCAGAGCATCACCGGAGAACCTAACCGGCGACATTGGGGGTTACGGCGATTGGGGGGGCCGGGGGTGTGCGCACATGATGTGCGATGGGTGCTAGTACTTGGCCCTCATATTGGCCCCCTATCCCTCATCAAACTTTGAGAACTCACACCCCCTTAAAGAGCATTTGAGATTTTATAGGTTTGCTCCCAGTAGCCATTAAAGTGTCTGAAATAGGGACATTTTTTTCAAACGATTAGAAAATCTTCTCCACTTCGAGTTTTTAGCTAAATTTGTTTGTGAGTGCCAACAAAAATACAAGGATCACGTCTACCAAATGTGGGGCCAAAACTCTTTCTAAAAAAATTTTAAAAAATCTCGAACCGTAAAAAGTTTCCAAAATCGTGAAAAATAGAAAACAGGTCGTCTTCCCACGAAACTTGACATGAAGGCTTAGGGGACCATTGTATGAATTTACAAGCCATAAAAATGGCATTGGCACGGTAAAAATATGAAGATGTGCTTGAACCCACCTACTACTCGATCGTTCCGCGGCTTGCGCATCCCGCCTCTCCGACCGGCTAAGTGCCCGCAAGCTCATTTCGTGGGTTGACTTAGGCATACGTAGTGCACTCCCAGTCTAAGATCAGACCGAACTGAGGGTTACGAAAGCAGAGCCCGCAGCTGGATCGGCGGCATGCAGAGGGGATCAAGTCGATCCCCAGCTTGCACATTCTGCCTCTCTGGCTGGCTGAGCGCACGCACGCTCGTTTTATGGGTTAACTTAGGCATACGGAGTTCATCCCTAGTCTAAGCATACATAGTTCATTCCTAATCTAAGATCGGACCGGACTGAGGATTGCGGTAGCAGGACCAACTATAGGATCGATAGCACGTAGAGGGAGACCGGGCCGATCCATGGCTTGCGCAGTCTGCCTCTCCGACCGACTGAGTGCCCGTATGCTCATTTCGTTGGTTGGCTTAGGCATACAGAGTTCTTTCCATGTCTAAGCCATAGTCGGATCGAGGGTTGTGGCAGCAAGACCGATAACACGTAAAGGGGGATCGAGCCAATCCCCTATTTGCGCATCATGCCTCTCTGGTCGGTTCAGTGCCTGCACGCTCGTTTCATGGGTTGACATAGGCATACGGAGTTCATTCCCAGTCTAATCATACGGAGTTCATTCCCAGTCTAAGATGGACCGATAGAAGCACATAGAGGGGGATCGGGTCGATCCTCGATTTGCTCATTCTGGCTCTTTGGCCGGTTGAGCGATCGCACACTCGTTTCATGTGTTGACTTAGGCATATGTAGTGTATTCCCGATCTCGACCAACCAAGGGCAGAGGCTATCGATGGCGTTTGGGGTAACAACCGAGGGGGACCAGTAGCGGGATCCTTGGTCGGCTCGTGCATCCTACCCCCAACCGTCGGTTCGATGCTCGTACACTCATTTCAAGGGTCGATCGAGGCTCGACATGTGCCGACAGTGGTCGAGGCAACCATCCGCACCACGGCCTAGCATCTGTCGATGGTGTTCGATGTAATCGCCCACACCATGGGCCATCTTGTGCCGATGGTGGTCGAGGTAATCACCCGCACCAAGGGCCAGCATGTGCCGATGGTGATCGAGGCAACCGCTCGTACCTGGGCCCAGCTTGTGCTATTGGCGGTCAAGGCAAGTATCCGTACCAAAGGGCAGCCTGTGCCGATTATGGTCGATGCATATGCCATCACCATGCGCCATCATGTGCCATTGATGGTCGAGGCCTTGGTCGAAGTTCGGTTTTGAGGCACGGTGCACGTCCTGGGCTCGGGCATGTGCTGGTGCCACATTTTTTTTCTCGGGGCACCATTGTCAGAGCGTCACAGTAGAACCTAACCGGCGGGGTTGGGGGTTCCGGGCATTGAGGGGCCGGGAGGTGTGCGCACATGTTGTGCGATGGGTGCTAGTACTTGGCCCTTATATTGGCCCCCTATCCCTCATCAAACCTCAAGAACTCACACCCCCTTAAAGAGCATTTGAGATTTTATAGGTTTGCTCCAGTAGCCTTTAAAATGTCTTAAATGGGGACAATTTTTTCAAACGATCACAAAATCTTCTCCACTTCGAGTTTTTAGCTGAAATTGTTTGTGCATGCCAACAAAAATACAAGGATCATTTTTACCAAATTTGGGGCCAAAACTACTTCTAAAAAAATTTTAAAAAATCTTGAACCGTAAAAAGTTTCAAAAATCGTGAAAAATAGAAAACGGGTCGTCTTACCACGAAACTTCACATGACTGCTTAGGAGACCATTATATGAATTTACAAGCCATAAAAATGGCATTGGCATGGTAGAAATATAAAGATCTGCCTGAACGTACCTACCACTCGATCGATCCACGACTTGCGCATCTCGCCTCTCAGGCCGGTTTAGTGCCGTACGCTCGTTTCGCGGGTTGACTTAGGCACACGTAGTGTGCTCCCAGTCTAAGATCAGACCGGACCGAGGGTTGCAATAGCAAGACCCGCAGCGGGATCGACAGCACGCAGAGGGACCGGGTCGATCCTCGGCTTGCGTATCCTACCTCTCTGGCTGGTTGAACGCCCGTACGCTCATTTCGTGGGTTGACTTAGGCATACGAAGTTCATCCCCAGTTTAAGTATACGGAGTTCATTCCCAGTCTAAGATCGAATCGGATCAAGGGTTGCGGTAGTAGGACCAGTAGTAGGATCGACAGCATGCAGGAGGGACCGGGTCGATCCTCGGCTTGCGTATTTTGCCTCTCCGATCGGTTGAGCGCCCACATGCTCGTTTCATGGGTTGCCTTAGGCATACGAAGCTCATTCCATGTCTAAGCCCTATTTAGACTGAGGGTTGTGGCAGCGGCACTGGCAGCACGCAGAGGGGGACCGGGTCGATCCCCGACTTGCGCATTATGCCTCTCTGACCGGTTCAGCGCCCGCACGCTCGTTTCATGGGTTGACTTAGGCATACGAAGTTCATTCCCAATCTAAGCATACAGAGTTCATTCCCAGTCTAAGATTCAATCGACAGCAGCACGCAGAGGGGGATCGGGTCGATCCTCGGCTTACACGTCCTGCCTCTCCGGTCGGCTGAGCGCCCACACGCTCGTTTTGTGGGTTGACTTAGGCATACGGAGTTCATTCCCGATCTAAGCCCCAACCGAAGTGAGGGACCCATAGCGGGATTTGCAGCATGCAGAGGGGGATTGAGCCGATCCTCGACTTACGCATTCTAGCTCTCCGATCGGCTGAACGCCCGCACGCTCGTTCCATGGGTTGACTTAGGCATACATAGTGCATTCCCGGTCTCGACCAACCATGGGCCAGAGACTATCGATGGTGTTTGGGGCAACAACCGAGGGGGACCAGCAGCGAGATCCTTGGTCGACTTGCGCATCCCACCCCCAGCGATTGGTTTGGTGCCCACACGCTCGTTTTGGGGGCAGCCTGGGGCTCGACATGGGCCAATGGTGGTCAAGGCAACCGCCCGCACCATGGCCCAGCATGTGCCGATGGTGTTCGATGCAGCTGCCTGCACCAGGGGCCATATTGTGCCGATGGTGCTCGAGGCAGTTGCCCGCACCAGGGCCAAGCATGTGCCGATGGCGGTCGAGGCAAGTGCCCATACCAAAGGGCAGCCTGTGTCGATGATGGTCGATGCATATGCCATCACCATGTGCCATCATGTGCCATTGATGGTCGAGGCCTTGGCCGAAGTTCGATTTTGAGCCACAGTGCACATGCTAGGCTTGGGCATGTGCTGGTGCCAAAATTTTTTTGCCCAGGGCACCATCGTCGGAGCATCGACGGAGAACCTAATCGGTGGCATTGGGGGTTCCAGCGATTGGGGGGACCGGGGGTGTGCACACATGATGTGCGATGGGTGCTGGTACTTGGCCCTTATATTGGCCCCCTATCCCTCATCAAACCTCGAGAACTCACACCCCCTTAAAGAGCATTTGAGATTTTATAGGTTTGCTCCGAATAGCCATTAAAGTGTCCGAAATGGGGACATTTTTTTCAAACGATCACAAAATCTTCTCCACTTCGAGTTTTTTGCTGAATTTTTTTGTGCGTGCCAACAAAAATACAAGGATCATGTCTACCAAATTTGGAGCCAAAACTCTTTCTAAAACAATTTTAAAAAATCCCGAACCGCAAAAAGTTTCAAAAATCATGCAAAAAAGAAAACGGGTTGTCTTGCCATGAAACTTCACATGAAGGCTTAGGGGACCATTTTATGAATTTACAAGCCATAAAAATGGCATTGGCATGGTAGAAATATGAAGATGTGCCTAAACCCACCTACCACTCGATTGATCCACGGCTTGCGCATCCTGCCTCTCCGGCTGGCTAATTGCCCGAACGTTCGTTTCGTGGGTTGACTTAGGCATACATAGTGTGCTCCCAATCTAAGATGGGACCGGACCGAGGGTTGCTGCAACAGGACCTGCAGTGGGATCGACAGCACGCAGATGGGATCGGGTCGATCCCCAACTTACACATCCTGCCTCTCTGGCCGGCTGAGTGCCCACACGCTCATTTTGTGCGTTAAGTTAGGCATATGGAGTCATCCCCAGTCTAAGCATACGGAGTTCATTCCCAATCTAAGATCGGATCAAACTGAGGGTTACGATAGTAGGACCAGTAGTAGGATCGACAGTAGCAGGGGGGACCGAGTCGATCCCCGGCTTATGCATTCTGCCTCTCCGGCCGACTGAGTGCCCGCACGCTCGTTTCGTGGGTTGGCTTAGGCATACGGAGTTCATTCCATGTCTAAGCCCCAGCCAGATTGAGGGTTGTGGCAATGGGACCGATAGCACGTAGAGGGGGATCGGACCGATCCCCGGCTTGCGCATTATGCCTCTCCAGCCGACTGAGCACCCGCACACTCGTTTCGTGGGTTGACGTAAGCATACAGAGTTCATTCCTGATCTAAGCCCTAATCGGATCGAGGGACCCTCAGCAGGATTGGCAACACGCAGAGGGGGATCGAGCCAATCCTTAGCTTGCACATTCTGGCTCTCCAGCCGGTTGAGTGCCTGCACATTCGTTTCATGGGTTGACTTAGGCATATGTAGTGCATTCTTGGTCTCGACCAACCAAGGGCTAGAGGCTATTGATGGCGTTTGAGGCAACAACCGAGGGGGACCAGTAGTGGGATCCTTGGTCGGCTCACGTATGCCACCCCCAGCGATCGGTTTGGTGCCCACACGCTCATTTCGAGGGTCGATTAGGGCTCGACATGTGCCGAGGGTGGTCGAGGCAACCGCTCGCACCACGACCTAGTATGTGCCGATGGTGTTTGATGCAACCGCCCGTACGAGGGGCCATCTTATGTCGATGGTGGTTGAGGCAATCGCTCGTACCAAGGGCCGGCATGTGTTGGTGGTGATAGGGCAACCGCCCGTATCAGGGCCCAGATTGTGCCTACGACGGTCGAGGCAAGTGCCCGTACCAAAGGGCAGCCTATGCCGATAATGGTCGATGCATGTGCCATCACCATGCGCCATCATGTGCCATTGATAGTCGAGGCCTTGGCTGAAGTTTGATTCTGAGCCACGATGCACATGCTTGGGCATGTGCTGGTGCCAAATTTTTTTCACTCGGGGCACCATCGTCGGAGCGTCGTTAGAGAACCTAACCAGTGGTATTCGGGGTTCCGTCGATTGGGGGGCCGGGGGGTGTGCGCACATGATGTGGAATTGGTGCTGGTACTTGGCCCTTATATTGGCCCCCTATCCCTCATCAAACCTCGAGAACTCACACCCCTTAAAAGAGCATTTGAGATTTTATAGGTTTGTTCCTAGTAGCCATTAAAGTGTATAGAATGAGGACATTTTTTGCAAACGGTCACAAAATCTTCTCCACTTCGAGTTTTTAGCTGAATTTTATTGTGCATGCCAACAAAAATACAAGGATCACGTCTACCAAATTTGGGGCCAAAACTCCTTCTAAAAAATTTTTTAAAAAAGCCCAAACTGTAAAAAATTTCAAAAATCATGATAAATAGAAAACAGGGTCGTCTTGCCACGAAACTTCACATGAAGGCTTAGGGGACCATTGTATGAATTTACAAGCCATAAAAATGGCATTGGCATGGTAGAAATATGAAGATGTGCCTGAACCCACCTACCACTCGTTCGATCTACGGCTTGTGCATCCCGCCTCTCTGGTCAGCTAAGTGCCCGCACGCTCGTTTCGTGGGTTGACTTAGGCATACGTAGTGCACTCCCAGTCTAAGATCAGGTCAGACTGAGGGTTGTGGTAGCAGGACCTACAGCAGGATCGGCAGCACGCAGAGAGGACCAGATCGGTCCCCATCTTGCGCATCCTGCCTCTCTGGCCGGCTGAGCGCCCGTACGCTCATTTCATGGGTTGACTTAGGCATACGGAGTGCATCCCTAGTCTAAGCATACGGAGTTCATTCCCAGTCTAAGATCAGACCAGATCGAGGGTTGTGGTAGCAGTATCAGCAGCAGGATCAACTGCACGTATGGGGTGATCGGGTCGATCCCCAACTTGTGCATTTTGACTCTCCGATCGACTGAGTGCCCGTACGCTCGTTTCGTGGGTTGGGGCATACAAAGTTCATTCCATGTCTAAGCCCCAGCCAGACCAAGTGTTGTGGCAGCGAGATCGATAGCACGCAGAGGGGGACCGGGTCGATCCCCGGCTTGTGCATTATGCCTCTCCAGCTAGCTCAGCGCCCGCACACTCGTTTCGTGGGTTGACTTAGGCATACAGAGCTCATTCCCAGTCTAAGCATATGGAGTTATTCCCAGTCTAAGATCAGACCGATAGCGGGATTGGCAGTAGCACGCAGAGGATGATCGGGCCGATCCTCGGCTTGCGCATCCTATCTCTCTGATCGGTTGAACGCCTGCACGCTTGTTTTATGGGTTGACTTAGGCATACAGAGTTCATTCCCGATCTAAGCCCTGATCAGACTGAAGGACCCATAGCAGGATCGACAGCACACAGAGGGCGATCGGGCCAATCCTCGACCTGTGCATTCTGGCTCTCCGACCAGCTGAGCGCTCGCACACTCGTTTCATGGGTTGACTTAGGCATACATAATGCATTCCTGGTCTCCACCAACCAAGGGCCAAAGGCTATCGACGGCATTTGGGGTAACAACTGAGGGGGACCAGCAGCAGGATCCTAGGTTGGCTAGTGCATCCTGGCCCCAGTGATCGGTTCGGTGCTCGCACGCTCGTTTCGAGGTCCGACCGGGGCTCGGCATATACCGATGGTGGTCGAGGCAACTGCCCGTACCACAGCCTAGCATGCATCGATGGTGTTCGATGCAACTGCCCGCACCAGGGGCCATCTTGTGCCAATGGTGGTTAAGGCAATCGCCCTAACTAGGGCCCAGCTTGTGCTGATGGCGGTTGAGGCAAGTACCTGTACCAAAGGGCAACCTGTGCTGATGATGGTCGATGCATGTGCCATCACCATGCGCCATCATGTGCCAGTGATGGTCGAGGCCTTGGTCAAAGTTTGATTTTGAGCCACAGTGCACATGCTGGGCTCGGGCATGTGCTGGTGCCAAATTTTTTTCGCCCGGGGTACCATCGTCGGAGAACCTAACTGGTGGCATTGGGGGTTCCGACGATTGGGGGCCGAGGGGTGTGCGCACATCATGTGCGATGGGTACTGGTACTTGCCCTTTTATTGGCCCCCTATCCCTCATCAAACCTCGAGAACTCACACCCCCTTAAAGAGCATTTGAGATTTTATACGTTTGCTCCCAGTAGCCATTTAAGTGTGTGAAATAGGGACATTTTTTTCAAATGGTCACAAAATCTTCTCCACTTTGAGTTTTTAGCTGAATTTATTTGTACGTGCCAAAAAAAATAAAAGGATCACATCTACCAATTTTGGGTCCAAAACTCCTTCTAAAAAAATATTAAAAAATCTCGAACCATAAAAAGTTTCAAAAATCGTGAAAAATAGAAAACGGGTCGTCTTGCCATGAAACTTTACATGAAGGCATAGGGGACCATTGTATGAATTTACAAGCCATAAAAATGGCATTGGCATGGCATAAATGTAAAGATGTGCCCGAACCCACCTACCACTCGATCGATCTACGGCTTGCGCATCTTGCCTCTCCGATCGACTAAGTGCCTGCACGCTCGTTTTGTGGGTTGACTTAGGCATACGTAGTGTGCTCCCAGTCTAAGATCGAATCAAACCAAGGGTTGTGGCAGCAGGACCCATAGTGGGATCAGCAGCATGCAGAGGGGATCGGGTCGATCCTCGACTTGCACATCCTGCCTCTTTGGCTGGCTGAGCACCCGCACGCTCATTTTGTCGGTTGACTTAGGCATACAGAGTTCATCCCCAGTCTAAGGATACAGAGTTCATTCCCAGCCTAAGATCAGACCGAATCGAGGGTTACGGCAGCAGGATCGGTACCACGCAGGAAGGGATCGGGTCGGTCCCTAGCTTGCGCATTCTGCCTCTCCGGTCGGCTGAGTGCCCGCACGCTCATTTCGTGGGTTGGCGTAGGAATATGAAGTTCATTCCATGTCTAAGCCCCAGTCGGATTGAGGGTTGTGGCAGCGTGACCGGCAGCACGCAGAGGGGGACCGGGCTGATCCCCTGCTTGCCATAAAACTTCACATGAAGGCTTAGGGGACCATTGTATTAATTTACAAGCCATAAAAATGGCATTGGCATGGCAGAATTATGAAGATGTGCCTGAACCCACCTACCAGTCGATCGATCCACGACTTGCACATCTCGCCTCTCCGACTGGCTAAGTGCTCGCATGCTCGTTTCATGGGTTGAATTAGGCATACGAAGTTCATTCCCAGTCTAAGCATACGGAGTTTATTCCCAATCTAAGCATACGGAGTTTGTTCCCAGCCTAAGATCAGACCGGTAGCAGCACACAGAGGGGGATCGGGTCGATCCTCGGCTTACGCATCCTGCCTCTCCGGTCGGCTGAGCTCCCTCACGCTCGTTTCCTAGATTGACTTAGGCATATGGAGTTCATTGTCGGTCTAAGCCCCAACCAGACCGAGGGACTCGCAGCGGGATCAGCAGGACGTAATGGGGGACCGGGCTAATCCTCGGCTTGCGTATTCTGGCTTTCCGGTCGACTGAAGGCCCGTACACTCGTTTCATGGGTTGACTTAGACATGCATAGTGCATTCCCAATCTCGACCAACCAAGGGCTAGAGGCTATCGATGGTGTTTGGGGCAACAACCGAAGGGGACCAACAGTGGGATCCTTGGTCGGCTCACGCATCCTACCCCCAACGATCGGTTCAATGCCTGTACGATCCTTTCTGGGGCCGATCGGGGCTCGGCATGTGTCGATGTTGGTCGAGGCAACCGCCCACACCATGACCCAGCATGTGCCAATGGTGTTTGCTGCAACTGCCTGCACCAGGGGCCATCTTGTGCCGATGGTGGTCGAGGCAAGTGCCCGTACCAAAGGGCAGCTTATGCCGATGATGGTCGATGCATGTGCCATCACCATGTGCCATCATGTGCCATTGATGGTTGAGGCCTTGGCCGAAGTTCAATTTTGAGCCACGGTGCACATGCCGGGCTGGGGCATGTGCTGGTGCCACATTTTTTTTGCCCGGGGCACCATCGTCGGAGCATCGCCGGAGAACCTAACCGACGGCATTAGGGGTTCCGACGATTGGGGGGCCAGGGAGTGTGCGCACGTGATGTGCAATGGGTGCTGGTACTTGGCCCTTATATTGGCCCCCTATCCCTCATCAAACCTTGAGAACTCACACCCCCTTAAAGAGCATTTGAGATTTTATAGATTTGCTCTAGTAGCCATTAAAGTGTCTGAAATGGGGACATTTTTTTCAAACGGTCACAAAATCTTCTCCATTTCAAGTTTTAGCTGAATTTGTTTGTGCGTGCCAACAAAAATACAAGGATCATGTCTACCAAATTTAGGGTAAAAACTCCTTCTAAAAAAATTTTAAAAAATCCCAAACCGTAAAAAGTTTTGAAAATCGTGAAAAATAGAAAACTGGTCGGCTTGCCACGAAACTTCACATGAAGGCTTAGGGGACCATTGTATGAATTTACAAACCATAAAAATGGCATTGGCAGGGTAGAAATATGAAGATGTGCTTGAACCCACCTACCACTCGATTGATCCACGGCTTGCGCATCCCGTCTCTCGGACCGACTAAGTGCCCGCACGCTCGTTTAATGGGTTGACTTAGGCATACATAGTGCGCTCCCAGTCTAAGATCAGACCGAACCAAGGGTTGCATTAGCAGGACCCACAGCGGGATCGATAGCACGTAGAGGTGATCAGGTCGATCCCTGGCTTGCACATCTTGCCTCTCTGGTCGGCTGAGTGCCCACACGCTCGTTTCGTGGGTTGAGTTAGGCAAACGGAGTTCATCCCCAGTCTAAGCATACGGAGTTCATTCCCAGTTTAAGATCGGATCGGACCAAGGGTTGCGGTAGCAGGATCAGCAGAACGCAGGAGGGATCAGGTCGATACCCGGCTTACGTATTCTACCTCTCCAGCAAGTTGACCACCCACACACTCGTTTCATGGGTTGGCTTAGGCATATGGAGTTCATTCCATATGCGAGGGGAACCAGTAGCGGGATCCTTGGTCGGCTCATGCATCCTGCCCCCAACGGTCAGTTCGATGCTTGCACGCTCATTTTGAGGGTCGATCGGGGCTCGGCATGTCTCGATGGTGGTCAAGGCAACCGCCCGCACCACGGCCCAGCATGTGCTGATGGTGTTCAATGCAATCGCCCGCACTGGGGGCCATCTTGTGCCGATGGTGGTTGAGGCAACCACCTGCACCAGGGCCTAGCTTGTGTCGACAGTGGTCGAGGCAAATGCCCGTACCAAAGGGCAGCCTGTGCCGCTAATGGTTGATGCATGTGCCATCACCATGCGCCATCATGTGCGATTGATGGTCAAGGCCTTGGCCGAGGTTTGATTTTCCTCCACGGTGACATGCTGGGCTCGGGCATGTGTTGGTGCCATATTTTTTTCGCCCGGGGCACCATCTTTGGAGCATCACCTGAGAACCTAACCGACGGCATTGGGGGTTCTGACGATTGGGGGGCTGGGGGTGTGCGCACATGATGTGCGATGGGTGCTGGTACTGGGCCCTTATATTGGCCCCCTATCCCTCATCAAACCTCGAGAACTCACCCCCCTTAAAGAGCATTTGAGATTTTATAGGTTTGCTCCCAGTAGCCATTAAAGTGTCTGAAATGGGGACATTTTTTTCAAATGATCACAAAAACTTCTCTACTTCGAGTTTTTAGCTAAATTTGTTTATGCGTGCCAACAAAAATACAGGGATCACGTCTACCAAATTTGGGGCCAAAACTCCTTCTAAAAAAAGTAAAAAAAATCTCGAACCGTAAAAAGTTTCAAAAATCATGAAAAATAGAAATCGGGTCGTCTTGCCACGAAACTTCACATGAAGGCTTAGGGGACCATTGTATGATTTACAAGCCATAAAAATGGCATTGGTACAGCAGAAATATGAAGATGTGCTTGAACCAACCTACCACTCGATCGATCCACGGCTTGCGCATCCCGCCTCTCCGGTCGGCTAAGTGCCCACACGCTCGTTTCGTGGGTTGACTTAGGCATACGTAGTGTGCTCGCAGTCTAAGATCAGATCAAATCGAGGGTTATGGTAGCAGGACCCACAGCGAGATCGACAGCACGTAGAGGGGACCGGGTCGATCCTTGGCTTGCGCATCCTGCCTCTCTAGTCGGCTGAGCGCCCGCACGCTCGTTTCGTGGGTTGACTTAGGCATACGGAGTTCATCCCCAATCTAGGCATACGGAGTTCATTCTCAGTCTAAGATCGGATCAGATCGAGGGTTGTGACAGTAGGACCAGCAGCAGGATCGACAGCACACAGGAGGGGGCCAGGCCAATCCCCGACTTGCACATTCTGCTTCTCCGACCGGTTGAGCGCCCGGACGCTCGTTTCGTGGGTTGGCATAGGTATACGGAGTTCATTCCATATCTAAGACCCAGTCGAATCGAAGGTTATGGCAGCGGGACCGGCAGCACGCAAAGGGGGATCGGGTTGATCCCCGACTTCCGCATTATGCCTCTTCGGCTGGTTCAATGGGTTACGGTAGCAGGACCCGTAGTAGGATCGACAGCACTCAGAAGGGATCGGGTCGATCCCCGGCTTGTGCATCCTGCCTCTCTGGTTGGTTGAGTGCCCGCATGCTCGTTTCATGGGTTGACTTAGGCATACGAAGTTCATCCGTAGTCTAAGCATATGGAGTTCATTCCCAGTCTAAGATCGGATCAGACCGAGGGTTACGATAGCAACGGACCGAGGGTTATGGTAGCAGGATCGACAGCACATAGAGAGGGATCGGGCTGATCCCCGGATTGCGCATTATGCCTCTCCAGCCAGCTCAACACCCGCACACTTGTTTCATGGGTTGACTTAGGCATACGGAGTTCATTCCCAGTCTAGGCATACGGAGTTCATTCCCAGTCTAGGATCAGACCAACAGCAGCGTGCAGAGGGGGATCAGGTCGATCCTCGGCTTGCGCATCCTACCTCTCCGATCGGCTGAGCGCCCGCACACTTGTTTCATGGGTTGACTTGGGCATACAGAGTTCATTCCCGGTCTAAGCCCCAACCGGACCGAGGGACCCACAGCGGGATCGACAGCACACAAAGGGGGATCGAGCCGATCCTCGACTTGTGCATTCTGGCTCTCCGATCGGCTGAGCACCCGCACGCTCATTTCATGGGTTGACTTAGGCATACATAGTGCATTCTCGGTCTCGACCAACCAAGGGCCAGAGGCTATTGACGGTGTTTGGGGTAACAACCGAGGGAGACCAACAGCGGGATCCTTGGTCGGCTCTCGCATCCCACCCCCATCGATCAGTTCGGTGCTCGCATGCTCATTTTGGGGGTCGATCGAGGCTCGACATGTGTCGATGGTGGTCGAGGCAACCGCCCGCACCTAGGCCCAGCATGTGCCGATGGTGTTTGATGCAACCGCCCGCACCAGGGGCCATCTTGTGCCGATGGTGGTCGAGGCAATCATACGCACCAAGGGCTAGCATGTGCCGATGGTGATCGAAGCAACCACCTGCACCAGGGCCCAGCTTATGTCGATGGCGGTCGAGGCAAGTGCCCGTACCAAAGGGTAGCCTGTGCCGATGATGGTCAATGCATATCCATCACCATATGCCAACTTGTGCCATTGATGGTTGAGGCCTTGGTCGAAGTTCGATTTTCAGCCACAGTGCACATGCTAGGCTCGGGCATGTGCTGGTGCTACATTTTTTTTGCCCGAGGCACCATCGTCGGAGAACCTAACCGGCGGCATTGATGGTTTTGACGATTGGGGGGCCTAGGGGTGTGCGCACATGATGTGCAGTGGGTGCTGGTACTTGGCCCTTATATTGGCACCCTATCCCTCATCAAACCTCGAGAACTCACACCCCCTTAAAGAGCATTTGAGATTTTATAGGTTTGCTCCTAGTAGCCATTAAAGTATCTGAAATGGGGACATTTTTTTGAAACGGTCACAAAATCTTGTCCACTTTGAGTTTTTAGCTGAATTTTTTATGCATGCCAACAAAAATACAAGGATCACGTCTACCATATTTGGGGCCAAAACTCCTTCTAAAAAAATTTTAAAAAATCTCGAACCGTAAAAAGTTTTAAAAATCATGAAAAATAGATAATGGGTCGTCTTGCCACAAAACTTCACATGAAGGCTTAGGGGACCATTGTTTGAATTTACAAGCCATAAAAATGGCATTGGCACAGCAAAAATATGAAGATATGCCTGAACCCACCTACCACTCGATCGATCCACAGCTTGTGCATCCCGCCTCTCCGGTCAGCTAAGTGCTTGTATGCTCATTTCGTAGGTTGACTTAGGCATACATAGTGCACTCCCAGTCTAAGATCAGACCGGACCAATGGTTGCGGCACCAGCACCCCCAGTGGGATCGACAACACGCAAAAGGGACAGGGTCGATCCCTAGCTTACGCATCCTGCCTTTCTGGCCGGTTGAGCGCCCGCACGCTCATTTCGTGGGTTGACTTAGGCATACGGAGTTCATCCCCCATCTAAGCATAAGGAGTTCATTCCTAGTCTAAGATCGGACCGGACCAAGGGTTGAGGTAGCAGGACCAGTAGCAGGATCGGTAGCACGCAGAGGGGACCGGGCCTATCCCTGACTTACGCATTCTGCCTTTTCGGTCGGCTGAGTGCCCGTAGGCTCATTTCGTGGATTGGCTTAGGCATACAAAGTTCATTCCATTTCTAAGCCCTAACTGGACCAAGGGTTGTGGCAGCGGGACCGATAGCACACAGAGAAGGATTGGGCCGATGCCCGGCTTGCGCATTATGCCTCTTCGGCCGGCTTAGCGCTCGTACGCTCGTTTCACGGGTTGACTTAGGCATACAGAGTTCATTCCCAGTCTAAGCATACGGAGTTCATTCCCAATCTAAGATCAAACCGGTAGCGGGATCGGCTGTAGCATGCAGAGGGGGATCGGGCCGATCCTCGGCTTACGCATCCTGCCTCTCCAACCAACTGAGCGCCCGTACGCTCGTTTCATGGGTTGAATTAGGCATACGGAGTTCATTCTCGGTCTAAGCCCTAATCGGACCGAGGGACCCACAGTGGGATCGGCAGAACGCAAAGACAACTACCCGCACCAGGGCCCAGCTTGTGCCGATGGTGGTTGAGGCAAGTGCCCGTACCAAAGTGTAGCCTGTGTCGATGATGGTCGAGGCATCTGCCATCACCATGCGCCATCATGTGCCATTGATGGTCGAAGCCTTGCCCAAAGTCGAATTTTGAGCCACGATGCACATGCTGGGCTCAGACTTGTGTAGGTACCACATTATTTTCACCCGAGGCACCATCGTCGGAGCATCGTCGGAGAACCTAACCGGCGGCATTAGGGTTCCGGTGATTGGGGAGCCGGGGGGTGTGCGCACATGATGTGCGATGGGTGTTGGTACTTGGCCCTTATATTGGCCCTCTATCCCTCATCAAACCTCGAGAACTCACACCCCCTTAAAGAGCATTTGAGATTTTACAGGTTTGTTCCCAGTAGCCATTAAAGTGTCTAAAATGGGGACATTTTCTTCAAACGTTCACAAAATCTTCTCCACTTCGAGTTTTTAGCTGAATTTGTTTGTGCGTGCCAACAAAAATAGAAGGATCATGTCTACCAAATTTGGGGCCAAAACCCCTTTTAAATAAATTTTAAAAAATCCTGAACAGTAAAAAGTTTCAAAAATCGTGAAAAATAGAAAACGGGTCCTCTTGCCATGAAACTTCACATGAAGTCTTAGGGGACCATTGTATGAATTTACAAGTCATAAAAATGGCATTGGCATGGCAAAAATATGAAGATGTGCCTGAACCCACCTACCACTCGATCGATCCATGGCTTGCGCAGCACGTCTCTCTCTGGCCGGCTAAGTGCCCACACACTCGTTTCATGGGTTGACTTAGGCATACGTAGTGCGCTCTCAATCTAAGATCAGATCAAACTGAGGGTTACGGTAGTAGGACCCGTAGCAGGATCTGTAGCACGCAGAGGGGACAGGGTCAATTCCCGGCTTACGTATCCTGCCTCTCTGGCTGGCTGAGCGCTCGCACACTCATTTCGTGGGTTAACTTAGGCATATAGAGTTCGTCCCCAGTCTAAGCATACGATGTTCAATCCTAGTCTAAGATCAGACCGGATCAAGGGTTACGGTAGTAGGACCAGCAACAGGATCGACAGCACGCAGGGGTGACCGGGCCGATCCCTGGCTTGCGCATTTTGGCTCTCCGATCGATTAAGCCCCTGCACGCTCGTTTCGTGGGTTGGCTTAGGCATACGGAGTTCATTCCATGTCTAAGCCTTGGTCGGATCGAGGGTTGTGGCAGTGGGACAGCCAGCATGCAGAGGGGTACCGGGCCGATCCTTGGCTTACGCATCCTGCCTCTCCGGTCAGCTGAATGCCCGCATGCTCATTCCATGGGTTGACTTAGGCATACATAGTTCATTCCCGGTCTGAGCCCCAATCGGACCGAGGGACTCGCAGTGAGATTGGCAGCACGCAGAGGGGGACCGGGTTGATCCTCGACTTACTCATTCTGGCTCTCCGGTTGGCTGAACGCCCGCACGTTCATTTCATGGGTTGGCTTAGGCATACGTAGTGCATTACCGGTCTCAACCAACCAAGGGCCCGAGGCTATCGACAGCGTTTAGGGTAACAACCGAGGGGGACCAGCAGCGGGATCCTTGGTTGGCTCATGCATCCCACCCCCGGTAGTGGGTTTGGTGCTCGAACGCTCATTTTGAAGGTCGATCGGGGCTCGACATGTGCCAATGGTGGTCGAGGCAACCGCTTGCACCACAGCCCAGCATGTGCCGATGGTGTTCGATGCAACTGCCCGCACCAGGGGCCATCTTATGTCGATGGTGGTCGAGGCAATTACCCGTACCAAGGGCTGGCATGTGCCGATGGTGATCAATGCAACCACCCTCACCAGGGCCTAGCTTGTGCCGATGGCGGTCGAGGTAAGTGCCCGTACCAAAGGGTAGCCTGTGTTGATGATGGTCGATGCATGTGCCATCACCATGCACCATCATGTGCCATTGATGGTCGAGGCCTTGGTCGAAGTTGATTTTGAGCCACAGTGCACATGCTGGGCCCGAGCATGTGCTGGTGCCACATTTTTTTACCCGGGGCACCATCGTTGGAGCAACGCCGGAGAACCTAACCGACAGCATTGGGGGTTTAGGCGATTGGGGGGCCGGGGGGTGTGCGCACATGATGTGCGATGGGTGCTGGTACTTGGCCTTTATATTGGCCCCCTATCCCTTATCAAACCTCGAGAACTCACACCCCCTTTAAGAGCATTTGAGATTTTATAGGTTTTGCTCCCAGTAGCGATTAAAGTGTCTGAAATGGGGACATTTTTTTCAAACGATCACAAAATCTTCTCCACTTTGAGTTTTTAGCTGAGTTTGTTTGTGCGTGCCAACAAAATACAAGGATCACATCTACCAAATTTGGGGCCAAAGCTCCTTCTAAAAAATTTTTCAAAAATCTCGAACCATAAAAAGTTTCAAAAATCGTGAAAAATAGAAAACGGGTCATCTTGCCACGAAACTTCACATGAAGGCTTAGGGGACCATTGTATGAATTTACAAGCCATAAAAATAGCATTGGCATGGCAGAAATATGAAGATGTGCTTGAACCCACCTACCACTCGATCGATCCACGGCTTGCGCATCCCGCCTCTCCGACCGACTAAGTGGCCGCACGCTCATTTCGTGGTTTGACTTAGGCATACGTAGTGTGCTCCCAGTCTAAGTTCGGATCAGACTGAGGGTTCTGGCAGTAGGAACCACAGCGAGATCGGTAGCACGCAGAGGGGACCAGGTCGATCCCTGGCTTGTTCATCCTGCCTCTCTAGTCGGCTGAGTGCCCGCACGCTCGTTTCGTGGGTTGACTTAGGCATACGGAGTTCATCCCCAGTCTAAGCATACGAAGTTCATTCCCAGTCTAAGATCAAACAAGACTGAGGTTGCGACAGTAGAACCAGCAGCAGGATCGACAGCACATAGGGGGACCCGGCTGATCCCTAGCTTACGATTCTGCCTCTCCGACCGACTGAGCGCCCATACGCTCGTTTCATGGGTTGGCTTAGGCATACGGAGTTCATTCCATGTCTAAGCCCCAGCCAGACCGAGGGTTGTGGCAATGGGACTGGCAGCACGCAGAGGGGGATCGGGCCGATCTTGGCTTGCATATTACGCCTATCCGGTTGGCTCAGTGTCCGCACGCTCGTTTCAAGGGTTGACTTAGGCATACGGAGTTTATTCCCAGTCTAAGCAAATGGAGTTCATTCCCAGTCTAAGATTGGACCGACAGCAGCACGTAGGAGGGATCGGGTCGATCCTCGGCTTACGCATCCTACCTCTCCGATCGACTGAGTGCCCGCACGCTCATTTCGTGGGTCGACTTAGGCATACGGAGTTCATTCATGGTCTAAGCCCTAACCGGACCGAGGGACTCATAGCAGATCGATAGCACGCGGAGGGGGACCAGACCAATCCATAGCTTGCCCATTCTGGCTCTCCAGCTGGCTGAGCGCCCGTACGCTCGTTTCATGGGTTGACTTAGGCATACGTAGTGTATTCCTGATCTCGACTAACCAAGGGCCCGAGGTTATCGACGGTGTTTGGGGTAACAATCGAAGGGGACCAGTAGCGGGATCCTTGGTCGGCTCGCGCATCCCACTCCCAGCGGTTAGTTCGGTGCTTGCACACTCATTTCAGGGGTGGATCGAGGCTCGATATGTGTCGATGATGGTCGAAGCAACTGCCTGCATCACAGCCCAGCATGTGTCGATGGTGTTCGATGCAACCGCCTGCATCAGGGGCCATCTTATGTCGATGGTGGTTGAGGCAACCATCCATACCAGGGCCCAGCTTGTGCCGATGGCAATCGAGGCAAGTGCCCGTACCAAAAGGCAGCCTGTGCCGATGATGGTCGATGCATGTGCCATTTTCATGCCCTGGGTGGGCGCGCTAGGCACATCAGGTGCACCAGCAGGCGAGTAAGAGGTTGAGGCCCGTAGACCAGGCATGCTGGTAGGTATCTATGCACAAAGCCTAGCAAACGAGTTCAGAACGCCCACCCAACTTGCAGGCTAGCCCGTGAGACCAAGGCTTGGCATACAAGCTGCCCACACCACATCCAAAAGGCCCCAAGTTACTGGACACACAAGGGAAACTTCTGGAAGCAGACAGGATCAGCAGGAGCATCCTAGCAGATTTGGTTGACCCTGAAAATCAGGAGTTAGCATCCTGGTTTATTGTAATTTGTATAATCCCTTGATTTTAGCCTTTATTCTAGGGATATTGCCATTAAGTGTAGCTGGAGTCTCAACTATAAATAGAGGGCTGCTCCACCCTCATTTGTACACCATTAAACACTTCTGTTTCAGTGAATACAAGAGCATTTCCAGAATTCTACCTTCTTATCTTGTTTCTCTTTAACTTACGTAATCAGCCCTTCTTATTGTTCTGGTGCCCGCACGCTTGTGTTTTAGGCTGACTTAGGCATAAAGGAGGAGATTCCAAGCCTAAGGCCGCACGGATTCTGAGTCTAAGGTCAGGGCCCGTGACAGTTGGTATTAGAGCAAGTTCAATTCTGCGTGTTTATGTTATGCAGGTTAGATCGCGATTGAGGAGATGGCATCCCAAAGCAACATTGCTAGCCAACAACCAGAGGCCTAGGAACATGGGCGTGGAAGAGGCAAGAAAGTCGATTCTAGAGATATCTGGTCTACCATGGAAGGTAGGCTGGCCAAGGTGGAGGTGACCATGGGCGACATGGGGGAGAAGCTTGAGGAAGTAGAGACTCACATTGCATCGCTAGACTCTATGGGGGAGGAGATCCAAAGTGAGCTGGAAGCTACTCTCAACAAAGGCATGGACGTGATCACTCAGAAGAATAAGGCCTTGGAGGCTGAAGTGCTGACCTTGCATGATGGCATGGAGGCCATGCGCCAGCGGATGGAAGAGCTTACCAGTGAGTTCGTTGCTTGCAAGACTGCCATTAGGAATGGCATGTTTGCCGGAGTGTCCAAATTCAGATTGGAGGTCCCCAAGCCTAAGGAGTTCAAGAGGACTAAGGCGGCCAAGGAAGTAGACAACTACCTTTAGTGTATGGAGCAGTACTTCCAAGCCATGGGCATGCAAGACGAGACGATAAAGGTAAGCACCACTGCTATGCATCTCACTGATGTAGCCTTATTGTGGTGGAGGCGCAGGTGTGATGATGTCAGGCGTGGGAGTGCCAAGATTGGAACTTGGGTAGAGTTCCAAAAGGAGTTCAGAGAACAATTTTACCCGAAGTATACCGATGATGAGGTGCGGGCAAAGTTACGCCAGCTTAGGCAGCAAGGAGACATAAGGGAGTATGTCCAGAAATTCTCTGAACTGATGTTACAGATCTTGGATCTAGGTGAAAAGGATGCCTTATTTGCTTTCATGGATGGGCTGAAGCCATGGGTGATGCACGAGCTATAAAGGAGGGGAGTTCATGACTTGGCTAAAGCCATGACTACTGTCGAGGCCTTGATAGAGTTCAAGCCTCTAAACAAGTTTGAGTCTTCCAAGCCCAAGGGTAAGGGCAGGGACGATAGGGATCGGAAGAAGCAGTCCAAAGGGAAGGACTGCGATCGGGAGTCCAAGGATGGAGATTGAGATTGTTCAACCAAGGATGGCAAGAAGAAGCCACCAGCAGGCAAGTGGAAAGCAAAGGGGGACCGATAGCCACTAGCAAGCTACCTATGTGGAAGGAGCCACATAGCATGCAATTGCCCATAGAAGGGTAAGCTGGCTGCTGTAGACAAGGAGTCTGACTAGGAGCCAGAGTCAGGGGTAGCAAAGCTTGGGTCGTTGGTGCTCAATGTTGTCCAGAGTAAGGGGAATCGCAAGCCAAACGGCTTGATGTTTATGGATCTGATGGTTACAGGTTAGAAAGTGAGCGCACTGGTGGACACAGGTGCCTCACATCTTTTTATTTCAGGTGATGGAGCCTGAAAGCTCGGACTAAAGGTGCAGAAAGGGACTGGTACCATTAAAACAGTGAACTCCAAGGAAGTTCCAGCCATTGGAGTAGCACGAGGAGTGGAGTTACAGCTTGGAGACTAGAAAGGCAAGGAGACCATTGAGGTAATACCCCTTGACGACTATGAGTTTGTGATTGGGTTGGATTTCCTTGTTTGGATTAACGCCCTCCTTGTGTCTTTTGCCGATTGTGTTTGCATCTTGGATGCACGGTGCCAATGCCTAGTGCCATTGAGGAGACGGTCTGGAGTTGGGTCACGGGTGGTGTCAGCCATCCAATTTGCCAAGGCGGTAAGCAGACAAGAAGACACCTTCTTGGCAGCCCTAAATTATGATGAGCCAAGGGAGAAGGAGACCAAGTCACCCTTGGAGGTACTAAAGGTGATGAAGACCTTTAGTGATGTGATGCCCGCAAAGCTACCTAGCAAGCTACCACCTAAGAGGAAGGTGGACCACAAGATCGAGCTAGTGTCCAAGGCTAAGCCATCAGCCAGAGTCCCTTACTGAATGTCTCCACCAGAGTTGGAGGAGTTGAGGAAGCAGCTCAAAGAGTTAGTTGATGCTGGCTTCATCAGGCCATCGAAAGCACCTTATGGTGCATGATTCTATTCCAGTGCAAGCATGATGGGTCGTTGCGATTGTGCATAGACTATCGGGCTTTGAACAAGCTGACCATTAAGAACAAGTACCCCATCCCACTCATTGCGAACTTGTTCGATCAACTTAGGAGCGCAAGGTGGTTTACCAAGCTAGATTTGAGATCGGGCTACTACCAAGTCAGGATCGCGAAGGGAGATGAGCCAAAGACAACATGTGTCACTCGATATGGTTCGTATGAGTTCTTGGTGATGCCTTTCAAACTCTCAAGCGCCCCGTAACATTCTGCACCCTTATGAACAAGGTACTTTCAGTCATTCCTTGATCAGTTTGTTGTGGTTTATTTAGATGACATTGTGATCTACAGCCAGACTTTGGGAGAGCATGTAGACCACTTGAGACAAGTGTTCGAGGTGTTGCAGGTGCACAAGCTATTTGTCAAGAGGGAGAAGTTCTCATTTGCCCAACAAGAGTTCCCTTTCCTTGGCCACATAGTGGGAGGTGGCAGGATACGCATGGATGAAGGCAAGATACATGCCATCCTGAAGTGGCAACCGCCAGCCAAGGTCACTGAGTTGAGATCATTTCTTGGGCTGGTTAACTACTACAGACGCTTCATCAAAGGTCACTCAGCAATAGCCATGCCATTGATTGACTTGCTCAAGAAAGGGAGAGCATGGGAGTGGAGCGCAGGGTGCCAGGAAGCCTTTGATAGGTTGAAGCGGGCTGTGACCGAAGAGCCAGTCTTGGCCTTGCCAGACCATGCCAAGCCGTATGAGGTGTATATGGATGCATCAGACTTTGCCATAGGGGGCATGTTGATGCAGGAGGGATGTCCAGTCACGTTCGAGAGCAGGAAGCTGAACGAGACTGACACGGTCCAAGAGAAGGAGATGACTGCAGTGGTGCACTACTTGCGCACTTGGCGCCATTACCTGTTGGGGTTGAGTTTCATTTTAAGGATGGACAATGTGGCGACCAGCTACTTCCAGACGTAGAAGAAGCTGTCCCCCAAGCAGATGAGATGGCAAGATTTTCTTACAGAATTTGATTTTTAGATGGAGTACAAGCTAGGACGAGTGAACCTAGTGGCAGACACCTTGAGCAGAAAGGCTAACCTTACTACCATTAGCCAACCAGAGGGGTCACTGGTGTCACACATCAAGGAGGGACTTACGCATGATCCTACAGCCAAGGCTTTGATAGAGTACATCCAGCAAGGTAAGACTAGGCGATTTTGGTTGCAGGATGGGTTGCTGTACACCAGGGGTAGTAGACTATTTATGCCGCAGCACAGAGAGCTCCGCAAGGATGTTTTGCAAGAATGCCATGATTCAAGGTGGGCTGGACACCCCGAAGTGAGTCGTACCTTGGCGTTGATCGAGGACTGATACTACTGGCCGCACATAAGGGACGATGTGGAGGCTTATGTGAAGACTTGTCTTGTGTGCCAACAGGACAAGGTGGAGCTCAAGAAACCAAGCGGTCTCTTGAAGCCATTGCCAGTGCCAGAGTGACCATGGGAAAGTGTTTCTCTGGATTTTATAGTTGATCTACCCAAAGTAGAAGGGTTTGGAAGCATCATGGTAGTAGTGGACAGGTTTTCCAAGTATGGAATCTTCATTCCAGCAACCAAGGAGTGCCCAGCCGAGGAGGCAGCTCAATTATTCTTGGAAAACATGGTTAAGTACTGGGGAGTGCCGAGGACCATTGTTAGTGATCGGGACGGGCATTTCACGGCCAGGTTCTGGACTGAGTTGTTCAAGCTGTTGGGGTCAAACTTGAACTTTTCCACCAGCATGCATCCGCAGACCGATGGGCAGATAGAACGAGTGAATGGACTATTGGAGGTCTACCTCAGGCACTAAATGAGTGCCACATAAAGGTACTGGCCAAAGCTGCTAGATATTGGCAGTTTTCCTACAACTTGCAAAGGAGCGAGGCAACGAACCAGAGCCCATTTGAGGTTATGACAGGGCAACAACCACTAACACCCAGTTTGATTGTTGTAGGTTATACAAGGCTGAATCCAGCAGCATATAAGTTTGCCAAGGCATGGCAGGAGCAAACTGACTTGGCCAGAGTTTGTCTACACAAGGCAGTGAGAGGTCGAAGAAGTGGGCAGACCAGAATAGGCGGGATGTGCAGTTCCAGGTTAGAGACTTGGTGTTGGTGAAGTTGCATCCCATTGTGCGCCACAGGGGGCTGCACAAAGGCCTAGTCCGGAGGTATGAGGGATCTTTTCGAGTAGTCAAGAGGGTAGGCAAGGTTGCCTACAAGCTAGTTATGCCACCCAAGCCGAGGGTACACTCGGTGTTCCATGTGAGCATGCTCAAGCCGTTCCATGAGGATGAGGGAGATCCAGGACGGGCAGAGTCAAAGCGTGCACCATTGGGAGCAAAGGCCTCATATGAGAAGGAGGTTCACAGCATCATAGCTGACCAGGAGGTGAGACGGAAGAACTATCAGCTAAGATAAGAGTACTTGGTGCGCTTCCAGATAGTGGGGTGAGTTAGGAACCAACAGATGTCTTATGGCAGTTTGGGGACCAGATCAGGCAGTACCATGCAGAAGACGCAACAAGGGCATTGCGCAATCAGGTGGGGGAGAATGTCATGCCCTGGGCGGGCGCGCCAGGCACATCAAGCGCACCAGCAGGCGAGCCAGAGGCTGAGGCCCGCAGACCAGGCGTGCTGGCGGGTATCTATGCGTAAAGCCTAGCAAACGAGTTCAGAACGCCCGCCCAACTTGCAGGCCAGCCCGTGAGACCAAGGCCTGGCATACAAGCTACCCGCACCACATCCAAAAGGGCCCAAGGTGCTGGACACACAAGGGAAGGTTCTGGAAGCAGGCAGGATCAGCATGAGCATCCTGATAGATTTTGTTGACCCTGAAAATCAGGAGTTAGCATCCTGATTGATTGTAATCTGTACAATCCCTTGATTTTAGCCTTTATTCTAGGGATATTGCCATTAAGTGTAACTGGAGCCTCAACTATAAATAGAGGGCTGCTCTACCCTCATTTGTACACCATCAAACACTTTTGTTTCAGTGAATACAAAAGCATTTCCAGAATTCTGCCTTCTTATCATGTTTCTCTTTAACAAGAGTAATCAGCCCTTCTTATTGTTCTAGTGCCCGCATGCTTGTGTTTTAGGTTGACTTAGGCATAAAGGAGGAGATTCCAAGCCTAAGGCCGCACGGTTTCTGAGTCTAAGGTCAGAGCTTGTGACACCATCACCATGCACCACCATGCACCACCATGTGCCACTGATGGTCGAGGCCTTGGCCGAAGTTCGATTCCAAGCCACAGTGCACTTGCTGGGCTCAAGCATGTGCTAGTGCCACATTTTTTTTGCCTGGGGCACCATTGTCGGAGCATCGTCGGAGAACCTAACCGGTGGCATTGGGGGTTCCGACGATTGGGGGCTCGGGGGGTGTGCGCACATGATGTGCAATGGGTGATGGTACTTGGCCCTTATATTGGCCCCCTATCCCTAATCAACCTCGAGAACTCACACCCGCTTAAAGAGCATTTGAGATTTTATAGGTTTGCTCCCAGTAGCCATTAAAGTGTCTGAAATGGGGACATTTTTTTCAAACGATCACAAAATCTTCTCCACTTCGAGTTTTTAGCTGAATTTGTTTGTGCGTGCCAACAAAAATACAAGGATCACATCTACCAAATTTGGGGCCAAAACTCATTCTAAAAAAATTTTTAAAAATCTCGAACCGTAAAAAGTTTCAAAAATTGTGAAAAATAGAAAACGGGTCGTCTTGCCACGAAACTTCACATGAAGGCTTAGGGGACCATTGTATGAATTTACAAGCCATAAAAATGGCATTGGCGTAGCAGAAATATGAAGATGTGCCTGAACCCACCTACCACTCAATCGATCCACGGCTTGCGCATCCTGCCTCTCCGGTCGGCTAAGTGCCCGCACTCTCGTTCCGTGGGTTGACTTAGGCATACGTAGTGCCCTCCCAGTCTAAGATCAGACCGGATCGAAGGTTGTGGCAACAGGACCTGCAGCGGGATCGGTAGCACGCAGAGGGGATCGGATCGATCCTCAGCTTACGCATCCTACCTCTCTGGCCAGCTAAGCACCCGCACGCTCGTTTCATGGGTTGACTTAGGCATACGGAGTTCATACCCAGCCTAAACATACGGAGTTCATTCCTAGTCTAAGATCGGACCGAACCGAGGGTTGCGGTTACAGGACCAGCAGTCGGATCAATAGTATCGAAGTTCAATTTTGAGCCACGGTGCACATGCTGGGCTCAGGCATGTGTTGGTGCCACATTTTTTTCCCCGAGGCACCATCACCGGAGCATCGTCGGAGAACCTAACCGACGGCATTGGGGTTCCGGCGATTGGGGGGCCGGGGGTTGTGCGGACATGATGTACGATGGGTGTTGGTACTTGGCCCTTATATTCGCCCCCTATCCCTCATCAAACTTCGAGAACTCATACCCCCTTAAAGAGCATTTGAGATTTTATAGGTTTGCTCCTAGTAGCCATTAAAGTGTCTGAAATGGGGACATTTTTTTCAAACAGTCACAAAATCTTCTCCACTTCAAGTTTTTAGCTGAATTTTTTTATGCATGCCAACAAAAATAAAAAGGATCACGTCTACCAAATTTGGGGCCAAAACTCATTCTAAAAAAATTTTAAAAAATGTCAAACCGTAAAAAGTTTGAAAAATCGTGAAAAATAAAAAATGGGTCATCCTGCCATGAAACTTCACATGAAGGCTTAGGGGACCATTGTATGAATTTACAAGCCATAAAAATGGCATTGGCATGGCAGAAATATGAAGATGTGCCTGAACCCACCTACCACTCGATCGATCCATGACTTACGCATCCTGCCTCTCCAGTCAGCTAAGTGCCCGCACGTTCGTTTCATGGGTTGACTTAGGCATACGTAGTGTGCTCCCAATCTAAGATCGGACTGGATTGAAGGGTTGTAGTAGTAAGACCCACAGCGGGATCGACAGCAGGACTCGCAGTAGGATCGACAGCACGCAGAGGAGACCGGGTCGATCCTCAGCTTGTGCATCCTGCTTCTCTGGCCGGTTGAATGCCCACACGCTCATTGCATGGGTTGACTTAGGCATACGAGTTCATCCCCAGTCTAAGCATACGGAGTTCATTCCCAGTCTAAGATCGAACCGGACCGAGGGTTGCAACAGCAGGATCGGTAGCACGTAGGGCAGATCGGGCCAATCCCCGGCTTGCGCATTCTACCTCTCCGGCCTGTTGAGTGCCCGAAAGCTCATTTCGTATGTTGGCTTAGTCATACGGAGTTCATTCCATGTCTAAGCCCCAGTCGGATCGAGGGTTGTGGCAACGGGATCGATAGCACGCAAAGGGGGATCGAGCCGATCATCGGCTTGTGCATTATGCCTCTCCGACCGGCTCATTACCTGCACACTCGTTTCATGGGTTGACTTAGGCATACGAAGTTCATTCCCAGTCTAAGCATACGAAGTTCATTCCCAGTCTAAGATTGGACCTACAGTGGGATCGACAACAGCATGAAAAGGGGGATCAGGCCGATCCTCGGCTTGCACATCCTGCCTCTCCGGTCGGCTGAGCGTTCGCATGCTCATTTCATGGGTTGACTTAGGCATACAGAGTTCATTCTCGGTCTAAGCCCCAACCGGACTGAGGGATCTGCAGTGAGATCAAAAGCATACAGAGGGGGACCGGGTTGATCCCCGGCTTGTGCATTATGCCTTTCCGGCCTGCTCAACGCCCGCACGTTTGTTTCGTAGGTTGACTTAGGCATACGGAGTTCATTCCCAGTCTAAGCATACAGAGTTCATTCCCAGTCTAAGATCGGACCGGTAGCAGCACGCAGAGGGGGACCAGGCCGATTCTTGGCTTGCACATCCTGCCTCTCTGGCCAGTTGAGCACCCACACGCTCATTCCGTGGGTTAACTTAGGTAGACAGAGTTCATTCCCGATCTAAGCCCCAACCGAACCAAGGGACCCGCAGTGAGATCGACAGCACGCAGAGGGGGATCGAGTCGATCCTCGACTTGCATATTCTGGCTCTCCGACCATCGAGCGCCCGTACACTCATTTCATGGGTTGACTTAGGCATACATGGTGCATACCCGATCTCGACCAATCAAGGGCCAGAGGCTATCGACGGCATTTGGGGCAACAACCGAGGGGGACCAGTAGCGGGATCCTTGGTCGGCTCATGTATCCCGCCCCCAGCAGCAAGGGGGGATCGACAGCATCCCTAGCTTGCGCATTATGCCTCTCCGGCTGGTTGAGCCCCCGCACGCTCGTTTCGTGGGTTGGCTTAGGCATACGAAGTTTATTCCATGTCTAAGCCCCAGTCGGACCGTGAGTTGTGGTAGCGGGACCGGTAGCACGCATAGGGGGACTAGGCCAATCCCTGGCTTGCGCATTATGCCTCTCCGGCCTGCTCAATGCCCGCATGCTCATTTCCTGGGTTAACTTAGGCATACGGAGTTCATTCCCAGTCTAAGCATACGGAGTTCATTCCTAGTCTAAGATCAGACCGACAACAGCACGCAGAGGGGGATCGGGCCGATTCTCGGCTTGTGCATCTTACCTCTTCGGCCAGTGGAGCGCTCGTACGCTCGTTTCATGGGTTGGCTTAGGCATACGGAGTTCATTCCATGTCTAAGCCCCAGCTGGACCGAGGGTTGTGGTAGTGAGACTGATGGTACGTAGAGGGGGACCGGGCCGATCCCCGGCTTGCGCATTATGCCTCTCCAACCTGCTCAGTGCCCGCACGCTCGTTTTGTGGGTTAACTTAGGCATACAGAGTTCATTCCCAGTCTAAGCATACGAAGTTCATTCCCAGTCTAAGATCGGATAGGCAACAGCACGCAGAGGGGGACCGAGCCGATCTTCAGCTTGCACATCCTGCCTCTCCGATCGGTTGAGCACCCGCACGCTCGTTTCGTGGGTTGACTTAGGCATACAGAGTGCATTCTCGGTCTAAGCCCCAATCGAACTGAGGGACCCGTAGCTAGATCGGCAGCACGTAGAAGGGGACTGAGTCAATCCTTGACTTGCGTATTCTGGCTCTCCGGTCGGTCAAGCGCCTGTACGCTCATTTCATGGGTTGACTTAGCCATACGTAGTGCATTCCCGATCTCGACCAATCAAGGGCTAAAGGCTATCGATGCCGTTTGGGGCAACAACTGATGGGGACTAGCAGCGGGATCCTTGGTCAACTTACGCATCCTGCCCCCAGCAGTCAATTCGGTGCCCGTATGCTCATTTTGGGGGTTGACCGGGGCTCAGCATGTGCCGATGGGGGTCGAGGCAACCGCCCACACCACGACCCAACATGTGCCGATGGTGTTTGACGCAACCGCCCGCTCTAGGGGCCATCTTTTATCGATGGTGGTTGAGGCAATCGCCCGCACCAAGGGCCGGTATGTGCCGATGGTGATCGAGGCAACCATCCGCACCAGGGCCCAACTTGTGCCAATGGCGGTCGAGGCAAGTGCCCATACCAAAGGGTAGCTTGTACCGATGATGGTCGATGCATGTGCCATCACCGTGCGCCATCATGTGCCACTGATAGTCGAGGCCTTGGTCGAAGTTCAATTTTGAGCCGGTGCACATGCTAGGCTCGGGCATGTGCTGGTGCCACATTTTTTTCGCCTGGGACACCATCGTCGGAGCATCACCGGAGAACCTAACCGACGGCATTGGGGGTTCCAGCGATTGGGGGGGCTGGGGGGTGTTCGCACAAGATGTGTGATGGGTGCTGGTACTTGGCCCTTATATTGGCCCCCTATCCCTCATCAAACCTCAAGAACTCACACCCCCTTAAAGAGCATTTGAGATTTTAAAGGTTTGCTCCCAGTAGCCATCAAAGTGTCTGAAATGGGGACATTTTTTTCAAACGGTCACAAAATCTGCTCCACTTCAAGTTTTTAGCTGAATTTGTTTGTGCGCGCCAAAAAAAATACAAGAATCATGTCTACCAAATTTGCGGCCAAAACTCCTTCTAAAAAAATTTTAAAAAATCTCGAACTGTAAAAAGTTTCGAAAATCATGAAAAATAGAAAATGGGTCGTCTTGCCACAAAACTTCACATGAAGGCTTAGGGGACCATTGTATGAATTTACAAGCCATAAAAATGGCATTGGAACGGCAGAAATATGAAGATGTGCTTGAACCCACCTACCACTCTATCGATGCACAGCTTGCGCATCTGCCTCCTCAGTCGACTAAGTGCTCGCACGCTCATTTCGTGGGTTGGCTTAGGCATATGTAGTGCACTACCAGTCTAAGATCAGATCGGATCAAAGGTTACGGTAGCAGGACCCACAGTGGGATCGATAGCACGCAGAGGGGACCGGGTCGATCCCCGACTTGCGCATTCTGCCTCTTTGGCCGGCTGAGCGCCCGTACGCTTGTTTCGTGGGTTGACTTAGGCATCCGGAGTTCTTCCCCAGTCTAAGCATACGAAGTTCTTTCCCAGTCTAAGATCAGACTGGATCGAGGGTTGTGGCAGTAGGACGAGTAGCATGATCAACAGCACGCTGGGGTGGACCGGGCCGATCCCCGGCTTGCATATTTTTCCTCTCCGGCCGACTGAGCCCCCGTTCATGGGTTGGCTTAGGCATACGGAATTCATTCCACGTCTACCCCCTAGCCAAACCAAGGGTTGTGGCAGCGATGCCGACAGCATGCAGAGGGGGACCAGACCGATCCCTGGCTTGCACATTATGCCTCTCCGACCTGCTCAACGCCCACACGCTGGTTTCATGGGTTGACTTAGGCATACGGAGTTTATTCCCAATCTAAGCATACGGAGTTCATTCCTAGTCCAAGAACGGACCAACAGTAGCACGCAGAGGGGGACTAGATCGATCCTCGGCTTACGCATCCTGCCTCTGTGGTCGGTTGAGTGCCCGTACGCTCGTTTCATTGGTTGACTTAGGCATACGGAGTTCATTCCCGGTCTAAGCCTTAACCGGACCGAGGGACCCGTAGTGGGATCGGCAGCACATAAAGGGGGATCGGGTCGATCCTTGGCTTGTGCATTCTAGCACTCCGACCTACTGAGCGCCTGCACGCTCATTCGATGGGTTGACTTAGGCATACGTAGTGCATTCCCAGTCTCGACCAACCAATGGCCAGAGGCTATCAACGGCATTTGGGGTAACAACCGAGGGGGACTAGCAGCGGGATCCTTGGTCGGCTCGTGCTTCCCATCCCCAGTGGTCAGTTTAGTGTTTGCACGCTCGTTTCGAGGGTCGATCGAGGCTCGGCATGTACCGATGGTGGTCGAGGCAATCACCCGCACCACGGCCCAGCATGTACCGATGGTGTTCGATACAACCGCCCACACCAAGGGCCATCTTGTGCCAATGGTGGTCGAGGCAATCACCCGCACCAAGGGCCGGTATGTGTCGATGGTCATCGAGGCAACCGCCCGCACCAGGGCCCAGCTTGTGCCGATGGTGGTCGAGGCAAGTGCATGTACCAAAGGGCAGCCTGTGCCGATGATGGTTGATGCATGTGCCATCATGTGCCATTGATGGTCGAGGCCTTGGCTGAAGTTCAATTTTGAGCGACGGTGCACATGCTGGGTTCGGGATGTGCTGGTGCCACATTTTTTTCGCTCGAGGCACCATCGTCAAGGCATCGTCGGAGAACCTAACCGACGGTATTGGGGGTTCCCGCGATTGGGGGGCCCGGGGAGTGTTGGCATATGATGTGTGATGGGCACTGGTACTTGGCCCTTATATTGGCCCCCTATCCCTCATCAAACCTCAAGAACTCACACCCCCTTAAAGAGCATTTGAGATTTTATAGGTTTGCTCCTAGTAGCCATTAAAGTGTCTGAAATGGGGACATTTTTTTCAAACGGTCACAAAATCTTCTCCACTTTGAGTTTTTAGCTGAATTTTTTTGTACATACCAAAAAAAATGCAAGGATCACGTCTACCAAATTTGGGGCCAAAACTCCTTCTAAAAAAATTTTAAAAAATCTCAAACGGCAAAAAGTTTTGAAAATCGTGAAAAATAGAAAACGGGTTGTCTTGCCACGAAACTTCACATGAAGGCTTAGGGGACCATTGTATGAATTTACAAGCCATGAAAATGGCATTGGAATGGCAGAAATATGAAGATGTGCCTGAACCCACCTACCACTCGATTGATCCACGGCTTGCGCATCCCACCTCTCCGGCCGACTAAGTGCCCGCACATTTGTTTCGTGGGTTGACTTAGGCAAACATAGTGCACTCCCAGTCTAAGATCAGACCGGATCGAGGGTTACGGCCGCAGGACCCGCAGCGAGATTGACAGCATGTAGAGGGGATCGGGTCAATCCCCGGCTTGCGCATCCTACCTCTCTTGCCGGCTGAGCGCCTACATGCTCGTTTCGTGGGTTGGCTTAGGCATACGGAGTTCATCCCTAGTCTAAGCATACGGAGTTCATTCCCAATCTAAGATTGGATCAGACCGAGGGTTACGACAGTAGGACCAGTAACAGGATCGACAACATGTAGGGGGACCTGGTCGATCCCCGACTTGCGTATTCTGCCTCTTCGATTGGCTGAGCGCCCGTGTGCTCGTTTCGGGGGTTAGCTTAGGCCTACGGAGTTCATTCCATGTCTAAGCCCCAGCCGGACCGAGGGTTGTGGCAGCGGGACCGGCAGCATGCAGAGGGGGACTAGGCTGATCCCTGGCTTGCGCATTATACCTCTCTGACCTACTCAGTGCCCGCACGCTCGTTTTATGGGTCGACTTAGGCATACGAAGTTCATTCCTAGTCTAAGCATACGGAGTTCATTCCCAGTCTCAGATCGGATCGACAGCAGCACGTAGAGGGGGACCGTGCCGATCCTCGACCTGCACATCCTACCTCTCCGATCGACTGAGGCCTTGGTTGAAGTTTGATTTTGAGCCACGGTGCACATGCTGGGTTTGGCATGTGCTGGTGCCACATTTTTTTCACCCGGGGCACCATCGTCGGAGAACCTAACCGGCAGTATTAGGGGTTCCAGTGATTGAGGGGCCGAGGAGTGTTGGCATATGATGTGCGATGGGTGCTGGTACTTGGCCCTTATATTGGCCCCTATATTGGCCCCCTAGCCCTCATCAAACCTCAAGAACTCACATCCCTTAAAGTGTCTGAAATGGGGACATTTTTTTCAAACGGTCACAAAATCTTCTCCATTACAAGTTTTTAGCTAAATTTGTTTGTGCGTGCCAACAAAAAGACAAGGATCACATCGTCCAAATTTGGGGCCAAAACTCCTTCTAAAAAAATTTTAAAAAATCTCGAATCGTAAAAAGTTTCAATAATCGTGAAAAATAGAAAACGAGTCATCTTGCCATGAAACTTAACATGAAGGCTTAGGGGACCATTGTATGAATTTACAAGACATAAAAATGGCATTGGCATGGCAGAAATATGAAGATGTGCCTGAACGCACCTACCACTCGATTGATCCACGGCTTGCGTATCCCGCCTCTCTGGTCGACTAAGTGCCCGTACGCTCGTTTTATAGGTTGACTTAGGCATACATAGTGCGCTCCCAGTCTAAGATCAGATTGAATCGAGGGTTGCGGTAGTAGGACCCGCAGTGGGATCGACAACACGTAAAGGGGGTTGGGTCAATCTCTGGCTTACGCATCCAGCCTCTTTGGCCGACTGAGTGCCCACACGTTCGTTTCATGGGTTGACTTAGGCATACGAAGTTCATCCCCAGTCTAAGCATACGAAATTCATTGCCAGTCTAAGATTGGACCAGACCGAGGGTTGTGGCAGCAGGACCAGTAGCCGGATTGGCAGCACGTAGGAGGGGACAGGGTCGATCCACGACTTGTGCATTCTGCCTCTCCGGTCTACTGAGCGCCAGCATGCTCATTTCGTGGGTTGGCTTAGGCATACGGTGTTCATTCCATGTCTAAGTCCCAGTTGGACCGAGGGTTGTGGCAGCAGGACCGATAGCACGCAGAGGGGGATCGGCTGATCCCTGGCTTGTGCATTATACCTCTCCGGCTTGCTCAGTGCCCGCACGCTCATTTTATGGGTTGACTTAGGCATACGGAGTTCATTCCCAGTCTAAGCATACGGAGTTCATTCCTAGTCTAATCATATGGAGTTCATTCCCAGTCTAAGATCAGACCGGCAGTAGCATGCAGAGGGGGATCGGTTCGATCCTTGGCTTACGCATCACTCCTCTCCAATCGGCTGAGCGCCCGCACGCTTGTTTCATGGGTTGGCTTAGGCATACGGAGTTCATTCCATGTCTAAGCCCCAGTCGGACCGAGGGTTGTGGTAGCGGGACCAGCAGCACGTAGAGGGGGACCAGGCCGAACCCTGACTTGCGCATTACGCCTCTCCGACCGGCTCAACACCCGTACGCTCGTTTCGTGGGTTGACTTAGGGATGCGGAGTTCATACCCAGTCTAAGCATACGGTGTTCATTCCCAGTCTAAGCATACAGAGTTTATTCCCAGTCTAAGATCGGACCAACAGTGAGATCGACAGTAGCACGCAGAGGGGGACCGAACTGAACCTCACCTTGCACATCCTGCCTCTCCGATCAGTTTTGCACTCGTACACTCGTTTTGTGGGTTGACTTAGGCATATGGAGTTAATTCCCGGTCTAAGCCCCAACCGAATCGAGGGACCCATAGTGAGATCGACAGCATGCAGAGGGGGACCAGGTCGATCCTCAGCTTACGCATTCTGGCTCTCCGGCTGGTTGAGCGCCCCCACGCTCGTTTCATGGGTTGACTTAGTCATACGTAGTGCATTCCCGATCTCGACCAACCAAGGGCCATAGGATATCGACGTCATTTGGGGCAACAATCGATGAGGACCAGCAGTGGGATCCTTGGTCGGCACACGCATCCCGCCCCCAGCGGTTGGTTCAGTGTCCGCACGCTCGTTTCGGGGGCCGATCAGGGCTCGGCATCTGCCGATGGTGGTCGAGGCAACCGCCCGCACCATAGCCCAGCATGTGTCGATGGTGTTTAATGCAACCGCCCATACCAGGGGCCGTCTTGTGCCAATGGTGGTTGAGGCAACCGCCCACACCAGGGCCTAGCTTGTGCCGATGGCGGTCGAGCCAAGTGCCCGTACCAAAGGGTAGCCTGTGCCGATGATGGTCGATGCGTGTGCCATCACCATGCGTCATCATGTGCCATTGATGGTCGAGGCCTTGGTCAAAGTTTGATTTTGAGCCACGGTGCACATGCTGGGCTCAGGCATGTGTTGGTGCCACATTTTTTTCACCCGAGGCACCATCGTCAGACTATCGTCGGAGAACCTAACCGGTGGTATTGGGGGTTCCGACGATTGGGGGGCCGACAGGTGTGCGCACATGATGTACGATGGGTGCTGGCACTTGGCCCTTATATTAGCCCCCTATCTCTCATCAAACCTCGAGAACTCACACCCCCTTAAAGAGCATTTGAGATTTTATAGGTTTGCTCCCAGTAGCCATTAAAGTGTCTGAAATGGGGACATTTTTTTCAAACGGTCACAAAATCTTCTCCACTTTGAGTTTTTAGCTGAATGTTTTCATGCATGCCAACAAAAATACAAGGATCACTTCTACCAAATTTGGGGCCAAAACACCTTTTAAAAAATTTTAAAAAATCCCAAATCAGAAAAAGTTTCAAAAATTGTGAAAAATAGAAAATGGGTCGTCTTGCCATGAAACATCACATGAAGCCTTAGGGGACCATTGTATGAATTTACAAGCTATAAAAATGGCATTGGCATGATAGAAATATGAAGATGTGCCAGAACCCACCTACCACTCAATCCACAGCTCACTCATCCCACCTCTCCGATCGACTACGTGCCCGCACGCTCGTTACCTGGGTTGACTTAGGCATACGTAGTAGGCTCCTAGTCTAAGATCGAACCAAACCGAGGGTTGCGGTAGTAGGACCCACAATGGGATTGACAGCACGTAGAGGGGACCAGGTCGATCCCCGACTTGTGATCCTGCCTCTCTGGCCGACTGAGCGCCCGTACACTCGTTTCGTGGGTTGACTTAGGCATACAGAGTTCATGCCCAGTCTAAGCATATGGAGCTGATTTCTAGCCTAAGATCAGACCAGACCGAGGGTTGCAGCAGCAGGACCAGCAGTAGCATCGACAGCACGTAGGGGGGACCGGGCTGATCCCCGACTTGCACATTCTGCCTCTCCGGTCGGCTGAGCACCCGCAAGCTCATTTCGTGGGTTGGCTTAGGCATACAGAGTTCATTCCATGTCTAAGCCCCAACTGGACTGAGGGTTGTGGCAGCGGGACCGGTAGCACGCAGAGGGGGACCGGGTCGATCCCTGACTTACGCATTATGCCTCTCCGACTGGCTTAGCGCCCACACGCTCATTTCCTAGGTTGACTTAGGCATACGGAGTTCATTCCCAGTCTAAGCATATGGAGTTCATTCCTAGTCTAAGATCGGGCCGACAGCGGGATCGACAGTAGCACGTTTAGGGGGACCGAGCCGATCTTCGGCTTCCACATCCTGCCTCTTCAACTGACTGAGTGCTCGCACGCTCGTTTCATGCGTTGACTTAGGCATACGGAATTCATTCTCGATCTAACCCCCAACCGGATAAAGGGACTCGCAGCAAGATCGACAGCATGCAAGGGGGACCGAGGTGATCCCCGGCTTGCGTATTCTGCCTCTCCAATCGGCTGAGCACTCGCAAGCTCGTTTTATGGGTTGGCCTAGACATAAGGAGTTCATTTCATGTCTAAGCCCCAGCCGGATCGAGGGTTGCGACAATGGGACCGATAGCACGCAGAGGGGATGGGCTGATCCTCGGTTTGCATGTGATGCATCTCCGATCGGCTCAGCGCCCGCACACTTGTTTCATGGGTTGACTTCGGCATACGAAGTTCATTCCCAGTCTAAGATTGAATCGGCAGCGGGATCAAATGCAGCATGCAGAGGGGGATTGAGCTGATCCTCGATTTGCGTATCCTACCTCTCCAGCCGATTGAGTGCCCGCACGCTCATTTCGTGGGTTGATTTAGGCATACGGAGTTCATTCTCGATCTAACCCCCAACTGGACTGAGGGACCCGTAACGGGATCGGTAGCACACGGAAGGGGATCAGGCCGATCCTTGGCTTGTCCATTCTGGCTCTCCGATCGACTGAATGCCTCCACACTCATTTCATAGGTTGACTTAGGCATACGTAGTGCATTCTCCGTCTTGACCAACCAAGGGCCAGAGGCTATCGATGACGTTTGGGGCAACAACCGAGGGGGACCAACAGCAGGATCATTGGTCGACTCGCGTATCCCACCCCCAGTGGTTGGTTCAGTGCTCGCAAGCTCATTTCAGGGGTCGATCGGGACTCGATATGAATCGATGGTGGTTGAGGCAACCGCCCGCACCACGACCCAGCATACACCAATGGTGTTCAATACAACCGCTCGTACCAGGGGTCATCTTGTGCCGATGGTGGTCGAAGCAATCGCCCTTACCAAGGGTCGGCATGTGTCGATGGTGATCAAGGAAACCGCCCGCACCAAGACCCAGCTTGTGCCGATGGCGGTCGACGCAAGTGCCCATACCAAAGGGCAGCCTGTGCCGATGCTGGTCGATGCATGTGCCATCACCACGTGCCATCATGTGCCATTATGTGCCATTGATGGTCGAGGCCTTAGTCGAAGTTTGATTTTGAGCCACGGTGCACATGCTGGGTTCAGGCATGTGCTGGTGCCACATTTTTTTCGCCCGAGGGACCATCACCGGAGCATTGTCGAAGAACCTAATCGGCGGCATTGGGGGTTCCGATGATTGTGGGGGTCGGGGGGTGTGTGCACATGATGTGCGATGGGTGCTGGCACTTGGCCCTTATATTGGCCCCCTATCCCTCATCAAACCTTAAGAACTCATACCCCCTTAAAAAGCATTTAAGATTTTATAGGTTTGCTCCAGTAGCCATTAAAGTGTTCAAAATGGGGACATTTTTTTCAAACGATCATAAAATCTTCTCCGCTTCTATTTTTTAGCTGAAATGTTTTGTGCTTCCCAAAAAAAATACAAGGATCACGTCTACCAAATTTGGGGCCAAAACACCTTCTAAAAAAATTTTAAAAAATCTCGAACCGAAAATAGTTTTAAAAATCATGAAAAATAGAAAATGGGTCGTCTTGCCACAAAACTTCACATGAAGGTGTAGGGGACCATTGTATGAATTTACAAGCCATAAAAATGGCATTGGCATTGCAGAAATATGAAGATGTGCCTGAACCCACCTACCACTCCATCGATCCACGGCTTGCGTATCCCGCCTCTCCGGCCAGCTAAGTGCTCGCACGCTCGTTTCATGGGTTGATTTAGGCAAACGTAGTGCGCTCCCAGTCTAAGATTAGACCGGATCAAGGGTTGCGGTAGCAGAACCCGTAGCAGAATTGACAGCACGTAGAGGGGATCTGGTCGATCCTTGGCTTGTGCATCCTACCTCTCTGGCTGGCTGAGCGCCCGTACGCTCATTTCGTGGGTTGACTTAGGCATACGGAGTTCATCCCTAATCTAAGCATATGGAGTTCATTCCCAGTCTAAGATCAGACCAGACCGAGGGTTGCGGCAGCAGGATCGACAGCACATAGAGGGGGATCGGGCCGATCCCCGACTTGCACATTCTACCCCTCCAGGCGACTGAGCGCCTGGACGCTCGTTTCATGGGTTGGCTTAGGCATAAGGAGTTCATTCCATGTCTAAGGCCTAGCCAGACCGAGGGTTGTGGTAGCGGGATCGACAGCACGCAGAGAGGGACCGAGCTGATCCCCGGCTTGCATATTATGCCTTTCCGGCCGACTCAGCACCCGTACGTTCGTTTTGTGGGTTGACTTAGGCATACGGAGTTTATTCCCAGTCTAAGCATACGTAGTTCATTCCCAGTCTAAGATCAGACTGACAGCAGCACGCAGAGGGGGACCGGGTTGATCCTCGGCTTACGTATCCTACCTCTCCGGTCGACTGAGCGCCCGCACGCTTGTTTCGTGGGTTGACTTAGGCATACAGAGTTCATCCCTAGTCTAAGCATACGAAGCTCATTCTAGTCTAAGATCAGACCGGATCGAGGGTTGCGGCAGTAGGACCGCAGCTGGACCAGCAGCACGCAAGGGGGGACCAGGTAGATACCCAGCTTGCGCATCTGCCTCTCCGACCGGCTGAGCACCCACACGCTCGTTTCATGGGTTGGCTTAGGCATACGGAGTTCATTCCAAGTCTAAGCCCCAGCCGGACCGAGGGTTGTGGCAGCAGGACCGGCAGCACGTAAAGAGGGACCGAACTGATACCCGGCTTGCGCATTATGCCTCTCCGATCAGCTCAGTGCTCGCACGCTCGTTTCATGGGTTGACTTAGGCATACGAAGTTCATTCCCAGTCTAAGCATATGGAGTTCATTCCTAGTCTAAAATCAGACCAGCAGTAGCACACAGAGGGGGATCGGGTCGATCCTCGGCTTGCGCATCCTACCTCTCCGATCGGTTGAGCGCCCGCATGCTCATTTCATGGGTTGACTTAGGCATACGAAGTTCATTCCCGATCTAAGCCCCAACCGGTCTGAGGGACCGCAGCGGGATCGATAGCACGTAGAGGGGAACCAAGTCGATCCTTGGCCTGTGCATTCTGGCTCTCCGACCGGCTGAGCACCCGCACACTCGTTTCATGGGTTGACTTAGGCATAGGTAGTGCATTCCTAGTCTCGACCAACCAAAGGCCAGAGGCTATCGACGGCATTTGGGGCAACTACCGAGGGGTACCTGTAGCGGGACAGATAGCACACAGAGGGGGATCGAGCCGATCCCCGGCTTGCGCATTATGCCTCTCCGGTCGGCTCAGCGCCTGTACGCTCATTTTATGGGTCGACTTAGGCATACGGAGTTCATTCCTAGTCTAAGCATACGGATTTCATTCCTAGTCTAAGCATACGGAGTTCATTCCCAGTCTAAGATCAGACCGGCAGCAGCATACAGAGGGGGACCGATTCGATCCTTGGCTTACGCATCACACCTCTCTGATCGGTTGAGCACCCGCACGCTTGTTTCATGGGTTGGCTTAGGCATACGGAGTTCATTCCATGTCTAAGCCCCAGCCGGACCGAGGGTTGTGGTAGCGGGACTGGTAGCACGTAAAGGGGGACCAGGCTGAACCTCAACTTACGCATTATGCCTCTCCGACCGGCTCAACACCCGCATGCTCATTTCGTGGGTTGACTTAGGCATATAGAGTTCATACCCAGTCTAAGCATACGGTGTTCATTCCCAGTCTAAGCATACGGAGTTTATTCCCAGTCTAAGATCGAACCAGCAGCGAGATCGACAGTAGCACATAGAGAGGGACCGGTCTGAACCTCAGTTTGTACATCCTGCCTCTCCGATCAGCTGTGCGCTCGTACGCTTGTTTCGTGGGTTGACTTAGGCATATGGAGTTAATTCCCGATCTAAGCCCCAACCAAATCGAGGGACCCGTAGCGAGATCGATAGCACGCAGAGGGGGACTAGGTCGATCCTCAGCTTGCGCATTCTGGCTCTCCGACTGGCTGAACGCCTCCACGCTCGTTTCATGGGTTGACTTAGTCATACGTAGTGTATTCCCGATCTCGACCAAGCAAGGGCCAGAGGATATCGACGTCGTTTGGGGCAACAACCGACGGGGACCAGCAGCGGGATCCTTGGTCGACACACGCATCCCACCCCCAATGGTCGGTTCAGTGCCCTCACGCTCATTTTAGGGGCTGATCGGGGCTCGACATGTGCCGATGGTGGTCGAGGCAACCGCCCGCACCATAGCCCAGCATGTGCCGATGGTGTTCGATGCTATCGCCCATACCAGAGGCCATCTTGTGCCGATGGTGGTCGAGGCAATCACCTGCACCAAGGGCCGGCTTGTGCTGATGGTGATCGAGGTAATTACCCGCACCAGGGCCTAGCTTGTGCCGATGGCGGTCGGGGCAAGTGTCCGTACCAAAGGGCAGCCTGCGTCGATGATGGACGATGCATGTGCCATCACCATGCATCATCATGTGCCTTTGGTGGTTGAGGCCTTGGCCGAAGTTCGATTTTGAGCCACAGTGCACATGCTGGGCTCGGGCATGTGTTGGTGCCACATTTTTTTTGCCCGAGGCACCATCGTCAGAGCATTGCTGGAGATCCTAACCAACGACATTGGGGGTTCCGACGATTGGGGGGGCCGTGGGGTGTACGCACATGATGTGCGATGGGTGCTGGTACTTGGCCCTTATATTGGCCCCCTATCCCTCATCAAACCTTGATAACTCACACCCCCTTAAAGAGCATTTGACATTTTATAGGTTTACTCCCAGTAGCCATTAAAGTGTCTGAAATGGGGACATTTTTTTCAAACCGTCACAAAATCTTCTCCACTTTGAGTTTTTAGTTGAATGTTTTTGTGCATGCCAACCAAAATACAAGGATCACGTCTACCAAATTTGGGGCCAAAACTCCTTCTAAAAAAATTTTAAAAAATCTCAATCAGTAAAAAGTTTCAAAAATCATGAAAAATAGAAAACGGGTCGTCTTGCCAGAAAACTTCACATGAAGGCTTAGGGGACCATTGTATGAATTTACAAGCCATAAAAATGGCATTGGCTCCAATCGGTCTAAGCCCCAATCGGACCGAGGGACCCACAGTGAGATCGATAACACGTAGAGGGGGATCGAGCTAATCCTCGGCTTGTGCATTCTGGCTCTCTGACCAGTTGAGGGTCCATACGCTCGCTTCAAGGGTTGGCTTAGGCATACATATTTGATTCTCGATCTCGACCAACCAAGGGCCAGTGGCTATCGACGGCGTTTGGGGCAATAGTAGAGGGGGACCAGTGGCAGGATCCTTGGTCGGCTCGCGCATCCCGCCCCCAGCGGTCAGTTCAGTGCTCGTACGCTCGTTTCTTGGGCCGATCAAGACTCGGCATGTGTCAATGGTGGTCGAGGCAACTGCCCGCACTATGGCCCATAATGTGCTGATGGTGTTCGACGTAACCGCTTGCACCAAGAGCCATCTTGTGCCGATGGTGGTCGAGGCAACCACCCGCACCAGGGCCCAGCTTGTGTTGATGACGGTCGAGGCAAGTGCCCGTACCAAAAGGCAACCTGTACCGATGATGGTCGATGCATGTGCCATCACCATGTGCCAACATGTGCCATTGATGGTTGAGGCCTTGGCCAAAGTTCGATTTTGAGCCACGGTGCACATGCTAGGCTTGAGAATGTGCTGGTGCCACATTTTTTTCGCCCAGGGCACCATCATCGGAGCATCACCGGAGAACATGCCTGAACCCACCTACGACTCGATCAATCCACGACTTGCGCATCCTGTCTCTCCAGCCGGCTAAGTGTCGCACGCTCGTTTCATAAGTTGACTTAGGCATATGTAGTGCGCTCCCAGTCTAAGATCAGACCAGACCAAGGATTATGACAATAGGACCCGCAGTGGGATCGGCAGCACGCAGAGGGGACAAGGTCGACCCTCGACTTACGCATCCTGCCTCTCTGGCTGGCTAAGCGCCCGTACGCTCGTTTCGTAGGTTGACTTAGGCATACAAAGTTCATCCCCAGTCTAAGCATACAGAGTTCATTCCCAGTCTAAGATCGAATCAAACCGGGGGTTACAACAGCAGGAGCAGCAGCAGGATCAATACCACGCAGGGGGGATCGAGCCGATCCTCGACTTGCACATTCTACCTCTCCGACCGACTGAGCCCCCGCACGCTCGTTTCGTGGGTTGGCTTAGGCATACGAAGTTCATTCCATGTCTAAGCCCTAGCTGGAATGAGGGTTGTGGCAGCGGGACTGGCAGCACGCAGAGGGGGACCGGGTCGATCCTTGGCTTGCACATTGTGCCTCTCCGACCTGCTCAGCGCTCGCACGCTCGTTTCTTGGGTTGACTTAGGCATACGGAGTTCATTCCCACCCTAAGATTGGATCGACAGTAGCACGCAAAGGGGGACCGGGCTGATCCTCGGCTTGCGTATTCTGGCTCTCCGAGCAACTGGGCACGGCACCCGTACGCTGGTTTCATAGGTTGACTTAGGCATACGTAGTGTACTCTCGATCTTGACCAGTCAAGGGCCAAAGGCTATCAACGGCTTTTGGGGCAATAACCGAGGGGGACCAGTAGCGAGATCCATGGTCAGCTCATGCATCCCGCCCCCAGTGGTTTGTTCAGTGCCCACACGCTCGTTTCGGGGGTCGACTGGGGCTCAACATATGCCGATGGTGGTCAAGGCAACCACCCGCACCATGGCCCAGCATGTGTCGATGGTGTTCGATGCAACCGCCCACACCAGGTGCCATCTTGTGCCGATGATGGTCGATGTATACCATGCGCCATCATGCGCCATGGATGGTCGAGGCCTTGGCCGAAGTTCAATTTTAAGCCACGGTGCATGTGCTGGGCTCGAGCATGTGCTGGTGCCACATTTTTTTCACCTGGGGCACCATCGTCGGAGCATTGCCAGAGAATGTAACCGGCGGCATTGAGGGTTCTGGCGATTGGGGGGGCTGGGGGGTGTGCGCACATGTTGTGCGATGGGTGCTGGTACTTGGCCCTTATATTGGCCCCCTATCCCTCATCAAACCTCGAGACCTCACACCCCCTTAAAGAGCATTTGAGATTTTATTGGTTTGCTCCCAGTAGCCATTAAAGTGTCTGAAATGGGGACATTTTTTTCAAACGATCACAAAATCTTCTCCACTTTGAGTTTTTAGCTGAATGTTTTTGTGCGTACCAACAAAAATACAAGGATCACGTCTACTAAATTTGGGGCCAAAACTCCTTGTAAAAAAATTTTAAAAAATCTCGAACCGTAAAAAGTTTCAAAAATCATGAAAAATAGAAAACAGGTCGTCTTGCCATGAAACTTCACATGAAGGCTTAGGGGACCAATGTATGAATTTACAAGCCATAAAAATGGCATTGGCACAGCAGAAATATGAAGATGTGCCTGAACCCTCCTACCACTCGATCGATCCACGGCTTGCGCATTCCGCCTCTCGGCCGGCTAAATGCCCACACGCTTGCTCCGTGGGTTGACATAGGCATATGTAGTGTGCTCCCAGTCTAAGATTGGATTGGATCGAGGGTTGCAGTAGCAGGACTCGTGGCAGGATCGACAGCACGCAGAAGGGACCAGATCGATCCTCGGCTTAGGCATCCTCTTTGGCCGGCTGAGCGCTCGCACGCTCGTTTCGTGGGTTGACTTAAGCGTACGGAGTTCATTCCCAGTCTAAGATCGGATCGGACCGAGGGTTACAATAGTAGGACTAGCAGCAGGATCGACAGCTTGTAGGGGGGATCGGATCGATCCCTAACTTACGCATTCTGCCCTCCGACCGACTGAGCCCCCGCACATTCGTTTCGTGGGTTGGCTTAGGCATGCAGAGTTCATTCCATGTCTAAGCCCTAGCCGGATCGAGGGTTATGGTAGTGGGACTGGCAGCACGGAGAGGGGGACAGGGCCGATCTCCGACTTGTGCATTACGCCTCTCCGGCCTGCTCAGTGCCCGCACGCTCATTTCACGGGTTGACTTAGGCATACATAGTGCATTCCCGGTCTCGACCAACCAAGGGCCAGAGCCTATCGACGGTGTTTAGGGAAACAATCGAGAGGGACCAATAGTTGGATCCTTGGTCAGCTTGCGCATCCTGGCCCCAGCGGTCAGTTCGGTGCTCGCACGTTCGTTTCGAGGGTCGATCGAGGCTCGTCATGTGCCGATGGTGGTCGAGGCAACTGCCCGCACCACAGCCCAGCATGTGTCGATGCTGTTCAATGCAACCGCTCGCACCAGGGGCCATCTTGTGCTGATGGTGATCGAGGCAACCGCCCGCACCAGGGCCTAGCTTGTGCCATTGGCGGTCGAGGTAAGTGCCCGTACCAAGAGGCAGCCTCTGCCGATGATGGTCGATACATGTGCCATCACCATGCGCCATCATGTGCCATTGATGGTCGAGGCCTTGGCCAAAGTTCAATTTTGATCCATGGTGCACATGCTGGGCTCGAGCATGTGCTGGTGCCACTTTTTTTTCGCTCGGGGTACCATCACCGGAGCATCACCAGAGAACGTAACCGGCGGTATTGGGGGTTCCGGCGATTGGGGTGCCGGGGGGTGTACACTAATGATGTGCGATGGGTGCTGGTTCTTTGCCCTTATATTGGCCCCTTATCCCTCATCAAACCTCGAGAACTCACACCCCCTTAAAGAGCATTTGAGATTTTATAGGTTAGCTCCTAGTAGCCATTAAAGTGTTTCAAATGGGGACATTTTTTTCAAACAGTCACAAAATCTTCTCCACTTCAAGTTTTTAGTTGAATTTGTTTGTGCGTGCCAAAAGAAATACAAGGATCACGTCTACCAAATTTGGGGCCAAAACTCCTTCTAAAAAAATTTTAAAAAATCTCGAACTATAAAAAGTTTTAAAAATCGTGAAAAATAGAAAATGGGTCGTCTTGCCATGAAACTTCACATGAAGGCTTAGCGGACCATTGTATGAATTTACAAGCCATAAAAATGGCATTGGCATGACAAAAATATGAAGATGTACCAGAACCCACCTACCACTCGATCGATCCACGACTTGCGCATCCCGCCTCTTCAGTCGGCAAAATGCCCGCACGCTCGTTTCGTGGGTTGACTTAGGCATACATAGTGCGCTCCCAGTCTAAGATTACACTGGATCGAGGGTTTTGATAGTAGGACCTACAGTGGGATCGACAGCACGCAGAGGGGATCGAGTCGATCCTCGGCTTGTGCATCTTGCCTTTCTGGCCGGTTGAGCGCCCGCACGCTCGTTCCGTGGGTTGACTTAGGCATACGGAGTTCATCCCAGTCTAAGCATACAAAGTTCATTCCCAGTCTAAGATCAGACCAGACCGAGAGTTACGACAGTAGGGCCAGTAGCAGGATCGGTAGTATGAAGGGGGGACCGAGCTGATCCCCGACTTGCGATTCTGCCTCTCCAACCGGCTAAGCCCCCGCACGCTCATTTCATGGGTTGGCTTAGGTATACAATGTTCATTCCATGTCTAAGCCCCAGCTGGACCGAGGGTTATGGCAGCGGGATCGACAGCATGCAGGGGGGAATTGGGCTGATCCCCGGCTTGCACATTATGCCTCTTCGGCCTACTCAACGCCCGTACGCTAGTTTCATGGGTTGACTTAGGGATACGGAGTTCATTCCCAGTCTAAGCATATGGAGTTCATTCCCAGTCTAAAATCAGACCAGCAGCCGCATGGAAATGGGGACTGAGTCGATCCTCGGCTTGCGCATCTTACCCCTCCGACTAGCTGAGCACCTGCACGCTCGTTTCGTGGGTTGACTTAGGCATACGGAGTTCATTCCCAGTCTAAGCATATGGAGTTCATTCCTAGTATAAGATCGGACCGACAACAGCATGCAGAGGGGGACCGGGCCGATCCTTCGCTTGCAAATTTTGACTCTCTGGTTGGTTGAGCAACCGTACGCTAGTTTCATGGGTTAACTTAGGCATACGTAGTGTATTCTCGATCTTGACCAATCAAGGGCTAGAGGCTATCGATGGCGTTTGGGGCAACAACAGAGGGGGACCGACAGCGGGATCCTTGGTCGACTCACGCATCCCACCCCCAACGGTCTGTTCGGTGCCCGCACGCTCGTTTCAATGGTCGATCAGGGCTTGGTATGTGCCGATGGTGGTTGAGACAACCGCCCGCCCCATGGCCCAGTATGTGTCGATGGTGTTTGATGCAACCGCCTGCACCAGGGGCCATCTTGTGTCAATGGTGGTTGAGGTAATCGCCCGCACAAGGGGCCATCTTGTGCCGATGTTGGTCAAGGCAACCACCCGCACCAGGGCCCAGCTTGTGCCGATGGCGGTCGACGCAAGTGCCCGTACCAAAGGCAGCCTATGTCGATGATGGTTCATGCATGTGCCATCACCATGCATGATCATGTGCCATTGATGGACGAAGCCTTAGCCGAAGTTTGATTTTGAGCCACGGTGCACATGCTGGGCTCGGGCATGTGTTGGTGCCACATTTTTTTTTGCCCAAGGCACCATAGCCGGAGCATCGCCGGAGAACCTAACCGACGGCATTGGGGGTTTCGACGTTAGGGGGGCCTGGTGGTGTGCGCACATGATGTGCGATGGGTGCTGATACGTGGCCCTTATATTGGCCCCCTATCCCTCATCAAACCTCAAGAACTCACACCCTCTTAAAGCGCATTTGAGATTTTATAGGTTTGCTCCCAGTAGCCATTGAAGTGTCTGAAATGGGTACATTTTTTTCAAACGGTCACAAAATCTTCTCCACTTCGAGTTTTTAGATGAATTTTTTTTTGCGTGCAAACAAAACTACAAGGATCATGTCTACCAAATTTGGGGCCAAAAATCCTTCCAAAAAAATTTTAAAAAATCCCAAACTGTAAAAAGTTTCAAAAATCATGAAAAATAAAAAACGGGTCGTCTTGCCACGAAACTTCACATGAAGGCTTAGGGGACCATTGTATGAATTTACAAGCCATAAAAATGGCATTGGCATGGTAGAAATATGAAGATGTGCCTGAACCTACCTACCACTCGATCGATCCATGGCTTGCGCATCTCGCCTCTCCGGCCGGCTAAGTGCCCTCACGCTCATTTCGTGTGTTGACTTAGGCATACGTAGTGCGCTCCCAGTCTAAGATCAGATCGAACCAAGGGTTGTGGTAGTAGGACCCACAGTGATATCGGCAGCACGCAGAAGGGATCGGGTCGATCCCTGACTTGCGCATCCTGCCTCTCTGGCCGGTTGAGCGTCGCACGCTCATTTCATAGGTTTGCTGAGGCATACGAAGTTCATCCCCAGTCTAAGCATATGAAGTTCATTCTCAATCTAAGATTGAACCAGATCGAAGGTTACGGCAAAAGGACCAGTAGCAGGATCGGCAGCACGTAAGGGGGGATCGAGCCGATCCCTGGCTCGCACATTTTGCTTTTCCAGCTGGTTGAGTTCTCGCATGCTCGTTTCATGGTTTGGCTGAGGCATACGGAGTTCATTCTCAGTCTAAGCATACGAAGTTCATTCCTAGTCTAAGATCGGACCGACAGCGGGATCGGCAGCAGCACGTAGAGTGGGATCGGGCCGATCCCTAGCTTGCGTATTCTGCCTCTCCGATCGACTGAGCACCCGCACGCTCGTTTCTTGGGTTGGCTTAGGCATACGGAGTTCATTCCATGTCTAAGCCCCAGCCGAACCGAGGGTTGTGGCAGTGGGACTGACAGCACGCAGAGGGGGATCGGGCCGATCCCCGGCTTGCGCATTATGCTTCTCTGACCGACTTAATGACCGCACGCTCATTTCATTGGTTGACTTAGGCATACGGAGTTCATTCCCAGTCTAAGGATATGGAGTTCTTTCCTGGTCTAAGCCCGGACGCTTGTTTTGTGGGTTGACTTAGGCATACGAAGTTCATTCTTAGTCTAAGCCCCCAATTAGATCTAGAGACCCATAGTGGAATCGGGAGCACACAAAGGGGGATCGGGTCGATCCTCAACTTGCACATTCTGACTCTTCGGCCGGCTGAGCGCCCGCACGCTCGTTTCATGGGTTGACTTAGGCATACATAGTGCATTCCCGGTCTCGACCAACCAAGTGCCAGAGGCTATCGATGGCGTTTGGGGCAATAACTAAGGGGGACCAGCAGCGGGATCCTTGGTCAGCTCGCTTATCCCATCCCCAACGGTCGGTTTGGTGCTCACACTCTCGTTTTAGGAGTCGACCGGGGCTCGGCATGTGTCGATGGTGGTTGAGGCAACCACCCACACCACGGCCTAACATGTGCCGATGGTGTTCGATGAACCGCTCACACCAGGGGCCATCTTTTGCCGATGGTGGTCGAGGCAACCGCCCGCACCAAGGCCAAGCTTGTGTCGATGGCGGTCGAGGCAAGTGCCCATACCAAAGGGCAGCCTGTGCTGATGATGGTCGATGCATGTGCCATCACCATGCGCCATCATGTGCCATTGATGGTCGAGGCCTTGGCTAAAGTTCAATTTTGAGCCACGGTGCACATGCTGGGCTTAGGCATGTGTTGGTGCCACATTTTTTTTGCCTGGGGCACCATCGCTGGAGCGTCGTCGGAGAACTTAACCGGTGGTATTGGGGGTTCTGACGATTGGAGGGCCGGGGGTGTGCACACATGATGTGCGATGGGTGTTAGCACTTGGCCCTTATATTGGCCCCCTATCCCTCATCAAACCTTGAGAATTCACACACCCTTAAAGAGCATTTGAGATTTTATAGGTTTGCTCCCAGTAGCCATTAAAGTGTCTGAAATGGGGACATTTTTTTCAAACAGTCACAAAATCTTTGCCACTTCGATTTTTTAGCTGAATTTTTTTACGCGTGCCAAAAAAAATACAAGGATCACATCTACCAAATTTGGGGCCAAAACTCCTTCTAAAAAAATTTTAAAAATTTTAAAATATCTCAAACCGTAAAAAGTTTTGAAAATCGTGAAAAATAGAATACGGGTCGTCTTGCCACGAAACTTCACATGAAGGCTTAGGGGACCATTGTATGAATTTACAAGCCATAAAAATGGCATTTACATGACAGAAATATGAAGATGCGCCTAAACCCACCTACCACTCGATCGATCCACGACTTGCGCATCCTACCTCTGTCGTCAGCTAAGTGCCCGCACGTTCGTTCCATGGGTTGACTTAGGCATACGTAGTGCGCTCCCAGTCTAAGATCAGACTGGATCAAGGGTTGCGGATGCAGGACCTATAGCGGGATCGGTAGCACGTAGAGGGGACCAGGTCGATCCTCGACTTACGTATCCTGCCCCTCTGGCTGGCTGAGCGCCCGCACGCTCGTTTCATGGGTTGACTTAGACATACGGAGTTCATCCCCAGTCTAAGCATACGGAGTTCATTCCTAGTATAAGATCAAGCCGGACCGAGGGTTTTGGCAGCAGGACTAGTAGCAGGATTGGCAGCATGCGGGGGGGACCGGGCCGATCCTGGACTTGCGCATTCTGCCTCTCTGGTCGGCTAAATGCCTGCACGCTTGTTTCGTGGGTTGGCTTAGGAATACGAGGTTCATTCCATGTCTAATCCCCAGCCGGACCGAGGGTTATGGCAGCGGGATTGACAGTACGCAAAGGGGGATCGGGCCGATCCCTGACTTGTGCATTATAACTCTCCAGCCGGCTCAACGCCCGCATGCTCGTTTTGTGGGTTGACTTAGGCATACGGAGTTCATTCCTAGTCTAAGCATGTAGAGTTCATTCCCAATCTAAGATTGGACTGACAACAGCACGTAAAGGGGGATCGAGTCAATCCTCGGCTTGCGCATCCTGCCTCTTCGGTCGACTGAGTGCCCGCACGCTCGTTTCGTGGGTTGCCTTAGGCATACAGAGTTCATTCTCGGTCTAAGCCCCAACCAGACCGGGCTGATCCTCGGCTTGCGCATTCTGGCCCTCCTGTCGGCTGAGCGCCTGTACGCTCATTTCATGGGTTGATTGAGGCTTATGTAGTGCATTCCCAGTCTCGACCAACCAAGGGCCAGAGGCTATCGATGGCATTTGGGGTAACAATCGAGGGGGACCAATAGCTGGATCCTTGGTCGACTCACGCATCCCGCCCCCAACGGTCGGTTCGGTGCTCGCACACTCGTTCCGGGGGTCGATCGAGGCTCGACATGTGCCGATGGTGGTCGAGGCAACCACCCGCACTACGGCCCAGCATGTACTGATGGTGTTTGATGCAACCGGCCGCACCAGGGGCCATCTTGTGCTAATCGTGGTTGAGGCAAGTGCCCGTACCAAAGGGCAGCCTGTGTCGATGATGGTCGATGCATGTGCCATCACCATGCACCATCATGTACCATTGATGGTCGAGGCCTTGGCCGAAGTTTGATTTTGAGCCACAGTGCACATGTTGGGCTCAGGCATGTGCTGGTGCCGTAATTTTTTTGCCCGGGGCACCATCATCGAAGAATCACAGGAGAACCTAACCGGCGGCATTGGGGGTTCCGACGATTAGGGGGCTGGGGGGTGTGGGCACATGATGTGTGATGGGTGCTGGTACTTGGCCCTTATATTGGCCCCCTATCCCTCATCAAGCCTCGAGAACTCACACCCCCTTAAAGAGCATTTGAGATTTTATAGGTTTACTGCCAGTAGCCATTAAAGTGTCTGAAATGGGGACATTTTTTTCAAACGGTCACAAAATCTTCTCCACTACGAGTTTTTAGCTGAATTTGTTTGTGCGTGCCAACAAAAATACAAGGATCACGTCTACCAAATTTTGGGCCAAAACTCCTACTAAAAAAATTTTAAAAAATCCTGAACCGAAAAAGTTTCAAAATTTGTGAAAAATAGAAAACGGTTCGTCTTGCCACGAAACTTCACATGAAGGCTTAGGGGACCATTGTATGAATTTACAAGCCATAAAAATGGCATTGGCATAGCAAAAATATGAAGATGTGCCTGAACCCACCTACCACTCAATCGATCCATGGCTTGCGCATCCCGCTTCTCTGGTCGGGTAAGTGCCCGCACGTTGGTTTCATAGGTTGACCTAGGCATACGTAGTGTGCTGCCAGTCTAAGATCAGACTGGACCTAGGGTTGCGGCAACAGGACCCGCAGTGGGATCGACAGCACGCAGAGGGGATCGGGTCGATCCTCGACTTGTGCATCCTGCCTTTCTGGCTTGCTTAGCGCCCGCACGCTCGTTTCATGGGTTGACTTAGGCATACTGAGTTCATCCCCAGTCTAAGCATACGGAGTTCATCCCCAGTCTAAGCATATGGAGTTCATTCCCAGTCTAAGATCGGATTGGATCGAGGGTTGTGGTAGGAAGACCAGCAGCAGGATCGACAGCATACAGGGGGGACCGGGCCGATCCCCACTTTGTGCATTCTACCTTTCCGGTCGGTTGAGCGCCCGCACGTTTTTTTCGTGGGTTGGCTTAGGCATACGAAGTTCATTCCATGTCTAAGCCCCAGTCGTACCGAGGGTTGTGGCAGCCGGACCGAGGGTTGTGGCAGCGGGACTGACAGCACGTAGAGGGGGACTGAGCCAATCCTCGGCTTACGCATTATGCCTCTCCGGCCGGCTCAACACCCGCACACTTGTTTCATGGGTTAACTTAGGCATACGAAGTTCATTCCCAGTGTAAGCATACGGAGTTCATTCCCAGTCTAAGATTGGATCGACAGTGAGATCGACAGCAGCATGCAGAGGGGCACCAGGCTGATCCTCAGCTTGCACATTCTACCTCTCCGATCGACTGAGTGCTCGCACGCTTGTTTCGTGGGTTGGCTTAGGCATACGGAGTTCATTCCATGTCTAAGCCCCAGCTAGACTGAGGATTGTGGCAGCGGGACCGATAGCACGCAGAGGGGGACCGGGTCGATTCTTGGCTTGCGCATTTTGCCTTTCCAGCTGGCTCAGTGCCCGCACGCTCGTTTCGTGGGTTGACTTTGGCATACGAAGTTCATTCCCAGTCTAAGCATACGGAGTTCATTCCCAATCTAAGATCAGACTGACAGCGGGATCGACAGTAGCACGTAGAGGGGGATCGGGCCGGTCTTCGGCTTGCACATCTTGCCTCTCCAGCCGGCTGAGTGCCCACACAATCGTTTCATGGGTTGACTTAGGCATATGGAGTTCATTCTCGGTCTAAGCCCCAACCAGACCGAGGGACCCACAGCGAGATCGATAGCACACAGAGGGGGATCGGGCCAATCCTCGGCTTGCCTATTATGGCTCTCTGATCGGCTGAGCGCTTGCATGCTCGTTTCATGGTTTGACTTAGGCATACATAGTGCATTCTCGATCTCGACCAACTAAGGGCCAGAGGTTATCGACGGTGTTTGGGGCAACAACCGAGGGGGACCAGCAGCGGGATCCTTGGTCAGCTCGCTCATCCCACCCTCAGTGGTTGGTTCGATGCTCGCATGTTCATTTCAGGGGTCGATCGGGGCTTGGCATGTGTCGATGGTGGTTGAGGCAACCGCTCACACTATGGCCCAGTATATGCCGCTGGAGTTCGATGCAACCGCCCGCACCAGGGCCCATCTTGTACTGATGGTGGTTGAGGCAATCGCCTGCACCAAGGGCCGGCATGTGCCAATGGTGATCGAGGCAACCGTCCACACCAGGGCCCAGTTTGTGCCAATGGCAGTCGAGGCAAGTGCCCGTACCAAAGGGCAGCTTGTGTCGATGATGGTCGATGCATGTGCCATCATCGTGCACCATCATGTGCCATTGATGGTCGAGGCCTTGGCTGAAGTTCAATTTTGAGCCACGGTGCACATGCTGGGCTCAGGCGTGTGCTGGTGCTACATTTATTTTGCCCGGGGCACCATCGTTGGAGCATCACCGGAGAACCTAACCAACGGCATTGAGGGTTTCGATGATTAGGGGGGTCGGGGGGTGTGCACACATGATGTGTGATAGGTGCTGGTACTTGGCCCTTATATTGGCCCCCTATCCCTCATCAAACCTTGAGAACTCGCACCCCCTTAAAGAGCATTTGAGATTTTATAAGTTTCCTCCCAGTAGCCATTAAAGTGTCTGAAATGGGGACATTTTTTTCAAACGGTCACAAAATGTTCTCCACCTCGAGTTTTTAGCTAAATTGTTTGTACGTGCCAACAAAAATACAAGGATCACGTCTAACAAATTTGGGGCCAAACTCCTTCTAAAAAAATTTTAAAAAATCTCGAACCGAAAAAAGTTTTGAAAATCGTCAAAAATAGAAAATGGGTCGTCTTGCCACGAAACTTCACATGAAGGCTTAGGGGACCATTGTATGGATTTACAAGCCATAAAAATGGCATTGGCACTACAGAAATATGAAGATGTACCTGAACCCACCTACCACTTGATTGATCCACAGCTTGCACATCCCGCCTCTCCGACCGGCTAAGTGCCCACACGCTCGTTTCATGGGTTGACCTAGGCATAGGTAGTGCGCTCCTAGTCTAACATCAGACCAGACCGAGGGTTACAATAGCAGGACCCGCGACGAGATCGACAGCATGTAAAGGGGATCGGGTTGATCCCCGGCTTGTGCATCTTGCTTCTCTGGTCGACGGAGTGCCTGTACGCTCGTTTCATGGGTTGACCTAGGCATACGAAGTTCATGCTCAGTCTAAGCATACGGAGTTCATTCCCAGTCTAAGATTGGGCTGGACCGAGGGTTGCAGCAACAGGACCAGCAGCAGGATCGGTAGCACACAGGAGGGACCGAGCCAATCCGTGGCTTGTGCATTCTGCCTCTCCGGCCGACTTAGCGCCCGTATGCTCATTTTGTGGGTTGACTTAGGTATACGGAGTTCATTCATGTCTAAGCCCCAATCGGATTTAGGGTTGTGGTAGTGGGACCGACAGCACGTAGAGGGGGACCGGACCGATCGTCGCCTACGCATTATGCCTCTCCAGCCGGCTCAACGTCGCACGCTCGTTTCGTAGGTTAACTTAGGCGTACAGAGTTCATTCCTAGTTTAAGCATACGGAGTTCCTTCCCAGTCTAGGATCGGACCGGCAACGGGATCGACAGTAGCACGCAGAGAGGGACTGGGCCGATCCTCAGCTTGCGCACCCTACCTCCCCGACCGGTTGAGTGCCAGCACACTCATTTTGTGGGTTGACTTAGGCATATGGAGTTCATTCTTGGTCTAAGCCCCAACTGGATCGAGGGACCCACAGCGGGATCGGCAGCACACAGAGGAGGACCAGGTCGATCCTCGACTTACGCATTTTGGCTCTCCGGCCGATTAAGCGCCCGTACGCTCATTTTATGAGTTGACTTAGGCATACGTTGTGCATTCCCGATCTTGACCAACCAAGGGCCGAAGGCTATCAATAGTGTTTCGGGCAACAACTGAGGGGGACCAGTAGCGGGATTCTTGGTCGGCTCGCATGCTCATTTCGGGGGCCGACTGGGGCTCGGCATGTGTCGATGGTGGTCGAGACAACCACCTGCACCACAGCCCAGGATGTGCTGATGGTGTTCGATGCAACCGCCCTTACCAGGTACCATCTTGTGCCGATGGTAGTCGAGGCAACCGCTTACACCAGGGCCCAGCTTGTGCCGATAGCGGTCGAGGCAAGTACCCGTACCGAAGGGCAGCCTGTGCCGATGATGGTCGATGCATGTGCTATCACCATGCACCATCACGTGCCATTGATGGTCGAGGCCTTAGCCAATGTTTGATTTTGAGCCATGGTGCACATTGGGGGTTCCGGGGATTAGAGGGGCCGGGGGGTGTGCACACATGATGTGCGATGGGTGCTGGTACTTGGCCCTTATATTGGCCGCCTATCCCTCATCAAACCTCAAGAACTCACACCCCCTTAAAGAGCATTTGAGATTTTATAGGTTTGCTCCCAGTAGCCATTAAAGTGTCTGAAATGGGGATATTTTTTTTAAACGGTTAGAAAATCTTCTCCACTTCGAGTTTTTAAATGAATTTATTTGTGCGTGCCAACAAAAATACAAGGATCATGTCTACCAAATTTGGGGCCAAAACTCCTTCTAAAAAAATTTTAAAAAATCTCAAATTGTAAAAAGTTTCAAAAATCATAAAAAATAAAAAACGGGTCGTCTTGCCACAAAACTTCCCATGAAGGCTTAGGGGACCATTGTAAGAATTTACAAGCCATAAAAATGGCATTGGCATGGCAGAAATATGAAGATGTGCCTGAACCCACCTACCACTCGATCGATGCATAGCTTGAGCATCCCGCCTCTCCGGTCGGCTAAGTGCCTGCACGCTCGTTTCGTGGGATGACCTAGGCATATGTAGTGTGCTCCAAGTCTAAGATTGGACCAGACTGATGGCTGTGATAGCAGGACCCGCAGCAGGATCGACAGCACATAGAGGGGATCGGGTCGATCCTCGGCTTACGCATCCTGCCTCTGGCCGGTTGAACGCCCACGCGCTCATTTCATGGGTTGACTTAGGCATACAGAGTTCATCCCTAGTCTAAGCATATGGAGTTCATTCCCAGTCTAAGATCGGATCGAATCGAGGGTTACGATAGTAAGAGCAGCAACAAGATTGGCAACACGTAGGGGGACCCGGGCCGATCCCCAGCTTGCCCATTTTTCCTTTTCGATCGGTTGAGTGCCCACACACTCGTTTCATGGGTTAGCTTAGGCATACGGTGTTCATTCCATGTCTAAGCCCCAGCCGGACTGAGGGTTGTGGCAGCGAGACTGACAGCACACATAGAGGGACCGGGTTGATCCTCGACTTGTGCATTATGCCTCTCTGGCTGGCTCAGTGCTTGTACGCTCGTTTCGTGGGTTAACTTAGGCATACGGAGTTCATCCCCAATCTAAGTATACGGAGTTCATTCCAAGTCTAAGATCGGACCGACAGCGGGATCGACAGCAGCACGCAGAAGGGGACCAGCCCGATCCTCAGCTTGCGCATCTTGCCTCTCCAGCTGGCTAAGCGTCTGCACGCTCGTTTCATGAGTTGACTTAGGCATACAGAGCTCATTCTCGATCTAAGCCCTAATCGAACTGAGGGACCTGCAGCGAGATCAACAGCAAGCAGAGGGGGACTGGGCTGATCCTCGACTTGCACACTCTGGCTCTCCGATCGGCTGAGCTCCCATACACTCATTTCATGGGTTGACTTAGGCATACGTAGTGCATTCCCGATCTCGACCAACCAAGGGCCAGAGGCTATCGATGGCGTTTAGGGCAACAACCTAGGGGGACCTGCAGCAGAATCCTTGGTCGGCTTACACAACCCGCCCCCAGTGGTTGCTTCGGTGCTCGCACGCTCATTTCAGGGGCTGACTGGGGCTCGACATGTGTCGATGGTGGTCGAGGCAACCGTCCGCACCACGATCGAGCATGTGCCGATGGTGCTCGATGCAACCTCCCGCACCAGGGGCCATCTTGTGTCGATGGTGGTCGAGCCAATCGCCCGCACCAAGGGCCAGCATGTGCCGATGGTGATCGAGGCAACCGTCTGTAGCGGGGCCCAACTTGTACTGATGGCGGTCGAGGCAAGTGCCCGCACCAAAGGGCAGCCTGTACCGATGATGGTCGATGCATGTGCCATCACCATGCGCCATCATGTGCCATTGATGGTCGAGGCCTTGGTGGAAGTTCAATTTTGAGCCACGGTGCACATGCTAGGCTCGGGCATATGTTGGTGCCACATTTTTTTTGCCTGGGGCACCATCGTTGGAGCATGACCGGAGAACCTAACCGGCGGCATTGGGGGTTCCCGCGATTGGGGGGCATGAGGGGTGTGCGCACATGATGTGCGATGGGTGCTGGTACTTGGCCCTTATATTGACCCCCTATCCCTCATCAAACCTCGAGAACTCACACCCCCTTAAAGAGCATTTGAGATTTTATAGGTTTGCTCCCAGTATGTCTGAAATGGGGACATTTTTTCAAACGATCACAAAATCTTCTCCACTTCGAGTTTTTAGCTGAATTTGTTTGTGCGGGCCAAGAAAAATACAAGGATCACGTTTACTGAATTTGGGGCCAAAACTCCTTCTAAAAAAATTTTAAAAAATCTCGAACCATAAAAAGTTTCGAAGATCATGAAAAATAGAAAACGGGTCGTCTTGCCATGAAACTTCACAGGAAGGCTTAAGGGACCATTGTATGAATTTACAAGCCATAAAAATGGTATTGGCACAGCAGAAATATGAAGATGTGCCTAAACTCACCTACCATTCGATCGATCCACAGCTTACGCATCCCACCTCTCCGACCGGTTAAGTGCCCACACGCTCGTTTCATGGGTTGTCCTAGGCATACGTAGTGCACTCCCAGTCTAAGATCGAACCAAACTGAGGGTTGCGGTAGCAAGACCCGCAGCAGGATCGGTAGCACGTAGAGGGGATCGGGTTAATCCTCGGCTTGCGTATCTTACCTCTCTAGCCGGTTGAGTGCCCGTAAGCTCGTTTCGTGGGTTGACTTAGGCATACGGAGTTCATCCCCAGTCTAAGCATACGAAGTTCATTCCCAACCTAAGATTGGACCGGACCGAGGGTTGTAGTAGTAGGACCAGCAGCAGGATCGACAAGCACGTAAGGAGGACCGGGCCAATCCCCAGCTTGCGCATTCTGCCTCTTTGGCCGGCTGAGCGCCCGCACACTCGTTTCGTGGGTTGGCTTAGGCATACGGAGTTCATTCCATGTCTAAGCCCCAGCTGGACCGAGGGTTGTGGTAGCGGGATCGACAGCACACAGAAGGGGACCAGGTCAATCCTCGGCATACACATTTTGCCTCTCCGGGCAGCTCAACGGCCGCACGCTCGTTTCATGGGTTAACTTAGGCATACGAAGTTCATTCCCAGTCTAAGCGTATGGAGATCGTTCCTAGTCTAAGATCAGTCTGGCAGCGGGATCGACAGCAGCACGCAAAGGGGGATCGGGCCAATCCCAGCTTGCGCATTCTGCCTCTTTGGCCGACTGAGCGCCCGCACGCTCGTTTTGTGGGTTGGCTTAGGCATAAGGAGTTCATTCAATGGCTAATCCCCGCTGGACCGAGGGTTGTGGTAGCAGGACCGACAGCACGCAGAGGAAGATCGGGCCGATCCCCGGCTTGTGCATTATGCCCTACAGCTGGCTCAGCGCCCACACGCTCATTTCGTAGGTTGACTTAGGCATACGGAGTTCATTCATAGTCTAAGATCAGATGGGCAGCAGGATCGGTAGCAGCACACAGAGGGGGATCGGGTCGATCCTCAGCTTGTGCATCCTACCTCTCTGACCGACTGAGCGTCCGCACACTCGTTTAATGGGTTGACTTAGGCATATGGAGTGCATTCTTGGTCTAAGTGACAACCGGACCGAGGCACCCATAGCGGGATCGGTAGCACGCAGAGGTGGATCAGGTCGATCTTCAGCTTGCACATTCTGGCTCTCCGATCGGCTAAGCGCCCGCATGCTCGTTTCAAGGGTTAACTTAGGCATATGTAGTGCATTCTCGATCTCGACCAACCAAGGGCCAAAGGCTATCAACGGCGTTTAGGGCAACAACCGAGGGGGACCAGCAATGGGATCTTTGGTCGGCTTGTGCGTCCCACCCCCAGCGGTACGTTCGGAGCTTGCCCCCTCGTTTCAGGGGCCGAGCCTCGCCAATAGTGGTCGAGGTAACCACCCGTACCACAGCCCAGCAAGTACCGATGGTGTTCGTTGCAACCGCCTGCATCAGGGGCCATCTTGTGTCGATGGTGGTTGAGGCAATCACCTGCACTAAGGGCTGGCATGTGCCGATGGTGATCAAGGCAACCATCTGTACCAGGGCCGAGCATGTGTCGATGGTGCTTGATGCAACCGCCCGACCGGGGGCCATCTTGTGCCGATGGTGGTCGAGGTAATCGCTCGCACCAAGGGTCAGCATGTGCCGATGGTGATCGAGGAAACCGTCTACAGTAGGGCCTAACTTGTGTCGATGGCGATTGAGGTAAGTACCCGTATCGAAGGACAGCATGTGCCGATGATGGTCGATGCATGTGCCATCACTATGTGCCATCATGTGCCATTGATGGTCGAAGCCTTGGCCAAAGTTCAATTTTGAGCCACGGTGCACTTGCTGGGCTCAGGCATGTGCTGTTGCCACATTTTTTTCGCCCGGGGCACCATCGCCGAAGAATTGTCAGAGAACCTAATCGACGGCATTAGGGGTTCCGACGATTGGGGGGCCGGGAGGTGTGCGCACATGATGTGCGATGGGTGCTGGTACTTGGCTTGCGCATTCTGGCTTGCGTATTCTGGTCGATCCTCAGCTTACGTATTCTGCCTCTCTAGCTAGCTGAGCGCCAGCTCACTCATTTCATGGGTTGACTTAGGCATACGTAGTGCATTCCCGGTCTCAACCAACCAAGGGCCAGAGGCTATCGATGAGGTTTGGGGCAACAACCGAGGGGGACCAGCAGTGGGATCCTTGGATGGCTCAGGCATCTCACCCCCAACGGTCAGTTCGATGCTCGCACGCTCGTTTCGACCGTCGACCGGGGCTCGGCATGTGCCAATGGTGGTCGAGGCAACCACCCGCACCACGGCCCACCATATGCCGATGGTGTTCGATGCAACCGCCCGCACCAGGGGCCATCTTGTGCCGTTGGTGGTTGAGGCAACTGCACCCACCTGGGCCCAGCTTCTGCCAATTGTGGTCAAGGCAAGTGCCCGTACCAAAGGGCAGCCTATGCCGATGATGGTCGATGAATGTGCCATCACCATGCGCCATCACGTGCCATTGATGGTCGAGGCCTTGGCCGAAGTTTGATTTTGAGCCACGGTGCACATGCTGGGCTCGGGCATGTGCTGGTGCCCCATTTTTTTTGCCCGAGGCACCATCGCCAGAGCATCGCCGAAGAACCTAACCGGCGGCATTGGGGGTTCCGACGATTGGGGGGGCCGAGGGGTGTGCGCACATGATGTGCGATAGGTGCTGGTACTTGTCCTTCTATTGGCCCCCTATCCCTCATCAAACCTTAAAACTCACACCCCTTAAAGAGCATTTGAGATTTTATAGGTTTGCTCCCAGTAGCCATTAAAGTGTCTGGAATGGGGACATTTTTTTCAAACGATCACAAAATCTTCTCCACTTCGAGTTTTTAGCTGAATTTGTTTGTGCGTGCCAAGAAAAATACAAGGTTCACGTCTACCAAAGTTGGGGCCAAAACTCCTTGTAAAAAAATTTTAAAAAATCTCGAACCGTAAAAAGTTTCAAAAATCGTGAAAAATAGAAAACGGGTTGTCTTGCCACGAAAATTCACATGAAGGCTTAGGGGACCATTGTATGGATTTACAAGCCATAAAAATGGATTTGGCACAGCAAAAATATTAAGATGTGCCTGAACCCACCTACCACTCGATCGATCCATCGCTTGCGCATCCCGCCTCTCCGGTCGGCTAAGTGCCTGCACGCTCGTTTCGTGGGTTGACCTAGGCATACATAGTGCACTCCCAGTCTAAGATCGACAGTGCGTAGAGGGGATCGGGTCGATCCCTGGCTTGCGCATCCTACCTCTCTGGCCAGCTGAGCGCCTGCACGCTTATTTCGTGGGTTGACTTAGGCATACGGAGTTCATCCCCAATCTAAGCATACGGAGTTCATTCACAGTCTAAGATCAGATCGGATTGAAGGTTGCGGTAGCAGGACTAGCAGCAGGAATGACAGCACGTAGAGGGGATCAGGCTGATCCCCAGCTTTTACATTCCGTCTCTCCGGTTGGCTGAGCGCCCGCACGCTCGTTTCATGGGTTGGCTTAGGCAAATAGAGTTCATTCCATGTCTAAGCCCCAACCGGACCGAGGGTTGTGGTAGCGGGACTGACAGCACGCAGAGGGGGATCAGGTCGATCCTCAACTTGCGCATTATGCCTCTCCGGTGGGCTCAGCTCCCGCACGCTCGTTTCGTGGGTTAACTTAGGCATACAGAGTTCATTCCCAGTCTAAGCATACGGAGTTCATTCCTAGTCAGTAGCTCGCAGAGGGCGACTGGGTCGATCCCCAGCTTGCGCATTCTGCCTCTCCGATCGGCTAAGTGCCCGCATGCTCATTTCATGGGTTGGCTTAGGCATACGGAGTTCAATCCATGTCTAAGCCCCAGTCGGACCGAGGGTTGTGGCAGCGGGACCGACAGCACGCTAAGGGGGACCGGATCGATCTTCAGCTTGTGAATTATGCCTCTTCGGTTGGCTCAGCGCTCGCGTGCTCATTTTGTGAGTTGACTTAGGCATACAGAGTTCATTGCCAGTCTAAGCCCCAACCAGGCCAACTGACCCATAGCAAGATCGACAGCTCACAGAGAGGGATCGGGTCGATCCTTGGCTTGCGCATTCTGGCTCTCCGGTTGGCTGAAAGCCCGCACGCTCTTTTCATGGGTTGACTTAGGCATACTTAGTGCATTCCTGGTCTTGACCAAAGAAGGGCCAGAGGCTATCGATGGCATTGGGGCAACAACCGAGGGGGACCAGACCGATCCTCGACTTACGCATTATGTCACTCCGATCGGCTTAACGCCCGCACGCTCATTTCGTGGGTTGACTTAGGCATACGGAGTTCATTCCCAGTCTAAGCATATGAAGTTCTTCCCAGTCTACGATCGGACCGGTAGCGGTATCGGTAGCAGCATGCAGAGGTGGATCGGGTCGATCCTCGGCTAGCGCATTCTATCTCTCCGATCGACTGAGCGCTCGCACGCTCATTTCTTGGGTTGTCTTAGGCATACGGAGTTAATTCCTGGTCTAAACCCCAGTCAAACTGAGGGACTATAGTGGGATCGGCAGCACGTAGAGGGGGACCAGGCCGATCCTCGACTTACGTATTCTAGCTCTCCGATCGACTGAGCGCCCGCACGCTCGTTTCATGGGTTGATTTAGGTATACGGAGTGCATTCCCGATCTCGACCAACCAAGGGCCAGAGGCTATCGACGGCATTTACGGTAACAACCGAGGGGGACCAGCAGCGGGATCCTTGGTTGGCTCGTGCATCCCGCCCCCAACGGTCGGTTCAGTGCCGGCACGCTCGTTTCGGGGGCTGACAGGGGCTCAACCTTTGCCGATGGTGGTCGAGGCAACCGCCCGCACCATGGCCGAGCATGTTCCGATGGTGTTCGATGCAACTGCTCGCACCAGGGGCCATCTTGTGCCGATGGTGGTTGAGGAACCACTCGCACCAGGGCCCAACTTGTGTCGATGGCAGTCGACGCAAGTGCCCGTACCTAAGGGCAGCCTGTGCCGATGATGGTCGATGAATGTGCAACCACCATGCGCCATCATGTGCAATTGATGGTCGAGGGCTTGGCCGAAGTTTGATTTTGAGCCATGGTGCACATGTTGGGCTCGGGCATGTGCTAGTGCCACATTTTTTTTGCCCGGGGCACCATTGTCGGAGCATCGTCGGAGAACATAACCGGTGGCATTAGGGGTTCCGACGATTGCGGGGACCGTGGGGAGTGTGCAGATGATGTGCGATGGGTGCTGGTATTTGGCCCTTATATTGGCCCCCTATCCCTCATCAAACCTCGAGAACTCACACCCCCTTAAAGAGCATTTGAGATTTTATAGGTTTGCTCTCAGTAGCCATTAAAGTGTCTAAAATGGGGACATTTTTTTCAAACGGTCACAAAATCTTCTCCACTTTGACTTTTTAGCTGAATTTGTTTGTGCGTACCAACAAAAATACAAGGATCACGTCTACCAAATTTGGGGCCAAAACTCCGTCTAAAAAAATTTTAAAAAATCTCAAACCGTAAAAAGTTTCAAAAATCATGAAAAATAGAAAACGGGTCGTCTTGCCACGAAACTTCACATGAAGGCTTAGAGGACCATTGTATGAATTTACAAGCCATAAAAATGGCATTGGCATGGCAGAAATATGAAGATGTGCCTGAACCCACCTACCACTCGATCGATCCCGCCTCTTCGATCGGCTAAGTGCCCGCACGCTCGTTTCGTGGGTTGAGCTAGGCATACATAGTGCGCTCCCAGTCTAAGATCAGATCAGACCAGACCAGACTGAAGGTTGCAGTAGCAGGACCCACAGTAGGATTGGCAGCACGCAGAGGGGACCGGGTCGATCCCTGGCTTACGCATCCTACCTCTCTGGCCGGTTGAGCGCCCGCACGCTTGTTTCATGGGTTGACTTAGGCATACGGAGTTCATCCCTAGTCTAAGCATACGGAGTTCATTCCCAGTCTAAGATCGAATCGGACCGAGGGTTACGACAGTAGGACCAGTAGAGGATCAGTAACACGTAGGGGGGACCGAGCTAATCCTCGGCTTACGCATTCTACCTCTCTGGCCGGCTAAGCACCCGCACACTCATTTCGTGTGTTGGCTTAGGCATACAGAGTTCATTCCATGTCTAAGCCCAAACCAGACCGAGGGTTGTGGCAGTGGGATCGACAGCACGCAGAGGGGGACTGGGCCGATCCCCGACTTGCGCGTTATGCCTTTCCGGTCGGCTTAGTGCCCGCACGCTCGTTTCGTGGGTTAACTTAGGCATATGGAGTTCATTCCCAGTCTAAGCATACGGAGTTCATTCCCAGTCTAAGATCGGACCGACAGCAGGATTGGCAGCAGCACGTAGAGGGGGACCAAGCTGATCCTCGGCTTACATATTCTACCTCTCCGATTGGTTGAATGCCCGCACGTTCATTTCATGGGTTGGCTTAGGCATATGGAGATCATTCCATGTCTAAGCCCCAATCGGATCTAGGGACCCGCAGCGGGATTGGTAGCACACAGAGCGGGATCGGGCCAATCCTCAGCTTGCATATTTTAGCTCTCTGGTCGACTGAGCACCTGCACACTCATTTCATGGGTTGACTTAGGCATACGTAGTGCATTCCCGGTCTTGACCAACCAAGGGCCAGAGGCTATCGACGATGCTTGGGGCAACAATCGAGGGGGACCAGTAATGGGATCCTTGGTCAGCCCGCGCATCTCACCACCAACAGTTGGTTCGGTGCTCGTACGCTCGTTTTGAGGGCCGACCAAGGCTCGGCATGTGCCGATGGTGGTCGAGGTAACCGCTCGCACCACAGCCCAGCATGTGCCAATGGTGTTCGATGCAACCACCCACCCCAGGGGCCATCTTGTGCCGATGGTGGTTGAGGCAACTGCCCGCACCAGGGCCCAGCTTATGCTGATGGCGGTCGAGGCAAGTGCCCGTACCAAAAGGTAGCCTGTGCCTATGATTGTCGATGCATGTGCCATCACCATGCGCCATCATGAGCCATTGATGGTCAGGACTTGGCCAAAGTTCGATTTTGAGTCACGGTGCACATGCTGGGCTCGGGCATTTGCTGTTGCCATATTTTTTTTGCCCGAGGCACCATCGCCGGAGAACTTAATCGACGGATTGGGGGTTTCGACAATTGGAGGGGCCGAGGGGTGTGCACACATGATGTACGATGGGTGCTGGTACTTGGCCCTTATATTGGCCCCCTATCCCTCATCAAACCTCAGAACTCACAGCCCCTTAAAGAGGATTTGAGATTTTATAGGTTTGCTCCCAGTAGCCATTAAAGTGTCTAAAATGGGGACATTTTTTTCAAATGGTCACAAAATCTTCTCCACTTCGAGTTTTTAGTTGAATTTGTTTGTGCGTGCCAACAAAAATACAAGGATCACGTCTACCAAATTTGGGGCCAAAACTCCTTCTAAAAAAATTTTAAGAAATCTCGAACCATAAAAAGTTTCAAAAATCGTGAAAAGTAGAAAACGGGTCATCTTGCCACGAAACTTCACATGAAGGCTTAGGGGACCATTGTATGAATTTACAAGCCATAAAAATGGCATTGGCATGGCAGAAATATGAAGATGTGCCTGAACCCACCTACCACTTGTTCGATCCACGGCATGCGCATCATGCCTCTCTGGCCGGCTAAGTGCCCGCACACTCGTTTCATGGGTTGACTTAGGCATACGTAGTGCACTCCTAATCTAAGATCAGACCGGATCGAGGGTTGTGATAGTAGGACCCGCATCGGGATTGACAGCATGTAAAGGGGACCGGATCGATCCTTGACTTGCGCATCCTGCCTCTCTGGCTGGCTGAGTGCATGCACGTTGGTTTCATGGGTTGACTTAGGCATATGGAGTTCATCCCCAGTCTAAGCATACATAGTTCATTCACAGTCTAAGATCAAACCAGACCAAGGGTTACGGCAGCAGGACCAGCAGTAGGATCAGCAGCACGCAGGGGGGACCAAGCCGATCCCTGGCTTGCGCATTCTGCCTCTCGGTCGGTTGAGTCCCTGCACGCTCATTTTGTGGGTTGGCTTTGGCATACAAAGTTCATTCTTTGTCTAAGCCCCAACCGGACCGAGGGTTGTGGTAGTGGGATCGACAGCTTGTAGAGGGGGACCGAGCCGATCCCTTACTTACACATTATGCCTCTTCGACCTGCTCGGTGCCCGCACGCTCGTTTCGTGGGTTGACTTAGGCATACGGTGTTCATTCCCAGTCTAGGCATACTGGGTTCATTCTCAGTCTAAGATCGGATCGGCAGCAGCATGCAGAGGGGGACCGGGTCGATCCTCAGCTTACGCATCCTACCTTTTCGATCGACTGAGCGCCTGCACGCTCGTTTCGTGGGTTGACTTAGGCATACGGAGTTCATTCCCGGTCTAAGCCCCAACTGGACAGAGGGACCCATAGCGGGATCGACAGCACGCAAAGAGGGATCGGGCCTATCCTCGGCTTGTACATTCTGGCTCTTTGGCTGACTGAGCAGCCACACGCTCGTTTCATGGTTTGACTTAGGCATACATAGTGCATTCCCAATCTCAACCAACCAAGGGCCAGGGGCTATCAATGACGTTTGGGGCAACAACCGAGCGGGACCAGCAGTGGGATCCTTGGTTGGCTCACACATCCCACCCCCCATAGTCGGTTCGATGCCAGTACATTTATTTCGAGGGTCGATCGGGGCTCGACATGTGCCGATGGTGGTCGGGGCAACTGCCTGCACCACGGCGCAGCATATGCCAATGGTGGTCGAGGCAATCGCCCACACTAAGGGTCAGCATGTGCCGATGGGGATCACACCAACCACCTATCCCAGGGCCCAGCTTGTGCCAATGGCAGTCGAGGTAAGTGCCCGTACGAAAGGGCAGCCTGTACCAATGATGGTCGATGCATGTGCCATCACCATGCGCCATCACCATGCGCCATCATGTGCCATTGATGGTCGAGGCCATGGTCGAAGTTCGATTTTGAGCCATGATGCACATGTTGAGCTCAGGCACCCAGGGCACCGTCGTCGGAGCATCACCGGAGAACCTAATCGGCTGCATAGGGGGTTCTGGCAATTAGGGGGCCGGGGGGTGTGCGCGCATGATGTGCAATGGGTGCTGGTACTTGACCCTTATATTTGTCCCCTATCCCTCATCAAACCTTAAGAACTCACACCCCCTTAAAGAGCATTTGAGATTTTATAAGTTTGCTCCCAGTAGCCATTAAAGTGTTTGAAATAGGGACATTTTTTTCAAACGGTCACAAAATCTTCTCCACTTTGAGTTTTTAGCTGAATTTGTTTTTGCGTGCCAACAAAAATACAAGGATCAAGTCTACCAAATTTGGTTCCAAAACTCCTTCTAAAAAAATTTTAAAAAATGTCGAACCGTAAAAAGTTTCAAAAATCGTGAAACATAGAAAACGGATCGTCTTGCCACGAAACTTCACATGAAGGCTTAGGGGACCATTGTATGAATTTACAAGCCTTAAAAATGGCATTGGCATGGTAGAAATATGAAGATGTGCCTAAACCCACCTACCACTCGATCGATCCACGACTTGCGCATCTCGCCTCTCCGGCATGCTAAGTGCCCGCACGCTCGTTTCGTGGGTTGACTTAGGCATACGTAGTGTGCTCCCAGTCTAAGATTGGATTGAACCGAGGGTTGCGGTAGTAGGACCCACAGTGGGATCGACAGCACGCAGAGGGGATCGGGTCGATCATCAACTTGCACATCCTACCTCTCTGGCCGGCTGAGCGCCCGTACGCTCATTCCGTGGGTTGACTTAGGCATACGGAGTTCATCCCCAGTCTAAGCATACGGAGTTCATTCCTAGTCTAAGATCAGACTGGACTGAGGGTTGCAATAGCAGGACCAGCAGCAGGGTCGACAGCACGCAGGGGGGCCGGACCGATCCCCGACTTGCACATTCTGCCTCTTCAATCGGCTGAGCACCCGCACGCTCGTTTCGTGGGTTGGCTTAGGCATACGGAGTTCATTCCATGTCTAAGCCCCAGCCGGACTGACCGTTATGGCAGTGGGATCAGCAACACTCAAAGGAAGATCGAGCCAATCCTCGGCTTGCGTATTATGCCTCTACGACCGGCTCATGCCCGCACGCTCGTTTTGTGGGTTGACTTAGGCATACAGAGTTCATTCCTAGTCTAAGCATACGAAGTTCATTCCCAGTCTAAGATCGGATAGACAGCAGCACGCAGAGGGGGACCGGGCCGATCGTCAGCTTACACATCTTGCCTCTCCGATCGGCTGAACGCCCGCACGCTTGTTTCGTGGGTTGACTTAGGCATACAGAGTTCATTCCTGGTCTAAGCCCCAACCAGACCGAGGGACCCACAGCGGGATCGGTAGCATGCAGAGGGGGATCAAGTCGATCCTTGGCTTACGCATTCTAGCTCTCCTATCGGCTGAGTGCCCGCACGCTCATTCCATGGGTTGACTTAGGCGTACGTAGTGCATTCCCGGTCTCGACCAAGCATTGGCCAGAGGCTATTGACAGCATTTGGGGCAACAACCGAGGGGGACCAGCAACAGGATATTTGGTCGGCTCGTGCATCCCACCCCCAACGGTCAGTTCCTTGCCGCACGCTTGTTTCGGGGGCCTATCGGGGATCGGCATGTGTCGATGGTGGTCGAGGCAACCGCCCGCACCGTTGCCCAGCATGTGCCGATGGTGTTCGATGTAATCGCATGCACCAAGGGCCATCTTGTGCCGATGGTGGTCGAGGCAATCGCCCGCACCAAGGACCGGCATGTGCCAATGGTGATCGGGGCAACCGTCCGCACCAGGGCACAGCTTGTACCGATGGCGGTCGAGGCAAGTGCCCGTACCAAAGGGCAGCTTGTGTCGATGATGGTCGATGCATGTGCCATCACCATGCGCCATCATGTCCCATTTATGTTTGAGGCCTTGGCCGAAGTTCAATTTTGAGCCATGGTGCAAATGTTGGGCTCAGGCATGTGCTGGTGCCACATTTTTTTCACTCGGGGCACCATCGTCGGAGCATCACCGGAGAACCTAACCGACGGCATTGAGGGTTCTGGCGATTGGGGGGGCCGGGGGCTGTGCACACATGATGTACGATGGGTACTGGTACTTGGCCCTTATATTGGCCCCTATCCCTCATCAAACCTCGAGAACTCACACCCCTTTAAAGAGCATTTGAGATTTTATAGGTTTGCTCCCAGTAGCAATTAAAGTGTCTGAAATGGGGACATTTTTTTCAAACGGTCACAAAATCTTCTCCGCTTCGACTTTTTAGCTGGATGTTTTTGTGTGTGCCAACAAAAATACAAGGATCACATCTACCAAATTTGGGGCCAAAACTCCTAAAAAAATTTTAAACAATCTCGAACCGTAAAAAGTTTCAAAAATCCTAAAAAATAAAAAATGGGTCGTCTTGCCACGAAACTTGACATGAAGGCTTAGGGGACCATAGTATGAATTTACAAGCCATAAAAATGGCATTGGCATGGTAGAAATATGAAGATGTGCCTGAACCCACCTACCACTTGATCGATCCATGACTTATGCATCCCGCCTCTCCGGCCGGCTAAATGCCCGTACGCTCGTTTGGTGGGTTGACTTAGGCATACGTAGTATGCTGCCAGTCTAAAATTGGACCGGACCGAGGGTTACGGAAGAAGGACCCGTAACGGGATCAACAGCATGCAGAGAGGACCAGGTCGATCCTCGACTTACATATCCTGCCTCTCTGGCCAACTGAACGGTTGTACGCTCGTTTTGTGGGTTGACTTAGGCATACAGAGTTCATCCCCAATCTAGGCATACGGAGTTCATTCCCAGTCTAAGATCGGACCGGACTGAGGGTTGTGGCAGCAAGACTAGTAGCTGGATCGATAGCATGCAGAGGGGGGCCAGGCCGATCCTCGGCTTGCATATTCTACCTCTCCAGCCGGCTGAGCGCCCGCACGCTCGTTTCGTGGGTTGGCTTAGGCATATAGAGTTCATTCCATGTCTAAGCCCCAACCGGACCGAGGGTTATGCTAGCAGGACCGGTAGCACGCAGAGGGGGACCTGGTCGATCCCCGACTTGTGCATTATGGCTCTCCGATTGGCTCTGTGCCCGCACGCTCTTTTCGTGGGTTGACTTAGGCATACGGTGTTCATTCCCAGTCTAAGCATACGGAGTTCATTCCCAGTCTGAGATCGGATCGGTAGCAGCACGCAGAAGGGGATCGGGTCGATCCCCGGCATGCGTACCTTGCCTCTCCGGCCGACTGAGCGCTCGCACGATCGTTTCGTGGGTTGACTTAGCCATACAGAGTTCATTCCCCGTCTAAGCCCCAACCAGACCGAAGGACCCGCAGCAGGATCGGTAGCACGTAGAGGGGGACCGGACCGATCCTCGACTTGTTCATTCTGGCTCTCCGGTCGGCTGAGCCCCCGCACGCTCGTTTCATGGGTTGACTTAGGCATATGTAGTACATTCTCGATCTCAACCAACCAAGGGCCAAAGTCTATCGACAGTGCTTGGGGCAATAACTGAGGGGGACCAGCAACGAGATCCTCGGTCGGCTCGTGCATCCCGTCCCCAGCGATCGGTTTGGCTCTCGTATGGTCGTTTCGAGGGCCGATCAGGGCTGGCATGTGTCGATGGTGGTCGAGGCAACCGCCTGCATCAGGGCCCAGGTTGTGTCGATGGCGGTCAAGGTAAGTGCCCATACCAAAGGGTAGCCTGTGCCGATGATGGTCGATGTATGTGCCATCACCATGCACCATCATGTGCCATTGATGGTCGAGGCCTTGGCTGAAGTTTGATTTTAAGCCATGATGCGCATGCTGGGCCCAGGCATGTGCTGGTGCCACATTTTTTTTGCCTGGGGCACCATCACCGGAGAACCTAACCAGTGGCATTGGGGGTTCCGACGATTGGGGGGCCCAGGGGGTGTGTGCACATGATGTGCGATGGGTGCTAGTACTTAGCCCTTATATTGGCCCCCTATCCCTCATCAAACCTCTAGAACTCACACCCCCTTAAAGAGCATTTGAGATTTTATAGGTTTGTTCCCAGTAGCCATTAAAGTGCCTGAAATGGGGACATTTTTTTCAAACGATCAGAAAATCTTCTCCACTTCGAGTTTTTAGCTAAATTTGTTTGTGCGTGCCAACAAGAATACAAGGATCACGTCTACCAATTTTGGGGCCAAAACTCCTTCTAAAAAAATTTTCAAAAATCTCGAACCGTAAAAAGTTTCAAAAATCATGAAAAGTACAAAACGGTTCGTCTTGCCACGAAACTTCACATGAAGGCTTAGGGGACCATTGTATGAATTTACAAGCCTTAAAAATGGCATTGGCATGGCAGAAATTTGAAGATGTGCCTGAACCCACCTACCACTCAATCGATCCACAGCTTTCGCATCCTGCCTCTTCGGGCGGCTAAGTGCCCACATGCTCGTGTCGTGGGTTGACTTAGGCATACGTAGTGTGCTCTCAGTCTAAAATCGAATCAGACCGAGGGTTACAGCAGTAGGACCAGCAACGGGATCGACAACACGCAGAGGGAACCGAGTCGATCCCCCGCTTGTGCATCATGCCTCTCTGGCCGGTTGAGCGCCCGTATGCTTATTTCGTGGGTTGACTTAGGCATACGGAGTTCATCCCCAGTCTAAGCATACGGAGTTCATTCCCAGTCTAAGATTTGATCGAACTGAGGGTTGCGACAGCAGGACCGGTAGCAGGATCGACACATACAAGAGGGAACCGGGTCGGTCCTTGACTTGTGCATTCTGCCCCTCCAGTCGGCTGAGCGCCCGCACGCTCATTTTGCGGGTTGGCTCAGGCATATGGAGTTCATTCCAACTCTAAGCCCCAGCCAGACTGAGGGTTGTGGAAGCGAGACTGGCAGTACCCAGAGGGGGACCGGGTCGATCCTCGGCTTGCGCATTATGCCTTTCCGGCCAGCTCAACACCCGCACACTCGTTTTGTGGGTTGACTTAGGCATACGGAGTCATTCCCAGTCTAAGCATACGGAGTTCATTCCCAGTCTAAGATCGGACCAACAGTAGCACGCAGAGGGGGACGGGTTGATCCTCAGCTTGTGCATCCGACCTCTCCGATCGGTTGAGCGCCCGTACGCTCGTTTCGTGGGTTGACTTAGGCATACGGAGTTCATTCTCGATCTAAGCCCCAACTGAACCGAGGGACCCGTAGCGGGACCGATAGCATGCAGAGATGGACTGGGCTGATCCTCGGCTTGCACATTCTGGCTTTTCGATCGACTGAATGCTCGTACGCTCGTTTCATAGGTTGACTTAGGCCTACATAGTGCATTCTCGATCTCGACCAAGCATTGGCCAGAGGCTATCGACGGCGTTTGGGGTAACAACCGAGGGGGACCAACAGCGGGAAATTTGGTCGGCTCGCGCATCCCACCCCCAGTGATCGGTTTTGCTCCTGCATGCTAGTTTTGGGGGCCTACCGAGGCTCGACATGTGCCAATGGTGGTCGAGGCAATCGCTCACACCATGACCCAGCATATGCCGATGGTGTTCGATGCAACTACCCGCACCAGGGGCCATCTTGTGCCGATGGTGGTCGAGGCAATCACCCGTACCAACGGCCGGCATGTGCTGATGGTGATCGGGGCAACTGCCCGCACCAGGGCACAGCTCGTGCAGATGGCGGTCGAGGCAAGTGCCTGTACCAATGGGCAGCCTGTGCCGACGATGGTCGATGCATGTGCCATCACCATGCGCCATCATGTGCCATTGATGGTCGAGGCCTTGGCCGAAGTTCAATTTTGAGCCACAGTGCAAATACTGGGCTCAGGCATGTGCTGCTGCCACAGTTTTTTCGCTTAAGGCACCATCGCTGGAGCATCGCCGGAGAACCTAACCGACGACATTAGGGGTTCCGACGATTGGGGGGCCGGGGGGTGTGCACACATTATGTGCGATGGATGCTGGTACTTGGCACTTATATTGGCCCCTATCCTCATCAAACCTCGAGAACTCACACCCCTTTAAAGAGCATTTGAGATTTTATAGGTTTGCTCCCAGTAGCCATTAAAGTGTCTGAAATGGGGACATTTTTTTCAAACGATCATAAAATCTTCTCCACTTTGAGTTTTTAGCTGAATTTTGTTGTGCGTGCCCACAAAAATACAAGGATCTCATCTACCAAATTTGAAGCCAAAACACCTTCTAAAAAAATTTTCAAAAATCTCAAACCGAAAAAAGTTTCAAAAATCATGAAAAATAGAAAATGGGTCGTCTTGGCACGAAACTTCACATGAAGGCTTAGGGGACCATTGAATGAAATTGCAAGCCATAAAAATGGCATTGGCATGGCAGAAATATGAAGATGTAACTGAACCCACCTACCACTCGATCGATCCACGGCTTTCGCATCCCGTCTCTCCGGTCGGCTAAGTGCCCGCACGCTCGTTTCGTGGGTTGACTTAGGCATACGTAGTGTGCTCCCAATCTAAGATCGGACCAGACCGAGGGTTGCGACAGCAGGACCTGTAACAGGATCGACAGCATGCAGAGGGGACCGGGTCAATCCCCTGCTTGCGCATCCTGCCTCTCTGGCCGTTTGATTGCCCGTATGCTCGTTTCGTGGGTTGACTTAGGCATACGAAGTTCATCCCCAATCTAAGCATACGGAGTTCATTCCGAGTCTAAGATCAGACCGAATCGTGGGTTGTGATAGCAGGACCAGCAGTAGGATCGATAGCATACAGGGGGCACCGGGCCGGTCCTTGACTTGTGCATTCTACCTCTCTAGTCGATTGGTCCTTGACTTGTGCATTCTACCTCTCGTTTCTTGGGTTGGCTTAGGCAGACCGAGGGACCTACAGCAGGATCGACAGCATGCAGAGGGGAACCGGGCCGATCCTTGGCTTGCGCATTCTGGCTGTCTGATCGATTGAGCACCCACACGCTTGTTTCATGGGTTGACTTAGGCATACGTAGTGCATTCTCGGTCTCGACCAACCAAGGGCCAGAGGCTATCGATGACGTTTGGGGCAACAACCGAGGGGGACTAGTAGCGGGATCCTTGGTCGGCTCACGCATCCAGCCCCCAACGGTTGGTTCGGTGCCCACACGCTCATTTTGGGGGCCGACCGGGGCTCGACATGTGCTGATGGTGGTCGAGGCAACCACCCGCACCACGACCCAGCATGTGTCCCCATTTCAAACATTGTAATGGTTACTGGTAGCATAGCTATAAAATCTCTAAGGCTCTTTAGGGGGGTGAGCCGACAGCGTAGTGTTGGGCTGTCTCACCAATTGCTATGCGAGCCTAGGCCACCCACCATAGGCTACTCCCTTGGCCTTGGTGATGGTGGGAGGTCCTAATGTATAATTCTCGATTATAATAAAACTCATCCTGATTGAATGTCCCGATTGTTGCCTCGATGTGCTTTTCTTTTTCTCGATGTGAATATGCCTTCTTGTGTGTGTGCTTGAGATTGATCTCGATATATTGTGTCTTATTGTGAATGCTTGGGACTAACCATGGCTTATGGTTATTTGTTTAGATATCGATCTATTGAAGGCTGACTTCGTTGGGAGAACCCATTCAAGTGCCGCACGGTCTATTGCTTGTTGAGAGAAAGCTTAGTCCGTGACACCCGGCTTGCGCATTATGCCTCTACGGCTGACTCAGAGCCTGCACGCTCGTTTCGTGGGTTGACTTAGGCATACGAAGTTCATTCCCAGTCTAAGCATACAGAGTTCATTCCCAGTCTAAGATCAGACCAACAGCGGGATCGGTAGCAGCGTGCAGAGGGGGACCAGGTCGATCCCCGGCTTGCACATCCTGCCTCTCTGGCTGGCTGAGTGCCCGCACACTCATTTCATGGGTTGACTTAGGCATACAGAGCTCATCACCAATCTAAGCATACAGAGTTCATTCCCAGTCTCAAATCAGACCGGACCGAAGGTTGCGACAGCAGGACCAACAGTAGGATCGACAGCACTCAGAGGGGGATCGGGCCAATCCCCGGCTTGTGCATTATGCCTCTTTGGCCGGCTCAGCTCCCGCATGGTTGTTTCGTGTGTTGACTGAGGCATATGGAGTTCACTCCAATCTAAGCATATAGAGTTCATTCCTAGTCTAAGATCGGACCGACAATGGGATCGGCAGCAGCACGCAGAGGGGGACCAGGCCGATCTTCAACTTGCGCATCCTACCTCTCCGATCGACTGAGCGCCCACACGTTTGTTTCGTGGGTTGACTTAGGCATACGGAGTTCATTTTCGATCTAAGCCCCAACCAGACCAAGGGACCCGCAGCGTGATCGATAGCACGCAGAGGGGGATTGGGCCAATCCTTGGCTTGCGCATTTTGGCTCTCAGGTCGGTTGAGCGCCTTTATGCTCGTTTCACGGGTTGACTTAGGTAAACGTAGTGCATTCCCAGTCTCGACCAACCAAGGGCCAGAGGCTATCGATGGCATTTGGGGAAACAACCGAGGGGGACCAGCAGTGGGATCTTTTCTTGGCTCATGCATCCCACCCCGAGCGGCTGGATCGGTGCTCTCACGCTCGTTTCAGGGGTCGACCGAGGCTCGACATGTGCTGATGGTGGTGGAGGCAACTGCCCGCACCATGGCCCAACATGTGTCGATGGTGTTCGATACAACCGCCCGTACCAGGGGGCATCTTATGCCGATGGTGGTCGAGGCAACCGTCCTTACCAGGGCCCAGCTTGTGCCGATGGCGATCGAGGCAAGTGCCTGTACCAAAGGGCAGCCTGTGCCGATGATGGTCGATGCATGTGCCATCACCATGCGTCATCATGTGCCATTAATGGTCGAGGCCTTGGCTGAAGTTTGATTTTGAGCCATGATGCACATGCTTGGCTTCGGCATGTGCTGGTGCCACATTTTTTTTGCCTGGGGCACCATCGTCGGGGCATCACCGGAGAACCTAATCGGCGATATTAGGGGTTCCGATGATTGGGGGGTCGGGGGGTGTGCGCACATGATGTGTGATGGGTGCTGGTACTTGGCCCTTATATTGGCCCCCTATCCCTCATCAAACCTTGAGAACTCACACCCCCTTAAAGAGTATTTGAGATTTTATAGGTTTGCTCCCAGTAGCCATTAAAGTGTCTGAAATGGGGACATTTTTTTCAAACGGTCACAAAATCTTCTCCACTTTGAGTTTTTAGCTGAATTTGTTTGTGCGTGCCAAACAAAAATACAAGGATCACGTCTACCAGATTTGGGGACAAAACTCCTTTGAAAAAAATTTAAAAAAATCTCGAACAGCAAAAAGTTTCAAAAATCGTGAAAAATAGAAGCCTTCAGATGAAGGCTTAGGGGACCATTGTATGAATTTACAAGCCATAAAAATGGCATTGGCATCGCAGAAATATGAAGATGTGCCTGAATCCACCTACCACTCGATCGATCCATGGCTTGCGCATCCTTCTTCTCCGACTGGCTAAGTGCCCACATGCTCGTTTCGTTGGTTGACTTAGGCATACGTAGTATGCTCCCATTCTAAGATCGGACCAGACTAAGGGTTGCTATAGCATGACCCACAGCGGGATCTGCAGCACACAGAAGGGATCGGGTCGATCCCCGGCTTGCACATCCTTCCTCTCTAGCCGGCTGAGCGCCCGCACGCTCGTTTCGTGGGTTGACTTAGGCATACGGAGTTCATCCCCAGTCTAAGCATACGGAGTTCATTCCCAGTCTAAGATCAGACCAGACCGAGGGTTGTGGCAGGAGGACCAGTAGCAGGATTGACAGCACGCAGGGGGGGACCGAGCCTATCCTCGGCTTACGCATTCTGCCTCTCTGGTCGGTTAAGCGCCCGCACACTCGTTTCATGGGTTGGCTTAGGCATACGGAGTTCATTCCATGTGTAATCCCTAGTAGAACTGAGGGTTGTGGCAGTGAGACCAACAGCCTGCAGAGTGGGATCGGGTCGATCCTCGACTTATGTATTACGCCTCTCCAACCGACTCAGTGCCCACAAGCTCGTTTCGTGGGTTGACTTAGGCATACGGAGTTCATTCCTAGTCTAAGCCCTAACCGGACTGAGGGACCCCCAATGAGATCGATAACACACAGAGGGTGATCGGGTCGATCCTCAGCTTATGCATTCTGGCTCTCCGGTCGACTGAGCGCTTGCATGCTTGTTTCGTGGGTTGACTTAGGCATACGTAGTGCATTCCTGATCTCGACCAACCGAGGGCTAGAGGCTATCGATGGTGTTTTGGGCAACAAGCGAGGGGGACCAGCAACTAGATCCTTGGTCAGCTCGTGCATCCCACCCGCACCGGTCAGTTCGATGCTCGCACACTTATTTCAGGGGCCGACGGGGGCTAAAAATGTGTCGATAGTGGTTGAGGCAACCGCCCGCACCACGGCCCAGCATGTGCCGATGGCGTTCCATGCAACCGCCCGCACTAGGGGCCATCTTGTGCTGATGGTGGTTGAGGCAACCGCCTGCACCACGGCCCAGCTTATGCCAATGGCGATCGAGGCAAGTTTCTGTACCAAAGGGCTGCCTGTGCCGATGTGGCGCGTGGTCGAGGCCTTGGCCGAAGTTCAATTTTGAGCCACAGTGCACATGTTGGGCTCGGGCATGTGCTGGTGCCATATTTTTTTCACCCGGGGCACCATCACCGGAGCATCATCGGAGAACCTAACCAGCGGCATTGGGGGTTCCGGTGATTGGGGGGGCCGAGGGGTGTGGGCACATGATGTGCGATGGGTGCTGGTACTTGGCCCTTATATTGGCCCCCTATCCCTCATCAAACCTCGAGAACTCACACCCCCTTAAAGAGCATTTGAGATTTTATAGGTTTGCTCCCAGTAGCCATTAAAGTGTTTGAAAATGGGGACTTTTTTTTCAAACGGTCAGAAAATCTTCTCCACTTCGTGTTTTTAGCTAAATTTGTTTGTGCGTGCCAACAAAAATACAAGGATCACGTCTACCAAATTTGGGGCCAAAACTCCTTCTAAAAAAATTTTAAAAAATCTCGAACCGCAAAAAGTTTCATAAATCGTGAAAAATAGAAAACAGGTCGTCTTGCCATGAAACTTCACATGACGGCTTAGGGGACCATTGTATGAATTTGCAAGCCATAAAAATGGCTTTGGCATGGCAAAAATATGAAGATGTGCTTGAACCCACCTACCACTCGATCGATCCATGACTTGCGCATCCCGCCTCTTCAGCCGGCTAAGTGCCCGTAGTTCGCTCCCAGTCTAAGATCGGACCAGACCAAGGGTTGCGGCAGCCAGACCCATAGTGGGATAGACAGCACGTAGAGGAGACCGGGTCGATCTCTAGCTTACGCATCCTACCTCTCTGGCTGGTTGAGCACCTGCACGCTCGTTTCATGGGTTGACTTAGGCGTACGGAATTCATCCCCAGCCTAAGCATACAGAGTTCATTCATAGTCTAAGATCAAACTGGACCGAGGGTTGCAGCAGCAGGACCAACAGCAGGATCGATAGCACACAGGGGGGATCGGGTCGATCCCCGGCTTGCACATTCTGCCTCTCCGGTTGGCTGAGCGCCTGCATGCTTGTTTCGTGGGTTGGCTTAGGCATACGAAGTTCATTCTATGTCTAAGCCCTAACTAGACAGAGGGTTGTGGTAGCGGGACCAACAGCACGCAGAAGGGGATCGAGTCGATCCTCGGCTTACGCATTATGCCTCTCTGACCGACTCAACGCCCGCACATTCGTTTCATGGGTTGACTTAGGTATACGGAGTTCATTCCCAGTCTAAGCATATGGAGTTCATTCCTAGTCTAAGATCAAACCGGCAACAGCACGCAAAGGGGGACCGATCGATCCTCAGCTTGTGCATCCTGCCTCTCCGATCAGCTGAGCGCCTGCACGCTTGTTTCATGGGTTGACTTAGGTATACGTAGTGCATTCCCGATGTCAACCAACCAAGGGCCAGAGGCTATCGACGGCATTTGGGGCAACAACCGAGGGGGACCAGCAGTGGGATCCTTGGTAGGCTCGTGCATCCCGCCCCCAATGGTCGATTCAGTGCCCGTACGCTCGTTTCGGGGGGGTTCGAAGCTCAGCATGCGCCGATAGTGGTCGAGGCAACCACCCACACCATGGCCCAGCATGTGCTGATGGTGTTCGATGCAACCGCTCACACCAGGGGCCATCTTGTGCCGATGGTGGTCGAGGCAACCACCCGCACTAGGGCCCAGCTTGTGCTGATGGCGGTCGAGGCAAGTGCCCGTACCAAAGGCTAGCCTGTGCCGCTGATGGTCGATGCATGTGCCGTCACCATGCACCATCATGTGCCATTGATGGTCGAGGCCTTGGTCGAAGTTTGATTTTAAGCCACGATGCACATGCTGGGCTCGAGCATGTGCTGGTGCCACATTCTTTTCGCTTGGGGAACCATCGTCGGAGCATTACCGGAGAACCTAATCGACGACATTGAGGGTTCCGGTGGTTGGGGGGTTAGGGGGTGTGCGCATATGATGTCCGATGGGTGCTGGTACTTGGCCCTTATATTGGCCCCCTATCCCTCATCAAACCTCGAGAAGTCACACCCCCTTAAAGAGCATTTGAGATTTTATAGGTTTGCTCCCAATAGCCATTAAAGTGTCTGAAATTGGGACATTTTTTTCAAACGGTCATAAAATTTTCTCCACTTCAAGTTTTTAGCTGAATTTGTTTGTGCGTGCCAACAAAAATACAAGAATTACGTCTACCAAATTTGGGGCCAAAACTCCTTCTAAAAAAATTTTAAAAAATCTCGAACCGTAAAAAGTTTCAAAAATCATGAAAAATAGAAAACGGGGTCGTCTTGCCACGAAACTTCACATGAAAGCTTAGGGGGCCATTGTATGAAATTACAAGCCATAAAAATGGCATTGGCACGGCAGAAATATGAAGATGTGCCTGAACCCACCTAGCACTCAATCGATCCATGGCTTACGCATCCCGCCTCTCCGGCCAGCTAAGTGCCCGTATGCTCGTTTCATGGGTTGACTTAGGCATACATAGTGCACTCCCAATCTAACATCGGACCGGACTGAGGGTTATGGCAACAGGACCCACAGCGGGATCGATAGCACGCAAAAGGGATCGGGTGGATCCCCGGCTTAGCATCCTCCCTCTCTGGCCGGTTATGCGCCCGTACGCTCGTTTCGTGGGTTGACTTAGGCATACGGAGTTCATCACCAGTCTAAGCATACGGAGTTCATTCCCAATCTAAGATCGAACCGAATCGAGGTTACGACAGCAGGACCGACAGCAGGATAGGCAGCATGTAGGGGGGACTGGGTCGATCCCTGGCTTGCACATTCTACCTTTCTGGCCGGCTAAACGCCCTCACTCTTGTTTCTTGGGTTGGCTTAGGCATACAGAGTTCATTCCATGTCTAAGCCCCAGTCAGACCGAGGGTTGTGGCAGCAGGATTAGCAGCACGTAGAGGGGGAACGAGTCAATCCCCAGCTTGCGCATTATGCCTCTCCGACCAACTCAGTGCCTGCACGCTCGTTTCGTGGGTTGACTTAGGCATATGGAGTTCAATCCCTGTCTAAGCATACGAAGTTCATTCCTAGTCTAAGATCGGACCGACAGCAGCACGCAGAGGGGGATTGGGTCGATCCTCGGCTTACGCATCCTGCCTTTCCGATCGGTTGAGTGCCTGCATGTTCGTTTTGTGGGTTGACTTAGGAATACGGAGTTCATTCCTGGTCTAAGCCCCAATCGGATCGAGGGACCTACAGCGGGATCGGTAGCACACAGAGAGGGATCGAGCCGATCCTCAACTTAGGCATTCTGGCTCTTCGACCGACTGAGTGCCTGCATGCTCGTTTCATGGGTTGACTTAGGCATACATAGTGAATTTTCGGTCTCGACCAACCAAGGGCCAGAGGCTATTGCCGATGTTTGGGGTAATAACCGATGGGGACCAGCAGCAGGATCCTTGCTCAACTCGTACGTCCTACCCCCAGCGGTCGATCGATGCTCGGACACTCATTTTGGGGGCCAACCGAGGCTCAGCATTAGTCGATTGTGGTCGAGGCATACGGAGTTCATCCCCAGTCTAAGCATATGGAGTTCATTCCCAGTCTAAGATCAGACCGGACCAAGGGTTGCAGCAACAGGACCAGTAGCAAGATCTGCAGCACGCAGGGGGGATCGAGCTGATCCTCGGTTTGCGTATTATGCCTTTTCGATCGGTTCAGTGCCCGTACACTCGTTTCATGTGTTGACTTAGGCATACGGAATTCATTCCCTATCTAAGCATACGGAGTTCATTCCCAGTCTAAGATCGGACCGGCAGCGAGATCGACAGCAACATGCAGAGGGGGACCGGGCCAATCCTCGACTTACGCATCCTGCCTCTTCGACCAGCTGAGCACCCGCACGCTCATTTCGTGGGTTGACTTAGGCATATAGAGTTCATTTTCGGTCTAAGTCCCAACCAGACCGAGGGACCCGTAGCAGGATTGTCAGCACACAGAGGTGTTCATACGCTCGTTTCGAGGGCCAATCAACCTTCGACATGTGCTGATGGTGGTCGAGGCAACTGCCCATGCCACAACCTAGCATGTGTCGATGGTGTTCGATGCAACCGCCCGCACCAGGGGCCATCTTGTGCCGATGGTGGTCAAGGCAACCGCTCGCACCAGGGCCCAGCTTGTGCCGATGGCGATCGAGGCAAGTGCCCATACCAAAGGGTAGCCTATGCCAATGATGGTCAATGCATCCTGCCTCTCTGGCCAGCTGAGCGCTCGCACGCTCGTTTCGTGATTTGACTTAGGCATACAGAGTTTATCCCCAGTCTAAGCATACAGAGTTCATTCCCAGTCTAAGATCGAACCGGACCAAGGGTTGCAACAGCAAGACTAGCAGCAGGATCGGTAGCATGCAAAGGAGACCAGGTCGAACCCCGACTTACGCATCCTGCCTTTCTGGCGGACTGAGCGCCCGCACACTCGTTTCGTGGGTTGACTTAGGCATACGGAGTTCATCCCCAGTCTAAGCATATGGAGTTCATTCCAAGTCTAAGCTCAGATCGGACCGAGGGTTATGACAGCAGGACCAGCAGTCGAATCGACAGCACGCAGGGGGGACCGGGTCAATCCCCGACTTGTGCATTATGCCTCTCAGGCCGGTTCAGCGCCCGCTCGTTCGTTTCGTAAGTTGACTTAGGAATACAGAGTTCATTCTCAGTCTAAGCATATGGTGTTCATTCCCAATCTTAGATCAGACCGGTAGTGGGGTTGGCAGCAGCACGCAGAGGGGGACCAGGCCGATCCTTGGCTTACACATCCGGCCCCTCCGATCGGCTGAGCGCCCGTACGTTCATTTCATGGGTTGACTTAGGCTTACGAAGTTTATTCCCGATCTAAGCCCCAACTGGATCGAGGGACCCACAACGAGATCGATAGCTTGTAGAGAGAGACCAGGTCGATCCTCGGCTTACGTGTTCTGGCTCTCCGACTGACTAAGCGCTCGTACGCTCATTTCATGGGTTGACTTAGCCATACATAGTGCATTTTCGGTCTCAACCAACCAAGGGCCAGAGGCTATTGATGGTGTTTGGGGTAACAACCGAGGTGGACCAACAGCGGGATCTTTATGCGGATCGTTCATCCCGCCCCCAACGGTCGATTTGGTGCTTGCACATTCGTTTCGAGGGCCGACTAGGGCTCGGCATGTGCCGATGGTGGTCGAGGCAACCGCCCGCACCACGGCCCAGCATGTGTCGATGGTGTTCGATGCAACCGCCTGCATCATGTGCCATCTTATGCTGATGGTGGTCGAGGCAACCGCCCACACCAGGGCTCAGCTTGTGCCGATGGTGATCGAGGCAAGTGCCCGTACCAAAAGGCAGCCTGTGCCGATGATGGTCGATCCATGTGCGATCATCATGCGCCATTATGTGCCATTGATGGTTGAGGCCTTGGTTAAAGTTTGATTTTGAGCCACGGTGCATATGCTCGGCTTGGGCATGTGCTGGTGCTACATTTTTTTAACTCAGGGCAGCATCGTCGGAGCATCATCGGAGAACCTAATCGACGGCATTGGGGGTTTTGACGATTGGGGGGCCGTGGGGTATGCACAGATGATGTGCGATGGGTGCTGGTACTTGGCCCTTATATTGGCCCCCTATCCCTCATCAAACCTCGAGAACTCATAGCCTCTTAAAGAGCATTTGAGATTTTATAGGTTTGCTCCTAATAGCCATTAAAGTGTCTGAAATGGGGACATTTTTTTCAAATGGTCACAAAATCTTCTCCACTTTGAGTTTTTAGCTGAATTTGTTTGTCCGTGCCAACAAAAATACAGGGACCACTTCTACCAAATTTGGGGCCAAAACTCCTTCTAAAAAAATTTAAAAAAATCTCAAATGACAAACAGTTTAGAAAATCGTAAAAAAAAAAAAACAGGTCATCTTGCCACGAAACGTCACATGAAGGCTTAGGGGACCATTGTATGAATTTACAAGCCATAAAAATGGCATTGGTACGGCAAAAATATGAAGATGTGCTTGAACCCGCCTACCACTCGATCGATCCACGGCTTGTGCATCCCGCCTCTCCGGCCAGCGAAGTGCCCGTACGCTCGTTTCATGGGTTAACTTAGGCATACGTAGTGCGCTCCCAGTCTAACATCAGACCGGATCGAAGGTTGCAGCAATAGGACCCGCAGCGGGATCGATAGCACGTAAAGGGGATCGGGTTGATCCCTCGCTTGTGCATCCTGCCTCTCTGGCCGACTGAGCGCCCGCACGCTCATTTCGTGGGTTGACTTAGGCATACGGAGTTTATCCCCAGTTTAAGCATACGAAGTTCATTCCCAGTCTAAGATCAGATCAGATCAGATCGAGGGTTGCAGCAGCAGGACCAGCAGCAGGATCGGCACCACGCAGGGGGGATCGAGCTGATCCTCAGCTTGCACATTCTGCCTCACTGGTCGACTGAGCGTTCGCACGCTCATTTTGTGGGTTGGCTTAGGCATACAGAGTTCATTCTATGTTTAGGCCCCAGTCAGACCGAGGGTTGTGGCAGTGGGACCGACAGCACACAAAGAGGGACCAGGCCAATCCCTGGCTTACACATTATGCTTCTCCTGCCGACTCAACACCCGCACGCTCATTTCATGGGTTGACTTAGGCATACGGAGTTCATTCCCAATCTAAGATCGGACCGGCAGTAGAACGCACAGGGGGATCGGGCCGATCCTCAGCTTGTGCAACCTGCCTCTCTGCCCGGTTGGGCCCTCGTACCCTCGTTTCATGGGTTGACTTAGGCATACGGAGTTCATTCCCAGTATAAGCCCAAACCGGACTGAGGGACCCGTAGCGGGATCGATAGCACGTAGAGGGGGATCGAGCCAATCCTCAGCTTACGCATTCTGGCTCTCCTGTCGGCTGAGCACCTGCACGCTCATTTCATTGGTTGACTTAGGCATACGTAGTGCATTCCCAGTCTCGACCAACAAAGGGTCGGATGCTATCGACGGCATTTGGTGCAAAAACCGAGGGGGACTAGCAGTGGGATCCTTGGTCGGCTCACGCATCCCACCCCCAGCGGTCGGTTCAGCACCTGCACGCTCATTTCGGGGGTCGACCGGGGCTCGACATGTGCCGATGGTTGTCGAGGCAACCACCCGCACCACGGCCCAGCATGTACCGATGGTGTTCGATGCAACCGCCCGCACCAGGGGTCATCTTGTGCCGATGGTGGTCGAGGCAATCGCCAACACCAAGGGCCGGCATGTGCCGATGGTGATCGAGGCAACCGCCCACACCAAGACCCAACTTATGCCAATGGCGGTCGAGGCAAGTGCCCGTACCAAAGGGCAGCCTGTGCCGATGATGGTCGATGCATGTGCCATCACCATGCACCATCATGTGCCATTGATGGTCGAGGACTTGGCTGAAGTTGGATTTTGAGCCACGGTGCACATGCTGGGCTCGGGCATGTGCTGGTGCCACATTTTTTTTGCCCGGGGCACCATCGTCAGAGCATCACCGGAGAACCTAACTAGCGGCATTGGGGGTTTCAGTGATTTTAGGGGCCGGGGGGTGTGCGCAAATGATGTGCGATGGGTGCTCGTACTTGGCCCTTATATTGGCCCCCTATCCCTCATCAAACCTTAAGAACTCACACCCCGTTAAAGAGCATTTGAGATTTTATTGGTTTGCTCCCACTAGCCATTAAATTGTCTAAAATGGGGACATTTTTTTCAAACGGTCACAAAATCTTCTCCACTTTGAGTTTTTAGCTGAATTGTTTTGTGCATGCCAACAAAAATACAAGGATCACGTCTACCAAATTTGGGGCCAAAACTCCTAAAAAAATTTAAAAAAATCTCAAACCGTAAAAAGTTTCCAAAATCATGAAAAATAGAAAACGGGTCGTCTTGCCACGAAAATTCACATGAAGGCTTAGGGGACCATTGTATGAAATTACAAGCCATAAAAATGGCATTGGCATGGTAGAAATATGAAGATGTGCCTAAACCCACTTACCACTCGATCGATCCATGGCTTGCGCATCCCACCTCTCCGGCCAGCTAAGTGCTCGCACGCTCGTTTCATGGGTTGACTTAGGCATACGTAGTGCGCTCCCAGTCTAACATCGGACCGGATCGAAGGTTGCAGCAATAGGACCCGCAGCGGGATCGAAAGCACGTAGAGGGGACCGAGTTGATCCCCCGCTAGTGCATCCTACCTCTCTGGCCGACTGAGCGCTCGTACGCTCATTTCGTGGGTTGACTTAGGCATACGGAGTTTATCCCTAGTTTAAGCATACGAAGTTCATTCCCAGTCTAAGATCAGATCAGATCAAATTAAGGGTTGCAGCAGCAGGACCAGCAGCAGGATCGGCACCACGTAAGGGGGACCGGGCTGATCCTCTGCTTGCGCATTCTACCTCTCCGATCGGCTGAGCGTTCGCACAATCATTTTGTGGGTTGGCTTAAGCATACAGAGTTCATTCTATGTCTAGGCCCCAATCGGACTGAGGGTTGTGGCAGTGGGACCGACAGCACACAAAGAGGGACCAGGCCAATCCCTGGCTTGCACATTATGCCTCTCCAGTCGACTCAGCACCCACACGCTCATTTCATGGGTTGACTTAGGCATACGAAGTTCATTCCCAATCTAAGATCGGACTGACAGCAGAACGCATAGGGGGATCGGGTCGATCCTCAACTTTCGAAACCTGCCTCTCTGGCCGGTTGGGCCCCCGCACGTTCGTTTCATGGGTTGACTTAGGCATACGGAGTTCATTCCCAGTATAAGCCCCAACCGGACTGAGGGACCCGCAGCGGGATCGATAACACGCAGAGGGGGATCGAGCCAATCCTCAGCTTACGTATTCTGGCTCTCCGGTCGGCTGAGCACCTGCACGCTCATTTCATTGGTTGACTTAGGCATACGTAGTGCATTCCCGGTCTCGACCAACAAAGGGCCGGATGCTATCGACGGCATTTGGTGCAACAACCGAGGGGGACTACCAGCGGGATCCTTGGTCGGCTCACGCATCCCACCCCCAGTCGGATCCTTGGTTGGCTCACGCATCAAACCTCAAGAACTCACACCCCATTAAAGAGCAATTGAGATTTTATAGGTTTGCTCCCACTAGCCATTAAATTGTCTAAAATGGGGACATTTTTTTCAAACGGTCACAAAATCTTCTCCACTTCGAGTTTTTAGCTGAATTTTTTTGTGCATGCCAACAAAAATACAAGGATCACGTCTACCAAATTTGGGGCCAAAACTCTTAAAAAAATTAAAAAAAAATCTCAAACCGTAAAAAGTTTCCAAAATCATGAAAAATAAAAAACGGGTCGTCTTGCCACGAAAATTCACATGAAGGCTTAGGGGACCATTGTATGAAATTACAAGCCATAAAAATGGCATTGGCATGGTAGAAATATGAAGATGTGCCTAAACCCACTTACCACTCGATCGATCCACGGCTTGCGCATCCCGTCTCTCTGGCTGGCTAAGTGCCTGCACGCTCATTTCGTGGGTAGATTTAGGCATACATAGTGCGCTCCCAGTCTAAGATCAGACCGGACCGAAGGTTGCAGCAACAAGACCCGCAGCAAGATCGGCCGCACGTAGAGGGGACCGGGTCGATCCTCGGCTTGCGCATCCTGCCTCTCTGGCTGGCTGAGTGCCCGTACGCTCGTTTCGTGGGTTGACTTAGGCATACGGAGTTCATCCCCAATCTAAGCATACGAAGTTCATTCCCAGTCTAGGATCGGATCGGACCGAGGGTTGTGGCTGCAGGACCGATAGCAGGACCAGCAACAGGATCGGTAGTACGTAGGGGGGATCGAGTCGATCCTCAACTTGCGCATTCAGCCTCTCCGGCTGACTAAGTACTCGCACGCTCATTTCGTCGGTGGGGCTTAGGCATACGGAGATCATTCCATGTCTAAGCCCCAGTCGGACCGAGGGTTGTGGCAGCGGGACTGACTGCATGCATAGGGGTTTCGGGCCCATCCCCGACTTGCACATTATGCCTCTCCGATCGGCTCAATGTCCGTATGCTCGTTTCATGGGTTGACTTAGGCATACGGAGTTCATTCCCAATCTAAGTATACGGAGTTCATTCCCAGTCTAAGATCGGACCTGTAGCGCGATCGACAGTAGTACGCAGAGGGGGACCAGGCCGATCCTCAGCTTGTGCATCCTACCTCTTCGATCGGTTGAGCGCCTGTGTCACGCCTTGGGCGGGAGTGCCAAGCACATCAGGCGCACGAGCAAGCGAGCCAGAGGTTAAGGCCCACAGACCAAGCGTGCTGGTGGGTATTTATGCGCAAAGCCTAGCAAACAAGTTCAGAATGCCCGTCCAACTTACAGGCCAGCCCGTGAGACCAAGGCCTAGCATACAAGCTGCCCGCACCACATCCAGAATGGCCCAAGGTGATGGACACTCAAGGGAAGCTTCTGGAAGCAGGCAGGATCAATAGGAGCATCCTGGCAGATTTGGTTCACCCTGAAAATCAGGAGTTAGCGTCCTGATTGATTGTAATTTGTATAATCCCTTGATTTTAGCCTTTATTCTAGGGATATTGCCATTAAGTGTAGCTGGAGCCTCAACTATAAATAGAGGGCTGCTCCACCCTCATTTGTACACCATCAAACACTTCGGTTTCAGTGAATACAAGAGCATTTCTAGAATTCTACCTTCTTATCTTGTTTCTCTTTAACTTGCGTAATCAGCCCTTTTTATTGTTATAGTGCCCGTACGCTTGTGTTTGAGGCTGACTTAGGCATAAAAGAAGAGATTCCAAGCCTAAGGTCGCACGGTTTCTGAGTCTAAGGTCAGAGCCTGTGACAGTTGGTATCAGAGCAAGTTCAATTCTGCGTGTTTGTGTTATGCAAGTTAGATCGTGATTGAGGAGATGGCATCCCAAAGTGACGTTGCTAGCCAACAACCAGAGGCCCAGGAACATAGGCATGGAAGAGGTAAGAAAGCCAGTTCTAGAGATATCTGGTCTACCATGGATGGTAGGCTGGCCAAGGTGGAGGTGACCATGGGCGACATAGAGGAGAAGCTTGAGGAAGTAAAGACTCACATTGCATCGCTAGACTCCATGGGGGAGGAGATCCAAAGTGAGCTGGAAGCTACTCTCAACAAAGGTATGGAAGTGATCACCCAGAAGAATAAGGCCTTGGAGGCTGAAGTGCTGACATTGGGCGATGGCATCGAGGCCATACGCCAGCGAATGGAAGAGCTTACCAGTGAGTTCGTTGCTTGCAAGACTGGCATTGGGAATGGCATGTTTGTCGGATTGTCCAAATCCAGATTGGAGGTCCCCAAGCCTAAGAAGTTCAAGGGGACTAGGGCAGCCAAGGAACTAGACAAGTACCTTTGAGGTATAGAGCAGTACTTCCAGGCCATGGGCATGCATGATGAGGCGATAAAGGTAAGCACCATTGCTATGTATCTCACTGATGTAGCCTTATTATGGTGGAGGCGCAGGTGTGATGATGTCAGGCATGGGAGCACCAAGATTGGAACCTAGGCAGAGTTTCAAAACGAGTTCAGAGAACAATTTTACTCAGAGTATGCCGATAATGAGGCACGGGCAAAGTTACGCCGACTTAGCCAGCAACGGGACATAAGGGAGTATGTCCAAAACTTCTCTGAACTGATGTTACAGATCTCGGATCTAGGTGAGAAGGATGCCTTATTTTCTTTCATGGATTGGCTAAAGTCGTGGGTGAAGCATGAGCTACAAAGGAGGGGAGTTAATGACTTGGCTAAAGCCATGACTACTGTCGAGGCCTTGATAGAGTTCAAGCCTCTGAACAAGTTCGAGTCTTCCAAGCCCAAGGGTAAGGGCAAGGACAATAGGGACCGAAAGAAGTAATCCAAGGGGAAGGACCATGACTAGGAGTCCAAGGATGGAGACTGACACTGTTCAACCAAGAATGGCGATAAGAAGCCACCAGTAGGTAAGTGGAAAACAAAGAGGGACCGAGAGCCACTAGCATGCTACTTATGTGGAGGGAGCCACATAGCGCATAATTACCCACAGAAGGGCAAGCTGGTTGCTGTAGACAAGGAGTCTGACGAGGAGCCAGAGTCAAGGGTAGCAAAGCTTAGGTCATTGGTGCTCAATGCTATCCAGAGTAAGGGGAACCGTAAGCCAAAGGGCTTGATGTTTATGGATCTGATGGTTGTAGTTCAGAAGGTGAGTGCACTGGTGGACACAGGTGCCTCACATCTTTTTATTTCAGGTGATGGAGCTCGAAAGCTCAGACTAAAAGTGCAGAAAGGCACTGGTACCATTAAAATGGTGAACTCCAAGGAAGTTCCAGCCATTAGAATAGCACAGGGAGTGGAGTTACAGCTTAGAGACTGGAAAGGCAAGGAGACCATTGAGGTAATACCCCTTGATGACTATGAGTTTGTGATTAGGTTGGATTTTCTTGTTCTGATTAATGCCCTCCTTGTGCCTTTTGCCAATTGTGTTTGCATCTTGGATGCACGGTGCCAATGCCTAGTGCCATTGAGGAGAGGGGCTGGAGTTGGGTCGTGGGTGGTGTCAGCCATCCAATTTACCAAGGCGCTAAGCAAACAAGAAGAGACCTCCTTGGCAGCCCTGAAATATGATGAGCCAAGGGAGAAGGAGACCGAGTCACCCTTGGAGGTGCCAAAGATGCTGAAGACCTTTAGTGATGTGATGCCCGCAAAGCTGCCTAGCAAGCTACCACCTAAGAGGGAGGTGGACCACAAGATCGAGCTGGTGTTCAAGGCCAAGCCACCAGCCAGAGCCCCTTACCAAATGTCTCCACCAGAGTTGGAGGAGTTGAGGAAGCAGCTCAAAGAGTTAGTTGATGCTGGCTTCATCAGGCCATCGAAAGCACCCTATGGTGCACCGATTCTATTCCAGCGCAAGCATGATGGGTTGTTGTGGCTGTGCATAGACTATCAGGCTTTGAACAAGCTAACCATCAAGAACAAGTACCCCATCCCACTCATTGCAGACTTGTTCGATCAACTTGGGAGCGCAAGGTGGTTCACCAAGCTGGATTTGAGGTCGGGCTACTACCAAGTCAAGATCGCGGAGGGAGATGAGCCAAAGACAGCATGTGTCACTCGGTATGGTTCGTATGAGTTCTTGGTGATGCCTTTCGGACTCACGAATGCCCCAGCAACATTTTGCACCCTTATGAACAAGGTACTTCAGTCATTCCTTGATCGATTTGTTGTGGTTTATTTGGATGACATTGTAATCTACAGCCAGACTTTGGGGGAGCATGTGGACCACTTGAGACAGGTGTTCGAGCTGTTGCGGGCACACAAGCTATTTGTCAAGAGGGAGAAGTGCTCATTCGCCTAACAGGAGATCCCGTTCCTTGGCCACATAGTGGGAGGTGGCAGGATACGCATGGATGAAGGCATGATACATGCCATCCTAGAGTGGCAACTGCCAGCCAAGGTCACTGAGTTGAGATCATTCCTTGGGCTGGTTAACTACTACAGGTGCTTCATCAAAGGTCACTCAGCAATAGCCATGCCATTTACTGACTTGCTCAAGAAATGGAGAGCATGGGAGTGGAGTCCAGGGTGCCAGGAAGTGTTTGACAAGTTGAAACGGGCTATGATTGAGGAGCCAGTCTTGGCCTTGCCAGACCATGCCAAGCCGTATGAGGTGCATATAGATGCATCAAACTTTGCCATAAGGGGCGTGTTGATGCAGGAGGGACATCCAGTCACGTTCGAGAGCAGAAAGCTGAACGAGATTGAGCGCAAGTACATGATCTAAGAGAAAGAGTGACTACAGTGGTGCACTGGTAGTGTACTTAGTGCCATTACCTGTTGGGGTCGAGGTTCGTGGTGAGGACGGACAATGTGGTGACCAGCTACTTCCAGACGTAGAAGAAGCTATCCCCCAAGCAGGCGAGATGGTAAGATTTTCTTGCAGAATTTGATTTCCAGATGGAGTACAAGCTAGGACAGGCGAACCTAGTGGCAGACACCCTGAGCAGAAAGGCTAACCTTGTTGCCATTAGCCAACTAGAGGGGTCACTGGTGTCACGCATCAAGGAGGGACTTGCACATGATCCTACAGCCAAGGCTTTGATGGAGTACGCCCAACAAGGTAAGACTAGGTGGTTTTGGTTGCAGGATGGGTTGCTGTACACCAGAGGCAGTAGACTGTTTGTACCATAGCACAGAAAGCTCTGCAAGGAAGTTTTACAAGAATGCCATGATTCAAGGTGGGTTGGACACCCCGAAGTGAGCCGTACCTTGGCGCTGATTGAGGGTCGGTACTACTAGTGGCACATGAGGGACAATGTGGAGGCCTATGTGAAGACTTGTCTTGTGTGCCAACAGGACAAGATGGAGCTCAAAAAACCAGACGGTCTCTTGTAGCCATTGCCAGTGCCAGTGCTAGAGCGACCATGGGAGAGTGTTTCTCTAGACTTTATAGTCGGTCTACCCAAAGCAGAAGGGTTTGGAAGCATCATGGTAGTGGTGCACAGGTTTTCCAAGTATGAAATCTTCATTTCAGCAACCAAGGAGTGCCCAATCGAGGAGGTAGCTCGATTGTTCCTAAGGAACATGGTTAAGTACTGGGGAGTGCCGAGGACCATTGTTAGTGATCGGGATGGGCGTTTCACGGGCAGGTTTTGGACTGAGTTGTTCAAGCTGTTGGGGTCAGACTTGAACTTTTCCACTAGCATGCTTTCACAGACCAATAGGTAGACAGAACGAGTGAATGGACTATTGGAGGTCTACCTCAGGCACTATGTGACTGCCACACAAAGGGACTGGCCAAAGCTGCTAGATATTGCACAGTTTTCCTACAACTTGCAAAGGAGCGAGGTAACCAACCAAAGCCCATTTGAGGTTGTGATAGGGCAACAACCACTAACACCCAGTTCGATTGCTGTAGGTTATACAGGGCTGAATCCAGCAGCATACAAGTTTGCCAAGGCATGGCAGGAGCAAACTGACATGGCCAGAGTTTTTCTACACAAGGTGGCCAAGAGGTCGAAGAAGTGGACAGACCAGAATAGGCAGGACGTGCAGTCCTAGGTTGGAGACTTGGTGTTAGTGAAGTTGCATCCCATTGTGTGCCACAGGGGGCTGCACAAAGGCCTAGTCCAGAGGTGTGAGGGACCTTTCTGAGTAGTCAAGAGGGTAGGCAAGGTTTCCTACAAGCTGGATATGCCACCCAAGTCAAGGGTACACTCGGTGTTCCATGTGAGCATGCTCAAGCTGGTCCATGAGGATGAGGGAGATCCAGGATGGGTAAAGTCAAAGTGTGCACCATTGAGAGCAAGGGCCTCATATAAGAAGGAGGTCCACAGCATCATAGCTGATCGAGAGGTGAGACGGAAGAACTATCAGCCAAGACAAGAGTACTTAGTGTGCTAGAAGGGAATTCCAAATAGTGAGGTGAGCTAGGAACCAACAGATGACTTATGGCAGTTTGGGGACCAGATCAGGCAGTACCATGCAGAAGATGCAACGAGGGCAATCTGCAATCAGGTGGGGGAGAATGTCATGCCCTGGGTAGGCACGCCAGGCACATCAGGCGCACCAGCAGGCAAGCCAGAGATTGAGGCCCGCAGACGTGCTGGCGGGTATCTGTGCACAAAGCTTAGCAAACGGGTTCAGAACGCCTGCCTAACTTACAGGCCAACCCGTGAGACCAAGGCCTGGCATACAAGCTGCCTGCACCACATTCAAAAGGGCCCAAGGTGCTGGACACACAAGAGAAGCTTTTGGAAGCAGGCAGGATCAGCAGGAGCATCCTGGCAGATTTGGTTGACCCTGAAAATCAAGAGTTAGCATCTTGATTGATTGTAATCTGTATAATCCCTTGATTTTAGCCTTTATTCTAGGGATATTGCCATTAAGTGTAGCCGGAGCCTCAACTATAAATAGAGGGCTGCTCCACCCTCATTTGTACACCATCAAACACTTCTATTTTAGTGAATACAAGAGCATTTCCAGAATTCTGCCTTTTTATCCTGTTTCTCTTTAACTTGCGTAATCAGCCCTTCCTATTGTTCTAGTGCCCGTATGCTTGTGTTTTAGGCTGACTTAGGCATAAAGGAGGAGATTCCAAGCCTAAGGCCGCATGGTTTCTGAGTCTAAGGTCGGAGCCTGTGACACCTGCATGCTCGTTTCGTGGGTTAACTTAGGCATACAGAGTTCATTCCTGGTCTAAGCCCTAACCGGATCGAGGGACCCATAACGGGATCGGTAGGATGAAGAGAGGGACCGAGCCGATCCTTGGCTTGTGCATTCTGGCTCTCCGACTGGCTGAACGCCTACACGTTCGTTTCATGGGCTGACTTAGGCATGCATAGTGCATTCCCGATCTCGACCAACCAAGGGCCAGAGGCTATCGATGGTGTTTGGGGCAACAACCGAGGGGGACCAGTAGCGGGATCCTTGGTCAGCTCATGTATCCCACCCCCAGTGGTCAGTTCGGTGGTCACACGCTGGTTTTGGGGGCCGACTGGCGCTCGGCACGTGTCGATGACAATCGAGGCAACCGCCCCCACCACGACCTAGCATGTGCCGATGGTGTTCGATGCAACTGCCCGCACCAGGGGCCATCTTGTACCGATGGTGGTCGAGGTAACCGTCTGCACCAGGGCCCAGCTTGTGCCGATGGTGGTCGAGGCAAGTGCCCCTACCAAAGGGCAGCCTGTGCCGATGATGGTCGATGCATGTGCCATCACCATACGCCATCATTCACCATTGATGGTCGAGGCCTTGGTCGAAGTTTGATTTTGAGCCACGGTGCACATGCTGGGCTCGGGCATGTGCTAGTGCCACATTTTTTTTGCCCGGGGCACCATCGTCGGAGAATCGCCGTAGAACCTAACCGGTGGCATTGGGGGTTCCGATGATTGGGGGGGCCGGGGAGTGTGCGCACATGATGTGCGATGGGTACTGGTACTTGGCCCTTATATTGGCCCCTTATCCCTTATCAAACCTTGAGAACTCACACCCCCTTAAAGAGCATTTGAGATTTTATAGGTTTGCTCCTAGTAACCAACAAAAATACAAGGATCACATCTACCAAATTTGGGGCCAAAACTCCTTCGAAAAAATTTTTAAAAAATCCCCGAACCGTAAAAAGTTTTGAAAATCATGAAAAATAGAAAATGGGTCGTCTTGCCATGACACTTCACATGAAGGCTTAGGGGACCATTGTATGAATTTACAAGCCATAAAAATGGCATTGGCATGGCAGAAATATGAAGATGTGCCTGAACCCACCTACCACTCGATTGATCCATGGCTTGCGCATTCTGCCTCTCCGGCCGGCTAAGTGCCCACATGCTCGTTCGGTGGGTTGACTTAGGCATACATAGTGTGCTTCCAGTCTAAGATTGGACCAAACTAAGGGTTGCAGTAGCAGGACCCGTAACGGAATCAACAGCACGCAGAGGGGACTGGGTCGATCCTAGGCTTACGCATCCTACCTCTCTAGCCGACTGAGCGCCCGTACGCTCATTTCATGGGTTGACTTAGGCATATGGAGTTCATCCCCAGTCTAAGCATACGAAGTTCATTCCCAGTCTAAGATCGGACCGGACTGAGGGTTACGATAGCAAGACCAACAGCATGATCGACAGCATGCAGGGGGGACTGGGCGATCCCCAACTTGTGCACTCTGCCTCTCCGGTCGACTGAGCTCCCGCACGCTCGTTTTGTGGGTTGGCTTAGGCATACGGAGTTCATTCCATGTCTAAGCCCCAATCGAACCGAGGGTTGTGGCAGCGGGACCGACAGGACGCAGAGGGGGACTGGACGGATCCCCGACTCACGTATTATGCCTCTTCGGCCAGCTCAACGCTCGCACGCTCGTTTCATGGGTTGACTTAGGCATACGGAGTTCATTCCCAATCTAAGATTGGACCGGTAGCGAGATCGACAGTAGCATGCAGAGGGGGACCGAGCCGATCCTCGGCATACGAAGTTCATTCCCAGTCTAAGCCCCAAATGGACTGAGGGTCCCGCAGCGAGATCCATTACACACGGAGGGGGATCGGGCTGATCCTCGACTTGTGCATTTTGGCTCTCCGACTGGCTGAGCGCCCGCACGCTCATTTCATGGGTTGACTTAGGCATATGTAGTGCATTCTTGGTCTCGACCAACCAAGGGCCAGAGGCTATTGACAGCGTTTAGGGCAATAACCGAGGGGGACCGATAGTGGGATCCTTGGTCGACTCATGCATCCCACCCTCTACGGTCAGTTTGATGCTCGCACACTCATTTTGGGGGCCGATCGGGGCTCGACATGTGCCGATGGTGGTCGAGGCAACCGCCCGCACTAGGGCCCATCTTGTGTCGATGTTGGTCGAGGCAATCGCCCGCACCAAGGGCCGACATGTGTCGATGGTGATTGAGGCAACCGCCTGCACCAGGGCCAAGCTTGTGCCGATGGCGGTCGAGGCAAGTGCCCATACCAAAGGGTAGCCTGTGCCGATAATGGTCGATGCATTTGCCATCACCATGCACCATCATGTGCAATTGGTGGTTGAGGCCTTGGTCAAAGTTCAATTGATGTGCCATTGATGGTCGATTTTGCACCACGGTGCACATGTTGGGCTCGGGCACGTGCTGGTGCCACATTTTTTTCGCCCGGGGCACCATCGTCGGAGCATCATCAGAGAACCTAACCAACGACATTGGGGTTTCGACGATTGGGGGGGCCGGTGGGTGTGCGCACATGATGTGCGATGGGTGCTGGTACATGGCCCTTATATTGGCCCCCTATCCCTCATTAAACCTCAAGAACTCACACCCCCTTAAAGAGCATTTTGAGATTTTATAGGTTTGCTCCAGTAGCCATTAAAGTGTCTGAAATAAGGACATTTTTTTCAAACGGTCACAAATCTTCTCCACTTCAAGTTTTTAGCTGAATTTTTTTGTGCATGCCAACAAAAATACAAGGATCACGTCTACCCAATTTAGGGCCAAAACTCCTAAAAAAATTTTAAAAAATCCCGAACCGTAAAAAGTTTCAAAAATCATGAAAAATAAAAAATGGGTCGTCTTGCCACGAAACTTCACATGAAAGCTTAGGGGACCATTGTATGAATTTACAAGCCATAAAAATGGCATTGACACAGCAAAAATATGAAGATGTGCCTGAACCCACCTACCACTCGATCGATCCATGGCTTGCGCATCCTGCCTCTTCGGCCAGCTAAGTGCCCGCACGCTCGTTTCGTTGGTTGACTTAGGCATACGTAGTGCGCTCCCAGTCTAAGATCGGACCGGACTGAGGGTTGCGATAGCAGGACCCGCAGCGAGATCGATAGCATGCAGGTGGGACGAGTCGATCGTCGACTTACGCATTCTGCCTCTCCGATCGGCTGAGAGCCCGCACGCTCGTTTCGTGGGTTGGCTTAGGCATACGGAATTCATTCCATGTCTAACCCCCAGTCGGACTGAGGGTTGTGGCAGCGGGACTGACAGCACGTAGAGGGTGACCAGGCTGATCCCAGACTTGTGCATTATACCTCTCCGGTCGGCTCAGCGCCTGCACGCTCATTTCGTGGGTTGACTTAGGCATATCGAGTTTATTCCCAATCTAAGATCGGACCGACAGTGGGATCGGCAGCAGCATGCAGAGGGGGATCGGGTCGATCCTCGGCTTACGTATCCTACCTCTTCGATCGACTGAGCGCCCGTACGCTCATATTGTGGGTTGACTTAGGCATACGGAGTTCATTCTCGATCTAAGCCCCAACCGGACCGAGGGACCCGCAATGGGATCAACAACATGCAGAGGGGGATCGGGCCGATCCTCGATTGTGCATTTTGGCTCTCCGATCGATTGAACGCTTGAACGCTCGTTTCATGGGTTGACTTAGGCATATGTTGTGCATTCTCGGTCTCGACCAACCAAGGGCCAGAGGCTATCAACGGCGTTTGGGGCAACAACCGAGGGGGACCAGCAGCAGGATCTTTGGTCGGCTCGTGCATCTCGCCCCCAGCAGTCGGTTCAGTGCTCGCATGCTCTTTTCGGGGGTCGACCGGGGCTCGACATGTGCCGATGGTGGTGGAGGCAACTGCCCACACCACGGCCCAGCATGTGTCGATGGTGTTCGATGTAACCGCCTGCACCAGGGGCCATCTTGTGCTGATGGTGGTCGAGGCAACCGCCTGCACTAGGGCCCAGCTTGTGTCGATGGCGGTCGAGGCAAGTGCCCGTACCAAAGGGCAGCCTATGCCGATGATGGTCGATGCATGTGCCATCACCATGCACCATCATGTGCCATTGATGGTCGAGGCCTTGGCCGAAGTTTGATTTTGAGCCACGGTGCACATGCTGGGCTCGGGCACGTGCTGGTGCCACATTTTTTGGGCCCGGGGCCCATCGTCGGAGAACCTAACTGATGGCATTGGGGGTTCTGACGATTGGGAGCGCCGGGGGGGTACGCGCATGATGTGCGATGGGTGCTAGTACTTGACCCTTATATTGGCCCCCTATCCCTCATCAAAAAACAAAATATCACACCGCCTTAAAGAGCATTTTGAGATTTTATAGGTTTGCTCCCAGTAGCCATTAAAGTGTCTGAAATCGGGACATTTTTTTCAAACGGTCACAAAATCTTCACCACTTTGAGTTTTTAGCTGAATTGTTTTGTACGTGCCAACAAAAATACAAGGATCATGTCTACTAAATTTGGGGCTAAAACTCCTTCTAAAAAAATTTTAAAAAATCTCGAACCATAAAACGTTTTGAAAATCATGGAAAATAGAAAACGGGTCGTCTTGCCACGAAACTTCACATGAAGTCTTATGGGCCATTGTATGAATTTACAAGCCATAAAAATGGCATTGGCACAGTAGAAATATGAAGATCTTCCTGAACCCACCTACCATTCAATCGATCCATTGCTTACGCATCCCGCGTCTCCGGTCGGCTTAGTGCCTGCATGCTCGTTTCGTGGGTTGACTTAGGCATACGTAGTGTACTCCCAGTCTAACATCAGATCGGATCGAGGTTTGCGGCAGCAAGACCCACTACAGGATCGACAGCACGCAGAGGGGACCGGGTCGATCCCTGGCTTGCATATCCTGCCTCTCTGGCTGATTGAGCGCCCGCATGCTCGTTTCGTGGGTTGACTTAGGCATACAGAGTTCATCCCTAGTCTAAGCATACGGAGTTCATTCCCAGTCTAAGATTGGACCGAATCGAAGGTTTCGGTAGCAAGACCAGCAACAGGATCGACAGCATGCAGGAGGGATCGAGTCGATCCTCGACTTGCGTATTCTACCTCTCCAATGGGCTGAGCGCCCGCACGCTCGTCTTATGGGTTGGCTTAGGCACACAGAGTTCATTCCATGTCTAAGCCCCAGTCGGATCGAGGGTTGTGGCAGTGGGACCAACAGCACGTAGAGGGGGATCGAGCCGATCCCCGGCTTGTGCATTATGCCTCTCCGGTCGGCTCAGCGCCCGTACGCTCGATTCATGGGTTGACTTAGGCATACGAAGTTCATTCCCAGTCTAAGCATACGGAGTTCATTCCCAGTCTAAGATTGGACTGGCACCAGCATGTAGAGGGGGATCGGGCCGATCCTCGGCTTGCGCATCCTGTCTCTTCGACCGATTGAGTGCCCGCACGCTCATTTCATGGGTTGACTTAGGCATACGGAGTTCATTCCCGATCTGAGCCCCAACCAGACCAAGGGACCTACAACGGGATCGACAGCACGTAATGGGGGATCGGGTCAATCCTCAGCTTGCGTATTCTGGCTCTCCGGCCAGCTGAGCGCCCGTACGCTCTAGTTTCATGGGTTGACTTAGGTATACGTAGTGCATTCCTGGTCTCGACCAACCAAGGGCCAGAGGCTATCGATGGCATTTGGGGTAATAATCGAGAAGGACCAGTAGCGGGATCAGTGGTCGACTCACGCATCCCACCCCCAGCGGTCAGTTCGATCCCCCCAGTCGTTTGGGGGGCCGACTGGGGCTCGGCATGTGCCAATGGTGGTCATGGCAACCGTGCGTACCACGACCCTGCATGTGCCGATGGTGTTCTATGCAACTGCCCACACCAGGGGCCATCTTGTGCCAATGGTGGTCGAGGCAATCGCTCGCACTAGGGCCTAGCTTGTACCGATGGCGGTCGAGGCAAGTGCCTGTACCAAAAGGCAGCCTGTGCCGATGATGGCCATCACCATGTGCCATCATGTGCCATTGATGGCTGAGGCCTTGGCCGAAGTTCAATTTTGAGCCACGGTGCACATGCTGGGCTCGGGCATGTGCTGGTGTCACATTTTTTTCACCCGGGGCACCACCGTCAGAGCATCTCCAAAGAACGTAACCGACGACTTCGAGGGTTCTGACGATTGGGGGGGCCAGGGGGTGTGCATACAAGATATGTGATGGGTGCTGGTACTTGGCCCTTATATTGGCCCCCTATCCCTCATCAAACCTCAAGAACTCACACCCCCTTAAAAAGCATTTGAGATTTTATAGGTTTGCTCCAAGTAGCCATTAAAGTGTCTGAAATGGGGACATTTTTTTCAAACAGTCACAAAATCTTCTCTACTTCGAGTTTTTAGCTGAATTGTTTTGTGCATGCCAACAAAAATACAAGGATCACGTCTACCAAATTTGGGGCCAAAACTCCTTCTAAAAAAATTTTAAAAAATCTCGAACCGCAAAAAGTTTCAAAAATCGTGAAAAATAGAAAACGGGTCGTCTTGCCATGAAACTTCACATGAAGGCTTAGGGGACCATTGTATGAATTTACAAGCCAGAAAAATGGCATTGGCATGGCAGAAATATGAAGATGCGCCTGAACCCACCTACCACTCGATTGATCCACAGCTTGCGCATCCCGCCTCTCCGGTCGGCTAAGTGCCCACACGCTCGTTTCGTGGGTTGACTTAGGCATACGTAGTGCGCTCCCAGTTTAAGATCGGATCGGACAGAGGGTGGCAACAGCAGGACCCACAATGAGATTGACAGCACGCAGAGGGGACCGAGTCGATCCCCGGCCTGCGCATCCTACCTCTCTGGCCGACTGAGCTTGCACACGCTCGTTTCATGGGTTGACTTAGGCATACGGAGTTCATCCCCAGTCTAAGCATACGGAGTTCATTCCCAATCTAAGATCGAACCAGATCGAGGATTACGACAGTAGGACTAGCAGCAAGATTGACAGTATGTAGGGGGGCCCGGGCCGATCCCCGGCTTGCGCATTCTGCCTCTCCGGCTGGCTGAACGCCCGCATGCTCGTTTTGTGGGTTGGTTTAGGCATACGAAGTTCATTCCATGTTTAAGCCCCAACCGGACCGAGGGTTCTGGCAGCGGGATCGACAACACACAGAGGGGGATGGGCCCGATCCCTGGCTTGCGCATTATGCCTCTTTGGTCGGCTCAGCGCCCCCACGCTCGTTTCATGGGTTGACTTAGGCATACAGAGTTCATTCCCAGTCTAATTATATGGAGTTCATTCCCAGTCTAAGATCAGATTGGCAACGGAATCGACAGCAACACACAGAGGGGGACCGGGCCGATCCTCGGCTTGCACATCCTGCCTCTCCGACTGGCAGAGCGCCCGCACGCTTGTTTCGTGGGTTGACTTAGGCATACGGAGTTCATTCTTGATCTAAGCCCCAACCAGATTGAGGGACCCGTAGCCAGATTGGCAGCACGCAGAGGGGGACTGAGCCGATCCTCAGCTTGCGCATTCTGGCTCTCCGGTCGACTGAGCGCCCGTACGCTCATTTCATGGGTTGACTTAGGCATATGTAGTGCATTCTCGATCTCGACCAACCAAGGGCCAGAGGCTATCGACGGCGTTTGGGGCAACAACTGAGAGGGACCAGCTGTGGGCTCCTTGGTCCGCTCATGCATCCCACCCCCAGCGGTCGGTTCGATGCTTGCAAGCTCTTTTTGAGGGTCGATCGGGGCTCGGTATATGTCGATAGTGGTCGAGGCAACCGCCCGCACCACGGCCCAGCATGTGCCAATGGTGTTCGATGCAACTGCCCGCACCAGGGGCCATCTTATGCCGATGGTGGTCAAGGCAACCGCCCGCACCAGGGCCAACTTGTGCCGATGGCGGTCGAGGCAAGTGCCCGTACCAAAGGGCAACCTGTGCCGATGATGGTCGATGCATGTGCCATCACCATGTGCCATCATGTGCCATTGATGGTCGAGGCCTTGGCCAAAGTTTGATTTTTAGCCACGGTGCACATGCTGGGCTCGGGCCTGTGCTGGTGCCACATTTTTTTTGCTCGGGGCACCATCGGCGGAGCATCACCGGAGAACCTAACCGACGGCATTAGGGGTTTTAGGGATTGGGGGGCTGGGGGTTGTGCGCACATGATGTAAGATGGGTGCTAGTACTTGGCCCTTATATTGGCCCACTATCCCTCATCAAACCTCGAGAACTCACACCCCCTTAAAGAGCATTTGAGATTTTATAGGTTTGCTCCTAGTAGCCATTAAAGTGTCTGAAATGGGGACATTTTTTCAAACGGTCACGAAATCTTCTCCACTTCGAGTTTTTAGCTGAATTTGTTTATGCGTGCCAACAAAAATACAACGATCATGTCTACCAAAATTTGGGCCAAAACTCCTTCTAAAAAAATTTTAAAAAATCTTGAACCGTAAAAAGTTTCAAAAATCGTGAAAAATAGAAATCGGGTCATCTTGCCATGAAACTTCACATGAAGGCTTAGGGGACCATTGTATGAATTTACAAGCCATAAAAATGGCATTGGCACGGCAGAAATATGAAGATGTGCCTAAACCCACCTACCACTCAATCGATCCACGGTTTACGCATTTCACCTCTCCAACCGGCTAAGTGCCCGCACGCTCATTTTATGGGTTGACTTAGGCATACGTAGTGTACTACCAGTCTAAGATCAGACCTGATCGAGGGTTGCGACAGTAGGAGCCGTAGCGGGATCGACAACACATAGAGGGGAGCAGGTCAATCCTCAGCTTGCGCATCCTACCTCTCTTGTCGGTCGAGCGCCCATACGCTCGTTTTGTGGGTTGAGTTAGGCATACGGAGTTCATCCCCAGTCTAAGCATATGGAGGGTTGCGACAGCAGGACTAGTAGCAGGATTGGTAGCACGAAGGGGGGATCAGGCCAATCCCCGGCTTGCGCATTCTGCCTCTCTGATCGGCTGAGCGCCCGCACGCTCGTTTCGGGGGTTGGCTTAGGCATACGGAGTTCATTCCATGTTTAAGCCCCAACCGGACCAAGGGTTGTGGCAACGGGACCGGCAGCACACAGAGAAGGACCAGGCCAATCCCCGGCTTGTGCATTTGCCTCTCCGGGTGACTCAGCGCCCGCACGCTCGTTTCATGGGTTGACTTAGGAATACGGAGTTCATACCAGTCTAAGAATATGGAGTTCATTCCCAGTCTAAGATAAGACTGGCAGTAGCACAGTGAGGGGGACCGAGCAGAACCTCCGCTTGCGCATCCTGCCTCTCCGGCCAGCTGAGCGCTCGCACTCTCGTTTCATGGGTTGACTTAGGCATACGGAGTTCATTCCATGTTTAAGCCCCAGTCAAAACGAGGGTTGTGGCAGCGGGATCGACAGCACGCAGAGGGGGATCGGGCCGGTCCTTGGCTTGCGCATTATGCCTCTTTGGTCGACTCAGTGCCCGCACGTTCGTTTCATGGGTTAACTTAGGCATACGAAGTTCATTCCCAGTTTAAGCATACGGAGTTCATTCCCAGTCTAAGATCGAACCGACAGCAGCACGCAGAGTGGGACCGGGCCGATCCTCAGCTTGTGCATTTTGGCTCTCTGGTCGGCTGAGCGCTTGCACGCTCGTTTCATTGGTTGACTTAGGCATACGTAGTGCATTCCCGATCTCAACCAACCAAGGGCCAGAGGCTATCGACAGTGTTTAGGGCAACAACCGAGGGGGACCAGCAGTGGGATCCTTGGTCAGCTTGCACATCCCACCCCTAACGGTCGGTTCGATGCCCGCATGCTCATTTCAGGGGCTGACTGGGGCTCGACATGTGCCGATGGTGGTCGAGGCAACCGCCCACACCACGGCTCGACATGTGTCGATGGTGTTCGATGCAACCGCCCGCACCATCGGCCATCTTGTGCTGGTGGTGGTCCAGGTAATCACCCGCAGCAAGGGCCAGCATGTACTGATGGTGATCGAAGCAACCACCCGTACCAGAGCCCAGCTTGTGTTGATGGCAGTCGAGGCAAGTGCCCGTACCAAAGATAGCCTGTGCTGATGGTGGTCGATGCATGTGCCATCACCATACGCCATCATGTGCCATTGATGGTCGAGGCCTTGGTCGAAGTTCAATTTTGAGCCACGGTGCACATACTAGGCTCGAGCATGTGCTGGCACCATAATTTTTTCACCCGGGGCACCAACGTCGGAGCATCGCCGGAGAACCTAACCGATGGCATTGGGGGTTCCGACGATCGGGGGGGCCAGGGGTGTGCGCACAAGTTGTGTGATGGGTGCTGGTACTTGGCCCTTATATTGGCCCCCTATCCCTCATCAAACCTCAAGAACTCACACCCCCTTAAAAAGCATTTGAGATTTTATAGGTTTGCTCCCAGTAGCCATTAAAGTGTTTGAAATGGGGACATTTTTTTCAAACGGTCACAAAATCTTCTCCACTTCGAGTTTTTAGCTGAATTTTTTTCTGCATGCCAAAAAAAATACAAGGATCATGTATAGTAAGTTTGGGGCCAAAACTCCTTCTAAAAAAATTTTAAAAAATCCTGAATCGTAAAAAGTTTCAAAAATCATGAAAAATAGCAAATGGGTCGTCTTGCCACGAAACTTCACATGAAGGCTTAGGGGACCATTGCATGAATTTACAAGCCATAAAAATGGCATTGGCATAGCAGAAATATGAAGATGTGACTGAACCCACCTACCACTCGATGAATTCACGGCTTACGCATCTCGCCTCTCCGGTCGGCTAAGTGCTCGCACGCTCGTTTCATGGGTTGACTTAGGCATACGTAGTGCACTCCCAATCTAAGTTTGGATCAGATCGAGGGTTGTCATAGTCGGACCTGCAATGGTATCGATAGCACGTAGAGGGGATCGGGTCGATCCTCAGCTTACGCATCCTGCCTCTCTCGCTGGGTGAACGCCCGTACGCTCGTTTCGTGGGTTGACTTAGGCATATGGAGTTCATCCCTAGTTTAAGCATACGGAGTTCATTGCCAGTCTAAGATCAGACCGGACCGAAGGTTGCAGTAGTAGGACCAGCAGCAAGATTGGCAGCACGCAAAAAGGGACCGGGCTGATCTTCGACTTGTGCATTCTGCCTCTCCAGCTGACTGAGCAGCTGCACTCTCGTTTCGAGGGTTGGCTTAGACATACGAAGTTCATTCCATGTCTAACCCCCAGCCAGACCAAGGGTTGGGCAGCGGGATCGATAGCATGTAGAAGGGGATCGGACCGATCCCCGGCTCGCGCATTATGCCTCTCCAGTCGACTCAACGCCCGCACGCTTGTTTCGTGGGTTGACTTAGGCATACAAAGTTCATTCCTAGTCTAAGATCGAACCGGCAGTGGGATCGGCAACAACACACAGAAAGGGACCGAGCCGATCATTGACTTACGCATCCTGCCTCTCTGGCTGACTGAGCACCTGTACGCTTGTTTCATGGGTTGACTTAGGCATACGGAGTTCATTCCCGATCGAAGCCCCAACCGAACTGAAGGACCCCCAGTGGGATCGACAGCATGCAGAGGGGGACTGGATCGATCCTCAGCTTGCGCATTCTGGCTCTCCGACTGGCAGAGCGCCCGTGCACTTGTTTCATGGGTTGACTTAGGCATACGTAGTGCATTCCTGATCTCGACCAACCAAGGGCCAGAGGCTATCGACGGCGTTTGGGGCAACAACCGAGGGGGACCAGTAGCGGGATCCTTGGTCGGCTCGCACATCCCACCCCCAGCGGTCGATTCGGTGCTCGCACGCTTGTTTCAGGGGCCGACCGAGGCTCGACATGTGCCAATGGTGGTCGAGGCAACCGCCCGCACCACGGCCCAGCATGTGCCGATGGTATTCGATGTAACCACCCACACCAGGGGCCATCTCGTGCCGATGGTGGTAGAGGCAACTGCTAGCACCAGAGCCTAGCTTGTGCCGATGGCGGTCGAGGCAAGTGCCCGTACCAAAGGGCAGCCTGTGCCGATGATGGTCGATGCATGTACCATCAGTATCATGTGCCATTGATGGTCGAGTTCTTGGTCGAAGTTTGATTTTGAGCCACGGTGCACATGCTGGGCTCGGGCCTGTGCCTGTGCCACATTTTTTTCACCTGGGGCACCATCACCGAAGCATCATCGGAGAACCTAACCGGTGGCATTGGGGGTTCTGGCGATTGGGGGGTCGGGGGTGTGCGCACATGATGTTTGATGGGTGCTGGTACTTGGCCCTTATATTGGCCCCCTATCCCTCATCAAACCTCGAGAAGTCACACCCCCTTAAAGAGCGTTTGAGATTTTATAGGTTTGCTCCTAGTAGCCATTAAAGTGTCTGAAATGGGGACATTTTTTTCAAATGGTCACAAAATCTTCTCCACTTCGAGTTTTTAGTTGAATTTGTTTGTGCGTGCCAACAAAAATACAAGGATCATGTCTACCAAATTTGGGGTCAAAAGTCTTTCTAAAAAAATTTTAAAAAATCTCGAACCTTAAAAGGTTTCGAAAATCATGAAAAATAGAAAAGGGGTTGTCTTGCCACGAAACTTCACATGAAGGCTTAGGGGACCATTGCATGAATTTACAAGCCATAAAAATGGCATTGGCATGGTAGAAATATGCAGATGTGCCTGAACCCACCTACCACTTGAAATATCCACGGCTTGCGCATCTCGCCTCTCCGACCGGCTAAGTGCCCGCACGCTCGTTTCGTGGGTTGACTTAGTCATACATAGTGCACTCCCAGTCTAAGATCGGACCGGACCGAAGGTTGCGGTAGTAGGACCCGTAGCGGGATCGACAGCAAGCAGAGGGGATCGGGTCGATCCCCGGCTTTCGCATCCTACCTCTCTGGCTGGTTGAGCGCCCGCACGCTCATTTTGTGGGTTGACTTAGGCATATGGAGTTCATCCCCAGTCTAAGCATACAAAGTTCATTCCCAATCTAAGATCAGATCAGACCGAGGGTTGTGACAGCAAGACCAGCAGCAGGATCGATAGCACATAAGGGGGACCGGGTTGATCCCCGGCTTACGCATTCTGCCTCTCCGACTGGCTGAGCGCTCGCACGCTCGTTTCATGGGTTGGCTTAGGCATACGGAGTTCATTCCATTCCTAAGCCCCAGCCAGACCGAGGGTTGTGGTAGCAGGACAGACAACACGCAGAGAAGGATCGGGCCAATCCCTGGCTTACAAATTATGCATCTTTGATCGACTGAGTGCACGCACGCTCGTTTCATGGGTTGACTTAGGCATACGTAGTGCATTCCCGATCTCGACCAACCAATGGCCAGAGGCTACCGACGACGCTTGGGGCAACAACCGAGGGGGACTAGCAGGATCCTTGGTTGGCTCGCACATCCCACCCCTAACGGTCGGTTCGGTGCTCGCATGCTTGTTTCGAGGGTCGATCGTGGCTCGACATCTACCGATGGTGGTCGAGGCAACAGCCAGCACTACAGTCCAGCACTTGCAGATGGTGTTCGACGCAACCACCCGCACCAAGGGCCATCTTGTGCCGATGGTGGTCGAGGCAACCACCTGCACCAAGGCCCAGCTTGTGCCGATGGCGGTCGAGGCAAGTGTCTGTACCAAAGGGCAAGTGCCTGGCTTGCACATTCTACCTCTCCGGTAGGCTGAACGCCCGTACACTCGTTTCGTGGGTTGGCTTAGGTATACGGAGTTCATTCAATGTCTAAGCCCCAGCCGAACCGATGGTTGTGGCAGCGAGACCGACAGCATGCAGAGGGTGACTGGGTCGATCCCGGCTTGCGTATTATGCCTTTGTGATCGGCTCAACGCCCGCACGCTCATTTTGTGGGTTGACTTAGGCATACGGAGTTCATTCCCAGTCTAAGCATACGGAGTTCATTCTCAGTCTAAGATCAGACCGGTAGCAGCACGCAGATAGGGATCAAGCCGATCCTAGACTTGTGCATCCTACCTCTCCGGCCGACTGAGCGCCCACACGCTCATTTCGTGGGTTGACGTAGGCATACAAAGTTCATTCCTGGTCTAAGCCCCAACCGGACTGAGGGACCCACAATGGGATCGACAGCATGCATAGGGGGATCGGGTCGATCCTCGACTTGCACATTCTGGCTCTCCAGTCGACTGAGCACCCGCACGCTCATTTCATGGGTTGACTTAGGCATATGTAGTGCATTCCCAATCTTGACCAACCAAGGGCCAGAGGCTATCAACGGCATTTGGGGCAACAACCGAGGGTGACCAGCAGCAGGATCCTTGGTCGGCTCGCGCATACCGCCCCTAGCAGTCAGTTCAGTGCCTGCACACTCGTTTCAGGGGCTGACCAGGGCTCGGTATGTATCGATGATGGTTGAGGCAACTGCTCGCACCATGGCCCAGTATGTGCTGATGGTGTTCGAGGCAACCGCCCGCACCAGGGGCAATCTTATGCCGATGGTGGTCAAGGCAACCGCCCGTACCAGGGCCTAGCTTGTGTTGATGGCGGACGAGGCAAGTGCCCATACCAAAGGGTCGCCTGTGCCGATGATGGTCGATGCATGTGCCATTGTCACGCCTTGGGTAGGCATGCCAGGCACATCAGGTGCACCAGCAGGCGAGCCAGAGGTTGAGGCCCGTAGACCAGGCATGCTGGCAGGTATCTATGCGCAAAGCCTAGCAAACAAGTTCAGAACGCCCACCCAACTTGCAGGCCAACTTGTGAGACCAAGGCCTGGCATACAAGCTGCCCGCACCACATCCAAAAGGGCCCATGGTGTTGGACATGCAAGGGAAGCTTCTGGAAGCAGGTAGGATCAGCAGGAGCATCTTGGCAGATTTGGTTGACCCTAAAAATCAAGAGTTAGCATCTTGATTGATTGTAATCTGTATAATCCCTTGATTTTAGCCTTTATTCTAGGGATATTGCCATTAAGTGTAGCTAGAGCCTCAATTATAAATAGAGGGCTACTCCACCCTCATTTGTACACCATCAAACACTTCTGTTTCAGTGAATACAAGAGAATTTCTAGAATTCTGTCTTCTTATCCTGTTTCTCTTTAACTTGCATAATCAGCCCTTTCTATTGTTCTAGTGCCCACATGCTTGTGTTTTAGGCTGACTTAGGCATAAAGGAGGAGATTCCAAGCCTAAAGCTGCACGATTTCTGAGTCTAAAGTCAGAGCCCGTGATAGTTTGTATCAGAGCAAGTTTGATTCTGCGTGTTTGTGTTGTGCAGGTTAGATCGTGATTGAAGAGATGGCATCCTAAAGCAACGTTGCTAGCCAACAACCAGAGGCCCAGGAACATGGGCGTGGAAGAGGCAAGAAAGCCAGTTCTAGAGATATATGGTCTACCATGAACAGTAGGCTAGCCAAGGTAGAGGTGACCATGGGTGACATGGGGGAGAAGCTTGAGGAAGTAGAGACTCACATTGCTCTCAACAAAGGCATGGATGTGATCACCCAAAGAATAAGGCCTTGGAGGCTGAAGTGCTAACCTTGTGCGATGGCATGGAGGCCATGCTCCAGTGGATGGAAGAGCTTACCAGTGACTTCGTAGCTTGCAAGACTACCATTAGTACTAAGTCTAAGGAGTTTAAGGGGACTAGGGCAACCAAAGAAGTAGACAACTACCTTTGGGGTATGGAGCAGTACTTCCAAGCCATGGGCATGCAAGACGAGGCGATAAAAGTAAGCACTGCTACTATGTATCTCACTGATGTAGCCTTATTGTGGTGGAGGCATAGGTGTGATGATGTCAGGCGTGGGAGTGCCAAGATTGGAACCTGGGCAGAGTTCCAAAAAGAGTTCAGAGAATAATTTTACCCGAAGTATATCGATGATAAGGCACAAGCAAAGTTACACCGGCTTAGCCAGTAAGGAGACAAGGGAGTATGTCCAAAAATTCTCTGAACTGATGCTACAGATCTCAGATCTAGGTGAAAAAGATGCCTTATTTACTTTCATGGATGGGCTGAAGCCATGGGTGATGCATGAGCTAAAAAGGAGGGGAGTTCATGACTTGGCTAAAGCCATGACTACTGTCGAGGCCTTGATAGAGTTCAAGCCTCTGAACAAGTTTGAGTCTTCCAAGCCCAAGGGTAAGACAGGGACGATAGGGACCGAAAAAAGTAGTTCAAAGGGAAAGACCGTGATCGAGAGTCCAAGGATGAAGACCAAGACCGTTCAACCAAGGATGGCGAGAAGAAGCCACCAGCAGGTAAGTGGAAAGCAGAGGGGGACCGAGAGCCATTAATAGGTTACTTATGTGGAGGGAGCCATATAGCACGCAATTGCCCACAGAAAGGCAAGTTGGCTGTTGTAGACAAAGAGTCTAACGAGGAGCCAGAATCAGCGGCAGCAAAGCTTGGGTCGTTGGTGCTCAATGCTATCTAGAGTAAGGGGAGTCACAAGGCAAAAGGCTTGATGTTTACAGATCTGATGGTTGCAGGTCAGAAAGTGAGCGCCCTGGTGGATACAGGTGCCTCACATCTTTTTATTTCAGGTGATGGAGCCTGAAAGCTCAGACTAAAGGTGCAGAAAGGGACTGGTACCATTAAAATGATGAACTTCAAGGAAGTTCTAGCCATTGGAGTAAGCACGGGGAGTGGAGTTGCAGCTTGGAGACTAAAAAGGCAAAGAGACCATTGAGGTAATACCCCTTGATGACTATGAGTTTGTGATTAGGTTGGATTTCCTTGTTCGAATTAACACCCTCCTTTTGACTTTTGTCGATTGTGTTTGCATCTTGGATGCACGATGCCAATACCTAGTGCCATTGAGGAGAGGGTCTAGAGTTGGGTCACAGGTGGTGTCAGCCATCCAATTTGCCAAGGCAGTAAGCAGACAAGAAGACACCTTCTTGGCAGCCCTGAAATATGATGCGCCAAGGGAGAAGGAGACCAAGTCACCCTTGGAGGTGCTAAAGGCGCTGAAGACCTTTAGTGATATGATGCACTCAAAGCTGCCTAGCAAGCTACCACCTAAAATAGAGGTGGAGCACAAGATCGAGCTGGTGTCCGAGGCCAAGCCACCAGCCAGAGCCCCTTACCGAATGTCTCCACCAGAGTTGGAGGAGTTGAGGAAGCAACTCATAGAGTTAGTTGATGCTGGCTTCATCAGGCCATCGAAAGCACCCTATGGTGCACCGGTTCTATTCTAGCGCAAGCATGATGGGTCGTTGTGGCTGTGCATAGACTATCAGGCTTTGAACAAGCTGACCATCAAGAACAAGTACCCCATCCTGCTCATTTCGAACTTGTTCGATCAACTTGGGAGTGCAAGGTGGTTCACCAAGCTGGATTTGAGGTCGGGCTACTACCAAGTTAGGATCACGAAGGGAGATGAGCCAAAGACAGCATGTGTCACTCGGTATGGTTCGTATGAGTTCTTGGTGATGTCTTTCAGACTCACGAATGCCCCAGAACATTCTGAACCCTTATGAACAAGGTACTTCAGTCATTCTTTGATCGGTTTGTTGTGGTTTATTTAGATGACATTGTGATCTATAGCCAAACTTTGGGAGAGCATGTAGACCACTTGAGACAGGTGTTCGAGGTGTTACGGGCGCACAAGCTATTTGTCAAGAGGGAGAAGTGCTCATTCGCCCAACAGGAGATCCCTTTCGTTGGCCACCTAGTGGAAAGTGGTAGGATACGCATGGATGAAGGTAAGATACATGCCATCCTGGAGTGGCAACTGCCAGCCAAGGTCACTGAGTTAAGATCGTTCCTTGGGCTGGTTAACTACTACAGGTGCTTCATCAAAGGTCACTCAGCAATAGCCATTCCATTGACTGACTTGCTCAAGAAAAAGAGAGCATGGAAGTGGAGTGCAGGGTGCCAGGAAGCCTTTGACAGGTTGAAGCGGGCTATGATCAATGAGCCAGTCTTGGCCTTGCCAGACCATGCCAACCCGTATAAGGTGCATACGGATGCATCAGACTTTGCCATAGGGGGCGTGTTGATGCAGGAGGGACGTCCAGTCGCGTTTGAGAGCAAGAAGCTGAACGAGGCTGAGCGTAAGTACACGGTCCAAGAGAAGGAGATGACTGCAGTGGTGCACTATTTGCACACTTTGTGCCATTACCTGTTGGGCTCGAGGTTTGTGGTGAGGATGGACAATGTGCCGACCAGCTACTTCTAGACGTAGAAGAAGCTATCCCCCAAGCAGGTGAGATGGTAAGATTTTCTTGCAGAATTTGATTTTTAGATGGAGTACAAGCCAGGACGGGGGAACCTACTGGCAGACGCCATGAGTAGAAAGGCTAACCTTGCTGCCATTAGCCAACCAGAGGGGTCACTGGTGTCGCGCATCAAGGAGGGACTTGCGCATGATCCTACAGCCAAGGCTTTGATGGAGTACGCCCAGCAAGGTAAGACTAGGCAGTTTTGGTTGTAGGATGGGTTGCTGTACACCAGGGGCAGTAGACTGTTTATGCCGCAGTAGAGAAAGCTCTGAAAGGAAGTTTTGCAAGAATGCCATGATTCAAGGTGGGCTCAACACCCCGGAGTGAGTCGTACCTTGGCACTGATCGAGGACCAGTACTACTGGCTGCACATGAGGGACGATGTGAAGGCTTATGTGAAGACTTATCTTGTGTGCCAACAGGACAAGGTGAAGCTCAAGAAACTAGGTGGTGTCTTGGAGCCATTGCCAGTGCTAGAGCGACCATGAGAGAGTGTTTCTCTGGACTTTATAGTCGGTCTACCCAAAGTAGAAGGGTTTGGAAGCATCATGGTAGTGGTGGATAGGTTTTCCAAGTATGGAATCTTCATTCCAGCAACCAAGGAGTGCCCAGCCGAGGAGGCAGCTCGATTGTTCCTGAAGAACATGGTTAAGTATTGGGGAGTGCCGATGACCATTGTTAGTGATCAGGACGGGCATTTCACAGGCAGGTTCTAGACTGAGTTGTTCAAGCTGTTGGGGTCAGACTTGAACTTTTCCACCAGCATGCATCCACAGAACGATGGGCAGACAGAACGAGTGAATGGACTATTAGAGGTCTACCTTAAGCACTATGTGAGTGCCACACAAAGGGACTGACCAAAGCTACTAGATATTGCATAGTTTTCCTACAACTTGCAAAGGAGCGAGGTAACGAACCAGAGCCCATTTGAGGTTGTGACAGGGCAACAACCACTAACACCCGGTTCGATTGCTACAGGTTATACAGGGCTGAATCCAGCAGCATATAAGTTTGCCAAGGCATGGCAGGAGCAAACTGACTTGGCCAGAGTTTGTCTACACAAGGCGGCCAAGAGGTCGAAGAAGTGGGCAAACCAGAATATGCGGGATGTGCAGTTTCAGGTTGGAGACTTGGTGTTGGTGAAGCTGCATCCCATTGTGCGCCACAGGGGGCTGCACAAAGGCCTAGTCCAGAGGTATGAGGGACCTTTTTGAGTAGTCAAAAGGGTAGCCAAGGTTGCCTACAAGCTAGATATGCCACCTAAGCCGAGGGTACACCCGATGTTCCATGCGAGCATGCTCAAGCCGTTCGATGAGGATGAGGGAGATCCAAGACAAGCAGAGTCAAAGCGTGCGCCATTAGGAGTAAGGGCCTTATATGAGAAGGAGGTCCACAACATCATAGCTGATCGAGAGGTGAGATGGAAGAACTATCAGCCAAGACAAGAGTACTTGGTACGCTAGAAGGGACTTTCAGATAGTGAGGTGAGCTGGGAACCAATAGATGACTTATGGCAGTTTGAAGACCAGATCAGGTAGTACCATGTAGAAGACATAATGAGGGCATTGCATAATCAGGTGGGGGAGAATGTCACACCCTGGGTGGGCGCGCCAGGCACATCAAGTGCGCCAGCAGGTGAGCCAGAGGTTGAGGCCCGCAGACCAGCTGTGTTGGTGGGTATCTGTGTACAAAGCCTAGCAAACGAGTTCAGAACACCCGCCCAACTTGCAGGCCAGCCCGTGAGATGAAGGCCTGGTATACAAGCTGCCCGTATGACATCCAAAAGGGCCCAAGGTGCTGGACATGCAAGGGAAGCTTCTGGAAGCAGGCAGGATCAACAAGAGCATCCTGGCAGATTTGGTTGACCCTGAAAATTAGGAGTTAGCATCCTGATTGATTGTAATATGTATAATCCCTTGATTTTAGCCTTTATTCTAGGGATATTGCCATTAAATGTAGCTGGAGCCTTAACTATAAATAGATGGCTGCTCCACCCTCATTTGTACACCATCAAACACTTTTGTTTCAGTGAATACAAAAGCATTTCCAGAATTCTGCCTTCTTATTCTGTTTCTCCTTAACATACATAATCAGCCCTTCCTATGGTTCTAGTGCCCGCATGCTTGCGTTTTAGTCTGACTTAGGCATAAAGGAGGAGATTCCAAGCCTAAGGCGACATGATTTCTTAGTCTAAGGTTGGAGCTGTGACACCATCACCATGCGCCATCGTGTGCCATTGATGGTTGAGGCCTTGGCCGAAGTTTGATTTTGAGCCACGGTGCACATGCTGGGCTCAGGCATGTGCTGGTGCCACATTTTTCTCACCCGAGGCACCATTGTCAGAGCATCGTCGGAGAACCTAACCGACGGCATTGGGGGTTTCGAAGATTGCGAGGGCCGGGAGGTGTGCGCACATGATGTGCGATGGGTGCTAGTACTTGGCCCTTATATTGGCCCCCTATCCCTCATCAAACCTCGAGAACTCACACCCCCTTAAAGAGCATTTGAGATTTTATAGGTTTGCTCCCAGTAGCCATTAAAGTGTCTGAAATGGGGACATTTTTTTTCAAACGGTCACAAAATCTTCTCCACTCTAAGTTTTTAGCTGAATTTTTTTGTGTGTGCCAACAAAAATAAAAGGATCACGTCTACCAAATTTGGGGCCAAAACTCCTTCTAAAAAAATTTTAACAAATCCTGAACCATAAAAAGTTTCAAAAATCGTGAAAAATAGAAAACGGGTCATCTTGCCATGAAACTTCACATGAAGGCATAAGGGACCATTGTATAAATTCACAAGCCATAAAAATGGCATTGGCACGGTAGAAATATGAAGTTCTGCTTGAACCCACCTACCACTCGATCGATCCACGGCTTACGCATCCCGCCTCTCCGATCGACTAAGTGCCCGCATGCTCATTTCCTAGGTTGACTTAGGCATACGTAGTGCGCTCACAGTCTAAAATCAGACTGAACCGAGGGTTGCGACCACAGGACCCGCAGTGGGATTGACAACACACAGAGGGGATCGGGTCGATCCTCGACTTTCGCATCCTACCTCTCTGGCCGACTGAGCGCCCGCGCACTCGTTTCATGGGTTGACTTAGGCATATAGAGTTTATCCCCAGTCTAAGCATACGGAGTTCATTCTCAGTCTAAGATCGAACCGAACAGAGGGTTGCGATAGCAGGATCAGCAGTAGGATCGACAGCATGCAAGGGGGATCAGGCCGATCCCCAGCTTGTGCATTCTACCTCTCTGACTGGTTGAGCGCCCGTACGCTCGTTTCATTGGTTGGCTTAGGCATACGGAGTTCATTCCATGTCTAAACCCCAGCCGGACTGAGGGTTGTGGTAGCGAGATCGACAGCACGCAGAAGGGGACCGAGCTGATCCCAGGCTTGTGCATTATGCCTCTCCGATCTGCTCAGCGCTCGCATGCTTGTTTCGTGGGTTGACTTTGGTATACGGAGTTCATTCCTAGTCTAAGCATATAGAGTTCATTCCTAGTCTAAGATCGGATTGATAGCAGCACACAGAGGGGGACCGGGCAAATTATCAGCTTGCGTATTCTAGCTCTCCGACGGGCTGAGCACCTGCACGCTCGTTTCATGGGTTGACTTAGGCATACGTAGTGGATTCCCGGTCTTGACCAACCAAGGGCCAGATGCTATTGATGGCGTTTGGGGCAACAACCAAGGGGGACCAGCAGCAGGATCCTTGGTCGGCTAATGCATCTTGCCCCCAACGATTGGTTCGGTGCTCGTACGCTCATTTTGAGGGTCGACTGGGGCTTAGCATGTACCGATGGTGGTTGAGGCAACCGTCTACACCACAGCCCAGCATGTGCTGATGGTGTTCGATGCAACCGCCCGCACCAGGGGCCATCTTGTGCTGATGGTGGTCGAGGTAACCGCTCGCACTAGGGCCCAACTTGTCTCGATGGAAGTTGAGGCAAGTGCCTGTGTCATGCCCTGGGCAGGTGTGCCAGGCACATCAGGCGCACCAACAGGCGAGCCAAAGGTTGAGGCCCGTAGACCAGGCATGCTGGCGGGTATCTGTGCGCAAAGCATGGCAAACCAGTTTAGAATGCCCGCCCAACTTGCAAGCCAGCCCGTGAGACCAAGGCCTGTTATATAAGCTGCCTGCACCACATCCAGAAGGGCCCAATGTGCTAGACATGCAAGGGAAGCTTTTGGAAGTAGGCAGGATCAGCAGGAGCATCCTAGCAGATTTGGTTGACCCTGAAAATCAGGAGTTAGTAACCTGATTGATTGTAATCTGTATAATCCCTTGATTTTAGCCTTTATTCTAGGGATATTGCCATTAAGTGTAGCTGGAACCTCAACTATAAATAGAGGGCTGCTCCACCCTCATTTGTACACCATCAAACACTTCTGTTTCAGTGAATACAAGAGCATTTCTAGAATTCTGTCTTGTTATCATGTTTCTCTTTAACTTGCGTAATCAGCCCTTCCCATTGTTCTAGTGCCCGCACGCTTGTGTTTTAGGCTGACTTAGGCATAAAGGAGGAGATTCTAAGTCGAAGGTCGCACAGATTCTGAGTCTAAGGTCGGAGCCCGTGACAGTTGGTATCAGAGCAAGTTTGATTCTGCGTGTTTGTGGTGTGTAGGTTAGATCGTGATTGAGGAGATGGCATCCCAAAGTGACGTTGCTAGCCAATAACCGGAGGCCCAAGAGCATGGGCATGGAAGAGGCAAGAAAGTCAGTTCTAGAGATATTTGGTCTACCATGAACGGTAGGCTGGCCATGATGGAGGTGACCATGGGCGACATGGAGGAGAAGCTTGAGGAAGTAGAGACTCACATTGCATCGCTAGACTCCATGAGGGGGGAGATCCAAGGTGAGTTGGAAGTTGCTCTCAACAAAGGCATAGACATGATCACCCAGAAGAATAAGGCCTTAGAGGCTGAAGTGCTAACCTTGTGCGATGGCATGGAGGCCATGCGCCAGTGGATGGAAAAGCTTACCAGTGAGTTCATTGCTTGCAAGACTGCCATTGGGAATGGCATGTTTGCCAGAGTGTCCAAATCTAGATTGGAGGTCCCCAAGCCTAAGGAGTTCAAGGGGACTAGGGTGGCCAAGGAAGTAGACAACTACCTTTGGGGTATGGAGTAGTACTTCCAGGCCATGGGCATGCAAGATGAGTTGATAAAGGTAAGCACCGTTGCTATGTATCTCACTGATGTAGCCTTATTATGGTGGAGGCGAAGGTGTGATGATGTCAGGTGTGAGAGCACCAAGATTGGAACCTAGGCAGAGTTTCAAAAGGAGTTCAGAGAACAATTTTACTCGGAGTATGCCGATGATGAAGTGCGGGCAAAGTTGCGTAGGCTGAGCCAGCAAAGGGACATAAGGGAGTATGTCCAGAAATTCTCTGAACTAATGCTACAGATCTTGTATCTAGGTGAAAGGGACGCCTTATTTGCTTTCATGGATGGGCTAAAGCCGTGGGTGAAGCATGAGCTACAAAAGAGGGGAGTTCATGACTTGGCTAAAGCCATGACTATTGTCAAGGCCTTGATAGAGTTCAAGCCTCTGAACAAGTTTGAGTCTACCAAGCCCAAGGGTAAGGGTAGGGACGATAGGGACCGAAAGATGCAGTCCATGGGGAAGGATCGTGATCAGGAGTCCAAGGATGGAGATCGAGACCGTTCAACCAAGGATGGCGAGAGGGAGCCACCAATAAGCAAGTGGAAAGCAAAGGGGGACCGAGAGCCACTATCATGCTACCTATGTAGAGGAAGCCACATAGCATGCAATTGCCCACAGAAGGGCAAGTGGCTGTTGTAGACAAGGAGTCTGACGAGGAGCCAGAGTCAGGGGCAGCAAAGCTTGTGTCATTGGTGCTTAATGCTATCTAGAGTAAGGGGAGTCACAAGCCAAAGGGCTTAAGCTTGGGTCGTTAGTGCTTAATGCTATCCAATTTGCCAAGGTGGTAAGCAGAACAGAAGACACGTTCTTGGCAGCCCTGAAATATGATGAGCCAAGGGAGAAAGAGATCGAGTCACCCTTGGAGGTGCTAAAGGTGGTGAAGACTTTTAGTGATGTGATGCCCGTAAAGCTGCCTAGCAAGCTACCACCTAAAAAGGAGGTGGACCACAAGATCGAGCTGGTGTCTGAGGCTAAGCCACCAGCTAGAGGACCTTACTGAATGTCTCCACCAGAGTTGAGAAGTTGAGGAAGTAGCTCAAAGAGTTAGTTGATGCTGGCTTCATCAGGCCATCGAAAGTACCCTATGGTGCACCGATTCTATTCCAGCGCAAGCATGATGGGTCGTTACGGCTATGCATAGACTACTAGCTTTGAACAAGCTGACCATCAAGAACAAGTACCCCATCCCACTCATTGCGAACTTGTTTGATCAACTTGGGAGCGCAAGGTGGTTCACCAAGCTAGATTTGAGGTCAGGCTACTATCAAGTCAAGATCACGGAGGGAGATGAGCCAAAAATAGCATGTGTCAATAGGTATGGTTCGTATGAGTTCTTGGTGATGCCTTTCGGACTCACGAACGCCCCAACAACATTCTGCACCCTTACGAACAAGGTACTTCAGTCATTCCTTGATCGGTTTGTTGTGGTTTATTTGGATGACATTGTGATTTACAACCAGACTTTGGGAGAGCATGTAGACCACTTGAGATAGGTGTTTGAGGTGTTGCAGGCGCACAAGCAATTTGTCAAGAGGGAGAAGTGCTCATTCACCCAACAGGAGATCCCGTTCCTTAGCCACATAGTGGGAGGTGGCAGGATACACATGGATGAAGGCAAGATACATGCCATCCTGGAGTGGCAACCACCAGCCAAGGTCACTGAGTTGAGATCGTTCCTTAGGCTAGTTAACTACTACAGGTGCTTCGTCAAAGGTCACTCAGCAATAGCCACGCCATTGACTGACTTGCTCAAGAAAGGGAGAGCATGAGAGTGGAGTGCAGGGTGCCAGGAAGCCTTTGATAGCTTGAAGCGAGCTGTGATTGAGGAGCCAGTCTTGGCCTTACTAGACCATGCTAAGCGGTATGAGGTCCATACGGATTGCCATAAGGGGCATGTTGATGCAAGAGGGACGTCTAATCACGTTCGAGAGTAAGAAGCTGAATGAGACTGAACATAGGTACACGGTCCAAGAGAAGGAGATGACTGCAGTGGTGCACTGCTTGTGCACTTAGTGCCATTACTTGTTGGGGTCAAGGTTCGTGGTGAGGATGGAAAATGTGGTGATCAGCTACTTCCAGACGTAAAAGAAGCTATCCCCCAAGTAGGCGAGATGGCAAGATTTTCTTACGAAATTTAATTTCCAGATGGAGTACAAGCCGAGGTGGGCGAACCTAGTGGCAAACGCCCTGAGCAGGAAGGCTAACCTTGCCTCCATTAGCCAACTAGAGGGGTCATTGGTGCCGCGCATCAAGGAGGGACTTGCGCATGATCCTACAGTCAATGCTTTGATGGAGTACGCCCAGCAAGGTAAGACTAGGCAGTTTTGGTTGTAGGATGGCTTGCTATACGCCAGGGGCAGTAGACTGTTTGTGTCACAGCACGGAAAGCTCCGCAAGGAAGTTTTGCAAGAATGTCATGATTCAAGGTGGGCTGGACACCCCGAAGTGAGCCATACCTTGGCGTTGATCGAGGATCGGTACTACTGGCCGCACATGAGGGACGATGTGAAGGCTTATGTAAAGTCTTATCTTGTGTGCCAACAGAACAAGATGGAGCTCAAGAAACCAGGTGGTCTCTTGGAGCCATTGCCAGTGCCAGAGCGACCATGGAAGAGTGTTTCAATGGACTTTATAGTCGGTCTACCCAAAGCAGAAGGGTTTGGAAGCATCATGGTAGTGGTGGACAGGTTTTCCAAAAATGACATCTTCATTCCAGCAACCAAGGAGTGCCCAGCTAAGAAGGCAGCTCGATTGTTCCTGAAAAACATGGTTAAGTACTGGGGAGTGCCGACGACCATTGTTAGTGATTGGGACGGGCGTTTCACGGGCAGGTTCTGGACTAAGTTGTTCAAGCTGTTGGGGTCAGACTTGAACTTTTCCACTAGCATGCATCCGTAAACCGATGGGCAGACAGAACGAGTGAATGGACTATTGGAGGTCTACCTCAGGCACTATGTGAGTGCCATACAAAGGAACTGGCCAAAGCTGCTAGATGTTGCACAGTTTTCCTACAACTTGCAAAGGAGTGAGGCAATGAACCAGAGCCCATTTGAGGTTGTGACAGGGCAACAACCACTAACACCCGATGCGATTGCTGTAGGTTATACAGGGCCGAATCCAGTAGCATACAAGTTTGCCAAGCCATGGTAGGAGCAAACTGACTTGGCCAGAGTTTGTCTACACAAGGCGACCAAGAGGTCGAAGAAGTGGGCAGACCAGAATAGGCGGGATGTGCAGTTCCAGGTTAGAGACTTGGTGTTGGTGAAGCTGCATCCCATTGTGCACCACAGGGGGCTGCACAAAGGCCTAGTCCAGAGGTATGAGGGACCTTTTTGAGTAGTCAAGAAGGTAGGCAAGGTTGCCTACAAGTTGGATATGCCACCTAAGCTGAGGGTACACCCGGTGTTCCATGTGAGCATTCTCAAGCCGTTCCATGAGGATGAGAGAGATCTAGGATGGGCAGAGTCAAAGCGTGTGCCATTGGGAGCAAGGGCCTCATATGAGAAGGAGGTCCACAGAATCATAGCTGATCGAGAGGTGAGACGGAAGAACTATCAGCCAAGACAAGAGCACTTGGTGCGCTGGAAGGGACTTCCAGACAGTGAGGTGAGCTGGGAACCAGCAGATGACTTATGGCAGTTCGGGGACCAGATTAGGCAGTACCATACAGAAGATGCAATGACGGCATTGTGCAATCAGGTGGGGGAGAATGTCACACCCTGGGCAGGTGCGCCAGGCACATCAGGCGCACCAGCAGGCGAGCCAAAGGTTGAGGCCCGCAGACCAGGCGTGCTGGTAGGTATCTACGCGTAAAGCCTAGCAAACGGGTTCAGAATGCCCGCCGAACTTGCAGGCCAATTTGTGAGACCAAGGCCTTGCATACAAGCTGCCCACACCACATCCAGAAGGGCCCAAGGTGTTGGACATGCAAGGGAAGCTTCTGGAAGCAAGCAGGATCAGCAGGAGCATCCTGGTAGATTTGGTTGACCCTGAAAATCAGGAGTTAGCATCCTGATTGATTGTAATCTATATAATCCCTTGATTTTAGCCTTTATTCTAGGGATATTGCCATTAAGTGTAGTTGGAGCCTCAACTATAAATAGAGGGCTGCTCCACCCTCATTTGTACACCATCAAACACTTCTGTTTCAGTGAATATAAGAGTATTTCTAGAATTCTATCTTGTTATCCTGTTTCTCTTTAACTTGCGTAATCAGCCCTTCCCTTTGTTCTAGTGCCCACACGCTTGTGTTTTAGGCTGACATAGGCATAAAAGAGGAGATTCCAAGCCTAAGGCCACACTGATTCTGAGTCTAAGGTCGGAGCCCGTGACAGCCGTACCAAAGGGCAGCCTGTGCCTATGATGGTCGATGCATGTGCCATCACCATGCGCATCATGTGCCATTGATCGTCAAGGCCTTGGCCGAAGTTCGATTTTAAGTCACGGTGCACATGCTAGGCTCGGGCATGTGCTGGGGCCACATTTTTTTTGCCCGGGGCACCATCGCCGGAGCATCGCTGGAGAACCTAACCGACGACATTGGGGGTTCCGACGATTGGGCGGGCCGGGGGTGTGCGCACATGATGTGCAATGGGTGCTGGTACTTGGCCCTTATATTGGCCCCCTATCCGTCATCAAACCCTGAGAACTCACACCCCCTTAAAGAGCATTTGAGATTTTATAGGTTTGCTCCCAGTAGCCGTTAAAGTGTCTGAAATGGGGACATTTTTTTTCAAACGGTCACAAAATCTTCTCCACTTCGAGTTTTTAGCTGAATTTGTTTGTGCGTGCCAACAAAAATAAAAAGGATCACGTCTACCAAATTTGGGGCCAAAACTCCTAAAAAAAATTTAAAAAATCCTGAATCGTAAAATATTTCAAAAATCGTGAAAAATAGAAAACGAGTCGTCTTGCCATGAAACTTCACATGAAGGCTTAGGGTACCATTGTATGAATTTACAAGCCAAAAAAATGGCATTGGCACGGCAAAAAATATGAAGATGTGCCTGAACCCACCTACCAGTCGATCGATCCACGACTTGCGCATCCCTCCTCTCCAGCCAGCTAAGTGCCCGCACGCTCGTTTCATGCATTGACTTAGGCATACATAGTGCGCTCCCAGTCTAAGATCGGACCGGATCGAAGGTTGTGGCAGCAAGACCCGCAACAGGATCACTAGTATGTAGAGGGGACTGGGTCGATCCCCGGCTTGCGCATCCTGGCTCTCTGGCCAGCTAAGCACCCGCACGCTCATTTTGTGGGTTGACTTAGGTATACGGAGTTCATCCCCATTCTAAGCATATAGAATTCATTCCCAGTCTAAGATCGGACCAGACTGAGGGTTGCAGTAGCAGGACCAATACCAGGATTGGCAGCATGCAGGGGGGATCGAGTCGATCCCCGTCCTGCGTATTCTACCTCTCCGGCCTGCTGAGCTCCCACACGCTCATTTCGTGGGTTGGCTTAGGCATTCAAAGTTCATTCCATGTTTAAGCCCCAGCCAGACCGAGGGTTGTGGCAGTGGGATTGGCAGCACGCAGAAGGGGACCGAGTCGATCCCTGGCTTGTGCATTATGCCTCTCCAACCGGCTCAGTGCCTGCACGCTCATTTCACGGGTTGACTTAGGCATATGAAGTTCATTCCCAGTCTAAGATCAGACCGGCAGTGGGATCGACAGCAGCATGCAGAGGGGGATCGGGCTAATCCTCAGCTTGTGCATCCTACCTCTCCAGCCGGTTGAGCACCCGCACACTCATTTCGTGGGTTGACTTAGGCATACGGAGTTCATTTCCGGTCTAAGCTCCAATCGGATTGAGGGACTCACAGTGGGATCTACAGCACGGAGAGGGGGACCGGGCCGATCCTTAGCTTATGCATTCTGGCTCTCCAGCCGGCTGAACGCCCTCACGCTCATTTCATGGGTTGATTTAGGCATACGTAGTGTATTCCCAGTCTCGACCAACCAAGGGCCAGAGGCTATCGATGATGTTTGGGGCAACAACCGAGGGGGACCAGCAGTGGGATCCTTGGTGGGCTTACGCATCCTAGCCCCAACGGCTGGTTCGGTGCCCGCACACTCATTTTGGGGTCCGACCAGGGCTTGGCATGTGCCGATGGTGGTCGAGGCAACCGCCCGCACCACGGCCCAGCTTGTGCCGATGGTGTTTGATGCAACCGCCCGTTCCAGGGGCCATCTTGTGCCAATGGTGGGGAGGCAATAGCCCAAACCAAGGGCCAACATGTGCCGATGATGATCGAGGCAACCACCCGCACCATGGCCCTACTTGTGCCGATGGCGGTCGAGGCAAGTGCCCGTACCAAAGGGCAACTTGTGCCAACGATGGTCGATGCATTTGCCATCACCATGCACCATCATGTGCCATTGATGGTTGAGGCCTTGGCCGAAGTTTGATTTTGAGCCACGATGCACGTGCTAGGCTCGGGCATGTGCTGGTGCCACATTTTTTTCACCCGGGACACCATCGCCGGAGCATCGTCGAGAACCTAACTGACGGCATTGGAGGTTCTGGCGATTGGGGGGGCTAGGGGGTGTGCGCACATGATGTGCGATGGTTGCTGGTACTTGGCCCTTATATTGGCCCCCTATCTCTCACCAAACCTTGAGAACTCACACCCCCTTAAAGAGCATTTGAGATTTTATAGGTTTGCTCCCAGTAGCCGTTAAAGTGTATGAAATGGGGACATTTTTTTCAAACGATCACAAAATCTTCTCCACTCTGAGTTTTTAGCTGAATGTTTTTGTGCATGCCAACAAAAACACAAGAATCAAGTCTACCAAATTTGGGGCCAAAACTCCTTCTAAAAATTTTTTAAAAAATCCCAAACCGCAAAAAGTTTCAAAAATCATGAAAAATAGAAATCGGGTCGTCTTGCCACGAAACTTCACATGAAGGCTTAGGGGACCATTGTATGAATTTACAAGCCATAAAAATGGCATTGGCATGGTAGAAATATGAAGATGTGCCTAAACCCACCTACCACTCGATCGATCCACAGCTTGCGCATCCCGCCTCTTCAGCCGGCTAAGTGCCCGTATGCTCATTTCATGGGTTGACTTAGGCATACGTAGTGTGCTCCTAGTCTAAGATCAGATTGGACTGAGGGTTAGACCCACAGCAGGATTGGCAGCACGTAGAGGGGATCAGGTCGATCCTCGGCTTGTGCATCCTACCTCTCTGGCCGGCTAAGCACCTACATGCTCATTTCGCGGGTTGACTTAGGCATACGGAGTTCATCCCCAGTCTAAGAATACGGAGTTCATTCCCAGTCTAAGATCAAACCGGACCGAGAGTTGCGACAGCAAGATCGGTAGCACGTAGGGGGGGATCAGGCCGATCCCTGGCTTGCACATTCTGCCTCTCCGATCGATTGAGCACCCGCACGCTCGTTTCATGGGTTGGCTTCAGCATACGGAGTTCATTCCATGTCTAAGCCCTAGCCGGACCGAGGGTTGTGGCAGCGAGACCGACAGCACGCAGAGGGGGACTGGGCCGATCCCTGGCTTGCGCATTATGCCTCTATAACTGGCTTAGCATCTGCACGCTCGTTTCATGGGTTAACTTAGGCATACAGAGTTCATTCCCAGTCTAAGATCGGACCGACAGTGGGATCAACAGTAGCACGTAGAGGGGGATCGAGTCGATCCTCGGCTTGTGCATCCTGCCTCTCTGATCGACTGAGTGCCCTCACGCTCATTTCATGGGTTGACTTAGGCATACGTAGTGCATTCCCGATCTCAACCAACCAAGGGCCAGAGGCTATCGATGGCATTTGGGGCAACAACCAAAGGGGACCAGCAGCTGGATCCTTGGTCGGCTTGTGTATCCCTCCCCCAGTGGTCGGTTCGAAGCTCGCACGTTCGTTTCTGGGGCTGATCGAGGCTCGACATGTGCCGATGGTGGTCAAGGCAATCGCCCGCACCACAGCCCAGCATGTGCCGATGGTGTTTGATACAACTGCCTATACCAGGGGCCAACTTGTGTGGATGGTGGTTGAGGCAACCGCCTGCACCAGGGCCTAGCTTGTGTCGATGGCGGTCGAGGCAAGTGCCCGTACCAAAGGGCAGCCTGTGTCGATGATGGTCGATGCATGTACCATCACCATGCGCCATCATGTGCCATTGATGGTCCAGGCCTTGGCCGAAGTTTGATTTTGAGCCACGGTGCACATGCTGGGCTCGAGCATGTGCTGGTGCCACATTTTTTTCGCTCGGGGCACCATCACCAGAGCATCATCGGAGAACCTAACCGGCGGCATTGGGGGTTCCGACGATTCGGGGGGCCAGGGGGTGTGCGCACATCACGTGCGATGGGTGCTGGTACTTGGCCCTTATAGTGGCCCCCTATCCCTCATCAAACCTCGAGAACTCACACCCCCTTAAAGAGCATTTGAGATTTTATAGGTTTGCTCTCAGTAGCCGTTAAAGTGTATGAAATGGGGACATTTTTTTCAAATGGTCACAAAATCTTCTCCATTTCGAGTTTTTAGCTGAATTTGTATGTGCATGCCAACAAAAAAACAAGGATCAGGTCTACCAAATTTGGGGCCAAAACTCCTTCTAAAAAAATTTTAAAAAATTCTTAACCGTAAAACGTTTTGAAAATCGTGAAAAATAGAAAACGGGTCGTCTTGCCACGAAACTTAACGTGAAGGCTTAGGGGACCATTGTATGAATTTACAAGCCATAAAAATGGCATTGGCATGGCAAAAATATGAAGATGTGCCTGAACCCACCTACCACTCGATCGATCCACGGCTTGCGCATCCCGTCTCTCCGGCCGACTAAGTGCCTGCACGCTCATTTCATGGGTTGACTTAGGCATACGTAGTGTGCTCCCAGTCTAAGATCGGACCAGACCGAGGGTTTCGATAGTAGGACCCACAGCGGGATCGACAACACGCAGAGGGGATCGGGTCGATCCTCGGCTTACGCATCCTGCCTCTTTGGCCGACTGAGTACCCACACGCTCATTTTGTTGACTTAGGCATACGGAGTTCATCCCCAGTCTAAGCATACGGAGTTCATTCCCAGTCTAAGATCAGATTAGATCGAGGGTTGCGGCAGTAGGACCAACAGCAGGATTGACAGCATGCATCCGGGGATCGAGCTGATCCCCAGATTGCGTATTCTGCCTGTCCGGTCTGCTGAGCACATGTACACTTGTTTCATGGGTTGACTTAGGCATACGGAGTTCATTCTATGTCTAAGCCCCAGCCAGACCGAGGGTTGTGGCAGCGGGACCAACAGCACACAGAGGGAACCGGGCTGATCCTCGGCTTACGCATTATGCATCTCCGATCGGCTCAATGCCCGCACGCTTGTTTCATGGGTTGACTAGGCATACAGAGTTCATTCCCAGTCTAAGATTAGACTGGCAGTAGCACACAGAGGGGGCGGGCCATCCTTGGCTTACGCATCTTGCCTCTCTGGTCGGTTGAGCACCCGCACACTCGTTTCATGGGTTGACTTAGGCATATGGAGTTCATTCCTAGTCTAACCCCCAACCGGATCGAAGGACCCGTAACGGGATCGGTAGCACGCAGTGGGGGACAGGGTCCATCCTCGGCTTGCACATTCTGGCACTCCAACCGACTGAGCGCCCGCACGCTCATTTCATGGGTTGACTTAGGTATACGTAGTGCATTCTCGGTCTCGACCAACCAAGGGCCAAAGGCTATCGACGGCGTTTGGGGCAACAACCGATGGGGTCCAGCAGTAGGATCCTTGGTCGGCACTCATCCTGGCCCCAATGGTTGGGTCGGTGCTCGCACCCTCGTTTCGAGGGTCGACCGGGGCTCAACATGTGCCAATGGTGGTCGAGGCAACCGTCTGCACCACGGCCCAGCATGTGCCGATGATGTTCGATGCAACTGGCTGCACCAGGAGCCATCTTATACCGATGGTGGTCGAGGTGACCGCCCGCACCAGGGCCTAGCTTGTGCCGATGGCGATCGAGGCAAGTGCCCGTACCAAAGGGCAACCTGTGTCGATGATGGTCGATGCATGTGCCATCACCATGTGTCATCATGTGCCATTGATGCTCGAGGCCTTGTTCGAAGTTCGATTTTGAGCCATGGTGCACATGCATGGCTCGAGCATGTGCTGTTGCCACTTTATTTTTGCCCAGGGCACCATCGTCCGAGCATCGTCGGAGAACCTAACCGGCGGCATGGGGGTTCCGGTGATTGGAGGGGCCGGGGGGTGTTCGCACATGATGTGCAATGGGTGCTGGAACTTGGCCCTTATATTGGCCCCTTATCCCTCATCAAACCTTGAGAACTCACACCCCTTTAAAGAGCATTTGAGATTTTATAGGTTTGCTCCCAGTAGCTATTAATGTGTCCGAAATGGGGACATTTTTTTCAAACGGTCACAAAATCTTCTCCACTTCGAGCTTTTAGCTGAATTTTTTTTGTGCATGCCAACAAAAATACAAGGATCACGTCTACCAAACTTGGGGCCAAAATTCCTTCAAAAAAAATTTTAAACAATCCCGAACGACAAAAAGTTTTGAAAATCATGAAAAATAAAAAACGTGTCATCTTGCCATGAAACTTCACATGAAGGCTTAGGGGACCATTGCGTGAATTTACATGCCATAAAAATGGCATTCGCATGGTAGAAATATGAAGATGTGCCTGAACCCACCTACCACTCGATCGATCCATGGCTTGCGCATCCCGCCTCTCCGGTCGGCTAAGTGCTCGCACACTCGTTTCGTGGGTTGACTTAGGCATATGTAGTGTCCTCCCAATCTAAGATCAGACCGGATTGAGGGTTGAGGTAGCAGGACCGCAGCGGGATCGACAGCACGCAAAGGGGACTGGGTCGATCCTCGGCTTGCGCATCCTGCCTCTCTGGCCGGCTGAACGCCCGCATGCTTGTTTCATTGGTTGACTTAGGCATACAGAGTTCATCCCCAATCTAAGCATACGGAGTTCATTCCCAGTCTCAGATTGGATCGGACTGAGGGTTACGGATCGGTAGCACCAGGGGGGACCGAGACGATACCCGGCTTGTGCATTCTGTCTGTCCGACCAGCTGAGCGCTTCCACGCTTGTTTCATGGGTTGGCTTAGGCATACGAAGTTCATTCCATGTCTAAACCCTAGTCGGACCGAGGGTTGTGGCAGTTCACAGAGTGGGATCAGGCCGATCCCCGACTTACGCATTAAGCCTCTTCGGCCAGCTCAGTGCCCACACGCTCGTTCCGTGGGTTGACTTAGGCATATAGAGTTCATTCCTAGTATAAGCATACGGAGTTCATTCCAAATCTAAGATCGAACTGACAGTAGCACGCAGAGGGGGACCAGGCCGATCCTCAGCTTACGCATCCTGCCTTTCCAGCCGGCTGAGTGCCCGCATGCTCATTTCATGGGTTGACTTAGGCATACAAAGTTCATTCCCAATCTAATCATACGGTGTTCATTCCCAGTCTAAGATCAGACCAGATCAAAGGTTGCGACAGTAGGACCAGCAGCAGGATCGACAACACATAAGGGGATCGGGCCGATCCTCAGCTTGCGTATTCTTCCTCTCCGACTGGTTGAGCACCCGCACGCTCATTTCGTGGGTTGGCTTAGGCATACGAAGTTCATTCCATGTCTAAGCCCCAGCCTAGGATCTATAGCACGCAGAGGGGGATCAGACCGATCCCCGGCTTGCGCATAATGCCTCTCGGACTGGCTCAGTGCCCGCACGCTCATTTCGGGGGTTGACTTAGGCATACGGAGTTCATTCTCAGTCTAAGCATACAGAGTTCATTCCCAGTCTAAGATCATATCGACAACGAGATCGGCAGCAGCACGTAGAGGGGGACCGGGCTGATCCCTGACTTACGCATTATGCCTCTCCGGTCGGCTCAGCTCCCGCACGCTCGTTTCGTGGGTTGACTTAGGCATACAGAGTTCATTCCCCATCTAAGCATAAGGAGTTCATTCCCAGTCTGAGATTGGACCGGCAGCGAGATCGGCAGCAGCACGCAGAGGGGGACCGGGCCGATCCTCAGCTTGTGCATCTTGCCTCTCCAGTCAGCTGAGCGCCTGTACGCACGTTTCATGGGTTGACTTAGGCATACGGAGTTCATTCCAAGTCTAAGCCCCAACCGGACCGAGGGACCCACAACGGGATTGACAGCACGCAGAGGGGGACCGAGTCGATCCTCAACTTGCACATTCTAGCGCTCCGGTCGGTTGAGCACATGCATGCTCATTTCATGGGTTAACTTAGCCTTATATAGTGCATTCTCGGTCTCGACCAACCAAGGGCTAGAGGCTATCGGTGGTGTTTGGGGCAACAACCGAGGGGGACTAGTAGCGGGATCTTTGGTCAGCTCACGCATCCCACCCCCAGCGATCAGTTCAATGCTTGCACATTCGTTTCGGGGGTCGACCAGGGCTCGACATGTGCCGATGGTGGTCGAGGCAACTGCCCACACTACGGCCCAACATTTGTAGATGGTGTTCGATGCAACCGCTCATACCAGGGGCCATCTTGTACCGATGGTGGTCGAGCCAACAGCCCACACCAGGGCCCAAATTGTGCCGATGGTGATCAAGGCAAGTGCCATACCAAAGGGTAGCTTGTGCCGATGATGGTCGATGCATGTGCCATCACCATGCGCCATCAAGTGCCATTGATGGTCGAGGCCTTGGCCAAAGTTTGATTTTGAGCCACGATGCACATGCTAGGCTCGGGCATGTGCTGGTGCCACATTTTTTTCACCCAGGGCACCATCGTCGGAGCATCATCGGAGAACCTAACCGACGGCATTGGGGGTTCCGATGATTGGGGGGGCCAGGGGGTGTGCGCACATGATGTATGATGGATGCTGGTACTTGGCCCTTATATTGGCCCCCTATCCCTCATCAAACCTCGAGAACTCACACCCCCTTAAAGAGCATTTGAGATTTTATAGGTTTGCTCCCAGTAGCCATTAAAGCGTCTGAAATGGGGACATTTTTTTGAAATGGTCACAAAATCTTCTCCACTTCAAGTTTTTAGCTAAATTTGTTTGTGCGTGACAACAAAAATACAAGGATCACGTCTACCAAATTTGGGGCCAAAACTCCTTCTAAAAAAATTTTAAAAAATCTCGAACCGTAAAAAGTTTCAAAAATTGTGAAAAATAGAAAATAATTCGTCTTGCCACGAAACTTCACATGAAGGCCTAGGGGACCATTGTATGAATTTAGAAGCCATAAAAGTGGCATTGGCACAGCAAAAATATGAAGATGTGCCTAAACCCACCTATCACTTGATCGATCCATGGCTTGCGCATCCTATCTTTTCAGCCGGCTAAGTGCCCGCACGTTCGTTTCGTGGGTTGACTTAGGCATACATAGTGTGCTCTCAGTCTAAGATCAGACCGGATCAAGGGTTGCAGTAGCAGGACCCGCAGTGGGATTGACAGCACGCAGAGGGGACCGGGTCGATCCCCAGCTTGCGCATCCTGCCTCTCTGGCCAGCTGAGTGCCCGTATGCTCGTTTCATGGGTTGACTTAGGCATACAGAGTTCATCCTCAGTCTAAGCATACGAAGTTCATTCCCAATCTAATATCGAACTGGACCGAGGGTTGCGACAGCAGGACCAGCAGCAGGATCGGTAGAACGCAAGGGGGACCAGGTCGATCCCTGACTTGCGCATTCTACCTCTCCGACCGACTGAGTGCCCGTACGCTCGTTTCGTGGGTTGGCTTAGGCATACAGAGTTCATTCCATGTCTAAGCCCCAACCGTACCGAAGGTTGTGGTAGCGGGACCTGCAGCACGCAGAGGGGGACTAGGTCGATCCCCGGCTTACGCATTCTGCCTCTCCAGTTGGTCGAGCACCCGCACGCTCGTTTCGTGGGTTGGTTTAGGCATACGGAGTTCATTCCACGTCTAAGCCCCAGCCAAACCGAGGGTTGTGGCAGCTGGACTGACAGTACGCAGATGGGGATCAGACCGATCCCTGGCTTGCGTATTATACCTTTCTGGATGGCTCAGCACCTGTATGCTCATTTCATGGGTTGACTTAGGCATACGAAGTTCATTCCCAGTCTAAGCAAATGCAGTTCATTCCCAGTCTAAGATCGGACAGGTAGCGGGATTGACAGCAGCACGTAGAGGGGGATCAGGCAAATCCTCGATCGATTGAGCGCCTGCACGCTCATTGCGTGGGTTGTCTTTGGCATATAGAGTTCATTCCTAATCTAAGACCCAATCAGACCGAGGGACCTACAACGGGATCGACAGCACCCAGAGAGGGATCAGGCCGATCTTCGACTTGCACATTCTGGCTCTTCGACTGACTGAGTGCCCGCACGCTCGTCTCATAGGTTGACTTAGGCATACGTAGTGCATTTTCGGTCTCGACCAACCAAGGGCCAAAGGCTATCGACGGTGTTTAGGGCAACAACCGAGGGGGACCAGCAGCGAGATCCTTGGTCAGCTTGTGCATCCCACCCCTAGCGGTCAGTTCGGTGCTCGCACGCTCATTCCGAGGGCCGATCGGGGCTCAGCATGTGCCGATGGTGGTCAAGGCAAATGCCCACACTACAGCCCAGCATGTGCCGATGGTGTTTCATGCAACCACCCACACCAGGGCCCAGCTTGTGCCAATGACGATCAAGGTAATTGCCCGTACCAAAAGGCAACCTGCGCCTATGATGGTCGATGCATGTGCCATCACCATGCACCATCATGTGCCATTGATGGTCGAGGCCTTGGCGAAAGTTTGATTTTGAGCCACAGTGCACATGCTAGGCTCGGGCATGGGCTGGTGCCACATTTTTTTTGCCCGGGGCACCATCGTCGGAGAACCTAATCGACGGCATTAGGGGTTCCGACGTAGGGGGCCAGGGGGTGTGCACACATGATGTGCGATGGGTGCTTGTACTTGGCCCATATATTGGCCCCCTATCCTTCATCAAACCTCAAGAACTCACACCCCCTTAAAGAGCATTTGAGATTTTATAGGTTTGCTCCTAGTAGCCATTAAAGTGTCTGAAATGGGGACATTTTTTTCAAACGGTTACAAAATCTTCTCCACTTCGAGTTTTTAGCTGAATTTGTTTGTGCGTGCCAACAAAAATACAAGGATCACGTCTACCAAATTTGGGGCCAAAACTCCTAAAAAAATTTTAAAAAGTGCCAAACTGTAAAAAGTTTAAAAAATCGTGAGAAATAGAAAATGGGTCATCTTGCCACGAAACTTCACATGAAGGCTTAGGGGACCATTGTATGAATTTACAAGCCATAAAAATGGCATTGGCATGGTAGAAATATGAAGATGTGCCTAAACACACCTACCACTCGATCGATCCACGGTTTGTGCATCCCACCTCTCCGACCGACTAAGTGCCCGTACACTCATTTCGTGGGTTGAATTAGGCTTACGCAGTGCAGTCCTAGTCTAAGACAAATTAGATTGAGGGTTGCGGTAGCAGGACCCGTAGCGGGATCGGTAGCACGCAGAGGGGACCAGGTCGATCCCCGACTTGTGCATCCTGCCTCTCTAGCCGACTGAGCGCATGCACGCTCATTTTATGGGTTGATTTAGGCATACAAAGTTCATCCCTAGTCTAAGCATACGGAGTTCATTTGCAGTCTAAGATCGGATCGAACCAAGGGTTACGACAGCAGGACCAGCAGCAGGATCGATAGCATACAGGGAGGGATCGGGTCGATCCCCGGCTTGTGCATTCTGCCTCTCTGGCCGACTGAGCACCCACACACTCGTTTCGTGGGTTGACTTAGGCATACGAAGTTCATTCCATGTCTAAGCCCCAGCGGGATCGAGGGTTGTGGCAGCGGGACCGACAGCACGCAAAGGGGGACCGGGTCGATCCTCGGCATATGCATTATGTCTCTTCGATCGGCTCAGTGCCCACACGCTCATTTTATGGGTTGACTTAGGCATACGGAGTTCATTCCCAGTCTAAGCATACAGAGTTTATTCCCAGTCTAAGATCAGACCAACAGCGGGATCGACAGTAGCACGCAGAGGGGCACCATGGCCTAGCATGTGCCAATGGTGTTCATGCAACTGCCCGCACCTGGGGCCATCTTGTGGTGATGGTGGTCAAGGTAACTACCTGTACCAATTTCCAGCTTGTGCTGATGGCATTTGCGGCAAGTGCTCGTACCAAAGGGCAACCTATCCTGATGATGGTCGATGCATGTACCATCACCATGTGCCATCATGTCCGATTGATGGTCGAGGCCTTGGTCGAAGTTCAATTTTGAGCCACGGCACACATGCTGGGCTGAGCATGTGCTGGTGCCACATTTTTTTTGCCCGGGGCACCATCGCTGGAGCACCATCGGAGAACCTAATCGATGGCATTAGGGGTTTCAATGATTGGGGGGGCCGAAGGGTGTGCGCACATGATGTGCGATGGGTGCTAGTACTTGGCCCCTTATATTGGCCCCCTATCCCTCATCAAACCTCGAGAACTCACACCCCCTTAAAGAGCATTTGAGATTTTATAGGTTTGCTCCCAGTAGCCATTAAAGTGTCTGAAATGGGGTCATTTTTTTCAAACGGTCACAAAATCTTCTCCACTTTGAGTTTTTAGCTGAATTTGTTTGTGCGTGCCAACAAAAATATAAGGATCACGTCTACCAAATTTGGGGCCAAAACTCCTTCTAAAAAAATTTTAAAAAATCTAGAACCATAAAAAGTTTTAAAAATTGTGAAAAATAGAAAACGGGTCGTCTTGCCACGAAACTTCACATGAAGGCTTAGGGGACCATTGTATGAATTTACAAGCCATAAAAATGGCGTTGGCATCGCAAAAATATGAAGACATGCTTGAACCCACCTACCACTCGATCGATCCACGGCTTGCGCATCCCGCCTCTCCAGTCGACTAAGTGCCCGCACGCTCGTGGGTTGACTTAGGCATACGTAGTGTGCTTCCAGTCTAAGATCGAACCGGTCTGAGGGTTACAGCAGTAGGATCGACAACATACAAAGGGGATCGGGTCGATCCCCGGCTTACACATCCTGCCTCTCTGGCCGACTGAGCGTTGGCTTAGGCATAAGGAGTTCAACCCAGTCTAAGCATACGGAGTTCATTCCCAGTCTAAGATCAAACTGGACCAAGGGTTGCGGAAGTAGGACCAGCAGCAGGATCGACAACATGTAGGGGGGAGAAGGCCGATCCTCGGCTTGCTCATTCTACCTCTTCGGTCAGCTGTGCCCCCACACATTCGTTTCGTGGGTTGGCTTACTCATACGGAGTTCATTCCATGTCTAAGCCCCAACCGGACCGAGGGTTGTTGTAGTGAGACCGACAGCACATAGAGGGGGATCGAGCCAATCCTAAGCTTGCGCATTATGCCTCTCCAGCCTACTCAGCACCTGCACGCTCGTTTCGTGGGTTGACTTAGGCGTACAAAGTTCATTCCTAGTCTAAGCATCCTGCCTCTACGGCCCGCTGAATGCCCACACACTCGTTTCTTGGGTTGACTTAGGCATATGGAGTTCATTACCGGTCTAAGCCCCAGCTAGATCGAGGCACCCGTAGGGGGATCGACAGCACACAGAGGGGGATCAGGCCGATCCTCGACTTGCACATTCTAGCTCTCTGGCTGGCTGAGTGCCCACACACTCATTTCATGGGTTGACTTAGGCATACATAGTGCATTCCTCGTCACGACAACCAAGGGCCAGAGGCTATCGATGGCGTTTGGGTCAACAACTGAGGGGGACCAACAGCGGGATCCTTGGTCGGCTTGCACATCCCACCCCTAACGGTCAGTTTGGTGCTCGGACACTCGTTTCGGGGGCCGACCGGGGCTTGGCATATGCCGATGGTGGTCAAGGAAACCGTCCACACCACCTCCCAGCATGTGCTGATGGTGTTCGATGTAACCGCCCACACCAGAGGCCATCTTGTGCCGATGGTGGTCGAGGTAACCACCCGCACCGGGGCCCAACTTATGCCGATCGCGGTCGAGGCAAGTGCCTGTACCAAAGGGCAGCCTTTGCTGATGATGGTCGATGCATGTGCCATCACCATGCGCCATCATGTGCCATTGATGGTCGAGGCCTTGGCCGAAGTTCAATTTTAAGCCACGGTGCACATGCTGGGCTCGAGCATGTGCTGGTGCCACATTTTTTTCGCCCGGGCCACCATCGTCGGTGCATCACTGGAGAACCTAACCGACGACATTGGGAGTTCCGGCGATTGGGGGGCCGGGGGGTGTGCCCACATGATGCGCGATGGGTGCTGGTACTTAGCCCTTATATTATCCCCCTATCCCTCATCAAACCTCGAGAACTCACACCCCCTTAAAGAGCATTTGAGATTTTATAGGCATGCTCCCAGTAGCCATTAAAGTGTCTGAAATGGGGATATTTTTTTCAAACGGTCACAAAATCTTCTCCACTTCGAGTTTTTAGCTGAATTTGTTTGTGCGTGCCAACAAAAATATAAGGATCACGTCTACCAAATTTGGGGCCAAAACTCCTTCTAAAAAAATTTTAAAAAATCTCGAACTGTAAAAAGTTTTGAAAATCGTGAAAAATAAAAAACGGGTCGTCTTGCCATGAAACTTCACACGAAGGCTTAGGGGACCATTGTATGAATTTACAAGCCATAAAAATGGCATTGGCATGATAGAAATATGAAGATGTGCTTGAACCCACCTACCACTCGATCAATCCACGACTTGCGCATCCCGTCTCTCGACCTGCTAAGTGCTCACATGCTTATTTGGTGGGTTGACTTAGGCATACATAGTGCGCTCCCAGTCTAAGATCAGACCAGACCGAGGGTTGTGGTAGCAGGAATCGCAGTGGGATCTATAACATGCAGAGGGTATCAGGTCGATCCTCGGCTTCCGCATCCTGTCTCTCTGGCCGGCTGAGCGCCCGCACGCTCGTTTCATGGGTTGACTTAGGCATACGGAGTTCATCCCCAATCTAAGCATATGGAGTTCATTCCCTGTCTAAGATCAGACTGGATCGGGGGTTGCGACAGTAAGACCAGTAGCAGGATCGACAGCATGCAGGGGGTGGCCGAGCCGATCCTCGGCTTGCACATTCTACCTCTCCGGTCGGTTGAGTGCCCGCACGCTCATTTCGTGGGTTGGCTTAGGCATACAGAGTTCATTCCATGTCTAAGCCCCAACCGGACCGAGGGTTGTGGCAGTGGGACTGGCAGCACACAGAGGGGGACCGGGTCGATCCCCGACTTGCGCATTATGCCTTTCCCACCGGCTCAGCGCCCGCACGCTCGTTTTGTGGGTTGACTTAGTCATATGGAGTTTATTCCCAGTCTAAGCATACGGTGTTCATTCCCAATCTAAGATCGGATCGGCAGCAGCACGTAAAGGGGGACCGAGCTGATCTTCGACTTACGCATCCTGCCTCTCCGGTCGACTAAGTGCCCGCACGCTTGTTTCGTGGGTTGACTTAGGCATACGAAGTTCATTCCCGATCTAAGCCCCAACCGGACCGAGGGACTCGTAGCGGGATCGACAGCACACAGAGGGGGATCGAGCCAATCCTCAGATTGCGCATTCTGGCTCTCCGACCGACTGAGCGCCCGCACACTCGTTTCATGGGTTGACTTAGGCATACATAGTGCATTCTCGATCTCGACCAAGCAAGGGCCAGAGGCTATCGACGACGTTTGGGGCAACAACCGAGGGGGACCAGTAGCGGGATCCTTGGTCGGCTAGTGCATCCTGACCCCAGCGGTCGGTTCGATGCTCATACGCTTATTTTGGGGGCTAACCGGGGCTCGATATGTGTCGATGCTGGTCGAGGCAATCGCCCGCACCATGGCCCAGCATGTGTCGATGGTGTTCGATGCAACCACCCGCACCAGGGGCCATCTTGTGCTGTTGGTGGTTGAGGCAACCACCCGCACCTGGGCCCAGCTTGTGCCGATGGCAGCCCGGGGCACCATTGTGGAAGCATCATCAGAGAACCTAATCGGCGGCATTGGGGGTTCCGACAATTGGGGGGTCAGGGGGTGTGCGCACATGATGTGCGATGGGTGCTGGTACTTGGCCCTTATATTGGCCCCCTATCCCTCATCAAACCTCGAGAAGTCACACCCCCTTAAAGAGCATTTGAGATTTTATAGGTTTGCTCCCAGTAGCCATTAAAGTGTCTAAAATGGGGACATTTTTTTCAAACGGTCACAAAATCTTCTCCACTTCAAGTTTTTAGCTAAATTTGTTTGTGCGTGCCATAAAAAATACAAGGATCACGTCTACCAAATTTGGGGCCAAAACTCCTTTTAAAAAAATTTTAAAAAATCTCAAACCGTAAAAAGTTTTGAAAATCATGAAAAATAGAAAACGAGACGTCTTGCCACGAAACGTCAGATGAAGGCTTAGGGGACCATTGTATGAATTTACAAGCCATAAAAATGGCATTGGCATGGCAGAAATACAAGATGTGCCTAAACCCACCTGTCACTCGATCGATCCACGGCTTGCGCATCCCGCCTCTCTAGCCTGCTAAGGGCTCGCACGCCCTTTTCGTGGGTTGACTTAGGCATACGTAGTGCACTCCTAGTCTAAGACCAGGCTGACCGGGGCTCGACATATGCTGATGGTGGTTGAGGCAACCGTTCGCACCATGGCCCAGTTTCACACCCTGGACGGGTGCGCCAGGCACATCAGGCGAACCAACAGGTGAGCCAGAGGTTGAGGCTTGTAGACCAAGCGTGCTGGCGGGTATCTATGCGCAAAGCGTAAGAAACGAGTTTAGATCACCCGCCCAACTTGCAGGCCAACCTGTGAGACCAAGGCCTAGCATACAAGCTGCCTGCACGACATCCAGAAGGGCCCAAGGTGCTGGACACGCAAGGGAAGCTTTTGGAAGCAGGCAGGATCAGCAGGAGCATCCTGGCAGATTTGGTTGACCCTAAAAATCAGGAGTTAGCATCCTGATTGATTGTAATCCCATGATTTTAGCCTTTATTCTAGGGATATTACCATTAAGTTATAGCTAGAGCCTCAACTATAAATAGAGGGCTGCTCCACCCTCATTTGTACACCATCAAACACTTCTGTTTCAGTGAATTCAAGAGCATTTCCAGAATTCTATCTTGTTATCCTGTTTCTCTTTAACTTGCGTAATCAACCCTTCCCAGTGTTCTAGTGCCTGCACGCTTGTGTTTTAGGCTGACTTAGGCACAAAGGAAGAGATTCCAAGTCTAAGGCTGCACGGATTCTGAGTCTTAGGTCAGAGCCCATGACAGTTGGTATCAGAGCAAGTTTGATTTTGTGTGTTTGTGTTGTGCAGGTTAGATCGTGATTGAGGAGATGGCATCCCAAAGCGACGTTGCTAGCCAACAACCAGAGGCCCAGGAGCATGGGCATGGAAGAGGCAAGAAAACCAGTTCTAGAGATATCTGGTCTACCATGGACGGTAGGCTGGCCAAGGTGGAGATGACCATGGGCGACATAGAGGAGAAGCTTGAGGAGGTAGAGACTCACATTGCATCTCTAGACTCTATGGGAGAGGAGATCCAAAGTGAGCTGGAAGCTACTCTCAACAGAGGCTTGGACTTGTTCACCCAAAAGAATCAGACCTTGGAGGCTGAAGTGCTGACCTTGCGCGATGGCATGGAGGCCATGCACTAGCGGATGGAAGAGCTTGCCAATGAGCTTGTTGCTTGCAAGACTGCCATTGGGAATGGCATGTTTGCTGGAGTGTCCAAATCCAGATTGGATGTCCCCAAGCCTAAGGAGTTTAAGGGGACTGGGGTGGCCAAGGAAGTAGACAACTACCTTTGGGGTATGGAGCAGTACTTCCAGGCCATGGGCATGTAAGACGAGGTGATAAAGGTAAGCACCGTTGCTATGTATCTCACTGATGTAGCCTTATTGTGGTGGTGGCGCAGGTGTGATGATGTCAGGCATGGGAGCACCAAGATTGGAACCTGGGCAGAGTTCCAAAAGGAGTTTAGAGAACAATTTTACCCAGAGTATGCCGATTATGAGGCACGGGCAAAGTTGCGCAAGCTGAGCCAGCAAGGGGACATAAGGGAGTATGTCCAAAAATTCTCTAAACTGATGCTACAGATCTCGAATCTAGGTGAGAAGGACACCTTATTTGCTTTCATGGATGGGTTGAAGCCATGGGTGAAGCATGAGCTACAAAGGAGGGGAGTTCGTGATTTGGCTAAAGCCATGACTTTTGCCCAGGCCTTGATAGAGTTCAAGCCTCTGAACAAGTTCGAGTCTACCAAGCCCAAGGGTAAGGGCAGGGATGATAGGGACCGAAAAAAGTAGTCCAAGGGGAAAGACCATGACCGAGAGTCCAAGGATGGAGATCAAGACCGTTCAACCAAGGATGGCAAGAGAAAGCCACCAGCAAGCAAGTGGAAAGCAAAGAGGGACCGAGAGCCACTAGCATGCTACCTAGGTTGAGGGATCCACATAGCACGTAATTACCCACAGAAGGGCAAGCTGGCTGCTGTAGACAGGGAGTCTGACAAGGAGCCAGAGTCAGGGCCAGCAAAGCTTGGGTCATTGGTGCTCAATGCTATCCAAAGTAAGGGGAGCCGCAAGCCAAAGGGTTTGATGTTTACGGATCTGATGGTTGCAGGTCAGAAGGTGAGCACACTGGTGGACCCAGGTGCCTCACATCTTTTTATTTGAGGTGATAGAGCCCCGAAAGCTCAAACTAAAGGTACAGAAAGGGACTGGTACCATTAAGACGGTGAACTCCAAGGAGGTTCTAGCCATTGGAGTAGCACGGGGAGTGGAGTTGCAGTTTGGAGACTAGAAAGGCAAGGAGACCATAGAGGTAATACCCTTGATGACTATGAGTTTGTGATTGGGTTGGATTTCCTTGTTCGAATAAATGCCCTCATTGTGCCTTTTATCGATTGTGTTTGCATCTTGGATGCACGGTGCCAATGCATAGTGCCATTGAGAAGAGGGTCTGGAGTTAGGTCACGAGTGGTGTCAGCCATCCAATTTGCCAAGGCAGTAAGCAGACAAGAAGACACCTTTTTGGTAGCCCTGAAATATGATGAGCCAAGGGAGAAGGAGATCGAGTTACCCTTGGAAGTGCTAAAGGTGCTGAAGACCTTTAGTGATGTGATGCCCGTAAAGCTACCTAGTAAGCTACCACCTAAGAGGGAGGTGGGCCACAAGATCGAGCTGGTGTCCGAGGCCAAGCCACCAGCTAGAGCCCCTTATCGAATGTCTCCACCAGAGTTGGAAGAGTTGAGGAAGTAGCTCAAAGAGTTAGTTGATGCTGGCTTCATCAAGCCATCGAACTCAAAGAGTTAGTTCTATTCCAGCGCAAGCATGATGGGTCATTGTGACTGTGCATAGACTACCGGGCTTTGAACAAGCTAACCATCAAGAACAAGTACCCCATCCCACTCATTGCGGACTTGTTCGATCAACTTGGAAGCACAAGGTGGTTCACTAAGTTGGATTTAAGGTCGGGCTACTATCAAGTTAGGATCGCAGAGGGAGATGAGCCAAAGATAGCATGTGTCACTAGGTATGGTTCGTATGAGTTCTTGGTGATGCCTTTCGGACTCACGAATGCCCCAACAACATTCTGCACCCTTATGAATAAGGTACTTCAGTCATTCCTTGATCGATTTGTTATGGTTTATTTGGATGACATTGTGATCTACAGCCAGACTTTGAGAGAGCATGTAGACCACTTGAGATAGGTGTTCGAGGTGTTGTGGGTGCACAAGCTATTTATCAAGAGGGAGAAGTGCTCATTCACCCAGCAAGAGATGCCGTTCCTTGGCCACATAGTGGGAGGTCGCAGGATACGCATGGATGAAGGCAAAATACACGCCATTCTGGAGTGGCAACCGCCAGCCAAGGTCATTGAGTTGAGATCGTTCCTTGGGCTGGTTAACTACTACATGCGCTTCATCAAAGGTCACTCAACAATAGCCACGCCATTGACTGACTTGCTCAAGAAAGGGAGAGCATGGGAATGGAGCGCAGGGTGCCAGGAAGCCTTTGACAGGTTGAAGCAGGCTATGATAGAGGAGCCAGTCTTGGCCTTGCCAGACCATGCCAAGCCATATGAGGTGCATACGAATGCATCAAACTTTGCCATAGGGGGCATGTTGATGCAAGAGGGACGTCCAGTCGCGTTTGAGAGCAGGAAGCTGAACGAGACTGAATGCAAGTACACGGTCCAAGAGAAGGAGATGACTGCAGTGGTGCACTGCTTGTGCACTTGGCACCATTACCTGTTGGGGTCGAGATTCATGATTAGGATGGACAATGTGGCAACCAGCTACTTCCAGACGCAGAAGAAGCTGTCCCCCAAGCAGGCGAGATGGCAAGATTTTCTTGTGGAATTTGATTTTTAGATCGAGTACAAGCCGGGGCGGGGGAACCTAGTGGTAGACGCCCTGAGCAGGAAGGCTAACCTTGCTGCCATTAGCCAACTAGAGGGGTCACTAGTGTCGCACATCAAGGAGGGACTTGCGCATGATCCTACAGCCAAAGCTCTAATGGAGTACACCCAGCAAGGTAAGACTAGGAGGTTTTGGATGTAGGATGGTTTGTTGTACACTAAGGGTAGTAGACTGTTCGTGCCGCAGCACGGGAAGCTCCACAAGGAAGTTTTGCAAGAATGTCATGATTCAAGATGGGCTGGACACCCTGAAGTGAGCCATACCTTGGCGTTGATCAAGGATCGATACTACTGGCCGCACATGAGGGGCGATGTGGAGGCCTATGTGAAGACTTATCTTGTGTGCCAACAGGACAAGGTGGAGCTCAAGAAACCAGGGGGTCTCTTGGAGCCATTGCCTATGCCAGAGCGACCATGGGAGAGTGTTTCTTTGGACTTTATAGTCGGTCTAAACAAAGCAGAAGGGTTTGGAAGCATCATGATAGTGGTGGACAGGTTTTCCAAGTATGGATTCTTCATTCCAGCAACCAAAAAGTGCGCAGCTGAGGAGGCCGCTTGATTGTTCCTGAAGAACATGGTTAAGTACTGGGGAGTGCCGAGGACCATTGTTAGTGATCAGGATGGGCAGTTCACGGGTAGGTTCTGGACTGAGTTGTTCAAGCTGTTGGGGTCAGACTTGAACTTTTCCACCAGCATGCATTCACAGACCGATGGCAGACAGAACAAGTGAATGGACTATTGGAGGTCTACCTTAGGCACTATGTGAGTGCCACACAAAGGGACTGGCCAAAGCTACTAGATATTGCACAGTTTTCCTACAACATGCAAAGGAGTGAGGCAATGAACCAGAGCCCATTTCAGGTTATGACAGGGTAACAACCACTAACACCCGATTCGATTGCTGAAGGTTATACAGGGCTGAATTTAGTATCATACAAGTTTGCCAAGGCATGGCAGGAGCAAACTAACTTGGCCAGAGTTTGTCTATACAAGGCAGCCAAGAGGTCGAAGAAGTGGGCAGACCAGAAGAGGTGGGAGGTACAGTTCCAGGTTGGAGACTTGGTGTTGGTGAAGCTGCATCCCATTGTGCACCATAGGGGGCTGCACAAAGGCCTAGTCCAGAGGTATGAGGGACCTTTCTGAGTAGTCAAGAGGGTAGGCAAGGTTGCCTACAAGCTGGATATGCCACCCAAGCCGAGGGTACACCGGTGTTCCATGTGAGCATGCTCAAGCCATTCCATGAGGATGAGGGAGATCCAAGATGGGCAGAGTCAAAGCGTGCTCCATTGGGAGCAAGGGCCTCATATGAGAAAGAGGTCCACAGCATCATAGCTGACCGGGAGGTGAGATGGAAGAACTATCAACCAAGGCATGAGTACTTGGTGCGCTGGAAGGGATTTCCAGACAATGAGGTGAGTTGGGAACCAGCAGAGGACTTATGACAGTTCAGGGACCAGATCAGGCAGTACCATGTAGAAGACATAACGAGGGCATTGCACAATCAAGTAGGGGAGAATGTCATGCCCTGGGCAGGTGCACCAGGCACATCAGGCGGACCAGCAGGTGAGCTAGAGGTTGAGGCCCGCAAACCAGGCGTGCTGGCGGGTATCTGTGTGCAAAGCCTAGCAAACGAGTTTAGAACGCCCGCCCAACTTGCAGGCTAGCCCGTGAGACCAAGGCCTGGCATACAAGCTGCCCGCACCACATCCGAAAGGGCCTAAGGTGCTGGACATGCAAGGGAAGCTTCTGGAAGTAGGCAGATCAGCAGTAGCATCCTGGCAGATTTGGTTAACCCTGAAAATCAAGAGTTAGCATCTTGATTGATTGTAATCCCATGATTTTAGCCTTTATTCTAGGGATATTGCCATTAAGTTGTAGCTGGAGCCTTAACTATAAATAGAGGGCTGCTCCACCCTCATTTGTACACCATCAAACACTTCTGTCTCAGTGAATACAAGAGCATTTCCAGAATTCTATCTTGTTATCCTGTTTCTCTTTAACTTGCGTAATCAGCCTTTCCCAGTGTTCTAGTGCCCGCACGTTTGTGTTTTTGGCTGACTTAGGCACAAAAGAGGAGATTCCAAGCCTAAGGCCACATAGATTCTGAGTCTTAGGTCGGAGCCCGTGACACCAGCATGTATCGATGGTGTTCAATGCAACCGCCCGCACCAGGGGCCATCTTGTGTCGATGGTGGCTGAGGTAATTGCCCGCACCAAGGGCTGGCATGTGTTGATGGTGATCGAGGCAACCGTCCACACCAGGGCCCAGCTTGTGCCAATGGTGGTCGAGGTAAGTGCCCGTACCAAAGGCCAGCCTGTGCCGATGATGGTCGATGCATGTGCCATCACCATGCACCATCATGTGCCATTGATGGTTGAGGCCTTGGCCAAAGTTCAATTTTGAGCCACGGTGCACATGCTGGGCTCGGGCATGTGCTGGTGCCACATTTTTTTCACCTGGGCATGTTCTGGTGCCACATTTTTTTTGCCCGAGGCATCAAACCTTGAGAACTCACACCCCCTTAAAGAGCATTTGAGATTTTATAGGTTTGCTCCCAGTAGCCATTAAAATGTTTGAAATGGGACATTTTTTTCAAACGATCACAAAATCTTCTCCACTTCAAGTTTTTAGCTGAATTTTTTTGTGCAAGCCAACAAAAATACAAGGATCACGTCTACCAAATTTGGGGTGAAAACTCCTTCTAAAAAAATTTTAAAAAATCTCGAACGGTAAAAAGTTTTGAAAATCTTAAAAAATAGAAAACGGGTCGTCTTGCCATGAAACTTCACATGAAGGCTTAGGGGACCATTGCATGAATTTACAAGATATAAAAATGGCATTGGCATGGCAAAAATATGACGATGTGGCTGAACCCACCTACCACTCGATCGATCCATGGCTTGCGCATCCCGTCTCTCTGATCGGCTAAGTGCCCACACACTCGTTTCGTGGGTTGACTTAGGCATACCGAGTTCATCCCCGGTCTAAGCATTCGGAGTTCATTCCCAGTCTAAGATCGGATCGGACCGAGGGTTGTGACAGTAGGATCGATAGCACGCAGGGGGTGACTGGGCTGATCCCCGGCTTGCGCATTCTACCTCTCCAACCGGCTGAGCGCCCGTATGCTCGTTTCGTGGGTTGGCTTAGGCATGCGGAGTTCATTCCATGTCTAAGCCCTAGCTGAACTAAGGGTTGTGGCAGCGGGACCGGTAGCACACAGAGGGGGACCAAGTCGATCCCTGACTTGCGCATTATGCCTCTCCGACCGGCTCAGCGCCCGCACGCTCATTTCATCGGTTGACTTAGGGATACGGAGTTTATTCCCAGTCTAAGCATACGGAGTTCATTTCCAGTCTAAAATCAGATCGACAGCAGCACGCAGAGGAGGACCGGGCCGATCCTCGACTTGTGCATCCTACGTCTCCGGTCGGCTGAATGCCCGCATGCTCGTTTCATGGGTTGACTTAGGTATACGGAGTTCATTCTCGATCTAAGCCCCAACCGAACCGATGGACCTGCAATAGGATCGGTAGCATGTAGAGGGGGATCGGCCCGATCCTCAGCTTGCACATTTTGGCTCTCCGGTCGGCTAAGCGCCCGCATGCTCGTTTCATGGGTTGACTTAGGCATACGTAGTGCATTCCCAGTCTCAACCAACCAAGGGCCAGAGGCAATCGACGGCATTTGGGGCAACAACCGAGGGGGACCAGGAATGGGATCCTTGGTTGGTAGCGCATCCCGACCCCAGCGTTAGTTCAGTGCTCGCACACTCATTTCGGGGGTCGACCAGGGCTCGACATGTGTCGATGGTGGTCGAGGCAACCGCCAGCACCATGGCCCAGCATGTGTCGATGGTGTTCAATGCAACCGCCCACACCAGGGCCCAGCTTGTGCCGATGACGGCTCGCGGCACCATTGCCGGAGCATCATCGGAGAACCAAACCGACGACATTGGGGGTTCCGACGCTTGGGGGGGCCGGGGGGTGTGCGCACATGATGTGCGATGGGTGCTGGTACTTGGCCCTTATATTGGCCCCCTATCCCTCATCAAACCTCGAGAACTCACACCGCCTTAAAGAGCATTTGAGATTTTAAAGGTTTGCTCCTAGTAGCCATTAAAGTGTCTGAAATGGGGACATTTTTTTCAAACGATCACAAAATCTTCTCCACTTCAAGTTTTTAGCTGAATTTGTTTGTGCGTGCTAATAAAAGTACAAGGATCACGTCTACCAAATTTGGGGCCAAAACTCTTTCTAAAAACATTTTCAGAAATCCCGAAACGCAAAAAGTTTTAAAAATCGTGAAAAATAGAAAACGGGTCGTCTTGCCACGAAACTTCACATGAAGGCTTAGGGGACCATTGTATGAATTTACAAGCCATAAAAATGGCATTGGCATGGCAGAAATATGAAGATGTGCCTGAACCCACCTACCACTCGATCGATCCACGGCTTGCGCATCTCGCCTCTCCGGTCGGCTAGGTGCCTGCACGCTCATTTCGTGGGTTGACTTAGGCATACGTAGTGCGCTCCCAGTCTAAGATCAGATCGAACTGAGGTCTTGGTAGCAGGAGCCACAGTGGGATCGATAGCATGCAGAGGGGACCAGGTCGATCCCCGGCTTACGCATCTTGCCTCTCTGGCCGACTGAGCGGCCGTACGCTCGTTTCATGGGTTGGCTTAGGAATACGAAGTTCATTCCATGTCTAAGCTCCAACCGGACCGAGGGTTGTAGCAGCAGGACTAGCAACATGCAAAGGGGGATCGGGCCATTCCCCAGCTTGTGCATTATGCCTCTCCGGCCTGCTCAGCGCTTGCACGTTCGTTTCATGCGTTGACTTAGACATACGGAGTTCATTCCCAGTCTAAGCATATGAGGTTCATTCCCAGTCTAAGATCGGATCGGTACAGCACGTAGAGGGAGATCGAGCCGATCCTCGGCTTACGCATCCTACCTCTCCGATCGATTGAATGCCCGCACGCTTGTTTCATGGGTTGACTTAGGCATACGGAGTTCATCTGCGGTCTAAGCCCTAACCGAACCGAGGGACCCGCAGCGGGATCGACAGCACGCAGAGGGGGATCGAGTCGATCCTTGACTTGTGCATTCTAGCTCTCCGACTGGCTAAATGCCTACATGCTCATTTCATGGGTTGACTTAGGCTATCGTCGGAGCATTTTATAGGTTTGCTCCCAGTAGCCACTAAAGTGTCTGAAATGGGGACATTTTTTTCAAATGGTTACAAAATCTTCTCCACTTCGAGTTTTTAGCTGAATTTTTTTGTGTGTGCCAACAAAAATACAAGGATCACGTCTACCAAATTTGTCTCCAAAACTCCTTCTAAATAAATTTTAAAAAATCCCGAACCGCAAAAAGTTTCAAAAATCATGAAAAATAGAAAACGGGTCGTCTTGCCATGAAACTTCACATGAAGGCTTAGGGGACCATTGTATGAATTTACAAGCCATAAAAATGGCATTGGTAGGGCAGAAATATGAAGATGTGCCTGAACCCACCTACTACTTGATCAATCCACAGCTTGCGCATCTCGCCTCTCCGATCGGCTAAGTGCCTGCACGCTCGTTCGTGGGTTGACTTAGGCATACGTAGTGTTCTCCCAGTCTAAGATCAGACCGGACCAAGGGTTGCAGTAGCAGGACCCACAGCGGGATCGACAGCATGTCGAGGGACCGAGTCGATCCCCGGCTTGCGCATCCTGCCTCTCTGGCCGGCTGTGCGCCCGCACGCTCGTTTCGTGGGTTGGCTTAGCCATACGGAGTTCATCCCTAGTCTAAGCATACAGAGTTCATTCCTAGTCTATGATCGGACCGAATCAAGGGTTACGGTAGTAGGACCAGCAGTAGGATCGACAGCATGCAGGAGGGACCGGGCCTATTCCCGGCTTGAGCATTCTGCCTCTCTGGTCGACTCAGTGCCCGCACACTAATTTCGTGGGTTGACTTAGGCATACGAAGTTCATTCCCATTCTAAGCATACGGAGTTCATTCCCAGTCTAAGATCGGATAGGCAGCAGCACGCAGAGGGGGATCGAGCCAGTTCTCGGGTTACGCATCCTGCCTCTTCGGGCGACTGAGTGCCAAAATGCTCGTTTCGTGGGTTGACTTAGGCATACGTAGTTCATTCCCGGTCTAAGCCCCAATCGAATCTAGGGACCCACAGCGAGATCGGTAGCATGCAGAGGGGGATCGGGCCGATCCTCGACTTATGCATACTGGCTTTCCGATCAACTGAATGCTCGCACGCTCGTTTCATGGATTGACTTAGGCATACGTAGTGCATTCCTGGTCTCGACCAACCAAGGGCTAGAGGCTATCGATGACATTTGGGGTAACAATCGAGGGGGACCATGAGTGGGATCCTTGGTCGGCTCATGCATCTCGCCCCCAGAGGTCGGTTCAATGCTCACATGGTCATTTCTGTGGCTGATCGGGACTCGGCATATGTCGATGGTGGTCGAGGCAACCGCCCGCACCACGGCCTAGCATGTGCTGATGGTGTTCGATGCAACTGGCTGCACCAAGGGCTTGTCGATGGCGGTTGAGGCAAGTGCCCGTACCAATGGGCTGCCTCTGCCGATAATGGTCAATGCATGTGCCATCGCCATGCGCCATCATGTGCCATTGATGGTCGAAGCCATGGGCAAAGTTTGATTTTGAGCCACGGTGCACATGCAGGGCTCGGGCATGTGCTGGTGCCACATTTTTTTTGCCCGGGGCACCATCGTCGGAGCATCACTGGAGAACCTAATCGACGGCATTAAGGGTTTCGACGATTGGGGGACCGAGGGGTGTGTGCAGATGATGTGCGATGGGTGCTGGTACTTGGCCCTTATATTGGTCCCCTATCCCCCATCAAACCTCGAGAATTCACACCCCCTTAAAAAGCATTTGAGATTTTATAGGTTTGCTCCCAGTAGCCATTAAACTGTCTGAAATGGGGATATTTTTTTCAAACGGTCATAAAATCTTCTCCACGTCGAGTTTTTAGCTGAATTTGTTTGTCCATGCCAAAAAAAATAAAAGGATCATGTATACCAAATTTAGGGTGAAAACTCCTACTAAAAAAATTTTAAAAAATCCCGAATCGTAAAAAATTTTGAAAATCGTGAAAAATAAAAAACGGGTCGTCTCGTCACGAAACTTCACATGAAGGCTTAGGGGACCATTGTATGAATTAGGCATATGTTTCATGGGTTGACTTAGGCATATGGAGTTCATCCCCAGTTTAAGCATACGGAGTTCACTCCCAGTCTAAGATCAGATCGGATCGAAGGTTACGGCAGTAGGACCAGCAACAGGATCGGTAGCACGCAGGGGGGGACCGGGCTGATCCTCGGCTTGCTCAACGCCCGAACACTCATTTCGTGGGTTGATTTAGGCATACGAAGTTCATTCCCAGTCTAAGATCGGACCAACAGCAGCACGCAGAGGGGGATCGGGTTGATCTTCAGCTTGTGCATCCTGCCTCTCCGGCTGGTTGAACGCCCTCACGCTTGTTTTGTGGGCTGACTTAGACATACGAAGTTCATTCTTGGTCTACGCTCGAACCAGATCGAGGGACCCACAGTGAGATCGGCATCACATAGAGGGGGATCGGGCCGATCCTTGGCCTGTGCATCTTGGCTCTCCGATTGGCTGAGCGCCTGCACGTTCATTTCATGGGTTGACTTAGGCATATGTAGTGCATTCCCAGTCTCGACCAAGCAGGGGCCAGAGGCTATCGACGGCGTTTGGGGCAACAACCGAGGGGGACCAGCAGTGGGATCCTTGGTCGGCTCGTGCATCCTGCCCCCAGCAGTCGATTCGATGCCCGCACGCTCATTTTGAGGGTCGACCGGGGCTCAGCATGTGCCGATGGTGGTCGAGGCAACCGCTCTCACCACGGCCCAGCATGTGCCGATGGTGTTCGATGTAATCGCCCGTACCAGGGGCCATCTTGTGTCAATGGTGGTCGAGGCAATCGCCCGTACTAAGGGCCGGCATGTGCCGATGGTGATCGAGGCAACCACCCAGACCAGGGCCCAGCTTGTGCCAATGGCAGTCGAAGCAATTACCCATACCAAAGAGCAGCCAGGCACATCAGGTGCACCAGTAGGTGAGCCAGAGGTTGAGGGTTACAGACCAAGCGTGCTGGTAGGTATCTGCCTGCAAAGCCTAGTAAACAAGTTGAGAACGCCCACCCAACTTATAGGCCAGCCCGTGAGACCAAGGCCTGGCATACAAGCTGCCCGTACCACATCCAGAGGGCCCAAGGTGCTGGACATGCAAGGGAAGCTTCTGGAAGCAGGCAGGATCGACATGAGCATCCTGACAGATTTGGTTGACCTTGAAAATCAGGAGTTAGCATCCTGATTGATTGTAATCTGTATAATCCCTTGATTTTAGCCTTTATTCTAGGGATATTGCCATTAAGTGTAGCTGGAGCCTCAACTATAAATAGAGGGCTACTCCACCCTCATTTGTACATCATCAAACACTTCTGTTTCAGTGAATACAAGAGCATTTCTAGAATTCTATCTTGTTATCCTATTTCTCTTTAACTTGTGTAATCAGCCCTTCCCATTGTTCTAGTGCCCGCACGCTTGTGTTTTAGGCTGACTTAGGCATAAAGGAAGAGATTCCAAGCCTAAGGCCGCACGGATTCTAAGTCTAAGGTCGGAGCCCGTGACAGTTGGTATCAGAGCAAGCTCGATTCTACGTGTTTGTGTTGTGCAGGTTAGATCGTGATTGAGGAGATGGCATCCCAAAGCGATGTTGGTAGCCAACAACCAAAGGCCCAAGAGCATGGGCATGAAAGAGGCAAGAAATTCAGTTCTAGAGATATCTGGTCTACTATGGACGGTAGGCTGGCCAAGGTGAAGGTGACCATGGGCGACATGGGGGAGAAGCTTGATGAAGTAGAGACTCACATTGCATCGCTAGACTCCATAGGGGAGGAGATCCAAAGTGAGCTGAAAGCTGCTCTCAACAAAGGCATGGATGTGATCACCAAAAGAATAAGGCCTTGGAGGCTGAAGTGCTGACCTTGTACGATGGTATGAAGACCATGCGCCAGCAGATGGAAGAGCTTACCAGTGAGTTCGTTACTTGTAAGACTGCCATTGGGAATGGCATGTTTGCTAGAGTGTCCAAATCCAGATTGGAGGTCCCCAAGCCTAAGGAGTTCAAGGCGACTAGGGCAGCTAAGGAAGTAGACAACTACCTTTCAGGTATAGAGCAGTACTTCCAGGCCATGGCCATGCAAGATGAGGTGATAAAGGTTAGCACCGTTGCTATGTATCTCACTGATGTAGCCTTATTATGGTCGAGGCGCAGGTGTGATGATGTCAGGCGTGGGAGTGCCAAGATTGGAACCTGGGTAGAGTTCCAAAAGGAGTCTAGAGAACAATTTTACCCGGAGTATGCTGATGATGAGGCACGGGCAAAGTTGCATAGGCTGAGCCAGTAAGGGGACATATATGTCCAAAAATTCTCTGAACTGATGCTACAGATCTCGGATCTAGGCAAAAAAGATGCCTTATTTGCTTTCATGGATGGGCTGAAGCCGTGGGTGAAGCATGAGCTACAAAGGAGGGGAGTCCATGACTTGGCTAAAGCCATGACTACTACCGAGGCCTTGATAGAGTTCAAGCCTCTGAACAAGTTCGAGTCTACCAAGCCTAAGGGTAAGGGCAGGGACGATAGGGACCGAAAGAAGCAGTCCAAGAGGAAGGACCATGACCGGGAGTCCAAGGATGGAGATCGAGATCGTTCAACCAAGGATGGCGAGAGGAAGCCACCAGCAGGCAAGTGGAAAGCAAAGGGGGACCGAGAGCCACTAGCATGCTACCTATGTGGAGGGAGCCACATAACGTGCAATTACCCACAGAAGGGCAAGCTAGCTGCTGTAGACAGGGAGTTTGACGATGAGCCAGAGTTAAAGGCAGCAAAGCTTGGGTTGTTGGTGCTCAATGCTGTCCAGAGTAAGGGAAGCCATAAGCCAAAGTGCTTGATGTTTACGGATTTGATGGTTGCGGATCAGAAGGTGAGCACATTAGTGGACACAGGTGCCTCACATCTTTTTATTTTAGGTGATGGAGCCCGAAAGCTCAGACTAAAGGTGCAGAAAGGGACTGGTACCATCAAAATAGTGAACTCCAAAGAGGTTCCAGCCATTGGAGTAGCACAGGGAGTGGAGTTGCAGCTTGGAGACTGGAAAGGCAAGGAGACCATAGAGGTAATACCCCTTGATGACTATGAGTTTGTGATTGGGTTGGATTTCCTTGTTCAGATTAACGCCCTCATTGTGACTTTTGTCGATTTTGTTTGCATCTTGGATGCACGGTGCCAATGCCTAGTACCATTGAAGAGAAGGTTTGAAGTTGGGTCACGGGTGGTGTCAGCCATCCAATTTGCCAAGGCGGTAAGCAGACAAGAAGACACCTTCTTGGCAGCCCTGAAATATGATGAGCCAAGGGAGAGAGAGACCGAGTCACCCTTGGAGGTGCTAAAGGTGGTGAAGAACTTTAGTGATGTGATGCTCGCAAAGCTGCCTAGCAAGCTACCACCTAAGAAGGAGGTGGACCACAAGATCGAGTTAGTGTCCGAGGCCAAGCCACCAGCTAGAGCCCCTTACCAAATGTCTCCACCAGAGTTGGAGGAGTTGAGGAAGCAAATCAAGGAGTTAGTTGATGCTGGCTTCATCAGGCCATCGAAGGCACCCTATCATGCACCGGTTCTATTCTAGTGCAAGCATGATGGGTCCTTGTGGCTGTACATAGACTACCGGGCTTTCAACAAGTTGACCATCAAGAACAAGTACCCCATCCCACTCATTACAAACTTGTTCGATCAACTTGGAAGCACAAGGTGGTTCACCAAGTTGGATTTGAGATAAGGCTACTATCAAGTCAGGATCATGGAGGGAGATGAGCCAAAGATAGCATGTGTCACTAGGTATGGTTCGTATGAGTTCTTGGTGATGTCTTTCGGACTCACAAATGCCCTAACAACATTCTGCACCCTTATAAACAAGGTACTTCAGTCATTCCTTGATTGGTTTGTTGTGGTTTATTTGGATGACATTGTGATCTACAGCCAGACTTTGAGAGAGCATGTAGACCACTTGAGACAGGTGTTCGAGGTGTTGCGGGTGCACAAGTTGTTTGTCAAGAGGGAGAAGTGCTCATTCGCCTAGCAGGAGATCCCATGCCTTGGCCACATAGTGGGAGGTGGTAGGATACGCATGGATGAAGGCAAGATACACGCCATCCTGGAGTGGCAACCACCAGCCAAGGTCACTGAGTTGAGATCGTTCCTTGGGCTGGTTAACTACTACAGGCGCTTCATCAAAGGTCACTCAGCAATAGCCACGCCATTGACTGACTTGCTCAAGAAAAAGATAGCATGGGAATGGAGCGCAGGGTGCCAGGAAGCCTTTGACAGGTTGAAGTGGGCTATGACCAAGGAGCCAGTCTTAGCCTTGCTAGACCACGCCAAAGTATGAAGTGAATACAGATGCAACAGACTGTGCCATAGGGGGCGTGTTGATGCAGGGGGGACGTCCAGTCGTGTTCGAGAGCAGGAAACTGAATGAGACTGAACGTAGGTACACAGTCCAAGAGAAAGAGATGACTGTAGTGGTGCACTGCTTGCGCACTTGGCACCATTACCTGTTGGGGTCAAGGTTCGTGTTGAGGATGGACAATGTGGCGACCAGCTACTTCCAAACGCAGAAGAAACTGTCCCCCAAATAGGCGAGATGGCAAGATTTTCTTGCAGAATTTGATTCCCAGATGGAGTACAAGCCAGGATGGGCGAACCTAGTGGTAGACGCCCTGAGCAGGAAGGCTAACCTTGCTGCCATTAGCCAACAAGAGGGGTCACTGGTGCCACGCATCAAGGAGGGACTTGCGCATGATCCTACAGCCAAGGCTTTGATGGAGTACGCCCAGCAAGGTAAGACTAGGTGATTTTGGTTACAGGATGGCTTGCTGTACACCAGGGGCAGTAGACTATTTGTGCCATAGCATGGGAAGCTCCACAAGGAAGTTTTGCAAGAATGCCATGATTCAAGGTGGGCTGGACACCTCAGAGTGAGCCACACCTTGGTGCTGATCGAGGATCGGTACTACTAGCCGTACATGAGGGACAATGTGGAGGCCTATGTGAAGATTTGTCTTGTGTGCCAATAGGACAAGGTGGAGCTCAAGAAACTAAAGGGTCTCTTGGAGCCATTGCCAATGCCAGAGCGACCATGGGAGAGTGTTTCTCTAGACTTTATAGTCGGTCTACCCAAAGCAGAAGGGTTAGGAAGCATCATGGTAGTGGTGGATAGGTTTTCCAAGTATGGAATCTTCATTCCAGCAACCAAGGAGTGCCCAGTCGATGAGGCAGCTCGATTGTTCCTAAAGAACATGGTGAAGTATTGGGGAGCACCGAGGACCATTGTTAGTGATCGGGACGGATAGTTCACGGGCAGGTTCTGGACTGAGTTGCTCAAGCTGTTGGGGTCAGACTTGAACTTTTCCACCAGCATGCATCCGTAGATGGGCAGATAGAACGAGTGAATGGACTATTGGAGGTCTACCTCAGGCACTATGTGAGTGCCACACAAAGGGATTGGCCAAAGCTGCTAGATATTGCACAATTTTCCTACAACTTGCAAAGGAGCGAGGCAACAAACCAGGGCCCATTTGAGGTTTTGACAGGGCAACAACCACTAACACCCGGTTCGATTGCTGCAGGTTATACATGGTCGAATCCAGTAGTATACAAGTTTGCCAAGGCATGGCAGGATAAAATTGACCTGGCCAAAGTTTGTCTACACAAGGCGGCCAAGAGGTCGAAGAAGTGGGCAGACCAGAATAGGTGGGACGTGCAGTTCCAGGTTGGAGACTTGGTGTTGGTGAAGCTGCATCCCATTATGCACCATCCAATAGGACTGCACAAAGGCCTAGTCCGGAGGTATGACAGACCTTTTCGAGTAGTCAAGAGGGTAGGCAAGGTTGTCTACAAGCTGGATATGCAACCCAAGCCGAGCGTACACCTGGAGTTCCATGTGAGCATGCTCAAGCCATTCCATGAGGATGAGGAAGATTCAAGACGGGCAGAGTTATAGAGTGCACCATTGGGAGCAAGGGCCTCATATGAGAAGGAGGTCCACAGCATCATAACTGACCGAGAGGTGAGACGGAAGAACTATCAACCAAGATAAGAGTACTTGGTGCACTGGAAGGGACTTTCAGACAGTGAGGTGAGCCAGGAACCAGCAGATGAGTTATGGTAGTTCAGGGACCAGATCAGGCAGTACCATGTAGAAGACGTAATGAGGGCTTTACGTAATTCGGTGGCGGAGAATGTCATGCCCTAGGCGAGCGTGCCAGGCACATTAGGTGCACCAGCAGGTGAGCCAGAGGTTGAGGGCCGCAGACCAGGCGTGCTAGCGGGTATCTCCACGCAAAGCCTAGCAAACAAGTTTAGAATGGCCGCCCAACTTGCTGGCCAGCCCGTGAGACCAAGGCCTGGCATAAAAGCTGCCCACACCACATCCAGAAGGGCCCAAGGTGCTGGACACGCAAGGGAAGCTTCTGGAAGTAGGCAGGATCGGCAGGAGCATCCTGGCAGATTTGGTTGACCCTGAAAATTAAGAGTTAGCATCCTGATTGATTGTAATCTGTATAATCCCTTGATTTTAGCCTTTATTCTAGGGATATTACCATTAAGTGTAGCTGGAGCCTTAACTATAAATAGAGGGCTGCTCCACTCTTATTTGTACATCTTCAAACACTTTTGTTTCAGTGAATAAAAGAGCATTTCTAGAATTCTGTCTTATTATCCTGTTTCTCTTTAACTTGCGTAATCAGCCCTTCCCATTGTTCTAGTGCTCGTACGCTTGTGTTTTAGGCTGACTTAGGCATAAAGGAGGAGATTCCAAGCCTAAGGCTGCACGGATTCTGAGTCTAAGGTCAGAGCTCGGGACACCATCACCATGCGCCATCATATGCCATTGATGGTCGAGGCCTTGGCCGAAGTTTGATTTTGAGCCACAGTGTACATGCTGGGCTCGGGCATGTGCTGGTGACACATTTTTTTTGCCCGGGCACCATTGCCGGAGCAACGCCGGAGAACCTAACCGACGGTATTAGGGGTTTCGGTGATTAGGGGGGCCAGGGGGTATGCGCACATGATGTGCGATGGGTGCTGGTACTTGGCCCTTGTATTGGCACCTATCCCTCATCAAACCTCGAGAACTCACACCCCCTTAAAGAGCATTTGAGATTTTATAGGTTTGCTCCCGTAGCCATTAAAGTGTCTAAAATGGGGACATTTTTTTCAAATGGTCACAAAATCTTCTCCACTTCGAGTTTTTCGCTGAATTTGTTTGTGCATGCCAAAAAAAATGCAAGGATCACGTCTACCAAATTTGGGACCAAAACTCATTCTAAAAATATTTAAAAAAATCTCGAACCGTAAAAAGTTTCAAAAATCGTGAAAAATAACCACGAAACTTCACATGAAGGCTTAGGGGACCATTGTATGAATTTACAAGCCATAAAAATGGCATTGGCATGGCAAAAATATGAAGATGTGCCTAAACCCACCTACCACTCGGCCAATCCACAGCTTGCGCATCCCACTTCTTCGGTCAGCTAAGTGCCTGCACTCTCATTTCGTGGGTTGACTTAGGCATACGTAGTGCGCTCCTAGTCTAAGATTCGACCAGAACAAGGGTTACGATAGCAAGACCCACAGCAAGACCCGCAGCAAGATTGGCAGCACGCAGAGGGGACCGGGTCGATCCCCGGCATGCACATCCTACCTCTCTAGCCAGCTCAGCGCCCGCACGCTAATTTCGTGGGTTGACTTAGGCATACGGAGTTCATCCCTAGTCTAAGCATACGGAGTTCATCCCCAATCTAAGATTGGACCGGACCGAGGGTTGCAGCAACAGGACTAGCAGCAGGATCGGTAGCACGTAGGGGGGACCGGGCTGATCCCCGACTTGCATATTCTACCTTTTCGGTCGGTTGAGCGCCCGCATGCTTGTTTTGTGGGTTGGCTTAGGCATACAGAGTTCATTCCATGTCCAAGCACTAGTCGGACCGAGGGTTGTGGCAATGGGACCGGCAGCACGTAAAGAGGGACCGAGTTGATCCCCAGCTTGCGTATTTTGCCTCTCTGATCGACTCAGCCCCCGCATGCTCATTTCGTGGGTTGACTTAGGCATACGGAGTTCATTCCCAGTCTAAGCATACGAAGTTCATTCCCAGTCTAAGATTGGATCGATAGTGGGATCGACAGCAGCACACCGAGGGGGATTGGGCCGATCCTCAGCTTGCGCATCCTGCCTCTCCGGTCGACTGAGCGCCCACACGCTCGTTTTGTGGGTTGACTTAGGCATAAGGAGTTCATTCCCGATCTAAGCCCTAACCGGATCGAGGGACGCATAGCGGGATCAACAGCACGTAGAGGGGATCGGGACGATCCTTGGCTTGCACATTCTGGCTCTCCGACCGGCATGCTCGTTTCATGGGTTGACTTAGGCATACATAGTGCATTCCCGTTCTCAACCAACCAAGGGCCAGAGGCTATCGACGGTGTTTGGGGCAACAACCGAGGGGGACTAGTAGCGGGATCCTTGGTCGGCTCATGCATCCCACCCCCAATGGTCGGTTTGGTGCCCGCACGCTCGTTTCGAGGGCCGACCAGGGCTCGACATGCGCCGATGGTGGTCGAGGCAATCGCCCGTACCACGACCCAACATGTGCCGATGGTGTTCGATGCAACCGCCCGTACCAGGGGCCATCTTATACCGATGGTGGTCGAGGCAATCACCCGTACCAAGGGCCGGCATATGCCGATGGTGATCTAGGCAACCGCCCACACTAGGGCCCAGCTTGTGCCAATGGCAGTCGAGGCAAGTGTCGTACCAAAGGGCAGCCTGTGCCGATGATGGTTGATGCATGTGCCATCACCATACGCCATCATGTGCCATTGATGGTCAAGGCCTTGGTCGAAGTTCAATTTTGAGCCATGGTGCACATGCTAGGCTCGGGCATGTGCTGATGCCACATTTTTTTCACCCAGAGCACCATCGTCGGAGCATCGCTGGAGAACCTAACTGACGGCATTGGGGGTTCCAACGATTGGGGTGGCCGGGGGTTGTGCGCACATGATTTGTGATGGGTGCTGGTTCTTGACCCTTATATTGGCCTCCTATCCCTCATCAAACCTCGAGAACTCACACCCCCTTAAAGAGCATTTGGGATTTTATAGGTTTGCTCCCAGTAGCCATTAAAGTGTATGAAATGGGGACATTTTGTTCGAATGGTCACAAAATCTTTTCCACTTCGAGTTTTTAGCTGAATTTTTTTGTGCATGCCAACAAAAATACAAGGATCATGTCTACCAAATTTGGGGCCAAAACTCCTTAAAAAATTTTTAAAAAAATCCTTAACCACAAAAAGTTTTTGAAAATCATGAAAAATAGAAAACGGGTTGTTTTGCCACGAAACTTCACACGAAGTCTTAGGGGACCGTTGTGTGATTTTACAAGCCATAAAAATGGCATTGGCATGGTAGAAATATGAAGACGTGCCTTAACCCACCTACCACTCGTTCGATCCACGGCTTGTGCATCCCGTCTCTCTGACCGGCTAAGTGCCCGCACGCTCATTTCATGGGTTGAGTTAGGCATACGTAGTGCGCTCCCAGTCTAAGATCGGATCGGACTGAGGGTTGCAGCAGCAGGACCTACAGCGAAGTCGGTAGCACACAGAGGGGATCGAGCCGATCCCTGGCATACGCATCTTGCCTCTCTGGCTGGCTGAGAGCCCGCACGCTCGTTTCGTGGGTTGACATAGGCATACGGAGTTCATCCTCAGTCTAAGCACACGAAGTTCATTCCTCAGTCTAAGTCAGACCGGATCGAGGGTTACGATAGCAGGACCGGACCGAGGGTTGTGACAGCACGCAAGAGGGGACCGAATCGATCCCCGGCTTGCACATTCTGCCTCTTCGGCCGACTGAGCACCTGTACACTCGTTTCGTGGGTTGGCTTAGGCATATGGAGTTCATTTCATGTGTAAGCCCTAGTCGGACCGAGGGTTGTGGCAGTGGGACCAACAGCATGCAGAGGGGGACCAGGTCGATCCTCGGCTTGCGCATTATGCCTCTCCGACTGGCTCAGCGTCGGCACACTCGTTTCGTGGTTGACTTAGGCATACAGAGTTAATTCCCAGTCTAAGCATATGGAGTTCATTCCCAGTCTAAGCATACGGAGTTCATTCCCAATCTAAGATCGAACTGGCAGCGGGATCGACAACAGCACACAGAAGGGGATCGAGCCGATACTCAGTTGCACATCCTACGTCTCCGACCGGCCGAACGCCCGTACGCTCGTTTCATGGGTTGACTTAGGCATACGAAGTTCATTCCTGGTCTAAGACCCAACCAGATCGAGGGACCCATAACGGGTTCGGCAGCACGCAGAGGGGGATGGAGCCGATCCTCGGCTTGCTCATTCTGGCTCTCCGGTCAGCTAAGCGCCCGTACGCTCGTTTCATGGGTTGACTTTGGCATACGTAGTGCATTCTCGATCTCCACCAACCAAGGGCCAGAGGCTATCGATGGTGTTTAGGGCAACAATTGAGGGGAACCAGTAGCGGGATCCTTGGTCGGCTCGTGCATCCCGCCCCCAACGGTTAGTTCGATGCCCGCACGCTCGTTTCGGGGGCCGATTGTGGCTCGGCATATGCCGATGGTGGTCGAGGCAACCACCCTCACCACAGCCCAGCATGTGCCGATGGTGTTCGATGCAACCACCCGCACCAGTGGCCATCTTGTGCCGATGGTGGTCGAGGCAATCGCCCGCACCAAGGGCCGACATGTGCCGATAGTGATCGAGGCAACAACCTGCACCCAGGCCCAGCTTGTGCTAATAGTGGTCAAGGTAAGTGCCCATACCAAAGGGCAGCCTGTGCCGATGATGGTTGATGCATGTGCCATCACCATGAGCCATCATGTGCCATTGATGGTCGAGGGGACCGGGTCAATCCCCGGCTTGCGCATCCTACCTCTCTGGCCAGCTAAGCGTCCGTACTCTCGTTTCATGGGTTGTCTTAGGCATATGGGGTTCATCCCCAGTCTAAGCATACGAAGTTCATTCCTAGTCTAAAATTGGACTGGACCAAGGGTTGCTGTAGTAGGACCAGCAGCAGGATCGACAGCACGTAGGGGGGATCGGGCCGATCCCTAGCTTGCGCATTCTACCTCACCAGCCGACTGAGCGCCCACACACTTGTTTCATGGGTTGGCTTAGGCATACGAAGTTTATTCCGTGTCTAAGTGTCACACCCTGGGTGGGCGCGCCAGGCACATCAGGCGGACCAGCAAGCGAGCTAGAGGTTGAGGCCCGCAGACCAAGCGTGCTGGCGAGTATCTGTGCGCAAAGCCTAGCAAACGAGTTCAGAATGCCCGCCCAACTTGCAGGCCAGCCCGTGAGACCAAGGCCTGGCATACAAGCTGCCCACACCACATCCATAAGGGCCTAAGGTGCTGGACACGCAAGGGAAGCTTCTGGAAGTAGGCAGGATCTGTAGGAGCATCTTGACAGATTTGGTTGACCCTGAAAATTAGGAGTTAGCATTCTGATTGATTGTAATCCCATGATTTCAGCCTTTATTCTAGGGATATTGCCATTAAGATGTAGCTGGAGCCTCAACTATAAATAGAGGGCTACTCCACCCTCATTTGTACATCATCAAACACTTCTATTTTAGTGAATACAAGAGCATTTCCAGAATTATGTCTTGTTATCCTATTTCTCTTTAACTTGTGTAATCAGCCCTTCCCATTGTTCTAGTGCACGGACGCTTGTGTTTTAGGCTGACTTAGGCATAAAGGAGGAGATTCCAAGCCTAAGGCCGCACGGATTCTGAGTGTAAGGTCAGAGCCCAGTGACAGTTGGTATCAGAGCCAGTTCGATTCTACGTGTTTGTGTTGTGTAGGTTAGATCATGATTAAGGAGATGGCATCCCAAAGCGACGTTGCTAGCCAACAACCAGAGGCCCAAGAGCATGGGTGTGGAAGAGGCAAGAAAGCCAGTTCTAGAGATATCTGGTCTACCATGGACGGTAGGTTGGCCAAGGTGGAGGTGACCATGGGCAACATGGGGGAGAAGCTTGAGGAAGTAGAGACTCACATTGCATCGCTAGACTCCATGGGGGAGGAGATCCAAAGTGAGCTGAAAGCTGCTCTCAACAAAGGCATGGATGTGGTCACCTAGAAGAATAAGGCCTTGGAGGCTGAAGTGCTGACCTTGCGCAATGGCATGGAGGCCATGCGCCAGTGGATGGAAGAGCTTAACAGTGAGTTCGTTGCTTGCAAGACTACCATTGGGAATGGCATGTTTGTTGGAGTGTCCAAATCCAGATTGGAGGTCCCCAAGCCTAAGGAGTTCGAGGGGACTAGGGCGACCAAGGAAGTAGACAACTACCTTTGGGGTATGGGGTAGTACTTTCAAGCCATGGGCATGCAAGATGAGGTGATAAAGGTAAGCACCGCTGCTATGTATCTCACTGATGTAGCCTTATTGTGGTGGAGGCACAGGTGTGATGATGTCAGGCATAAGAGCGCCAAGATTGGAACCTGGGCAGAGTTCCAAAAGGAGTTTAGAGAACAATTTTACTTGGAGTATGCCGATGATGAGGAGCGCGCAAAGTTATGCAGGCTGAGCCAGCAAGGGGACATAAGGGAGTATGTCCAAAAATTCTCTGAACTGATGCTACAGATCTTGGATCTAGGCAAGAAGGACACCTTATTTGTTTTCATGGATGGGCTGAAGCTGTGGGTGAAGCATGAGCTACAAAGGAGGGAAGTTCATGACTTGGCTAAAGCCATGACTACTGTTGAGGCCTTGATAGAGTTTAAGCCTCTGAACAAGTTCGAGTCTACCAAGCCCAAGGGTAAGGGCAGAGACGATAGGGACCAAAAAAAATAGTCCAAGGGGAAAGATCGTGATCGAGAGTCCAAGGATGGAGATCGAGACTGTTCAATCAAAGATGGCAAGAGGAAACGACCAGCAGGCAAGTTGAAAGCAAAGAGGGACCGAGAGCCACTAGCATGTTACCTATGTGGAGGGAGCCACATAACGCGTAATTGCCCGTAGAAGGGCAAGCTGGTTGCTGTAGACAAGGAGTCTAACGAGGAGCCAGAGTCAGGGGCAGCAAAGCTTGGGTTGTTGGTGGTCAATGCTATCCAGAGTAAGGGGAGCCGTAAGCCAAAGGGCTTGATGTTTGCAGATCTGATGGTTGTGGGTCAGAAGGTGAGCGCACTGGGGGACACAGGTGCCTCACATCTTTTTATTTCAGGTGATGGAGCCCGAAAGCTCAGACTAAAAGTGTAGAAAGGGACTGGTACCATTAAAACGATGAACTCCAAAGAGGTTCCAACCATTGGAGTAACGCGGGGAGTGGAGTTGCATCTTGGAGACTGGAAAGGCAAGGAGACCATAGAGGTAATACCCCTTGACGACTATGAGTTTGTGACTGGGTTGGATTTCCTTGCTCAGATTAACGCCCTCCTTGTGCCTTTTACCGATTGTGTTTGCATCTTGGATGCACAGTGCCAATGCTTAGTACCATTGAGGAGAGGGTCTGGAGTTGAGTCGCGAGTGGTGTCAGCCATCCAATTTGCCAAGGTGATAATTAAACAAGAAGACACCTTTTTGGCAGCCCTGAAATATGATGAGCCAAGGGACAAGGAGACTGAGTCACCCTTGGAGGTGCTAAAGGTGCTGAAGACCTTTAGTGATGTGATGCCCGTAAAGCTGCCTAGCAAGCTACCACCTAAGAGGGAGGTGGACCATAAGATCGAGCTGGTGTCTGAGGCCAAGCCACCAGCTAGAGCTTCTTACCGAATGTCTCCACCAGAGTTAGAGGAGTTGAGGAAGCAGCTCAAAGAGTTAGTTAATGTTGGCTTCATCAGGCCATCGAAGGCACCCTATGGTGCATCGGTTCTATTCCAGTGCAAGCATGATGGGTCGTTGTGGCTGTGCATAGACTATCGGGCTTTGCATAAGCTGACCATCAAGAACAAGTACCCCATCCCACTCATTGCGGACTTGTTTGATCAACTTAGAAGCGCAAGGTGATTCACCAAGTTGGATTTGTGGCCGGGCTACTATCAAGTCAGGATCGAGAAGGGAGATGAGCCAAAGATAGCATGTGTCACTCAGTATGGTTCATATGAGTTCTTGGTGATGCCTTTCGGACTCACGAAAGCCCCAGCAACATTCTGCACCCTTATGAACAAGGTACTTCAGTCATTCCTTGATCGATTTGTTGTGGTTTATTTGGATGACATTATGATCTATAGCCAGACTTTGGGAGAGCATGTAGACCACTTGAGACAGGTGTTTGAGGTGTTACGGGCACACAAGCTGTTTATCAAGAGGGAAAAGTGCTCATTCACCCAGCAGGAGATCCCGTTCCTTGGCCACATAGTGGAATGTGGCAGGATATGCATGGATGAAGGCAAGATACATGCCATCATGGAATGGCAACCATCAGCCAAGGTCACTGAGTTGAGATCGTTTCTTGGGCTAGTTAACTACTATAGGCGCTTCATCAAAGGTCACTCAGCAATAGCCATGCCATTGACTGACTTGCTCAAGAAAAGAAGAGCATGGAAGTGGAGCACAGGGTGCCAGGAAGCCTTTGACAGGTTGAAGTAGGCTGTGACCGAGGAGCCAGTCTTGGCCTTGCCAGACCATGCCAAAGTATGAGGTGCATACGGATGCATCAGAATTTGCCATAGGGGGCGTATTGATGTAGGAGGGACGTCCAGTCGTGTTCGAGAGCAGGAAGCTGAATGAGACCGAACGTAGGTATACGGTCCAAGAGAAGGAGATGACTGCAGTGGTGCACTGCTTTCGCCCTTGGTGCCATTACCTGTTGGGGTCGAGGTTCGTGGTGAGGATGGACAATGTGGCGACCAGCTACTTCCAAACGCAGAAGAAGCTGTCCCCCAAGCAGGCTAGATGGTAAGATTTTCTTGCAGAATTTGATTTCCAGATGGAGTACAAGCCAAGACGGGCGAACCTAGTGGCAGACGCCCTGAGTAGGAAGGCTAACCTTGCTGCCATTAGCCAACCAGAGGGGTCACTGGTGCGGTGCACAAAGGAGGGACTTACGCATGATCTTACAGCCAAGGCTTTGATGGAGTATGCCCAGCAAGGTAAGACTAGGTGGTTTTGGTTGCAGGATGGCTTGCTGTACACCAAGGGTAGTAGACTATTTATGCCGCAGCGTGAGAAGCTCCGCAAGGAAGTTTTGCAAGAATGCCATGATTCAAGGTGGGCTGGACACCCCGAAGTGAGCCGCACCTTGGTGCTGATCGAGGATTGATACTACTGGCCGCACATGAGGGATGATGTGGAAGCCTATATGACGACTTGTCTTGTGTGCCAATAGGATAAGGTGGAGCTCAAGAAACCAGACGGTCTCTTGGAGCCATTGCCAATGCTAGAGCGACCATGGGAGAGTGTTTCTCTAGACTTTATAGTCGATCTACCCAAAGCAGAAGGGTTTGGAAGCATCATGGTAGTGGTGGACAGGTTTTCCAAGTATGGAATCTTCATTCCAGCAGCCAAGGAGTGCCCACTCGATGAGGCAACTCGATTGTTCCTGAAGAACATGGTTAAGTACTGGGGAGTGCTGAGGACCATTGTTAGTGATCGGGACGGGCGGTTCACGGGTAGGTTCTGGACTGAGTTGTTCAAGCTGTTGGGGTCAGACTTGAACTTTTCCACCAGCATGCATCCGCAGACCGATGGGCAGACAGAACAAGTGAAAGGACTATTTGAGGTCTACCTCAGGCACTATGTGAGTGCCACATAAAGGGACTGGCCAAAGCTGCTAGATATTGCGCAGTTTTCCTACAACTTGCAAAGGAGCGAGGCAACGAACTAGAGCCCATTTGAGGTTGTGACAGGGCAACAACCACTAACACCCGGTTCGATTACTGTAGGTCATACAGGGCCGAATCCAATAGCATACAAGTTTGCCAAGGCATGGCAGGAGCAAACTGACTTAGCCAGAGTTTGTCTACATAAGGCGGCCAAGGGATCGAAGAAGTGGGCAGACCAGAAGAGGCGAGATGTGCAGTTCCAGGTTGGAGACTTGGTGTTGGTGAAGCTGCATCCCATTGTGCACCATAGGGGGCTATACAAAGGCCTAGTTTAAAGGTATGAGGGACCTTTTCTAGTAGTCAAGAGGGTAGGCAAGGTTGCCTACAAGCTGGATATGCCACCCAAGCTGAGGGTACACCTGGTGTTCCATGTGAGCATGCTCAAGCCATTCCATGAGGATGAGGGAGATCTAGGATGGGTAGAGTCAAAGCGTGCACCATTGGGAGCAAGGGCCTCATATGAGAAGGAGATCCACAACATCATAGCTGACCAAAAGGTGAGACAGAAGAACTATCAACCAAGACATGAGTACTTGGTGCGCTAGAAGGGACTTCTAGATAATGAGGCGAGCTGGGAACCAGCAGAGGACTTATGGTAGTTTGGGGACCAGATCAGGTAGTACCATGTAGAAGATGCAACGAGGGCATTGTACAATCAGGTGGGGGAGAATGTCACACCCTGGGTGGGCACACCAGGCATTGAGGCCCGCAGACTACGCGTGCTGGTGGGTATCTGTGCGTAATGCCTAGCAAACGAGTTCAGAACGCCCGCCCAACTTGCAGGCCAGCCCGTGAGACCAAGGCCTAGCATACAAGCTGCCCGCACCATATCCAAAATGGCCCAAGGTGCTGGACATGCAAGGGAAGCTTCTGGAAGCAGGTAGGATCAGCAGGAGCTTCCTGGCAGATTTGGTTGACCTTGGAAATTAAGAGTTAGCATCCTGATTGATTGTAATCCCATGATTTTAGCCTTTATTCTAGGGATATTGCCATTAAGTTGTAGCTAGAGCCTCAACTATAAATAGAGGGCTACTTCACCCTCATTTGTACATCATCAAACACTTTTATTTCAGTGAATACAAGAGCATTTCTAGAATTCTGTCTTGTTATCTTGTTTCTCTTTAACTTGCGTAATCAGCCCTTCCCATTGTTCTAGTGCCCGCACGCTTGTGTTTTAGGCTGACTTAGGCATAAAGGAGGAGATTCCAAGCCTAAGGCCGCACAGATTCTGAGTCTAAGGTCAGAGCCCGTGACATAAGCCCCAACCGAACCGAGGGTTGTGGCAGCGGGATCGACAGCACGCAAAGAGGGATCGGGCCAATCCCCGGCTTGCGCATTATGCCTCTTCGGTCGGCTCAACGCCCGTACGCTCATTTCATGGGTTGACTTAGGCATACGGAGTTCATTCCCAGTCTAAGATCAGATCGGCAGCGGGATCGACAGCAGCACGCAGAGTGGGACCGGGCCGATCCTCGGCTTGCGCATCCTGCCTCTCTGGCCGATTAAGCTCCGCATGCTCGTTTCGTGGGTTGACTTAGGCATACGGAGTTCATTCTCGTCCTAAGCCTCAACCGAACTGAGGGACCCACAACGGGATCGGCAGCACGCAGAGGGGCACCGAGCTAATCCTCAGCTTGCGCATTTTGGCTCTCCGACCGACTGAGTACCCACACGCTCATTTCATGGGTTGACTTAGGCATACATAGTGCATTCTCTGTCTCGACCAACCAAGGGCCAGAGGCTATCGATGGCATTTGGGGCAACAACCGAGGGGGACCAGTGGTGGGATCCTTGGTTGGCTCACGCATCCCACCCCCAGCGGTCAGTTCGATGCCCGCACGTTCATTTCGGGGGTCGATCGGGGCTCGACATGGGCCAATGGTGTTCGATGCAACCGCCCGCACTAGGGGCCATCTTGTGCCGATGGTGTCGAGGCAATCGCTCGCACCAAGGGCTGGCATGTGCCGATGGTGATCGAGGGAACCGCCTGCACCAGGGCCCAGCTTGTGCCGATGGCAGTCGAGGCAAGTGCCCGTACCAAAGGGCAGCGTGTGCCGATGATGGTTGATGCATGTGCCATCACCATGCGCCATCATGTGCCATTGATGGTCGAGGCCTTGGCCGAAGTTCAATTTTGAGACACGGTGCACATGCTGGGCTCGGGCATGTTCTGGTGCCACATTTTTTTCGCCCGGGGCACCATCGCCAGAGCGTCACCGGAGAACATAACCAGCAGCATTGGCGGTTCCGGCGATTGGGGGGGCCGGGGGGTGTGCGCACATGATGTGCAATTGGTGCTGGTACTTGGCCCTTATATTGGCCCCCTATCCCTCATCAAACCTCGAGAACTCATGCCCCCTTAAAGAGTATTTGAGATTTTATAGGTTTGCTCCCAGTAGCCATTAAAATGTCTGAAATGGGAACATTTTTTTCAAACGGTCACAAAATCTTTTCCACTTCGAGTTTTTAGCTGAATGTTTTTGTGCGTGCCAAAAAATATACAAGGATCACGTCTACCAAATTTTGGGCCAAAACTCCTTCTAAAAAAATTTAAAAAAATCCCGGATCGCAAAAAGTTTTCAAAAATCGTGAAAAATAGAAAACGGGTCGTCTTGCCATGAAACTTCACATGAAGGCTTAGCGGACCATTGTATGAATTTACAAGCCATAAAAATGGCATTGGCAAGGCAGAAATATGAAGATGTGCCTGAACCCACCTACCCCTCGATCGATCCACGACTTTCGCATCCCGCCTCTCCGATCGGCTAAGTGCCCACATGCTCGTTTCGTGGGTTGACTTAGGCATACTTAGTGTGCTCCCAGTCCAAGATCAGGCCGGAATGAAGGTTGCAGTAGTAAGACCCACAACAGGATCGACAGCACATAGAAGGGATCGAGTCGGTCCCTGGCTTGCGCATCCTGCCTCTCTGGCCGACTGAGCGTCCGCATGCTCGTTTCATGAGTTGACTTAGGCATACGGAGTTTATCCCCAGTCTAAGCATACAAAGTTCATTCCCAGTCTAAGATCGGCCCGAACCGAGGGTTACGACAGCAGCACCAGCAGCAAGATTTGTAGCACATAGAGGGGGATCGAGCCGATCCCCGGCTTGCACATTCTGCCTCTCCGACCGGCTGAGCACTCGCACACTCATTTCATGGGTTGGCTTAGGCATACGGAGTTCATTCCATGTCTAAGCCCCAGCCGGACCGAGGGTTGTGGCAGCGGGATCGGTAGCACATAAAGGGGGACCGGGCCAATCCCTGGCTTATGCATTATGCCTCTCAAGGTAGCTGAGTACCCGCATGCTCGTTTCGTGGGTTGGCTTAGGCATACGGAGTTCATTCCATGTCTAAGCATACAGAGTTCATTCCCAGTCTAAGATTGGACCGGAAGCAGCACACAGAGGGGGATCAAATCGATCCTCAGCTTGCACATCCTGCCTCTCCAGCCAGTTGAGCTCCTCATGCTCGTTTCGTGGGTTGACTTAGGCATACGGAGTTCATTCTCGATCTAAGCCTCAACCGGACCGAGGGACCCACAGCGGGATCGACAGCACGCAGAGGGGCACCAAGCTAATCCTCAGCTTGTGCATTTTGGCTCTTCGACCGACTGAGTGCCCGCACGCTCGTTTCATGGGTTGACTTAAGCATACATAGTGCATTCTCTGTCTCGACCAACCAAGGGCCAGAGGCTATCGACGGCATTTGGGGCAACAACTGAGGGGGACCAGTAGCGTGATCCTTGGTCGGCTCGTGCATCCCGCCCCCACCGTTGGTTCGATGCCCGCACACTCATTTTGAGGGTCGATCGAGGCTCAGAATGTGCCGATGGTGGTCGAGGCAACCGCCCGCACCATAGCCCAGCATGTGCCGATGGTGTTCAATGCAACCGTCCGCACCAAGGGCTGTCTTGTGGCGATGGTGGTCGAGGCAATCACCTGCACTATGGGTCGGTATGTGCCGATGGTGATCAAGAAAATCACCCGTACCAGGACCCAGCCTGTGCCGATGGCAGTCGGGGCAAGTGCCCCTACCAATGGGTAGCCTATGCCGATGATGGTCGATGCATGTGCCATCACCATGCGCCATCAGTGCCAATGACGGTCGAGGCCATAGCCGAAGTTTGATTTTGAGCCACGGCGCACATGCTGGGCTCGAGCATGTGCTGGTGCCATATTTTTTTCGTCGAGGCACCATCATCGGAGCATCGTCGGAGATCCTAACCGGCTGCATAGGGGGTTCCGACGATTAGGGGGGTCGAGGGGTGTGTGCACATGATGTACGATGGGTGCTGGTACTTAACCCTTATATTTGCCCCCTATCCCTCATCAAACCTCGAGAACTCACACTCCCTTAAAGAGCATTTGAGATTTTATAGGTTTGCTCCGAGAAGCCATTAAAGTGTCTGAAATGGGGACATTTTTTTCAAACGATCACAAAATCTTCTCCACTTCGAGTTTTTAGCTGAATTTGTTTGTGCGTGCCAACAAAAATACAGGGATCACGTCTACCAAATTTGGGGCCAAAACTCCTTCTAAAAAAATTTTAAAAAATCTCGAACCTTAAAAAGCTTCAAAAATCGTGAAAAATAGAAAACGGGTCATCTTGCCACGAAACTTCACATGAAGGCTTAGGGGACCATCGTATGAATTTACAAGTCTTAAAAATGGCATTTGCATGGTAGAAATCTGAAGATGTGCCTGAACCCACCTACCACTAGATCGATCCATAGCTTGCGCATCTCGTCTCTCCGGTCGGCTAAGTACCCGCACGCTCGTTTCGTGGGTTGACTTAGGCATACATAGTGTGCTCCCAATCTAAGATCAAACTGGACTGAGGGTTACGGCAGTAGGACCCGCAGTGGGATTGACAGCACGCAAAAGGGACCGGGTCGATCCCGGCTTCGCATCTTGCCTCTCTGGCCGGCTGAAAGCCCGCATGCTCGTTTCGTGGGTTGACTTAGGCAGACGGAGTTCATCCCCAGTCTAAGATTGGATCGGTCTGAGGGTTGCGACAGCAGGACCAGTTGTAGGATCGACAGCATGCAGGGGGGACCGAGCTGATCCTTGGCTTGCACATTCTGCCTCCTCGGTCGACTGAGTGCCTGCACGCTCGTTTCATGGGTTGGCTTAGGCATACGGAGGTCATTCCATGTCTAAGCCCTAGTCAGACCAAGGGTTGTGGCAGTGGGACCGACAGCCCACAGAGGGGGATCGGGTCGATCTCCGGCTTGTGCATTATGCCTCTCCGGTCGGCTCAGTGCCCGTACGCTCATTTTATGGGTTGACTTAGGCATACGGAGTTCATTCCCAGTCTCAACATACAGAGTTCATTCCCAGTCTAAGATCGGACCGACAGTAGCACACAGAGGGGGACTGACCCGATCCTCGGCTTGCACATCCTGCCTCTTCTACCGTCTGAGCGCCCGTACACTCGTTTCGTGGGTTGACTTAGGCATATGGAGTTCATTCCCGGTCTAAGCCCCAACCGAATCGAGAGACCCACAGTGGGATCGATAGCACGTAAAGGGGGACCGAGCCAATCCTCAGCTTGTGTATTCGGGCGCTCCGATCGGCTTAGCGACGGGTGCATTCGGGCATAGGTTAACTTAGGCATACGGAGTGCATTCTTGGTCTCGACCATCCAGGGGCAAACGGTTATCGACGGTGTTTGGGGCAACAATCGAGGGGGACCAGCAGTGAGATCTTTGGTTGGCTCACGCATCCTACCCCCAGCGGTCAGTTCGGTGCTCGAAAGCTCTTTTCGGGGGCCGACCGAGGCTCGGCATGTACCGATGGTGGTCGAGGCAACTGCCCGCACCATGGCCCAGCATGTGCCAATGGTGTTCGATGCAACCGCCCACACCAGGGGCCATCTTGTGCCAATGGTGGTCGATGCAACCGCTCGCACTAGGGCTCAGCTTGTGCTGATGGCAGTCGAGGCAAGTGCCCGTACCAAAGGGCAGCCTGTACCGACGATGGTCGATGCATGTGCCAACACCATGTGCCATCATCTACCATTGATGGTCGAGGCCTTGGCCGATGTTTGATTTTGAGCCACAGTGCACATACTGGGCTCAGGCATGTGCTGATGCGAGATTTTTTTTGCCCGGGACACCATCGTCGGAGCATTTTCGAAGAACCTAACCGACGGCATTGGGGGTTCCGATGATTGTGGGGGCCGGGGGGTGTGCGCACATGATGTGCAATGGGTGCTGGTACTTGGCCCTTATATTGGCCCCCTATCCCTCATCAAACCTCGAGAACTCACACCCCTTAAAGTGCATTTGAGATTTTATAAGTTTGCTCCTAGTAGCCATTAAAGTGTCTGAAATGGGGACATTTTTTTCAAACGGTCACAAAATCTTCTCCACTTTGAGCTTTTAGGTGAATTTTTTTGTGTGTGCCAACAAAAATACAACGATCACATTTACTAAATTTGGGGCTAAAACTCCTAAAAAAATTTTAGAAAATCTCGAACCGCAAAAAGTTTTGAAAATCGTGAAAAATAGAAAACGGGTGTCTTGCCACGAAACTTCACATGAAGCCTTAGGGGACCATTGTATGAATTTACAAGCCATAAAAATGGCATTGGCACGGTAGAAATATGAAGATGTGCTTGAACCCACCTACCACTCGATCGATCCACGGCTTGCACATCCTGCCTCTCCGGTCGGTTAAGTGCCCACATGCTCGTTTCATGGGTTGACTTAGGCATACATAGTGCGCTCCCAGTCTAAGATCGGATCGGATTGAGGGTTGTGGCAGTAGGACCCACAGTGGTATCGATAGCACACAGAGGGGATCAGGTCGATCCCCAGCTTATGCATCCTGCCTTCTGGCAGGCTGAGCGCCCGCACGTTCATTTTGTGGGTTGACTTAGGCATACGGAGTTCATCCCCAGTCTAAGCATATAGAGTTCATTCCCAGTCTAAGATCGAACCGAATCGAGGGTTGCGGTAGCAGGACCAGCAGCAGGATCGACAGCACGCAGGGGGGATCGGGGTGATCCCTGGCTTACGTATCCTGCCTCTCTGGTTGGCTGAGCATACGGAGTTCATCCCCAGTCTAAGCATACAGAGCTCATTCTCAGTCTAAGATCGGACCGAACCGAGGGTTACGGTAGCAGGACCAACAGTAGGATCGATAACACGTAGGGGGGCCAGGTTGATCGCCCGCACGCTCGTTTTGTGGGTTGGCTTAGGCATACAGAGTTCATTCCATGTCTAAGCCCCATCTGGATCAAAGGTTGTGGCAGCGAGATTGGTAGCACGAAGAGGGGGACCGTGTCGATCCCCGGCTTGCGCATTATGCCTCTCCAACCGGCTCAATGCTCGCACCCTCGTTTGGTGGGTTGACTTAGGCATACGGAATTCATTCCCAGTCTAAGCATACAGAGTTCATTCCCAGTCTAAGATTGGACCGAAAGCAGCACACAGAGGGGGATCAAAGCGATCCTCAGCTTGCGCATCCTGCCTCTCCAGCCAGCTGAGTGCCCGCACGCTCATTTCGTGGGATGACTTAGGCATACGGAGTTCATTTTCGGTCTAAGCCCCAATCGAACCGAGAGACCCGTAGCGGGATCGACAGCACACAGAAGGGGACCGGGCTGATCTTCGACTTGCGCATTCTGGCTTTCCGTCCGGTTGAGCGCCCGCACGCTCATTTCATGGGTTAACTTAGGCATACGTAGTGCATTCCCGATCTTGACCAACCAAGGGCCAGAGGCTATTGATGGTGTTTGGGGCAACAACCGAGGGGGACCAGTAGCAGGATCTTTGGCCGGCTCGCGCATCCTGCCCCCAGTGGTCGGTTCAGTGCTCGCACGCTCATTTCGAGGGTTGACTGGGGCTCAGAATGTGCCGATGGTGGTCGAGGCAACTGCCCACACCACGACCTAGCATGTGCCGATGGTGTTCAATGAAATCGCCCGCATCAGGGGCCATCTTGTGCTGATGGTGGTCGAGGCAACCACCCGAACCAGGGCCCAGCTTGTGCTCATGGCGGTCGAGGTAACTGCCCGTACCAAAGGGGAACCTGTGCCGATGATGGTCGATGCATGTCCCATCACCATGCGCCGTCATGTGCCATTGATGGTCGAGGCCTTGGCTGAAGTTCGATTTTGAGCCACGGTGCACATGCCGAGCTCGGGCATGTGCTGGTGCCACATATTTTTCACCCGGGGCACCATCTCGGAGCATCGTCGGAGAACCTAACCAGCGGTATTGAGGGTTCTGGCAATTGGGGGGGTTGGGGGGTGTGCGTACATGATGTGCGATGGGTGCTAGTACTTGGCCATTATATTGGCCCCCTATCCCTCATCAAACCTCAAGAACTCACACCCCCTTAAAGAGCATTTGAGATTTTACAAGTTTGCTCCCAGTAGGCACTAAAGTGTCTAAAATGGGGACATTTTTTTTCAAACGATCACAAAATCTTCGCCATTTCGAGTTTTTAGGTAAAATTTTTTCTTCGTGCCAACAAAAATACAAGGATCACGTCTACCAAATTTGGAGCCAAAAATCCTTCTAAAAAAATTTTAAAAAATCCTGAACCGTAAAATGTTTTTAAAATTGTGAAAAATAGAAAACGGGTCGTCATGCCACGAAACTTCACATGAAGGCTTAGGGGACCATTGTATGAATTTACAAGCCATAAAAATGGCATTGGCATGGCAGAAATATGAAGATGTGCCCAAACCCAGCTACCACTCGATCGATCCATGGCTTGTGTATCCCACCTCTCCAGCAGGCTAAGTGCCCGCACACTCGTTTCGTGGGTTGACTTAGGCATACGTAGTGCGCTCCCAGTCTAAGATTGGATCGAATTGAGGGTTGTGGCAGCAGGACCCGCAGCGAGATCGGCAGCACACAGAAGGGACCGGGTTGATCCCCGGCTTGCACATCTTACCTCTCTGGCTGGCTGAGCGCCCGCACGCCTATTTCATAGGTTGACTTATGCATACGGAGTTCATCCCCATTCTAAGCATACGGAGTTCATTCCCAGTCTAAGATCGGGTCAAATCGAGGGTTGCGACAGCAGGACCAGCAGCAAGATCGACAGCATGCAGGAGGGGACCGAGTCGATCCCCGGCTTGTGCATTCTGCCTTTCCGGCCGGTTGAGCCACCACACGCTCGTTTCGTGGTTTGGCTTAGGCATACGGAGTTCATTCCATGTCTAAGCCTCAGCCGGACCGAAGGTTGTGGCAGCGGTATCGGTAGCACACAGAGGAGGATCGGGCCGATCCCCAATTTACGCATTATGCCTCTTCGGCCTGCTCAGCGCCCACATGCTCATTTCGTGCGTTGACTTAGGCATACGGAGTTCATTCCCAGTCTAAGCATACAAAGTTCATTCCCAGTCTAAGATCGGACCTGTAGCAGCACGTAGAAGGGGACTGGGTCGATCCCTAGATTGCGTATCCTGCCTCTTCGATCGGTTGAGCACCCGCATGCTCATTTCATGGGTTGACTTCAGCATACAGAGTTCATTCCTGATCTAAGCCCCAACTGGATCGAGGGTTGTGGCAACGGGATCGACAGCATGCAAAAGGGGATCGGGTCGATCCCCGACTTGCATATTATGCCTCTCCCGCTGGCTCAGCACCCGCACGCTCGTTTTGTGGGTTGACTTAGGCATATGGAGCTCATTCCCAGTCTAAGCATACGAAGTTCATTCCCAGTCTAAGATCAGACCGAAAGCAGCACACAGAGGGGAATCGGGCCGATCCTCGACTTACGCATCCTGCCTCTCCGATCGACTTAGCGCCTGTACGCTCGTTTTATGGGTTGACTTAGGCATACCGAGTTCATTCCCAGTCTAAGCCCCCCAGACTGAGGGACCCATAGCAAGATCAGTAGCACGTAGAGGGGGGTCGGGCCGATCCTCGGCTTGTGCATTCTAGCTCTCCGATCAGCCGAGTGCCTGTACGCTTATTTCATGGGTTAACTTAGGCATACGTAGTGCATTCCCGGTTTTGACCAACCAAGGGCCAAATGGTATCGATAGCATTTGGGGCAACAACCGAGGGGGACCAGTAGTGGGATCCTTGGTCGACTCATGCATCCCACCCCCAGCGGTCTGTTCAATGCTCGTACGCTCATTTGGGGGCCGATCGGGGCTTGGCATGTGCCGATGGTGGTCTAGGCAACCGCCCATACCATGGCCCAGCAAGTGCCAATGGTGTTCGATGCAACCACCCACACTAGGGGCCATCTTGTACAGATGGTGGTCGAGGCAACCGCCCACACCAGGGCCCAGCTTGTGCCGATGACGGTCGAGGTAGGTGCCCCTACCAAAGGGCAGTCTGTGCCGATGATGGTCGATGTATGTGCCATCACCATGCGCCATCATGTGCCATTGATGGTCAAGGCCTTGGCCGAAGTTTGATTTTGAGCCAGGGTGCACATGCTGGGCTCGGGCATGTGCTGGTGCCACATTTTTTTTGCTCGGGGCACCATCACCGGAGAACCTAACCGGTGGTATTGGGCGTTTCGACGATTGGGGGGTGGGGGTGTGCGTACATGATGTTCGATGGGTGCTAGTACTTGGCCCTTATATTGGGCCCCTATCCCTCATCAAACCTTGAGAACTCACACCCCCTTAAAGAGCATTTGAGATTTTATAGGTTTGCTCCCAGTAGCCATTAAAGTGTCTGAAATGGGGACATTTTTTTCAAACGGTCACAAAATCTTCTCCACTTCGAGTTTTTAGCTGAAAGTTTTTGTGCGTGCCAAGAAAAATACAAGGATCACGCCTACTAAATTTGGGGCTAAAAGTCCTTCTAAAAAAATTTTAAAAAATCCCGAACCGCAAAAGGTTTCAAAAATCGTGAAAAATAGAAAACGGGTCGTCTTGCCATGAAACTTCACATGAAGGCTTAGGGGCCATTGTATGAATTTACAAGCCATAAAAATGGCATTGGCATGGTAGAAATATGAAGATGTGCCTGAACCCACCTACCACTCGATCGATACATGGCTTGCGCATCCCGCCCCTCCGATCGGCTAAGTACCCGTACGTTCGTTTCGTGGGTTGACTTAGGCATACGTAGTGCGCTTCCAATCTAAAATCAGACCGGACCAAGGGTTACAGTAGCAGGACCCGTAACGGGATCGATAGCATGCAGAGGGGATCGGGTCGATCCCCGGCTTGTGCATCCTGCCTCTCTGGCTGGCTGAGCACCCGTACGCTCGTTTCGTGGGTTGAATTAGGCATACAGAGTTCATCCCTAGTGTAGGCATACAAAGTTCATTCCCAATCTAAGATTGGACCGGATCGAAAGTTGCGATAGCAGGACTAGCAGTAGGATCGACAGCACGCAGTGAGGGATCGGGTCAATCCCCGACTTGCGAATTCTACCTCTCCGACTGGCTGAGCCCCCGCACGCTCGTTTCATGGGTTGGCTTAGGCATACGGAGTTCATTCCCTATCTAAGCCCCAGTCGGATCGAGGGTTGTGGCAGCGGGACTGGCAGTACGCAGAGGGGGATCGGATTGATCCCCAGCTTATGCATTACACCTCTCCGGCCTGCTCAGCACCCGCACGCTTGTTTCATGAGTTGACTTAGGCATACGAAGTTCATTCCTAGTCTAAGCATATGGATTACATTCCTAGTCTAAGATCAGACTGGCAGCAGCACGTAGAGGGGGATCGGGTCAATTTTCAGCTTGTGCATCCTGCCTCTCCGATCGGCTGAACGCCCGCACGCTCATTTCAAGGGTTGACTTAGGCATGCAAAGTTCATTCCTGATCTAAGCCCCAATCGGACCGAAGGACCCGCAGTGAGATCGACAACATACAGAGGGAGATCGGACCGATCCTCGACTTACGCATTCTGGATCTTCGACCGGCTGAGCGCCCACATGCTCGTTTCATATGTTTACTTAGGCATATGTAGTGCATTCCTGATCTTGACCAACCAAGGGCCAAGGGCTATCGACGGCATTTAGGGCAACAATCGAGGGGGACCAGTAGCGAGATCCTTGGTCGGCTCACGCATCCTGCCCCCAGTGGTTGGTTTGGTGCCCGCACGCTCATTTCGGGGGCCAACCGGGGTTCAGCATGGGTCAATGGTGGTTGAGGCAATCACTCGCACCAAGGGTCGAGATGTACCGATGGTGATCGAGGCAACCATCCATACTAGGGCCCAGCTTGTGCCGATGGCAATCGAGGAAGTGCCCGTACCAAAGGGCAGCCTGTGCCAATGATGGTCAATGCATGTGCCATCACCATGTGCCATCATGTGCCGTTGATGGTCGAGGCCTTGGCCGAAGTTTGATTTTGAGCCACAGTGCACATGTTGGGCTCAGGCATGTCTTGGTGCCACATTTTTTTTACCCGGGGCACCATCGCCGGAGCATCGTCAGAGAACCTAACCGGCGGCATTGGGGGTTCTGACGATTGGGGGGGCTGGGGGGTGTCCGCACATGATGTGCGATGGATGTTGGTACTTGGCCCTTATATTGGCCCCTTATCCCTCATCAAACCTCGAGAACTCACACCCCCTTAAAAAGCATTTGAGATTTTATAGGTTTGCTCCCAGTAGCCATTAAAGTGTCTGAAATGGGGACATTTTTTTCAAACGATCACAAAATCTTCTCCACTACGAGTTTTTAGCTGAATTGTTTTGTGCACGCCAACAAAAATACAACGATCACGTCTACCAAATTTGGGGCCAAAACTCCTAAAAAAATTTTAAAAAATTTTGAACCGTAAAAAGTTTCAAAAATCATGAAAAATAGAAAACGGATCGTCTTGCCACGAAACTTCACATGAAGGCTGAGGGGGCCATTGTATGAATTTACAAGCCATAAAAATGACATTGGCATGGCAAAAATATGAAGATGTGGCTGAACCCACCTACCACTCGATCGATCCACGGCTTACGCATCCCGCCTCTCCGGTCGGCTAAGTGCCCGCACGCTCGTTTCATGGGTTGACTTAGGCATATGTAGTGTGCTCCCAATCTAAGATCAGACTGGACCAAAGGTTACTGCAGTAGGACCCGTAGCAGGATCAACTGTACGCAGAGGGGATAAGGTCGATCCCCGGCTTCACATCCTGCCTTTCTGGCCGACTGAGTACCTGCACGCTCGTTTCATGGGTTGACTTAAGCATACGGAGTTCATCCCTAGTCTAAGCATACTGAGTTCATTCCTAGTCTAAGATCGAATCGGAACGAGGATTGTGGCAGCAGGACCAGTAGCAGGATCGGTAGCACGTAGGGGGGATCGGGTCGATCCCCAGCTTGCGCATTCTGCCCTTTCGGGCTGCTGAGGCCCACACTCTCGTTTCATGGGTTGGCTTAGGCATACGGAGTTCATTCCATGTCTAAGCCCCAACCGCACCAAGGGTTGTGGCAGCGGGACCGATAGCATGCAGAGGGTACCAGGTCGATCCCTGGCTTACGCATTATGCCTCTCCAGTCGGTTCAGAACCGCACGCTTGTTTCGTGGGTTGACTTAGGCATACAGAGTTTATTCCCAGTCTAAGATCAGACCGACAGCAGCATGTAAAGGGGGATCGGGTCGATCCTCGACTTGCGCATCCTACCTCTATGGTCGACTGAGCACCCGCACGCTCATTTCATGGGTTGACTTAGGCATACGAAGTTCATTCTTGGTCTAAGCCCCAATCGGACTGAGGGACCCACAGCGGGATCGACAGTACGCAAAGGGGGACCGGACTGATCCTCAGCTTACGTATCCTGCCTCTCTGGTCGGTTGAGCGCTCGCACGCTTGTTTCGTGGGTTGACTTAGGCATACCGAGTTCATTCCTAGACTAAGCCCCAATTGGACTGAGGGACGTGTAGCGGGATCAACAGTATGTAGAAGGGATCGGGTCGATCCCCGGCTTACGCATCCTGCCTCTCTGGTCGACTGAGCGCCCATACGCTTGTTTCATGGGTTGACTGAGGCATACGGAGTTCATCCCTAGTCTAAGCATACGGAGTTAATTTCCAGTCTAAGATCAGATCGGACCGAGGGTTGTGGCAGCAGGATGAGCAACAGGATCGGTGGCACGCAGGGGGATGGGGCCAATCCTTGGCTTGCGCATTCTGCCTCTCCGGCCGGCTGAGTACCCGCACGCTTGTTTCATGGGTTGGCTTAGGCATATGAAGTTCATTCCATGTCTAAGCCCCAGTCAGACGGAGGGTTGTGGTAGTGGGACTGACAGCACGCAGATGGGGACCAGGTCGATCTTCGGCTTACGCATTATGCCTCTCCGATAGGTTCAGCGCCCGCACACTCGTTTCATGGGTTGACTTAGGCATACAGAGTTCATTCCCAGTCTAAGCATATGGAGTTCATTCCCAGTCTAAGATCAGACCGACAGCAGCACGTAGAGGGGGATCGGGCTAATCCTCGACTTGCGCATCCTGCCTCTTCAGCCGGCTAAGTACCCGTACGCTCGTTTCGTGGGTTGACTTAGGCATACATAGTGCGCTCCCAGTCTAAGATCAAACCGGACAGAGGATTGCGGTAGTAGGACTCGCAGCGGGATCGACAGCACGCAGAGGGGACCGAGTCAATCCCTGGCTTACGCATCCTACCTCTTTGGCCGGCTGAGTGCCCGCACGCTCATTTCGTGGGTTGACTTAGGCATACGGAGTTCATCCCCAGTCTAAGCATATAGAGTTCATTCCCAGTCTAAGATCAAATCAGACTGAGGTTGCGATAGCAGGACTAGCACTAGGATCGGTAGCATGCAGGAGGGACCGAGCTGATCCCCAACTTGCACGTTCTGCCTTTCCGGTCGACTAAGTGCCCGCACGCTCATTTCATGGGATGGCTTAGGCATACAGAGTTCATTCCATTTCTAAGCCCCAGCTGGATCAAGGGATGTGACAGCAAGATCGATAGCACGCGAATGGGGACCAGGCCGATCCCCAGCTTGCACATTACGCCTTTTAGGCCGGTTCAGCGCCCGCACGCTCGTTTCATGGGTTGACTTAGGCATACGGAGTTCATTCCCAGTCTAAGATCAGATCGACAGCAGCACACAGAGGGAGATCGGGTCGATCCTCGCTTGCGCATCTGACCTCTCCAACCTGCTGAGCGCCCGTACGCTCGTTTCGTGGGTTGACTTAGGCATACGGAGTTCATTCTCAGTCTAAACCCTAACCGGATTGAGGGACCCACAGCGGGATCGACAGCATGCAGAGGGGGATCGGGCCAATCCTTGGCTTGCACATTTTGGCTCTCCAGCCGACTGAGCACCCGCACGCTCGTTTCATGGGTTGACTTAGGCATACATAGTGCATTCCCGATCTCAACGAACCAAGGGCCAGAGGTTATCAACGATGTTTGGGGCAACAACCGAGGGGGACCAGCAGTGGGATCCTTGGTCGGCTTACGCATCCTGCCCCCAGCGGTCGGTTCAATGCTCGTACGCTCGTTACGAGGGCTGATCGGGGCTCGACATGTGCCAATAGTGGTCGAGGCAACCGCCTGCACCACAGCCCAGCATGTACCGATGGTGTTCGATGCAACCACCCGCACCAAGGGCCATCTTGTACCGATGGTGGTTGAGGTAACCGCCCGCACCAGGGCCCAGCTTATGCTGATGAAGGTTGAGGTAAGTGCCAGTACCAGTAGCGAGATCGATGGCAGCACGTAGAGGAGGATCGGGTGGACCTTCGATTTACACATCCTACCTCTCTGACTGGTTGAGTGCCCATATGCTTGTTTTATGGGTTGACTTAGGCATATGGAGTTCAACCCCATTCTAAGCATACGGAGTTCATTCCCAGTCTAAGATCAGATCGGATCGAGGGTTGCGGCAACAAGACCAGCAGCAGGATCGGCAACACGCAGAGGAGGATCGGGTCGATCCTTGATTTATGCATCCTGCCTCTCCGATCGGCTGAGCACCCGCACGCTTATTTCATGGGTTGGCTTAGGCATATGGAGTTCATTCCATGTCTAAGCCCCATTCGGACCGAGGGGTATGGGTAAGTGGGACCGACAGCATGCAGAGGGGGATCGGGCTGATCCTCGGCTTGCGCATTATGCCTCTCCGACCGGCTCAGCGCCTGTACGCTCTTTTCGTGGGTTGACTTAGGCATACGGAGTTCATTCCCAGTCTAAGCATACGGAGTTTATTCTCAGTCTAAGATCGGACCAACAGTAGCACGCAGAGGGGGACCGGGCCGATCCTCGGCTTGGGCATCCTGCCTCTCCGATCGGCTAAGCACCTGCATGCTCGTTTCAAGGGTTGACTTAGGCATACGGAGTTCATTCCCAGTCTAAGTCCCAATCGGATCGAGGGACCCACAGCGGGATCGGCAGCACGCAGAGGGCGACTGGGTTGATCCTCTACTTGCGCATTCTAGCTCTCCGACTGGCTAAACGCCTGCACGCTCATTTAATGGGTTGACTTAGGCATACGTAGTGCATTCCCGATCTCGACCAACTAAGGGCCAGAGGCTATCGACAGCGTTTGGGGCAACAACCGAGGGGGATCAGCAGCGGGATCCTTGGTCGGCTCACGCATCCCGTCCCTAGCGGATTGTTCGGTGCCCGCACGCTCTTTCGGGGGTTGACTTGGGCTCGACATGTGTTGATGGTGGTCGAGACAACTGCCCACACCATGGTCCAGCATGTGCCGATGGTGTTCGATGCAACCGCCCACACCAGGGGCCATCTTGTGCCGATGGTGGTCGAGGCAATCGCCCGCACCAAGGGTCGGCATGTGCCAATGGTGATCGAGGCAACCGCCCGCACCAGGGCCCAGCTTGTGCCGATGGTGGTCGAGACAAGTGCCTGTACCAAAGGGTAGCCTGTGCTGATGATGGTGGTCGAGGAAGGTGCCCGGGGCACCATCGCTGGAGAACCTAACCGGCGACATTGGGGGTTCCTACGATTGGGGGGGCCAGGGGGTGTGCGTACATGATGTGCGATGGGTGCTGGTACTTGGCCCTTATATTGGCCCCTTATCCCTTATCAAACCTCGAGAACTCACCCCCCTTAAAGAGCATTTGAGATTTTATAGGTTTGCTCCCAGTAGCCATTAAAGTGTTTAAAATGGGGACATTTTTTTCAAACAGTCACAAAATCTTCTCCACTTCTAGTTTTTAGCCGAATTTGTTTGTGCGTAACAAAAAAAATACAAGGATCACATCTACCAAATTTGGGGCCAAAACTCTTTCTAAAAAAATTTTAAAAAATCTTGAATCGTAAAAAGTTTCAAAAATCGTAAAAAATAGAAAACGGGTCATCTTGCAACGAAACTTCACGTGAAGGCTTAGGGGACCATTGTATGAATTTACAAGCCATAAAAATGGCATTGGCTTGGTAGAAATATGAAGATGTGCCTGAAATCACCTACCACTCGATCGATCCATGGCTTGCTCATCCTGCCTCTTCGGTCGGCTAAGTGCCCACACGCTCATTCCATGGGTTGACATAGGCATACATAGTGTGCTCCCAGTCTAAAATTGGATTGGACTAAGGGTTGCGATAGCAGGACCCGCAACGGGATCGACAGCACGCAGAGGGGACCAGGTCGATCCTCGACTTACGCATCCTGCCTCTCTGGCCAGCTGGGCGGCCGCACGCTCGTTTCATGGGTTGACTTAGGCATACGGAGTTCAACCCCAGTCTAAGCATACGAAGTTCATTTCGAGTCTAAGATCCGACCAGACCGAAGGTTGTGGCAGGAGGACCAGTAGTAGGATCGACAGCACACAGGGGGGATCGGGTCGATCCCTGGCTTCCGCATTCTACCTTTCCATCTGGCTGAGCACCCGTACGCTCATTTCATGGGTTGGCTTAGGGATACGGAGTTCATTCCATGTCTAAGCCCTAGTCGGACCGAGGGTTATGGCAGCGAGACCGACAGCACGTAGAGGGGGACCAGGCCGATCCCCGACTTACGCATTGTGCCTCTACGGCCGGCTCAGTGCCCGTACGCTTGTTTCGTGGGTTGACTTAGGCATACGGAGTTCATTCCCAGTCTAAGATCGGATCGATAGCAGCACGTAGAGGGGGACCGGGCTAATCCTTGACTTACGCATCCTATCTCTTTGGCCGGTTGAGCGCCCGCACGCTCGTTTCATGGGTTGACTTAGGCATACGGAGTTCATTCCCAGTCTAAGCAGACGGAGTTCATTCCCAGTCTAAGATCAGACCGGCAGCGGGATTGGCAATAACACGTAGAGGGGGACTGGGCTGATCCTTGGCTTACGCATCCTACCTCTCCGATCGATTGAGTGCCCGCACGCTCGTTTCGTGGGTTGACTTAGGCATACGAAGTTCATTCCCGATGTAAGCCCCAACCAGATCGAGAGACCCATAACGAGATCGATAGCACGCAGAGAGGGATCAGGCCAATCTTCGGCTTATGCATTCTGGCTCTCCAACCGGTTGAGTGCCCGCATGCTCATTTCATGGGTTGATTTAGGCATACGTAGTGCATTCCTGGTGTCGACCAACCAAGGGCCAGAGGCTATCGACTGCGTTTGGGGCAACAACTGAGGGGGACCAGTAGCGGGATCCTTGGTCGACTCATGCATCCAACCCCTAGCGGTCGGTTCGGTGTTCGTACGTTCGTTTCGAGGGTCGATCGGGGCTCGACATGTGCCGATGGTGGTTGAAGCAACCGCCCGTACCACATCCCAGCATGTGTCGATGGTGTTCGATGCAATCACCCGCACCAGGGGCCATCTTCTGTCGATATTGGTCGAGGCAACCACTCGTACTAGGTTCGAGCTTGTGCCGATGGTGGTCGAGGCAAGTCCCATGTCACACCCTGGGTAGGTGCACCAAGCACATCAAACGCACCAGCAGGTGAGCCAGAGGTTGAGACCCACAGACCAGGCGTGCTGGTGGGTATCTGCACGTAAAGCCTGGCAAACCAGTTCAGAATGCCCGTCAACTTGCAGGAGAGCCCGTGAGAACAAGGCCTAGCATACAAGCTGCCCGCACCACATCCAGAAGGGCCCAAGGTGCTAGACATGCAAGGGAAGCTTCTAGAAGCAGGGAGGATCAGCAAGAGCATCCTGGCAGATATGGTTGACCCTGAAAATTAGGAGTTAGCATCCTGATTGATTGTAATCAGTATAATCCCTTGATTTTAGCCTTTATTCTAGGGATATTGCCATTAAGTGTAGCTGGAGCCTCAACTATAAATAGAGGGCTGCTCCACCCTCATTTGTACACCATCAAACACTTCTGTTTCAGTGAATACAAGAGCATTTTCATAATTCTATCTTGTTATCTTGTTTCTCTTTAACTTGTGTAATCAGCCCTTCCCATTGTTCTAGTGCCCGCACGCTCGTGTTTTAGGCTGACTTAGGCATAAATGAAGAGATTCCAAGCCTAAAGCCACACGGATTCTGAGTCTAAGGTCAGAGCCTGTGACAGTTGGTATCAGAGCAAGTTTGATTCTACGTGTTTGTGGTGTGTAGGTTCGATCGTGATTGAAGAGATGGCATCCCAAAGTGACATTGCTAGCCAACAACTAGAGGCCTAGGAGCATGGGCGTGGAAGAGGTAAGAAAGCCAGTTCTAGAGATATCTGGTCTACCATGGACGGTAGGCTGGCCAAGGTGGAGGTGACCATAGGTGACATAAGGGAGAAGCTTGAAAAAGTAGAGACTCACATTGCATCGCTAGACTCAATGGGGAGGAGATCCAAAGTGAGTTGGAAGCTGCTCTCAACAAAGGCATGGACGTGATCACCTAGAAAAATAAGGCCTTAGAGGCTGAAGTGCTGACCTTGCGCGATGGCATGGAGGCCATGCGCCAGCAGATGGAAGAGCTTACTAGTGAGTTCGTTGCTTGCAAGACTGCCACTGGGAATGGCATGTTTGTCGAAGTGTCCAAATCCAGATTGGAGGTCCACAAGCCTAAGGAGTTCAAGGGGGCTAGGGTGACCAATGAAGTAGACAACTATCTTTAGGGTATGGAGCAGTACTTCCAGGCCATGGGCATGCAAGACGAGGCAATAAAGGTAAGCACCGCTGCTATGTATCTCATTGATGTAGCCTTATTGTGGTGGAGGCGCAGGTGTGATGATGTTAGGTGTGGGAGCGCCAAGATTAGAACCTAGGCAGAGTTCCAAAAAGAGTTCAAAGAATAATTTTGCCTGGAGTATGTCGATGATGAGGCGCAGGTAAAGTTGCATAGGCTAAACCAACAAGGGGACATAAGGGAGTATGTCCAGAAATTCTCTGAACTGATGCTACAGATCTCGGATCTAGGTGGAAAGGATGCCTTATTTGCTTTCATGGATGGGCTGAAGCCGTGGGTGAAGCATAAGCTATAAAGGAGGGGAGTTCATGACTTGGCTAAAGCCATAACTACTGTCGAGGCCTTGATAGAGTTTAAGCCTTTGAACAAGTTCGAGTCTACCAAGCCCAAGGGTAAGGGCAGGGATGATAGGGACCGAAAGAAGCAGTCTAAGGGGAAGGACCGTGATCGGGAGTCCAAGGATAGAGACTGAGATCGTTTAACCAAGGATGGCGAGAGGAAGCCACCAGCAGGCAAGTGGAAAGCAAAGGGGGACCGAGAGCCACTAGCATGCTACCTATGTGGAGGGAGCCACATAGCACATAATTACCCGCAGAAGGGCAAGCTGGTTGCTATAGACAAGGAGTCTAACGAGGAGCCAGAGTCAGGGGCAGCAAAGCTTGGGTCATTAGTGCTCAATACTGTCCAGAGTAAGGGGTGTCACAAGCCAAAGGGCTTGATGTTTACGGATCTGATGGTTGCGGGTCAGAAGGTGAGCTCATTAGTGGACACAAGTGCCTCACATCTTTTTATTTCAAGTGATGGAGCCCGAAAGCTCAGACTAAAGGTGCAACAAGGGACTGGTACCATTAAAATGGTGAACTCCAAGGAGGTTCTAGCCATTGGAGTAGCACGGGGAGTGGAGTTGCAGCTTAGAGACTGGAAAGGCAAGGAGACCATAGAGGTAATACCCCTTGATGACTATGAGTTTGTGATTGGGTTGGATTTTCTTGTTTGGATTAATGCCCTCCTTGTGTTTTTTGCCGATTGTGTTTACATCTTGGATGCACAGTGCCAATGCCTAGTGCCATTGAGGAGAGGGTCTGGAGTTAGGTCACGGGTGGTGTCAGCCATCCAATTTGCTAAGGCGGTAAGCAGAAAAGAAGAAACCTTCTTGGCAGCCCTGAAATATGATGAGACAAGGGAGAAGGAGATCGAGTCACCCTTGGAAGTGCTAAAGGTGCTGAAGACCTTTAGTGATGTGATGCCCGCAAAGCTACTTAGCAAGCTACTACCTAAGAGAAAGGTGGACCACAAGATTGAGCTAGTGTCCAAGGCCAAGCCACCAACTAGAGCCCCTTACCGAATGTCTCCACCAGAGTTAGAGGAGTTGAGGAAGTAGCTCAAAGAGTTAGTTGATGCTGGCTTCATCAGGCCATCGAAAGTACCTTATGGTGCATCGGTTCTATTCTAGTGCAAGCATGATGGGTCGTTGCAGCTGTGCATAGACTACCGAGCTTTGAATAAGCTAACCATTAAGAACAAGTACCCCATCCCACTCATTACAGACTTATTCGATCAACTTGGGAGTGTAAGGTGGTTCACCAAGCTGGATTTGAGGTCAGGCTACTATCAAGTCAGGATCGCGGAGGGAGATGAGCCAAAAATAGCATGTGTCACTAGGTATGGTTCGTATGAGTTCTTGGTGATGCCTTTTAGACTCACCCTTATGAACAAGGTACTTCAGTCATTCCTTGATCGATTTGTTGTGGTTTATTTGGATGACATTGTGATCTACAGCCAAACTTTGAGAGAGCATGCAGACCACTTGAGACAGGTGTTTGAGGTGTTATGGATGCACAAGCTGTTTGTCAAGAGGGAGAGTGCTCATTCGCCCAACAAGAGATCCCGTTCCTTGGCCACATAGTGGGAGGTGGCAGGATACGCATGGATGAAGGCAAGATACATGCCATCCTAGAATGGCAACCGCCAGCCAAGGTCACTGAGTTAAGATCATTCCTTGGGCTGGTTAACTACTATAGGTGCTTTATCAAAGGTCACTCAGCAATAGCCACGCCATTGACTGACTTGCTCAAGAAAGGGAGAGCATAGAGTGGAGCGCAGGGTGCCAAGAAGCCTTTGACAGGTTGAAGCGAGTTGTGATCGAGGAGCCAATCTTGGCCTTGCCAAACCATGCCAAGCCGTATGAGGTGCATATAGATGCATCAAACTTTGCCATAAGGGGTGTGTTGATGTAGGAGGGACGTCCAGTCGCGTTCGAGAGCAAGAAGCTGAATGAGACTGAATGTAGGTACACGGTCCAAGAAAAAGAGATAACTGCAGTGGTGCACTGCTTGTGTACTTGGTGCCATTACCTGTTGGGGTTGAGGTTCATGGTGAGGATGGACAATGTGGCGACCAGCTACTTCCAGATGCAGAAGAAGTTATCCCTCAAGCAGGCAAGATGGCAAGATTTTCTTACGGAATTTGATTTTCAGATGGAGTACAAGTCGGGGTGAGCGAACCTAATGGCAGACACCCTGAGTAGGAAGGCTAACCTTGCTGCCATTAGCCAACCAGAGGGGTCGCTGGTGTCGTGCATCAAGGAGCAACTTGTGCATGATCCTACAACCAAGGCTTTGATAGAGTACACCCAGCAAGGTAAGACTAAGCGGTTTTGGTTACAAGATGAATTGCTGTACACCAGGGGTAGCAGACTGTTTGTGCCACAGCACAGGAAGCTCTGCAAGGAAGTTTTGCAAGAATGTCATGATTCAAGGTGGGCTGGACACCCCGGAGTGAGCCGTACCTTAGCGCTGATCGAGGATCGATACTACTGGCTACGCATGAGGGACGATATGGAGGCTTATGTGAAGACTTGTCTTATGTGCCAACAGGACAAGATGGAGCTCAAGAAACCAGGCGATCTCTTAGAGCCATTGCCAGTGCCAGAGTGACCATGGAAGAGTGTTTCTCTGGACTTTATAGTCGGTCTACCCAAAGCAGAAGGGTTTGGAGCATCATGGTAGTGGTGGATAGGTTTTCCAAATATGGAATCTTCATCCCAGCAACCAAGAAGTGCCCACCCGAGGAGGCAGCTCGATTGTTCTTAAAGAACATGGTTAAGTACTGGGGAGTGCTGAGGACCATTGTTAGTGATCGAAACGGGCATTTCACGACTAGGTTCTGGACTAAGTTGTTTAAGCTACTGGGGTCAGACTTGAACATTTCCACTAGCATGCATCCACAAACTGATGGGTAGATAGAACGAGTGAATGGACTATTGGAGGTCTACCTCAGGCACTATGTGAGTGCCACACAAAGGGACTGGCCAAAGCTGCTAGATGTTGTGCAGTTTTCCTACAACTTGCAAAAGAGCGAGGCAACGAACCAGAGCCCATTTGAGGTTGTGACATGGCAACAACCACTAACAGCCGGTTCGATTGCTGTAAGTTATACAGGGTCGAATCCAGCAGCATACAAGTTTGCCAAGGCGTGGCAGGAGCAAACTGACTTGGCCAGAGTTTGTCTACACAAGGTGGCCAAGAGGTCGAAGAAGTGGGCAGACCAAAATAGGCGGGACATGTAGTTCCAGGTTGGAGACTTGGTGTTGGTGAAGCTGCATCCCATTGTACGCCATAGGGGGCTGCACAAAGGCCTAGTCCAAAGATATGAGGGACCTTTTCAAGCAATCAAGAGGGTAGGCAAGGTTGCCTACAAGCTGGATATGCCACCCAAGCTGAGGGTACACTCGGTGTTCCATGTGAGTATGCTCAAGCCGTTCCATGAGGATGAGAGAGATCCATGATGGGCAGAGTCAAAGCGTGCGCCATTGGGAGCAAGGGCCTCATATGAGAAAGAGGTCCATAGCATCATAGCTGATCGAGAGGTTAGATGGAAGAACTATTAGCCAAGACAAGAGTACTTGGTGTGCTGGAAGGGACTTCCAAATAGTGAGGTGAGCTGGGAACCAACAGATGACTTATGGCAGTTCGGGGACCAGATCAGGCAGTACCATGCAGAAGATGCAATGAAGGCATTATGCAATCAGGTGGGTGAGAATGTCACACCTTGGGCAGGCACGCCAGGCACATCAGGTGCACCAGCAGGCGAGCCAGAGGTTAAGGCCCACAGACCAGGCGTGCTGGTAGGCATCTACGCGTAAAGCCTAGCAAACGAGTTCAGAACGCCCGCCCAACTTGCAGGCTAACCCATGAGACCAAGGCTTGGCATACAAGCTGCCCGCACCACATCCAGAAGGGCCCAAGGTGCTGGACACACAAGGGAAGCTTTTGGAAGTAGGCAGATCAGTAGGAGCATCCTGGCAGATTTGGTTGACCCTGAAAATCAGGAGTTAGCATCCTGATTGATTGTAATCCATATAATATCTTGATTTTAGCCTTTATTCTAGGGATATTGCCATTAAGTGTAGCTGGAGCCTCAACTATAAATAAAGGGCTGCTCCACCCTCATTTGTATACCATCAAACAGTTTTGTTTTAGTGAATACAAGAGCATTTCCAGAATTCTATCTTGATATCCTGTTTCTCTTTAACTTGTGTAATCAGCCCTTCCCATTGTTCTAGTGCCTGCACACTTGTGTTTTAGGCTGACTTAGGCATAAATGAAGAGATTCCAAGCCTAAGGCCACACAGATTTTGAGTCTAAGGTTAGAGCCCGTGACACCCATACCAAAGGACAGCCTGTGCCAATGATGGTCGATGCATGTGCGATCACCATGTGCCATCACCATGCGCCATCATGTGCCATTGATGGTCGAGGCCTTGGCCGAAGTTCAATTTTAAGCCACGGTGCACATGCTGGGCTCGGGCATGTGCTGGTGCCACATTTTTTTGGCATGGGGCACCATCACCGGAACATCACCAGAGAACCTAACCGGAGGCATTGGGGGTTCTGACGATTGGGGGGGCCGGGGGGTGTGCGCACATGATGTGCGATGGGTGCTAGTACTTCGCCCTTATATTGGCCCCTTATCCCTCATCAAACCTCGAGAACTCACACCCCCTTAAAGAGCATTTGAGATTTTATAGGTTTGCTCCCAATAGCCATTAAAGTGTTTGAAATGGGGACATTTTTTTCAAATGATCACAAAATCTTCTCCACTTTGAGTTTTTAGCTGAATTATTTTGTGCATGCCAACAAAAATACAACGATCACGTCTACCAAATTTGGGGCCAAAACTCCTTCAAAAAAAATTTTAAAAAAATCCCAAACCACAAAAAGTTTCAAAAATCATGAAAAATAGAAAACGGGTCGTCTTGCCACGAAACTTCACATGAAGGCTTAGGGGACCATTGTATGAATTTACAAGCCATAAAAATGGCTTTGGCAGGGCAGAAATATGAAGATGTGCCTGAACCCACCTACCACTCGATCGATCCACGACTTGCGCATCTCGCCTCTCCGGTCGGCTAAGTGCCCAGACGCTCCCAGTCTAAGATCAGACCGGATTAAGGGTTGCGGTAGAAAGACCCGTAATAGGATCGACAGCATGCAGAGGGGACTCGATCGATCCTCGGCTTACGTATCCTGCCTCTCTTGTCGGTTGAGCACCCGTACGCTCGTTTGTGTGTTGACTTAGGCATACAGAGTTCATCCCCACTCTAAGCATATGGAGTTCATTCCCAGTCTAAGATTAGACCAAACCGAGGGTTACGGCAGCAGGATCGATAGCATGCAGGTGGGATCGAGCCGATCTTTGACTTGTGCATTCTGCCTTTCCAACCGGCTGAGCACCTGCACGCTTGTTTCATGGGTTGGCTTAGGCATACGGAGTTCATTCCATGTCTAAGCCCTAACCGGATCGAGGGTTGTGGCAGTGGGACCGATAGCACACAGAGGGGGACCAGGCCGATTCCGGCTCACGCATTATGCCTCTTTGATCGACTCAACACCCGTACGCTCCTTTCGTGGGTTGACTTAGGCATACGAAGTTCATTCCCAGTCTAAGCATACGGAGTTCATTCCCAGTCTAAGATCGAACTAACAACGAGATCGATAGTAGCACGCAGAGGGGGACCAGGCTGATCCTCGACTTACGCATCCTACCTCTCCGGTCGGCTAAGCGCCCGCACGCTCATTTTATGGGTTGACTTAGGCATATGTAGTGCATTCCCGATCTTGACCAACCAAGGGCTGGAGGCTATTGACGGCATTTGGGGCAACAATCAAGGGGGACCAGTAGTGGGATCCTTGGTCGACTCACGCATCCTGCCCCTAGCTGTCGTTTCAGTGCTCAGCGCTTGTTTCGAGGGATGACCGGGGCTCGGCATGTGCCGATGGTGGTTGAGGCAACCGCCTGCACCAGGGGCCATCTTGTGCCGATGGTGGTCCAGGCAACCGCCCACACCAGGGCCCAGCTTGTGCCGATGGTGGTCCAGGCAAGTGCCCGTACCAAAGGCCAGCCTGTGCCCGCACCAGGGCCCAGCTTGGGGGGGCCAGGGTGTGTGCGCACATGATGTGTAATGGGTGCTGGTACTTGGCCATTATATTGGCCCCCTATCCCTCATCAAACCTCGAGAACTCACACTCCCTTATAGAGCATTTGAGATTTTATAGGTTTGCTCCCAGTAGCCATTAAAGTGTTTGAAATGGCGACATTTTTTTCAAACGATCACAAAATCTTCTCCACTTTGAGTTTTTAGCTGAATTTGTTTGTGCGTGCCAAAAAAAATACAAGGATCACAGCTACCAAATTTGGGGCCAAAACTCCCTCTAAAAAAATTTAAAAAAATCCCAAACTGTAAAAAGTTTCAAAAATCATGAAAAATAGAAAATGGGTCGTCTTGCCACGAAACTTCACATGAAGGCTTAAGGGACCATTGTATGAATTTACAAGCCATAAAAATGGCATTGGCACAGCAAAAATATGAAGATGTGCCTGAACCCACTTACCACTCGATCGATCCACAGCTTGCGCATCCCGCCTCTCCGGCCGGCTAACTGCCCGTACGCTCGTCTCGTGGGTTGACTTAGGCATACGTAGTGCGCTTCTAGTCTAAGATTGGACTGGACCGAGGGTTGTGGTAGCAGGACCCACAGCGAGATTGGCAGCACGCAGAGGGGACTGGGTCGATCCTCGACTTGCGCATCCTGCCTCTCTGGCCAGCTGAGCGCCCGCACGCTCATTTCGTGGGTTGACTTAGGCATACGGAGTTCATCCCCAGTCTAAGCATACGGAGTTCATTCCCAATCTAAGATCAGACCAGACCAAGGGTTGCAGCAGCACGACTAGCAGTAGGATCGACAGCACGTAGGGGGGACCGGGTCGATCCCTGGGTTGCGCATTCTGCCTCTCCGATTGGCTGAGCAACCGCACGCTCGTTTCGTGGGTTGGCTTAGGCATACGGAGTTCATTCCATGTCTAAGCCCCAATCGGATCGAGGGTTGTGGCAGCGGGATCGATAGCACGCAGAGGGGGACTGGGTCGATCCCCGGCTTGCACATTATGCCTCTCCGGCCAGCTCAGCGCCCGCACGCTCATTTCATGGGTTGACTTAGGCATACGGAGTTCATTCCTAGCCTAAGCATACGGAGTTCATTCCCAGTCTAAGATCGGACCGGCAGTGGGATCGGTAGTAGCACACAGAGGGGGACTGGGTCGATCCTCGGCTTACGTATCCTGCCTCTCCGGTCGGCTGAACGCCTGCATGCTCATTTCATCGGTTGACTTAGGCATACGGAGTTCATTCCCAGTCTAAGCCCTAACTAGATCGAGGGACCCATAACTGGATCAGCAGCACATAGAGTGGGATCGGGCCGATCCTCAGCTTGCGCATTCTGGCTCTTTGACCGACTGAGCACTCGTATGCTCATTTCATGGGTTGACTTAGGTATACGTAGTGCATTCCCGATCTCGACCAACCAAGGGCCAGAGGCTATCGATGGCATTTGGGGCAACAACCGAGGGGGACCAGCAGCAGGATCCTTGGTCGACTCATGCATCTCACCCGCAGCGGTCGGTTTTGTGCTCACACGCTCGTTTCGGGGGTCGACCAGGGCTTGGTATGTGCCAATGGTGGTCGAGGTAACTGCCCGTACCACGGCCCAGCATGTGTTGATGGTGTTCAATGCAACCGCCTGCAATAGGGGCTATCTTGTGCTGATGGTGGTTGAGGCGACCGCCCACACCAGGGCCCAACTTGTGCCGATGGCGGTCGAGGCAAGTGCCCGTACCAAAGGGCAGCTTGTGTCGATGATGGTCGATGCATGTGCCATCACCATGCACCATTATATGCCATTGATGATCGAGGCCTTGGCCGAAGTTCAATTTTGAGCAACGGTGCACTTGCTGGGCTCAAGCATGTGCTGGTGCTACATTTTTTTCGCCCAGGGCACCATCGTCGGAGCAACGCCAGAGAACCTAACCGGCGGCATTGGGGGTTTCGGTGATTGGGGGCGCCAAGGGGTGTGCACACATGATGTGGGATGGGTGCTGGTACTTGGCCCTTATATTGGCCCCCTATCCCTCATCAAACCTCAAGAACTCACACCCCCTTAAAGAGCATATGAGATTTTATAGGTTTGCTCCTAGTAGCCATTAAAGTGTCTGAAATAGGGACATTTTTTTCAAACGGTCACAAAATCTTCTCCACTCTGAGTGTTTTGCTGAATTTTTTTTTTGCGTGCCAACAAAATTACAAGGATCACGTCTACCAAATTTGGGGCCAAAATTCCTTCTAAAAAAATTTTAAAAAATCCCAAACCCTAAAAAGTTTTGAAAATCATGAAAAATTGAAAATGGGTCGTCTTGCCACGAAACTTCACATGAAGGCTTAGGGGACCATTTTATGAATTTACAAGCCATAAAAATGGCTTTGGCATGGTAGAAATATGAAGATGTGGTTGAACCCACCTACCACTCGATCGATCCACAGCTTCCGCATCCTGCCTCTCCGGTCGGCTAAGTTCCCGCACGCTCATTTCATGGGTTTACTTAGGCATACGTAGTGCGCTCCTAGTCTAAGATCAGACCGGACCAAGGGTTGTGGTAATAGGACCCGTAGCAGGATCGATAGCACGCAGAGGGGATCGGGTTGATCCCCGACTTGTGCATCCTACCTCTCTGGCCGGCTGAGCGCTCGCAAGCTCGTTTCGTGGGTTGACTTAGGCATACGGAGTTCATCCCTAATCTAAGCATACGGAGTTCATTCCTAGTCTAAGATCAGACCAGACCGAGGGTTACAGTAGCAAGATCGGCAGCATGCAGGAGGGGACCGAGCGAATCCTCGACTTGCGTATTCTGCCTTTCCGGTCGGCTGAGTGCTCGCACGCTCGTTTCATGGGTTGGAGTTCATCCCATGTCTAAGCCACAGTCAGACTGAAGGTTGTGGCTGCAGGACCGACAGCAAGCAGAGGGGGACCGAGCCAATCCCCGGCTTACGCATTATGCCTCTCCGGTCGGCTCAGTGCCCGTACGTTCGTTTCATGGTTGACTTAGGAATACAAAGTTCATTCCTAGTCTAAGCATACGAAGTTCATTCTAAGTCTAAGATCAGACCGGTAGTAGCATGCCGAGGGGATCGAGTGAATCCTCGGCTTACGCATCCTGCCTCTCCAGTCGGCTGAATACCCGCAGTGGGATCGACAGCACGCAGAAGGGACCGGGTCGATCTTCGGCTTACGCATCCTACCTCTCTAGGCGACTGAGTGCCCGCACGCTCATTTCGTGGGTTGACTTAGGCATACGGAGTTCATTCTCGATCTAAGCCCCAACCGGACCGAGAGACCCACAGCAAGATCGACAGCACGCAGAGGGGGATCAGGTCAATCCTTGGCTTTCACATTCTGGCTTTTGATTGGCTGAGCGCGCGTACGCTCGTTTCATGGGTTGACTTAGGCATACGTAGTGCATTCCCGGTCTCCACCAACCAAGGGCCAAAAGCTATCGACAGTGTTTGGGGTAACAACTGAGAGGGACTAGTAGTGGGATCCTTGGTTGGCTTACGCATCCTACCCTAAGCGGTCGGTTCAATGCCCGCATGCTCATTTCGGGGGTCGACCGGGGCCCGACATGTGTTGATGGTGGTCGAGGCAACTGCCCGCACCATGGCCCAGTATGTGTCGATGGTGTTCGATGCAACCGCCCGCACCAGGGGCTATCATGTACCGATGGTGGTCGAAGTGACCGCCTGCATGAGGGCCCAGCTTGTGCCAATGGCGGTCGAGGTAAGTGCCCGTACCAAAAGGCAGTCTGTGCCGATGATGGTCGATGCATGTGCCATCACCATGCACCATCATATGCCATTGATGGTCGAGGCCTTAGTCGAAGTTCAATTTTGAGCCACGTTGCACATGCTAGGGTCAGGCATGTGTTGGTGCTACATTGTTTTCGCCTGGGGCACCATCATCGGAGCATCACCGGAGAACCTAACTCACGGCATTGAGGGATCCGGTGATTGGGGGGGCTGAGGGGTGTGCGCACATGATGTGCGATGGGTGCTCATACTTGGCCCTTATATTAGCCCCCTATCCCTTATCAAACCTCGAGAGCTTACACTCCCTTAAAGAGCATTTGAGATTTTATAAGTTTGCTCCCAGTAGCCATTAAACTGTCTGAAATAGGGACATTTTTTTCAAACGATCACAAAATCTTCTCCATATCGAGTTTTTTGCTGAATTTTTTTGTGCGTGCCAACAAAAATACAAGGATCATGTCTAACAATTTTGGGGCCAAAACTCCATCTAAAAAAATTTTAAAAATCCTGAACCATAAAAAGTTTCAAAAATCATGAAAATTTGAAAACAGGTCGTCTTGCCACGAAACTTCACATGAAGGCTTAGGGGACCATTATATGAATTTACAAGCCATAAAAATGGCATTGGCATGGCAGAAATATGAAGATGTGCCTAAACCCACCTACCACTCGATCATCCACGGCCTGCGCATCCTGCCTCTCTGGCCGACTAAGTGCCCGCACGCTTGTTTAATGGGTTGACTTAGGCATACATAGTGCGCTCACAGTCTAAGATCAGACCAGACCGAGGGTTGCGACAGTAGGACCTGTAGTGGGATCGATAGTACGCAGAGGGGATCGGGTCGATCCCCGACTTGCGCATCCTACCTCTCTGGCCGGTTGAGCGCCCACACACTCGTTTCATGGGTTGACTTAGGCATACGGAGTTCATCCCCAGTCTAAGATTGGATCGGACTGAGGGTTGCGATAGTAGGACCAGCAATAGGATTGATAGCATGCAGGAGGGACCGGGCCGATCATCGGGTTGCGCATTCTACCTTTCCGGCTGGCTGAGCGCCCTCACGCTCGTTTCGTGGGTTGGCTTAGGCATACAGAGTTCATTCCACGTCTAAGCCCCAGCAAGACCGAGGGTTGTGGCAGCGGGACTGACAGCACGCAGAGAAGGACTGGTCCAATCCTCGACTTACGCATTATGCCTCTCTAGCCGGCTCAGCGCCCGCACGCTCGTTTCATGGGTTGACTTAGGCATACAGAGTTCATTCCCAGTCTAAGCATACGGAGTTCATTCCCAATCTAAGATCAGACCGACAGCGGGATCAGCAGCAGCATATAGAGGGGGATCGGGCTGATCCTCAGCTTACGCATCCTACCTCTCCGGCCGGCTGAGCCCCCGCATGCTCGTTTCGCGGGTTGACTTAGGCATGCAGAGTTCATTCCCGATCTAAGCCCTAACCGGACCGAGGGACCAGCAGCGGGATCGGCAGCACGCAGAGAGGGATCAGTCTGATCCTTGGCTTGCACATTCTGGCTCTCCGACCAGCTGAGTGTCCACATGCTCATTTCATGGGTTGACTTAGGCGTACGTAGTGCATTCCCGATCTCGACCAACCAAGGGCCAGAGACTATTGACGGCGTTTAGGGCAACAACCGAGGGGGGCAAGCAACAGGATCCTTGGTGGGCTAATGCATCCTGCCCCCAACAGTCAGTTCAGTGCTCGTATGCTCATTTTAGGGGTCGACCGGGGCTTGGCATGTGCCGATGGTGGTCGAGGCAACCGCTCGCACCATGGCCCAACATGTGCTGATGGTGTTCGATGCAACCGCCCGCACCAGGGGCCATCTTGTGCCGATGGTGGTCGAGGCAATCGCCCGCACCAAGGGTCGGCATGTGTCGATGGTGATCGAGGCAACCGCTCGCACCAAGGCCCAGCTTGTGCCGATGGCGGTCGAGGTAAGTACCCGTACCAAAGGGCAGCCTGTGCCGATGATGGCTGATGCACGTGCCATCACCATGCGCCATCATGTGCCATTGATGGTCGAGGCCTTGGCCGAAGTTCAATTTTGAGCCACGGTGCACATGCTGGGCTCGGGCATGTGTTGGTGTCACATTTTTTTCGCCCGAAGCACCATCGTCGGAGCATCGTCGGAGAACCTAATCGACGACATTGAGGGTTCCGACGATTGGAGGGGCCGAGGGGTGTGCGCACATGATGTGCGATGGGTGCTGGTACTTGGCCCTTATATTGGCCCCCTATCCCTTATCAAACCTCGAGAACTCACACCCCCTTAAAGAGCATTTGAGATTTTATAGGTTTGCTCCCAGTAGCCATTAAAGTGTCTAAAATGGGGACATTTTTTTCAAACGATCGCAAAATCTTCTCCACTTCGAGTTTTTAGGTGAATTTTTTGTGCATGCCAACAAAAATACAAGGATCATGTCTACCAAATTTGGGGCCAAAACTCTTTCTAAAAAAATTTTAAAAAATCTCGAACCATAAAAAGTTTTGAAAATCATGAAAAATAGAAAACAGGTCGTCTTGCCACGAAACTTCACATGAAGGCTTAGGGGACCATTGTATGAATTTACAAGCCATAAAAATGGCATTGGCACGATAGAAATATGAAGATGTGCCTGAACCCACCTACCACTCGATCGATCCACAGCTTGTGCATCCCGCCTTTTCGGTCTACTAAGTGCCTGCATGCTCGTTTCATGGGTTGACTTAGGCATACGTAGTGCGCTACTAGTCTAAAATCAGACCGAACCAAAGGTTATGGCAGCAGGACCCTCAGCGGGATCGATAGCACGTAAAGGGGATCGGATCGATCCTTGGCTTGTGCATCCTGCCTCTCTGGCCGGCTGATCGCCCGCACGCTCGCCTTGGAGGCTAAAGTGCTGACCTTGCGCGATGGCATGGAGGCCATGCACCAGCAGATGGAAGAGCTTACCAGTGAGTTCGTTGCTTGCAAGATTGCCATTAGGAATGGCATGTTTGCTGGAGTGTCCAAATCCAGATTGGAGGTCCCTAAGCCTAAGGAGTTCAAAGGGACTAGGGCGGCCAAGGAAGTAGACAACTACCTTTAGGGTATGGAGTAGTACTTCCAGGCAATGGGCATGCAAGACAAGGTAATAAAGGTAGGACATACGGGAGTATGTTCAAAAATTCTCTGAACTAATGTTACAGATCTCAGATCTAGGCAAGAAGGATGTCTTATTTACTTTCATGGATGGGCTGAAGTCATGGGTGAAGCATGAGCTACAAAAGAGGGGAGTTCATGACTTGGCTAAAGCCATGATTACTGTCGAGGCCTTGATAGAGTTCAAGCCTCTAAACAAGTTTGAGTCTTTCAAGCCCAAGGATAAGGGCAGGGACGATAGGGATCGGAAGAAGCAGTCCAAGGGGAAAGACCATGATCAGGAGTCCAAGGATGGAGACTGAGACCGTTCAACCAAAGATGGCAAGAAAAAGCCACCAACAGGCAAGTGGAAAACAAAGGGGGACCGAGAGCCACTAGCATGCTACCTTTTTGGAGGGAGCCACATAGTGCGTAATTGCCCGCAGAAGGGCAAGCTGGCTACTGTAGACAAGGAGTCTGATGAAAAGCAAGAGTCAGGGGCAGCAAAGCTTAGGTCATTGGTGCTCAATCATGTCCAGAGTAAGGGGAGCCGCAAGCCAAAGGGCTTAATGTTTATGGATCTGATGGTTGCGGGTCAGAAGGTGAGTGCACTAGTGGACACAGGTGCCTCACATCTTTTTATTTTAGGTGATGGAGCCCGAAAGCTCAGACTAAAGGTGCAGAAAGGGATTGGTACCATTAAAAAGGTGAACTCCAAGGAAGTTCCAGCCATTAGAGTAGCACAGGGAGTGGAGTTGTAGCTTGGAGATTGCAAGGAGACCATTGAGGTAATACCCCTTGACGACTATGAGTTTGTGATTGGGTTGGATTTCCTTGTTCGGATTAACACCCTCCTTGTGCCTTTTGTCGATTGTGTTTGCATCTTGGATGCACGGTGCCAATGCCTAGTGCCATTAAGGAGAGGGGCTGGAGTTGGGTCGAGGGTGGTGTCAGCCATCCAATTTGCCAAGGCAATAAGCAGACAAGAAGACACCTTCTTGGCAGCCCTGAAATATGATGAGCCAAGGGAGAAGGAGACCGAGTCACCCTTGGAGGTGCTAAAGGTGCTAAAGACCTTTAGTGATGTGATGCCCACAAAGCTGCCTAGCAAGCTACCACCTAAGAGGGAAGTGAACCACAAGATCGAGCTAGTGTCCGAGGCCAAGCCACCAGCCAGAGCCCCTTATCGAATGTCTCCACCAGAGTTGGAGGAGTTAAAAAAGTAGCTCAAAGAGTTATTTGATGCTAGCTTCATCAGGCCATCGAAAGCACCCTATGGTGCACCGGTTCTATTCCAGCACAAGCATGATGGGTCGTTGCGGCTGTGCATAGACTATCGGCTGACCATCAAGAACAAGTACCCCATCCCACTCATTGCGGACTTATTTGATCAACTTGGGAGTGCAAGGTGGTTCACCAAGCTGGATTTGAGGTCAGGCTACTACCAAGTCAGGATCACCGAGGGAGATGAGCCAAAGATAGCATGTGTCACTCGGTATGGTTTGTATGAGTTCTTGGTGATGCCTTTCGGACTCACGAACACCCCAGTAACATTCTGCACCCTTATAAACAGGGTACTTCAATCATTCCTTGATCAATTTGTTGTGGTTTATTTGGATGACATTATGATCTACAGCCAAACTTTGGGAGAGCATGTAGACCACTTGAGACAGGTGTTAGAGGTGTTACGGGCGCACAAGCTATTTGTCAAGAGGGAGAAATGCTCATTCGCCCAATAGGAGATCCCATTCCTTGGCCACATAGTGAGAGGTGGCAGGATACGCATGGATGAAGGCAAGATACACTCCATCCGGGAGTGGCAACCGCTAGCCAAGGTCACTGAGTTGAGATCGTTCCTTAGGTCGGTTAACTACTACAGGCGCTTCATCAAAGGTCACTCAGCAATAGCCACACCATTGACTGACTTGCTCAAGAAAGGGAGAGCATGGGAGTGGAGTGCAGGGTGCCAGGTTGAAACGGGCTGTGACCGAAGAGCCCATCTTGGCCTTGCCAGACTATGCCAAGCCGTATGAGGTGCATACAGATGCATCAAACTTTGCCATAGGGGGCGTGTTGATGCAGGAGGGACATCCAATTGCATTCGAGAGCAGGAAGTTGAACGAGACTGAGCATAAGTACATGATCCAAGAGAAGGAGATGGCTGCAATGGTGCACTACTTGCGCACTTGGTGCCATTACCTATTGGGGTCGAGGTTTGTGGTGAGGATGGACAATGTGGTGACCAACTACTTCCAAACGTAGAAGAAGCTATCCCCTAAGCAGGCGAGATGGTAAGATTTTCTTACAGAATTTGATTTCTAAATGGAGTACAAGCCAGGACGGGCAAATCTAGTAGTAGACACCCTGAGCAGAAAGGCTAACCTTGCTGCCATTAGCCAACCAGAGGGGTCACTGGTGTCGCCCATCAAGGAGGGACTTACGCATGATCCTACAGCCAAGGCTTTGATGGAGTACGCCCAGCAAGGTAAGACTAGGCGATTTTGGTTACAGGATGGGTTGCTGTACACCAGAGCAGTAGACTATTTGTACCACAGCACGAGAAGCTTCGCAAGGAAGTTTTGCAAAAATGCCATGATTCAAGGTGGGCTGGACACCCCGGAGTGAGTCGGACCTTGGCACTGATCGAGGACCGGTACTACTAGTGGCATATAAGAGATGATGTGGAAGCCTATGTGAAGACTTGTCTTGTGTGCCAACAGGACAAGGTGGAGCTTAAGAAACCAGGCGGTCTCTTGTAGCCATTGCCAGTGCTAGAGTGACCATGGAAGAGTGTTTCTCTGGACTTTATAGTCGGTCTACCTAAAGCAGAAGGGTTTGGAAGCATCATGGTAGTGGTGGACAGGTTTTCCAAGTATGAAATCTTCATTCCAGCAACCAAAGAGTGCCCAGCCGAGGAGGCAGCTCGATTATTCCTAAAGAACATGGTTAAGTACTGGAGAGTGCTGAGGACTATTGTTAGCGATCGAGACAGGCGTTTCACGGGTAGGTTTTGGACTGAGTTGTTCAAGCTATTGGGGTCAAACTTGAACTTTTCCACCAGCATGCATCTGCAGACCGATGGGCAGACAGAATGAGTGAATGGACTATTGGAGGTCTACCTCAGGCACTAGTGAGTGCCACACAAAGGGACTAGCGACAGCTACTAGATATTGGACAGTTTTCTTACAATTTACAAAGGAGCGAGGCAACGAACCAGAGCCCGTTTGGGGTTGTGACAAGGCAACAACCACTAACACCCGGTTCGATTGTTGCAGGTTATACAGGGCTTAATCCAGCAGCATACAAGTTTGCCAAGGCATGGCAGGAGCAAACTGACTTGGCCAGAGTTTTCCTACACAAGGTGGCCAATAGGTCAAAGAAGTGGGCAAACCAGAATAGGCGGGACATGCAGTTCCAGGTTGGAGACTTGGTATTGGTAAAGCTGCATCCCATTGTGCACCACAAGGGGCTGCACAAAGGCCTAGACCGGAGGTATGAAGGACCTTTCTAAGTAGTAAAGAGGGTAGGCAAGGTTGCCTACAAGCTGGATATGCCACCCAAGTCGAGGGAACACCCGATGTTCCATGTGAGCATGCTCAAGCCGTTCCATGAGGATGAGGGAGATCTAGGACGGACAAAGTCAAAGCGTGCACCATTGGGAGCAAGGGCCTCATATGAAAAAGAGGTCCATAGCATCATAGCTGATCAGGAGGTGAGATGGAAGAACTATCAGCTAAGATAAGAGTATTTGGTGCGCTGGAAGGGACTTCCAGATAGTGAGGTGAGTTGGGAACCAACAGATGACTTATGGTAGTTCAGGGACAGATCAGGTAGTACCATGTAGAAGACGCAATGAGGGCATTGCACCATCAGGTGGGGGAGAATGTCATGCCCTGAGAGGGCACGCCAGGCACATCAGGTGCACCAGCAGGCGAGCCAGAGGTTGAGGCTCGCAAACCAGGTGTGCTGGTGGGTATCTGTGCACAAAGCCTAGCAAACAAGTTCAGAACGCCCACCCAACTTGTAATCCAGCCCGTGAGACCAAAGCCTGGCATACAAGCTGCCCACACCACATCTATAAGGGCCCAAAGTGCTAGACACGCAAGGGAAGCTTCTGGAAGTAGGCAGGATCAGTAGGAGCATCCTGGCATATTTGGTTAACCCTAAAAATCAGGAGTTAGCATCTTGATTGATTGTAATCTGTATAATCCCTTGATTTTAGCCTTTATTCTAGGGATATTGCAATTAAGTATAGCTGGAGCCTCAACTATAAATAGAGGGCTGCTCCACCCTCATTTGTACACCATCAAGCACTTCTGTTTCAGTGAATACAAGAGCATTTCCAAAATTTTGCCTTCTTATCCTGTTTCTCTTTAACTTGCATAATCAACCCTTCCTATTGTTCTAGTGCCCGCACGCTTGTGTTTTAGGCTGACTTAGGCATAAAAGAGTAGATTCCAAGCCTAAGGCAGCACAGTTTCTGAGTCTAAGGTCAGAGCCTGTGACACCTGCACGCTCATTTCGTGGGTTGACTTAGGCAAACGAAGTTCATTCTCGGTCTAAGCCCCAACCGAACTGAAGGACCCATAGTGGGATCGATAAGATGAACGGGGGGACCGAGTCGATCCTCGACTTGTGCATTCTAGCTCTCCGACTGGTTGAATGCCTGCACGCTCGTTTCATGGGTTGACTTAGGCATGCGTAGTGCATTCCCAGTCTCGACCAACCAAGGGCCAGAGCCTATCGACGGCATTTGGGGCAACAACCGAGGGGGACCAGCAGCAGGATCCTTGGTCGACTCACGCATCCCGCCCCCAACGATCGGTTTGATGCTCGCACGCTTGTTTCGGGGGCCGATCAGGGCTCGACATGTGCCGATGGCGGTCGAGGCAACTGCCCCCACCAGGCCCAGCATGTGCTGATGGTGTTCGATGCAACTGCCTACACCAGGGGCCATCTTATACCGATGGTGGTCGAGGCAACCGTCCGCATCAGGGCCCAGCTTGTGCCGATGGCGGTCGAGGCAAGTGCCTGTACCAAAGGGCAGCCTGTGCCGATGATGGTCGATGCATATGCCATCACCATGCGCCATCACCATGCGCCATCATGTGCCATTGATGGTTAAGGCCTTGGTCGAAGTTTGATTTTGACCCTCGGTGCACATTTTTTTCGCTGGGGTACCATCGCCGGAGCATCGCCGAAGAACCTAGCCGGCGACTTGGGGGTTATGATGATTGGGGGGTCGGGGGGTGTACGCACATGATGTGCGATGGGTGCTGGTACTTGGCCCTTATATTGGCCTCCTATCCCTCTTCAAACCTCGCGACCTCATACCCCCTTAAAAAGCATTTGAGATTTTATAGGTTTGCTCCCAGTAGCCATTAAAGTGTCTGAAATGGGGACATTTTTTTCAAACGGTCACAAAATCTTCTCCACCTTGAATTTTTAGCTGAATTTGTTTGTGCGTGAAAACAAAAATACAAGGATCACATCTACCAAAATTTGGGGCCAAAACTCCTTCTAAAAAAATTTTAAAAAATCTCGAACCGCAAAAAGTTTCAAAAATTGTGAAAATAAAAAACGGGTCGTCTTGCCACGAAACTTCACATGAAGGCTTAGGGGACCATTGTATGAATTTACAAGACATAAAAATGGCATTGGCACGATAGAAATATGAAGATGTGCCTGAACCCAACTACCACTCGATCGATCCACGGCTTACACATCCCACTTCTCCGGTCGGCTAAGTTCCCGTACGTTCGTTTCGTGGGTTGACTTAGGCATACGTAGTGCACTCCTAGTCTAAGATCAGACCGGACCAAGGGTTGTGGTAGCAGGACCCGTACCAGGATCGATAGCATGCAGAGAGGATCGGGTCGATCCCTAACTTGCGCGTCCTGCCTCTCTGGCCAACTGAGCGCCCGTACGCTCGTTTTGTGGGTTGACTTAGGCATACGGAGTTCATCCCCAGTCTAAGCATACGGAGTTCATTCCCAGTCTAAGATCAGACTGGGCTGAGGGTTACGGCAGTAGGACCAACAATAGGATCGATAGTGTCCAGGGGGGACTGGGTCGATCCCCAGCTTGCGCATTCTACCGCTCCGATCGGCTGAGCGCCTGCATGCTCGTTTCGTGGGTTGGCTTAGGCATACGAAGTTCATTCCATGTCTAAGCTCCAGCCAGACCGAGGGTTATGGCAGTGGGACCGGTAGCACACAGAGGGGGACCGGGCCGATCCTTGGCTTGCGCATTATGCCTCTTCGACCGGCTAAGCACCCGCACGCTCGTTTCGTGGGTTGACTTAGGCATACAAAGTTCATTCCTAGTCTAAGCCCCAACTGGATCGAGGGACCCGTAGCAGGATCGGTAGCACACAAAAGAGGATCGGGCCGATCCTCGACTTATGCATTCTGGATCTCCGACCGATTGAGCGCCCGCACGCTCATTTCATGGGTTGACTTAGGCATATGTAGTGTATTCCCGATCTCGACCAACCAAGGGCTAGAGGCTATCGACAGCGTCTAGGCAACAACCAAGGGGGACCAGCAGCGGGATCCCTGGTTGGCTCACGCATCCCACCCCCAACGGTCAGTTCGGTGCCCACACGCTCATTTCAAGGGCCGATCGGGGCTCGACATGTGCCGATAGTGGTCGAGGCAACCGCCCGCACCACTGCCCAGCATGTGTCGATGGTGTTCGATGCAACTGCCCGCACCAGGGGCCATATTATGCCGTTGGTGGTCAAGGCAATCGCCTGTACCAAGGGCCGGCATGTGCCGATGGTGATTGAGGCAATCGCCCGCACCAGGGCCCAGCTTGTGCTGATGGCGACAGAGGCAAGTGCCCGTACCAAAGGGCAGTCTGTGCCGATGATGGATGATGCATGTGCCATTACTAGGTGCCATCATGTGCCATTGATGGTCAAGGCCTTGGTCAAAGTTTGATTTTGAGCCAGGTGCACATGCTGGGGTCGGGCATGTGCTAGTGCCACATCTTTTTTTCTCGGGGCACCATCGTCGGAGAACCTAACCAGCGGCATTTGGGGTTCCGGCGATTGGGGGGTCGGGGGGTGTGCGCACATGATGTCCGATGGGTGCTGGTACTTGGCCCTTATATTGGCCCCCTATCCCTCATCAAACCTCAAGAACTCACGCCCCCTTAAAGAGCATTTGAGATTTTATAAGTTTGCTCCCAGTAGCCATTAAAGTGTCTGAAATGGGGACATTTTTTTCAAACGGTCACAAAATCTTCTCCACTTCGAGTTTTTAGCTGAATTTGATTGTGCATGCTAACAAAAATACAAGGATCACGTCTACCAAATTTGGGGCCAAAACTCCTAAAAAGATTTTAAAAAATGCCAAACCGTGAAAAGTTTCAAAAATAGTGAAAAATAGAAAATGGGTCGTCTTGCCACGAAACTTCACATGAAGGCTTAGGGGACCATTGTATGAATTTACAAGCCATAAAAATGGCATTCGCATGGCAGAAATATGAAGATGTGCCTGAACCTACCTACCACTCGATCGATCCATGGCTTGCGCATCCCACCTCTCTGGTCGGCTAAGTGCCCGCACGCTCATTTCGTGGGTTGACTTAGGCATACATAGTGTGCTCCCAGTCTAAGATCAAACCAGATTGAGGGTTGCGGCAGTAGGACCTGTAGCGAGATTCAGCAGCGTGCAGAAGGGATCGGGTCGATCCCCGGCTTGTGCACCCTGCCTCTCTGGCCGGCTGAACGCTCGTACGCTTGTTTCGTGGTTGACTGAGGCATATGCAGTTCATTCCCAGTATTAGCATACGGAGTCCATTCCAAGTCTAAGATCAGACAGGATAGAGGGTTGCGGCAGCAGGACCAGCAGCAGGATCGACAACATGCAAGGGGGACCGGGTCGATCCTCGACTTACGCATTCTACCTCTCCGAACGGTTAAGCGCCTGCATGCTCGTTTCATGGGTTGGCTTAGGCATACGGAGTTCATTCCATGTCTAAGCCCCAACCGGACCAAGGGTTGTGGCAGCGGGACCGACAGCAAGCAGAGGGGGACCGGGCCAATCCCTGACTCGTGCATTATGCCTCTTCGACCGGCTCAGTGCCTGCATGGTCGTTTCATGGGTTGACTTAGGCATACGAAGTTCATTCCCAGTCTAAGCATACAGAGTACATTCCCAGTCTAAGATCGAATCAGTAGCGAGATTGACAGTAGCATGTAAAGGGGGACCGGGCTGATCCTCAGCTTGTGCATCTTGCCTCTCCGATCGGTTGAGGGCCTGCACGTTCATTTTGTGGGTTGACTTAGGCATATAAAGTTCATTCCTAATCTAAGCCCCAACCAGACTGAGGTACCTATAACGGATCGACAGCACGTAGAGGGGGACCGAGATCCTCAGCTTACTCGTTCTGGCTCTCCGACCGGCTGAGTGCCCACACGCTCGTTCCATGGGTTGACTTAGGCATACGTAGTGCATTCTCGGTCTCGACCAACCAAGGGCCAGAGGCTATCGATGGCATTTGGGTCAATAACCGAGGGGGACCAACAGCGGGATCCTTGGTCGGATCGTGCATCCCACCCCCAGCGGTCGGTTTGGTGCTCGCACGCTCGTTCCGGGGGTTGACCGGGGCTCGACATGTGTCGATGGTGGTCAAGGCAACCGCCCGCACCACGGCCCAGCATGTGTCGATGGTGTTCGATGCAACCGCCCACACCAGGGGCCATCTTGTGCCGATGGTGGTCGAGGCAAGTGCTCGTACCAAAAGGCAACCTGTGTCGATGATGGTCGATGCATGTGCCATCACCATGCGCCAGCATGTGCCATCACCATGCGCCATCATGTGCCATTGATGGTCGAGGCCTTGGTCGAAGTTTGATTTTGCTCCACGGTGCACATGCTGGGCTCGAGCATGTGTTGGTGCCACATTTTTTCGCCCGGGGCACCATCGCCGGAGCATCACCAGAGAACCTAACTGGCGGCATTGGGGGTTCCGACGATTGGGGGGGCCGGGGGGTGTGCGCACATGATGTGCGATGGGTGCTAGTACTAGGCCCTCATATTGGCCCCCTATCCCTCATTAAACTTTGAGAACTCACACCCCCTTAAAGAGCATTTGAGAGTTTATAGGTTTGCTCCCAGTAGCCATTAAAGTGTCTGAAATGGGGACATTTTTTTGCAAATGGTCAAAAAATCTTCTTCACTTTGAGTTTTTAGCTAAATTTGGTTGTGCGTGCCAACAAAAATACAAGGATCATGTCTACCAAATTTGGGGCCAAAACTCCTTCTAAAAAAATTTTAAAAAATCTCGAACCGTAAAAAGTTTCCAAAATTGTGAAAAATAGAAAACGGGTCGTCTTCCCACGAAACTTGACATGAAGGCTTAGGGGACCATTGTATGAATTTGCAAGCCATAAAAATGGCATTGGCATGGTAGAAATATGAAGATGTGCCTGAACCCACCTACTACTCGATCGTTCCACAGCTTGCGCATCCCACCTCTCCGACCGGCTAAGTGCCCACAAGCTCGTTTCATGGGTTAACTTACGCATACGTAGTGCACTCCCAGTCTAAGATCGGACCGGATTGAGGGTTGTGAAAGTAGGGCCTGTAGTGGGATCGACGGCATGTAGAGGGGATTGAGTCGATCCCCGGCTTGCACATCCTACCTCTCTGGCCGGCTAAGCGCACGCACGCTCATTTTGTGGGTTAACTTAGGCATACAGAGTTCATCCCTAATCTAAGCATACAGAGTTCATTCCCAGTCTAAGATCGGACCAGACCGAGGATTGCGACAACAGGACCAACTGTAGGATCAGCAGCACGTAGGGGGGACCGTGCCAATCCATGGCTTGCGCAGTCTACCTCTCTGACCGACTGAGCGCCCGCATGCTCGTTTCGTTGGTTGGCTTAGGCATACGGAGTTCATTCCATGTCTAAGCCATAGTCGGACCGAGGGTTGTGGTAGCGAGATCGACAGCACGTAAAAGGGTATCCAACCAATCCCCTATTTACGCATCATGCCTCTCCGGTCGGCTTAGTGCCCGCACGCTCGTTTCATGGGTTGACATAGGCATACGGAGTTCATTCCCAGTCTAATCATACCGAGTTCATTCCCAGTCTAAGATGGATCGGTAGAAGCACCCAGAGGGGGATCGGGCCGATCCTCGACTTGCGCATTCTGGCTGTTCGGCCGGTTGAGCGACCGTACACTCATTTCATGTGTTGACTTAGTCATACGTAGTGCATTCCCGGTCTTGACCAACCAAGGGCAGAGGCTATCGATGATGTTTGGGGTAACAACCGAGGGGGACCAGCAGTGGGATCCTTGGTCGGCTCATACATCCTGCCCCCAGCGGTTGGTTCAATGCCCGTACGCTCATTTCAGGGGTCGATCGGGGCTCGACATGTGCTGACGGTGGTCGAGGCAACCGTCCGCACCGCGGCCCAGCATCTGTCGATGGTGTTCGATGCAATCGCCCACACCATGGGCCATCTTGTGCCGATGGTGGTCGAGGTAATCACCCGCACAAAGGGTCGACATGTACCGATGGTGATCGAGGCAACCGCCAGCACCAGGGCCCAACTTGTGCTGTTGGCGGTTGAGGCAAGTGCCCGTACCGAAAGGCAGCCTGTGTCGATGATGGTCGATGCATATGCCATCACCATGCGCCATCATGTGCCATTGATGGTCGAGGCCTTGGTCGAAGTTCTGTTTTGAGCCACGATGCACATGCTGGGCTCGGGCATGTGCTGGTGCCAAATTTTTTTTCCTGGGGCACCATTGTCAGAGCGTCTCCGTAGAACCTAACCGGCGGGGTTGGGGGTTCTGACCATTGGGGGGTCGGGGGGTGTGCGCACATGTTGTGCGATGGGTGTTGGTACTTGGCCCTTATATTGGCCTCCTATCCCCCATCAAACCTCGAGAACTCACAGCCCCTTAAAGAGCATTTAAGATTTTATAAGTCTGCTCCTAGTAGCCATTAAAGTGTTTGAAATAGGGACATTTTTTTCAAATGGTCACAAAATCTTCTCCACTTCAAGTTTTTCGCTGAAATTGTTTGTGCATGCCAACAAAAATACAAGGATCATTTCTACCAAATTTGGGACTAAAACTCTTTCTAAAAAAATTCTAAAAAATCTTGAACCCTAAAAAGTTTCAAAAATCGTGAAAAATAGAAAACGGGTCGTCTTGCCACGAAACTTCACATGAAGGCTTAGGGGACCATTATATGAATTTACAAGCCATAAAAATGGCATTGGCATGGTAGAAATATGAATATATGCCTGAACGCACCTACTACTCGATCGATCCACGGCTTGCGCATCTCGTCGTCCGATCGGTTTAGTGCCGCATGCTCGTTTTGCGGGTTGACTTCGGCACACATAGTGTGCTTCCAGTCTAACATCGGACCGGACCGAGGGTTGCAATAGCAAGACCCGTAGTAGGATCGACAGCACGCAGAGGGGATCAGGTCGATCCCCGGCTTGCATATCCTGCCTCTCTGGCTGACTGAGCGCCCGTACGCTCGTTTTATGGGTTGACTTAGGCATACGGAGTTCATCCCCAGTTTAAGTATACGGAGTTCATTCCCAGTCTAAGATCGAATCAGACCGAGTGTTGCGGTAGCAGGACCAGTAGCAGGATCAACAGCATGCAAGGGGGATCGGGCCGATCCTCGACTTACGTATTTTGCCTCTCCGATCGACTGAGCGCCCACACGCTCATTTCGTGGGTTGCCTTAGGCATACGAAGCTCATTCCATGTCTAAGCCCTAGTCAGACTGAAGGTTGTGGTAGCGGCACTGGCAGCACGCAGAGGGGGATCGGGCCGATCCCCGACTTGCTCATTATGCCTCTCTGACCAGCTCAGCGCCCGCACGCTAGTTTCATGGGTTGACTTAGGCATACGAAGTTCATTCCCAGTCTAAGCATACGGAGTTCATTCCCAGTCTAAGATCGAATCGATAGCAGTACCCAGAGGGGGATCGGGTTGATCCTCGGCTTGCACATCCTGCCTCTCCGGTCGGCTGAGCGCCCACACGCTCGTTTTGTGGGTTGACTTAGGCATACGAAGTTTATTCCCAGTCTAAGCCCCAACCGGAGTGAAGGACCCGCAGCGAGATCTACAGCATGCAAAAGGGAATTGAGTCGATCCTCGACTTGTGCATTGTGGCTCTCCGGTCGGCTGAACGCCCGTACGCTCGTTTCATGGGTTGACTTAGGCATACATAGTGCATTCCTGGTCTGGACCAACCATGGGCTAGAGGCTATCGACGGTGTTTGGGGCAAAACCGAGGGGGACCAGCAGTGGGATCCTTGGTTGGCTCATGTATCCCACCCCCAGCGATCGGTTTGGTGCCCGCGCGCTCGTTTCAGGGGCCGCTCGAGGCTTGACATTGGGCCAATGGTGGTCAAGGCAACCGCCCACACCATGGCCCAGCATGTGCCGATGGTGTTCGATGCAACCGCCCGCACCAGGGGCCATATTGTGCCGATGGTGCTTGAGGCAATTGCCCACACCAGGGCCCAGCTTGTACCGATGGCGGTCGAGGCAAGTGCCCATACCAAAGGGTAGTTTGTGCCGATGATGGTCGATGCATGTGCCATCACCATATGCCACCATGTGCCATTGATGGTCGAGGCCTTGGTCGAAGTTCGATTTTGAGCCACAGTGCACATGCTGGGCTCGGGCATGTGCTGGTGCCAAATTTTGTTTGCCCAGGGCACCATCGTCGGAGCATCGTCGGAGAACCTAATCGGTGGCATTAGGGGTTCCGACGATTGGGGGGACCGAGGGGTGTGCGCACATGATGTGCGATGGGTGCTGGTACTTGGCCCTTATATTGGCCCCCTATCCCTCATCAAACCTCGAGAACTCACACCCCCTTAAAGAGCATTTGAGATTTTATACGTTTGCTCCGAATAGCCCTTAAAGTGTCTAAAATGGGGACATTTTTTTCGAACGATCACAAAATCTTCTCCACTTTTCCAGTTTTTTGTTGAATTTGTTTGTGCGTGCCAACAAAAATACAAGGATCACGTCTACCAAATTTGGGGCCAAAACTCTTTCTAAAAAAATTTTAAAAAATCCCAAACCGTAAAAAGTTTCAAAAACCATGAAAAGAATAAAACGGGTCGTCTTGCCATGAAACTTCACATGAAGGCTTAGGGGAGCATTGTATGAATTTACAAGCCATAAAAATGGCATTGGCACGGTAGAAATATGAAGATGTGCCTGAACCCACCTACCACTCGATCGATCCATGGCTTGCGCATCCCGCCAATTCGGCCGGCTAATTGCCCGAATGCTCATTTCGTGGGTTGACTTAGGCATACATAGTGTGCTCCCAGTCTAAGATGGGACTAGACCGAGGGTTGCTACAACAGGACCTGCAGCGGGATCGACAGCACGCAGATGGGATCGGGTCGATCCCTGACTTGCGCATCCTGCATCTCTGGCCGACTGAGTGCCCGTACACTCATTTCGTGCGTTGACTTAGGCATATGGAGTTCATCCCCAGTCTAAGCATACAGAGTTCATTCCTAGTCTAAGATCGGATCGAACCGAAGGTTACGGCAGTAGGACTAGCAGCAAGATCGACAACATGCAGGGGGGACCGGGCCGATCCCCGGCTTACGCATTCTGCCTCTCTACTGAGTGCCCGCATGCTCGTTTCGTGGGTTGGCTTAGGCAGATAGAGTTCATTCCATGTCTAAGCCCCAGCTAGATCGAGGGTTGTGGTAGCGGGACCGATAGCACGCAGAGGGGGATCGAGCCGATCCCCGACTTTCACATTATGCCTCTCCAGCCGGCTGAGCGCCCGCACACTCATTTCGTGGGTTGACTTAGGCATACAAAGTTCATTCCTGATCTAAGCCCTAATCGGATCGAGGGACCCGCAGCGGGATTGGCAGCACGTAGAGGGGGATCAGGCCGATCCTCAACTTGCACATTCTAGCTCTCCAGCCGGTTGAGCACCTACACGCTCGTTTCATGGGTTGACTTAGGCATACGTAGTGCATTCTCGGTCTCGACCAACCAAGGGCTAGAGGCTATCAATGGCGTTTGAGGCAACAACCGAGGGGGACCAGCAGTGGGATTCTTGGTCGGCTCACGCATCCCACCCCCAGCAGTCGGTTCGGTGCCCGTACGCTCGTTTTGGGGGCCGATTAGGGCTCGCATGTGCCGAGGGTGGTCGAGGCAATCGCCCGCACCACGCACGATGACCCAGTATATGCCGATAGTGTTCGATGCAACCGCCCGTACGAGGGGCCATCTTGTGCCGATGGTGGTCGAGGCAATCACTCGTACCAAGAGCCGGCATGTGCTGATGGTGATCGAGGCAACAGCCTGCACCAGAGCCTAGCTTGTGCCTATGGCGTTCGAGGCAAGTGCCCGTACCAAAGGGCAGCCTGTGCTAATAATGGTCGATGCATGTGCCATCACCATGCACCATCATGTGCCATTGATGGTCGAGGCCTTGGTCAAAGTTTGATTCTGAGCCACGGTGCACATGCTTGGGTATGTACTGTTGCCAAATTTTTTTCGCCTGGGGCACCATCGTCGGAGTGTCGTCAGAGAACCTAACCAGTGGCATTCGAGGTTCCGTCGATTGGGGGGTCGGGGGGTGTGCGCACATGATGTGCGATTGGTGCTAGTACTTGGCCCTTATATTGGCCCCCTATCCCTCATCAAACCTCAAGAACTCGCGCCCCCTTAAAGAGCATTTGAGATTTTATAGGTATGTTCCCAGTAGCCATTAAAGTGTATATAATGAGGACATTTTTTTCAAACGGTGACAAAATCTTCTCCACTTTGAGTTTTTAGCTTAATTTTTTTGTGCATGCCAACAAAAATACAAGGATCACGTCTACCAAATTTGGGGCCAAAACTCCTTCTAAAAAAATTTTAAAAAAGCCCAAACCGTAAAAAGTTTCAAAAATCATGAAAAATAGAAAACGGGTCATCTTGCCGCGAAACTTCACATGAAGGCTTAGGGGACCATTGTATGAATTTACAAGCCATAAAAATGGCATTGGCATGGCAGAAATATGAAGATGTTCCTGAACCCACCTACCACTCGATCGATCCACGGCTTGTGCATCCCGCCTCTCTGGTCGGCTAAGTGCCCGCATGCTCGTTTCGTGGGTTGACTTAGGCATACGTAGTGCAGTCCCAGTCTAAGATCAGACGGGACTGAGGGTTGCGATAGCAGGACTTGCAGCAGGATCGACAGCACGCAGAGAGGACCAGGTCGGTCCCCGTCTTGCACATCCTGCTTCTCTGGCCGACTGAGCGCTCGCACGCTCGTTTCATGGGTTGACTTAGGCATACGGAGTGCATCCCCAGTCTAAGCATACGGAGTTCATTCCCAGTCTAAGATCAGACCAGATCGAGGTTTGTGGTAGCAGGACCAGCAGCAGGATCGACCGCACGCACGGGGTGACTGGGCCGATCCCCAGCTTGCGCATTTTGCCTCTCCGATCGACTGAGTGCCCACACGCTCGTTTCATGGGTTGGGGCATACGAAGTTCATTCCATGTCTAAGCCCCAGCCTTATCGAGGGTTGTGGCAGTGAGATCGATAGCATACAGAGGGGGACTAGATCGATCCCCAGCTTGCGCATTATGCCTCTCCAGCCAGCTCAGCGCCCGCACACTTGTTTCGTGGGTTGACTTAGGCATACGGAGTTCATTCCCAGTCTAAGCATATGGAGTGGATTCCCAGTCTAAGATCAGACCGATAGCGGGATCGACAGTAGCACGCAGAGGGTGATTGGGCCGATCCTCGGCTTGCGCATCCTATCTCTCCGACCGATTGAGCGCCCACACGCTTATTTTGTGTGTTGACTTAGGCATACAGAGTTCATTCTCGGTCTAAGCCCCGACCGAACTGAGGGACCTGTAGTGGGATCGACAGCACGCAGAAGGGGATTGAGCCAATCCTCAACTTGCGCATTCTGGCTCTTCGACCAGCTGAGCGCCCATACACTCGTTTCATGGGTTGACTTAGGTATACGTAATGCATTCCCGGTCTCCACCAACCAAGGGCCAAAGGCTGTCGACGATGTTTGGGACAACAACCGAGGGGGACCAGCAGTAGGATCCTAGGTCGGCTCATGCATCCTACCCCCAGCGGTCGGTTCAGTGCTTGCACGCTCGTTTCGAGGTCCGACCGGGGTTCGACATGTGCCGATGGTGGTCGAGGCAACCGCCAGCATCATGGCCCAGCATGTGCCGATGGTGTTCGATGCAACCGCCCGTACCAGGGGCCATCTTGTGCCGATGGTGGTCAAGGCAATTGCCCTAACTAGGGCCTAGCTTGTGCCGATGGTGGTTGAGGCAAGTGCCCGTACCAAAGGGCAACCTATGCCGATGATGGTCGATGCATGTGCCATCACCATGCGCCATCATGTGCCATTGATGGTCGAGGCGTTGGCCGAAGTTTGATTTTGAGCCACAGTGCACATGCTGGGCTTAGGCATGTACTGGTGCCAAATTTTTTTCGCCCTGGGCACCATCGTCGGAGCATCGTCGGAGAACCTAACCGATGGCATTGGGGGTTCCGGCGATTGGGGGCCGGGGGGTGTGCGCACATGATGTGTGATGGGTGCTGGTACTTGGCCCTTTGATTGGCCCCATATCCCTCATCAAACCTCGAGAACTCACACCCCCTTAAAGAGCATTTGAGATTTTATACGTTTGCTCCCAATAGCCATTTAAGTGTCTGAAATGGGGACATTTTTTTCAAATGGTCACAAAATCTTCTGCACTGCACTTCGAGTTTTTAGCTGAATTTATTTGTGCATGCCAACAAAAATAAAAGGATCACGTCTACCAATTTTAGGTCCAAAACTCCTTCTAAAAAAATATTAAAAAATCTCGAATCGTAAAAAGTTTCAAAAATCGTGAAAAATAGAAAACGGGTCGTCTTGCCATGAAACTTCACATGAAGTCATAGGGGACCAATGTATGAATTTACAAGCCATAAAAATGGCATTGGCATGGCAAAAATGTGAAGATGTGCCCAAACCCACCTACCACTCGATCAATCCATGGCTTGCGCATCCCGCCTCTCCGATCGGCTAAGTGCCTGCACGCTCGTTTTGTGGGTTGACTTAGGCATACGTAGTGCGCTCCCAGTCTAAGATCAAACCAAATCGAGGGTTACGACAGTAGGACCCGTAGCGGGATCAGCAGCACATAGAGGGGACCGGGTCGATCCCCGACTTGCACATCCTACCTCTTTGGTCGGCTGAGCACCCGCACGCTCATTTCATGGGTTGACTTAGGCATACAGAGTTCATCCCCAGTCTAAGCATACAGAGTTCATTCCCAGCCTAAGATCAGACCGGATCGAGGGTTGCGACAGTAGGATCGGTAGCACACAGGAGGGGATCAGGCCTATCCCTGGCTTACGCATTCTGCCTCTCCGGTCGGTTGAGCGCCCGTACGTTCGTTTCATGGGTTGGCTTAGGAATACGGAGTTCATTCCATGTCTAAGCCCCAACCGGATCGAGGGTTGTGGTAGCGTGACCGGCAGCACGCAGAGGGGGACCGGGCCGATCCCCTGCTTGCCATAAAACTTCACATGAAGGCTTAGGGGACCATTGTATTAATTTGCAAGCCATAAAAATGGCATTGGCATGGCAGAAATATGAAGATGTGCCTGAACCCACCTACCAATCGATCGATCCACGGCTTGCGCATCTCACCTCTTTGGCCGGCTAAGTTTCCGCATGCTCGTTTCATTGGTTGAATTAGGCATACGAAGTTCATTCCCAGTCTAACCACACAGAGTTCATTCCCAATCTAAGCATACGGAGTTCATTCCCAGCCTAAGATCAGATCAACAGCAGCACGCAGAGGGGGATCGGATCAATCCTCAGCTTACGCATCATGCCTCTCCGGTCCGCTGAGCGCCCTCACGCTCGTTTCATGGGTTGACTTAGGCATATGGAGTTCATTCTCAGTCTAAGCCCCAACCAGATCGAGGGACTCGCAGCGGGATCGGTAGCACGTAGAGGGGGATCGAGCTGATCCTCGGCTTGTGCATTCTGGCTCTCTGGTCGACTGAGGCCCCATACGCTCATTTCATGGGTTGACTTAGACATGCGTAGTGCATTCCCAATCTCGACCAACCAAGGGCCAGAGGCTATCGATGGCATTTGATGTAACAACCGAGGGGGACCAACAGCGGGATCCTTGGTCGGCTCACGCATCCTGCCCCCAACGGTCGGTTCGATGCCCGTATGATCCTTTCGGGGGCCGAATGGGGCTCGGCATGTGCCAATGTTGGTTGAGGCAACTGCCCAGACCACGGCCCAGCATGTGCCAGTGGTGTTCGATGTAACCGCCTGCACCAGGGGCCATCTTGTGTCGATGGTGGGGTAGCTTGTGCCGATGATGGTCGATGCATGTGCCATCACCATGCGCCATCAAGTGCCATTGATGGTTGAGGCCTTGGTCGAAGTTCAATTTTGTGCCATGGTGCACATGCTGGGCCCGAGCATGTGCTGGTGCCACATTTTTTTCGCCCGGGGCACCATCGTCGAAGCATCACCGGAGAACCTAACCGGCAGTATTAGGGGTTCCGATGATTGGGGGGCCAGGGAGTGTGCGCACGTGATGTGCAATGGGTGCTGGTACTTGGCCCTTATATTGGCCCCCTATCCCTCATCAAACCTCGAGAACTCACACCCCTTTAAAGAGCATTTGAGATTTTATAGATTTGCTCCAGTAGCCATTAAAGTGTCTGGAATGGGGACATTTTTTTCAAACGGTCACAAAATCTTCTCCACTTCGAGTTTTTAGCTGAATTTGTTTATGCGTGCCAACAAAAATACAAGGATCACGTCTACCAAATTTGGGGCCAAAACTCCTTCTAAAAAAAATTCAAAAAAATCCCAAACCATAAAAAGTTTTGAAAATCATGAAAAATAGAAAACTGGTCGGCTTGCCACAAAACTTCACTTGAAGGCTTAGGGGACCATTGTATGAATTTACAAACCATAAAAATGGCATTGGCAGGGCAGAAATATAAAGATGTGCTTGAACCCACCTACCACTCGATCGATCCACGGCTTGCGCATCCCGTCTCTCCGGTCGACTAAGTGCCCGCACGCTCGTTTCATGGGTTGACTTAGGCATACATAGTGCGCTCCCAGTCTAAGATCAGACCGGACCAAGGGTTGCATTAGCAGGACCCGCAGCGGGACCGACAGCAAGCAGAGGGGATCGGGTCGATCCCTAGCTTACGCATCTTGCCTCTTTGGCCGGCTGAGCGCCCGCACGCTCGTTTCGTGGGTTGACTTAGGCATACGGAGTTCATCCCCAGTCTAAGCATACGGAGTTCATTCCCAGTTTAAGATCGGACCGGACCGAGGGTTGCGGCAGAAGGATCGACAGCACGCAGGGGGGATCGGGTCGATACCCGGCTTGCATATTCTGCCTTTCCGGCAAGCTGAGCACCCGCACGCTCGTTTCATGGGTTGGCTTAGGCATACGGAGTTCATTCCATATGCGAGGGGAACCAGCAGCGGGATCCTTGGTCGGCTCGTGCATCCTGCCCCCAACGGTCGGTTCGATGCTTGCACGCTCATTTCGAGGGTCGATCAGGGCTCGGCATGTCTCGATGGTGGTCAAGGCAACCACTCGCACCACGGCCCAGCATGTGCCGATGGTGTTCGATGCAACCACCCGTACTAGGGGCCATCTTGTGCCGATGGTGGTCGAGGCAACCACCCGCACCAGGGCCTAGCTTGTGCCGATGGTGGTCGAGGCAAATGCCCGTACCAAAGGGCAGCCTGTGCCGATGATGGTCGATGCATGTGCCATCACCACGCGCCATCATGTGCCATTGATGGTCGAGGCCTTGGCCGAAGTTCGATTTTGCTCCACGGTGCACATGCTGGGCTCAGGCATGTGTTGGGGCCACATTTTTTTCGCCCGGGGCACCATCGTTGGAGCATCGCCGGAGAACCTAACCGGTGACATTGGGGGTTCCGACGATTGGGGGGCCGGGGGTGTGTGCACATGATGTACGATGGGTGCTGGTACTGAGCCCTTATATTGGCCCCCTATCCCTCATCAAACCTTAAGAACTCACCCCCTTAAAGAGCATTTGAGCGCACATGATGTGCGATGGGTGCTGGTACTGGGCCCTTATATTGGCCCCCTATCCCTCATCAAACCTTGAGAACTCACCCCGTTAAAGAGCATTTGAGATTTTATAGGTTTGCTCCCAGTAGCCATTAAAGTGTCTGAAATGGGGACATTTTTTTCAAATGGTCACAAAAACTTCTCCACCTTGAGTTTTTAGCTGAATTTGTTTGTGCGTGCCAACAAAAATACAAGGATCATGTCTACCAAATTTGGGGCCAAAACTCCTTCTAAAAAAATTAAAAAAAATCCCAAACCGTAAAAAGTTTTGAAAATCATGAAAAATAGAAAACTGGTCGGCTCGCCACAAAACTTCACATGAAGGCTTAGGGGACCATTGTATGAATTTACAAACCATAAAAATGGCATTGGCAGGGTAGAAATATAAAGATGTGCTTGAACCCACCTACCACTCGATCGATCCACGGCTTGCGCATCCCGTCTCTCCGGTCGACTAAGTGCCCGCACGCTCGTTTCATGGGTTGACTTAGGCATACGTAGTGCGCTCCCAGTCTAAGATCAGACTGGACCAAGGGTTGCATTAGCAGGACCCGCAGCGGGACCGACAGCACGTAGAGGTGGTCGGGTCGATCCCCGGCTTGCGCATCTTGCCTCTTTGGCCGGCTGAGCCCCCGCACGCTCGTTTCGTGGGTTGACTTAGGCATTCGGAGTTCATCCCCAGTCTAAGCATACGGAGTTCATTCCCAGTTTAAGATCGGACCAGATCGAGGGTTGCGGCAGCAGGATCGACAGCACGCAGGGGGGATCGGGTCGATACCCGGCTTGCGTATTCTGCCTCTCCGGCAAGCTGAGCGCCCGTACGCTCGTTTCATGGGTTGGCTTAGGCATACGGAGTTCATTCCATATGCGACAGGAACCAGCAGCGGGATCCTTGGTCGGCTCGTGTATCCTGCCCCCAACGGTCGGTTCGATGATTGCACGCTCATTTCGAGGGTCGATCAGGGCTCGGCATGTCTCGATGGTGGTCAAGGCAACCGCCCGTACCACGGCCCAGCATGTGTTGATGGTGTTTGATGCAACCGCCCACACTAGGGGCCATCTTGTGCCGATGGTGGTCGACGCAACCATCCGCACCAGGGCCTAGCTTGTGCCAATGGTGGTCGAGGCAAATGCCCGTACCAAAGGGCAGCCTGTGCCGATGATGGTCGATGCATGTGCCATCACCACGCGCCATCATGTGCCATTGATGGTCGAGGCCTTGGTCGAAGTTCAATTTTGCTCCACGGTGCACATGCTGGGCTCAGGCATGTGTTGGGGCCACATTTTTTTCTCCCGGGGCACCATTGCTGGAGCATCGCCGGAGAACCTAACCGGCGACATTGGGGGTTCCGACGATTGGGGGGCCGGGGGGTGTGCGCACATGTTGTGCGATGGGTGCTGGTACTGGGCCCTTATATTGGCCCCCTATCCCTCATCAAACCTCGAGAACTCACCCCCTTAAATAGCATTTGAGATTTTATAGGTTTGCTCCCAGTAGCCATTAAAGTGTCTGAAATGGGGACATTTTTTTCAAACGGTCACAAAAACTTCTCCACTTCGAGTTTTTAGCTGAATTTGTTTGTTCGTGCCAACAAAAATACAAGGATCATGTCTACCAAATTTGGGGCCAAAAATCCTTCTAAAAAAATTTTAAAAAATCTTGAACCGTAAAAAGTTTCAAAAATCGTGAAAAATAGAAATCGGGTCACCTTGCCACGAAACTTCACATGAAGGCTTAAGGGGACCATTGTATGAATTTACAAGCCATAAAAATGGCATTGGCACAGCAGAAATATGAAGATGTGCCTGAACCAACCTACCACTCGATTGATCCACAGCTTGCGCATCTCGCCTCTTCGGTCGGCTAAGTGCCCACACGCTCATTTCGTGGGTTGACTTAGGCATACGTAGTGTACTCCCAGTCTAAGATCAGACTGGATTGAGGGTTATGGTAGCAGGACCCATAACGGGATCGACAGCACGTAGAGGGGACTGGGTCGATCCCTGGCTTGCGCATCCTGCCTCTCTGGCTGGCTGAGTACCCGCACGCTCGTTTCGTGGGTTGACTTAGGCATACGGAGTTCATCCCCAGTCTAAGCATACAGAGTTCATTCTCAATCTAAGATTGGATCGGATCGAGGGTTGTGGTAGTAGGACTAGCAGCAGGATCGACAGCACACAGGTGGGGACCAGGCCGATCCCAGGCTTGCACATTCTGCCTCTTCGACCGATTGAGCGCCCGGACACTCATTTCGTGGGTTGGCATAGGCATACGGAGTTCATTCCATGTCTAAGACCCAGTCGGATCGAGGGTTGTGGCAGCGGGATCGGCAGTACACAGAGGGGGATCGGGCTGATCCCCGGCTTCCGCATTATGCCTCTTCGTTGGCTCAATGGGTTACGGCAGCAGGACCCGTAGCGGGATCGATAGCACTCAGAGGGGACCGGGTCAATCCTCGGCTTACGCATCCTACATCTCTGGCCGACTAAGCGCCCGCATGCTCGTTTCATGGGTTGACTTAGGCATACGAAGTTCATCCGTAGTCTAAGCATATGGAGTTCATTCTCAGTCTAAGATCAGATCGGATCGAGGGTTACGATAGTAGCGGATCAAAGGTTGTGGTAGCAGGACTGACAGCAAGCAGAGGGGGATCGGGCTGATCCCCGGATTGCACAATATGCCTCTCCAGCCAGCTCAATGCCCACACACTTGTTTCATGGGTTGACTTAGGCATACCGAGTTCATTCCCAATCTAGGCATACGGAGTTCATTTCCAGTCTAGGATCGGACCAACAGCAGCGCGCAGAAGGGGATCGGGTCGATCCTCGGCTTGCGTATCCTACCTCTCCGATCGGCTGAGCGCCCGCACACTCGTTTTGTGGGTTAACTTAGGCATACAGAGTTCATTCTCGGTCTAAGCCCTAACCAGATCAAGGGACTCACAGCGGGATCGACAGCACATAGAGGGGGACCGAGCCGATCCTCGACTTACGCTTTCTGGCTCTCCGGTCGATTGAGCACCCACACGCTCGTTTCATTGGTTGACTTAGGCATACGTAGTGCATTCTCGATCTTGACCAACCAAGGGCTAGAGGCTATTGACGGTGTTTGGGGTACCAACCGAGGGGGACCAGCAGCGGGATCCTTGGTCGGCTCCCTCATCCCACCCCCATTGATCGGTTCGATGCTCGCACACTCATTTTGAGGGTCGACCGGGGCTCGACATGTGCCGATGGTGGTCGAGGCAATCGCCCGAACCAAGGCCCAGCATGTGCCGATGGTGTTTGATGCAACCGCCTGCACCAGGGGCCATCTTGTGCCAATAGTGGTCGAGGCAATCGTACGCACCAAGGGCTAACATGTGCCGATGGTGATCGAAGCAACCACCCGCACCAGGGCCCAGCTTGTGCCGATGGCGACTGAGGCAAGTGCTCGTACCAAAAGGGAGCCTGTGCCGATGATGGTCAACGCATGTCCATCACCATGTCCCAACTTATGCCATTGATGGTCGAGGCCTTGGTCGAAGTTTGATTTTCAGCCACAGTGCACATGCTGGGCTCAGGCATGTGCTGGTGCCACATTTTTTTTGCCCGAGGCACCATCATCGAAGCATCGTCGGAGAACCTAACTGGCGGCATTGATGGTTTCGATGATTGGGGGGCCTGGGGGTGTGCGCACATGATGTGCGATGGGTGCTGGTACTTAGCCCTTATATTGGCACCCTATGCCTCATCAAACCTTGAGAACTCACACCCCCTTAAGGAGCATTTGAGATTTTATAGGTTTGCTCCCAGTAACCATTAAAGTATCTGAAATGGGGACATTTTTTTGAAACGGTCACAAAATCTTCTCCACTTTGAGTTTTTAGCTGAATTTTTTGTGCATGCCAACAAAAATACAAGGATCACGTCTACCACATTTGGGGCTAAAACTCCTAAAAAAATTTTAAAAAATCTCGAACCGTAAAAAGTTTCAAAAATCATGAAAAATAGATAACGGGTCATCTTGCCACGAAACTTCACATGAAGGCTTAGAGGACCATTGTATGAATTTACAAGCCGTAAAAATGGCATTGGCATTGCAGACATATGAAGATGTGCCTGAACCCACCTACCACTTGATCGATTCACGGCTTGTGCATCTCGCCTCTCCGGTCGGCTAAGTGCCTGCATGCTCATTTCGTAAGTTGACTTAGGCATACATAGTGCGCTCCCAGTCTAAGATCAGACCGGATCGATGGTTGCGGCAGTAGCACCCGCAGTGGGATCGACAACACATAAAGGGGACCGGGTCGATCCCTGGTTACGCATCCTGCCTCTCTGGTCGACTGAGCGCCTGTACGCTCGTTTCGTGGGTTGACTTAGGCATACGGAGTTCGTCCCCCATCTAAGCATACGGAGTTCATTCCCAGTCTAAGATTAGATTGGATCGAGGGTTACGGTAGCAGGACCAGCGCAGGATCGACAGCAGGCAGGGGGGACCGGGTCGATACCTGAATTGCGCATTCTGCCTTTCCGGTCGGCTGAGTGCCCGCAAGCTCATTTCATGGGTTGGCTTAGGCATATAGAGTTCATTCCATTTCTAAGCCCTAACTGGACTAAGGGTTGTGGCAGTGGGACTGATAGCACACAAAGAGGGATCGGGTCGATGCTCGGCTTACGCATTACGCCTCTCTAGCTGGCTTAGCCCTCTACGCTCGTTTCATGGGTTGAATTAGGCATACGGAGTTCATTCCCAGTCTAAGCATATAGAGTTTATTCCCAATCTAAGATTGGACCGGCAGCAAGATTGGCTGTAGCACGCAGAGGGGGATCAGGTCGATCCTCAGCTTATGTATCCTGCCTCTCCAACCGGCTGAGCGCCCGCACGCTCGTTTCGTGGGTTGACTTAGGCATACGGAGTTCATTCCCGATCAAGCCCCAATCGGATCGAGGGACCCGCAGTGGGATCGGTAGAACGTAAAGACAACTACCCGCACCAGGGCCTAGCTTGTACCGATGGTGGTTGAGGCAAGTGCCCGTACCAAAGTGTAGCCTATGCCGATGATGGTCGATGCATCTGCCATCACCATGCGCCATCATGTTCCAATAATGGTCAAGGCCTTGGCCGAAGTCCAATTTCGAGCCACGGTGCACATGTTGGGCTCAAGCTTGTGTAGGTGCCACATTATTTTCGCCCGGGGCACCATCGTCGGAGCATCATCAGAGAACCTAACCGGTGGCATTGGGGTTTTGGTGATTGGGGGGTCGGGGGGTGTGCGCACATGATGCGCGATGGGTGTTGGTACTTGGCCCTTATATTGGCCCCCTATCCCTCATCAAACCTCAAGAACTCACACCCCTTTAAAGAGCATTTGAGATTTTACAGGTTTGCTCCCAGTAGCCATTAAAGTGTCTGAAATGGGGACATATTCTTCAAACGGTCACAAAATCTTCTCCACTTCGAGTTTTTAGCTGAATTTGTTTGTGCGTGCCAACGAAAATAAAAGGATCATGTCTACCAAATTTGGGGCCAAAACCCCTTTGAAAAAAATTTAAAAAAATCCTGAACCGTAAAAGTTTCAAAAATCGTGAAAAATGGAAAATGGGTCCTCTTGCCATGAAACTTCACATGAAGTCTTAGGGGACCATTGTATGAATTTACAAGCCATAAAAATGGCATTGGCATGGCAAAAATGTGAAGATGTGCCTGAACCCACCTACCACTCGATCGATCCATGGCTTGCGCAGCCCGCCTCTCTCTGGCCGGCTAAGTGCCCGCATGCTCATTTCATGGGTTGACTTAGGCATACGTAGTGCACTCTCAGTCTAAGATCGGATTGGATCGAGGGTTACGATAATAGGACCCATAGCGGGATCTGTAGCACGCAGAGGGGACCAGGTCAATCCCTGGCTTACGTATCCTGCCTCTCTGGCTGGTTGAGCGCCCGCACACTCGTTTCGTGGGTTAACTTAGGCATATAGAGTTCATCCCCAGTCTAAGCGTACAGTGTTCATTCCCAATCTAAGATCAGACCGGATCGAGGGTTATGGCAGTAAGACCAGCAGCAGGATCGATAGCACGCAGGGAGGGATCGGGCCGATCCCTGGCTTCCGCATTTTGGCTCTCCGGTCGACTGAGTGCCTGCACGCTCGTTTCATGGGTTGGCTTAGGCATACGGAGTTCATTCCATGTCTAAGCCCCGGCCGGACCGAGGGTTGTGGTAGCGGGACTGCCAGCACGCAGAGGGGTACTAGGCCGATCCTTGGCTTACGCATCTTGCCTCTCCGGTCGACTGAGCGCCCGTATGCTCATTCCATGGGTTGACTTAGGCATATATAGTTCATTCCCGGTCTGAGCCCCAACCGGACCATGGGACTCGTAACGGGATCGGCAGCACGCAGTGGGGGATCGGGTCGATCCTCGACTTACACATTCTGGCTCTCCGACCGGCTGAGCGCCCACACGCTCGTTTCATGGGTTGACTTAGGCATACATAGTGCATTCTCGATCTCGACCAACCAAGGGCCCAAGGCTATCGACGGCGTTTGGGGTAACAACCGAGGGGGACCAACAGCGGGATCCTTGGTCGGCTCGCGCATCCCACTCCCAGTGGTCAGTTCGGTGCTCGCACACTCATTTTAGGGGTCGATCGAGGCTTGATATGTGCCGATAATGGTCGAGACAACTGCCTGCATCACGGCCCAGCTTGTGTCGATGGTGTTCGATGCAATCGCCTACACCAGGGGCCATCTTATGCCGATGGTGGTCGAGGCAACCATCTGTACCAGGGCTCAGCTTGTGTCGATGGCAGTCGAGGCAAGTGCCCGTACCAAAGGGTAGCCTGTGCTGATGATGGTCGATGCATGTGCCATTGTCATGCCCTGGGCGGGTGCGTGAGGCACATCAGGCGCACCAATAGGCAAGCAAGAGGTTGAGGCCCGTAGACCAGGCATGCTGGTAGGTATCTGTGCGCAAAGCCTAGCAAACAAGTTCAGAACGCCCACCCAACTTGCAGGCTAGCCCGTGAGACCAAGGCCTAGCATACAAGCTGCCCGCACCACATCCAAAAGGGCCCAAGGTGCTGGACACGCAAGGGAAGCTTCTGGAAGTAGACAGGATCAGCAAGAGCATCCTAGCAGATTTGGTTGACCCTAAAAATCAGGAGTTAGCATCCTGGTTTATTGTAATTTGTATAATCCCTTGATTTTAGCCTTCATTCTAGGGATATTGCCATTAAGTATAGCTGGAGCCTCAACTATAAATAGAGGGCTGCTCCACCCTCATTTGTACACCATCAAACACTTTTGTTTCAATGAATACAAGAGCATTTCCAGAATTCTACCTTCTTATCCTGTTTCCTTTAGCTTGCGTAATCAGCCCTTCCTATTGTTCTAGTGCCCGCACGCTTGTGTTTTAGGCTGACTTAAGCATAAAGGAGGAGATTCCAAGCCTAAGGCCGCAGGATTCTGAGTCTAAGGTCAGAGCTCGTGACAGTTGGTATTAGAGCAAGTTCAATTCTGATTGTTTGTGTTGTGCATGTTAGATCATGATTGAGGAGATGGCATCCCAAAGTGACGTTGCTAGCCAACAACCAGAGGCCTAGGAACATGGGTGTGGAAGAGGCAAGAAAGTTGATTCTAGAGATATCTGGTCTACCATGGAAGGTAGGCTGGCCAAGGTGGAGGAGACCATGGGCGACATGGGGGAGAAGCTTGAGGAAGTAGAGACTCACATTGCATCGCTAGACTCCATGGGGGAGGAGATCCAAAGTGAGCTGGAAGCTACTCTCAACAAAGGTATGGACATGATCACCCAGAAGAATAAGGCCTTGGAGGCTGAAGTGCTGACCTTGCATGATGGCATGGAGGCCATGCGCCAACGGATGGAAGAGTTTACCAGTGAGTTCGTTGCTTGCAAGACTGCCATTGAGAATGGCATGTTTGCCAGAGTGTCCAAATCCAGATTGGAGGTCCCCAAGCCTAAGGAGTTCAAGAGGACTAGGGCAGCCAAGGAAGTAGACAACTACCTTTAGGGTATGGAGCAATACTTCCAAGCCATGGGCATGCAATACGAGGCGATAAAGGTAAGCACCACTGCTATGTATCTCACTGATGTAGCCTTATTATAGTGGAGGCGCAGGTGTGATGATGTCAGGCATGGAAGCGCCAAGATTGGAACTTGGGTAGAGTTCCAAAAGGAGTTCAGAGAACAATTTTACCCGAAGTATGCCGATGATGAGGTACGAGCAAAGTTACGCCAGCTTAGGCAGCAAGGAGACATAAGGGAGTAAGTCTAGAAATTTTCTGAACTGATGCTACAGATCTCGGATCTAGGTGAAAAAGATGCCTTATTTGCTTTCATGGATGGGCTGAAGCCATGGGTGATGCACGAGCTATAAAGGAGGGGAGTTCATGACTTGGCTAAAGCCATGACTACTGCCGAGGCCTTGATAGAGTTCAAGCCTCTAAGAAAGTTTGAGTTTTCCAAGCCCAAGGGTAAGGGCAGGGACGATAGAGACCGAAAGAAGCAGTCCAAAGGGAAGGACCATGATCGGGAGTCCAAGGATGGAGACTAAGATTGTTTAACCAAGGATGGCAAGAAGAAGCCACCAACAGGCAAGTGGAAAGCAAAGGGGGATCGAGAGCCACTAGCAAGCTACCTATGTGGAGGGAGCCACATAGCATGCAATTGCCCACAGAAGGGTAAGCTGGCTGCTGTAGACAAGGAGTCTGACGAGGAGCCAGAGTCAGGGGCAGCAAAGCTTGGGTCATTGGTGCTCAATGCTGTCCAGAGTAAGAGGAGTCGCAAGCCAAAGGGCTTGATGTTTACAGGTTAGAAAGTGAGCGTACTGGTGGACACAGGTGCCTCACATCTTTTTATTTCAGGTGATGGAGCCTGAAAGCTCGGACTAAAGGTGCAGAAAGGGACTGGTACCATTAAAATAGTGAACTCCAAGGAACTTCCAGCCATTGGAGTAGCACGGGGAGTGGAGTTACAGCTTGGAGACTAGAAAGGCAAGGAGACCATTGAGGTAATACCCCTTGACGACTATGAGTTTGTGATTGGGTTGGATTTCCTTGTTTGGATTAACGCCCTCCTTGTGCCTTTTGCCGATTGTGTTTGCATATTGGATGCACGGTGCCAATGCCTAGTACCATTGAGGAGAGGGTCTAGAGTTGGGTCGCGGGTGGTGTCAGCCATCCAATTTGCCAAGGCGGTAAGTAGACAAGAAGACACCTTCTTGGCAGCCCTGAAATATGATGAGCCAAGGGAGAAAGAGACCGAGTCACCCTTGGAGGTACTAAAGGTGCTGAAAACCTTTAGTGATGTGATGCCCGTAAAGCTACCTAGCAAGCTACCACCTAAGAGGAAGGTGGACCATAAGATCAAGCTGGTGTCTGAGGCCAAGCCACCAGCCAAAGCCCCTTACTGAATGTCTCCACTAGAGTTGAAGGAGTTGAAGAAGCAGCTCAAAGAGTTAGTTGATGCTGGCTTCATCAAGCCATCGAAAGCACCCTATGATGCACCGATTTTATTCCAGCGCAAGCATGATGGGTCATTGTGGCTATACATAGACTATTGGGCTTTGAACAAGCTGACCATTAAGAACAAGTACCCCATCCCACTCATTGCAGACTTGTTCGATCAACTTGAGAGCGCAAGGTGGTTTACCAAGCTAGATTTAAGGTCGGGCTACTACCAAGTCAGGATCGCGGAGGGAGATGAGCCAAAGACAACATGTGTCACTCGATATGGTTCGTATGAGTTCTTGGTGATGCCGTTCAAACTCACGAGCACCCCGTAACATTCTGGACCCTTATGAACAAGGTACTTTCAGTCATTCCTTAATCGGTTTGTTGTGGTTTATTTAGATGACATTGTGATCTACAGCCAGACTTTGAGAGAGCATGTAGACCACTTGAGACAGGTGTTCGAGGTGTTGCGGGCGCACAAGCTATTTGTCAAGAGGGAGAAGTTCTCATTTGCCTAACAAGAGTTCCCCTTCCTTGGCCACATAGTGGGAGGTGGCAGGATACGCATGGATGAAGGCAAGATACATGCCATCCTGAAGTGGCAACCGCCAGCCAAGGTCACTGAGTTGAGATCATTTCTTGGGTTGGTTAACTACTACAGACGCTTCATCAAAGGTCACTCAGCAATAACCATGCCATTGATTGACTTGTTCAAGAAAGGGAGAGCATGGGAGTGGAGCGCAGGGTGCCAGGAAGCCTTTAATAGGTTGAAGTGGGTTGTGACCGAAGAGCCAGTCTTGGCCTTGCCAGACCATGCCAAGTCGTATGAGGTGTATATGGATGCATCAGACTTTGCCATAGGGGGCGTGTTGATACAGGAGGGACGTCCAGTCATGTTCGAGAGCAGAAAGCTAAACGAGACTGACATGATCCAAGGGAAGGAGATGACTGCAGTGGTGCACTACTTGCGCACTTGGCGCCATTACCTGTTGGGGTCAAGTTTCATTTTGAGGATGGACAAAGTGGCAACCAGCTACTTCCAGACGTAGAAGAAGCTGTCCCCCAAGCAAATGAGATGGCAAGATTTTCTTACAGAATTTGATTTTTAGATGGAGTATAAGCCAGGACGGGTGAACCTAGTGGCAGATGCCCTGAGTAGAAAGGCTAACCTTGCTACCATTAGCCAACCAGAAGGGTCACTAGTGTCGCGCATCAAGGAGGGACTTACGCATGATCCTACAGATAAGGCTTTGATAGAGTACATCCAGCAATGTAAGACTAGGTGATTTTGGTTATAGGATGGGTTGCTGTACACCAAGGGCAGTAGATTATTTATGCCGCAGCATGAAAAGCTCCGCAAGGATGTTTTGCAAGAATGCCCTGATTCAAGGTGGGCTGGACACCCCAGAGTGAGCCGTACCTTGGTGTTGATCGAGGACCGATACTACTGGCCGCACATAAGGGACGATGTGAAGGCCTATGTGAAGACTTGTCTTGTGTGCCAATAGGACAAGGTGGAGCTCAAGAAACCAAGCGGTCTCTTAAAGCCATTGCCAGTGCCCGAGCAACCATGGGAAAGTGTTTCTCTAGATTTTATAGTCGATCTACCCAAAGTAGAAGGGTTTGGAAGCATCATGGTAGTGGTGGACAGGTTTTCCAAGTATGGAATCTTCATTCCAGCAACCAAGGAGTGCCCAGCCGAGGAGGCAGCTCAATTGTTCTTGAAGAACATGGTTAAGTACTGGGGAGTGCCGAGGACCATTGTTAGTGATCGGGACGGGCATTTCACGGGCAGGTTCTGGACTGAGTTGTTCAAGCTGTTGGGGTCAGACTTGAACTTTTCCACCAGCATGCATCCGTAGACCGATGGGCAGATAGAACGAGTGAATGGACTATTGGAGGTCTACTTCAGGTACTATGTGAGTGCCACACAAAGGGACTAGCCAAAGCTGCTAGATATTGGCAGTTTTCCTATAACTTGCAAAGGAGCGAGGCAACGAACCAGAGCCCATTTGAGGTTATGACAGGGCAACAACCACTAACACCCGATTTGATTGTTGTAGGTTATACAGGGCTGAATCCAGCAGCATATAAGTTTGCCAAGGCGTGGCAGGAGCAAACTGACTTGGCCAGAGTTTGTCTACACAAGGCAGCCGAGAGGTCGAAGAAGTGGGTAGACCAGAATAGGCGGGACGTGCAGTTCTAGGTTAGAGACTTGGTGTTGGTGAAGTTGCATCCCATTGTACACCACAGGGGGCTGCACAAAGGCCTAGTTCGAAGGTATGAGGGACCTTTTCGAGTTGTCAAGAGGGTAGGAAAGGTTGCCTACAAGCTAGATATGCCACCCAAGCCGAGGGTACACCCGGTGTTCCATGTGAGCATGCTCAAGTCGTTCCATGAGGATGAGGGAGATCCAAGACGGGCAGAGTCAAAGCGTGCGCCATTGGGAGCAAAAGCCTCATATGAGAAGGAGGTCCATAGCATCATAGCTGACCGGGAGGTGAGACAGAAGAACAATCAGCTAAGACAAGAGTACTTGGTGCGCTGGAAGGGACTCCCAGATAGTGGGGCGAGTTAGGAACCAGCAAATGACTTATGGCAGTTCGGGGACCAAATCAGGCAGTACCATGCAGAGGATGCAACAAGGGCATTGCGCAATCAGGTGGGGGAGAATGTCACACCCTGGGCGGGCGCACCAGGCACATCAAGCGCACCAACAGGCGAGCCAGAGGTTGAGGCCCACAGACCAAGCGTGCTGGTGGGTATCTGTGCGTAAAGCCTAGCAAACGAGTTCAGAACGCCCGCCCAACTTGCAGGCCAGCCCATACAAGCTACCCGCACCACATCCAGAAGGGCCCAAGGTGCTGGACACGCAAGGGAAGCTTCTGGAAGCAGGTAGGATCCGCATGAGCTTCCTGACAGATTTTGTTGACCCTAAAAATCAGGAGTTAGCATCCTGATTGATTGTAATCTGTACAATCCCTTGATTTTAGCCTTTATTCTAGGAATATTGCCATTAAGTGTAACTGGAGCCTCAACTATAAATAGAGGGCTGCTCTACCCTCATTTTTACACCATTAAACACTTTTGTTTCAGTGAATACAAAAGCATTTCTAGAATTCTGCCTTCTTATCCTGTTTCTCTTTAACATGCATAATCAGCCCTTTCTATTGTTCTAGTGCCCGCACGCTTGTGTTTTAGGCTGACTTAGGAATAAAGGAGGAGATTCCAAGACTAAGGCTGCACGGTTTCTGAGTCTAAGGTCGGAGCCTATGACACCATCACCATGCGCCATAATGTGCCACTGATGGTCGAGGCCTTGGATGAAGTTTGATTTTGAGCCACGGTGCACATGCTGGGCTCAGGCATGTGCTAGTGCCACATTTTTTTTGCCTGGGGCACCATTGTCAGAGCATCGCCGGAGAACCTAACCGACGGCATTGGGGGTTCCGACGATTGGGGGGGCCGGGGGTTGTGCGCACATGATGTGCGATGGGTGCTGGTACTTGGCCCTTATATTGGCCCCCCTATCCCTCATCAAACCTCGAGAACTCACACCCCCTTAAAGAGCATTTGAGATTTTATAGGTTTGCTCCTAGTAGCCATTAAAGTATCTGAAATGGGGACATTTTTTTCAAACAGTCACAAAATCTTCTCCACTTTGAGTTTTTAGCTGAATTTGTTTGTGCGTGCCAACAAAAATACAAGGATCACGTCTACCAAATTTGGGGCCAAAACTCATTCTAAAAAAATTTTAAAAAATCTCAAACCGTAAAAAGTTTCAAAAATCGTAAAAAATAGAAAACGGGTTGTCTTGCCACGAAACTTCACATGAAGGCTTAGGGGACCATTGTATGAATTTACAAGCCATAAAAATGGCATTGGCATGGCAAAAATATGAAGATGTGCCTGAACCCACCTACCACTCAATCGATCCACGGCTTGCGCATCCCGCCTCTCCGGCCAGCTAAGTGCTCGCACGCTCGTTCCATGCGTTGACTTAGGCATACGTAGTGCCCTCCCAGTCTAAGATCGGACCGGACCGAGGGTTATGGCAGCAAGACCCGTAACGGGATCGATAGCACGCAGAGAGGACCAGATTGATCCTCGGCTTGCGCATCCTGCCCCTCTGGCCGGCTAAGCACCTGCACGCTCATTTCGTGGGTTGACTTAGGCATACGAAGTTCATACCCAGCCTAAGCATACGGAGTTCATTCCTAGTCTAAGATCGGACCGAAACGAGGGTTGCAGCAGCAGGACCAGCAGTTGGATCGATAGCGTTGAAGTTTGATTTTGAGCCACGGTGCACATGCTAGGCTCAGGCATGTGTTGGTGCCACATTTTTTTCCCCGAGGCACCATCACCGGAGCATCGCTGGAGAACCTAACCGACGGTATTAAGGTTCCAACGATTGGGGGGTCGGGGGGTGTACGCACATGATGTGCGATGGGTGCTGGTACTTGGCCCTTATATTCATCCCCTATCCCTCATCAAACTTCGAGAACTCATACCCCCTTAAAGAGAATTTGAGATTTTATAGGTTTGCTACCAGTAGCCATTAAAGTGTCTGAAATGAGGACATTTTTTTCAAACGGTCACAAAATCTTCTCCACTTTGAGTTTTTAGCTGAATTTGTTTGTGCATGCCAACAAAAATAAAAAGGATCACGTCTACCAAATTTGGGGCCAAAACTCATTCTAAAAAAATTTTAAAAAATCTCGAACCGTAAAAAGTTTCGAAAATCGTGAAAAATAGAAAATGGGTCATCTTGACACGAAACTTCACATGACGGCTTAGGGGACCATTGTATGAATTTACAAGCCAATTAAATGGCATTGGCATGGCAGAAATATGAAGATGTGCCTGAACCCACATACCACTCGATCGATCCACGACTTGCACATCTCGACTCTCTAGCCGGCTAAGTGCCCGCACGCTCATTTCGTGGGTTGACTTAGGCATACGTAGTGCGCTCCCAGTCTAAGATCAGACAGGATCGAGGGTTGTAGTAGTAGGACCTGTAGCGGGATTGACAGCAGGACTCGCAGAAGGATCGACAGCACGTAGAGGGGGTCAAGTCGATCCTCGGCTTACGCATCCTGCCTCTCTGGCCGACTGAGCGCCCGCACGCTCATTGCGTGGGTTGATTTAGGCATACGAGTTCATCCCCAGTCTAAGCATATGGAGTTCATTCCCAGTCTAAGATCGAACTGGACCAAGGGTTGCGGCAGCAGGATCGGTAGCACGTAGGGGGGATCGGGCCAATCCCTGGCTTGAATTCTACCTCTCCGACCTGCTGAGTGCTCGAAAGCTCATTTCGTATGTTGGCCTAGTCATACGAAGTTCATTCCATGTCTAAGCCCCAGCCAGATCGAGGGTTGTGGCAGTGGGATCGATAGCACGCAGAAGGGGATCGGGCCGATCCCCGATTTGCGCATTATGCCTCTCCGGCCTGCTCAGCACCCGCACACTCGTTTCGTGGGTTGACTTAGGCATACGAAGTTCATTCCCAGTCTAAGCATACGAAGTTCATTCCCAGTCTAAGATCAGACCTACAGCGGGATCGACAGCAGCACGAAAAGGGGGATCGAGCCAATCCTCAGCTTGCATATCCTGCCTCTCCGACCGGCTGAGTGCCCGCACGCTCATTTCATGGGTTGACTTAGGCATACATAGTTCATTCCCGGTCTAAGCCCCAATCGGACCGAGGGACCTGCAGTGGGATCGACAGCACGCAGAGGGGGATCGGGCCGATCCCCGGTTTACGCATTATGCCTCTCCTGCCTGCTCAGCGCCCGCACGCTTATTTCATGGGTTGACTTAGGCATACAGAGTTCATTCCCAGTCTAAGATCAGACCGGCAGCAGCACGCAGAGTGGGACCAGGCCGATTCTTGGCTTGCGCATCCTGCCTCTCTAGCCGATTGAGCACTCACACGCTCGTTTCGTGGGTTGACTTACGTAGATGGAGTTCATTCCCGGTCTAAGTCCCAACCGAACTGAGGGACCCACAGCGAGATCGATAGCACGTAAAGAGGGATCGGGTCGATCCTCGACTTGCGTATTCTGGCTCTCCGACCGTCGAGCGCCCGCACGCTTGTTTCGTGGGTTGACTTAGGCATACGTGGTGCATTCTCGATCTCGACCAATCAAGGGCCAGAGGCTATCGATGGCATTTGGGGTAACAACCGAGGGGGACCAGTAGCGGGATCCTTGGTCGGCTTGTGTATCCCGCCCCCAGTAGTAGAATCGGCAGCACGCAAGGGGGGATCGGGCCGATCCCTAGCTTGCAGATTATGCCTCTCCGGCTGGTTGAGCCCCCACACACTCGTTTCGTGGGTTGGCTTAGGCAAACGAAGTTTATTCCATGTCTAAGCCCCAGCCGGACCATGAGTTGTGGTAGCGGGACCGGTAGCACGCAGAAGGGGACTGGGCCAATCCCCGACTTATGCATTATGCCTCCCCAGCCTGCTCAGCGCTCGCACGCTCATTTCGTGGGTTGAGTTAGGCATACGGAGTTCATTCTCAGTCTAAGCATACGGAGTTCATTCCCAATCTAAGATCGGACCGATAGCAGCACGCAGAGGGGGCCGGGCCGATTCTCGGCTTACGCATCCTACCTCTTCGACCAACGGAGCGCTCGCACGCTTGTTTCATAGGTTGGCTTAGGCATACAGAGTTCATTCCATGTCTAAGCCCCAGTTGGACTGAGGGTTGTGGCAGCGAGACCGACAGTACGCAGAGGGGGACTGGGCCGATCCCCGGCTTGCGCATTATGCCTCTCCAACCTACTCAGTGCCCGCACGCTCGTTTCGTGGGTTAACTTAGGCATACGGAGTTCATTCCCAGTCTAAGATCGGATCGACAGTAGCACGCAGAGGGGGATCGAGCCGATCTTCGGCTTGCGCATCCTACCTCTCCGATCGGTTGAGCGCCCGCAAGCTCGTTTTGTGGGTTGACTTAGGCATACGGAGTGCATTCTTGGTCTAAGCCCCAATCAGATCGAGGGACCTGTAGTGAGATTGGTAGCACACAGAGGGGGATCGAGTCAATCCTCGACTTGCATATTCTGGCTCTCCAACCGATCGAACGCCCGCACGCTCGTTTCATGGGTTGACTTAGGCATACGTAGTGCATTCTCGATCTCGACCAATCAAGGGCTAGAGGCTATCGACGGCATTTGGGGCAACAACTGAGGGGGACCAGCAGTGGGATCCTTGGTCGACTCGTGCATCCCACCCCCAATGGTCAATTCGGTGCACGCACGCTCATTTTGGGGGTTGACCTAGGCTCGGCATGTGCCGATGGTGGTCGAGGCAACCGCCCGCACCACGGCCCAGCATGTGCCGATGGTGTTCGACGTAACTGCCCGCTCCAGGGGCCATCTTTTACCGATGGTGGTTGAGGCAATCGCCCGCACCAAGGGTCGGTATGTGCCGATGGTGATCGAGGCAACCGTCTGCACCAGGGCCCAACTTGTGTCGATGGCGGTCGAGGCAAGTGCCCGTACCAAAAGGCAGCCTGTACCGATGATGGTCGATGCATGTACCATCACCGTGTGCCATCATGTGCCACTGATAGTCGAGGCCTTGGCCGAAGTTCGATTTTGAGCCGGTGCACATGGTGGGCTCGGGCATGTGCTGGTGCCACATTTTTTTCGCCTGGGGCACCATCGTCGGAGCATCACCGGAGAACCTACCCGACGGTATTGGGGGTTCCGGCGATTGGGGGGTCGGGGGGTGTTCGCACATGATGTGTGATGGGTGCTAGTACTTGGCCCTTATATTGGCCCCCTATCCCTCATCAAACCTCAAGAACTCACACCCCCTTGAAGAGCATTTGAGATTTTATAGGTTTGCTCCCAATAGCCATTAAAGTGTCTGAAATGGGGACATTTTTTTCAAACGGTCACAAAATCTTCTCCACTTTGAGTTTTTAGCTGAATTTGTTTGTGTGCGCCAACAAAAATACAAGAATCATGTCTACCAAATTTGCAGCCAAAACTCCTTCTAAAAAAATTTTAAAAAATCTCGAACCGCAAAAAGTTTCGAAAATCATGAAAAATAGAAAATGGGTCGTCTTGCCACAAAACTTCACATGAAGGCTTAGGGACCATTGTATGAATTTACAAGCCATAAAAATGTTATTGGCACGGCAGAAATATGAAGAAGTGCTTGAACCCACCTACCACTCGATCGATCCAAGGCTTACGCATCTGCTTCCCCGGTCGACTAAGTGCCCACACGTTCGTTTCATGGGTTGACTTAGGCATATGTAGTGCACTTCCAATCTAAGATCACATAGGACCGAGGGTTGCGGCAGCAGGACTAGCAGCGAGATCGACAGCATGCAGAGGGGACCGGGTCGATCCCCGGCTTGCGCATTCTGCCTCTTTGGCCGACTGAACGCCCGCACGCTCGTTTCATGGGTTGACTTAGGCATATAGAGTTCTTCCCCAGTCTAAGCATACGGAGTTCATTCCCAGTCTAAGATCGGATCGAACCGAGGGTTGTGGTAGTAGGACCAGTAGCAGGATCGACAGCATGCAAGGGTGGACCGGGCCGATCCTCGGCTTGCGCATTCTGCCTTTTCGGCCGACTGAGCCCCCGTTCGTGGGTTGGCTTAGGCATACGGAATTCATTCCACATCTACCCCCCAGCCAGACCAAGGGTTATGGCAGCGATGCCGATAGCACTTTGAGGGGGACCGGGTCGATCCCTGGCTTGGGCATTATGCCTCTCCGGCCTGCTCAACGCCCGCACGCTCGTTTCGTAGGTTGACTTAGGCATACGGAGTTCATTCCCAATGTAAGCATACGGAGTTCATTCCTAGTCTAAGATCGGACCAACAGTAGCACGCAGAGGGGGATCGGGTCGATCTTCGGCTTGCGCATCCTACCTTTGTGGTCATCTGAGTGCCCGTACGCTCGTTTCATGGGTTGACTTAGGCATACGGAGTTCATTCCCAGTCTAAGCCCCAACCGGACCGAGGGACCCGCAGTGGGATCGACAGCACATAGAGGGGGATCAGGTTGATCCTTAGCTTGTGCATTCTAGCACTCTAGCCGACTGAGCACCCACATGCTCATTTGATGGGTTGACTTAGGCATACGTAGTGCATTCCCAGTCTCGACCAACCAATGGCCAGAGGTTATTGACAGCGTTTGGGGCAACAACCGAGGGGGACCAGCAGCGGGATCCTTGGTTGGCTCGTGCATCCCACCCCCAGTGGTCGATTTAGTGCTTACAAGCTCATTTTGAGGGTCGACCGAGGCTCGACATGTGCCACTGGTGGTCGAGGCAATCACCCGCACCACGGCCCAGCATGTGCCGATGGTGTTTGATGCAACCGCCCACACCAGGGGCCATCTTGTGCTGATGGTGGTCGAGGTAATCACCCGCACCAAGGGGCGATATGTGTCGATGCTGATCGAGGCAACCGCCCACACCAGGGCCCAACTTCTGTCGATGGCGATCGAGGCAAGTGCCTATACCAAAGGGCAGCCTGTGCCGATGATGGTCGATGCATATGCCATCATGTGCCATTGATGGTCGAGGCCTTAGCTGAAGTTTGATTTTGAGTGACGGTGCACATGCTGGGTTCGGCATGCACTGGTGCCATATTTTTTTCACCCAAGGCACCATCGTCGGAGCATCGTCGGAGAACCTAACCAGCGGTATTGGGGGTTCCAGCGATTGGGGGGGCCGGGGAGTGTTGGCATATGACGTGCGATGGGCACTAGTACTTGGCCCTTATATTGGCACCCTATCCCTCATCAAACCTCAAGAACTCACACCCCCTTAAAGAGCATTTGAGATTTTATAGGTTTGCTCCCAGTAGCCATTAAAGTGTCTGAAATAGGGACATTTTTTTCAAATGGTCACAAAATCTTCTCCACTTCGAGTTTTTAGCTGAATTTTTTTGTATGTACCAACAAAAATAAATGGATCACGTCTACTAAATTTGGGGCCAAAACTCCTTCTAAAAAAATTTTAAAAATCTCAAACCGTAAAAAGTTTTGAAAATTGTGAAAAATAGAAAATGGGTCGTCTTGCCATGAAACTTCACATGAAGGCTTAGGGGACCATTGTATGAATTTACAAGCCACAAAAATGGCATTGGAATGGCAGAAATATGAAGATGTGCTTGAACCCACCTACCACTCGATTGATCCACGGCTTGCGCATCCCACCTCTCCGACCGGCTAAGTGCCCGTACATTTGTTTTGTGGGTTGACTTAGGCATACGTAGTGCGCTCCCAGTCTAAGATCAGACCAGACCGAGGGTTACGGCTGCAGGACCCACAGTGAGATCGACAGCATGCAGAGGGGATCGGGTCGGTCCCCGACTTGCGCATCCTACCTCTGTGGTCGGCTGAGCACCCGCATGCTCGTTTCGTGGGTTGACTTAGGCATACGGAGTTCATCCCCAGTCTAAGCATACGAAGTTCATTCCCAGTCTAAGATTGGATCGGATCGAGGGTTACAATAGCAGGACCAGTAACAGGATCGACAGCATGTAGGGGGGATCTGGTCGATCCCTGGCTTGCGTATTCTACCTCTTCGATTGGTCGAGCACCCGTACGCTCGTTTCGGGGGTTAGCTTAGGCATACGGAGTTCATTCCTTGTCTAAGCCCCAGCCAGACCGAGGGTTGTGGCGGCTAGACTAGCAGGATACAGAGGGGGACTGGGCTGATCCCCAGCTTACGCATTATGCCTTTCCGGCTGGCTCAGCGCCCGCACGCTCATTTCGTGGGTTTACTTAGGCATACGGAGTTCATTCCTAGTCTAAGCATATGAAGTTCATTCCCAGTCTCAGATCGGACCGACAGCATGTGCCGATGGTGTTCGATGCAACCGCCCACACCAGGTGCCATCTTGTGCCGATGATGGTCGATGTATGTGCCATCACCATGCACCATCATGTGCCATTGATGGTCGAGGCCTTGGTCGAAGTTCGATTTTAAGCCACGGTGCATGTGCTGGGCTCGAGCATGTGCTGGTGTCACATTTTTTTCACCTGGGGCACCATCGTCGGAGCATTACCGGAGAATGTAACCGACGGCATTGGGGGGGCTGGGGGGTGTGCGCACATGTTGTGCGATGGATGCTGGTACTTGGCCCTTATATTGGTCACCTATCCCTCATCAAACCTCGAGACCTCACACCCCCTTAAAGAGCATTTGAGATTTTATAGGTTTGCTCCCAGTAGCCATTAAAGTGTCTGAAATGGGGACATTTTTTTCAAACGATCACAAAATCTTCTCCACTTCAAGTTTTTAGCTAAATTTGATTGTGCGTGCCAAAAAAAATACAAGGATCACGTCTACCAAATTTTGGGCCAAAACTCCTTGTAAAAAAATTTTAAAAAATCTCGAACTGTAAAAAGTTTTGAAAATCATGAAAAATAGAAAATGGCTCATCTTGCCACGAAACTTCACATGAAGGCTTAGAGGACCATTGTATGAATTTACAAGCCATAAAAATGGCATTGGCACAGCAGAAATATGAAGATGTGCCTGAACCCACCTACCACTCGATCGATCCATGGCTTGCGCATCTCACCTCTTCGGCCGGCTAAGTGCCCACACGCTCGCTCCGTGGGTTTGACATAGGCATATGTAGTGCGCTCCCAATCTAAGATTGGACCAGATCGGCAGCACGTAGAAGGGCCAGGTCGATCCCCGCCTTGCGCATCCTTTTTGGCCGATTGAGCACTCGCACGCTCGTTTCGTGGGTTGACTTAGGCATACGGTGTTCATTCCCAGTCTAAGATCGGATCGGACCAAGGGTTGCAATAGCAGGACCAGCAACAGGATCGATAGCTCGTAGGGGGGGATCGGGCTGATCTCTGACTTACGCATTCTGCCCTCCGGTCAGCTGAGCCCCCGCACGTTCGTTTCATGGGTTGGCTTAGGCATGTAGAGTTCATTCCATGTCTAAGCCCCAGCCAGATCGAGGGTTGTGGTACGGGACTGGCAGCATGTAGAGAGGGACCGAGCCGATCCCTGGCTTGCGCATTACGCCTCTTTGGCTTGCTCAGTGCCCACATGCTCGTTTCATGGGTTGACCTAGGCATACATAGTGCATTCCCGATCCCGACCAACCAAGGGACAGAGCCTATCGACGGTGTTTAGGGCAACAACCGAGGGGGACCAGCAGTGGGATCCTTGGTCGACTCGCGCATCCTGGCCCCAGTGGTCAGTTCGGTGCTCGCACGCTCGTTTCAAGGGCCGCCGAGGCTCGACATGTGCCGATGGTGGTCAAGGCAACTGCCCGCACCACGACCCAGCATGTGTCGATGGTGTTCAATGCAACTGCCCACACTAGGGGCCATCTTGTGCCGATGGTGGTCGAGGCAACCGCCCGCACCAGGGCCTAGCTTGTGCAGATGGCGGTCGAGGCAAGTGCCCGTAACAAAAGGCAGCCTCTGTCGATGATGGTCGATGCATGTGCCATCACCATGGGCCATCATGTGCCATTGATGGTCGAGGCCTTGGTCGAAGTTCAATTTTGAGCCACGGTGCACATGCTGGGCTCGAGCATGTGCTGGTGCCACTTTTTTTTCGCTCGGGGTACCATCGCCAAAGCATCACCGGAGAACGTAACCGGCGGCATTGGGGGTTCCGACGATTGGGGGGGTCGGGGGGTGTACGCCAATGATATGCGATGGGTGCTAGTTCTTGCCCCTTATATTGGCCCCTTATCCCTCATCAAACCTCGAGAACTCACACCCCCTTAAAGAGCATTTGAGATTTTATAGGTTAGCTCCCAATAGCCATTAAAGTGTCTCAAATGGGGACATTTTTTTCAAACGATCACAAAATCTTCTCCACTTTGAGTTTTTAGCTGAATTTGTTTGTGCGTGCCAACAAAAATACAAGGATCACGTCTACCAAATTTGGGGCTGAAACTCCTTCTAAAAAAATTTTAAAAAATCTCGAACTGTAAAAAGTTTCAAAAACCGTGAAAAATAGAAAATGGGTCATCTTGCCACGAAACTTCACATGAAGGCTTAGCGGACCATTGTATGAATTTACAAGCCATAAAAATGGCATTGGCATGACAGAAATATGAAGATGTGCCAGAACCCACCTACCACTCGATCGATCCACGGCTTGCGCATCCCGCCTCTCCGACCGGCTAAGTGCTCGCACGCTCGTTTCGTGGGTTGACTTAGGCATACTTAGTGCGCTGCTGTCTAAGATCAGATTGGATTGAGGGTTTTGATAGCAGGACCCGCAGTGGGATCGACAGCACGTAGAGGGGACCGAGTCGATCCCCAGCTTATGCATCTTACCTTTTTGGCCGATTGAGCGCTCGCACGCTCGTTTTGTGGGTTGACTTAGGCATACGGAGTTCATCCCAGTCTAAGCATATGAAGTTCATTCCCAGTCTAAGATCAAACCAGACCGAGAGTTGTGACAGCAGGACTAGTAGCAGGATCGGTAGTATGAAGAGGGGGACCGGGTTGATCCTCGACTTGTGATTCTGCCTCTCCAACCGACTGAGCCCCCACACGCTCATTTCATGGGTTGGCTTAGGCATACAAAGTTCATTCCATGTCTAAGCCCCAGCCGGATCGAGGGTTGGGCAGCGAGACTGACAGCACGCAGAGGGGAACCGGGCTGATCACCGGCTTGCGCATTATGCCTCTCCGGCCTACTCAACGCCCGCACGTTAGTTTCGTGGGTTGACTTAGGGAAACAGAGTTCATTCCCAGTCTAAGCATACGGAGTTCATTCCTAGTCTAAGATCAGACCAGCAGCCGCACACAGATGGGGACCGAGCCGATCCTCAGCTTGTGCATCTTACCCTTCCGGCTGGCTAAGCGCCTACACGCTCATTTCGTGGGTTGATTTAGGCATATGGAGTTCATTCCCAGTCTAAGCATATGGAGTTCATTCCCAGTCTAAGATCGGACCGACAGCAGCATGCAGAGGGGGACCAGGCCGATCCTTGACTTGCACATTTTGACTTTCCGATCAGCTGAGCAACCGCACGCTCGTTTCATGGGTTGACTTAGGCATACGTAGTGCATTCTCGATCTCGACCAATCAAGGCATACGTAGTGTTGGGATGTCTCATCGGTTGCTATACGAGCCTAGGCCACCCACCATGGGCTGCCCCCTGGCCCTGGTGATGGTGGGAGGTCCCGATGTATGATTCTTGATTATAATAAAACTCATCCCAATTGAATGTCCCGATTGTTACCTCGATGTATTTTTCTTTTTCTCGATTCGAATATGTCTTCTTATGTGTGTGCTTGAGATAGATCTCGATATATTGTGTCTTATTGTGAATGCTTGGGACTAACCATGGCTTATGGTTATTTGTTCAGATATCGATCTATTGAAGGCTGACTTGGTTGGGAGCGCCCATTCAAGTGTCGCACGGTCTATTGCTTGTTGAGAGAAAGCTTAGTCCGTGACATGTGGTATTAGAGTAGGGTTGAGAAGTGCTAGAAAAATGGATGAGATGACCACAAGTGGTGGACCCAATCATCAACAAAGAATTGAGGAACTTGAGGTCTTAGTGGCCGCAATGAAAACTCATATGGCGACCAAAGACCAAGTGAGGGAGATCGAGACAACCCAGCGGGAGTTGTCCAATACTCTCCACAACGTGAGCGAAGAGGCTAGAGATGCCTTGAACATTCTTCAAAAGGAGTTTGAGGAGCTCAGAGCACAGGTGAGCATCCTACAAATGGCTATGGCCAAATCGTGTTCGAGCTCGATGGAAAGGGGAAAAAGGCCCAAGGTGCCAGAGCCTCAATGCTATGAGGGGGCAAGGATGCTGAGGAACTTGAAAATTTCTTGTTTGACATAGAGCAGTACTTTCGAGCTGTAGACACGGATTCAGAGGAAGACAAGGTAGCAATGGTGTCGATGTACCTCATAGGGGATGCCAAGCTGTGGTGGCGCTCCAAGTTTGTCGATGACGAGTGCCTAATTAAGACTTGGACGGATCTGAAGTGAGAATTGAAAAACTAGTTTTTCCCTGAGAATGTGGAGTATATGACTCAAAGGAGACTTCAAGAATTGGTGCAAACAGGAATGGTGCGAGAGTTTGTAAGGAGCTTTTCTACCCTGATGTTGGATATTCAGGACATGTCTGAAAAGGATAAGATGTTCTATTTTCTTGAGGGCCTCAAGACTTGGGCGAGGACAGAACTACAAAGACAGAAAGTGTAAGACGTGGCCACAACCATGGCTGTAGCTAAACGTCTCCACGATTACAATGATGGCTCCTCAAAATGGAAAAACCCTCTATCAGCTAGCAGTAGCTTCAAGTTTGGGAGTGGGGGAAAGATGACTATGTTGGACCGACCCTTTAGTGGGGGATCAGACATGTGGTCCTTTGGTCAAGATAGCACCCAACCCAAGACAAGCAACGCAGGGATTTTCAAGCCTAGGCAACTGCTAGCTTGCTTTCTTTGCAAGGGGTCGCATCAGGTGGTTGAATGCTCGCACAGGGGAGCCCTTAATACCTTAAGGACCTCATCTCAAGAGTCCACAAAAGTGCCAGAGAGCGTTGAAGAAGCTGAAGAGGAGCCAGCCAGGATGGGGTCAATAAGGTTCCTCAATGCCCTCCGCACCCAATTGAACACTATAAAAAAATAGCAGAGTAGAGGCTAGATGTATGTGAACTTGACGATCAATGAGAAAGCCACCAAGGCCATGGTGGATACGGGTGCAACTGACACTTTCATCACACCAGAAGAAGTAAAAAGGTGTGGTCTTTAGATTAGTAAAGACTGTGGATGAATGAAGGTGATCAATTCGTCGACCTTTGCGATCAGTGGAAGCTTCAAGAGTGTGACAACCCGATTAGGGCCATGAGAAGGGAAGATAGACTTTACAGTCTCCCCCATGGATGACTTTGATGTTGTTCTTGGATTGGACTTCATGATGTTGGCTCAGGTCATCCCTATCCCCGTCGCTAGCTGCTTGTTGTTCTTAGGGGAACACCCATGTGTGGTGGCAGCCAACATCTTACCAAAGAGTGGGAAGAAAATAATTTTAGCTTTGCAGTTCAAGAAAGGGGTAAAGAGAGGGGAACCCTTCTTTGTGGCTGTGCCAATCTACAAAGAAGGGTCGGAAGTAGAACCAATACCTGATGGTGTGGAAAAAGTGTTGGAAGAATTCAAAGAGGTGATGCCAAAGATGTTGCCTAAGGTTCTACCCCTTCGACGAGCAGTGGACCATGAAATTGAGCTCCTTCCAGGAGTGAAACCCCATGCTTGAGCTCCTTACCGCATGGCCCCACCAAAGTTGGCCGAACTAAGAAAACAGTTAGATGAGCTACTACAAGTCGGGTTCATCAGACCATCAAAGGCTCCTTTCGGAGTGCCAGTGCTATTTCAGAAGAAGCATGATGGAAGTTTGTGATTATGTGTTGAATACAGGGCCCTGAACAAAGTCATCGTAAGAAATAAATATCACATCCCCCTTATAGCAAACTTATTTGATCAACTGAGCCGGGCCAAGTACTTTTCCAAATTGGACCTGAGATCTGGCTACCATCAGGTCAGAATCGTTGAGGGAGATGAGCCAAAAACCACTTGTGTGACACGGTATGGTACGTTTGAATTTCTTGTTATGCCCTTTAGACTGACCAATGCTCCTGCCACATTTTGTACATTAATGAATCAGGTGTTCCATGACTACCTAGACAAATTTGTAGTCATCTATTTAAACGATATAGTGGTATATAGCTCCACCTAGCTCCACCTTGGAAGAACATCAAGAACACCTGCGTTGGGTACTTCAAAGATTATAAGACCACCAGTTATATGTAAAAAGGGAGAAGTGTGCATTTGCTCAGACCCAAATCCATTTTCTCGAACACATTGTCGAACATGGCCACATTCAAATGGACATGGAAAAGGTTAGGGCCATCAAGGAGTGGACAACACCGAAGAACATCAGTGAGCTTCGCTCATTTTTGGGACTAGCCAACTATTATAGAAGGTTTGTGGAAGGGTACTCTCGCAAGACCACGGCCCTCACGGAGCTATTGAAGAAAGAGCATAAATGGTGTTGGACGAGTGAGTGTGAAGAGGCCTTCGAGGGATTGAAGGATGCTATTATGAAGAATCTCATCTTAGCTCTCCCTAATATTGAAAAGCCTTTTGAAGTCCAGACGGATGCATCTGATTTTGCTATTGAAGGAGTGCTTTCGCAACAACATCACCCGGTAGCATTTGAAAGTAGGAAGCTAAGTGAAGTTGAAAGGAAATATACAACCCAAGAAAAAGAACTCCTGGTGGTGGTTCACTGCTTGAGGGCTTGGCGACATTACTTGTTGGGTTCACACTTTGTCGTGAAGATAGACAATGCGGCCGTTAGCCATTTTCTCACCCAACCAAGGCTTACGACAAAACAAGCTAGGTGGCAGGAATTTTTAGCAAAGTTCGACTTGTGTTTTGAGCACACTGCTGGAAAGACCAATCAAGTGGTCGATGCATTAAGCAGGCGAGCAGATTTAGCAGCCTTTAGAAGAATTGCCCCAATGACGGCTAGTAGAGCCACTAAAGTTATTCACAAGTTGATTGGAGATCACTTAGGGAAGGACCCGCAAGCTTGTGCGATCCTAAAGCTAGTAGAAGAAGGGAAGTCCAAGTACTTCTAGCAAGAAAATGGGGTCTTATGGACCAAAGGGCCTCGAGTGTTTATGCCAAGAGCAGAAGGTCTGAGACAGATGCTGATGAGAGAATGTCATGACATACCATGGGCGGGACACCCGGGCTGGCAACGTATTTTGGCGTTACTGAAAAAGGGATACTATTGGCCTCACATGCGACAAGATGTGATGGACTATAGGAAGACTTGCCTCATTTGCCAACAAGACAAGGTTGAAAGGAGGAAACCTACAGGCATGCTTGAACCACTACCAGTACCCACCAAACCGTGGGAAAGCATCTCCCTCGATTTCATTTCGAGTCTACCTAAGGTTGGTGACCTTAGAGCTATTTTGGTAGTGATTGATCGGTTCTCTAAGTACGCCACATTCATTCCTGCTCACAAGTATTGCACAACGGAAGACACAGCTCGACTATTGTTCAAACATGTGGTCAAATACTGGGGCCTCCCTCAAAATATTGTCAGCAATTGAGATCTGAGATTCACGGGGTCCTTCTGGAGAGAACTTTTCAAGATATTGGGGTCCCAACTCAACATCTCCTCAAGCTATCACCCTCAAATCGATGGTCAAATGGAACGGTTCAACAGGTTATTAGAGGAATACTTGAGGCACTTTGTTCAAGCTAATCAGAAAGACTGGCCTTCATTATTGGATATGGCTCAACTCTGCTTTAATTCTAACAAAAGCTCTTCCACCAATAAGAGCCCATTTGAGGTGGTCACCGGACAATTACCAAGGCTACCCTACACTTTCTTGGAACAATATGAAGGAAAGAATCTAAGAGCCTTCAATCTCAGTAAGGAGTGGAAATAAAACACAGAGATTGCACAAGCCTATCTTGAGAAAGCATCAAAACGGATGAAGAAATAGGTAGACAAGAGTCGTAGGGCTCAACAATTTCAAGTTGGTGATTTGGTTCTTATCCGACTAGTTCCTGAACAAACCAGGTTCTTGAGAAAGAGAGATCGTAGACTGGTGCACAAATATGAAGGTCCAGTAAGGGTCCTTTCCAAAGTGGGGAATGCTTCTTACAAAATCGACCCACCAAAGTGGATGAAGGTGCACCCAGTATTTCATGTTAGCAACCTGAAACCCTTCCATGCAGATTCTACAGATGCTAGTCGAAGGGAGCCAACCAGAGTTGCCATCACCATGAAGCCATACTCAGAGCGTCGAGTCAAAGAGATCTTAGCTGATAGGGAAACCAAGATATCTCAAAGACTAGTTTACGAGTACTTAGTGAAGTGGGAGGGATTAGGACTAGAAGAAACTAGCTGGGAGAGAGAACATGAGCTCCAGAGATTTCAAAGGAAGATCGAAGAATTTCAAGCCAGCAAGTCGACAAGGACGTCGATAGAATAGGTGGGGGAGGATGTCATAAGCCAACCTTGTATAGGGCTATGACTAGGACTTAGGTTGCCATGAGCCACCCACGTATAGGGCCATGGCCAGGTAGATCCTTTGTGCTAGGAAAAGTGTCCCCATTTCAAACATTGTAATGGTTGCTGGTAGCATAGCTCTAAAATCTCTAAGGCTCTTTAGGGGGGTGAGCCGACAGCGTAGTGTTGGGCTGTCTCACCAGTTGCTATGCGAGCCTAGGCCATCCACCATAGGCTACTCCCCTGGCCTTAGTAATGGTGGGAGGTCCTGATGTATAATTCTCGATTATAATAAAACTCATCCCGATTGAATGTCTCAATTGTTGCCTCGATGTGCTTTTTTTTTTCTCGATGCAAATATGCCTTCTTGTGTGTGTGCTTGAGATTGATCTCGATATATTGTGTCTTATTGTGAATGCTTGGGACGAACCATGGCTTATGGTTATTTGTTTAGATATCGATCTATTGAAGGCTGACTTGGTTGGGAGCACCCATTCAAGTGCCGCACAGTCTATTGCTTGTTGAGAGAAAGCTTAGTCTGTGACACCCGGCTTGCGCATTATGCCTCTACGACCGACTCAACGCCTGCACGCTCATTTCGTGGGTTGACTTAGGCATACAAAGTTCATTCCCATTCTTAGCATACAGAGTTCATTTTCAGTCTAAGATCGAACCAGTAGCGAGATCAGTAGCAGCACGCAGAGGGGGACTGGGTCGATCCCTAGCTTGCACATCCTACCTCTCTGGCCGGCTGAGTGCCCGCACGCTCATTTCGCGGGTTGACTTAGGCATACGGAGCTCATCCCCAATCTAAGCATACAGAGTTCATTTCCAATCTTAGATCAGACCGGACCGAAGGTTGCGATAGCAGGACCAACAGCAGGATCGACAGCACATAGAGGGCAATCGGGCCGATCCCCGGCTTGCGCATTATGCCTCTTTGGTCGGCTCAATGCCCGCACGGTCATTTCGTGGGTTGACTTAGGCATACGGAGTTCATTCCAATCTAAGCATACAGAGTTCATTCCTAGTCTAAGATCAGACCGACAGTGGGATCGGTAGCAGCACGCAGAGGGGGACCAAGCCAAACTTCAACTTGCACATCCTACCTTTCCGGTCGGCTGAGCGCCCACACGTTCGTTTCGTGGGTTGACTTAGGCATACGGAGTTCATTCCCGGTCTAAGCCCCAACCAGACCAAGGGACCCACAGCGTGATCGGTAGCACACAGAGGGGGATCGGGCCATTCCTTAGCTTGCGCATTCTGGCTCTCAGGCCGACTGAGCGCCTGTACGCTCGTTTCATGGGTTGACTTAGGCATACGTAGTGCATTCCCAGTCTCGACCAACCAAGGGCCAGAGGCTATCGATGGCATTTGGGGCAACAATCGAGGGGGACCAGCAGTGGGATCCTTACTTGGCTCATGCATCCCACCCCGAACGGCTGGTTCGGTGCTCTCACACTCGTTTCGGGGGTCGACCGAAGCTCAGCATATGCTGATGGTCGTGGAGGCAACCGCCTGCACCACGGCCCAGCATGTGCCGATGGTGTTCAATACAACCGCCCGCACCAGGGCCATCTTGTGTCGATGTGGTCGAGGCAACCACCCTCACCAGGGCCCAGCTGGTGCCGCTGGCGGTCGAGGCAAGTGCCTGTACCAAAGGGCAGCCTGTGCTGATGATGGTCGATGCATGTGCCATCACCATGCGTCATCATGTGCCATTAATGGTCGAGGCCTTGGCCGAAGTTTGATTTTGAGCCACAGTGCACATGCTGGGCTCGGGCTTGTGCTGGTGCCAAATTTTTTTCACCTGGGGCACCATCCTTGGAGCATTGCCGGAGAACCTAATCGGTGATATTGGGGGTTCCGACGATTGGGGGGATCGGGGGGTGTGCGCACATGATGTGTGATGGGTGCTGGCACTTGGCCCTTATATTGGCCCCCTATCCCTCATCACACCTTGAGAACTCACACCCCCTTAAAGAGCATTTGAGATTTTATAGGTTTGCTCCCAGTAGCCATTAAAGTGTCTGAAATGGGGACTTTTTTTTTAAACGGTCAGAAAATCTTCTCCACTTCGAGTTTTTAGCTGAATTTGTTTGTGCGTGCCAACAAAAATACAAGGGTCACGTCTACCAAATTTAGGGCCAAAACTCCTTCTAAGAAAATTTTAAAAAATCTCGAACGCAAAAAATTTCAAAAATCATGAAAAATAGAAAACGGGTCGTCTTGCCACGAAACTTCACATGAAGGCTTAGGGGACCATTGTATGAATTTACAAGCCATAAAAATGGCATTGGCATGGCAAAAATATGAAGATGTGCCTGAACCCACCTACCACTCGATCGATCCACGACTTGCGCATCCCGCCTCTCCGGTCGGCTAAGCGCCCGTACGCTCATTCCATGGGTTGACTTAGGCATACGTAGTTCGCTCCCAGTCTAAGATCGGACCAGACCGAGGGTTACGGTAGCCGGACCCATAGCGGGATAGACAGCACGTAGAGGGGACCGGGTCGATCCCTGGCTTATGTATCTTGCCTCTCTGGCCGGTTGAGCGTCCGCACGCTCGTTTCATGGGTTGACTTAGGCGTACGAAATTCATCCCCAGCCTAAGCATACGGAGTTCATTCATAGTCTAAGATCAGACTGGACCGAGGGTTGCAGTACCAGGACCAACAGCAGGATCGGTAGCATGCAGGGGGGACCGGGTCAATCCCCGGCTTGCACATTCTGCCTCTCCGGTTGGCTGAGCGCCCGCATGCTCGTTTCATGGGTTGGCTTAGGCATACGAAGTTCATTCCATGTCTAAGTCCCAACCGGATAGAGGGTTGTGGCAGTGGGACCGACAGCACACAGAAGAGGATCGGGCCAATCCCCGGCTTGCGCATTATGCCTCTCTGGTCCGCTCAGCGCCTGCACGTTTGTTTCATGGGTTGACTTAGGTATACGGAGTTCATTCCCAGCCTAAGCATATGGAGTTCATTCCCAGTCTAAGATCAAACTGGCAACAACACGCAAAGGGGGATCGACCGATCCTCAGCTTGTGCATCCTGCCTCTCCGACCGATTGAGCGCCCGCATGCTCGTTTCATGGGTTGACTTAGGCATACGTAGTGCATTCCCGATCTCAACCAACCAAGGGCCAGAGGTTATCGATCGCGTTTGGGGCAACAACCAAGGGGGACCAATAGTGGGATCCTTGGTAAGCTCGCGCATCCTGCCTCCAATGGTCGGTTCAGTGCCCGCACACTCGTTTCGGGGGGGTTTGGGGCTCAGCATGTGCCGATGGTGGTCGAGGCAACCACCCACACCATGGCCCAGCATGTGTCGATGGTGTTTGATGCAACCGCTCGTACCAGGGGCCATCTTGTGCCTATGGTGGTCAAGGCAATCGCCCACACCAGGGTCCAGCTTGTGCCGATGGCGGTCGAGGCAAGTGCCCGTACCAAAGGGTAGCCTGTGCCGCTGATGGTCGATGCATGTGCCATCACCATGTGCCATCATGTGCCATTGACGGTCCAAGCCCTGGCCGAAGTTTGATTTTGAGCCACGGTGCACATGCTAGGCTGGGGCATGTGCTGGTGCCACATTCTTTTCGCCCGAGGAACCATCGTCGGAGCATCACCGGAGAACCTAACCGACGGCATTGGGGGTTCCGGTGGTTGGGGGGTCGGGGGGTGTGCGCACATGATGTCAAATGGGTGCTGGTACTTGGCCCTTATATTGGCCCCCTATCCCTCATCAAACCTCGAGAACTCACACCCCCTTAAAGAGCATTTGAGATTTTATAGGTTTGCTCCCAGTAGCCATTAAAGTGTCTGAAATTGGGACATTTTTTTCAAACGGTCACAAAATTTTCTCCACTTCGAGTTTTTAGCTGAATTTGTTTGTGCGTGCCAACAAAAATACAAGGATCATGTCTACTAAATTTGGGGCCAAAACTCCTTCTAAAAAAATTTTAAAAAATCTCGAACCGTAAAAAGTTTCAAAAATCGTGAAAAATAGAAAATGGGTCGTCTTGCCACGAAACTTCACATGAAAGCTTAGGGGGCCATTATATGAAGTTACAAGCCATAAAAATGGCATTGGCATGGTAGAAATATGAAGATGTGCATGAACCCACCTAGCACTCAATCGAACCACGGCTTACGCATCCCACCTCTCCGGCCAGCTAAGTGCCCGCATGCTCGTTTCATAGGTTGACTTAGGCATACGTAGTGCACTCCCAGTCTAACATCGGACCGGACTGAGGGTTGTTGTAACAGGACCCACAGCGGGATCGATAGCACGCAAAGGGGATCGGGTGGATCCTCAGCTTGCGCATCCTCCCTCTCTGGCCGGTTGTGCGCCCGTATGCTCGTTTCGTGGGTTGACCAAGGCATACGGAGTTCATCCCCAGTCTAAGCATACGGAGTTCATTCCCAATCCAAGATCGAACCGAACTGAGGGTTATGATAGTAGGACCAGTAGTAGGATTGGCAGCACACAAGGGGGGACCGGGTCGATCCACGGCTTGCACATTCTGCCTCTCTGGCCGGCTGAGCACCCTCACGCTTGTTTCTTGGGTTGGCTTAGGCATACGGAGTTCATTCCATGTCTAAGCCCTAGCCAGACCGAGGGTTGTGGCAGCAGGATCAGCAGCACGTAGAGGGGGAATGAACCGATCCCCAGCTTGCGCATTATGCCTCTCCGGTCGACTCAGCGCCCGCACACTCGTTTCGTGGTTTCACTCAGGCATACGGAGTTCATTCATAGTCTAAGCATACGGTGCTCATTCCCAGTCTAAGATCGGACCGGCAGTGGGATCCATAGCAGCATGCAGAGGGGGACCGATTCGATCCTCAGCTTACGCATCCCGCCTCTGGCCGGTTGAGCGCTTGTACGCTCGTTTCGTGGGTTGACATAGGCATACGGAGTTCATTTTTGGTCTAAGCCCCAACTGGATCGAAAGAACCATAGCGAGATCGGTAACACGCAGATAGGGATCGGGTCGATCCTCGACTTCCACATTCTGGCTCTCCGATTGGCTGAGCGCCCGTACGCTCATTTCATGGGTTGACTTAGGCATACGTAGTGCATTCCCGATCTCGACCAACCAAGGGCCAGAGCCTATTGACGGTGTTTGGGGTAACAACCGAGGGGGACCAGTAGCGGGATCCTTGGTCGGCTCATGCATCCCACCCCCAACGGTCAGTTCGGTACTCGCATGCTCATTTCGGGGGCCGATCGGGGCTCAGTATGTACCGATGGTGGTCAAGACAACCGCCCGCACCATGACCCAGCATGCGCTGATGTTGGTTGAGGCAACCGCTCGCACCAGGGCCTATCTTATGTCGATGGCGGTCGAGGCAAGTGCCCGTACCAAAAGGTAGCCTATGCCGATAATGGTCGATGCATGTGCCATCACCATGCGCCATCATGGGACATTGATGGTCGAGGCCATGGCAATGTTCAATTTTGAGCCACGGTGCACATGCTGGGCTCGGGCATGTGCTGGTGCCACATTTTTTTTGCTCGGGGCACCATCGCCAGAGCATCGTCGGAGAACCTAACCGACGACATTGGGAGTTCTGGCGATTGGGGGGCCGGGGGGTGTGCGCACATGATGTGCAATGGTTGCTGGTACTTGGTTGGCCCCCTATCCCTCATCAAACCTTGAGAACTCACACCCCCTTAAAGAGCATTTGAGATTTTATAAGTTTTCTCCCAGTAGCCATTAAAGTGTCTGAAATTGGGACTTTTTTTCAAACAGTCGCAATCCTTTCCGTTTAGAGTTTTTAGCTGAATTTGTTTGTGCTTGCCAAAAAAAATACAAGGATCACGTCTGCCAAATTTGGGGCCAAAACCCCTTCTAAAAAAATTTTAAAAAATCCTGAACTGCAAAAAGTTTAAAAAATCGTAAAAAAAGGAAAACGGGTCGCCTTGCCACGAAACTTCACATAAAGGCTTAGGGGACCATTGTATGAATTTACAAGCCATAAAAATGGCATCGGCATGGTAGAAATATGAAGATGTGCCTGAACCCACCTACCACTCGATCGATCCACGGCTTGCGTATCTCGTCTCTTCGACCGGCTAAGTGCCCACACGCTCGTTTCATGGGTTGACTTAGGCATACATAATGCGCTCCCATTCTAAGATCAGACCGGACCGAGGGTTGCCACAATAGGACCCGCAGCGGGATCGATAGCACGCAGAGGGGATCGGGTTGATCCCCTACTTGCGCATCTTGCGTCTCTGGCCAGCTGAGCGCCTACACTCTTGTTTCATGGGTTGACTTAGGCATATAAAGTTCATCCCCAGTCTAAGCATACGGAGTTCATTCCCAGTCTAAGATTAAACCAGATCGAGGGTTGTGGCAGCAGGACTAGTAGCAGGATCGACAGCACGTAGGGGGGACCAGGCTGATCCCCGGCTTGCACATTCTGCCTCTCCGGTCGACTGAGCGCCCCGTACGCTCGTTTCGTGGGTTGGCTTAGGCATACGGAGTTCATTCCATGTCTAAGCCCTAGCCGGACCGAGGGTTGTGGCAGCGGGATTGGTAGCTCGTGGAGAGGGACCGAGCCGATCCCCGACTTATGCATTATGCCTCTCCAATCGACTCAGTGCCTGCACGCTCGTTTCATGTGTTGACTTAGGCATATGGAGTTCAGTCCCAGTCTAAGCATATGGAGTTCATTCCCAGTCTAAGATCGGACTGACAGCAGCACGCAGAGGGGGATTGGGTCGATCCTCGACTTACGCATCCTACCTTTTCGATCGGCTGAGTGCCCGCACGCTCGTTTCGTGGGTTGACTTAGGCATACGGAGTTCATTCCCGATCTAAGCCCCAACCGGACCAAGGGACCTGCAGTGGGATCGGTAGCACACAGAGGGGGATCGAGTCGATCCTCGGCTTACGCATTCTGGCTCTCCGACCGATTGAGTGTCTATACGCTCGTTTCATGGGTTGACTTAGGCATACGTAGTGAATTCCTGGTCTTGACCAACCAAGGGCCAGAGGCTATCACCAACGTTTGGGGCAGTAACCGAGGGGGACCAGCAGCAGGATCCTTGGTCGGCTCGCACGTCCTACCCCTAGCGGTCAGTTCGATGCTCGGACGCTCATTTCGGGGGGCCAATCGGGGCTCGGCATTTGTCGATTGTGGTCGAGGCAGACGGAGTTCATCCCCAGTCTAAGCATACGGAGTTCATTCCTAGTCTAAGATCAGACCGGACCAAGGGTTGCGGCAACAGGACCAGCAGCAGGATCGATAGTACGCAGGGGGGATCGAGCTGATCCTCGATTTACACATTTTGCCTTTTCGGTCGGTTTAGTGCCCGTACGCTCGTTTCATGTGTTGACTTAGGCATACAGAGTTCATTCCCTATCAAGCATACGGAGTTCATTCCCAGTCTAAGATCGGACCGGCAGCAGGATTGACAGCAACACGCAGAGGGGGACCGGGCCAATCCTCGACTTGTGTATCCTGCCTCTTCGACCGACTGAGCGCCCGCATGCTCATTTCGTGGGTTGACTTAGGCATATAGAGTTCATTTTCTGTCTAAGCCCCAACCGGACCGAGGGACCCGTAATAGGATCGTCAGCACACAGAGGTGCTCATACGCTCATTTTGAGGGCCGACCGACCTTCGACATGTGCTGATGGTGGTCGAGGCAATTACCCGTGCCACAGCCCATCATGTGCCGATGGTGTTCGATGCAACCGCCCGTACCAGGGGCCATCTTGTGCTGATGGTGGTCGAGGCAACCACCTACAGCAGGGCCCAGCTTGTGCTAATGGCGGTCGAGGCAAGTGCCCGTACCAAAGGGTAGCCTATGCCAATGATCAATCTAAGCATACGCTCGTTTCATGGGTTGACTTAGGCTTACAAAGTTCATTCCCGATCTAAGGCCCAACTGGATCGAGGAACCCACAACGAGATCGACAGCACGCAGAAGGAGACTAAGTCGATCCTCGGCTTACGCGTTCTGGCTCTCCGGTCGACTAAGCACTCGTACGCTCGTTTCATGGGTTGACTTAGCCATACATAGTGCATTCCCGATCTCAACCAACCAAGGGCCAGAGGCTATCGATGGCGTTTGGGACAACAATCAAGGTGGACCAACAGCAGGATCCTTGGCCGGCTCACGTATCCCACCCCCAACGATGGGTTCGGTGCTCGCACACTCGTTTTGAGGGTCGACTAGGGCTCGACATGTGCCGATGGTGGTTGAGGCAACCGCCCGCACCACGGCCCAGCATGTGTCGATGGTGTTTGATGCAACTGCCTGCACCATGTGCCATCTTGTGCTGATGGTGGTCGAGGCAACCGTCGCACCAGGGCCCAGCTTGTGCCGATGGCGATCGAGGTAAGTGCCCGTACCAAAGGGCAGCCTGTGCCGATGATTGTCGATCCATGTGCCATCATCATGTGCCATTATGTGCCATTATGTGCCATTGATGGTCGAGGCCTTGGTTGAAGTTTGATTTTGAGCCACGGTGCATATGCTAGGCTCGGGCATGTGCTGGTGCTATATTTTTTTCACTCAGGGCAGCATCGTCAGAGCATCGTCGGAGAACCTAATCGGCGGTATTGGGGGTTTCGACGATTGGGGGGCCGGGGGGTATGCGCAGATGATGTGCGATGGGTACTGATACTTGGCCCTTATATTGGCCCCCTATCCCTCATCAAACCTCGAGAACTCATACCCCTTAAAGAGCATTTGAGATTTTATAGGTTTGCTCCCAATAGCCACTAAAGTGTCTGAAATGGGGACATTTTTTTCAAATGGTCACAAAATCTTCTCCACTTTGAGTTTTCAGCTGAATTTGTTTGTGCGTGCCAACAAAATTACAGGGATCACATCTACCAAATTTGGGGCCAAAACTCCTTCTAAAAAAATTTAAAAAAATCTCGAACCGTAAAAAGTTTCAAAAATTGTGAAAAATAGAAAACGGGTCGTCTTGCCACGAAACTTCACATGGAGGCTTAGGGGACCATTGTATGAATTTACAAGCCATAAAAATGGCATTGGCACGACAGGAATATAAAGATGTGCTTGAACCCACCTACCACTCGACCAATCCACGGCTTGCGCATCTCGCCTCTCCGGCCAGCTAAGTGCTCGCACGCTCGTTTCATGGGTTGACTTAGGCATACGTAGTGCGCTCCCAGTCTAACATCAGATCGGATCAAAGATTGCAGCAATAGGACCCATAGCCGGATCGACAGCACGCAGAGGGGATCGGGTCGATCTCCGACTTGTGCATCCTGCCTCTCTGGCCGACTGAGCACCCGCACGCTCGTTTCGTGGGTTGACTTAGGCATACGGAGTTCATCCCCAGTTTAAGCATAAGAAGTTCATTCCCAGTCTAAGATCAGATCGGATCGAGGGTTGTAGCAGCAGGACCAGTAGCAGGATCGGCACCATGCAGGGGGACCGAGCTGATCCTCAACTTGCTCATTCTACCTCTCTGGTCGGCTGAGCGCTCGCACGCTCATTTCGTGGGTTTGCTTAGGCATACAGAGTTCATTCTATGTCTAAGCCCCAGTCGGACCGAGGGTTGTGGTAGTGGGACGGCACCACGTAGAGAGGGACCGGGCCGATCTCTGGCTTGCACACTATACCTCTCCAGCCGACTCAGCACCCGCATGCTCGTTTCATGGGTTGACTTAGGCATACGAAGTTCATTCCCAGTCTAAAATCGGACCGACAGTAGCACGCACAAGGGGATCAGGCTGATCTTCGGCTTACTTAACCTGCCTCTCTGGCCAGTTGGGCGCCCGCACGCTCGTTTCGTGGGTTGACTTAGGCATATGGAGTTCATTCCCAGTATAAGCCCCAACCGGACTGAGGGACCCGCAACGGGATCGGTAGCACGCAGAGGGGGATCGAGCTGATCCTCAGCTTATGCATTCTGGCTCTCTGATCGACTGAGCACCTGTACATTCATTTCATGGGTTGACTTAGGCATACGTAGTGCATTCCCGGTCTCGACCAACCAAGGGTCGGATGCTATCGACGGTGTTTGGTGCAACAACCGAAGGGGACCAGTAGTGGGATCCTTGCTCGGCTCATGCATCCTACCCCCAGCGGTCGGTTCAACACCTGCACGCTCATTTCGAGGGTCGACCGGGGCTCGATATGTGTCGATGGTGGTCGAGGCAACCACCCGCACCACAGCCCAGCATGTGCCGATGGTGTTCGATGCAACCGCCCGCACCAGGGGTCATCTTGTGCCTATGGTGGTCGAGGCAATCGCCAACACCAAGGGGTGACATGTGCCAATGGTGATCGAGGCAACCGCCCGCACCAGGGCCCAGGTTGTGCCGATGGCGGTTAAGGCAAGTGCCCGTACCAAAAGGCAGCCTGTGCCGATGATGGTCGATGTATGTGCCATCACCATGCGCCATCATGTGCCATTGATGGTCGAGGACTTGGCCAAAGTTGGATTTTGAGCCACGGTGCACATGCTGGGCTCGGGCATGTGCTGGTGCCACATTTTTTTTCGCCCGGGGCACCATCGTCGGAGCATCACCGGAGAACCTAACCAGCGGCATTGGGGGTTTCGGCGATTTTAGGGGCCGGTGGGTGTGCGCACATGATGTGCGATGGGTGCTGGTACTTGGCCCTTATATTGGCCCCCTATCCCGCATCAAACCTCAAGAACTCACACCCCGTTAAAGAGCATTTGAGATTTTATAGGTTTGCTCCCACTAGCCATTAAATTGTCTAAAATGGGGACATTTTTTTCAAACGGTCACAAAATCATCTCCACTTCGAGTTTTTAGCTGAATTTTTTTGTGCATGCCAACAAAAATACAAGGATCACATCTACCAAATTTGGGGCCAAAACTCCTAAAAAAATTAAAAAAAATCTCAAACCGTAAAAAGTTTCCAAAATCCTGAAAAATAGAAAACGGGTCGTCTTGCCACGAAACTTCACATGAAGGCTTAGGGGACCATTGTATGAAATTACAAGCCATAAAAATGGCATTGGCATGGTAGAAATATGAAGATGTGCCTAAACCCACCTACCACTTGATCGATCCACGGCTTGTGCATCCCACCTCTCCGGCTGGTTAAGTGCCTGAACGCTCGTTTCGTGGGTAGACTTAGGCATACGTAGTGTGCTCCCAGTCTAAGATTGGACCGAACTGAGGGTTACGGCAGCAAGACCCGCAGTAGGATCGACAGCACACAGAGGGGATCGGGTTGATCCCCGGCTTACGCATCTTGCCTCTCTGGCTGGTTGAGCGCCCGCACGCTCGTTTCGTGGGTTGACTTAGGCGTACAGAATTCATCCCCAGTCTAAGCATACGGAGTTCATTCCCAGTCTAGGATCAAATCGGACCGAGGGTTGTGGCAGCAAGACCGGTAGCAGGACCAGCAGCAGGATCAGTAGCACGCAGGGGGGATCAAGCCGATCCTCAGCTTGCGCATTCGACCTCTCCGACCGACTAAGCACCCACACGCTCGTTTGGCTGGTGGGGCTTAGGCATACTGAGTTCATTCCATGTCTAAGCCCCAGTCGGACCGAGGGTTATGGCAGCGGGATTGACTGCACGCAGAGAGGGATCGGGCCCATCCCCGACTTGCGCATTATGCCTTTTCGATCGGCTCAGCGCCCACATGCTCGTTTCATGGGTTGACTTAGGCATACGGAGTTCATTCCCAGTCTAAGCATACAGAGTTCATTCCCAGTCTAAGATCGGACCTGCAGTGGGATCGACAGCAGTACGTAGAGGGGGACCAGGCCGATCCTCAGCTTACGCATCCTACCTCTTCGATCAACTGAGCGCCTGTGTCACGCCCTGGGTAGGCGTACCAGGTAACTCAGGCGCACCAGTAGGGGAGCCAGAGGTTAAGGCCCCACAGACCAGGCGTGCTAGCGGGTATCTGTGTGCAAAGCCTAGCAAACGAGTTCAGAATGCCCGTCCAACTTACAGGCCAGCCCGTGAGACCTAGGCCTAGCATTCAAGTTGCCCGCACCACATCCAGAAGGGCCCAAGGTGCTGGACATGCAAGGGAAGCTTCTAGAAGCAGGCAGGATCAGTAGGAGCATCCTGGCAGATTTGGTTCACCCTGAAAATCAGGAGTTAGCATCCTGATTGATTGTAATTTGTATAATCCCTTGATTTTAGCCTTTATTCTAGGGATATTGCCATTAAGTGTAGCTGGAGCCTCAACTATAAATAGAGGGCTGCTCCACCCTCATTTATACACCATCAAACACTTCTGTTTCAGTGAATACAAGAGCATTTCTAGAATCTGCCTTCTTATCTTGTTTCTCTTTAACTTACGTAATCAGCCCTTACTATTATTCTAGTGCCCGCACGCTTGTGTTTTAGGCTGACTTAGACATAAAAGAGGAGATTCCAAGTCTAAGGTCGCACGATTTCTGAGTCTAAGGTCAGAGTCAGTGACAGTTGGTATCAAAGCAAGTTTAATTCTGCGTGTTTGTGTTGTGCAAGTTAGATCGTGATTGAGGAGATGGCATCCCAAAGTGACGTTGCTAGCCAACAACCAGAGGCCCAAGAACATAGGCGTGGAAGAGGCAAGAAAGCCAGTTCTAGAGATATCTGGTCTAGCATGGACGGTAGGCTGGCCAAGGTGGAGGTGACCATGGGTGACGTGGGGGAAAAACTTGAGGAAGTAGAGACTCACATTGCATCGTTAGACTCCATAGGGGAGGAGATCCAAAGTGAGCTGAAAGCTGCTCTCAATAAAAGTATGGACGTGATCACCCAGAAGAATAAGGCCTTGAAGGCTGAAGTGCTGACATTGTGCGATGGCATGGAGGCCATACGCCAGCGGATGGAAGAGCTTACCAGTGAGTTCATTGCTTGCAAGACTGCCATTGGGAATGGCATGTTTGTCGGACTGTCCAAATCCAGATTGGAGGTCCCCAAGCCTAAGAAGTTCAAGGGGACTAGGGCAGCCAAGGAACTAGACAACTACCTTTAGGGTATGGAGCAGTACTTCCATGCCATGGGCATGCAAGATGAGGCGATAAAGGTAAGCACCGCTGCTATGTATCTCATTGATGTAGCCTTATTGTGGTGGAGGCACAGGTGTGATGATGTCAGGCATGGGAGCGCCAAGATTGGAACCTGGGTAGTGTTCCAAAAAGAGTTCAGAGATCAATTTTACTCAAAGTATACCGATAATGAGGCACGGGTAAAGTTACGCCGACTTAGCTAGCAAGTGGACATAAGGGAGTATGTCCAAAAATTCTCTAAACTGATGTTACAGATCTCGGATCTAGGCGAGAAGGATGCCTTATTTGCTTTCATGGATTGGCTGAAGTCGTGGGTGAAGCATGAGCTACAAAGGAGGGGAGTTCATGACTTGGCTAAAGCCATGACTACTGTCAAGGCCTTGATAGAGTTCAAGCCTCTGAACAAGTTCGAGTCTTCCAAGCCCAAGGGTAAGGGCAGGGACAATAGGGACCGAAAGAAGCAATCCAAGGGGAAGGACCATGACCAGGAGTCCAAGGATGGAGACTGACACTGTTCAACCAAGGATGGCGATAAGAAGCCACCAGTAGGCAAGTGGAAAACAAAGAGGGACCGAGAGCCACTAGCATGCTACCTATATGGAGGGAGCCACATAGCGTGCAATTACCCACAGAAGGGTAAGCTGGCTGCTATAGACAAAGAGTCTAACGAGGAGCCAGAGTCAGGGGCAGTAAAGCTTAGGTCATTGGTGCTCAATGCTATCCAGAGTAAGGGGAGCCGCAAGCCAAAGGGCTTGATGTTTATGGATCTAATGGTTGTAGGTCAGAAGGTGAGTGCACTGGTGGACACAGGTGCCTCACATCTTTTTATTTCAGGTGATGGAGCTCGAAAGCTCAGACTAAAGGTGCAGAAAGGGATTGGTACCATTAAAATGGTGAACTCCAAAGAAGTTCCAACCATTAGAGTAGCACAGGGAGTGGAGTTACAGCTTAGAGACTGGAAAGGCAAGGAGACCATTGAGGTAATACCCTTTGATGACTATGAGTTTGTGATTGGGTTGGATTTCCTTGTTCTGATTAATGCCCTCCTTGTGCCTTTTGTCGATTGTGTTTGCATCTTGGATGCACGGTGCCAATGCCTAGTGCCATTGAGGAGAGGGGCTGGAGTTGGGTCACGGGTGGTGTTAGCCATCCAATTTGCCAAGGCGATAAGCAGACAAGAAGAGACCTCTTTGGCAGCCCTGAAATATGATGAGCCAAGGGAGAAGGAGATCGAGTCACCCTTGGAGGTGCCAAAGGTGCTGAAGACCTTTAGTGATGTGATGCCCGCAAAGCTTCCTAGCAAGCTACCACCTAAGAGGGAGGTGGACCACAAGATCGAGCTGGTGTTCGAGGCCAAGCCACCAGCCAGAGCCCTTTACTGAATGTCTCCACCAGAGTTGGAGGAGTTGAGGAAGCAGCTCAATGAGTTAGTTGATGTTGGCTTCATCAGGCCATCAAAAGCACCCTATGGTGCACCGATTCTATTCTAGCGCAAGCATGATGGGTTGTTGCGGCTGTGCATAGACTACCAGGCTTTAAACAAGCTGACCATCAAGAACAAGTACCCCATCCCACTCATTGCAGACTTGTTCGATCAACTTGGGAGTACAAGGTGGTTCACGAAGCTGGATTTGAGGTCGGGCTACTACCAAGTTAGGATCGTGGAGGGAGATGAGCCAAAGACAGCATGTGTCACTCGGTATGGTTTGTATGAGTTCTTGGTGATGCCTTTCAGACTCACGAATGCCCCAGCAACATTTTGCACCCTTATGAACAAGGTACTTCAGTCATTCCTTGATCGGTTTGTTGTGGTTTATTTGGATGACATTGTGATCTACAGCCAGACTTTGAAGGAGCATGTAGACCACTTGAGACAGGTGTTTGAGCTGTTGTGGGTGCACAAGCTGTTTGTCAAGAGGGAGAAGTGCTCATTCGCCTAACAGGAGATCTCGTTCCTTGGCCACATAGTGGGAAGTGGCAGGATACGCATGGATGAAGGCATGATACACGCCATTCTGGAGTGGCAACTGCCAGCCAAGGTCACTGAGTTGAGATCGTTCCTTGGGCTGGTTAACTACTACAAGTGCTTCATCAAAGGTCACTCAGCAATAGCCACGCCATTGACTGACTTGCTCAAGAAAGGGAGAGCATGGGAGTGGAGTGCAGGGTGCCAGGAAGCCTTTGACAGGTTGAAATGGGCTGTGATCGAGGAGCCAGTCTTGGGCTTGCCAGACCATGCCAAGCCGTATGAGGTGCATATAGATGCATCAGACTTTGCCATAGGGGGTATGTTGATGCAGGAGGGACGTCCAGTCACATTTGAGAGCAAGAAGCTGAACGAGATTGAGCGCAAGTACACAATCTAAGAGAAAGAGTGACTGCAGTGGTGCACTGTTAGCGTACTTAGTGCCATTACTTGTTGGGGTCGAGGTTCGTGGTGAGGACGGATAATGTGGTGACTAGCTACTTCCAGACGTAGAAGAAGCTATCCCTCAAGCAGGCGAGATGGCAAGATTTTTTTGTAGAATTTGATTTCCAGATGGAGTACAAGCTAGGATTGGCAAACCTAGTGGCAGATGCCCAACAAGGTAAGATTAGGTGGTTTTGGTTGCAGGATGGGTTGCTGTACACCAGAGGCAGTAGACTGTTTGTACCATAGCATAGGAAGCTCTGCAAAGAAGTTTTGTAAGAATGCCATGATTCAAGGTGGGTTGGACACCCCGAAGTGAGCCGTACCTTGGCGCTAATCGATGGTCGGTACTACTAGTGGCACATGAAGGATGATGTGGAGGCCTATGTGAAGACTTGTCTTATGTGCCAATAGGACAAGATGGAGCTTAAGAAACCAGGCGGTCTCTTGTAGCCATCGCCAGTGCCAGAGTGACCATGAGAGAGTGTTTCTTTGGACTTTATAGTCGGTCTACCCAAAGCAGAAGGGTTTGGAAGAATCATGGTAGTGGTGGACAGGTTTTCCAAGTATGAAATCTTCATTCCAGCAACCAAGGAGTGCCCAGCCGAGGAGGCAGCTCGATTGTTCCTGAGGAACATGGTTAAGTACTGGGGAGTGCTAAGGACCATTGTTAGTGATCGGGATAGGCATTTCACGGGTAAGTTTTGGACTGAGTTGTTCAAGCTGTTGGGGTCAGACTTGAACTTTTCCACCAGCATGCTTTCACAGACCGATGGGCAGATAGAATGAGTGAATGGACTATTGGAGGTCTACCTCAGGCACTATGTGAGTGCCACACAAAGGGACTGGCCAAAGCTGCTAGATATTGCACAGTTTTCCTACAACTTGCAAAGGAGCGAGGTAACGAACCAAAGCCCATTTGAGGTTGTGACAGGGCAACAACCACTAACACCCAGTTCGATTGCTGCAGGTTATACAAGGGTGAATCCAGCAGCATACAAGTTTGCCAAGGCATGGCAGGAGTAAACTGACTTGGCCAGAGTTTTTCTACACAAGGTGGCCAAGAGGTCGAAGAAGTGGACAGACCAGAATAGGCGAGACGTGCAGTTCCAGGTTAGAGACTTGGTGTTGGTGAAGCTGCATCCCATTGTGTGCGATAGGGGGCTACACAAAGGCCTAGTCCGGAGGTGTGAGGGACCTTTTTGAGTAGTCAAGAGGGTAGGCAAGGTTGCCTACAAGCTGGATATGCCACCCAAGTCAAGGGTACACTCGGTGTTCCATGTGAGCATGCTCAAGCTGGTCCATGAGGATGAGAGAGATCTAGGATGGGTAGAGTCAAAGCGTGCACCATTGGGAGCAAGGGCCTCATATGAGAAGGAGGTCCACAACATCATAGCTGACCGAGAGGTGAGACGGAAGAACTATCAACCAAGACAAGAGTACTTGGTGTGCTGAAAGGGACTTCTAGATAGTGAGGTGAACTGGGAACCAGCAGATGACTTATGGCAGTTCGAGGACCAGATCAGGCAGTACCATGCAGAAGATGCAACGAGGGCATTTTGCAATCAGGTGGGGGAGAATGTCATGCCCTGGGTGGGTGCGCCAGGCACATCAGGTGCACCAATAGGTGAGCTAGAGATTGAGGCTCGCAGACCAGGCGTGCTGGCGGGTATCTGTGCACAAAGCCTAGCAAACGAGTTTAGAACTTCTGCCCAATTTGTAGGCCAGCCCATGAGACCAAGGCCTGGCATACAAGCTGCCCACACCACATCCAGAAGGGCCCAAGGTGCTGGACACGCAAGAGAAGCTTCTGGAAACAGGCAAGATTAGCAGGAGCAACCTGGCAGATTTGGTTCACCCTGAAAATCAGGAGTTAGCATCTTGATTGATTGTAATCTGTATAATCCCTTGATTTTAGCCTTTATTGTAGGGATATTGCCATTAAGTGTAGCTGGAGCCTCAACTATAAATGGAGGGCTGCTCTACCCTCATTTGTACACCATCAAACACTTCTGTTTCAGTGAATACAAGAGCATTTCCAAAATTCTGCCTTCTTATCCCGTTTCTCTTTAACTTGTGTAATCAGCCCTTCCTATTGTTCTAGTGCCCATACGCTTGTGTTTTAGGCTGACTTAGGCATAAAAAAGGAGATTCCAAGCCTAAGGCCGCATGGTTTCTGAGTCTAAGGTCAGAGCTTGTGACACCTGCATGCTTGTTTTGTAGGTTAACTTAGGCATACAGAGTTCATTCTCGGTCTAAGCCCTAATCGGATTGAGGGACCCATAATAGGATCGGTAGGACGAAGAGAGGGATCGAGCCGATCCTTGGCTTGTGCATTCTGGCTCTCCGACTGGCTGAGCGCCTGCATGCTCGTTTCATGGGTTGACTTAGGCATGCGTAGTGCATTCCTGGTTTCGACCAACCAAGGGCCAGAGGCTATCGATGGTGTTTAGGGCAACAACCGAAGGGGACCAACAGCGGGATCCCGGTTCGGCTCATGCATCCCGCCCCCAGCGGTCAGTTCAGTGGTCGCATGCTCGTTTCTGGGGTCGACTGGGGCTCGGCACGTGCCGATGGCAATCGAGGCAACCGCCCCCACCACGACCCAGCATGTGCCGATGGTGTTCGATGCAACTGCCCCCACCAGGGGCCATCTTGTACCGATGGTGGTTGAGGTAACCGTTTGCATCAGGGCCCAGCTTGTGTCGATGGTGGTCGAGGCATGTGCCCCTACGAAAGGGTAAACTGGGCCGATGATGGTCGATGCATGTGCCATCACCATGCGCCATCATACGCCATTGATGGTCGAGGCCTTGGTCGAAGTTCAATTTTGAGCCACGGTGCACATGCTGGGCTCAGGCATGTGCTAGTGCCACATTTTTTTCGCCCGGGGCACCATCGTCGGAGCATCGTCGTAGAACCTAACCGGCGGCATTGGGGGTTCCGACGATTGGGGGGGTCGGGGGGTGTGCACACATAATGTGCGATGCGTGCTGGTACTTGGCCCTTATATTGGCCCCCTATCCCTCATCAAACCTCGAGAACTCACACCCCCTTAAAGAGCATTTGAGATTTTATAGGTTTGCTCCCAGTAGCCATTAAAGTGTCTAAAATGGGGACATTTTTTTCAAATGGTCACAAAATCTTCTCCACTTCAAGTTTTTAGCTGAATTTTTTTGTGCATGCCAACAAAAATACAAGGATCACGTTTTGGGCCCAAAACTCCTAACAAAATTTTAAAAAATCCCAAACCGTAAAAAGTTTCAAAAATCATGAAAAATAGAAAATGGGTCGTCTTGCCACGAAACTTCACATGAAGGCTTAGGGGACCATTATATGAATTTACAAGCCATAAAAATGGCATTGGCACAGCAAAAATATGAAGATGTGCTTGAACCCACCTACCACTCGATCGATCCATGGCTTGCGCATCCCGCCTCTTCGGTCGACTAAGTGCCCGTACGCTCATTTCGTTGGTTGACCTAGGCATATGTAGTGCGCTCCCAATCTAAGATCAGACCAAACTAAGGGTTGCGACAGTAGGACCCGCAGCGGGATCTATAGCACGCAAAGGGGACGGGTAAATCCCTGACTTGCGCATCCTGCCTCTCTGGCAGGTTGAGCGTCCGCATGCTCGTTTTGTGGGTTGACTTAGGCATATGGAGTTCATCCCCAGTCTAAGCATACGGAGTTCATTCCCAGTGTAAGATCAGACCAGACTGAGGGTTGCGGTAGCAGGACTAGTAGCAGGATCGCCAACACGCAGAGGGGACAGGGTCGATCGTTGGCTTACGTATTCTGCCTCTCCGGTCGGCTGAGAGCCCGCACGCTCGTTTCGTGGGTTGGCTTAGGCATACAGAGTTTATTCCATGTCTAAACCCCAACCGGGCTGAGGGTTGTGGCAGCGGGACCGACAGCACGCAGAGGGTGACCAGGTTGATCCCAGACTTGTGCATTATACCTCTCCGGTTGGCTCAGCGCCCGCACGCTCGTTTCGTGGGTTGACTTAGGCATATGAAGTTTATTCCCAGTCTAAGATCGGACCGACAGCGGGATCGGCAGCAACATGCAGAGGGGGACCAGGTCGATCCTCGGCTTGCACATCCTACCTCTTCGACCGATTGAGCGGCCATATGCTCATTTTGTGGGTTGACTTAGGCATACGGAGTTCATTCTCGATCTAAGCCCCAACCGGACCGAGGGACCCGTAATGGGATTGACAGCATGTAGAGGGGGATCGGGCCGATCCTCGATTGTGCATTTTGGCTCTCCTACCGATTGAGCGCTTGAACGCTCGCTTCATGGGTTGACTTAGGCATATGTTGTGCATTCTCGGTCTCGACCAACCAAGGGCCAGAGGCTATCAACGACGTTTGGGGCAACAATCGAGGGGGACCAGCAGCAGGATCCTTGGTCGGCTTGTGCATCCCACCCCCAGGCGTCGGCTAGGTGCTCGCACGCTCGTTTCGGGGCTCGACCGGGGCTCGACATATACCGATGGTGGTCGAGGCAACAGCCCGCATCATGGCCCAGCATGTGCCGATGGTGTTCGTTGTAACCGCCCGCACCAGGGGCCATCTTGTGCCGATAGTGGTCGAGGCAACCGCCCGTACCAGGGCCCAGCTTGTGCCGATGGCGGTCGCGGCAAGTGCCCATACCGAAGGGCAGCCCTGTGCCGATGATGGTCGATGCATGTGCCATCACCATGCACCATCATGTGCCATTGATGGTCGAGGCATTGGCCGAAGTTTGATTTTGAGCCATGGTGCACATGCTGGGCTCGGGCACGTGCTGGTGCCATATTTTTTTAGCCCGAGGCACCATCGCCAGAGAACCTAACCGACGACATTGGGGGTTTCGACGATTGAGGGCACCGGGGGGGTGCGTGCATGATGCGCGATGGGTGCTAGTACTTGACCCTTATATTGGCCCCCTATCCCTCATCAAAAAACAAAATATCACACCCCCTTAAAGAGCATTTTGAGATTTTATAGGTTTGCTCCCAGTAGCCATTAAAGTGTCAGAAATAGGGACATTTTTTTCAAACGGTCACAAAATCTTCACCACTTCGAGTTTTTAGCTGAATTGTTTTGTGCGTGCCAACAAAAATACAAGGATCACGTCTACCAAATTTAGGGCTAAAACTCCTTCTAAAAAAATTTAAAAAAATCTCGAACCACAAAAAGTTTCAAAAATCGTGAAAAATAAAAAATGGGTCGTCTTGCCACGAAACTTCACATGAAGGCTTAGGGGCCATTGTATGAATTTACAAGCCATAAAAATGGCATTGGCATAATAGAAATATGAAGATCTTCCTGAACCCACCTACCACTCAATCGATCTATGGCTTGCGCATCCCGCCTCTCCGGTCGACTTAGTGCCCGCATGCTCGTTTCGTGGGTTGACTTAGGTATACGTAGTGCGCTCCCAGTCTAACATCGAACCGGACTGAGGTTTGCGGCAGCAAGACCCACTGTGGGATCGGCAGCACGTAAAAGGGATCGGGTTGATCCTCGGCTTGCATATCCTGCCTCTCTGGTCGATTGAGCGCCCGCACGCTCGTTTCGTGGGTTGACTTAGGCATACGGAGTTCATCCCCAGTCTAAGCATACGGAGTTCATTCCCAGTCTAAGATTGGACCGAATCGAGGGTTGCGGTAGTAGGACTAACAACAGGATCGGTAGCACACAGGGGGGACCGGGCCGATCCTCGGCTTGTGCATTCTACCTCTTCGACGGGCTGAGCGCCCGCACGTTCATTTTGTGGGTTGGCTTAGGCACACAGAGTTCATTCCATGTCTAAGCCCCAGTCGGACCGAGGGTTGTGGTAGCAGGACTGACAGCACGTAGAGGGGGATTGGGCCGATCCCCGACTTGCGCATTATGCCTCTTCGATCGGCTCAGCGCCCACACGCTCATTTCGTGGGTTAACTTAGGCATATGGAGTTCATTCCCAGTGTAAGCATACGGAGTTCATTCCCAGTCTAAGATTGGACCGGCAACAACACGTAAAGGGGGATCAAGTCGATCCTCGGCTTGCGCATCCTACCTCTCCGATCGATTGAGCGCCCGTAAGCTCATTTCATGGGTTGACTTAGGCATACGGAGTTCATTCCTGGTCTGAGCCCCAACCGAACCAAGGGACCCACAATGGGATCGACAGCACGCAAAGGGGGATCGGGTCAATTCTCAGCTTGCGCATTCTGGCTCTCCGGCCAGCTGAGCCCTCGCACGTTCTCGTTTCATGGGTTGACTTAGGTATACGTAGTACATTCCTGGTCTCGACCAACCAAGGGCCAGAGGCTATCGACGGCATTTGGGGTAACAACCGAGGGGGACCAGTAGTGGGATCCTTGGTCGGCTCGCGCATCCCACCCCCAACGGTTGGTTCAGTGCCCGAGCGCTCGTTTCGGGGGCCGACTGGGGCTCAGCATGTGCTAATGGTGGTCAAGGTAACCGCCCACACCACAGCCCTGCATGTGTCGATGGTGTTCGATGCAACCGCCCACACCAGGGGCCATCTTGTGCCAATGGTGGTCGAGGCAATCGCTCGCACCATGGCCCAGCTTGTGCCGATGGCGATCGAGGTAAGTGCCTGTACCAAAGGGCAGCCTGTGCTGATGATGGTCGATGCGCGTGCCATCACCATGTGCCATCATGTGCCATTGATGGTCGAGGCCTTGGCCAAAGTTTGATTTTGAGCCACGGTGCACATGCTGGGCTCGGGCATGTGCTGGTGCCAAATTTTTTTCGCCTGGGGCACCATCGTCGGAGCATCATCAGAGCATCATCGGAGAACCAAACCGACGGCATTGGGTGTTCCGACGATTGGGGGGGCGGGGGCTGTCCGAACATGATGTGCGATGGGTGCTGGTACTTGACCCTTATATTGGCCCCCTATTTCTGATCAAATCTTGAGAACTCACACCCCCTTAAAGAGCATTTGAGATTTTATAGGTTTGCTCCTAGTAGCCATTAAAGTGTCTGAAATAGGGACATTTTTTTCAAATGGTCACAAAATCTTCTCCACTTCGAGTTTTTAGCTGAATTTGTTTGTGCGTGCCAACAAAAATACAAGGATCACGTCTACCAAATTTGGGGCCAAAACTCTTTCTAAAAAATTTTAAAAAATCTCGGACCGTAAAAAGTTTCAAAAATCATGAAAAATAGAAAACGGGTCGTCTTGCCACAAAACTTCCCATGAAGGCTTAAGGGACCATTGTATGAATTTACAAGCCACAAAAATGGCATTGGCATGGCAAAAATATGAAGATGTGCCCGAACCCACCTACCACTCGATCGATCCACGGCTTGAGCATCCCGCCTCTCTAACCAGCTAAGTGTCGGTACGCTTGTTTCGTGGGTTGACTTAGGCATACGTAGTGCACTCCTAGTCTAAGATCAGACCGGACTGAGGGTTGCGTTAGCAGGACCTGTAGTGGGATCGACAACATGCAGAGGGGACCAGGTCGGTCCCCGGCTTGTGCATCCTACCTCTCTGGCTGGCTGAGCACCTGCACGCTCGTTTCGTGGGTTGACTTAGGCATACGGAGTTCATCCCCAGTCTAAGCATACGAAGTTCATTCCCAGCCTAAGATCAGACCAGATCGAGGGTTGCAACAGTAGGATCGGCAGCACGTAAGAGGGATCGGGTCGATCCTCGGCTTGCGCATTCTACCTCTCCGGTAGGCTGAGCGCCCACAAGCTCGTTTTATGGGTTGGCTTAGGCATACGGAGTTCATTCCATGTCTAAGCCCCAGCCGGAACGAGGGTTATGGTAGCGTGATCGACAACATGCAGAGGTGGACCGGGCTAATCCCTGGCTTGCACATTTTGCCTCCCCGGCTGACTCAGTGCTGGTACGCTCGTTTCGTGGGTTGAGTTAGGCATACGGAGTTCATTCTCAGTCTAAGCATACGGAGTTCATTCTCAATCTAAGATCAAATTGGCAGCAGCACGTAGAGGGTGACCGGGCCGATCCTCGGCTTACGCATCATGCGTCTCCGATCGGTTGAGTGCCCTCACGCTTGTTTCGTGGGTTAACTTAGGCATACGAAGTTCATTCCCGATCTAAGGCCCAACCAAATCAAGGGACCCGCAGTGGGATGGGTAGCACGCAGAGGGGGACTGGGCCGATCCTCAGCTTGTGCATTCTGGTTCTCCGATCGGTTGAGAGCTCACACGCTCGTTTCATGGGTTGACTTAGGCATGCATAGTGCATTCCCGGTCTCGACCAACCAAGGGCCAGAGGCTATCGACGACGTTTGGAGAAAGAACCGAGGGGGACCAGTAGTGGCATGTGCTGATGTTAGTCAAGGCAACTGTCCACACCATGGCCTAGCATGTGTCGATGCTGTTCGATGCAACCACCCGCATCAGGGGCCATCTTGTGCCAACGGTGGTCGAGGCAAGTGCCTGTACCAAAGGGCAGCCTGTGCCGATGATGGTCGATGCATGTGCCATCACCATGTGCCATCATATGCCATTGATGGTCGAAGCCTTGGTCGAAGTTTGATTTTGAGCCACAGTGCACATGCTGGGCTCGGGCAAGTGCTGGTGCCACATTGTTTTCGCTTGGGGCACCATCGTCGGAGCATCGTCGGAGAACCTAACCGATGACATTGGGTGTTCCGATGATTTGGGGGCCAGGGGGTGTACGCACATGATGTGCGATGGGTGCTGGTACTTGGCCCTTATATTGGCTCCCTATCCCTCATCAAACCTCGAGAACTCACACCCCCTTGAAGAGCATTTGAGATTTTATAGGTTTGCTCCCAGTGGCCATTAAAGTGTCTGAAATGGGGACATATTTTTCAAACGGTCACAAAATCTTCTCCACTTCAAGTTTTTAGCTGAATTTGTTTGTGCACGCCAACAAAAATACAAGGATCACGTCTACCAAATTTAGGGCCAAAACTCCTTCTAAAAAAATTTTAAAAAATCCTGAACCGTAAAAAGGTTCGCCAATCGTGAAAAATAGAAAACGGGTCGTCTTGCCACGAAACTTCACATGAAGACTTAGGGGACCATTGGATGAATTTACAAGCCATAAAAATGGCATTGGCATGGGAGAAATATGAAGATGTTCCTGAACCCACCTACCACTCGATCGATCCATGGCTTGCGCATCCCACCTCTCCGGCCTGCTAAGTGCCCGCACACTCGTTTCATGGGTTGACTTAGGCATACGTAGTGCACTCTCAGTCTAAGATCGGATCGGATCGAAGGTTGCGGTAGCAAGACCTGCAACGGGATCGGTAGCACGCAGAGGGGATCAGGTCGGTCTCTGGCTTACGTATCCTACCTCTCTGGCCGGTTGAGCGCCCGCGTGCTCATTTCATGGGTTGACTTAGGCATATGGAGTTCATCCCTAGTCTAAGCATACGGAGTTCATTCCAAGTCTAAGGTCGGATCGGACTGAGAGTTGTGGTAGTGGGACCAGTAGCAAGATCGGTAGCACGTAAGAGGGGACCGGGCTGATACCCGACTTACGCATTCTGCCTCTCCGGTCGACTGAGAGCCCACACACTCGTTTCGTTGATTGGCTTAGGCATATGGAGGTAATTCCCAGTCTAAGCATACGAAGTTCATTCGCAGTATAAGATTGGACCGGCAGCAGCACATAAGGAGGACCACGCCGATCCTCGACTTGCACATTCTGGCTCTCCAGCCTGCTGAGCACCTGCACGCTCGTTTCATGGGTTGACTTAGGCATACGTAGTGCATTCCCGATCTCAACCAACCAAGGGCTAGAGGTTATCGACGACATTTAGGGCAACAACTGAGGGGGACCAGCAACGAGATCCTTGGTCAACTCATGCATCCCACCCCCAACAGTCGGTTCGATGCCCGCATGCTCATTTCGGGGGCTGACTCTTGCTCGACATGTGTCGATGGTGGTCGAGGCAATCGCCCGCACCACGGCCCAGCATGTGCCGATGGTGTTCGATGCAACCGCCCGCACCAAGGGCCATCTTATGCCGATGGTGGTCGAGGCAATCACTCACACCAAGGGCCAGCATGTGCCAATGGTGATCAAGGCAACCACCCGTACCAGGGCCCAGCTTATGCCCATGGCGGTCGAGGCAAGTGCCCGTACTAAAAGGCAGCCTGTGCCGATGATTGTCGATGCATATGCCATCACCATGCGCCATCATGTGCCATTGATGGTCGAGGCCTTGGCCGAAGTTCAATTTTGGGCCACAGTGCACATGCTGGGCTCGAGCATGTGCTGGTGTCACATTTTTTTCACCCGGGGCACCACCGTCGGAGCATCGCCAGAGAACCTAACCGACGACTTTGGGGGTTTTGACAATTGGGGGGCCGGGGGGTGTGCGCACAAGATATGTGATGGGTGCTGGTACTTGGCCCTTATATTGGCCCCCTATCCCTCATCAAACCTCAAGAACTCACACCCCCTTAAAAAGCATTTGAGATTTTATAGGTTTGCTCCAAGTAGCCATTAAAGTGTCTAAAATGGGGACATTTTTTTCAAACAGTCACAAAATCTTCTCCACTTCGAGTTTTTAGCTGAAGTTTTTTGTGCATGCCAAGAAAAATACAAGGATCATGTCTACCAAATTTGGTGCCAAAAATCCTTCTAAAAAAATTTTAAAAAATCCCGAACCGCAAAAAGTTTCAAAAATCGTGAAAAATAGAAAACGGGTCGTCTTGCCACGAAACTTCACATGAAGGCTTAGGGGACCATTGTATGAATTTACAAGCCATAAAAATGGCATTGGCATGGCAGAAATATGAAGGTGTGTCTGAACCCACCTACCACTTGATTGATCCACAGCTTGCGCATCCCACCTCTCCGATCGGCTAAGTGCCCGCACGCTCGTTTCGTGGGTTGACTTAGGCATACGTAGTGCGCTCCCAGTCTAAGATTGGATCGGACCAAGGGTGGTGGTAGCAGGACCCACAGCGAGATCGACAGCACGTAGAGGGGACCGAGTCGATCCCTAGCTTGCGCATCCTACCTCTCTGGCTGGCTGAGCTCCCACACGCTCGTTTCATGGGTTGACTGAGGCATACGGAGTTCATCCCTAGTCTTAGCATACGGAGTTCATTCCCAATCTAAGATCGAACATGATCGAGGATTGTGACAGCAGGACTATCTGAGAGATCGACAGTACGTAGGAGGGCCCGGACCGATCCCCGACTTGCACATTCTGCCTCTCCGGTTGGTTGAATGCCTACATGCTCGTTTTATGGGTTGGTTTAGGCATACGAAGTTCATTCCAAGTTTAAGCCCCAGCCAGATCGAGGGTTTTGGCAGTGGGATCGACAGTACGTAGAAGGGGACAGGCCCGATCCCTGGCTTGCGCATTATGCCTCTCCGGTCGGCTCAGCACCCACACGCTCGTTTCGTGGGTTGACTTAGGCATACAGAGTTCATTCCCAGTCTAATTATACAGAGTTCATTCCCAGTCTAAGATCAGATTGGCAACGGAATCGACAGCAACACACAAAGGTGGACCGGGCCGATCCTCGGCTTACGCATCCTGCCTCTCCGACTGGCAGACTGCCCGCACGATCGTTTCGTGGGTTGACTTAGACATACGGAGTTCATTCCTGGTCTAAGCCCCAATCGGATAGAGGGACCCGTAGTCGGATCGGCAGCACGTAGAGGGGGACCGAGTCGATCCTCAGCTTGCGCATTTTGGCTCTCCGACCGGCTGAGCACCCGTATGCTCATTTCATGGGTTGACTTAGGCATACGTCATGCATTCCCGATCTCGACCAACCAAGGGCCAGAGGCTATCGACGACCTTTGGGGTAACAATCGAGGGGGACCAGCTGCAGGCTCCTTGGTCGGCTCATGCATCCCACCCCCAGCGGTCGGTTTGGTGCTTGCACGCTCTTTTTGAGGGTCGATCGGGGCTCGACATGTGTCGATGGTGGTCGAAGCAACCGCCCGCACCACAGCCCAGCATGTGCCAATGGTGTTCGATGCAACTGCCCGCACCAGGGGCCATCTTGTGTCGATGGTGGTTGAGGCAACCGCCCGCACCAGGGCCAGCTTGTGTCAATGGCGATCGAGGCAAGTGCCTGTACCAAAGGGCAACTTGTGCCGATGATGGTCGATGCATGTGCCATCACCATGCGCCATCATGTGCCATTGATGGTCGAGGCCTTGGCCAAAGTTTGATTTTGAGCCACGGTGCACATGCTGGGCTCGGGCCTATGCTGGTGCCACATTTTTTTCTCTCGAAGCACCATCGGCGGAGCATTGCTGGAGAACCTAACCGACGACATTAGGGGTTTCGGGGATTGGGGGGGCTGGGGGTTGTGCGCACATGATGTGCGATGGTGCTAGTACTTGGCCCTTATATTGGCCCACTATCCCTCATCAAACCTCGAGAACTCACACCCCCTTAAAGAGCATTCGAGATTTTATAGGTTTGCTCCCAGTAGCCATTAAAGTGTCTGAAATGGGGACATTTTTTTGAACAGTCACGAAATCTTCTCCACTTCGAGTTTTTAGCTGAATTTGTTTATGCGTGCCAACAAAAATACAACAATCACGTCTACCAAAATTTTGGCCAAAACTCCTTCTAAAAAAATTTTAAAAAATCCTGAACCGTAAAAAGTTTCAAAAATCATGAAAAATAGAAATCGGGTTGTCTTGCTATGAAACTTCACATGAAGGCTTAGGGGACCATTGTATGAATTTACAAGCCATAAAAATGGCATTGGCACGATAGAAATATGAAGATGTGCCTAAACCCACCTACCACTCAATCGATCAATGGTTTGCGCATCTCGCCTCTCCGGTCGGCTAAGTGCCTGCACGCTCATTTTGTGGGTTGACTTAGGCATACGTTGTGCACTACCAGCCTAAGATCAGACCCGATCGAGTGTTACGATAGTAGGAGCTGCAACGGGATCGACAACATGCAGAGGGGAACAGGTCAATCCCCAGCTTGTGCATCCTGCCTCTCTGGCCGGCTGAGCGCCCATACGCTCGTTTCGTGGGTTGAGTTAGGCATATGGAGTTCATCCCCAGTCTAAGCATACAGAGTGCATTCCTAGTCTAAGATCGGATCGGATCGAAGGTTGTGACAGCAGGACCAGTAACAGGATTGGTAGCATGTAGGGGGGATCGGGTCGATCCTCGGCTTGCGCATTCTACCTCTCTGACTGACTGAGCGACCGCACGCTCGTTTCGTGGGTTGGCTTAGGCATACGGAGTTCATTCCATATTTAAGCCCTAGCCGGACCGAGGGTTGTGGCAGCGGGACCGGTAGCATGGACAGGGGGATCGGGTTGATCCCCGGCTTACACATTATGCCTCTCTGGTCGGCTCAACGCCCGCACACTCGTTTCGTGGGTTGACTTAAGAATATGGAGTTCATACCAGTCTAAGCATATGGAGTTCATTCCCAGTCTAAGATCGGATTGGCAGCAGCACAGTGAGGGGGACCGGGCAGAACCTCAGTTGCGTATCCTGCCTCTTCGGTCAGCTGAGCACCCGCACTCTCGTTTCGTGGGTTGACTTAGGCATACGGAGTTCATTCCATGTTTAAGCCCCAGCCGAAATGAGGGTTGTGGCAGCGGGACCGACAGCACATAGAGGGGGATCGGGCCGGTCCTTGGCTTGCGCATTATGCCTCTCTGATCGGCTCAGCGCCCGCACGTTCGTTTCATGGGTTGACTTAGGCGTACGAAGTTCATTCCCAGTCTAAGCATACGAAGTTCATTCCCAGTCTAAGATCGAACCGACAGCACAAGTAGAGGGGGACCGGGTCGATCCTCGGCTTGCACATTTTGGCTCTCCGGTCGGCTGAGCGCCTGCACGCTCGTTTCATTGGTTGACTTAGGCATACGTAGTGCATTCCCGATCTCGACCAACCAAGGGCCAGAGGCTATCGACAGTGTTTGGGGCAACAATCGAAGGGGACCAGCAATGGGATCCTTGGTCAGCTCGTACATCCCACCCCTAAAGGTTGGTTCGGTGCCCGCATGCTTGTTTCGGAGGCCAACTGGGGCTCGACATATGCCGATGGTGGTCGAGGCAACCGCCCGCACCACGACCCAGCATATGCCAATGGTGTTCGATGCAACCGCTCGCACCAGCGGCCATCTTATGCCGGTGGTGGTCGAGGCAATCGCCTGTAGCAAAGGGCGGCATTTACCGATGGTGATCGAAGCAACCGCCCTTACCAGAGCCCAGCTTGTGCTGATGGCAATCGAGGCAAGTACCCATACCAAAGGCAGCCTGTGCCGATGGTGGTCGATGCATGTGCCATCACCATATGCCATCATGTGCCATTGATGGTCGAGGCCTTGGCCGAAGTTCGATTTTGAGCCACGGTGCACATGCTGGGCTCAGGCATGTGCTGGCGCCACAAATTTTTTGCTCGGGGTACTAACGTCGGAGCATCGTCGGAGAATCTAACCGACGGCATTAGGGGTTTCGATGATAGGGGGGCGGGGGGGTGTGCGCACATGATGTGTGATGGGTGCTGGTACTTGGCCCTTATATTGGCCCCCTATCCCTCATCAAACCTCAAGAACTCACCAGCCCTTAAAAAGCATTTGAGATTTTATAGGTTTGCTCCCAATAGCCATTAAAGTGTCTGAAATGGGGACATTTTTTTCAAACGGTCACAAAATCTTCTCCACTTTGAGTTTTTAGCTGAATTGTTTTCTGCATGCCAACAAAAATACAAGGATCACGTCTAGTAAGTTTGGGGCCAAAATTCCTTCTAAAAAAATTTTAAAAAATCTCGAACCTTAAAAAGTTTTAAAAATCATGAAAAATAGAAAATGGGTCGTCTTGCCACGAAACTTCACATGAAGGCTTAGGGGACCATTGCATGAATTTACAAGCCATAAAAATGGCATTGGCATAACAGAAATATGAAGATGTACCTGAACCCACCTACCACTCGATCAATCCACGGCTTGCGCATCTCGCCTCTCCGGCCGGCTAAGTGCTCGTACGCTCGTTTCTTGGGTTGACTTAGGCATACGTAGTGCGCTCCCAATCTAAGATCGGATCAGACCGAGGGTTGTCATAGTCGGACCTACAGTGGGATCGACAGCACGTAGAGGGATCGGGTCGATCTCCGACTTGTGCATCCTGCCTCTCTCGCTGGGTGAGCGCCCGCATGCTCATTTCGTGGGTTGACTTAGGCTTACGGAGTTCATCCCTAGTTTAAGCATACAGAGTTCATTCCCAGTCTAAGATCAGACCGGACCGAGGGTTACAGTAGCAGGACCATCAGCAAGATCGACAGCACGTAAGGGGGGATCGGGCTAATCCCTGGCTTGCACATTCTGCCTCTCCAGCCGACTGAGCGGCTGCACGCTCGTTTCAAGGGTTGGCTTAGACATACGGAGTTCATTCCATGTCTAACCCCCAACCGGACCAAGGGTTGTGGCAGCGGGACCGATAGCATGCAGAGGGGGACCGGGTCGATCCCCGGCTCGTGCATTATGCCTCTCCAGTCGACTCAGCGCCCGCACACTCGTTTCGTGGGATGACTTAGGCATACGGAGTTCATTCCCAGTCTAAGCACGCAAAGTTCATTCCCAGTCTAAGATCGGACCGGCAGTGGGATCGACAACAGCACGCAAAAGGGGATCGGGCCGATCCTTGACTTGCGCATCCTACCTCTCTAGCCGACTGAGCACCTGTACGCTTGTTTCGTGGGTTGACTTAGGCATACGAAGTTCATTCTCGATCTAAGCCCCAACCGGACTGAGGGACCCACAGTGGGATCGACAGCATGCAGAGGGGGACTGGGTCGATCCTTAGCTTGTGCATTCTGGCTCTCCGACCGGTTGAGCGCTCGTGCACTTGTTTCATGGGTTGACTTAGGCATACGTAGTGCATTCCCGATCTCGACCGACCAAGGGCCAGAGGCTATCGATGACGTTTGAGGCAACAACCGAGGGGGACCAGTAGCGGGATCCTTGGTCGACTCGCACATCCCACCCCCAGCGGTCTGTTCGGTGCTCGTACACTTGTTTCAGGGGCCGACCGAGGCTTGACATGTGTCAATGGTGGTCGAGGCAACCGCCGGCACCATGGCCCAGCATGTGCCGATGGTGTTTGATGTAACCGCCCACACTAGGGGCCATCTTGTGCCGATGGTGGTAGAGGCAACCGCTCGCACCAGAGCCCAGCTTGTGTCGATGGCGGTCGAGGCAAGTGCCCGTACCAAAGGGCAGCCTGTGCTGATGATGGTCGATGCATGTGCCATGAGTATGCACCATCATGTGCCATTGATGGTCGAGGCCTTGGTCGAAGTTTGATTTTGAGCCACGGTGCGCATGCTGGGCTCGGGCCTGTGCTGGTGCCACATTTTTTTCACCTGGGGCACCATCACCGGAGCATCACCGGAGAACGTAACCGGTGGCATTGGGTGTTTTGGCGATTGGGGGGTCGGGGGGTGTGCGCACATGATGTGTGATGGGTGCTGGTACTTGGCTCTTATATTGGCCCCCTATCCCTCATCAAACCTTGAGAAGTCACACCCCCTTAAAGAGCATTTGAGATTTTATAGGTTTGCTCCTAGTAGCCATTAAAGTGTCTGAAATGGGGACATTTTTTTCAAACGGTCACAAAATCTTCTCCACTTCAAGTTTTTAGTTGAATTTGTTTGTGCCTGCCAACAAAAATACAAGGACCATGGCTACCAAATTTGGGGCCAAAACTCTTTCTAAAAAAATTTTAAAAAATCTCGAACCGTAAAAAGTTTCGAAAATCATGAAAAATAGAAAACGGGTCGTCTTGCCACGAAACTTCACATGAAGGCTTAGGGGACCATTGTATGAATTTACAAGCCATAAAAATGGCATTGGCATGGTAGAAATATGCAGATGTGCCTTAACCCACCTACCACTCGAAATATCCACGGCTTGCGCATCTCGTCTCTCCGGCCGGCTAAGTGCCCGTACGCTCGTTTCGTGGGTTGACTTAGGCATACGTAGTGCGCTCCCAGTCTAAGATTAGATCAGACCAAAGGTTGCTGTAGCAGGACCCGTAGCGGGATCGGCAGCACGCAGAAGGGACTGGGTCGATCCCCGACTTTCGCATCCTACCTCTCTGGCTGGTTGAGCGCTCGCACACTCGTTTCGTGGGTTGACTTAGGCATATGGAGTTCATCCCCAGTCTAAGCATACAAAGTTCATTCCCAATCTAAGATCAGATCGGACCGAGGGTTGCGACAGCAGGACCAGCAGCAGGATCGACAGCACACAGGGCGGACCGGGTTGATCCTCGGCTTACGCATTCTGCCTCTTCGGCCGACTGAGCGCCCGTACGCTTGTTTCATGGGTTGGCTTAGGCATACGGAGTTCATTCCATTTCTAAGCCCCAGCCAGATTGAGGGTTGTGGCAGTGGGACAGACAGGATGCAGAGGGGGATCGGGCCAATCCCTGGCTTGCGCATTATGCATCTTCGGCCGACTGAGTGCACATACGCTCATTTAATGGGTTGACTTAGGCATATGTAGTGCATTCCCGGTCTCGACAAACCAATGGCCAGAGGCTATCGACGGCGCTTGGGGCAACAACCGAGGGTGACCAACAGCGAGATCCTTGGTCGGCTCACGCATCCCACCCCTAACGGCCAGTTCGGTGCTCGCATGCTTGTTTCGAGGGTCGATCGGGGCTCGACATCTACCGATGGTGGTCGAGGCAATAGCCAGCACTACGGTCCAGCATTTACAGATGGTGTTCGATGCAACCACTCGCACCAGGGGCCATCTTGTGCCAATGGTGGTCGAGGCAACCACCCGCACCAAGGCCCAACTTGTGCCGATGGCGGTCGAGGCAGGTTCTCGTACCAAAGGGCAAGTGCCCGACTTGTGCATTCTGCCTCTCCGGTAAGCTGAACGCCCGTACACTCGTTTCATGGGTTGGCTTAGGCATACGAAGTTCATTCAATGTCTAAGCCCCAGTCGGACCGATGGTTGTGGCAGCGGGACCGATAGCGCGTAGAGGGTGACTGGGCCGATCCCAGCTTGCGTATTATGCCTCTCCGACTGGCTCAGTGCCCGCACGCTCATTTTGCGGGTTGACTTAGGCATACAAAGTTCATTCCCAGTCTAAGCATACGGATTTCATTCTCAGTCTAAGATTGAACCGGTAGCAGCACGCAGATAGGGATCAAGCCGATCCTCAACTTGTGCATCTTGCCTTTCCGATCGATTGAGCGCCCACACACTCATTTCGTGGGTTGACTTAGGCATACAAAGTTCATTCCCGGTCTAAGCCCCAACCGAACTGAGGGACCCATAGCGGGATCGATAGCACCAGAGAGGGATCGGGTCGATCCTGGGCTTACACATTCTGGCTCTCCGGCCAACTGAGCACCTGCACGCTCATTTCATGGGTTGACTTAGGCATACGTAGTGCATTCTCAATCTCGACCAACCAAGGGCCAGAGGCTATCAACGACATTTGGGGTAACAACCGAGGGGGACCAGCAGCGGGATCCTTGGTCGGCTCACGCATCCCACCCCTAGCAGTCGGTTCGATGCCCGCACACTCATTCGGGGGCCGACCGGGGCTCGGTATGTATCAATGATGGTTAAGGCAACTGCCCGCACCATGGCCCAGCTTGTGCCGATGGTGTTCGAGGTAACCGCCCGCACCAGGGCCTAGCTTGTGTTGATGGCAGTCGAGGCAAGTGCCTGTACCAAAGGGTAGCCTGTGCCGATGATGGTCAATGCATGTGCCATTGTCACGCCCTGGGCAGGCATGCCAGGCACATCAGGCGCACCAATAGGTGAGCCAGAGGTTGAGGCCCGTAGACTAGGCATGCTGGCAGGTATCTGTGCGCAAAGCCTAGCAACTTGCAGGCTAGCTTGTGAGACCAAGGCCTGGCATACAAGCTACCCGCACCACATCCGAAAGGGCCCATGGTGCTGGACATGCAAGGAAAGCTTCTGGAAGCAGGCAGGATCAGCAGGAGCATCATGGCAGATTTGGTTGACCCTGAAAATCAGGAGTTAGCATCTTGATTGATTGTAATCTATATAATCCCTTGATTTTAGCCTTTATTCTAGGGATATTGCCATTAAGTGTAGTTGGAGCCTCAACTATAAATAGAGGGCTACTCCACCCTCATTTGTACACCTTCAAACACTTCTGTTTCAGTGAATACAAGAGCATTTCCAGAATTCTGTCTTCTTATCCTGTTTCTCTTTAACTTACGTAATTAGCCCTTTCTATTGTTCTAGTGCCCACACGCTTGTGTTTTAGGCTGACTTGTTCTAGTGCCCACACGCTTGTGTTTTAGGCTGACTTAGGCATAAAAGAGGAGATTCCAAGCCTAAAGCTACACGGTTTCTGAGTCTAAGGTCGGAGCTCGTGACAGTTTGTAACAGAGCAAGTTTGATTCTGCGTGCTTGTGTTGTGCAGGTTAGATCATGATTGAGGAGATGGCATCTTAAAGCAACGTTGCTAGCCAACAACCAGAGGCCCAGGAACATGGGCATGGAAGAGGCAAGAAAGCCAGTTCTAGAGATATCTGGTCTACCATGAACGGTAGGCTAGCCAAGGTAGAGGTGACCATAGGTGACATAGGGGAAAAGCTTGAGGAAGTAGAGACTCACATTGCATCACTAGACTCCATGGGGGAAGAGATCTAAAGTGAGCTGGAAGCTGCTCTCAATAAAGGCATGGATGATCACCCAGAAGAATAAGGCCTTGGAGGCTGAAGTGCTGACCTTGCACGATGGCATGGAGGCCATGCTCCAGCAGATGGAAGAGCTTACCAGTGAGTTTGTTGCTTGCAAGACTGCCATTGGGACTAAGCCTAAAGAGTTCAAGGGGACTAGGGTGACCAAGGAAGTAGACAACAACCTTTGGGGTATGGAGTAGTACTTCTAAGCCATGGGCATGCAAGACAAGGCGATAAAGGTAAGCACCACTACTATGTATCTCACTGATGTAGCCTTATTGTGGTAGAGGCGCAGGTGTGATGATGTCAGGCGTGGGAGTGCCAAGATTGGAACCTGGGTAGAGTTCCAAAAGGATTTCAGAGAACAATTTTACCCGAAGTATGTCGATGATGAGGCACAAGCAAAGTTACACTGGCTTAGCCAGCAAGGAGACAAGGGAGTATGTCCAGAAATTCTCTGAACTTATGCTACAGATCTCAGATCTAGGCGAAAAGGATTCTTTATTTACTTTCATGGATGGGCTGAAGTCGTGGGTGATGCATGAGCTACAAAGGAGGGAAGTTCATGACTTGGCTAAAGCTATGACTACTGTCAAGGCCTTGATAGAGTTCCAACCTCTGAACAATTTTAAGTCTTCCAAGCCTAAGGGTAAGGACAGGGGCGATAGGGATCGAAAGAAACAGTTCAAAGGGAAGGACCGTGATTGGGAGTCCAAGGATAAAGACCGAGACCGTTCAACCAAAGATGGTGAGAAGAAGCCACCAGCAGGCAAGTGGAAAGCAAAGGGGGACCGAGAGCCACTAGCATGCTACCAATGTGGAGGGAGCCACATAGCACGCAATTGCCCACAGAAGGGCAAGTTGGCTGCTGTAGACAAGGAGTCTAACGAGGAGCTAGAGTTAGGGGCAGCAAAGCTTGGGTCGTTGGTACTCAATGCTATTTAGAGTAAGGGGAGTCTCAAGCCAAAAGGCTTGATGTTTACAGATCTGATGGTTGCGGGTCAGAAAGTGAGCGCACTGGTGGATACAGGTGCCTTACATCTTTTTATTTCAGGTGATGGAGCCCGAAAGCTCAGACTAAAGGTGCAGAAAGGGACTGGTACCATTAAAACGATGAACTCCAAGGAAGTTCCAGCCACTGGAGTAGCACAGGGAGTGGAGTTGTAGCTTGGAGACTGAAAAGACAAAGAGACCATTGAGGTAATACCCCTTGATGACTATGAGTTTGTGATTAGGTTGGATTTCCTTGTTTGGATTAACGCCCTCCTTTTTCCTTTTATCGATTGTGTTTGCATCTTGGATGCACGGTGCCAATGCCTAGTGCCATTGAGGAGAGGGTCTGGAGTTAGGTCACGGGTGGTGTCAGCCATCCAATTTGCCAAGGTGGTAAGCAGACAAGAAGACACCTTCTTGGTAGCCCTGAAATATGATGAGCCAAGGGAGAAAGAGACCAAGTCACCCTTGGAGGTGCTAAAGGTGCTGAAGACCTTTAGTGATGTGATGCCCGCAAAGCTGCCTAGTAAGCTACCACCTAAAAGAGAGGTGTGATGCCCTTTAGTGATGTGATGCCCGCAAAGCCACTAGCCACCGGAGAACCTAACCGACGACATTGGGGGTTCCGATGATTGGGGGGCCAGGGGTGTGTGCACATGATGTGCAATGGGTGCTGGTACTTGGCCCTTATATTGGCCCCCTATCCCTCATCAAACCTCAAGAACTCACACCCCCTTAAAGAGCATTTGAGATTTTATAGGTTTACTCCCAGTAGCCATTAAAGTGTCTGAAATGGGGACAATTTTTCCAAACAGTCACAAAATCTTCTCCACTTCAAGTTTTTAGCTGACTTTTTTTGTCTGTGCCAACAAAAATACAAGGATCACGTCTACCAAATTTGGGGCCAAAAATCCTTCTAAAAAAATTTTAAAAAATCTTGAACCGCAAAAAGTTTTCCAAAATCTTGAAAAATAGAAAACGAATCATCTTGCCACGAAACTTCACATGAAGGCTTAGGGGACCATTGTATGAATTTACAAGCCATAAAATGGCATTGGCATGGTAGAAATATGAAGATGTGCCTGAACCTACCTACCACTCGATCGATCCATGGCTTGCACCTCCTGCCTCTCCGGCCGGCTAAGTGCCCGCACGCTCGTTTCATGGGTTGACTTAGGCATACATAGTGTGCTCCCAGTATAAGATTAGATCGGATCGAGGGTTATGACAGCAGGACCCGCAGCAGGATCGACAGCATGCAGAAGGGATCGGGTCGATCCCTGACTTGTGCATCCTATGTCTCTGGTCGGCTGAGCACCCGCATGCTCGTTTTGTGGGTTGACTTAGGCATATGGAGTTCATCCCTAGTCTAACCATACGGAGTTCATTCCTAGTCTAAGATCAGACCGAATCGAGGGTTGCGGCAACAAGATCGATAGCACGCAGGGGGGACCGGATCGATCCCTGGCTTGCGCATTCTACCTCTCCAGCTGGCTGAGCGCTCGCACGCTCATTTCATGGGTTGGCTTAGGCATACGGAGTTCACTCCATGTCAAGCCCCAGCCAAATCGAGGGCTGTGGCAGTGGGATTGACAGCATGCAGAGGGGGATCGGGTCGATCCCCGAGTTACGCATTATGCCTCTTCAATCGGCTCAGCGCCCGCACACTCGTTGCATGGGTTGACTTAGGCATACAGAGTTCATTCCCAGTCTAAGCATACGAAGTTCATTCTTAGTCTAAGATCAGACCGACAGCTGGATTGGCAGCAGCACGCAGAGGGGGACCGGGTCGATCCTCGACTTGCGCATCCTGCCTCTTAGATCGACTGAGCACCCACACGCTCGTTTTGTGGGTTGACTTAGGCATACGAAGTTCATTCTTGGTCTAAGCCCCAACCGAATCACATGACCTGCAACAAGATCGATAGCACGCAGAGGGGGATCAGGCCGATCCTCGGCTTGCGCATTCTGGCTCACCGACCAGTTGAGCGCCCACACGCTCGTTTCATGGGTTCACTTAGGCATACGTAGTGCATTCCCGATCTCGACCAACCAAGGGCCAGAGGCTATCGACGGGACCAACAGCGGGATCATTGTTCGACTCATGCATCCCACCCCCAGCGGTCGATTCGGTGGCCGTACACTCATTTCGAGGGCCAACCGAGGCTCGACATGTGCCGATGGTGGTGGAGGTTACCGCTCGCACCACAAACCAGCATGAGCCGATGGAGTTCGATGCAACCACCCGTACCAAGGGCCGGCATGTGTCGATGGTGATCAAGGCAACTGCCCACACCAGGGCCCAGCTTGTGCCGATGGCGATCGAGGCAAGTGCCCGTACCAAAGGGCAGCCTGTCCCGATGATAGTCGATGCATGAGCCATAATCGTGCGCCATCATGTGCCATTGATGGTCGAGGCCTTGGTCGAAGTTTGATTTTGAGCCACGGTGCACATGCTGGGCTCGGGCATGTACTGGTGCCACATTTTTTTCACCCAGGGCACCATCATCGGAGCATCGTCGGAGAACCTAACCGGCAGCATTGGGGGTTTCGACGATTCGGGGGGTCAGGGGGTGTGCGCACATGACGGGCGATGGGTGCTGGTACTTGGCCCTTATATTGGCCCCCTATCCCTCATCAAACCTTGAGAACTCACACCCCCTTAAAGAGCATTTGAGATTTTATAGGTTTTCTCCCAGTAGCCATTAAAGTGTCTAAAATGGGGACATTTTTTTCAAACGGTCACAAAATCTTCTCCACTTCCAGTTTTTAGCTGAATTTTTTTGTGCGTGCCAATAAAAATACAAGGATCACGTCTACCAAAATTGGGCCCAAAACTCCTTCTAAAAAAATTTTAAAAAGTCTTGAACCTTAAAAAGTTTTCAAAAATCGTGAAAAATAGAAAACGGGTCGTCTTACCACGAAACTTCGCATGAAGGCTTAAGGGACCATCGTATGAATTTACAAGCCATAAAAATGGGATTGGCACGGTAGAAATATGAAGATGTGCCTGAACCCACCTACCACTCAATCGATCCACTGCTTGCGCATCCCACCTCTCCGGCCGGCTAAGTGCTCGCACGTTCGTTTCATGGGTTGACTTAGGCATACATAGTGTGCTCCCAGTCTAAGATCGGACCGGATCGAAGGTTGCAGCAACAGGACCCGCAGTGGGATCGGTAGCATGCAGAGGGGACTGGGTTGATCCCTGGCTTGCGCATGCTGCCTCTCTGGCTGGCTGAGCGCTTGCATGCTCATTTCATGGGTTGACTTATGCATACAGAGTTCATCCATAGTCTAAGCATACAAAGTTCATTCCCAGTCTAAGATCAGACCAGATCGAGGGTTACGATAGTAGAACTAGTAGCAGGATCGGCAGCATGTAGGGGGGATCGGGCTGATCCCTGGCTTGCGCATTCTGTCTCTCTGACCGGCTGAGTGCCACACGTTCGTTTTGTGGGTTAGCTTAGGCATACGGAGTTCATTCCATGTCTAAGCCCCAGCTGGACTAAGGGTTGTGGTAGTAGGACTGGCAGTATGCAGAGGGGGATCAGGCTGATCCCTGGCTTGCGCATTATGCCTTTTCAGCAGACTCAGCACCCATAAGCTTGTTTCGTGGGTTGACTTAGCCATATGGAGTTCATTCCCAGTTAAGCATACGGTGTTCATTCCCAGTCTAAGATCAGACAGGCAGCAGGATCAGCAGCAGCAAGCAGAGGGGGACCGAGTCATTCCTCGGCTTGCACATCCTACCTCTCTGGCTGGTTGAGCACCCACACGTTCATTTTGTGGGTTGACCTAGGCATATGAAGTTCTTTCTTGGTCTAAGCCCCAACTGGCCCGAGAGACCCACAGCGAGATCAGTAGCATACAGAGGGGGATCAGGTCGATCCTCAATTTGTGCAATCTGGCTCTCCAACCGACTGAAAGCCCGCATGCTCATTTCATTGGTTGACTTAGGCATACGTAGTGCATTCTCGATCTCTACCAACCAAGGGCCAGAGGCTATCGACGGTGTTTGGGGCAACAATCGATGGGGACTAGTAGTGGGATCCTTGGTCAGCTCGTGCATCCCGCCCCTAGTGGTCGGTTTAGTGCCCGTACTCTCATTTTCGGGGCCAATCGTGGCTCAACATGTGTCGATGGTGGTCGAGGGAATCGCCCACACCACGGCCCAGCATGTGCTGATGGCGTTCGATGCAACCACCCATACCAGGGGCCATATTATGCTGATGGTGGTCGAGGCAATCGCCCGCACCAAGGGCCGGCATGTACCGATGGTGATCAAGGCAACCGCTCACACCAGGGCCCAGCTTGTGTCGATGGCGATCGAGGCAAGTGCCCATACCAAAGGGCAGCTTGTGCCAATGATGGTCGATGCATGTGCCATCACCATGCGCCATCATGTACCATTAATAGTCGAGGCCTTGGTCGAAGTTTGATTTTGAGCCACGGTGCACATGTTGGGCTCGGGCATGTTCTGGTGCCACATTTTTTTTTGCCCGGGGCACCATCGCCAGAGCATCACCGGAGAACCTAACCGGTGGCATTGGGGGTTCCGACGATTGGGGGGTTGGGGGTGTGCGCACATGATGTGTGATAGGTGCTGGTACTTGGCCAATATATTGGCCCCCTATCCCTCATCAAACCTCGAAAACTCACACCCCCTTAAAGAGCATTTGAGATTTTATAGGTTTGCTCCCAGTAGCCATTAAAGTGTCTAAAATGGGGACATTTTTTCAAACGGTCACAAAATCTTCTCCACTTCGAGTTTTTAGCTGAAATTTTTTGTGCGTGCCAAAAAAAAAACAAGGATCACGTCTACCAAATTTGGGGCCAAAACTCCTTCTAAAAAAATTTTGAAAAATCGCAAATCGTAAAAAGTTTCAAAAATCATGAAAAATAGAAAACGGGTCATCTTGCCACGAAACTTTACATGAAGGCTTAGGGGACCATTGTATGGATTTAAAAGCCATAAAAATGGCATTGGCAAGGCAGAAATATGAAGATGTGCTTGAACCCACCTACTATTTAATCGATCCATGGCTTGTGCATCCCGCCTCTCCGATCGGCTAAGTGCCTGCACGCTCGTTTTGTGGGTTGACTTAGGCATACGTAGTGCACTCCCAGTCTAAGATCGGACTGGACCGAAGGTTACGGCAGCAAGACCCGCAGCGGGATTGGTAGCATGCAAAAGGGACCGAGTCGATCCTCGACTTGCGTATCCTGCCTCTCTGGCCGGCTAAGCATCCGCACGCTCATTCTTAGGTTGACTTAGGCATATAGAGTTCATCCTCAGTCTAAGCATACGGAGTTCATTCCCAATCTAAGATCAGATCGGACCAAGGGTTAAGGCAGCAGGACCAACAGCAGGATTGGCAACATGTAGTGGGGACCGGGCCAATCCCCGGCTTGTGCATTTTGCCTCTCCGGCCAGCTGAGCACCCGCATGCTCATTTCGTAGGTTGGCTTAGGCATATGGAGTTCATTCCATGTCTAAGCCCCAGCTGGACTGAGGGTTATGGTAGTGGGATCGGCAGCATGCAGAAGGGTATCGGGCCGATCCTCGGCTTACGCATTATACCTCTCCGACCGGCTAAGTGTCGGCACTTTCATTTCATGGGTTGACTTAGGCATACGTAGTGCATTCCCGGTCTCAACCAACTAAGGGCCAGAGGCTATCGACGGCATTTTGGGTAACAACTGAGGGGGAGCAGCAGCGGGATCCTTGGTCGGCTCATGTATCCCTCCCCCAACGGTCGGTTCAGTGATTGCACTGTTGTTTCGAGGGTCGATCGAGGCTCAGCATATGCCGATGGTGGTCGAGGCAACCGCCCGCACCACAACCCAGCATGTGCCGATGGTGCTCGATGCAACTGCCCGTACCAGGGGCCATCTTGTGCCGATGGTGGTCGAGGCAATCGCCCGCACCAAGGGCCGGCATGTGTCGATGGTGATCGAGGCAACCGTCCACACCAGGGCCCAGCTTGTGCTGATGGCGATCGAGGCAAGTGGCTGTACCAAAGGGTAGCCTATGCCGATCATGGTCGACGCATATGCCATCACCATGCGCCATCATGTCCCATTGGTGGTCATGGCCTTGGCCGAAGTTTGATTTTGAGCCACGGTGCACATGCTGGGCTTGGGCATGTGCTGGTGCCACATTTTTTTCACTCGGGGCACCATCGTTGGAGCATCGCTAGAGCATTATCGGAGAACCTAACCGACAGCATTAGGAGTTCCGATGATTGGGGGGTCGGGGGGTGTGCGCACATGATGTGCGATGGGTGCTGGTACTTGGCCCTTATATTGGCCCCCTATCCCTCATCAAACCTCAAGAACTCACACCCCCTTAAATAGCATTTGAGATTTTATAGGTTTGCTCCCAGTAGCCATTAAAGTGTCTGGAATGGGGACATTTTTTTCAAATGGTCACAAAATCTTCTACACTTTGAGTTTTTAGCTGAATTTGTTTGTTCGTGCCAACAAAAATACAAGGATCACATCTATCAAATTTGGGGCCAAAATTCCTTCTAAAAAAATTTTAAAAAATCCCGAATCGTAAAAAGTTTCAAAAATCATGAAAAATAGAAAACGGGTCGTCTTGCCACGAAACTTCACATGAAGGCTTAGGGGACCAATGTATGAATTTACAAGCCATAAAAATGGCATTGGCATGGTAGAAATATGAAGATGTGCCTGAACCCACTTACCACTCGATCGATCCATGGCTTGCGCATCCCGCCTCTCCGATCGGTTAAGCGCCCGCACGCTCATTTTGTGGGTTGACTTAGGCATATGTAGTGCGCTCCTAGGCTAAGATTGGACCGGATCAAGGGTTACGATAGCAGGACCCGCAGTAGGATCGACAGCACGCAGAGGGGATCGGGTCGATCCCTGGCTTGCACATCCTGCCTCTCTGGCCGGCTAGGCACCCGCACGCTCATTTCGTGGGTTGACTTAGGCATACGGAGTTCATCCTAGTCTAAGCATATGTAGTTCATTCCCAGTCTAAGATCGGACCGGACCGAGGGTTGTGGCAGCACGCAAGGGGGATCAGGCCGATCCTCGGCTTGCACATTTTGCCTCTCTGACTGACAGAGTGCCCGTATGCTCGTTTCGTGGGTTGGCTTAGGCATACGGAGTTCATTCCATGTCTAACCCCCAGTCAGATCGAGGGTTGTGGCAGCAAGACCGGCAGCATGCAGAGGGGGACCGGGCCCAGCATGTGCCGATGGTGGTCGAGGCAATTGTCCGCACCATGGCCCAGCATGTGTCGATGGTGTTCTATGCAATCGCCTGCACCAGTGGCCATCTTGTGCCGATGGAGGTCAAGGCAACCACCCGTACCAGGGCCCAGCTTGTGCCGATGGCGGTCGAGGCTAGTGCTCGTACCGAAGGGTAGCCTATTCCGATGATGGTCGATGCATGTGCCATCACCATGCGCCATCATGTGCCGTTGACAGTCGAGGCCTTTGCCGAAGTTTGATTTTGAGCCACGGTGCACATGCTGGGCTCAGGCATGTGCTGGTGCCACATTTTTTTTGCCCGGGGCACCATCGTTGGAGCATCGCCGAAGAACCTAACCGACGGCATTGGGGGTTCCGACGATTGGGGAGGCCAGGGGGTGTGCACACATGATGTGAGATGGGTGCTGGTACTTGGCCCTTATATTGGCCCCCTATCCCTCATCAAACCTCGAGAACTCACACCCCCTTAAAGAGCACTTGAGATTTTATAGGTTTGCTCCCAGTAGCCATTAAAGTGTCTGAAATTGGGACATTTTTTTCAAACGGTCACAAAATCTTCTCCACTTCAAGTTTTTAGCTGAATCTTTTTGTGCGTGCCAAAAAAAATACAAGGATCACGTCTACCAAATTTGGGGCCAAAACTCCTTCTAAAAAAATTTTAAAAAATCTCGAACCGTAAAAAGTTTCAAAAATCGTGAAAAAATAGAAAACGGGTCGTCTTGCCACAAAACTTCACATGAAGGCGTAGGGGACCATTGTATGAATTTACAAGACATAAAAATGGCATTGGCATGGTAGAAATGTGAAGATGTACCTAAACCCAGCTACCACTCGATCGATCCACGACTTGCGCATCTCACCCCTCTGGTCGGCTAAGTGCCCGCACGCTCGTTTCTCATGTTGACTTAGGCATACGTAGTGCACTCCTAGTCTAAGATCAGACCGGATCAAGGGTTGCCCTAGCAGGTCCCATAGCGGGATCGACAGTATGCAGAGGGGACCGAGTCGATCCTCGACTTGCACATCCTACCTCTCTGGCCGGTTGAGTGCCCGTACGCTCGTTTCGTGGGTTGACTTAGACATGCGGAGTTCATCCCTAGTCTAAGTATATAGAGTTCATTCCCAGTCTAAGATCAGATTGGATCGAGGGTTGCAGTAGCAGGATTGGCAGCATGCAGGGGGGATCGAGCCGATCCTCGGCTTGCACATTCTGCCTCTCTAACCGATAGAGCGCCCGCACGCTCATTTCGTGGGTTGGCTTAGGCATAGGGAGTTCATTCCCTATCTAAGCCCCAGCCGGACCGAGGGTTGTGCCAGCGAGATCGGTAGCACGCAGAAGAGGACCGGGCCGATCCCCGGCTTGCGCATTATGCCTCTCCGACCAGCTCAACGCCCGCACGCTCGTTTCGTGGGTTGACTTAGGCATACGGAGTTCATTCCCAGTCTAAGCATACGGAGTTCATTCCCAGTCTAAGATTGGACCGACAACAGCACGCAGAGGGGGATCGAGCCAATCGTCGACTTGCGCATCCTACATTTCTGGCCGGCTGAGCGCCCGTACGCTCGTTTCATGGGTTGACTTAGGCATACGGAGTTCATTCCCGGTCTAAGCCCCAATCGAACAGAAGGACCTGTAGCAGCATCAATAGCACGCAGAGGGGGATCGAGCTGATCCTTGACTTACGCTTTCTGCCTCTCCGATCGATTGAACACCTGCACGCTCGTTTCATGGGTTGACTTAGGCATACGTAGTGCATTCCCGGTCTCGACCAACCAAGGGCCAAATGCTATCGGTGGCGTTTGGGGCAACAATAGAGGGGGACCAGCAGCGGGATCCTTGGTCGGCTCTCGCATCCCACCCCCAGCGGTCGATTTGGTGCTTGCCTACTCATTTCGAGGGTCGATCGAGGCTCGGCATGTGCCGACGGTGGTCGAGGCAACTGCCCGCACCGCGACCCAGCATGTCTCGATGGTGTTCAATGCAACCACCCACACCAGGGGCCATCTTGTGCCGATGGTGGTCGAGGCAACCACCCGTACCAGGGCCCAGCTTTTGCCGATGGTGGTCGAGGCAAGTGCCCGTACCAAAGGGCAACCTATGCCGATGATGGTCGATGCATGTGCCATCACCATGCGCCATCATGTGCCATTGATGGTCGAGGCCTTGGCCGAAGTTTGATTTTGAGCCATGGTGCACATGCTGGGCTCGGGCATGTGCTGGTGCCACATTTTTTTTGCTCGGGGCACCATCGTCGGAGCATCACAGGAGAACCTAATCGGCGGCATTGGGGGTTCTGACGATTGGGGGGGCCGGGGGGTGTGCGCACATGATGTGCGATGGGTGCTGGTACATGGCCCTTGTATTGGCCCCCTATCCCTCATCAAACCTCAAGAACTCAGACCCCTTTAAAGAGCATTTGAGATTTTATAGGTTTGCTCCCAATAGCAATTAAAGTGTCTGAAATGGGGACATTTTTTTCAAACGGTCACAAAATCTTCTCCACTTCGAGTTTTTAGCTGAATTTTTTTATGTGTGCCAACAAAAATACAAGGATCTACGAAATTTGGGGCCAAAACTCCTTCTAAAAAAATTTAAAAAAATCTCGAGCCGTAAAAAGTTTTGAAAATCATGAAAAATAGAAAATGAGCCATCTTGCCACGAAACTTCACATGAAGGCTTAGGGGGCCATTGTATGAATTTACAAGCCATAAAAATGGCATTGGCACGGCAAAAATATGAAGATGTGCTTGAACCCACCTACCACTCGATCGATCCACGGCTTGCGCATCCCGCCTCTCCGACCGGCTAAATGCCCGCACGCTGATTTCGTGGGTTGACTTAGGCATACGTAGTGCGCTCCTAGTCTAAGATTGGACCAGACCGAGGGTTGCCATAGTAGGACCCATAATGGGATCGATAGCACGCAGAGGGGATTGGGTCGATCCCCAGCTTGCGCATCCTGCCTCTCAGGCTGGTTGAGCACTCGCACGCTCGTTTCATGGGTTGACTTAGGCATACGGAGTTCATCCCCAGTCTAAGCATACGGAGTTCATTCCCAGTCTAAGATAGGACCGGATTGAGGGTTGTGATAGCAGGATCGACAGCACGCAAGGGGGGACCGGGCCGATCCCTGGCTTGCGCATTTTACGTTTCAGGCCGACTGAGCACCCGCACGCTCGTTTCATGGGTTGGCTTAGGCATACGGAGTTTATTCCATGTCTAAGCCCCAGTCGGACCGAGGGTTGTGGCAGCGGGACCAGTAGCACGCAGAAAAGGACCAGGCCGATCCCTGACTTGTGCATTGTGCCTCTTTGGCCGGCTCAGCGCCCGCACTCTCGTTTCATGGGTTGACTTAGGCGTACCGAGTTCATTCCCAGTCTAAGATCGGACTGATAGCAGCATGTAGAAGGGGAAAGGGTAGATCCTCGACTTACGCATCCTACCTCTCTGGTCGAATTAGTGCCCACACACTCGTTTCGTGGATTGACTTAGGCATACATAGTGCGCAGTGGGATCGACAGCATGCAGAGAGGGATCGGGTCAATCCTCAGCTTGCGCATTCTAGCTCTCCGGTCGGCTGAGCACCCGCACCCTCGTTTCATGGGTTGACTTAGGCATACGTAGTGCATTCTCGGTCTCGACCAACCAAGGCCAGAGTCTATCGATGGCATTTTGGGGCATCAACCGAGGAGGACCAGTAGTGGGATCCTTGGTCGACTCATGTATCCCACCCCCAACGGTCGGTTCAGTGCCCACACGCTCATTTCGAGGGTCGATCGGGGCTCAGAATATGTCGATGGTGGTCAAGGCAATCGCCCGCACCACGACTCAGCATGTGCTAATGGTGTTCGATGCAAGCGCCCGCACCAGGGGCCATCTTGTGTCGATGGTGGTCAAGGCAAATGCCCGCACCAAGGGCCGGCATGTGCCAATGGTGATCGAAGCAACCGCCCGCACCAAGGCCCAGCTTGTGCCGATGGTGGTCGAGGCAAGTGCCCATACCAAAGGGCAGCTTGTGTGCATTTTGGCTCTCTGGCCGGCTGAGCCCCGCACCCTCATTTCATGGGTTGACTTAGGCATATGTAGTGCGATCCCAATCTAAGATTAGACTGGATCAAGGGTTACGATAGCAGGACCCGCAGCGGGATCGATAGCACGCAGAGGGGATCGGGTCGATCCTCGACTTGCGCATCCTGCCTCTTTGGCCGGCTGAGCGCCCATGCACTCGTTTTGTGGGTTGACTTAGGCATACTGAGTTCATCCCTAGTCTAAGCATACAGAGTTCATTCCTAGTCTAAGATTAGACTGGACCGAGGGTTGTGGCAACAGGACCAGCAGCAGGATCAGTAGCACGCAGGGGGGGATCGGGTCGATCCCCGGCTTGCACATTCTGCCTCTCCGGCCGACTGAGCGCTTACACGCTCGTTTCGTGGGTTGGCTTAGGCATATGGAGTTTATTCCATGTCTAAGCCCCAGCCGAACTGAGGGCATGTGCTGGTGGCACATTTTTTTTGCCCGGGGCCCCATCGTCGGAGCATCGTCAGAGAACCTAACCGACAGCATTATGGGTTCCGATGATTGGGGGGGTCGGGGTGTATGCACATGATGTGTGATGGGTGCTGGTACTTGGCCCTTATATTGGCCCCCTATCCCTCATCAAACCTCGAGAACTCACACCCCTTCAAGAGCATTTGAGCTTTTATAGGTTTGCTCCCAGTAGCCATTAAAGTGTCTGAAATGGGGACATTTTTTTCAAACAGTCACAAAATCTTCTCCACTTCGAGTTTTTAGATGAATTTTTTTGTGCATGCCAACCAAAATACAAGGATCACGTCTACCAAATTTGGGGCCAAGACTCCTTCTAAAAAATTTTAAAAAATCCCGAGCCGTAAAAAGTTTTGAAAATTGTGAAAAATAGAAAACGGGTCGTCTTGCCACGAAACTTCACATGAAGGCTTACGGGACCATTGTATGAATTTACAAGCCATAAAAATGGCATTGGCATGGTAGAAATATGAAGATGTGCCTGAACCCACTTACCACTCGATCGATCCATGGCTTGCGCATCTCGCCTCTTCAGTCAGCTAAGTGCCCACACGCTCATTTCGTGGGTTGACTTAGGCACACGTAGTACGCTTCCAGTCTAAGATCAGACCAAACCAAGGGTTGTGATAGTAGGACTCACAGCGGGATCGACAGCATGCAAAAGGGATTGAGTTGATCCCTGACTTGCGCATCCTACACTCTTTGGCTGGCTAAGCGCCCGCACGCTTGTTTCGTGGGTAGACTTAGGCATACAAAGTTCATCCCCAGTCTAAGCATACGGAGTTCATTCCTAGTCTAAGGTCAGACCGAACTGAGGGTTGCGGTAGTAGGACCTGCAGCAGGATCAACAGCATGCAGGGGGGACCGAGCTAATCCTTGGCTTGTGCATTCTGCCTCTCTGGCTGCCTGAGCGCCCGCACGCTCGTTTCATGGGTTGGCTTAGGCATACAGAGCTCATTCCATGTCTAAGCCCCAGCCGAACTGAGGGTTGTGGTAGCGGGATCAACAGTACGTAGAGGGGGATCAGGTCGATCACCGACTTGCGCATTATGCCTGTTCGGTCGGCTCAGCGGCCGCACGCTCATTTCATGGGTTGACTTAGGCATACGGAGTTCATTCTCAGTCTAAGCATACGGAGTTCATTCTCAGTCTAAGCATACGGAGTTCATTCTCAATCTAAAATCAGACCGACAGGAGCACGCAGAGGGGGATCGGGCCGATCCTCGGCTTGTGCATCCTGCCTTTCAAGTCGATTGAGGTCCCGCACGCTCGTTTCGTTGGTTGACTTAGGCATACGGAGTTCATTCTCGGTATAAGCCCCAACCAAACCGAGGGACCACAACGGGATTGATAGCACGTAGATGGGGACCGGGCTGATCCTTGGTTTACGCATTCTGGCTCTTTAATCGACTGAGCACCCTCACGCTCGTTTCATGGGTTGACTTACGCATACATAGTGCATTCACGGTCTCGACTAACCAAGGGCCAGGTGCTATCGACGACGTTGGGGGCGACAATTGAGGGGGACCAGCAGTGGGATCCTTGGTTGGCTCACGCATCCTGCCCCCGGTGATCGTTTTGGTGCCCACACACTCATTTCGAGTTTCGATCGGGGCTCAGTATGTTTCGATGGTGGTCGAGGCAACCTTTGGCACCACGGCCCGACATGTGTCGATGGTGTTCGATGCTACCGCCCGCACCAGGGGCCATCAGGTGCCGATGGTGGTCGAGGTAATCGCCCGCACAGAGTTCATCCCCAATCTAAGCATATGGAGTTCAATCATAGTCTAAGATCGGATCAGACCGAGGGTTACGGTAGTAGGACCAGCCGCAGGATCGGCAGCACACAAGGGAAGTTGGGCCGATCCCCGGCTTGCACATTCTACCTCTCCGGTTGGTTGAGCACCCACATGCTCATTTCGTGGGTTGGCTTAGGCATACGAAGTTCATTCCACGTCTAAGCCCCAGCCAGACTGAGGGTTGTGGCAGCGGGACCGACAGCACGTAGAGGGGGACCAGGCCGATCCCTGGCTTGCGCATTATGCCTCTCTGGTCGGCTCAGTGCCTGCACGTTCGTTTCGTGGGTTGACTTAGGCATACGGAGCTCATTCCTAGTCTAAGATCGAATCGACAATGGGATCAGTAGCAGCACACAGAGGGGGATCGGGCCGATCCTCGACTTACAAATCTTGCCTCTCCGATCGACTGAGTGCCTACATGCTCGTTTCATGGGTTGACTAAGGCATATGGAGTTCATTCCCGGTCTAAGCCCCAACTGGACCGAGGGACCCGTAGTGGGACCGACAGCACACAAAGGGGGACTGAACCGATCCTTAGCTTGCACATTCTGGCTCTTCGGTCAGTTGAACGACCTCACGCTCATTTCATGGGTTGACTTAGGCATACGTAGTGCATTCCCGATCTCGACCAACCAAAGGCCAGAGGCTATCGACGGTGTTTGGGGCAACAAGTGAGGGGGACCAGCAGCGGGATCCGTGGTAGACTCACACATCCTACCCCTAACAGTCAGTTCGATGCTCGCAAGCTCATTTCGGGGGTCGACCGGGGCTCGGCATGTGCCGATGGTGGTTGAGGCAACCGCTTGCACCACGGCCCAGCATGTGCCGATGGTGTTCGATGCAACCGCCCGTACGAAGAGCCATCTTGTGCCGATGGTGGTCGAGGCAATTTCCTGCACCAAGGGCCGGCATGTGCCGATGCTCATTGAGGCAACCGCCCACACTAGGGCCCAGCTTGTGCCAATGGCGGTTGAGGCAAGTGTCCGTACCAAAGGGCAGCTTGTGCCGATGATGGTCGATGTATGTGCCATCACCATGCGCCATCATGTGCCATTGATGGTCGAAGCCTTGGCCGAAGTTTGATTTTGAACCATGGTGCACATGCTGGGCTAGGGCATGTGTTGGTGCCACATTTTTTTTGCCGGGGGCACCATCACCGAAGCATCGCTAAAGAACCTAACCGACGGCATTGGGGGTTCCGACGATTGGGGGGTCGGGGGGTGTGCGCACATGATGTGCGATGGGTGCTGGTACTTGACCCTTATATTGGCCCCCTATCCTTCATCAAACCTCAAGAACTCACACCCCCTTAAAGAGCATTTGAGATTTTATAGGTTTGCTCCCAATAGCCATTAAAGTGTCTGAAATGGAGACATTTTTTTCAAACAGTCACAAAATCTTCTCCATTTCGAGTTTTTAGCTGAATTTTTTTGTGCATGCCAACCAAAATACAAGGATCACGTCTACCAAATTTGGGGCCAGAACTCCTTCTAAAAAAATTTTAAAAAATCCCGAACCGTAAAAAGTTTCAAAAATCATGAAAAATAGAAAACGGGTCGTCTTGCCACGAAACTTCACATGAAGGCTTAGGGGACCATTGTACGAATTTACAAGCCATAAAAATGGCATTGGCATGGCAAAAATATGAAGATGTGCCTGAACCCACCTACTACTCGATCGATCCGTAGCTTACGCATCCCACCTGTCCGATCGGCTAAGTGCCCTCACGCTTGTTTCGTGGGTTGACTTAGGCATACGAAGTGCACTCCCAGTCTAAGATCAGACCGGACCGAGGGTGGCGGTAGTAGGACCCACAGCGAGATCGATAGCACGTAGAAGGGACTGAATCGATCCTCGACTTGTGCATCTGCCTCTCTGGCCGGCTGAGCGCCCGCACGCTTATTTCATGGGTTGACTTAGGCATACGGAGTTCATCCATAGTCTAAGCATACGGAGTTCATTCCCAATCTATGATCAGACCGAACCAAGGGTTACAGCAGCAGGACCAGCAGTAGGATCGGTAGCACATAGAGGGGATCGAGCCAATCCCCGGCTTGCGTATTCTGCCTCTCCAACTGGCTGAACGCTCGCATGCTTGTTTTGTCGGTTGGTTTAGGCATACAGAGTTCATTCCATGTCTAAGCCCCAGCCAGACCGAGGGTTATGGCAGCGGGACTGATAGCACGTAGAGGGGGACAAGCTCGATCCCCGACTTGCGCATTATGCCTCTCTAGCTGGCTCAACGCCCGCACGCTTGTTTCATGGGTTGACTTAGGCATACGGAGTTCATTCCCAGTCTAAGCATACGGAGTTCATTCCTAATCTAAGATCGGACTGGCAACAGAATCGACAGCAGCAAGCAAAGGGGGGTCGGGCCGATCCTCGGCTTATGCATCTTGCCACTTCGATCGACTGAGCACCCGTACGCTCGTTTTATGGGTTGACTTAGGCAAACGGAGTTCATTCCCGATCTAAGCCCCAACCGGACCGAGGGATGAACAGCACGCAGAGGGGGTTCGGTGCTTGCACGCTCATTTCAAGGGTCAATCAAGGCTCGACATGTGTTGATGGTGGTCGAGGCAACCGCCCGCACCACGGCCCAGCATGTGCCAATGGTGTTCAATTCAACTGCCTGCACCAGTGGCCATCTTCAGCCCGCTAAGTGCCCGCACGCTCCTTCCGTGGGTTGACTTAGGCATACGTAGTGTGCTCTCAGTCTAAGATCGGACCAGACCGAGGGTTGTGGCAATAGGACCTGTAGCGGGATCAACAGCACGCTGAGGGGATCGGGTCAGTCCCCGACATACGTATCCTGCCTCTCTGGCCGGCTAAGCCCCTGCATAATCGTTTCGTGGGTTGACTTAGGCATACAGAGTTCATCTGTAGTCTAAGCTTACGGAGTTCATTCCCAGTCTAAGATCGGATCAGATCGAGGGTTACGATAGTAGGACCAGCAGCAGGATCGATAGCACGTAGGGGGGGACCGGGTCGATCCCCGGCTTGCGCATTCTGCCTCTACGACCGACTGAGCACCCGCACGCTCTTTTCATGGGTTGGCTTAGCCATACGGAGCTCATTCCATGTCTAAGGCCCAGCCGGATCGAGGGTTGTGGTAGCTGGACCGATAGCACGCAGAGGGGGATCAGGCCGATCCCCGGGTTACGTATTATGCCTCTCCGATCGGCTCAGTGCCCATACGCTTGTTTCGTGGGTTGACTTAGGCATACAAAGTTCATTCCCATTCTAAGCATACAGAGTTCATTCGCAGTCTACGATCGGACTGGCAGCAGTACGTAGAGGGGGATCGGGTCGATCCTTGGCTTGCGCATCTTGCCTCTCCGATCGGCTGAGCACCCACACGTTCGTTTCGTGGGTTGAATTAGGCATACGTAGTGTGCTCCCAGTCTAAGATCAGACCGGACTGAGGGTTGCAGTAGCAGGACCCGCAGTGGGATCGACAGCAGACAGAGGGGATCGGGTTGATCCTCGGCTTACACATCCTGCCTCTCTAGCCGGTTGAGCGCCCGCATGCTTGCTTCGTGGGTTGACTTAGGCATACGGAGTTCGTCCCCAGTCTAAGCATACAGAGTTCATTCCCAGTCTAAGCATACGAAGTTTATTCCCAGTCTAAGATTAGACCAGACCGAGGGTTGTGGTAGCAGGATCGACCAGGCCGATCCCTGACTTGCGCATTCTGCCTCTCCGATCGACTGAGCGCCCACACACTTATTTTGTGGGTTGGCTCAGGCATACGGAGTTCATTCCTTGTTTAAGCCCCAGCCGGACCGACGGTTGTGGCAGTCGGATCGACAGCATGAAGAGGGGGACTGGGTTGATCCCTGGATTGGGCATCATGCCTTTCCGACTGGCTCAGCACCCACACACTTGTTTCGTGGGTTGACTTAGGCATACTGAGTTCATTTCGAGTCTAAGCATACGGAGTTCATTCTTAGTTTAAGATCGGACCGACAGCAGCGTGTAGAGGGGGACTGGGCCGATCCTCGACTTGCGCCCGCACGTTTGTTTCAGGGGTTAACTTAGGCATATAGAGTTCATTCTCGGTCTAAGCCGTAACCGGATCGAGGGACTCGCAGTGGGATCGACAGCATACAGAGAGGGACCAAGCTGATCCTCAACTTGCGCATTCTGGCTCTCCGATCAACTGAGCACCCGTACGCTCATTTCATGGGTTGACTTAGGCATACGTAGTGCATTCCCGATCTCAACCAACCAAGGGCCAAAGGCTATCGACGGCGTTTGGGGCAACAACCGAGGGGGACCAGCAGCGGGATCCTTGGTCGGCTGGCGCATCCCACCCCCATCGATCGGTTCGATGCCCGTATGCTAGTTTTGAGGGTCGACGGGGGCTCGACATGTGCCGATGATGGTTGAGGCAACCACCCGCACCAAGGTCCAGCATGTGCTGATGGTGTTCGATGCAACCGCCCACACTAGGGGCCATCTTGTGCCGATGGTGGTCGAGGCAATCGCCTGCACCAAGGGGTAGCATGTGTCGATGGTGATCGAAGCAATCACCCGCACCGGGGCCCAGCTTATGCCGATGGCGGTCGAAGCAAGTGCCCATACCAAAGGGCAGACTGTGCCGATGATGGTCAATGCATGTGCCATCACCATGTGCCATCTTGTGCCATTGATGGTTGAGACCTTGGCCGAAGTTTAATTTTGAGCCATAGTGCACATGCTAGGCTCGGGCATGTGCTGGTGCCAATTTTTTTTGCCCAGGGCACCATCGTCGGAGCATCATCTAAGATCCTAACCGACGGCATTAAGGGTTCTGACGATTGGGGGGCCTGGGGGTGTGCGTACATTATGTGCGATGGGTGCTGGTACTTGGCCCTTATATTGGCCCCCTATCCCTCATCAAACCTGGAGAACTCACACCCCCTTAAAGAGCATTTGAGATTTTATAGGTTTGCTCCCAGTAGCCATTAAAGTGTCTGGAATGGAGACATTTTTTTCAAACGGTTACAAAATCTTCTCCACTTCGAGTTTTTAGCTAAAATTTTTTGTGCATACCAACAAAAATACAAGGATCACGTTTACCAAATTTGGGGCCAAAACTCTTAAAAAAATTTTAAAAAATCTCGAATCGTAAAAAGTTTCAAAAATCATGAAAAATAGATAAAGGGTCGTCTTGCCACGAAACTTCACATTAAGACTTAAGGGACCATTGTATGAATTTACAAGCCATAAAAATGGCATTGGCATGGTAGAAATATGAAGATGTGCCAGAACCCACCTACCACTTGATCGATTCACGGCTTACGCATCCCGCCTCTCTGGTCGGTTGAGTGCCCGCACAATCATTTCGTGGGATGACTTAGGCATACGGAGTTCATCCCTCGTCTAAGCATACGGAGTTCATTCCCAATCTAAGATCAGGCCGGATCGAGGGTTACGACAGTAGGACTAGTAGCAGGATCGACAGCACGTAGGGGGGACCGGGCTGATCCTCGACTTACGCATTCTGCCTCTCCGGTCGGTTGAGCACCCGTACGCTCGTTTCGTGGGTTGGCTTAGGCATACAGAGTTCATTCCATGTCTAAGCCCCAATCGGACCGAGGGTTGTGGCAGCGGGATCGACAGCACAGAGAGGGATCGGGCTGATGCCCAGCTTGCGCATTATGCCTCTTCGGTCGGCTTAGCGCCCGCACGCTCGTTTCGTGGGTTGGCTTAGGCATACGGAGTTCATTCCCAGTCTAAGCATATGGAGTTCATTCCCAATCTAAGATCGAACCGACAACGGGATCGATTGTAGCACGCAGAGGGGGATTGGGTCGATCCTCGGCTTGCGCATCCTGCCTCTTCAACCGATTAAGCGCCCGTACGCTCATTTCGTGGGTTGACTTAGGCATGCAGAGTTCATTCCCGGTCTAAGCCCTAATCGGATCGAGGGACCCACAGTGGGATCGACAGTACACAGAGGGGGATCGAGCCAATCCTCGACTTGCACATTCAGGCTCTCCGATTGGCTGAGCGCTCGCACGCTCATTTCATGGGTTGACTTAGGCATACTAGTGCATTCTCTGTCTCAACCAACCAAGGGCCAGAGGCTATCGACGATGTTTGGGCAACAACCAAGGGGGACCAGCAGCGGGATCCTTGGTCGGCTCATGCATCCTGCCCCCAATGATCGGTTCGGGGCTCGCACGCTCATTTCGGGGGCGATCGAGGCTCAGCATGTGCTGATGGTGGTCGAGGCAACCGTCCACACCACGACCCAGCATGTGTCGATGGTGTTTGATGCAACCGCCTGCACCAAGGCCCAGCTTGTGCCGATGGTGGTCGAGGCAAGTGCCCATACCAAAGTGTAGCCTGTGCCGATGATGGTCGATGCATCTGCCATCACCATGCGCCATCATGTGCCATTGATGATTGAGGCCTTGGTCGAAGTTCGATTTCGAGCCATGGTGCACATGCTGGGCTCGGGCTTGTGTAGGTACCACATTATTTTCGCCCGGGCACCATCGTCGGAGCATCGTCGTAGAACCTAACCGACAGCATTAGGGGTTCCGACGATTGGGGGGGCCGGGGGGTATGCACACATGATGTGCAATGGGTGATGGTACTTGGCCCTTATATTGGCCCACTATCCCTCATCAAACCTCGAGAACTCACACCCCCTTAAAGAGCATTTGAGATTTTACAGGTTTGCTCCCAGTAGCCATGAAAGTGTCTGAAATGGGGACATTTTCTTCAAACGGTCACAAAATCTTCTCCACTTTGAGTTTTTAGCTCAATTTGTTTGTGCGTGCCAACAAAAATAGAAGTATCACGTCTACCAAATTTTGGGCCAAAACTCCTTTTAAAAAGATTTTAAAAAATCTTGAACCGTAAAAAGTTTCAAAAATCGTGAAAAATAGAAAACGGGTCGTCTTGCTATGCAACTTCACATGAAGGCTTAGGGGACCATTGTATGAATTTACAAGCCATAAAAATGGCATTGGCATGACAGAAATATGAAGATGTGCCTGAACCCACCTACCACTCGATTGATCCATGGCTTACGTATCCCACCTCTCTGGTCGGCTAAGTATCTGCACGTTCGTTTTATGGGTTGACTTAGGCATACCTAGTGCGCTCCCAATCTAAGATCGGACCGAACTGAGAGTTGCGGTAGCAGGACCCGCAGCAGGATCTGCAGCACGCAGAGGGGACTGGGTCGATCCCCGACTTGCGCATCCTACCTCTTTGGCCAGCTGAGCGCCCGCACACTCGTTTCGTGGGTTGACTTAGGCATACGGAGTTTGTCCCCAGTCTAAGCATGCGGAGTTCATTCCTAGTCTATGATCGGATCGGACCGAGGGTTACGGTAGTAGGACCGACAGTAGGACCAGCAACAGGATCGGCAACACGTAGGGGGGGATCGGGGTGATCCCTGGCTCGTGCATTTTGCCTCTCTGGTTGACTGAGCACCCGTACGCTCGTTTCATGGGTTGGCTTAGGCATACGGAGTTCATTCCATGTCTAAGCCTCGACCAAACCAAGGGTTGTGGTAGCAGGACCGACAGCACGCAGAGGGGGATCGGGCTGATCCTTGGCTTGCGCATCCTACCTCTCCAACCCGCTGAGCGCCCGCATGCTCGTTTCGTGGGTTGACTTAGGCATACGTAGTTCATTCCCGGTCTAAGCCCCAACTGAACCAAGGGACTCGTAGCGAGATCGATAGCACACAGATGGGGACTGGGCTGATCCTCAGCTTGCGTATTCTAGCTCTCTGATCGGCTGAGCGCCCGTACGCTCATTTCAAGGGTTGACTTAGGCATACGTAGTGCATTCCTGGTCTCAACCAACCAAGGGCCAGAGGCTATCGATGGTGTTTGGGGCAACAACCGAGGGGGACCAGCTGCGGGATCCTTGGTCGGCTCACGCATCCCACCCCCAATAGTTGGTTTGGTGCCCGAACGCTCGTTTCGAGGGTCGATCAGGGCTCGGTATGTGGCGATGGCAGTCGAGGCAACCACCCGCACCACAGCCCAGCATGTGCTGATGGTGTTCGATGCAACCGCCCGCACTAGGGGCCATCTTATGCTGATGGTGGTCGAGGCAATTGCCCGCACCAAGGGCTGGCATGTGCCAATGGTGATCAAGGCAACCGCCCACACCAGGGCCTAGCTTGTGCCGATGGCGGCCGAGGCAAGTGCCCGTACCAAAGGGTAGCCTGTGTTGATGATGGTCGATGCATGTGCCACCACCATGCACCATCATGTGCCAAATTTGGGGCAAAACTCCTTCTAAAAAAATTTTAAAAAATCTTGAACGGTAAAAAGTTTCAAAAATCATGAAAAACAGAAAACGGGCCGTCTTGCCACAAAACTTCACATGAAGGCTTAGGGGACCACTGTATGAATTTACAAGCCATAAAAATGGCATTGGCATGGCAAAAATATGAAGATGTGCCTGAACCCACCTACCACTCGATCGATCCATGGCTTGCGCATCCCGCCTCTTTGGCCGGCTAAGTGCCCGCACGCTCGTTTTATGCGTTGACTTAGGCATACGTAGTGCGCTCCCAGTCTAAGATCGGACCAGATTGAGGGTTGCGATAGTAGGACCCGCAATGGGATCAACATCACATAGAAAGGATCGGGTCTATCACCGGCTTGCGCATCCTGCCTCTTTGGTTGGCTGAGCACTCGCACGCTCCTTTCATGGGCTGACTTAGGCATACGGAGTTCATCCCTAGTCTAAGCAAACGGAGTTCATTCCCAGTCTAAGATCGGATCGAACCGAAGGTTGCGATAGCATGACCAGCAGCATGATCGGTAGCACGCAAGAGGAACCGGGTCGATCCCCGGCTTACGCATCTGCCTCTCCAACTGGTTGAGCACCCGCACACTCATTTAGTGGGTTGGATTAGGCATACAGAGTTCATTCCATGTCTAAGCCCCAGCAGGACCGAGGGTTGTGGCAGCGGGACCGACAGCATGCAAAGGGGGATCGGGCAGATCCCCGACTTGCGCATTATGCCTCTTCGATCGGCTTAGCGCCCGCACGCTCATTTTGTGGGTTGGCTTAGGCATACGGAGTTCATTCCTAGTCCAAGATCAGACTGACAGTGGGATTGGCAGCAGCACACAAAGTGGGACCAGGTCGAACCTTGACTTATGCATCCTACCTCTCCGACCAGCTAAGCACCCACATGCTCGTTTCGTGGGTTGACTTAGGCATATGGAATTCATTCTCGATCTAAGCCCCAATTGGACTGAGGGACCTGCAACGGTATCGACAGCACGCAGAGGGGGATCGAGCCGATCCTCGGCTTATGTATTTTGGCTCACTAGCCGGTTGAGCGCCCATACGCTTGTTTCATGGGTTGACTTAGGCATACTAGTGCATTCCCAGTCTCGACCAACCAAGGGCCAAAGCCTATCGATAGCATTTGGGGCAACAACCGAGGGGGACCAGCAGTGGGATCCTTCGTCAGCTCATGCATCCTACCCCCAGCGGTCAGTTCGATGCTCGCACGCTCGTTTCAGGGGCCGATCGAGGCTCGACATGTACCGATAGTGGTCGAGGCAACCGTCCACCCCACGGCCCAGCATGTGCTGATGGTGTTCGATGCAACCACCCACACCAGGGGCCATCATGTGCCTATGGTGGTCGAGGCAACCACCAGCACAAGGGCCCAGATTGTGTCGATGGCGATCGAAGCAAGTGCCCATACCAAAGGGCAGCCTGTGCCGATGATGGTCGATGCGTGTGCCATCACCATGCGCCATCATGTGCCATTGATGGTCGAGGCCTTGGTTAAAGTTTGATTTTGAGCCACGGTGCACCTGTTGAGCTCGGGCATGTGCTGGTGCCATATTGCTTTTGCCCGGGGCACCATCAGAGAACCTAACCAGTGGCATCGGGGGTTTCGACGATTGGGGTGGCCGGGGGGTGTGCGCTCTTGATGTGCAATAGGTGATGGTACTTGGCCATTATATTACCCCCTATCCCTCATCAAACCTCGAGAACTCACACCCCCTTAAAGAGCATTTGAGATTTTATAGGTTTGCTCCCAGTAGCCATTAAAGTGTCTGAAATGGGGACATTTTTTTCAAATGGTCACAAAATCTTCTCCACTTTGAGTTTTTAGTTGAATTTGTTTGTGCGTTCCAACAAAAATACAAGGATCACGTCTACCAAATTTGGGGCCAAAACTCCTTCTAAAAAAATTTTAAAAAATCTCGAACCACAAAAAGTTTCAAAAATTGTGAAAAATAGAAAACGGGTCGTCTTGCCATGAAACTTCACATGAAGGCGTAGGGGACCAATGTATGAATTTACAAGCCATAAAAATGGCATTGGCATGGTAGAAATATGAAGATGTGCCTGAACCCACTTACCACTCGATCAATCCGCAGCTTGCGCATCCCACCTCTCCGACTGGCTAAGTGCCCGCACGCTCGTTTCGTGGTTTGACTTAGGCATACGTAGTTCGTTCCTAGTCTAAGATTGGATCGGATTGAGGGTTCTGGCGCAGGACTCGTAGCGGGATAGGTAGCACGTAGAGGGGACCGGGTCGATCCTCGGCTTGTGTATCCTGCCTCTCTGGCCGGTTGAGTGCCCGCATGCTCGTTTCATGGGTTAACTTAGGCATACGGAGTTCATCCTCAGTGAAGCATACAGAGTTCATTCCCAGTCTAAGATCAGACTAGATCGAAGGTTGCGACAGTAGGACCAGCAATAGGATCGGTAGCACGCAGGGGGGACCGAGTCGATTCTCGGCTTGTGCATTCTGCCCCTCTTACCGACTGAGTGCCCGTACGCTCATTTCATGGGTTGGCTTAGGAGTACAGAGTTCATTTCGTGTCTAAGCATACGGAGTTCATTCCCAGTCTACGATCGGACTGACAGCAGCACGCAAAGGGGGACAGAACCGATCTTCAGTTTACGTATCCTACCTCTTTGGCCGGCTGAGCGCCCGCACGCTCATTCCGTGGGTTGACTTAGGCAGACGGAGTTCATTCCCAGTCTAAGCCCCAATTAGACCGAAAGACCAGCGGTGGATCGACAGCACGTAAAGAGGGACCAGGCTGATCCCCGGCTTACCCATTCTAGTTCTCCGATCGGCTGAGCACTCGCACGCTCGTTTCATGGGTTGACTTAGGCATACTTAGTGCATTCTCGGTCTCGACCAACCAAGGGTAAGAGGCTATTGATGGCGTTTGGGGTAACAACCGAGTGGGACCAGCAGCAGGATCCTTGGTTGGCTCACGCATCCCACCACGTTTAGTGCTCGCACACTCATTTCGGGGGTTGACCAGGGATCGGTATGTGCCGATGATGGTCGAGGCAACCGCCCTCACCACGGCCCAGCATGTGTCGATGGTGTTCGATGCAACTGCCCGCACCAGGGGCCATCTTGTGCCGATGGTGGTGGAGGCAACTGCCCGTACTAGGGCCCAGTTTGTGCCGATGGTGGTCGAGGTAAGTGCCCGTACCAAAGGGCAACCTATGTCGATGATGGTTGATGCATGTGCTATTGTCACGCCCTGGGCAGGTGCACTAGGCACATCAGGCGCACCAGCAGGTGAGCCAGAGGTTGAGGCCCGTAGACCAGGCATGCTGGCAGGTATCTGTGCGCAAAGCCTAGCAAATCAGTTTAGAATGCCCACCCAACTTGCAAGCCAGCCCGTGAGACCAAGGCCTGGCATACAAGCTGCCCGCACGACATCCAAAAGGGCCCAAGGTGCTGGACACAAAAGGAAAGCTTCTGGAAGCAGGCAGGATCAGTAGGAGCATCCTAGCAGATTTGGTTGACCCTGAAAATTAGGAGTTAGCATCCTGATTGATTGTAATCTAAATAATCCCTTGATTTTAGCCTTTATTCTAGGGATATTGCCATTAAATGTAGCTGGAGCCTCAACTATAAATAAAGGGCTGATCCACCCTCATTTGTACACCATCAAACACTTCTGTTTCAGTGAATACAGGAGCATTTCCAGAATTCTACCCTCTTATCCTATTGTTCTAGTGCCTGTACGCTTGTGTTTTAGGCTGACTTAGGCATAAAGGAGGAGATTCCAAGCCTAAGGCCGCATGATTTCTGAGTCTAAGGTCAGAGCTCGTGACAGTTGGTATTAGAGTAAGTTCAATTCTGCATGTTTGTGTTGTGCAGGTTAGATCGTGATTAAAGAGATGGCATCCCAAAGCAACGTCGCTAGCTAACAACAAGAGGCCCAGGAACATGGGCATGGAAGAGGCAAGAAAGCCAGTTCTAGAGCTATCCGGTCTACCATGGATGGTAGGCTAGCTAAGGTGGTGGTGACCATGGGCGACATGGGGGAGAAGCTTGAGAAAGTAGTGACTCACATTGCATCGCTAGACTCTATGGGGAAGGAGATCCAAAGTGAGCTGGAAGCTGCTCTCAACAAAGGCATGGACATGATCACCCAGAAGAATAAGGCCTTGGAGGCTGAAGTGCTAACCTTACGCGATGGCATAGAGGCCATGCGCTAGCGGATGGAAGAGCTTACCAGTGAGTTCGTTGCTTGCAAGACTGCCATTGGGAATGGCATGTTTGTCAGAGTGTCCAAATCCAGATTGGAGGTCCCAAGCTAAGGAGTTCAAGGGGACTAGGGCGGCCAAGGAAGTAGACAAATACCTTTAGGGTATGAAGCAGTACTTCCAGGCCATGGGCATGCAAGACGAGGCAATAAAGGTAAGCACCACTGCTATGTATCTCACTGATGTAGCCTTATTATGGTAGAGGCACAGGTGTGATGATGTCAGGCGTGAGAGTGCTAAGATTGGAACCTGGGCAGAGTTCCAAAAGGAGTTCAGAGAACAATTTTACCCGAAGTATGCCGATGATGAGGCATAGGCAAAGTTACATCGACTTAGCCAGTAAAGAGACATAAGGGAATATGTCCAAAAATTCTCTGAACTGATGCTACAGATCTCAGATCTAGGTGAAAAGGATGCCTTTTTTGCTTTCACTGATGGGCTGAAGCCGTGGGTGATGCATGAGCTACAAATGAGGGGAGTTCATGACTTGGCTAAAGCCATGAGTACTGTTGAGGCCTTGATAGCGTTCAAGCCTCTGAACAAGTTTGAGTTTTCCAAGCCCAAGGGTAAGGGCAGGGATGATAGGGACTGGAAGAAGTAGTCCAAAGGGAAGGATCGTGATCGAGAGTCCAAGGATAGAGACCGAGACTGTTCAACTAAGGATGGCGAGAAGAAGCCACTAGCAGGCAAGTGGAAAGCAAAGGGGGACCGAGAGCCACTAGCAGGTAAATGGAAAGTAAAGGGGTACCGAGAGCCACTAGCATGCTACCTATGTGGAGGGAGCCACATAGTATGCAATTGCCCATAGAAAGGTAAGATGACTGCTGTAAACAAGGAGTCTGACGAGGAGCCAGAGTCAGGGGCAGTAAAGCTTGGGTTATTAGAGCTCAATGCTATCCAGAGTAAGGGGAGTCATAAGCTAAAAGGCTTGATGTTTACGGATCTGATGATTGTGGGTTAGAAAGTGAGCGCACTGGTGGACACAGGTGCCTCACATCTTTTTATTTCAGGTGATGGAACCTAAAAGCTCAAACTAAAGGTGCAGAAGGGACTGGTACCATTAAAATAGTGAGCTCCAAGGAAGTTCCAGCCAATGGAGTAGCACGGGGAGTGGAGTTACAGCTTGGAGACTGGAAAGGCAAGGAGACCATTGAGGTAATACCCCTTGACGACTATGAATTTATGATTGGGTTAGATTTCCTTGTTCAGATTAACACCCTCCTTGTGCTTTTTGTTGATTTTGTTTGCATCTTGGATGCACGGTACCAATGCCTAGTGGCATTAAGGAGAGGGTTTGGAGTTGGGTCGCGGGTAGTGTCAGCCATCCAATTTACCAAGCTGGTAAGCAGATAAGAAGACACCTTCTTGGCAGCCCTAAAATATGATGAGCCAAGGGAGAAGGAGATCGAGTCACCCTTGGAGATGCTAAAGGTGCTAAAGACCATTAGTGATGTGATGCCCACAAAGCTACCTAGCAAGCTACCACCTAAGAGGGAGGTGGACCACAAGATCGAGCTGGTGTCCAGGGCCAAGCCACCAGCCAGAGCCCCTTACCGAATGTCTCTACCAGAGTTGGAAGAGTTGAGGAAGCAGCTCAAAGAGTTAGTTGATGCTGGCTTCATCAGGCCATCGAAAGCACCCTATGGTGCACCGGTTCTATTGCAACGCAAGCATGATGGGTCATTATGGCTGTGCATAGACTATCAGGCTTTGAACAAGCTGACCATCAAGAAAAGGTACCCCATCCCACTCATTGCAGACTTGTTCGATCAACTTGGGAGTGCAAGGTGGTTTATCGAGCTGGATTTGAGGTCGGGCTACTACCAAGTCAGGATCGCAGAGGGAGATGAGCCAAAGATAACATGTGTCACTCGGTATGGTTAGTATGAGTTCTTGGTGATCCTTTTCAGACTCACGAATGCCCCACAATATTCTGCACCCTTATGAACAAGATACTTCAGTCATTCCTTGATCGGTTTGTTGTGGTTTATTTGGATGACATTGTGATCTATAGCCAGACTTTGGGAGAGCATGTAGTCCACTTAAGACAGGTGTTCGAGGTGTTGTGGGTGCACAAGCTATTTGTCAAGAGGGAGAAGTGCTCATTCGCCCAACAAGAGATCCCCTTCCTTGGCCACATAGTGGGAGGTGGCAGGATATGCATGGATGAAGGCAAGATACATGCCATCCTGGAGTGGCAACTGCCAGCCAAGGTCACTGAGTTGAGATCGTTCCTTGGGCTGGTTAACTACTATGACACTTCATCAAAGGTCACTCAGCAATAGCCACGCCATTAATTGACTTGCTCAAGAAAGGGAGAGCATGGGAGTGGAGCGCAGGGTGCCAGGAAGCCTTTGATAGGTTGAAACGGGCTGTGATGGAGGAGCCAGTCTTGGCCTTACCAGACCATGCCAAGCCGTATGAAGTGCATACAGATGCATCAGACTTTGCCATAGGGGGCATGTTGATGCAGGAGGGATGTCCAGTCGCGTTCAAGAGCAGGAAGCTGAACAAGACTGAGCGTAAGTACACGGTCCAAGAGAGGAAGATGACTGCAGTGGTGCACTGCTTGCGCACTTGGTGCCATTACCTGTTGGGGTCGAGTTTCGTGGTGAGGACAGACAATGTGGCGACCAGCTACTTCCAAACGTAAAAGAAGCTATCCCCTAAGCAGGCGAGATGGCAAGATTTTCTTACAGAATTTGATTTCCAGATGGAGTACAAGCCAGGACGGGTGAACCTAGTGGCAGACACCCTGAGTAGAAAGGCTAACCTTGCTACCATTAGCCAACCAGAGGGGTCACTGGTGCCGTGCGTCAAGAAGGGACTTGCGCATGATCCTACAGTCAGGGCTTTGATGGAGTACGCCCAGTAAGGTAAGACTAGGTGGTTTTGGTTACAGGATGGGTTGATGTACACCAGGGGTAGTAGACTATTTATGCTACAGCACAGAAAGCTCCACAAGGAAGTTTTGCAAGAATGCCATGATTCAAGGTGGGCTGGACACCCCGGAGTGAGCCGTACCTTGGTGCTAATTGAGGATCGATACTACTAGTCGCACATGAGAGACGATGTGGAGGCCTATATGAAGACTTATCTGGTGTGCCAACAGGACAAAGTGGAGCTCAAGAAACTAGGCGGTCTCTTAGAGCCATTGCCAGTGCCAGAGCGACCATGGAAGAGTGTTTCTCTGGACTTTATAGTCGGTCTACCCAAAGTAGAAGGGTTTGGAAGCATCATGGTAGTGGTGGACAAGTTTTCCAAGTATGGAATCTTCATTCCAGCAACCAAGGAGTGCCCAATCGAAGAGGCAGCTCGATTGTTTCTGAAGAACATGGTTAAGTACTGGGGAGTGCCGAAGACCATTGTTAGTGATCGGGATGAGCATTTCATAGGCAGGTTCTAGACTGAGTTGTTTAAGTTGTTGGGGTCAGACTTGAACTTTTCCACTAGCATGCATCCGCAGATCGATGGGCAGACAAAATGAGTGAATGGACTATTGGAGGTCTACCTCAGGCACTATGTGAGTGCCACACAAAGGGATTGGCCAAAGCTGCTAGATATTGCGTAGTTTTCCTATAACTTGCAAAGGAGCGAGGCAACGAACCAGAGCCCATTTGAGGTTGTGATGGGCAACAACCAGTAACACCCAGTTTGATTGCTGTAGGTTATACAGGGCCGAATCCAGCAGCATATAAGTTTGCCAAGGCATGGCAGGAGCAAACTGACTTGGCCAGAGTTTGTCTACACAAGGCGGCCAAGAGGTCAAAGAAGTGGGCAGACTAGAATAGGCGGGACGTGCAGTTCCAGGTTGGAGACTTGGTGTTGGTTAAGCTTCATCCCATTATGTGCCATAAGGGGCTGCACAAAGGCCTGGTCCAGAGGTTTGAGGGACCTTTTCGAGTAGTCAAGAGGGTAGACAAGGTTGCCTACAAGCTGGATATGCCACCCAAGCTGAGGGTACACCCGATGTTCCATGTGAGCATGCTCAAGCCGTTCCATAAGGATGAGGGAGATCCAGGACGGGCAGAGTCAAAGTGTGCGCCATTGGGAGCAAAGGCCTCATATGAGAAAAAGGTCCACAGTATCATAGCTGATCAGGAGGTGAGATGAAAGAACTATCAGCCAAGACAAGAGTACTTGGTACGCTGGAAGGGACTTCCAGATAGTAAGGTGAGCTGGGAACCAACAGATGATTTATGGCAGTTTGGGGACCAGATCAGGTAGTACCATGCAGAAGACACAATGAGGGCATTGCGTAATCAAGTGGGGGAGAATGTCAGACCCTGGACAGGCGTGCCAGGCACATCAAGTGCATCAGTAGGCGAGCCAAAGGTTGAGGCCCGCAGACCAGGCGTGCTGGCAGGTATCTATGCGCAAAGCCTAGCAATCGAGATCAGAATGCCCGCCTAACTTGCAGGCCAGCCCGTGAGACCAAGGCCTGGCATACATGCTACCCGCACCACATCCAGAAGGGCCCAAGGTGTTGGACATGTAAGGGAAGCTTTTAGAAGCAGGCAGGATCAGTAAAAGCATCCTAGCAGATTTGGTTGACCCTGAAAATTAGGAGTTAGCATCCTGATTGATTGTAATCTGTATAATCCCTTAATTTTAGCCTTTATTCTAGGGATATTGCCATTAAGTGTAGCTGGAGCCTCAACTATAAATAGAGGGCTGCTCCACCCTTATTTGTACACCATCAAACACTTTTGTTTCAGTGAATACAAAAGCATTTCCAGAATTCTGCCTTCTTATCCTGTTTCTCTTTAACATGCGTAATCAGCCCTTCCTATTGTTCTAGTGCCCGCACACTTGTGTTTTAGGCTGACTTAGGCATAGAGGAGGAGATTCCAAGCCTAAGGCCACATGGTTTCTGAGTCGAAGGTCGGAGCATGTGACACCATCACCATGCGCCATCATGTGCCATTGATGGTCGAGGCCTTGGCCGAAGTTCGATTTTGAGCCACGGTGCACATGATGGGCTCGGGCATGTGCTGGTGCCACATTTTTTTCGCCCGAGGCATCATCGTCAGGGAATCTAACCGACGACATTAGAGGTTTCGACAATTGGGGGGCCGGGGGGTGTGCGCACATGTTGTGCGATGGGTGCTGGTACTTGGCCCTTATATTGGCCCCCTATCCCTCATCAAACCTCGAGAACTCACACCCCCTTAAAGAGCATTTGAGATTTTATAGGTTTGCTCCTAGTAACCATTAAAGTGTCTGAAATGAGAACATTTTTTTTCAAACGGTCACAAACTCTTCTCCACTTCGAGTTTTTAGCTGAATTTGTTTGTGCATGCCAACAAAAAAACAAGGATCATGTCTACCAAATTTGGGGCCAAAACTCCTTCTAAAAAAATTAAAAAAAATTTTGAACCGCAAAACATTTCAAAAATCATGAAAAATAGAAAATGGGTCGTCTTGCCACGAAACTTCACATGAAGGCTTAGGGGACCATTGTATGAATTTACAAGCCAGAAAAATGGCATTGGCATGGTAGAAATATGAAGATTTGCCTGAACCCACCTACCACTCGATCGATACACGGCTTGCGCATCCCGCCTCTTCGGTCGGCTAAGTGCCTGCACGCTCGTTTCGTGGGTTGACTTAGGCATACGTAGTGCGCTCCCAGTATAAGATCAGACCAGACCGAGGGTTACGGTAGTCGGACCTGCAGTGGGATCGACAGCACGTAGAGGGGATCGAGTCGATCCCCGGCTTGTGTGTCCTGCCTCTCTGGCCAGCTGAGCGCCTGCACGCTCGTTTAGTGGGTTGACTTAGGCATACCGAGTTCATCCCCGGTATAAGCATATGGAGTTCATTCCCAATCTAAGATCAGACCAGACTGAGGGTTACGACAGCAGGTCCAGCAGCAGGATTGGTAGCATGCAGGAGGGATCGGGCCGATTCCCGGCTTGCGCATTCTACCTCTCCGACTGGCTGAGTGCCCGTACACTCCTTTCATGGGTTGGCTTAGGCATATGGAGTTCATTCCATGTCTAAGCCCCAACCGGATCGAGGGTTGGGATAGTGGGACCGACAACACGCAAAGGGGGACCAAGCCAATCGATAGCATGCAGGAGGGATCGAGCCGATCCCCGGCTTGCGCATTATGCCTCTCTGACCGGCTCAGCGCTCACGCGCTCATTTAATGGGTTGACTTAGGCATACGGAGTTCATTCCTAGTCTAAGCCCCAACCGGATCGAGGGACCCATAGCAAGATCGGTAGCACGTAGAGAGGGACCGGGCTGATCCTTGGCTTGCTCATTCTGGCTCTCTGACCGGTTGAGTGACCGCACGCTCGTTTCATGGGTTGACTTAGGCATACGTAGTGCATTCCCGGTCTCGACCAACCAAGGGCAAGAGGCTATCGACAACATTTGGGGCAACAACCGAGGGGGACCAGTAGCGGGATCCTTGGTCGGTTCATGCATCCCGCCTTCAGTGATCGGTTCAGTGCTCACACGCTCATTTCAGGGCCCGACCAGGGCTCGGTATGTGCCGATGGTGCTCGAGGCAACCGCTCGCACCATGGCCCAGCATGTGTCGATGGTGTTTGATGCAACCGCCTATACCAACGGCCATCTTGTGCCAGTGGTGGTCAGGGCAACCACCCGCACTAGGGCCCAGCTTGTGCTGATGGCGGTCGAGGCAAGTGCCCGTGCCAAAGGGCAGCCTGTGCCGATGATGGTCGATGCATGTGCCATCACCATGCGCCATCATGTGCCATTGATGGTTGAGGCCTTGGCCGAAGTTCAATTTTGAGCCACGGTGCACATGATGGGCTCGGGCATGTGCTGGTGCCACATTTTTTTTGCCCGGGGCACCATCGTCGGAGAACCTAACCAACAGCATTAGAGGTTTCGACAATTGGGGGGGCCGGGGGGTGTGTGCACATGATATGCGATGGGTGCTGGTACCTAGCCCTTATATTGGCCCCCTATCACTCATCAAACCTTGAGAACTCACACCCCCTTAAAGAGCATTTGAGATTTTATAGGTTTGCTCCCAGTAGCCATTAAAGTGTCTAAAATGGGGACATTTTTTTCAAACGGTCACAAAATCTTCTCCACTTCGAGTTTTTAGCTGAATTTGTTTGTGCGTGCCAAAAAAAATACAAGGATCGCGTCTGCCAAATTTGGGGCCAAAACTCCTTCTAAAAAAATTTAAAAAATTCCCGAACCGTAAAAAGTTTCAAAAGTCATGAAAAATAGAAAACGGGTCGTCTTGGCACGAAACTTCACATGAAGGCTTAGGGGACCATTGTATTAATTTACATACCATAAAAATGGCATTGGCATGGCAGAAATATGAAGATGTGCCTGAACCCACCTACTACTCGATCGATCCACGGCTTGCGCATCCCGCGTCTCTGATCGGCTAAGTGCCCGCACGCTCGTTTTGTGGGTTGACTTAGGCATACCTAGTGTGCTCCCAGTCTAAGATTGAGCCAGACCGAGGGTTACGATAGCAAGACCCGCAGCGGGATCGGCAGCACACAGAGGGGACCAGGTCAATCTCCTGCTTGCGCATCCTGCCTCTCTGGACGGTTGAGCACCCGCACGGTAGTTTCATGGGATGACTTAGGCGTACGAAGTTCATCCCCAGTCCAAGCATATGGAGTTCATTCCCAGTCTAAGATTGGACTGGATCAAAGGTTACGGTAGCAGGACCAGTAGTAGGATCGGTAGCACATAAGGGGGGACCGGGCCGATCCCCGGTTTGCGCATTATGCCTCTCTGGCTTGTTCAGTGCCCGCACGCTCATTTCGTGGGTTAACTTAGGCATACAAAGTTCATTCCCAATCTAAGATCGGATAGGCAGGAGTACGCAGAGGGGGACCAGGCCGATTCTTAACTTGCGCATTCTGCCTCTCCGACCGGTTGAGCACCCGCACGCTCATTTCATGGGTTGGCTTAGGCATACGGAGTTCATTCCCAATCTAAGATTGGACAGGTAGCGGGATCGGTAACAGCTCGTAGAGGGGGATCGGGCCAATCCTTGGCTTACGCATCCTGGCTCTCTAGTCGGCTGAACGCCCGCACGTTCGTTTCATGGGTTGACTTAGGCATACGGAGTTCATTCCCTGTTTAAGCCCTAATCGGATCGAGAGACTTGTAGCAGGATCGGCAGCATGCATAGGGGGACCAGGTCGATCCTTGGCTTGCGCATTCTGGCTCTCCGGTAGATTGAGCACCCGTATGCTCATTTCATAGGTTGACTTAGGCATATGCAGTGCATTCTCGGTCTCGACCAACCAAGGGTGAGAGGTTATCGATGGCATTTGGGGCAACAACCGAGGGGGACCAGTAGCGGGATCTTTGGTCGGCTCGTGCATCCCACCCCGAGTGGTCGATTTGATGTTCGCACGCTCATTTTAGGGGTCGACTGGGGCTTGGCATGTGCCGATGGTGGTCAAGGCAACCGTCTGCACCACGGCCCAGCATGTACCGATGGTGTTCGATGCAACTGCCTGCACCAGGGGCCATCTTGTGCCGATGGTGGTTGAGGCAACCGCTCGCACTAGGGCCCAGTTTGTGCTGATGGCGGTCGAGGTAAGTGCCTGTGTCACGGCCTGGCCAGGTGCACCAGGCACATCAGGCATACCAACAGGCGAGCCAGAGGTTGAGGCCCGTAGGCCAGGCGTGCTGGTGGGTATCTACGTGCAAAGCCTGGTAAACCAGTTCAAAACGCCCGGTCAACTTGCAGGCCAGCCCGTGAGACCAGGGCCTGGCATACAAGCTACTCGTACCACATTTAGAAGGGACCAAGGTGCTGGACACGCAAGGGAAGCTTCTGGAAGCAGGCAGGATTAGTATGAGCATCCTGGCAGATTTAGTTGACCCTGAAAATCAGGAGTTAGCATCCTGATTGATTATAATTTGTATAATCCCTTGATTTTAGCCTTTATTCTAGGGATATTGCCATTAAGTGTAGCTGAAGCCTCAACTATAAATAGAGGGCTGCTCCACCCTCATTTGTACACCATCAAACACTTTTGTTTCAGTGAATATAAGAGCATTTCTAGAATTTTGTCTTATTATCTTGTTTCTCTTTAACTTGCATAATCAGCCCTTCCCATTGTTCTAGTGCCCGTACGCTTGTGTTTTAGGCTGACTTAGGCATAAAGGAGAAGATTCCAAGCCTAAGGCCACATGGATTCTGATTCTAAGGTCAGAGCCCGTGACAGTTGGTATCGGAGCAAGTTTGATTCTATGTGTTTATGGTGTGTAGGTGAGATCGTGATTGAGGAGATGGCATCCCAAAGCGACGTTGCTAGCCAACAACCAGAGGCCCAAGAACATGGGTGTGGAAGAGGCAACAAAGCCAGTTCTAGAGATAGCTGGTCTACCATGGACGATAGGCTGGCCAAGGTGGAGGTGACCATGAGTGACATGGGGGAGAAGCTTGAGGAAGTAGAGACTCACATTGCATCGCTAGACTCCATGGGGGAGGAGATCCAAAGTGAGCTGGAAGCTGCTCTCAACAAAGGCATGGACGTGATCACCCAGAAGAATTAGAGGCTAAAGTGCTGACCTTGCGTGATGGCATGGAGGCCATGCGCCAGCAGATGGAAGAGCTTACTAGTGAGTTCGTTGCTTGCAAGACTGCCATTGGGAATGGCATGTTTGCCAGAGTGTCCAAATCCAGATTGGAGGTCCCCAAGCCTAAGGAGTTCAAGGGGACTAAGGAGGCCAAGGAAGTAGACAACTACCTTTGAGGTATGGAGCAGTACTTCTGGGCCATGGGCATGCAAGACGAGGCAATAAAGGTAAGCACCGCTGCTATGTATCTCACTGATGTAGCCTTATTGTGGTGGTGGCGTAGGTGAGATGATGTCAAGCGTGGGAGTGCCAAGATTGGAACCTGGGCAAAGTTCCAAAAGGAGTTCAGAGAACAATTTTACCCGGAGTATGCCGATGATGAGGCACGGGCAAAGTTGCGCAGGCTGAGCCAGCAAGGGGACATAAGGGAGTATGTCCAGAAATTCTTTGAACTGATGCTACAGATCTCAGATCTAGGTGAAAGGGATGCCTTATTTGCTTTCATGGATGGGCTGAAGTCATGGGTGAAGCATGAGCTACAAAGGAGGGGAGTTCATGACTTGGCTAAAGCCATGACTACTGCCGAGGCCTTAATAGAGTTCAAGCCTCTGAACAAGTTCGAGTCTACCAAGCCCAAGGGTAAGGGTAGAGATGATAGGGATAAAAAAAAGCAGTCCAATGGGAAAGACCGTGACCGGGAGTCCAAGGATGGAGACCGAGACCGTTCAACCAAGGATGGCGAGAGAGAGCCACCAGCAGGTAAGTGGAAAGCAAAGAGGGACCGAGAGCCACTAGCATGCTACCTATGTGGAGGGAGCCATATAGCATGCAATTACCCGCAGAAGGGCAAGCTGGTTGCTATAGACAAGGAGTCTGATGAGGAGCCAGAGTCAGGGGCAACAAAGCTTGGGTCGTTGGTACTCAATGTTGTCCAGAGTAAGGGGAGTCGTAAGCCAAAGGGCTTGATATTTATAGATTTGATGGTTACGGGTCAGAAGGTGAGCGCACTGGTGGACACAGGTGCCTCACATCTTTTTATTTCAGGTGATGAAGCCCAGAAGCTCGAACTAAAGGTGCAAAAAGGGATTGGTACCATTAAAACGGTGAACTTCAAGGAGGTTCCAGCCATTAGAGTAGCACGGGGAGTGGAGTTGCAGCTTGGAGACTTGAAAGGCAAGGAGACCATAGAGGTAATACCCCTTGACGACTATGAGTTTGTGATTGGGTTAGATTTCCTTGTTCGGATTAACGCCCTCTTTGTGCCTTTTGTCGATTGTGTTTGCATCTTGGATGCACGGTGCCAATGCCTAGTGCCATTGAAGAGAGGGTCTGGAGTTAGGTCACGTGGTGTCAGCCATCCAATTTGCTAAGGTGGTAAGCAGAAAAGAAGACACGTTCTTGGCAGCCCTGAAATATGATGAGCCAAGAGAGAAGGAGACTGAGTCACCCTTGGAGGTGCTAAAGGTACTGAAGACCTTTAGTGATGTGATGCCCACAAAACTGCCTAGCAAGCTACCACCTAAGAAGGAGGTGGACCACAAGATTAAGCTGGTATCTGAGGCCAAGCCTCCAGCTAGAGCCCCTTACCGAATGTCTCCACTAGAGTTAGAAGAGTTGAGGAAGCAGCTTAAATAGTTAGTTGATGCTGACTTCATCAGGCCATTGAAAGTACCCTATGGTGCACCGGTTCTATTCCAGCGCAAGCATGATGGGTTGTTGTGGCTGTGCATAGACTACCGGGCTTTGAACAAGCTGACCATCAAGAACAAGTACCCCATCCCACTCATTGCAGACTTGTTTGATTAACTTGGGAGCGCAAGGTGGTTCACCAAGCTGGATTTGAGGTCAGGCTACTATCAAGTCAGGATCACGAAGGGAGATGAGCCAAAAATAGCATGTCTCACTAGGTATGGTTCGTATGAGTTCTTGGTGATGCCTTTCAGACTCACGAACGCCCCAGCAACATTCTGCACCCTTATGAACAAGGTATTTTAGTCATTCCTTGATCGATTTGTTGTGGTTTATTTGGATGACATTGTGATCTACAACTAGACTTTATGAGAGCATGTAGACCACTTGAGATAGGTGTTCGAGGTGTTACAGGTGCAAAAGCTGTTTGTCAAGAGGGAGAGGTGCTGATTCGCCTAACAGGAGATCTCGATCCTTGGCCACATAGTGGGAGGTGGCAGGATATGCATGGATGAAGGCAAGATACATGCCATCCTGGAGTGGCAACCGCCAGCCAAGGTCACTAAGTTGAGATCGTTCCTTGGGCTGGTTAACTACTACAGGCACTTTATCAAAGGTCACTCAGCAATAGCCATGCCATTGACTGACTTGCTCAAGAAAGGGAGAGCATGAGAGTGGAGCGCAGGGTGCCAGGAAGCCTTTGACAGGTTGAAGCAAACTGTGATCGAGGAGCCAGTCTTGGCCTTGCCAGACCATGCCAAGCTGTATGAGGTGCATACGGATGCATCAGACTTTGCCATAGGGGATGTGTTGATGCAGGAGGGATGTCCAGTCGCGTTCGAGAGTAGGAAGCTGAATGAGACTGAACGTAGATACACGGTCCAAGAGAAGGAGATGACTGTAGTGGTGCACTGCTTGCGCACTTGGCGCCATTACCTGTTGGGGTCGAGGTTCATGGTGAGGATGGACAATGTGGCGACCAACTACTTCCAGACGTAAAAGAAGCTATCCCTCAAGCAGGTGAGATGGCAAGATTTTCTTACGAAATTTGATTTCCAGATGGAGTACAAGCCAGGGCGGGTGAACCTAGAGGCAGACGGCCTGAGCAGAAAGGCTAACCTTGCTGCCATTAGCCAACCAGAGGGGTCACTAGTGCCGCACATCAAAGAGGGATTTGTGCATGATCCTACAGCCAAGGCTTTGATGGAATACACCCAGCAAGGTAAGACTAGGCAGTTTTGGTTGCAAGATGGCTTGCTATACACTAGGGGTAGTAGACTATTTATGCCGCAGCACAGGAAGCTCCACAAGGAAGTTTTGCAAGAATGTCATGATTCAAGGTGGGCTGGACACCCCGGAGTGAGCCGCACCTTGGCGCTGATTGAGGATCGATACTAATGGCCGCACATGAGGGATGATGTGGAGGCTTATGTGAAGACTTGTCTTGTATACCAATAGGACAAGATGGAGCTCAAGAAACCAGGCGGTCTCTTGGAGCCATTGCCAGTGCCAGAGCGACCATGGAAGAGTGTTTCTCTAGACTTTATAGTTGGTCTACCCAAAATAGAAGGGTTTGGAAGCATCATGGTAGTGGTGGACAGGTTTTTCAAATATGGAATCTTCATTCCAGCGACCAAGGAGTGCCCAGCCGAGGAGGTAACTCGATTGTTCCTGAAGAACATGGTTAAGTACTGGGGAGTGTCGAGGACCATTGTTAGTGATCGGTATGGGTGTTTCACGGGCAGGTTCTGGACTAAGTTGTTCAAGCTGTTGGGGTCAAACTTGAACCTTTCCACTAGCATGCATCTATAGACTGATGGGCAGACCAAACGAGTGAATGGACTATTGGAGGTCTACCTCAGGCACTATGTGAGTGCCACACAAAGGGACTGGCCAAAGCTGCAAAGGAGCAAGGCAATGAACTAGAGCCCATTTGAGGTTGTGACAGGGCAACAACCACTAACACCTAGTTCGATTGCTGCAAGTTAAATAGGGCCAAATCCAGCAACATACAAGTTTGCCAAGGCATGGCAGGAGCAAACTGACTTGCCCAGAGTTTGTCTACAAAAGGCGGCCAAGAGGTCGAAGAAGTGGGCAGACCAGAATAGGCAGGACGTGCAGTTCCAGGTTGGAGACTTGGTGTTGGTGAAGCTGCATCCCATTGTGCACCACAGGGGGTTGCAAAAAGGCCTAGTCCGGAGGTATGAAAGACCTTTCTGAGTAGTCAAGAGGGTAGGCAAGGTTGCCTATAAGCTGGATATGCCACCTAAGCTGAGGGTACACCCGGTGTTCCATGTGAGCATGCTCAAGCTGTTCCATGAGGATGAGGGAGATCCAGGATGGGCAGAGTGAAAGCGTGCACCATTGGGAGCAAGGGCCTCATATGAGAAGGAGGTCCACAGCATCATAGCTGATCAAAAAGTGAGACGGAAGACTATCAGCCAAGACAAGAGTACTTGGTGCGCTGGAAGGGACTTTCAGACAGTGAGGTGAGCTGGGAACCAGTAGATGACTTATGACAGTTTAGGGACCAGATCAGGCAGTACCATGCAGAAGACACAATGAGGGCATTGCGCAATCAGGTGGGGGAGAATGTCACACCCTAGGCAGGCGCGCCAGGCACATCAGGTGCACTAGTGGGTGAGCCAGAGGTTGAGGCCCATAGACCAAGCGTGCTGGCAGGTATCTAAGCGCAAAGCCTAGCAAACGAGTTCAGAACGCCCGCCCAACTTACAGGCCAGCCCGTGAGACCAAGGCCTGGCATACAAGCTGCCCGCACCACATCCAAAAGGGCCTAAGGTGCTGGACACACAAGGGAAGCTTCTGGAAGCAGGCAGGATCAGCAAGAGCATCCTGGTAGATTTGGTTGACCCTAAAAATCAGGAGTTAGCATCCTGATTGATTGTAATTTGTATAATCCCTTGATTTTAGCCTCAATTCTAGGGATATTGCCATTAAGTGTAGCTGGAGCCTCAACTATAAACAGAGGGCTGCTCCACCCTCATTTGTACACCATCAAACACTTCTGTTTTAGTGAATACAAGAGCATTTCAAGAATTCTGTCTTGTTATCCTGTTTCTCTTTAACTTGCATAAGCAGCCCTTCCCATTGTTCTAGTGCCCGTACGCTTGTGTTTTAGGCTGACTTAGGCATAAATGAGGAGATTCCAAGCCTAAGGTCGCACGGATTCTGAGTCTAAGGTCGGAGCCCGTGACACCTGTACCAAAGGGCAGCCCGTGCCGATGATGGTCGATGCATGTGCCATCACCATGCACCATCATGTGCCATCACCATGCACCATCATGTGCCATTGATGGTTGAGGCCTCGGTGGTTGAGGCCTTGGTCAAAGTTTGATTTTGAGCCGCGGTGCACATGCTGGGCTCGGGCATGTGTTGGTCCCACATTTTTTTTACCTGGGGCACCATCGTCGGAGAACCTAACTGATGGTATTGGGGGTTCCGACGATTGGGGGGCTGAGGGGTGTGCGCACATGATGTGTGATGGGTGCTGGTACTTGGCCCTTATATTGGCCCCCTATCCCTCATCAAACCTCGAGAACTCACACCCCTTAAAAAGCATTTGAGATTTTATAGGTTTGCTCCCAATAGCCATTAAAGTGTCTGAAATGGGGACATTTTTTTCAAACGGTCACAAAATCTTCTCCACTTCGAGTGTTTAGCTGAATTTGTTTGTGCATGCCAACAAAAATAAAAAGGATCGCGTCTACGAAATTTGGGGCCAAAACTCCTTCTAAAAAAATTTTAAAAAATCTCGAACAGTAAAAAGTTTCAAAAATCATGAAAAATAGAAAACGGGTCGTCTTGCCACGAAACTTCACATGAAGCCTTAGGGGACCATTGTATGAATTTATAAGCCACAAAAATGGCATTGGCATGGTAGAAATATGAAGATGTGCCTGAACCCACCTACCACTAGATCGATCCATGACTTGCGCATCCCGCCTCTCCAGCCAGCTAAGTGGCCGCACGCTCGTTTTGTGGGTTGACTTAGGCATATGTAGTGCGCTCCCAGTCTAAGATCGATCCAGATCGAGGGTTGCGGCAACAGGACCTGCAGTATAATCAGCAGCATGCAAAAAGGACCAAGTCGATCCCCGGCTTGCGTATCCTGCCTCTCTGGCCGACTGAGCGCCCATATGCTTTTTTCGTGGGTTGACTTAGGCATACGGAGTTCATCCCCAATCTAATCATACGAAGTTCATTCCCAGTCTAAGATCGAACCGAACCGAGGGTTACGACAGTAGGACCAGCAGTAGGATCGACAGCATGCAGGGGGGATCGGGCCAATCCCCGACTTGCGTATTCTACCTCTCCAGCCTGTTGAGCGCCCACAAGCTCGTTTCGTATGTTGGCTTAGGCATACGGAGTTCATTCCACATCTAAGTCCCAGTCGGACCGAGGATTGTGGCAGCAGGACCGGTAGCACGTAGAGGGGGACCGAGTCGATCCTCGGCTTACGCATTATGCCCCTCCGATCGACTCCGTACACGCACGCTCGTTTCATGGGTTGACTTAGGCATACGAAGTTCATTCCCAGTCTAAGCATATGAAGATCATTCCCAGTCCAAGATCAGACCGACGGCAGGATTGACAACAGCATGGAGAGGGGGATCGGGCCGATCGTCGGCTTACGTATCATGCCTCTCCGACTGGCTGAGCACCCGTACGCTTGTTTCGTGGGTTGACTTAGGCATACGGAGTTCATTCCTGATCTAAGCCCCAACCGGATCGATACCTGACTGGGCCGATACCTGACTTGCGCATTATGCCCCTCCGGCCTGCTCAGTGCCCGTACGCCCATTTCGTGGGTTGACTTAGCCATACAAAGTTCATTCCCAGTCTAAGATCGGACGGGCAGCAGCACGCAGAGGGGGACCGGGCTGATTCTTGGCTTGCGTCTCCTGCCTCTCCGGTCGGTTGAGCACCCGCACGCTCGTTTCATGGGCAGACTTAGGCATACGGAGTTCATTCCCGATCTAAGCCCCAACCAAACCAAGGGACCCACAGCGGGCCAGCCTCACACAGAGGGGGACTGGGCCGATCCTTGGCTTGCGCATTTTGGCTCTCCGGTCGGTTGAGCGCCCGCATGCTCGTTTCATGGGTTGACTTAGGTATACGTAGTGCATTCCTGATCTTGACCAATCAAGGGCCAGATGCTATTGACGGTGTTTGGGGCAACAACCGAGGGGGACCAGTAGCGGGATCCTTGGTCGGCTCATGTATCCCGGCCCCAGTAGCAGGATCGGCAGCACGCAAGGGGGAACCGGGCAGATCCTTGGCTTGTGCATTCTGCCTCTCCGGCTGGTTGAGCCCCCGCACGCTCGTTTTATGGGTTGGCTTCGGCATACGGAGTTCATTGCATGTCTAAGCCCCAGTCAGACCGTGGGTTGTGGTAGCGGGACTGGCAGCACACAGAGGGGGACCAGGTCGATCCTCGGCTTGCGCATTATGCATCTCCGGCCTGTTCAGCGCCCGCATGCTCATTTCGTGGGTTCACTTTGGCATACGGAGTTCATTCCCAATCTAAGATCAGACCGACAGTAACACGCAGAGGGGGATCGGGTCGATTCTCAGCTTACGCATCCTGCCTCTCCAGCCGATGGAGAGCTTGCACACTCGTTGCATGGATTGGCTTAGGCATATGGAGTTCATTCCATGTCTAAAAGCCCCAGTCGGACCGAGGGTTGTGGCAACGGGATCGACAGTACGCAGAGGGGGACCGGGCCGATCCCTGGCCCGCACGCTCGTTTCGTGGGTTAACTTAGGCATACGGAGTTCATTCCCAGTCTAAGCATACGAAGTTCATTCCCAGTCTAAGCACGCAGAGGGGGATCGGGTCGATCCTTGGCTTGTGCATTCTGGCTCTCCGACTGGATGAGCACTCGCACGCTCATTTGATAGGTTAACTTAGGCATAGATAGTGCATTCCCGGTCTCGACCAACCAAGGGCCAGAGGTTATTGACGGCGTTTGGGGCAACAACCGAGGGGGACCAGTGGCGGGATCCTTGGTCGGCTCATGCATCCCACCCCTAGTGGTCAGTTCAGTGCCCACACACTCGTTTTAGGGGCCAATCGAGGCTCGACATGTGCTGATTGTGGTCGAGGCAATTGCCTGTACCACGGCCCAGCATGTGCCGATGGTGTTCGATGCAACCGCCCACACCAGGGGCCATTTTATGCCGATGGTGGTCGAGGCAATCACCCACACCAAGGGTCGATATGTGCCAATGGTGATCAAGGCAACCGCCCGCACCAGGGCCCAGCTTGTGCCGATGGTGGTCGAGGCAAGTGCTCGGACCAAAGGGCAGCCTATGCCGATGATGGTCGATGCATGTGCCATCACCATGCGCCATCATGTGCCATTGATGGTCAAGGCCTTGGCTGAAGTTTGATTTTGAGCCACGGTGCACATGCTGGATTCGGCATGCGCTGGTGCCACATTTTTTTCGCCTAGGGCACCATTGTCGGAGCATCGTCGGAGAACCTAACCGGCGGTATTAGGGGTTCAGGCGATTGGGGGGCCGGGGAGTGTTGGCATATGATGTGCGATGGGTGCTGATACTTGGCCCTTATATTAGCCCCTATATTGGCCCCCTATCCCTCATCAAACCTTGAGAACTCACACCCCCTTAAAGAGCATTTGAGATTTTATAGGTTTGCTCCTAGTAGCCATTAAAGTGTCTGAAATGGGGACATTTTTTTCAAACGATCACAAAATCTTCTCCACTTTGAGTTTCTAGCTGAATTTTTTTGTACGTACCAACAAAAATACATGGATCACATCTACCAAATTTGGGGCCAAAAATCCTTCTTAAAAAATTTAAAAAAATCTTGAATCGTAAAAAGTTTTGAAAATCATGAAAAATAGAAAACAGGTCGTCTTGCCATGAAACTTCACAAGAAGGCTTAGGGGACCATTGTATGAATTTACAAACCATAAAAATGGCATTGGAATGGCAGAAATATGAAGATGTGCTTAAAGCCACCTACCACTCGATCGATCCATGACTTACACATCCCGCCTCTCCGATCGGCTAAGTGCCCGCATGCTCGTTTCGTGGGTTAACTTAGGCATACGGAGTTCATCCCCAGTTTAAGCATACAGAGTTCATTCCCAGTCTAAGATCAGACCGGACCGAGGGTTGCATAACCAGGACTGGCAGCAGGACCAGCAGCAGGATCAACGGCACGCAGGGGGGATCAGACCGATCCCTAGCTTGCGCATTCTGCCTCTTCGATCGACTAAGCACCCGCACGCTCATTTTGTGGGTTGGCTTAGGCATACAGAGTTCATTCCATGTCTAAGCCCCAGTCGGACCGAGGGTTGCGGCAGCCAGACCGGCAGGATGCAGAGGGGGACTGGGTTGATCCCTGGCTTGCGTATTATGCCTTTTTGACTGGCTCAGTGCTTGTACGCTCATTTCATGAGTTGATTTAGGCATACGGAGTTCATTCCTAGTCTAAGTCGAGGATTGGCCCGATCCTGTGGGTTAATTTCATGGCTTAGGTAGCTTGTGCCTATGATGGTCGATGCATGTGCCATCACCATGTGCCATCATGTGCCATTAATGGTCGAGGCCTTGGCCGAAGTTCAATTTTGAGCCCCGATGCACATGCTGGGCTCGGGCATGTGCTGGTGCCACATTGTTTTCGCCCGGGGCACCATCGTCGGAGCATCACTGGAGAACCTAACTGGCGGCATTGAGGGTTCTGACGATTGGGGGGGCCGGGGGGTGTGCGCACATGATGTGCGATGGGTGCTGGTACTTGGCCCTTATATTGGCCCCCTATCCCTCATCAAACCTTGAGAACTCACAGCCCCTTAAAGAGCATTTGAGATTTTATAGGTTTGCTCCCAGTGGCCATTAAAGTGTCTGAAATGGGGACATTTTTTTCAAACAGTCACAGAATCTTCTCTACTTCGAGTTTTTAATTGAATTTTTTTGTGCGTGCCAACAAAAATACAAGTATCACGTCTACCAAATTTGGGGTCGAAACGTCTTCTAAAAAAATTTAAAAAAATCTCAAACCGTAAAAAGTTTTGAAAATCGTGAAAAATAGAAAACGGGTCGTCTTGCCGCGAAACTTCACATGAAGGCTTAGGGTACAATTGTATAAATTTACAAGCCATAAAAATGGCATTGGCATGGTAGAAATATGAAGATGTGCCTGAACCCACCTACCACTCGATCGATCCACGGCTTGTGCATCCCGCCTCTCTGGCGGCTGAGCGTCCACACACTCATTTCATGGGTTGACTTAGGCATACGGAGTTCATCCCCAGTCTAAGCATATGGAGTTCATTACCAGTCTAAGATCAAACCAGATCGAGGGTTGTGACAGCAAGACCAGTAGTAGGATCGGTAACACGTAGGGGGGACCTGGTCGATCCCCGACTTGCACATTCTGCCTTTTCGACCGGCTGAGCTCCCGCACGCTCATTGCATGGGTTGGCTTAGGTATACAGAGTTCATTCCATATTTAAGCCCCAGCCAGATCAAGGGTTGTAGCAGCGAGATCGATAGCACGCAGAAGGGGATCAGGTTGATCCCCGGCTTGCGCATTATGCCTCTCCAGCCGGTTCAGCTCTCGCACGATCATTTCATGGGTTGACTTAGGCATACGGAGTTCATTCCCAGTCTAAGCATACGGAGTTCATTTCTAGTCTAAGATCAGACCGGTAGCACCACACAGAGGGGTACCGAGCCGAGCCTCAGCTTGCGCATCCTACCTCTCCAACCAGCTAAGCTGAGAATCGACCCGATCCCCCTCTGCGTGCTACTGTCGGTCCGATCTTAGATTGGGAATGAACTCCGTATGCCAAAGTGAACCCACGAAATGAGCGTGCGGGCGCTGAACAGGTCGGAGATGCATAATGCGCAAGCCGGGGATCGACCCGGTCCCCCTCTATGTGCTGCTAGTCCCGCTACCACAACCTATGGTCCGACTGGGGCTTAGACATGCAATGAACTCCGTATGCCAAAGCCAACCCATAAAACGAGCGTGCGGGGGCTCAACCAGCCGGAGAGGCAGAATGCACAAGCCAAGGATCGGCTCGGTTCCCCCTTGCGTGCTGCCAATCCTGCTATTGGGGCCAGGATACATTAGCCGACCAAGGATCCCGCTATTGGTCCCCCTCGGTTGTTGCCCCAAACACCGTCAATAGCATCTGGCCCTTGATTGGTCGAGATCAGGAATGCACTACGTATACCTAAGTCAACCCATGAAACGAGCATGCGGGCGCTCAACCGACCGGAGAGCCAAAATGCGCAAGCCAAGGATCGGCCCAGTCCCCCTCTGTGTGAGGCTGGCCCGCTGTGGGTCCCTCAGTTTGGTTGGGGCTTAGATCGAGAATGAACTCCGTATGCCTAAGTCTGCCCACGAAATGAGCGCGCGGGTGCTCAACTGACCAGAGAGGCAGGATGCGCAAGCCAAGAATCGGCTCTGTCCCCCTCTACGTGCTGCTGCCGGTCCGATCTTAGACTGGGAATGAACTTTGTATGGCTAAGTCAACCCACGAAATGGGCGTACGGGCACTGAGCAGGCCGGAGGGGCATAATGCGTAAGTCAGGTATCGGCCCAATCGGATCGAGGGTTGTGGCAGCGGGATCGACAGCACAGAGGGGGATTAGGCCGATGCTCAGCTTGCGCATTATGCCTCTCCAGTCGGCTTAGCGCCCGCAAGCTCGTTTCGTGGGTTGACTTAGGCATACGGAGTTCATTCCCAGTCTAAGCATATGGAGTTCATTCCCAATCTAAGATCGAACCGACAACGGGATCTGTTGTAGCACGCAGAGGGGGATTGGGTCGATCCTCAGCTTGCGCATTCTACCTCTTCAACTGATTAAGCGCCCGTACGCTCATTTCATGGGTTGACTTAGGCATACAGAGTTCATTCCCGGTCTAAGCCCCAACCGGACTGAGGGACCCATAGTGGGATCGACAGCACGCAGAGAGGGATCGAGTCGATCCTCAGCTTACACATTCTGGCTCTTCGACTGGCTGAGCACCCGCACACTCATTTCATGGGTTGACTTAGGCATATGTAGTGCATTCCCGATCTCGACCAATCAAGGGCCAAAGGCTATCGATGATGTTCGGGTCAACAACTGAGGGGGACTAGCAGCGGGATCCTTGGTCGGCTCATCCATCCAGCCCTCAGTGGTCAGTTTGGTGCCTGCATGCTCATTTCAGGGGCCGATCGGGGCTCGGCATGTATCGATGGTGGTCGAGGCAACCGCCCGCACCATGACCCAGCATGTGTCGATGGTGTTCGATGCAACCGCCTACACCTAGGGCCATCTTATGCCGATGGTTGTCGAGGTAACCGACCGCACCAAGGGCCAGCATGTGCCGATGGTGATCGAGGCAACCGCTCGCACCAGGGCCCAGCATGTGCCGATGGCAGTCGAGGCAAGTGCCCGTACCAAAAGACAGCCTGTGTCGATGATGGTCGATGCATATGCCATCACCATGCGTCATCATGTGCCACTGATGGTCGAGGCCTTGGTTGAAGTTTGATTTTGAGCCACGGTGCACATGCTGGGCTCGGGCATGTGCTGGTGCCACATTTTTTTTGCTTGGGGCACCATCACTGGAGCATTGTAGGAGAACCTAACCGGCGGCTTTGGGGGTTCTTACGATTGGGGGGGTCGGGGGGTGTGCGCACATGATGTGCGATGGGTGCTGGCACTTAGCCCTTATACTGGGCCCCTATCCCTCATCAAACCTCGAGAACTCACACCCCCTTCAAGAGCATTTGAGATTTTATAGGTTTGCTCACAGTAGCCAATAAAGTGTCCGAAATGGGGACATTTTTTTCAAATGGTCACAAAATCTTCTCCACTCTGAGTTTTTAGCTGAGTATTTTTGTGCATGCCAACAAAAATACAAGGATCACGTCTACCAAATTTGGGGCCAAAACTCCTTTTAAAAAAATTTTAAAAAATCTTGAACCACAAAAAGTTTTGAAAATCGTGAAAAATAGAAAACGGGTCGTCTTGCCATGAAACTTCACATGAAGGCTTAGGGGACAATTGTATGAATTTACAAGCCATAAAAATGGCATTGGCATGGCAGAAATATGAAGATGTGCCTGAACCCACCTACCACTCGATCGATCCACGGCTTGTGCATCCCGCCTCTCCGGCCAGCTAAGTGCTTGCACGCTTGTTTCGTGGGTTGACTTAGGCATACGTAGTGCGCTCCCAATCTAAGATCATACCAGACGGAGGGTTGCAACAGCAGGACCCGCAGCGGGATCGACAGCACACAGAGGGGACAGGGTCGATCCCCGGTTTGCTCATCCTGCCTTTCTGGTCGACTGAACGCCTGCATGCTCGTTTCATGGGTTGACTTAGGCATACGGAGTTGATCCCCAATCTAAGCATACGCAGTTCATTCCCAATCTAAGATCGGACCGAACTGAGGGATATGGTAGTAAGACCAGCAGCAAGTCGACAGCACGCAGGGGGGACCGAACCGATCCTCGGCTTGCGCATTCTGCCTCTCCATCCGACTGAGCCCTCGCACGTTTGTTTCGTGGGTTGGCTTAGGCATACGAAGTTCATTCCACATCTAAAAGTGGGACCGACAGCACGCAGAGGGGGACCGAGCCAATCCCTGGGTTACACATTATGCCTCTCTGGCCTGCTCAGCGTCCGCACGCTCATTTCGTGAGTTGACTTAGGCATACGGAGTTCATTCCTAGTCTAAGATCAGATCGATAACAGCACACAGAGGAGGACTGGGCCGATCCTTGGCTTGTGTATTCTAGCTCTTCGGGCGATTGGACGCCCGCACGCTCGTTTCATGGGTTGACTTAGGCATACGTAGTGCATTCTCGGTCTCGGCCAATCAAGGGCCAAAGGCTATCGACGGCATTTGGGGTAATAACCGAGGGGGACCAGTAGCAGGATCCTTGGTAAGCTCGTGCATCCTGCCCCCAGTGATTGGTTCGGTGCCCGCACGCTCGTTCCAGGGGCTGACCAGGGCTCGGCATGTGCCGATGGTTGTCGAGGCAACCGTCCGCACCACAGCCCAGCATTGCCGATGGTGTTCGATGGAACCGCCCGCACCAGGGGCCATCTTGTGCCGATGGTGGTCGAGGTAATCGCCCTCACCAAGGGCCGACAGTGCCGATGGTGATCAAGGTAACCACCGACACCAGGGCCCAGCTTGTGTCGATGGCGGTCGAGGCAAGTGCCCGTACCAAATGGTAACCTGTGCCGATGATGGTCGATGCATGTGCCATCACCACGCGCCATCATGTGCCATTGATGGTTGAGGCCTTGGTTGAAGTTTAATTTCAAGCCACGGTGCGTGTACTGGGCTCGGGCATGTGCTAGTGCCACATTTTTTTCACCCAGGGCACCATCGTCGGAGCATCGCCGGAGAACGTAACCGGTGGCATTGGGGGTTCTGACGATTGGGGGGGCCGGGGGGTATGCACACATGTTGTGCGATGGGTGCTGGTACTTGGCCCTTATATTGGCCCCCTATCCCTCATCAAACCTCGAGAACTCACACCCCCTTAAAGAGCATTTGAGATTTTATAGGTTTGCTCCCAGTAGCCATTAAAGTGTCTAAAATGGGGACATTTTTTTCAAACGGTCACAAAATCTTCTCCACTTTGAGTTTTTAGCTGAATTTGTTTGTGCGTGCCAACAAAAATACAAGGATCAGGTCTACCAAATATGGGGCCAAAACTCCTTCTAAAAAAATTTTAAAAAATCCCGAACCATAAAACGTTTCAAAAATCATGAAAAATAGAAAACGGGCCGTCTTGCCACGAAACTTCACATGAAGGCTTAGGGGAACATTGTATGAATTTACAAGCCATAAAAATGGCATTGGCATGGCAGAAATATGAAAATGTGCTTGAACCCACCTATCACTCGATCGATCCACGGCTTGCGCATCCCACTTCTCCGATCGACTAAGTGCCCGCACGCTCATTTCGTGGGTTGACATAGGCATACATAGTGGACTCCCAGTCTAAGATTGGATCGAACCGAGGGTTGCGGTAGCAAGATTTTTAGCAGGATCGGCAGCACGCAGAGGGGACCGGGTCGATCCTCGGCTTGCGCATCTTGCCTTTCTAGCTGGCTGAGCGCCCGCACGCTCGTTTCATGGGTTGACTTAGGAATACAGAGTTTATTCCCATTCTAAGGTCAGACTGGATCGAGGGTTGTGATAGCAGGACTAGCAGCAGGATCGATAGCTTCAAGGGGGGTCGAGCCGATCCCTAGCTTACGCATTCTACCCTCCAGCTGGCTGAGCCCCCGCATGCTCGTTTGTGGGTTGGCTTAGGCACACAGAGTTCATTCCATGTCTAAGCCCCAGTCGGATCGAGGGACCCGCAGCAAGATCGGCAGCACGCAGAGGGGGATCGGGTCGATCCTCGGCTTGCGCATTCTGGGTCTCCGGTGGACTGAGTGCTTGTACGCTCATTTCATGGGTTAACTTAGGCATATGTAGTGCATTCTCGGTCTCGACCAACCAAGGGCCAGAGGCTATCAATGGCGTTTAGGGCAACAACCGAGGGGGACCTGCAGTAGGATCATTGGTTGGCTCGTGCATCCCACCCCCAGCGGTCGGTTTGGTGCTCGCAGGCTCATTTCGGGGGCCAACCGGGGCTCGACATGTGCCGATGGTGGTCGAGGCAACCGCCCGCACCAAGGGCCATCTTGTGTCGATGGTGGTCGAGGCAATCGCTCGCACCAGGGCCCAGCTTGTGCCGATGGCGGTTGAGGCAAGTGCCCATACCAAAGGGTAGCCTTTGCCGTTGATGGTCAATGCATGTGCCATCACCACGTGCCATCATGTGCCATTGATGGTCGAGGCCTTGGTCAAAGTTTAATTTTGAGCCGCGGTGCACATGCTGGGCCTGGGCATTTGCTGTTGCCACATTTTTTTTGCCAGGGGCACCATCATCGGAGAACCTAACCGACGGATTGAGGGTTCTGACGATTGGGGGGCCGGGTGGTGTGCACACATGATGTGCGATGGATGATGGTACTTGGCCCGTATTTTGGCCCCCTATCCGTCATCAAACCTCGAGAACTCACACCCCCTTAAAGAGCATTTGAGATTTTATAGGTTTGCTCCCAGTAGCCATTAAAGTGTCTGAAATGGGGACATTTTTTTCAAACAGTCACAAAATCTTCTCCACTTCGAGTTTTTAGCTGAATTTGTTTGTGAGTGCCAACAAAAATACAAGGATCACATCTACCAAATTTGGGGCCAAAACTCCTTCTAAAAAAACTTCAAAAAATCCCGAACCGTAAAATATTTCAAAAATCGTGAAAAATAGAAAACGGGTTGTCTTGCCACGAAACTTCACTTTAAGGCTTAGGGGACCATTGTATTAATTTACAAGCCATAAAAATGGCATTGGTGCGACAGAAATATGAAGATGTGCCTGAACCCACTTACCACTCGATCGATCCATGACTTGCGCATCCCGCGTCTCCGACCGGCGAAGTGCCCGCACACTCCTTCTGTGGGTTGACCTAGGCATACGTAGTGTGCTCCCAGTCTAAGATCAGACTGGATCGAGGGTTGTGGCAGCAGTACTCGCAGTGGGATCGGTAGCACCCAGAGGGGACCAGGTCGATCCCCGGCTTACACATCTTGGATCTCTGGTCGACTGAGCACCCACACGCTCATTTCATAGGTTGACTTAGGCATACAGAGTTCATCCTCAGTCTAAGCATACAGAGTTCATTCCCAATTTAATATCAGATCGGACTGAGGGTTGCGATAGTAGGACCAGCAGTAGGATCAGTAGCACGTAGGGGGACCGTGTCGATCCCCGACTTGCGCATTCTGCCTCTCCAGCCGATTGAGTGCCCGCACGCTCATTTCGTGGGTTGGCTTAGGCATACAGAGTTCATTCCATGTCAAAGCCCTAGTCGGACCGAGGGTTGTGGCAGTAGGACTGACAGCATGCAGAGGGGGATCGGGCTGATCCCCGGGTTACGTATTATGCCTCTTCGACCAGCTCAGCGCTCGCATGCTCGTTTCATGGGTTAACTTAGGCATACGGAGTTCATTCCCAGTCTAAGCATACGAAGTTCATTCCCAGTCTAAAATTGAACTGACAGCGGGATCGACAGCAGCATGCAGAAGGGGACCAGGCTGATCCTCGGCTTGCGCATTCTGCCTCTCTGACCGGTTGAATGCCCGCATGCTCGTTTCGTGGGTTAGCTTAGGCATACAAAGTTCATTCCATGTCTAAGCCCCAACTGGATTGAGGGACCCGCAGTAGGATCGGCAGCACGTAGAGGGAGATCAGGCCGATCCTCGACTTGTGCATTCTGGGTCTCTGATCGACTGAGCGCCCGTGCGTTCGTTTCATGGGTTGACTTAGGCATACGTAGTGCATTCTCGGTCTCGACCAACCAAGGGCCAGAGGCTATCGACGGTGTTTGGGGCAACAACCGAGGGGGACCTGCAGCAGGATCCTTGGTCGGCTCGCTCACCCTACCCCCAGTGGTCGGTTTGGTACTCGCACACTCGTTTTGAGGGCCAATCGGGGCTCGGCATGTGCCGATGGTAGTCGAGGCAACCGCCCCCACCACGGCCCAGCATCTGCCGATAGTGTTCGATGCAACCACCCGCACCAGGGGCCATCTTGTGTCGATGGTGGTCGAGGCAACCGCCCGCACCAGGGCCCAACTTGTGCCAATGGTGGTCCAGGCAAGTCCCGTACCAAAGGGCAGCCTGTGCCAATGATGGTCGATGCATGTGCCATCACCATGCGCCATCATGTGCCGTTAATGGTCGAGGCCTTGGCCAAAGTTTGATTTTCAGCCACGGTGCACATGCTGGGCTTGGGCATTTGCTGTTGCCACATTTTTTCGCCCGGGGCACCATCGTCGGAGAACCTAACCGACGGATTGGGGGTTCCGATGATTGGGGGTCCGGGGGGTGTGTGCACATGATGTGCGATAGGTGCTGGTATGTGGCCCTTATATTGGCCCCCTATCCCTCATGAAACCTAGAGAACTAACACCCCCTTAAAGAGCTTTTGAGATTTTATAGGTTTGCTCACAGTAGCCATTAAAGTGTCTGAAATGGGGACATTTTTTTCAAATGGTCACAAAATCTTCTCCACTTCCAGTTTTTAGCTGAAATTGTTTGCGCGTGCCAACAAAAATACAAGGATCACATTTGCCAAATTTGGGGCCAAAACTCTTTCTAAAAAAATTTTAAAGAATCCCAAACCGTAAAAAGTTTCAAAAATCATGAAAAATAGAAAACGGGTCGTATTGCCATGAAACTTCACATGAAGGCTTAGGGGACAATTGTATGAATTTACAAGCCATAAAAATGGCATTGGCATGGCAGAAATATGAAGATGTGCCTGAACCCACCTACCACTCGATCGATCAACAGCTTGCGCATCCCGTCTCTTTGGCCGACGAAGTGCCTACACGCTCGTGTCGTGGGTTGACCTAGGCATACATAGTGCGCTCCCAGTCTAAGATTGGACTAGACCAAGGGTTGCAGCAGGACCCGCAGTGGGATCGACAGCATGCAGAGGGGATCGGGTCGATCCCCAGCTTGTGCATCCTGCCTCTTTGGTCGGTTGAGCACCCACACGCTCCTTTCCTAGGTTGACTTAGGCATACGGAGTTCACCCCCAGTCTAAGCATACAGAGTTCATTCCCAGTATCAGATCGGATTGGACCGAAGGTTGCGACAGCAGGACCAGCAATAGGATCGAACATGTATGGGGGACCCGATCAAGCCCAAGCTTGCGCATTCTGTCTCTCCGGTCGGCTGAGCACCCGCACGCTTGTTTCGTGGGTTGGCTTAGGCATATGTAGTTCATTCCATGTCTATGCCCTAGTCGGACCGAGGGTTGTGGCAACCAGACTGACAGCACGTAGAGGGGGGCCGAGCTGATCCCTGGCTCAGTGCCCGCACGTTCATTTCATGGGTTGACTTAGGCATACAGAGTTCATTCCTAGTCTAACCATACGGAATTCGTTCCCTATCTAAGATCGGACTCGCAGCGGGATCAGTAGCAGCTCACAGCGGGGGACCGGGTCGATCCTCAACTTGCGCATCCTGCCTCTTCGGTCAGCTCAGCGCCCGCACGCTCGTTTCATGGTTTGACTTAGGCATACGGAGTTCATTCTCGGTCTAAGCCTCAACCAGACCGAAGACCCGCAATGGGATCGGTAGCACGTAAAGGGGGACCAATTCGATCCTTGGCTTATGAATTCTGGCTCTTCGGCCGACTGAGCGCCCGTACGCTCATTTCATGGGTTGACTTAGGCATACGTAGTGCATTCCCTATCTCGGCCAACCAAAGGCCAGAGGCTATCGATGGTGTTTGGGGCAACAACCGAGGGGGACCAGCAGCGGGATCCTTGGTCGGCTCACACATCTTGCCCCTAGTGATCGGTTCGGTGCTCACACCTCGTTTTGAGGGCCGACCAGGGCTCGACATGTGTGGATGATGGAGGAGGCAACCGCCCGCATCACGACCCAGCATCTGTCGATGGTGTTTGATGCAATCGCTCGCTACAGGGGCCATCTTGTGCCGATGGTGGTCAAGTCAACCGCCCGCAAGAAGGCCTAGCTTAGGCCGATGGCGGTCATTGCAAGTGCCCGTACGAAAGGGCAGCCTATGCCGATGATGGTTGATGCATGTGCCATCACCATGTACCATCACGTGCCATTGATGGTCAAGGCCTTGGCTGAAGTTTGATTTTGAGCCACGGTAAACATGTTGGGCTCGAGCATATGCTGGTGCCAAATTTTTTTTGCTCGAGGCACCATCGCCAGAGCATCACCGGAGAACCTAACCGACGGCATTGGGGGTTCCGATGATTGGGGGGCCGGGGGGTGTGTGCACATGATGTGCGATGGTTGCTGGTACTTGGCCCTTATATTGGCCCCCTATCCCTCATCAAACCTCGAGAATTCACACCCCCTTAAAGAGCATTTGAGATTTTATAGGTTTGCTCCCAGTAGCCATTAAAGGGTCTGAAATGGAGGCATTTTTTCAAACGGTCACAAAACCTCCTCCACTTCGAGTTTTTAGCTGAATTTGTTTGTGCGTGCCAACAAAAATACAAGGATCACGTCTACCAAATTTGGGGCAAAAACTTCATCTAAAAAAATTTTAAAAAATCCCGAACCGTAAAAGGTTTCAAAAATTATGAAAAATAGAAAACGAGTCATCTTCCCACGAAATTTCACATGAAGTCTTAGGGGACCATTGTATGAATTTACAAGCCATAAAAATGGCATTGGCCCAGTAGAAATATGAAGATGTGCCTAAACCCACCTACCATTCGATCGATCCACGAGTTGTGCATCCCACCTCTTCGGCCGGCTAAATGGCCGAACGCTCATTTCGTGGGTTGACTTAGGCATATGTAGTGCGCTCCCAATCTAAGATCGGACCGGATCGAAGGTTGTGACAGTAGGACCCGTAGTGGGATCGACAGCACGTAAAGGGGATTAGGTCGATCCCCGGCTTACGCAACTTGCCTCTTTGGCCGACTGAGCGCCTGCACGCTCGTTTCATGGGTTGACTTAGGCATACGGAGTTCATCCCCAGTCTAAGGATACGGAGTTGATTCCTAGTCTAAGATCGGATCGGATCGAGGGTTGTGGCAGCAAGACCAGCAGTAGGATCGACAGCACGCAAGGGGGATCGGGTTAAGCCCCGGCTTGCGCATTCTGTCTCTCCGGCCAACTGAGCACCCGCATGCTCATTTCGTGGGTTGGCTTAGGCATACGTAGTTCATTCCATGTCTATGCCCTAGTCGGACCGAGGGTTATGGCAGTCAGACCAACAGCACGTAGAGGGGGACCGAACCGATCCCTAGCTCAGTGCCCGCATGCTTATTTGGTAGGTTAACTTAGGCATATAGAGTTCATTCCCAGTCTAAGCATACTGAGATCATTCCCAGTCTAAGATCAGACTGGCAGCGGGATCGACAACAGCACGCTGAGGGGGATCAGGTCGATCCCCGGTTGTACATTCTACCTCTCCAGCTGGCTGAGCGCTCGCACGCCTGTTTCGTGGGTTGGCTTAGGCATACGGAGTTCATTCCATGTGTAAGCCCCAACCGGACCGAGGGTTGTGGCAGTGGGACTGACAGCACATAGAGAGGGACTGGGTCGATCCCCGGCTTACGCATTATACCTCTCCGACTGGCTCAGTGACCGCACACTCGTTACGTGGGTTAACTTAGGCATATGGAGTTCATTCCAAGTCTAAGCATACGGAGTTCATTCCCAGTCTAAGATCAGACCGGTAGCGGGATCGACAGCAGCACGTAGAGGGGGACTGGGTCGATCCTCGGCTTGCGTATTCTGCCTCTCCGATTGGCTGAGCACCCGCACGCTCATTTTTTGGGTTGGCTTAGGCATACGGAGTTCATTCCATGTCTGAGCCCCAACCAGACCGAGGGTTGTGGCAGTGAGACCGACAGCACGCAGAGGGGGACCAAGTCGATCCTGGCATGCGCATTATGCCTCTCCGGCCGGTTCAACGCACGCACGCTCGTTTCATGGGTTAACTTAGGCATACGGAGTTCATTCCCAGTCTAAGCGTGTGGAGTTCATTCCCAGTCTAACATCAGACCAGCAGCGGGATTGACAACAGCATGCAGAGGGGGACCGAGCCGATCCCCAGCTTGCGTATTCTGCCTCTCCAGTCGGCTGAACGCCCGCACGCTCGTTTCATGGGTTGTAGGCATACGGATTTCACTCCATGTCTAAGCCCCAGTCGTACCGAGGGTTGTGGCAGTGGGACTGATAGCAAGCAGAGGGGGACCGAGCCGATCCTCGGCTTGCGCATTATGCCTCTCCGACCAGTTCAGTGCCCACACGCTCATTTCATGGGTTGACTTAGGCATACAGAGTTTATTCCTAGTCTAAGCATACGAAGTTCATTCCCAGCCTAAGATCGGACTGGCAGCGGGATCGACAGCAGCACACAGAGGGGGATCGAGCCAATCCTCGACCTGCGCATCATACCTCTCCTGTCGGCTGAGCGCCCACACGCTCATTTCATGGGTTGACTTAGGCATACGGAGTTCATTCTCGGTCTAAGCCTCAATCGGACCGAGGGACCCACCATAGGATCGGTAGCATACAGAGGGGGACCGAGTCGATCCTTGGCCTGCGCATTTTAGCTTTTCGGCCTGCTAAGCGCCTGCACGCTCTTTTCATGGGTTGACTTAGGCATACGTAGTTTCTTCTCGGTCTCGACCAACCAAGGGACAGAGGCTATCGATGGCGTTTGGGGCAACAATCGAGGGGGACCAGCAGTGGGATCCTCGGTTGGCTCACGCATCCCACCCCCAACGGCCGATTCGGTGCTTGCATGCTCATTTCGAGGGCCGACCGAGGCTCGACATGTGCCGATGGTGGTCGAGGCAACCGCCCGCACCACGGCCCAGCTTGTGCCGATCGTGTTCGATGCAACTGCCCACACCAGGGGCCATCTCGTGCCAATGGTGGTCGAGGCAACCGCCCGCACTAGGGCCTAGCTTGTGCTGATGGTGGTCAAGGCAAGTGCCCGTACCAAAGGGTAGCCTGTGTCGATGATGGTCGATGCATGTGCCATCACCATGCGCCATCATGTGCCATTGATGGTTGAGGCCTTGGCCGAAGTTCAATTTTGAGCCACGGTGCACATGTCGGGCTCGGGCATTTGTTGGTGCCACATTTTTTTTGCCCAGGGCACCATCACCGGAGCATCACCGGAGAACCAATCGACGGCATTGGGGGTTCAGACGATTGGGGGGCCGACGGGTGTGCGCACATGATTGGCGATGGGTGCTGGTACTTGGCCCTTATATTGGCCCCCTATCCCTCATCAAACCTCAAGAACTCACACCCCCTTAAAGAGTATTTGAGATTTTATAGGTTTGCTCCCAGTAGCCATTAAAGTGTCTGAAATAGGGATATTTTTTTTCAAACGGTCACAAAATCTTCTCCACTTCAATTTTTTAGCTGAATTTGTTTGTGCGTGCCAACAAAAATACAAGGATCACGTCTACCAAATTTGGGGCCCAAACTCCTGCTAAAAAAATTTTAAAAAATCCCAAATCGTAAAAAGTTTCAAAATTTCTGAAAAATAGAAAACGGGTCGTCTTGCCACGAAACTTCACATGAAGGCTTAGGGGACCATTGTATGAATTTACAAGGCATAAAAATGGCATTGGCACGGTAGAAATATGAAGATGTGCCTGAACCCACCTACCACTCGATCGATCCATAGCTTGCGCATCCCGCCTCTTCGGTCGGCTAAGTGCCTGCACGCTCTTTTCGTGGGTTGACCTAGGCATACGTAGTGCGCTCCTAGTCTATGATCGAACTGGACCAAGGGTTGCGGTAGCAGGGCCCGCAGTGGGATCGACAGCACGTAGAAAGGATCGAGTCAATCTTCGACTTACGCATCCTACCTCTCTAGCCGACTGAGCGCCTGTACGCTCGTTTCGTGGGTTGAGTTAGGCATACAGAGTTCATCCATAGTCTAAGCATACGAAGTTCATTCCCAGTCTAAGATCAGACCAGACCGAGGGTTGCGACAGTAGGACTAGTAGTAGGATCGGCAGCACGTAGGGGGGATCGAGCCAATCTTCGGCTTGGGCATTCTGCCTCTCCGGTCGACTGAGCGCCCGTACGCTCGTTTCGTGGGTTAACTTAGACATATGGAGTTCATTCCCAGTCTAAGCATACAAAGTTCATTCCTAGTCTAAGATCGGACCGATAGCACGTAGAGAGGGACCAGGCCTATCACCGGCTTGTGCATTATGCCTCTTCGGTCGGTTCAATGCCCACACGCTCATTTTGTGGGTTGACTTAGATATATGGAGTTCATTCCCAGTCTAAGCATACAGAGTTCATTCCAGTCTAAGATTGGACCAACAGCAGCACGCAGAGGGGGACTGGGCTGATCCCCGACTTGCGCATTCTGCCTCTCTGATCGACTTAGCACCCGCACGCTCGATTCGTGGGTTGGCTTAGGCATATGAAGTTCATTCCATGTCTAAGCCCCAACCGGACCGAGGGTTATGGCAGCGGGACTGACAGCATGTAGAGGGGGATCGGGCCGATCCTCGACTTGTGCATCCTGCCTCTCCGGCTAACTCAGCACCCGTACGCTCGTTTCATGGGTTGACTTAGGCATACGAAGTTCATTCCCAGTCTAAGCCCTAACCGGATCGTGAGACCCACAGTGGGATCGGTAGCATGCAGAGGGGGACCGAGTAGATCATCGGTTTACGCATTCTGGCTCTCCGGTTGACTAAGCGCCCGTACGTTCATTTCATGGGTTGACTTAGGCATACATAGTGCATTCTTGGTCTCGACCAACTAAGGGCCAGAGGCTATCGACGGCATTTGGGGCAGCAACCAAGGGGGACCAACAGCGGGATCCTTGGTTGGCTCGCACATCCCACCCCCAGTGGTCAGTTTGATGCTTGCATGCTCATTTCAAGGGCTGATCGAGGCTTGACATGTGTCGATGGTGGTCGAGGCAACTGCCCACACCACGGCCTAGCATGTGCCGATGGTGTTCGATGCAACCGCCCACACCAAGGGCCATCTTATGCCAATGGTGGTGAGGCAACCACCCGCACTAGGGCCCAGCTTATGTCGATGGTGGTCGAGGCAAGTGCCCATACCAAGGGGCAGCCTGTGCCGATGATGGTCGATGCACGTGCCATCACCATGCGCCATCATGTGCAATTGATGGTCGAGCCCTTGGCCGAAGTTTGATTTTGAGCCATGGTGCACATGCTGGGCTTGGGTATGTGCTGGTGCCATATTTTTTTCTCTCGGGGCACCATCGTCTGAGATTCACCGAAAAACCTAATTGACAGCATTGGGGGTTCTGGCCATTGGGGGGCCGGGGTGTGTGCGCACATAATGTGAGATGGGTGCTGGTACTTGGCCCTTATATTGGTCCCCTATCCCTCATCAAACCTCAAGAACTCACACCCCCATAAAGAGCATTTGATATTTTATAGGTTTGCTCCCAGTAGCCATTAAAGTGTTTAAAATGGGGACATTTTTTTCAAATGGTCACAAAATCTTCTCCACCTTGAGTTTTTAGTTGAATTTGTTTGTGTGTGCCAACAAAAATACAAGGATCATGTCTGCCAAATTTGGGGTCAAAACTCCTTTTAAAAAAATTTAAAAAAATCTCGAACCGTAAAAAGGTTCAAAAATCGTGAAAAATAGAAAACAGGTCGTCTTGTCACGAAACTTCACATGAAGGCTTAGGGGACCATTGTATGAATTTACAAGCCATAAAAATGGCATTGCCACTGCAGAAATATGAAAATGTGCCTGAACCCACCTACCACTCAATCAATCCACGGCTTGCGCATCTCGCCTCTCTGACCGGCTGAGTGCCCGCATGCTCATTTCATGGGTTGACTTAGGCGTACCCAGTGTAAGATTGGACCGGATCGAAGGTTACGACAGTAGGACCCGCAACGGGATTGGCAGCACGCAGAGGGGATCGGATCGATCCATGACTTATGCATCTACCTCTCTGGCTAGCCGAGCGCCCGCACGCTCATTCCATGGGTTGACTTAAGCATATGGAGTTCATCCCCAGTCTAAGTATACGAGGTTCATTCCCAGTCTAAGATCAGACTGGATCGAGGTTTGTGGTAGCAGGACCAGTAGCAGGATCAGTAGCACGTAGGGGGGACCGACCCGATCCTCGGCTTGCGCATTCTGCCTCTCCGATCGACTGGGTACCTGCACGCCCGTTTCGTGGGTTGGCTTAGGCATACGGATTTCATTCCATGTCTAAGCCCCAGTTGGACCGAGGGTTATGGCAGTGGGACTGGCAGCACGCAGAGGGGGATCAGGTCGATCCTCGGCTTGTGCATTATGCCTCTCCGGCCAGCTCAGTGCCCGCACGTTCCTTTTGTGGGTTGACTTAGGCATACGGAGTTCATTCCCAATCGAAGCATACGAAGTTCATTCCCAGTCTAAGATCAGACCGACAACGGGATCGACAGCAGCACGCAGAGGGGGATCGGGTCGATCCTCGGCTTGCGTATCCTGCCTCTCCAGTCGGTTGAGCGCTCGTTCACTCGTTTCATGGGTTGACTTAGGCATATGGAGTTCATTCTCGGTCTAAGCCCCAACCGGACCGAAGGACCCGTAGCGAGATCGACAGCACGTAGAGGGGGACCGGGCTGATCCTCAGCTTGTGCATTCTGGCTCTTCACCTGGCTGAGCGCCCGCACGTACGTTTCATGAGTTGACTTACGCATATGTAGTGCATTCCCGATCGCAACCAACCCAAGGCCAGAGGTTATCGACGGCATTTAGGGCAACAACCGAGAGGGACCAACAGCGGGATCCTTGGTCCGCTTGCGTATCCCACCCCCAGCGGTTGGTTCGGTGCCCGCACGCTCGTTTCGGGGGCCGACCAGGGCACCATTGCCAGAGCATTGCCATTAAAGTGTCTGAAATAGGGACATTTTTTTCAAACGATCACAAAATCTTCTCCACTTCGAGTTTTTAGCTGAATTTGTTTATGCGTGCCAACAAAAATACAAGGACCACGTCTACCAAATTTGGGGCCAAAACTCTTAAAAAAATTTTAAAAAATCCCGAACCGTAAAAGTTTCAAAAATCATGAAAAATAGAAAACTGGTCGTCTTGCCAGGAAACTTCACATGAAGGCTTAGGGGACCATTGTATGAGTTTACAAGCCATAAAAATGGCATTGGCACGGCAGAAATATGAAGATGTGCCTAAACCCGACAACCACTCGATCGATCCATGGCTTGCACATCCTGCCTCTTCGATTGGCTAAGTGCCCGCACGCTCATTTCGTGGGTTGACTTAGGCATACGTAGTGTGCTCCCAGTCTAAGATCGGATCGGACTGAGGGTTACGGCAACAGGACCCGTAACAGGATCGGTAGTGCGCAGAGGGAACCAAGTCGATCCCTAGCTTGCGCATCATGCCTTTCCGATCGGCTGAACGCCCGCACGCTCGTTTAATGGGTTGACTTAGGCATACGGAGTTCATTCCTAGTCTGAGCCCCAACTGAGTCGAGGGATCCACAGCAGGATTGACAGCATACATGAGGGATCGGGCCTATCCCCGACTTACGCATTCTGCCTCTCCGACCGACTGAGCACCCGTACGCTTGTTTCGTCTGTTGGCTTAGGCATACGGACTTCATTCCATGTCTAAGCCCCAGTCGAACCGAAGGTTGTGGCAGCGGGACCGATAGCACGTAAAAGGGGATCGGGTCATTCCTCGACTTATGCATTATGCCTCTCCAAAAAGCTCAGTGCCCGCACACTCGTTTCATGGGTTGACTTAGGCACACGGAGTTCATTCCCAGTCTAAGCATACGGAGTTCATTCTCAGTCTAAGATCAGACGACAGCGGGATCGATAGTAGCACGTAGAGGGGATCGGGTCGATCCCTGACTTGGGCATTCTGCCTCTCCGACCGACTGAGCACCCACATGCTCGTTTCATGGGTTGGCTTAGGCATACAGAGTTCATTCCATGTCTAAGCCCTAGCCGGATCGAGGGTTGTGGCAGCGGGACTGACAGCACACTGAAAGGCACCGAGTCGATCGCTGGCTTGTGCATTATGCCTCTCCGATCGGCTTAGCGCCTGCATGCTCGTTTTCTGGGTTGACTTAGGCATACGGAGTTCATCCCTAGTCTAAGCATACGGAGTCCATTCCCAGTCTAAGATCGGATCGGATTGAACGTTGCGACAGCAAGACCAGCAGCAGGATCGACAGCACGCAGGGGGGATCAGAACGATCCCCGGCTTGTGCATTCTGCCTCTCCGGCCGATTGAGCACCCACAAGCTCATTTCATGGGTTGGCTTAGGCATACGGAGTTCATTCCATGTCTAAGCCCTAGTCGGACCAAGGGTTGTGGTAGCGGGACTGACAGCATGCAGAAGGGGACCGGGTCGATCCCCAACTTGCGCATTATGCCTCTCCGGCCGGCTGAGCGCCCACACGCTCATTTTGTGGGTTGACTTAGGCATACGGAGTTCATTCCTAGTCTAAGTGTACGGAGTTCATTCCCAGTCTGAGATCAGACCGGTAGTGGGATCGACAGCAGCACGCAGAGGGGGACCGGATCGATCCTCGGCTTACGCATCCTGCCTCTCTGGTCGACTGAGCGCCCATACGCTCATTTCATGGGTTGACTTCGGCATACGAAGTTCATTCCTGGTCTAAGCCCCAACCAGAGTGAGGGACCCACAGCGGGATCGACAGCAAGAAGAGGGGGATCAGGCCAATCCTCAGATTGCACATTCTGGCTCTTCGGTCGGTTGAGCGTCCACATGCTCATTTCATGGGTTGACTTAGGCATACGTAGTGCATTCTCGGTCTCGACCAACCAAGGACCAGAGGCTATCAACGGCGTTAGGGGCAACAACCGAGGGGGACCAGTAGTAGGATCCTTGGTCGGCTCACGCATCCCACCGCCAACGGTCGGCTCGGTGTTCCCACGCTAGTTTTAGGGGTGATCGGGGCTCGGCATGTGCCGATGGTGGTCGATGCAACCGCCCGTACCAGGGGCCATCTTGTGCCGATGGTGGCCGAGACAACCACCCACATCAGGGCCCAGCTTGTGCCAATGGCGGTTGAGGCAAGTGCCTGTTTCAAAGGGCAGCCTGTGCCGATAATGGTCGATGCATGTGCCATCACCATGTGCCATCATGTGCCATTGATGGTCGAGGCCTTGGTCGAAGTTCGATTTTCAGCCACGGTGCACATGCTGGGCTCAGGCATGTGCTGGTGCCACATTTTTTTTGCTCGGGCACCATCATCGGAGCATTGCCGGAGAACCTAATCGACGACGTTGGGGGTTTCGGCGATTGGGGGGGTCGGGGGGTGTGTGCACATGATGTGCGATGGGTGCTGGTACTTGGCCCTTATATTGGCCCCCTATCCCTCATCAAACCTCAAGAACTCACACCCTCTTAAAGAGCATTTGAGATTTTATAGGTTTGCTCCCAGTAACCATTAAAGTGTCTAAAATGGGGACATTTTTTTCAAATGGTCACAAAATCTTCTCCACCTTGAGTTTTTAGCTGAATTTGTTTATGTGTGCCAACAAAATACAAGGATCTCGTCTACCAAATTTAGGGCCAAAACTCCTACTAAAAAAATTTTAAAAAATCTTGAACCATAAAAAGTTTCAAAAATTGTGAAAAATAGAAAATGGGTCGTCTTGCCACGAAACTTCACAAGAAGTCTTAGGGGACCATTGTATGAATTTACAAGCCATAAAAATGGCATTGGCATGGCAAAAATATGAAGATGTGCCTGAACCCACCTACCACTCAATCGATCCATGGCTTGCGCATCCCACCTCTCCGATCAGCTAAGTGCTTGCACGTTCATTTTGTGGGTTGACTTTGGCATACGTAATGCACTCCCAGTCTAAGATCAAACCGGACCGAACGTTGCGGTAGCAGGACTCGCAGTGGGATCGACAGCACGCAGAGGGGACCGGGTCGATCCTCGACTTACGCATCTTACCTCTCCGGCTGGCTGAGTGCTCGTATGCTCATTTCATGGGTTAACTTAGGCATACGGAGTTCATTCTCGGTCTAAGCCCCAATCAGAACGAGGGACCTGTAGTGGGATTGACAGCACATTGAGGGGGACCGGGCTGATCCTTGACTTACGTATCCTGGCTCTCCAGTCAGTTGAACACCGCACGCTCATTTCAAGGGTTGACTTAGGCATACATAGTGCATTCCAGGTCTCGACCAACTAAGGGCAAGAGGCTATCGATGGCGTTTGGGGCAACAACCGAGGGGGACCAGCAGCGGGATCCTTGGTCGGCTCGTGCATCCCACCCCCAGCGGTCGGTTCGGTGCCCACACACTCGTTTTAGGGGCCCATCAGGGCCTGGCATGTGCCGATATTGGTCAAGGTAACCGCCTGTACCATGACCCAGCATGTGCCGATAGTGTTCGATGCAACCGCCCGCACTAGAGGCCATCTTGTGCCGGTGGTGGTCGAGGCAATCGCCCGCACCAAGGGCCAGCATGTGCCGAAGGTGATCGAGGCAACAGCCCACACCAGGGCCCAGCTTGTGTTGATGGCGGTCGAGGCAAGTGCCCGTACCAAAGGTCAGCCTGTACCAATGATGGTCGATGCTTGCGCCATCACCATGCGCCATCATGTGCCATTGATGGTCGAGGCCTTGGTCGAAGTTCAATTTTGAGCCACGGTGCACATGCTGGGCTCGGGCATGTGCTAGTGCCATATTTTTTGCGCCCAAGGCACCATCACCAGAGCATCGTCGGAAAACCTAACCGACTGCATTGGGGGTTTCGATGATTGCAGGGGCCGGGGGCGTGCGCACATGATGTGCGATGGGTGCTGGTACTTGGCCTTTATATTGGCCTCCTATCCCTCATCAAACCTTGAGAACTCACACCCCCTTAAAGAACATTTGAGATTTTATAGGTTTGCTCCCAGTAGCCATTAAAGTGTCCAAAATGGGGACATTTTTTTCAAACGGTCACAAAATCTTCTCCACTTCGAGTTTTAGCTGAATTTTTTTGTGCGGGCCAACAAAAATACAAGGATCACATCTTCCAAATTTGGGGCCAAAACTCCTTCTAAAAATATTTTAAAAAATCCTAAACTGCAAAAAGTTTCAAAAATCATGAAAAATAGAAAATGGGTCATCTTGCCACGAAACTTCACATGAAGGCTTAGGGGACCATTGTATGAATTTACAAGCCATAAAAATGGCATTGGCATAGCAAAAATATGAAGATGTGCCTGAACCCACCTACCACTCGATCGATCCATGGCTTGGGCATCCCGCCTCTCCGATCGGCTAAGTGCTCGTACGGTCGTTTCATGGGTGACTTAGGCAAATGTTGTGTGCTCCCAGTCTAAGATCAGACCGGATCGAGGGTTGCAGTAGCAGGACCCGCAACGGGATCAACAGTACGCAGAGGGGATCGGGTCAATCCTCGGCTTGCGCATTATGCCTCTCCGGCCTGCTCAGCACCCGCACGCTCGTTTCATGGGTTGACTTAGGCATACAGAGTTCATTCCCAGTCTAAGCATATGGAGTTCATTCCCAGTCTAAGATCGGACCGGCAGCGGGATCGGTAGTAGCGCGCAGAAGGGGATCTGGTCGATCCTCGGCTTGCTTATCCTACCTCTTCGGCCGGTTGAGCGCTTGCACGCTTATTTCGTGGGTTGACTTAGGCATACGGAGTTCATTTTTGGTCTAAGCCGCAACTGGACCGAGTGACCCTCAGTGGGATCGACAGCACGCAGAGGGGGATCGGGTTGATCCTCGGCTTGTGCATTCTGGCTCTCCGACCGGTTAAGCGCCCGTACGCTCGTTTCATGGGTTGACTTAGGCATACGTAGTGCATTCCCGATCTCGACCAACCAAGGGCTAGAGGCTATCGACGGTGTTTGGGGCAACAACTTAGGGGGACCAATAGCGGGATCCTTGGTCGGCACACGCATCCCGACCCCAGCAGTTGGTTCGATGCTTGCACGCTCGTTTTGAGGGCCGATCGTCGCTCGACATGTGCCGATGGTGGTCGAGGCAACCGCCCACACCAGGGGCCATCTTGTGCCGATGGTGGTCGAGGCAACCGCCCACACCAGGGCCCAACTTGTGCTAATGGCGGTCGAGGCAAGTGCCCGTACCAAAGGTCAGCCTGTGCCAATGATGGTCGATGCTTGCACCATCACCATGCGCCATCATGTGCCATTGATGGTCGAGGCCTTGGTCGACGTTCAATTTTGAGCCACGGTGCACATGCTGGGCTCGGGCATGTGCTGGTGCCATATTTTTTTCACCCAAGGCACCATCGCCGGAGCATCGTCGGAGAACCTAACCGACTACATTGGGGGTTTCGATGATTGCGGGGGCCGGGGGGCGTGCGCACATGATGTGCGATGGGTGCTGGTACTTGGCCTTTATATTGGCCCCCTATCCCTCATCAAACTTTGAGAACTCATACCCCTTTAAAGAGCATTTGAGATTTTATAGGTTTGCTCCCAGTAGCCATTAAAGTGTCTGAAATGGGGACATTTTTTTCAAACGGTCACAAAATCTTCTCCATTTCGAGTTTTTAGCTGAATTTTTTTGTACGAGCCAACAAAAATACAAGGATCACATTTACCAAATTTGGGGCCAAAACTCCTTCTAAAAATATTTTAAAAAATCCTGAACAGTAAAAAGTTTTAAAAATCATGAAAAATAGAAAATGGGTCATCTTGCCACGAAACTTCACATGAAGGCTTAGGGGACCATTGTATGAATTTAAAAGCCATAAAAATGCCATTGGCACAGCAAAAATATGAAGATGTGCCTGAACCCACCTACCACTCGATCGATCCACGGCTTGCGCATCCCGCCTCTCTGGTCGGCTAAGTGCCCGCACGCTCGTTTCATGGGTTGACTTAGGCATACGTTGTGTGCTGCCAGTCTACGATCAGACTGGACTGAGGGTTGTAGTAGTAGGACCTGCAACGGGATCGACAGTACGTAGAGGGGATCGGGTCGATCCCCGGCTTGCGCATTATGCCTCTTCGGCCTGCTCAGCACCCGCACGCTCGTTTCATGGGTTAACTTAGGCATACAGAGTTCATTCCCAGTCTAAGCATACGGAGTTCATTCCCAGTCTAAGATCGGATCGACAGTGGGATCGGTAGCAGCATGCAGAAGGGGATTGGGTCAATCCTCGGCTTGCTTATCCTACCTCTCCGACCGGTTGAGCGACTGCACGCTCATTTCATAGGTTGACTTAGGCACACGGAGTTCATTTTTGGTCTAAGCCGCAACTGGACCGAGTGACCCTCAGTGAGATCGATAGCAAGCAGAGGGGGACCGGGTCGATCCTCGGCTTGTGCATTCTGGCTCTCTGACCGGTTGAGTGCCCGTACGCTCGTTTCATGGGTTGACTTAGGCATACATAGTGCATTCTCGATTTCGACCAACCAAGGGCCAGAGGCTATCGACGGTGTTTGGGGCAACAACTGAGTGGGACCAATAGCGGGATCCTTGGTCGGCACACGCATCCCGACCCCAGCGGTCGGTTCGATGCTTGCACGCTCATTTCGGGGGCCGACCGTGGCTCGACATGTGCTGATGCTGGTCGAGGCAACCGCCCACACCAGGGACCATCTTGTGCCGATGGTGGTCGAGGCAACCGCCCACACCAGGGCCCAACTTGTGCTAATGGTGGTCGAGACAAGTGCCCGTACCAAAGGTCTGCCTGTGCCAATGATGGTCGATGCTTGCGCCATCACCATGCGCCATCATGTGCCATTGATGGTCGAGGCCTTGGTCAAAGTTCGATTTTGAGCCACGGTGCACATGCTGGGCTCGGGCATGTGTTGGTGCCACATTTTTTTCGCCCAGGGCACCATTGCCGGAGCATTGTCGGGGAACCTAATCGGCGGCATCGGGGGTTTCGACGATTACGGGGGCCGGGGGGCGTGCGCACGTGATGTGCGATGGGTGCTGGTACGTGGCCTTTATATTGGCCCCCTATCCCTCATCATACCTCGAGAACTCACACCCCCTTAAAGAGCATTTGAGATTTTATAGGTTTGCTCCCAGTAGCCATTAAAGTGTCTAAAATGGGGACATTTTTTTCAAACGGTCACAAAATCTTCTCCACTTCGAGTTTTTAGCTGAAGTTTTTTGTACGGGCCAACAAAAATACAAGGATCACATCTACCAAATTTGGGGCTAAAACTCCTTCTAAAAATATTTTAAAAAATCCTAAACCGTAAAAAGTTTCAAAAATCATGAAAAATAGAAAATGGGTCATCTTGCCACGAAACTTCACATGAAGGCTTAGGGGACCATTGTATGAATTTACAAGCCATAAAAATGGCATTGGCACAGCAAAAATATGAAGATGTACCTGAACCCACCTACCACTTGATCGATCCATGGCTTGCGCATCCCGCCTCTCCGCTCGGCTAAGTGCCCGCACGCTCGTTTCGTGGGTTGACTTAGGCATACGTTGTGTGCTCCCAGTCTAAGATTGGATCGGACTGAGGGTTGCGACAGTAGGACCCGCAGCGGGATCGATAGTACGCAGAGGGGACCGGGTCGATCCCCGACTTACGCATTATGCCTCTCCGGCCTACTTAGCACCCGCACGCTCGTTTCTTGGGTTGACTTAGTCATACAGAGTTCATATCCAGTCTAAGCATACGGAGTTCATTCCCAGTCTAACATCGGACCGGCAGCAGGATCGGTAGCAGCACGCAGAAGGGGATCGGGTCGATCCTCGACTTGCTTATCCTACCTCTCCGGTCGGTTGAGCGCCTGCACACTCATTTCGTGGGTTGACTTAGGCACACGGAGTTCATTTTTGGTCTAAGCTGCAACTGGACCGAGTGACCCTCAGTGGGATCGATAGCACGCAGAGGGGGATAGGTCGATCCTCGGCTTACGCATTCTGGCTCTCCGATCGGTTGAACACCCGTACGCTCATTTCATGGGTTAACTTAGGCATACATAGTGCATTCCCGATCTCGACCAACCAAGGGCGAGAGGCTATCGACGGTGTTTGGGGCAACAACTGAGTGGGACCAATAGCAGGATCCTTGGTCGGAACACGCATCCCGACCCCAGCGGTCGGTTCGATGCTTGCACGCTCGTTTCGGGGGCCGACTGTGGCTCGGCATGTGTCGATGGTGGTCGAGGCAACCGCCCACACCAAGGGCCATCGTGTGCCGATGGTGGTCGAGGCAACCACCCACACCAGGGCCCAACTTGTGCTAATGGCAGTCGAGGCAAGTGCCCGTACCAAAGGGCAGCCTGTGCCGATGATGGTCGATGCATGTGCCATCACCATGTGCCATCATGTGCCATTGATGGTCGAGGCCTTGGCCGAAGTTCAATTTTGAGCCATGGTGCAAATGCTGGACTCGAACATGTGCTGGTGCCACATTTTTTTCACTCGGGACACCATCGTCGAAGCATCACCGGAAAACCTAACCGACGGCATTGGGGGTTCCGATGATTGGAGGGCCGAGGGGTGTGCCCACATGATGTTCGATGGGTGCTGGTACTTGGCCCTTATATTGGCCCCCTATCCCTCATCAAACCTCGAGAACTCGATCGATCCATGGCTTGCGCATCCCACCTCTCTGGCCAGCTAAGTTCCCGCACGCTCATTTTGTGGGTTGACTTAGGCATACGTAGTGCGCTCCCAATCTAAGATCAGACCAGACTGAGGGTTGTAGAAGTAGGACCCACAGCGAGATCAACAGCACGCAGAAGGGACCGGGTTGATCCCCGACTTACACATCCTGCCTCTCTGGCCGGTTGAGCACCCGCACGCTCATTTCATGGGTTGACTTAGGCATACGGAGTTCATCCCTAGTCTAGGCATACGAAGTTCATTCCCAGTCTAAGATCGAACCAAACCGAGGGTTATGCAGTAGGACCAGTAGCAGGATCGGTAGCACGCAAGAGGGATCGGGTCGATCCCCAACTTGCACATTCTGCCTCTCCGACCGGCTGAGCACCCACACGCTCTTTTCATGGGTTGGCTTAGGCATACAGAGTTCAATCCATGTCTAAGCCCCAGTCGAACCGAGGGTTGTGGCAGTGGGATCGACAGCACGCAAAGGGGGATCGGGTCAATCCCCAGCTTGTGCATTATGCCTCTCCGACAGGCTCTGCACCTGCATGCTCTTTTCGTGGGATGACTTAGGCATACAGAGTTAATTCCCAGTCTAAGCATAGAAGTTCATTCCTAGTCTAAGATCAGATCGATAGCAGCATGCAAAAGAGGATCGGGCTGATCCTCGGCTTACGCATCTTGCCTCTTCGGTCAGTTGAGCGCCCGCACGATCGTTTCATGGGTTGACTTAGGCATACGGAGTTCATTCCCTGTCTAAGCCCCAATCGGATCGAGGGACTCGTAGCAAGATCGGTAGCACGCAGAGGGGGTCAGGTTGATCCTCAGCTTGCTCATTCTGGCTCTACAGTCGGTTGAGTGCCCACACGCTCGTTTCATGGGTTGACTTAGGCATACGTAGTGCATTCCTGATCTCAACCAACTAAAGGCCAGAGGCTATCGACGGTGTTTGGGGCAACAACCGAGGGAGACCAGTAGCGGGATCCTTGGTTGGGTCATGCATCCCAGTTCGACGCTCGTACGCTCATTTCGGGGGTCGATCGGTGCTCGGCATGTGCCGATGGTGGTCGAGGCAACTGCCCACACCACGGTCTAGCATGTGCCGATGGTGTTCGGTGTAACTGCCCGCACCAGTGGCCATCTTCTGTCGATGGTGGTCGAGGCAACCGCTCGCACCAGGGCCCAGGTTGTGTCGCTGGCGATCGAGGCAAGTGCCCGTACCAAAGGGCAGCATGTGCTGATGATGGTCGATGCATGTACCATCACCATTCACCATCATGTGCCATTGATGGTCGAGGCCTTGGCTGAAGTTTGATTTTAAGCCATAGCGTGCATGCTGGGCTCGGGCATGTACTGGTGCCACATTTTTTTGCTCTAGGCACCATCACCGGAGCATCGTCGGAGAACCTAACCAGCGATATTGGTGGTTCCAACGATTGGGGGGCCAGGGGGCGTGCGCACATGATGCCGATGGGTGCTGGTACATGGCCCTTATATTGGCCCCCTATCCCTCATCAAACCTCTAGAACTCACACCCCTTTAAAGAGCATTTGAGATTTTATAGGTTTGCTCCCAGTAGCCATTAAAGTGTCTGAAATGGGGACATTTTTTTCAAACGGTCACAAAATCTTCTCCACTTCGAGTTTTTAGCTGAATTTGTTTGTGTGTGCCAACAAAAATACAAGGATCACGTCTACCAAAATTTGGGGCCAAAACTCCTTCTAAAAAAATTTTAAAAAATCCCAAACCGTTAAAAGTTTCAAAAATCATGAAAAATATAAAACAGGTCGTCTTGCCACAAAACTTCACATGAAGGCTTAGGGGACCATTGTATGAATTTACAAGCCTTAAAAATGGCATTGGCATGGTAGAAATATGAAGATGTGCCTGAACCCACCTACCACTCGATCGATTCACGGCTTGCGCATCCTGCCTCTCCGGCCGGCTAAGTGCCCGCACGCTCATTTCGTGGGTTGACTTAAGCATACGTAGTGTGCTCTCAGTCTAAGATTGGATTGGACCGAGGGTTACGGGTAGCAGGACTCGTAGTGGGATCGACAGCATGCAGAGGGGACTGAGTTGATCCTCGACTTGCGTATCTTGCCTCTCTGGCCGGCTGAACGCCCGCACGCTTGTTGACTTAGGCATACGAAGTTCATCCCCAGTCTAATCATACGGAGTTCATTCCCAGTCTAAGATCGAATTGAAACGAGGGTTGCAATAGCAGGACCAGTAGCAGGATCAACAGCACACAGGGGGGACCAGGCTGATCCCCGCCTTGTACATTCTGCCTCTCCAGTTGGTTGAGCGCCCCGCCGTTCGTTTCATGGGTTGGCTTAGGAATACGAAGTTCATTCCAAGTCTAAGCCTCAGTCGGACCAAGGGTTGTGGCAGTGGGATCAACAGCACTAAGAGGGGGACCGGGCTGATCCTTGGCTTGTGCATTATGCCTCTCTAGCCGGCTCAGCACCTGTACGCTTGATTCATGGGTGGACTTATGCATACAGAGTTCAATCCCAATCTAAGCATACAGAGTTCATTTCCAGTCTAAGATCAGACCGGTAGCAGCATGTAGAGGGGGACCGGGCCGATCCTCAGCTTGCGCATCTTGCCTCTCTGACCGACTGAGCACCCGCACGCTCATTTCGTGGGTTGACGTAGGCATACGAGTTCATTCCCGGTCTAAGCCCCAATCAAATCGAGAGAACTGCAGCGGGATCGGTAGCATGCAGAGGGGGACTGGGCCGATCCTCGACTTACGCATTCTGGCTCTCCATCTGGCTGACGCCTGCACGCTCGTTTCATGGGTTGACTTAGGCCTACGTATTGCATTCCCGGTCTCGACCAAGCATTGGCCAGAGGCTATCGATGATGTTTGGGGCAACAACTGAGGGGGACCACCAACGGGATATTTGCTCGGCTCACGCATCCCACCCCCAACGGTCGGTTCTATTCCTACACGTTCATTTCGGGGGCCTACCGAGGCTCAGCATGTGCCGATGGTGGTCGAAGCAACCACCTGCACCTGGGGCCATCTTTTACCGATGGTGGTCGAGGCAATCGCCCGCACCAAGGGCTGGCATGTGCCAATGGTGATCGGGGCAACCGCCCGCACCAGGGCACAGCTTGTGTCGATGGCGGTCAAGGCAAGTGCCCATACGAAAGGGTAGCCTGTGCCGACGATGGTCGATGCATGTGCCATCACCTTGCGCCATCATGTGCCATTGATGGTTGAGGCCTTGGTCGAAGTTCAATTTTGAGCCACAGTGCAAATACTGGGCTCAGGCAGGTGCTGGTGCCACTTTTTTTTCGCTCGGGGCACCATCGTCGGAGCATCATCGAAAAACCTAACCGACAGCACTGGGGGTTCCAACGATTGGGGGGGCCAGGGGTGTACGCACATTATGTGCGATGGATGCTGGTACTTGGCCCTTATATTGGCCCCCTATCCCTCATCAAACCTTGAGAACTCACACCCTCTTAAAGAGCATTTGAGCTTTTATAGGTTTGCTCCTAGTAGCCATTAAAGTGTCTGAAATGGGGACATTTTTTTCAAACGATCACAAAATCTTCTCCAATTCAAGTTTTTAGCTGATTTGTTTTGTGCATGCCAACAAAAATACAAGGATCACTTCTACCAAATTTGGGGCCAAAACACCTTCTAAAAAAATTTTAAAAAATCTCAAACCGCAAAAAGTTTTGAAAATCATGAAAAATAGAAAACGGGTCGTCTTGCCACGAAACTTCACATGAAGGCTTAAGGGACCATTGTATGAATTTACAAGCCATAAAAATGGCATTGGCATGGTAGAAATATGAAGATGTGCCTGAACCCACCTACCACTCGATCGATCCACGACTTGCGCATCCTGCCTCTTCGGTCGGCTAAGTGCCCGCACGCTCATTTTGTGGGTTGACTTAGGCATACGTAGTGTGCTCTCAGTCTAAGATCAGATCAGATCGAGGGTTACGGTAGCAGGACCCATAACGAGATCGGCAGCACATAGAGGGGACCGGGTTGATCCCTGACTTGCGCATCCTGCCTCCCTGGCCGGTTAAACGCCCGCACACTTGTTGACTTAGACATACGGAGTTCATCCCCAGTCTAATGATACGGAGTTCATTCTCAGTCTAAGATCGAATTGAACCGAGGGTTGCGACAGCAGGACCAATCGCAAGATCAATAGCACATAGGGGGGACCAGGTCGATCCCTGACTTGCCCATTCTGCATCTCCAGTCGGCTGAGCACCCCGCACGCTCGTTTCATGGGTTGGCTTAGGAATACGGAGTTCATTCCAAGTCTAAGCCCCAGCCGAACTAAGCATACGGAATGAACTCCGTGGCAACGGGACTGGCAGCACTCAGAGGGGGATCGGGCTGATCCTCGGCTTGTGCATTATGCCTCTCTGGCCGGCTTAGCACCCGTATGCTTGATTCATGGGTGGACTTAGGCATACAGAGTTCAGTCCCAGTCTAAGCATACGGAGTTCATTCCCAGTCTAAGATCGGACCGATAGCAGCATGCAGAGGGGGACTGGGCCGATCCTCAACTTGCGTATCCTGCCTCTCCGATCGGCTGAGCACCCGCATGCTCGTTTCATGGGTTGACTCAGTCATACGGAGTTCATTCCTGGTCTAAGCCCCAATCGAACTGAGGGACCCATAACGGGATCGGTAGCATGCAGAGGGGGACTGGGCTGATCCTCGGCTTACGCATTATGGCTCTCTGGCTGAGTGCCCGCACGCTCGTTTCATGGGTTGACTTAGGCCTATGTATTGCATTCCCGGTCTCGACCAACCATTGGCCAGAGGCTATCGACGGCGTTTGGGGCAACAACTGAGGGGGACCAGTAATGGGATATTTGGTCAGCTCACGCATCCCACCCCCAGCGGTCGGTTCTATTCCTGCACGCTCATTTCGGGGGCCTACCGAGGCTCAGCATGTGTCGATGGTGGTCGAGGCAACCGCCCGCACCACGGCCCAGCATATGCCGATGGTGTTCGATGTAACCGCCTGCACCAGAGGCCATCTTTTACCGATGGTGGTCGAGGCAATCACCCGTACCAAGGGCCGGCATGTGTCGATGGTGATCGGGGCAACCACTCACACTAGGGCACAGCTTGTGCCGATGGCGATTGAGGCAACTGCCCATACCAAAGGGTAGCCTGTGCCGACGATGGTCGATGCATGTGCCATCACCATGCGCCATCATGTGCCATTGATGGTCGAGGCCTTGGTCAAAGTTCAATTTTGAGCCACAGTGCAAATACTGGGCTCGGGCAGGTGCTGGTGCCACATTTTTTTTCGCTCGGGGCACCATCGTCGGAGCATTGACGGAAAACCTAACCGACGGCACTAAGGGTTTCGGCAATTGGGGGGGTCGGGGGTGTGCGCACATTATGTGCGATGGAAGCTGGTACTTGGCCCTTATATTGGCCCCCTATCCCTCATCAAACCTTAAGAACTCACACCCCCTTAAAGAGCATTTGTGATTTTATAGGTTTGCTCCCAGTAGCCATTAAAGTGTTTAAAATGGGGACATTTTTTTCAAACAGTCACAAAATCTTCTCCCACTCGAGTTTTTAGCTGAATTTTTTTGTGCGTGCCAACAAAAATACAAGGATCACGTCTACCAAATTTGGGGCCAAAACACCATCTAAAAAAATTTTTAAAAATCCCGAACCGCAAAAAGTTTTGAAAATCATGAAAAATAGAAAAGGGGTCGTCTTGCCGTGAAACTTCACATGAAGGCTTAGGGGACCATTGTATGAATTTACAAGCCATAAAACTGGCATTGGCATGGCAGAAATATGAAGATGTGCCTGAACCCACCTACCACTCGATCGATCCACGGCTTGCGCATCCCGCCTCTCCGGTCGGTTAAGTGTCCGCACGCTCATTTCATGGGTTGACTTAGGCATACGTAGTTTGCTCCTAGTCTAAGATCGGACCGGATTAAGGGTTACGAAAGCAGGACGCACAACGAGATTGATAGCACGCAAAGGGGATCGGGTCGATCCCTGACTTATACATCCTACCTCTCTGGCTGGCTGAGCACCCGCACGCTTGTTTCGTGGGTTGATTTAGGCATACGGAGTTCATCCAAAGTCTAGGCATACGGAGTTCATCCCCAGTCTAAGATCGGACTGAACCGAGGGTTACGACAGTAGGACCAGTAGCAGGATCGGTAGCACGTAGGGGGGGACCGGGCTGATCCCCGACTTGCACATTCTGCCTCTCCGACCGGCTGAGCCCCCGCACACTCATTTCGTGGTTTGGCTTAGGCATACGGAGTTCATTCCATGTCTAAGCCCCAGCCCCAGTAGCGGTACCGGTAGCATACAGAGAGGGACCGGGCCGATCCTCGGCTTATGCATTATGCCTCTCCGACCGGCTCTGCACCTGCATGCTTTTTTCATGGGTTGACTTAGGCATATGGAGTTCATTCCCCGTCTAAGCATATGGAGTTCATTTCCAATCTAAGATCAGACCTATAGTAGCACGTAGAAGAGGATCGGGCCGATCCTCAACTTACGCATCCTGCCTCTCCGACCGATTGAGCACTCGCACGATCATTTCGTGGGTTGACTTAGGCATACGAAGTTCATTCCCGATCTAAGCCCCAACTAGACCGAGGGACCCGCAGTGGGATCGACAGCACGCAAAGGGGGACCAGGCCGATCCTCGGCTAGTGCATTTTGGCTCTCCGGCCGATTGAGTGCCCGTATGCTCGTTTCATGGGTTGACTTAGGCATATGTAGTGCATTCTCGATCTCGACCAACCAAGGGCCAGAGGCTATCGATGGTGTTTGGGGTAACAACCGAGGGGGACCAGCAGTGGGATCCTTGGTCGACTTGCGTATCTCTCCCCCAGCAGTCAGTTCGATGCCTGCACGCTTGTTTTGGGGGCCGACCAGGGCTTGACATGTGCCGATGGTTGTCGAGGCAACCGCCCGCACCGTAGCCCAGCATGTGCCGATGTGTTCGATGTAACCACTCGTACCAGGGGCCATCTTGTGCCGATGGTGGTCGAGGTAATCGCCAGCACCAAGGGCTGGCATGTGCCATTGGTGATCAAGGTAACCGCCCACACCAGAGCCCAGCTTGCAGAGGGGGACCAGGCCAATCCTCGACTTACGCATCCTTCCTCTCTGACTAGCTGAGCACTCGTATGCTCATTTCGTGGGTTGACTTAGGCATATAGAGTTCATTCCCAGTCTAAGTCACAATCAGATCGAAAGACTCGCAGCGGGATCGACAGTACGTAGAGAAGGATCGAGCCGATTCTCAGCTTGCGCATTCTGGCTCTCCGACTGGCTGAAAGCTCGCATGCTCATTTCATGGTTTGACTTAGGCATACGTAGTGCATTCCCGGTCTTAACCAACCAAGGTCCAGAGGCTATCGACGGCGTTTAGGGCAACAACCGAGGGGGACCAGTAGCGGGATCCTTGGTCGGCTCGTGCATCCTGCGCCAGTGGTCTGTTCGATGCCTACACGCTCATTTTGGGGGCTGGTCGGGGCTCGACATGTGCCGATGGTGGTCGAGGCAACCGCCCGCACCATGGCCCAGCATGTACCGATGGTGTTCGATGCAACCGGCCTCAACAGGGGCCATCTTGTGCCAATGGTGGTTGAGGCAATCACCCGCACCAAGGGCCGGCATGTGCTGATGGTGATTGAGGCAACCGCCTGCACCAGGGCCCAACTTATGCCTATGGCAGTCGAGGCAAGTGCCCGTACCAAAGGGCAGCCTGTGTCGATAATGGTCGATGTATGTGCCATCACTATGCGCCATCATTTGCCATTGATGGTCAAGGTCTTGGCTGAAGTTCGATTTTGAGCCACGGTGCACATGCTAGGCTCGAGCATATGCTGGTGCCACATTTTTTTCACCCAGGGCACCATCGTCGAAGCATCGCCAGAGAACCTAATCGGCGGCATTAGAGGTTCTGACGATTGGCGGGCCGGGGGGTGTGCGCACAAGATGTACAATGGGTGTTGGTATTTGGCCCTTATATTGGCCCCCTATCCGTCATCAATCCTTGAAAACTCACACCCCTTTAAAGAGCATTTGAGATTTTATAGGTTTGCTCCCAGTAGCCATTAAAGTGTCTGAAATGGGGACATTTTTTTCAAACAGTCACAAAATCTTCTCCCCTTCGAGTTTTTAGCTAAATTTGTTTGTACGTGCCAACAAAAATACAAGGATCACGTCTACCAAATTTGGGGCCAAAACTCCTTCTAAAAAAATTTTAAAAAATCTCAAACCGTAAAAGGTTTTAAAAATCGTGAAAAATAGAAAACAGGTTATCTTGCCACGAAACTTCAGATGAAGGCTTAGGGGACCATTGTATGAAATTACAAGCCATAAAAATGGCATTGGCATGGCAAAAATATGAAGATGTGCCTGAACCCACCTACCACTCGATTGATCCATGGCTTGCGCATCCCGCCTATCCGGTCGGCTAAGTGGCCGCACGCTCGTTTCATGGGTTGACTTAGGCATAGGTAGTGCGCTCCCAGTCTAAGATCAGACTGAACCGAGGGTTGCAATAGCAAGACCCGTAATGGGATTGGCAGCACGCAGAGGGGACCAAGTCAATCCTCGGCTTATGCATCCTGCCTCTCTGGCCAGCTGAGCGCCCGCACACTCGTTTCATGGGTTGACTTAGGCATACGAAGTTCATCCCCAATCTAAGCATATGGAGTTCATTCCCAGTCTAAGATCGGATCAGACCGAGGGTTGCGGTAGCAAGATCAGCAGCAGGCTCGACAGCACGCAGGGGGGACCGAGCCGATCCCCGGCTTACACATTCTGCCTATCTGGCCGGTTGAGCCCCCGCACGATCATTTCATGGGTTGGCTTAGACATACGGTGTTCATTCCATGTGTAAGCCCTAGTGGGACTGAGGGTTGTGGTAGCAGGACCGGTAGCACGCAGAGGGGGATCGGGCCGATCCCTAGCTTACGCATTGTGCCTCTTCGACTTGCTTAGTGCCCGCACGCTCATACCGATGGTAGTCGAGGCAATCAACCACACCAAGGGCCGGCATGCACCGATGGTGTTCGAGGTAACCGCCTGCACCAGGGCCCAGCTTGTGTCGATGGCGGTCGAGGCAAGTACCCGTACCAAAAGGCAGCCTGTGTCGATGATGGTCGATGCATGTGCCACCACCATGCGCCATCTTGAGCCATTGATGGTCGAGGCCTAGGTCAAAGTCTGATTTTGAGCCACGGTGCACATGCTGGGCTCAGGCATGTGCTGGTGCCACATTTTTTTTGCCCGGGGCACCATCGTCAGAGCATCGCCAGAGAACCTAACCGACAGCATTGGGGGTTCCGGTGATTGGGGAGCCGAGGAGTGTGCGCACATGATGTGCGATGGGTGCTGGAACTTGGCCCTTATATTGGCCCCCTATCCCTCATCAAACCTCGAGAACTCACACCCCCTTAAAGAGCATTTGAAATTTTATAGGTTTGCTCCCAGTAGCCATTAAAGTGTCTAAATGGGGACATTTTTTTTAAATGGTCACAACCACTTCGTGTTTTTAGCTGAATTTGTTTATGCTTGCCAACAAAAATACAAGGATCACGTCTACCAAATTTGGGGCCAAAACTCCTTCTAAAAAAATTTTAAAAAATCCTGAACCGTAAAAAGTTTTAAAAATCGTGAAAAATAAAAAATGGGTCGTCTTGCCACAAAACTTCACATGAAGGCTTTGGGGACCATTGTATGAATTTACAAGCATAAAAATGGCATTGGCATGACAGAAATATGAAGATGTGCCTGAACCCAGCTACCACTCGATCGATCCACGGCTTGCGCATCCCGTCTCTCCAGCCGGCTAAGTGCCCGCACTCTCGTTTCGTGAGTTGACTTAGGCATACGTAGTATGCTCCCAGTCTAAGATTGGACCGGACTGAGGGTTTCAGTAGCAGGACCCGCAGTGGGATCGACAGCACACAGAGGGGATCGGGTCGATCCCTGGCTTGCGCATCCTACCTCTCTGGCCGACTGAGCGCCCACACGCTCGTTTCGTGGGTTGACTTAGGCATACAGAGTTCATTTACAGTCTAAGCATACGGAGTTCATTCCCAGTCTAAGATCGACCATACCGAGGGTTGGGATAGTAGGACCAGTAGCAAGATCAGCAGCACGCAGGGAGGGACCAGGCCGATCCTCGGTTTGTACATTCTACCTCTCCGACCGACTGAGCCCCCGCACGCTCGTTTCGTGGTTTGGCTTAGGCATACAGAGTTCATTCCATGTCTAAGCCTTAGCCAGACCGAAGGTTATGGTAGTGGTACCGACAGCACATAGAGAGGGACCGGGCTGATCCCCGGCTTACGCATTATGCCTCTCTGGCCTGCTCAATGCCCGCACACTCGTTTCATGTGTTGACTTAGGCATACGGAGTTCATTCCCAGTCTAAGCATACAGAGTTCATTCTCAGTTTAAGATCGGATCAGTAGCAGCACATAGAGGTGGATCGGGCTGATCCTCGGCTTACGCATCTTGCCTCTTCGGTCGACTGAGTGCCTGTATGCTCGTTTCATAGGTTGACTAGGCATACGGAGTTCATTCTCGATCTAAGCCCCAACTGGACTAAAAGACCTGCAGCAAGATCAATAGCACGTAAAGGGTGGTCAGACCGATCCTCGACTTACGCATTCTGGCTCTCCGACCAGTTGAGTGCCCGCACACTCATTTCATGGGTTAACTTAGGCATACATAGTGCATTCCCGGTCTCGACCAACCAAGGTCCAGAGGCTATCGACGGCATTTGTGGCAACAATCGAGGGGGACCAGTAGCGGGATCTTTGGTCGGCTCCCAATCTAAGATCTGATAGGATCGAGCATTGTAGAAGCAGGACCAGCAGCAGGATCGACAGCATGTAGTAGGGGACTGGGGCGATCCCTGGCTTGTGCATTCTGCCTCTCTGACCGATTGAGCCCCCGCACACTCGTTTCGTGGGTGGGCTTAGGTATACTGAGTTCATTCCATGTCTAAACCCCAGTCGGATTGAGGGTTGTGGCAGCGGGACCAGCAGCACGTAAAGGGGGATCGGGCTGATCCTCAGCTTGTGCATTATGCCTTTCTAGCTTGCTCAGTGCCCGCATGCTCGTTTCATGGGTTGACTTAGGCATATGAAGTTCATTCCTAGTCTAAGCATATGGAGTACATTCCCAGTCTAAGATCAGACTGGCAGCAGCACGCAGAAGGGGACCAGGCCGATTCTCGACTTGTGCATCCTGCCTCTCCGGTCAGCTAAGCACCTGCACTCTCGTTTCATGGGTTGACTTAGGCATTCAGAGTTCATTCTCGATCTAAGCCCCAATCGGATCGAGAGACCCGTAGCGAGATCGACAGCATGTAAAGGGGCATCGAACCGATCCTCGGCTTACGCATTCTGGCTCTCCGATCGATTGAGTACCCGTACGCTCGTTTCATGGGTTGACTTAGGCGTACGTAGTGCATTCCCGATCTCGACCAACCAAGGGCCAGAGGTTATCGACGACGTTTAGGGCAGTAATTGAGGGGGACCAGCAGCGGGATCCTTGGTCGACTCACGCATCCTGCCCCCAGCGGTTGGCTCAATGCCCACACTCTTGTTTCAGGGGCAACCGGGGCTTGACATGTGTCGATGGTGGTCGAGGCAACCACCTGCACCATGGCCCGGCATGTGTCGATGGTGTTCGATGCAACTGCCCGTACTAAGGGCCATCTTGTGTCGATGGTGGTCGAGGCAATCGCCCGCACCAAGGGCCGGCATGTGCTAATGGTGATTGAGGCAACCGCCCATACTAGGGCCTAGCTTGTGCCATGGCGATCGAGGCAAGTGCCCATACCAAAGGGCAGCCTGTGCCAATGATGGTCGATGCATGTGCCATCACTATGCGTCATCATGTGCCATTGATGGTCGAGGCCTTGGCCGAAGTTTGATTTTAAGCCACGGTGCACATGCTGGGCTCAGGCATGTGCTGGTGCCACATTTTTTTCGCTCGAGGCACCATCGTCGGAGCATCGCCAAAGAACCTAACCGACCGCATTAGGGGTTTTGACGATTGGGGGGCCGGGGAGTGTGTTCACATGATGTGCGATGGGTGCTGGTACTTGGCCCTTATATTGGCCCCCTATCCCTCATCAAACCTCGAGAACTCACACCCCCTTAAAGAGCATTTGAGATTTTATAGGTTTGCTCCCAGTAGCCATTAAAGTGTCTGAAATGGGGACATCTTTTTCAAACAGTCACAAAATCCTCTCCACTTTGAGTTTTTAGCTGAATTTGTTTGTGCAGGCCAACAAAAATATAAGGATCTCATCTACAAGATTGGGGGCCAAAACTCCTTCTAAAAAAATTTTAAAAAATCCCAAACCGTAAAAAGTTTCAAAAATCATGAAAAATAGAAAATGGGTCATCTTGCCATGAAACTTCACATGAAGGCTTAGGGGACCATTGTATGAATTTACAAGCCATAAAAATGGCATTGGCACAGCAGAAATATGAAGATGTGCCTGAACCCACCTACCACTCGATCGATCCATGGCTTGCACATCCCGCCTCTCTGGTCGGCTAAGTGCCCGCACGCTCGTTTCATGGGTTGACTTAAGCATACATAGTGTGTCATGGGCTCTGACCTTAGACTCAGAAACCGTGCGGCCTTAGGCTTGGAATCTCCTCCTTTATGCCTAAGCCAGCCTAAAACACAAGTGTGAGGGCGCTGAAACAATGGGAAGGGCTAATTACGCAAGTTAAGAGAAACAGGATAACAAGACAGAATTTTGGAAATGCTCTTGTATTCACTAAAACAGAAGTGTTTGATGATGTACAAATGAGGGTGGAACAGCCCTCTATTTATAGTTGAGGCTCCAGCTACAACTTAATGGCAATATACCTAGAATAAAGGCTAAAATCATGGGATTACAATCAATCAGGATGCTAACTCCTGATTTTCAGGGTCAACCAAATCTGCCAGGATGCTCTTGCTGATCCTGCCTGCTTCTAGAAGCTTCCCTTGCGTGTCCAGCACCTTGGGCCCTTCTGGATATGGTGCGGGTAGCTTGTATGCCAGGCCTTGGTCTCACAGGCTGGCCTGCAAGTTGGGCGGGCGTTCTGAACTCATTTGCTAGGCTTTGCGCATAGATACCCACCAGCACGCCTGGTTTATGGGCCTCAACCTCTGGCTTGCCTGCTGGTCTGCCTGATGTGCTTGGCGTAGCCACCCAGGGTGTGACATTCTCCCTCACCTGATTGTGCAATGCCCTTGTTGCGTCTTCTGCATGGTACTACCTAATCTGGTCCTCGAACTGCCATAAGTCCTCTGCTGGTTCCCAGCTCACCTCACTGTCTGAAAGTCCCTTCCAGCACACCAAGTACTCGTGTCTTGGTTGATAGTTCTTCTGTTTCACCTCCCGATCAGCTATGATGCTATGGACCTCCTTCTCATATGAGGCCCTTGCTCCCAATGGTGCATGCTTTGACTCTACCCGTCCTGGATCTCCCTCATCCTCATGGAACGGCTTGAGCATGCTCACATGGAACACTAGGTGACCCCTCGGCTCGGGTGGCATATCCAGCTTGTAGGCAACCTTGCCTACCCTCTTGACTACTCTCTTGACTACTCGAAAAGGTCCCTCATACCTCTGGGCTAGGCCTTTGTGCAGCCCCCTATGGCGCACAATGGGATGCAGCTTCACTAACACCAAGTCTCCAACCTGAAAGTGCACATCCCGCCTCTTCTGGTCTGCCCACTTCTTCGACCTCTTGGCTGCCTTGTGTAGACAAACTCTGGCCAAGTCAGTTTGCTCCCGCATTGCCTTAGCAAACTTGTATGCTGCTGGATTCAGCCCTGTATAACCTGCAGCAATCGAACCGGGTGTTAGTGGTTGTTACCCTATCACAACCTTAAATGGGCTCTGGTTTGTTACCTCGCTCCTTTGCAAGTTGTAGGAAAACTACGCAATATCTAACAGCTTTGGCCAGTCCGTTTGTGTGGCACTCACATAGTGCCTGAGGTAGACCTCCAATAGTCTATTCACTCATTCTGTCTGCCCATCGGTCTGCGGATGCATGCTGGTGGAAAAGTTCAAGTCTGACCCTAACAGCTTGAACAACTCAGTCCAGAACCTGCCCGTGAACCACCCATCCCGATCACTAACAATGGTCCTCGGCACTCCCCAGTACTTAACCATGTTCTTCAGGAATAATCGAGCTACCTCCTTGGTTGCTGGAATGAAGATTCCATACTTGGAAAACCTGTCCACCACTACCATGATGCTTCCAAACCCTTCTGCTTTGGGTAGACCGACTATAAAGTCCAGAGAAACACTCTCCCATGGTCACTCTAGCACTGGCAATGGCTCTTAGAAATCGCCTGGTTTCTTGAGCTCCACCTTGTCCTGTTGGCACACAGGACAAGTCTTCACATAGGCCTCCACATCGTCCCTCATGTGCGGCCAGTAGTACCGATCCTCGATCAGCGCCAAGGTGCAGCTCACTCTGGGGTGTCCAGCCCACCTTGAATCATGGCATTCTTGCAAAACTTCCTTACGGAGCTTCCCGTGCTGCGGCATAAGCAGTCTACTGCCCCTGGTGTACAGCAAGCCATCCTGCAACCAAAACTGCCTAGTCTTACCTTGCTGGGCGTACTCCATCAAAGCCTTGGCTGTAGGATCATGTGTAAGTCCTTTCTTGATGCGCGGCACCAGTGACCCCTCTGGTTGGCTAATGGCAGCAAGGTTATCCTTCCTGCTTAGGGCGTATGCCGCTAGGTTCGCCCGTCCTGGCTTGTACTCCATCTGGAAATCAAATTTTGCAAGAAAATCTTGCCATCTCGCCTGCTTGGGGGACAGCTTCTTCTGCGTTTGAAAGTAGCTAGTCGCCACATTGTCTGTCCTCACCACGAACCTCAACCCTAACAGGTAATCACATCAACTGCGCAAGCAGTGCACCACTGCAGTCATCCCTTCTCTTAGACTGTGTACCTACGTTCAGTCTCATTCAGCTTCCTGCTCTCGAATGCGACTGGACGTCCATCCTGCATCAACACGCCCTCTATGGCAAAGTTTGATGCATTCGTATGCACCTCATACGGCTTGGCATGGTCTGGCAAGGCCAACACTGGCTCCTCGATCAGGCCTGCTTCAACCTGTCAAAGGCTTCCTGGCACCCTGCGCTCCACTCTCATGCTCTCCCTTTCTTGAGCAAGTCAGTCAATGGCGTGGCTATTGCTAAGTGACCTTTGATGAAGCACCTGTAGTAGTTAACCAGCCCAAGGAATGATCTCAACTCAGTGACCTTGGTTGGCGGTTGCCACTCCAGGATGGCGTGTATCTTGCCTTTATCCATGGGTATCCTGCCACTTCCCACTATGTGGCCAAGGAACGGGATCTCTTGTTGGGTGAATGAGCACTTCTCCCTCTTGACAAACAGCTTGTGTGCCCGCAACACCTTGAACACCTGTCTCAAGTGGTCTACATGCTCTCCTAAAGTCTGGCTATAGATCACAATGTCATCCAAATAAACCATAACAAATCGATCAAGGAATGATTGAAGTACCTTGTTCATAAGGGTGCAGAATGTTACTGGGGCGTTCGTGAGTCCGAAAGGCATCACCAAGAACTCATACGAACCATACTGAGTGACACATGCTGTCTTTGGCTCATCTCCCTCCACGATCCTGACTTGATAGTAGCCCGACCTCAAATCCATGGTGAACCACCTTGCGCTTGCAAGTTCATCGAACAACTCCGCAATGAGTGGAATGGGGTACTTGTTCTTGATGGTCAGCTTGTTCAAAGCCCGATAGTCTATGCATAGCCACAACGACCCATCATGCTTGTGCTAGAATAGAATCGGTACACCATAGGGTGCCTTCGATGGCCTGATGAAGCTAGCATCAACTAACTCTTTGGGCTGCTTCTTCAACTCCTCCAACTCTGGTAGAGACATTCGGTAAGGGGCTCTAGCTGGTGGCTTGGCCTCGAACACCAGCTCAATCTTGTGGTCCACCTCCCTTTTAGGTGGTAGCTTGCTAGGCAGCTTTGCGGGCATCACATCACTAAAAGTCTTTAGCACCTTTAGCACCTCCAAGGGTGACTTGGTCTCCTTGTCCCTTGGCTCATCATATTTTAGGGCTGCCAAGAAGGTGTCTTCTTGTCTGCTTACCGCCTTGGCAAATTGGATGGCTGACACCACCAGTGACCCAACTCCAGACCCTCTTCTCAATGGTACTAGGCATTGGCACCGTGCATCCAAGATGCAAACACAATCGGCAAAAGGCACAAGAAGCATTAATCCGAATAAGGAAATCCAACCCAATCACAAACTCATAGTCGTCAAGGGGTATTACCTTATGGTCTCCTTGCCTTTCCAGTCTCCAAGCTGCAACTCCACTCCTCACGCTACTCCAATGGCTGAAACCTCCTTGGAGTTCATCGTTTTGATGGTACCAGTCCCTTTCTGCACCTTTAGTCTGAGCTTTCAAGCTCCATCACCTAAAATAAAAAGATGTGAGGCACCTGTGTCCACCAGTGCGCTCACCTTCTAACCCGTAACCATCAAATCCGTAAACATCAAGCCCTTTGGCTTATGGCTCCCCTTACTCTGGACAGCATTGAACACCAACGACCCAAGCTTTGCTACCCCTGACTCTAGTTCCTCGTCAGACTCCTTGTCTACAGCAGCCAGCTTGCCATTCTGTGGGCAATTGCACACTATGTGGCTCCCTCCACATAGGTAACATGCTAGTGGCTCTCGGTCCCCTTTTGCTTTCCACTTGCTTGCTGGTGGCTTTCTCTCGCCATCCTTAGTTGAACGATCTTGGTCTCCATCCTTGGACTCTCGGTCACGGTCCTTCCCCTTGGACTACTTCTTCTGGTCCCTATCGTCCCTGCCCTTACCCTTGGGCTTGGTAAACTCAAACTTGTTCAGAGGTTTGAACTCTATCAAGGCCTCGGCAGTAGTCATGGATTTAGCCAAGTCATGAACTCCCCTCCTTTGTAGCTCATGCTTCACCCACGACTTCAGCCCATCCATAAAAGCAAATAAGGTGTCCTTCTCGCTTAGATCCTAGATCTATAGCATCAGTTCAGATAATTTTTGGACATACTCCCTTATGTCCCCTTACTGGCTCAGCCTGCACAACTTTTGGAACTCCAGGTAAAATTGTTCTCTAAACTCTTTTTGGAACTTTACCCAGGTTCCAATCTTGGCGCTCCCACACCTGACATCATCACACCTGCGCCTCCACCACAATAAGGCTACATCAGTGAGATACATAGCAGCGGTGCTTACCTTTATCACCTCGTGTTGCATGCCTATGGCCTAAAAGTACTGCTCCACACCCCAAAGGTAGTTGTCTACTTCTTTGGCTACCCTAGTCCCCTTGAACTCCTTAGGCTTGGGGACCTCCAATTTGGATTTGGACACTCCGGCAAACATGCCATTCCCAATGGTAGTCTTGCAAGCAATGAACTCACCGATAAGCTCTTCCATCCGCTGGCGCATGGCCTCCATGCCATCGCGTAAGGTCAGCACTTCAGCCTCCAAGGCCTTATTCTTCTGGGTGATCACATCCATGCCTTTGTTGAGAGTAGCTTCCAGCTCACATTGGATCTTCTCCCCATGGACTTTAGCAATGCAATGTGAGCCTCTACTTCCTTAAGCTTCTCTGCCATGTCGCCCATAGTCACCTCCACCTTGGCTAGCGTACCATCCATGGTAGACCAGATATCTCTAGAACTGTCTTTCTTGCCTCTTCCACGCCCATGCTCCTAGGCCTCTGGTTGTTGGCTAGCAACGTCGCTTTGGGATGCCATCTCCTCAATCACAATCTAACCTGCACAACACAAACACGCAGAATCGAACTGGCTCTGATACCAACTGTCACGGGCTCTGACCTTAGACTCAGAATCCGTGCGGCCTTAGGCTTGGAATCTCCTCCTTTATGCCTAAGTCAGCCTAAAACACAAGCGTGCGGGAACTAGAACAATGGGAAGGGTTGATTACGCAAGTTAAAGAGAAACAGGATAACAAGATAGAATTCTAGAAATGCTCTTGCATTCACTGAAACAGAAGTGTTTGATGATGTACAAATGAGGGTGGAGCAGCCCTCTATTTATAGTTGAGGCTCCAGCTACAACTTAATGGCAATATCCCTAGAATAAAGGCTAAAATCAAGGGATTATACAGATTACAATCAATCAGGATGCTAACTCCTGATTTTCATGGTCAACCAAATCTGCCAGAATGCTCCTACTGATCTAACCTGCTTCCAGAAGCTTCCCTTGCCTGTCCAGCACCTTGGGCCCTTCTAGATGTGGTGCGGGCAGCTTCTATGTCAGGCCTTGGTCTCATGGGCTGGCCTGCAAGTTGGGCAGGCATTCTAAACTCGTTTGCTAGGCGTTCTGAACACGCCCTGGTCTGTGGGCCTCAACCTCTGGCTCGCCTGTTGGTCCGCCTGATGTGCCTGGCGCACCTGCCCAGGGCGTGAAATAGTGCGCTCCCAATCTAAGATCAAACCTGATCGAGGGTTGCGACAGTAGCATCCGTAGTGGGATCGACAGCATGCAAAGGGAATCGGGTCGATCCTCGACTTGTGCATCCTGCCTCTCCGACCGGCTGAGCACCCGCACGCTTGTTTCGTGGCTTGACTTGGGCATACGGAGTTCATCCCCAGTCTAAGCATACGTAGTTCATTCCCAGTCTAAGATCAGACCGGACTGAGGTTGTGGCAACAGGACCAGCAGTAGGATCGACAGCACGTAGGAGGGACCAGGTCGATCCCCAGCTTGCGTATTCTGCCTCTCTGGCCGGCTGAGCCCCCACATGCTCGTTTCGTGGGTTGGCTTAGGCATACGGAGTTCATTCCATGTCTAACCCCAGTCGGACCGAGGGTTGTGGTAGCAGGACTGACAGCACACAGAGGGGGATCGGGTCGATCCCCGGCTTCCACAATATGCCTCTCCGGCCTGCTCAGCGCCCACACACTCATTCCATGGGTTGACTTAGGCATACGGAGTTCATTCCCAGTCTAAGCATACGGAGTTCAATCCCAGTCTAAGATTAGACCGATAGCAGCATGCAGAGGGGGACCGGGCTGATCCTTGACTTGCATATCCTACCTCTCCGGTCGACTGAGTGTCCGTACGCTCGTTTCGTGGGTTGACTTAGGCATACAGAGTTCATTCCCGATCTAAGCCCCAATCAGATCGAGGGACCCACAGCGGGATCGATAGCATGCAGAGGGGGATCGGGCCGATCCTTGGCTTGCCATTCTAGCTGTTCGATCGATTGAACGCCCGTACACTCATTTCATGGGATGACTTAGGCATACGTAGTGCATTCCCAATCTCGAACAACCAAGGGCCAGAGGCTATCGATGAAGTTTGGGGTAACAACCGAGGGGGACCAGCAACGGGATCCTTGGTCGGCTCGCGCATCCCACTCCCAGCGGTCGGTTCGGTGCCCACATGCTCATTTTAGAGGCCGATCGGGGCTCGGCATGTGCCGATGGTGGTCGAGGCAACCACCCGCACCACGGCCCAGCATGTGCCGATAGTGTTTGATGCAACCGCCCGCACTAGAGGCCATCTTGTGTCGATGGTGGTCGAGGCAATCGCCTGCACCAAGGGCCGGCATGTCCCGATGGTGATCGAGGCAACAGCCCGCACCAGGGCCCAACTTGTGTCGATCGTGGTCGAGGCAAGTGCTCGTACCAAAGGTCAGCCTGTGCCAATGATGGTCGATGCTTGCGCCATCACCATGCACCATCATGTGCCATTGATGGTCGAGGCCTTGGTCGAAGTTTGATTTTGAGCCACGATGCACATGCTGGGCTCAGGCATGTGCTGGTGCCATATTGTTTTCGCCCAGGGCGCCATCGTCGGAGCATCGTCGGAGAACCTAACCGGCGGCATAGGGGGTTTCGATGATTGTTGGGGCAGGGGGCGTGCGCACATGATGTGTGTTGGGTGCTGGTACTTGGCCTTTATATTGGCCCCCTATGCCTCATCAAACCTTGAGAACTCACACCCCCTTAAAGAGCATTTGAGATTTTATAGGTTTGCTCCCAGTAGCCATTAAAGTGTCTGAAATGGGGACATTTTTTTCAAACGGTCACAAAAGTTTCTCCACTTCGAGTTTTCAGCTAAATTTTTTTATACGGGCTATCAAAAATACAAGGATCACGTCTACCAAATTTGGGGCCAAAACTCTTTCTAAAAATATTTTAAAAAATCCTGAATTGCAAAAAGTTTCAAAAATCATGAAAAATAGAAAATAGGTCATCTTGCCACGAAACTTCACATGAAGGCTTAGGGGACCATTGTATGAATTTACAAGCCATAAAAATGGCATTGGCACAGCAAAAATATGAAGATGTGCTTGAACCCACCTACCACTCGATCGATCCATGGCTTGCGCATCCCGCCTCTCCGGCCGACTAAGTGCCCGCATGCTCGTTTCGTGGATTGACTTAGGCATACGTTGTGCACTCTCAGTCTAAGATCGGACCAAACCGAGGGTTACAGTAGTAGGACCTGCAGTAGGATTGACAATACGCAGAGGGGACCGGGTCGATCCCCGACGTGCTCATTATGCCTCTCCGGCTTGCTCAGCACCCGCACGCTCGTTTCGTGGGTTAACTTAGGCATACAAAGTTCATTCCCAGTCTAAGCATACGGAGTTCATTCCTAGTCTAAGCATACGGAGTTCATTCCCAGTCTAAGATCGAACCGGCAGCGGGATCGATAGCAGCACGCAGAGGGGGATCGGGTCGATCCTCGGCTTGCTCATCCTGTCTCTCCGGCCGACTGAACGCCCGTACGCTCATTTCATGGGTTGACTTAGGCATACGGAGTTCATTTTCGGTCTAAGCCCCAACTGGACCGAGTGACCCTCGGCGGGATCGACAGCACGCAGAGGGGGATCGGGTCGATCCTCGGCTTGCACATTCTGGCTCTCCGACCGATTGAGCGCCCGCATGCTCGTTTCATAGGTTGACTTAGGCATACATAGTGCATTCCTGATCTCGACCAACTAAGGGCCAGAGGCTATCGATGGTGTTTGGGGAAACAACTGAGGAGAACCAATAGCAGGATCCTTGATCAGCGCACGCATCCCGCCCCCAGCAATCGGTTCGATGCTTGCACGCTCGTTTCGGGGGCTGACCGGGGCTCGACATGTGCCGATGCTGGTCGAGGTAACCGCCCACACCAAGGGCCATCTTGTGTTGATGGTGGTCAAGGCAACCGCCCGTACCAGGGCCCAACTTGTGCTGATGGTAGTCGAGGCAAGTGCCTGTACCAAAGGGCAGCCTGTGCCGATGATGGTCAATGCATGTGCCATCACCATGCACCATCATGTGCCATTGATGGTCGAGGCCTTGGTCAAAGTTCAATTTTGAGCCACGGTGCACATGCTGGGCTCGGGCATGTGTTGGTGCCACATTTTTTTTTGCCCAAGGCACCATTGCCGGAGCATTACCGGGGAACCTAATCGGCGGCATCGGGGGTTTCGACGATTGTGGGGGCCGAGGGGCATGCGCACATGATGTGCTATGGGTGCTGGTACTTGGCCTTTATATTGGCCCCCTATCCCTCATCATACCTCGAGAACTCACACCCCCTTAAAGAGCATTTGAGATTTTATAGGTTTGCTCCCAGTAGCCATTAAAGTGTCTGAAATGGGACATTTTTTTCAAACGGTCACAAAATCTTCTCCACTCTGAGTTTTTAGTTGAATTTTTTTGTGCTTGCCAAAAAAAATACAAGGATCACATCTACCAATTTTGGGGCCAAAACTCCTTCTAAAAAAATTTTAAAAAATCCCGAACCGTAAAAAGTTTAGAAAATCATGAAAAAAAGAAAACGAGTTGTCTTCCCACGAAACTTCACATGAAGTCTTAAGGGACCATTGTATGAATTTAAAAGCCATAAAAATGGCATTGGCATGGTAGAAATATGATGATGTGCCTAAACCCGCCTACCACTCGATCGATCCACAGCTTGCGCATCCCACTTCTCCGGTCGGCTAAGTGCCCGCAAGCTCGTTTCGTGGGTTGACTTAGGCATACGTAGTGCGCTCTTAGTCTAAGATTAGACCGGACTGAGGGTTGCCACAGCAGGACCTGCAGCGGGATCGATAGTATGCAGAGGGGATCGGGTCGATCCCTGACTTCTGCATCCTGCCTCTCTGGCCAACTGAACGCCCGCACGCTCGTTTCGTGGGTTGACTTAGGCATATGGAGATCACCCCAGTCTAAGCATACGGAGTTCATTCCCAGTCTAAGATTGGATCGAATCGAGGGTTGTGGCAGCAGGACTAGCAACAGGATTGGTAGCACGCAGGGGGGGACCGGGCCGATCTCCGGCTTGCACATTTTGCCTCTCCGACCAACTGAGCACCCGCACGCTCGTTTCGTGAGTTGGCTTAGGCATACAGAGTTCATTCCTTGTCTAAGCCCCAACCGAACCGAGGGTTGTGGCAGCGGGTCTGATAGCACATAGAGGGGGACCGAGTTGATCCCCGACTTGCCCATTATGCCTCTCCAGCCGCTTCAGTGCCCGTACGCTCATTTCATGGGTTGACTTAGGCATACGGAGTTCATTCCCAGTCTAAGATCGAATCGACAGCAGCACCCAGAGGGGGATCGGGCCGATCGTCAGCTTGGGCATCCTGCCTCTTCGACCGACTGAGCACCCGTACGCTCGTTTTGTGGGTTGACTTAGGCATACAGAGTTCATTCCCAATCTAAGCCCCAACCGGACCGAGGGAACCGCAGCGGGATCGATAGCACGCAAAGGGGGGATCAGGCCGATCCTCGGCTTGCACATTCTGGCTCTCCGGTCAGCTGACCACCCGCACGCTCATTTCATTGGTTGACTTAGGCATACGTAGTGCATTCCCGGTCTCGACCAACCAAGGGCCAGAGGCTATCGACTGCATTTGGGGTAACAACCGAGGGGGACCAGCAGCGGGATCCTTGGTTGGCTCGCACATCCCGCCCTCAGCGGTCGATTCGATCGTCGGAGCATCGTCGGAGAACCTAACCGACTGCATTGAGGGTTACAGTGATTGGGGGGTCGGGGGGTGTGCGCACATGATGTGCGATGGGTGCTGGTACATGGCCCTTATGTTGGCCCCCTATCCCTCATCAAACCTCAAGAACTCACACCCCCTTAAAGAGCATTTCAGATTTTATAGGTTTGCTCCCAGTAGCCATTAAAGTGTCTAAAGTGGGGACATTTTTTTCAAACGGTCATAAAATCTTCTCCACTTCGAGTTTTTAGCTGAATTTGTTTGTGCGTGCCAACAAAAACACAAGGATCACGTCTACCAATTTTGGGGCCAAAAATCCTTCTAAAAAAATTTTAAAAAATCCCGAACCGTAAAAATTTTTGAAAATCGTGAAAAATAGAAAATGGCTCATCTTGCCACGAAACTTCACATGAAGGCTTAGGGTACCATTGTATGAATTTACAAGCCAAAAAAATGACATTGGCACAATAAAAATATGAAGATGTGCCTGAACCCACCTACCACTCGATCGATCCACGGCTTGCGCATCCCACCTCTCCGACCGGCTAAGTTCCCGCACGCTCGTTTCGTGGGTTGACTTAGGCATACATAGTGCACTCCTAATCTAAGATTAGACCGGACCGAGGGTTATGGTAGCAGGACCCACAGCAGGATCGACAGATGCAGAGGGGATCAGATTGATCCCCGGCTTGCACATCCTGCCTTTCTGACCGACTGAGCACCCGCACGCTCGTTTCGTGGGTTGACTTAAGCATATGGAGTTCATTCCCAGTCTAAGCATACATAGTTCATTTCCAGTCCAAGATCGAATTGGACCAGGGTTACGACAGTAGGGCCCGTAGTAGGATTGACAGCATGCAGGGGGGATCGAGCCGATCACCAACTTGCGCATTCTGCCTCTCCGGCCGGCTGAGTGCCCGCATGCTTGTTTCGTGGGTTGGCTTAGGCATACGGAGTTCATTCCATGTGTAAGCCCCAACTGGACCGAGGGTTGTGGCAGTGGGACCGGCAGCACACAGAGGGGGATCGAGCCGATCCCTGGCTTGCGCATTATGCCTCTCCGGTCGACTAAGCGCCCGCACGCTCGTTTCGTGGGTTGACTTAGGCATACAGAGTTCATTCCCAGTCTAACCATACGGAGTTTATTCGTAATCTAAGATCGGACCGACAGCAGCATGCAGAGGGCGACCGGGCCGATCCTCATCTTGCCATCCTACCTCTCTGATCGACTGAGCACCGTATGCTCGTTTCGTGGGTTGACTAAGGCATACGAGTTCATTCTCGATTTAAGCCCCAACTAGACCGAGAGACCCGCAACGGGATCGACAGCATGCGAAGGGGGACCGAGCCGATCCTCAGCTTGCGATTTCTACCTCTTCGATCGGCTGAGCACCCGCACGCTTATTTCATGGGTTGACTTAGGCATACGTAGTGCATTCCCGATCTCGACCAACCAAGGGCCAGAGGCTATTGATGGCATTTGGGATAACAACCAAGGGGGACCAGCAGTGGGATCCTTGGTCGGCTCGCGCATCACCGGAGAACCTAACCAATAGCATTTGGGGTTTCGATGATTGGGGGGGCCGGGGAGTGTGCGCACATGATGTGCAATGGGTGCTGGTACTTGGCCTCCATATTGGCCCGCTATCCCTCATCAAAGTTTGAGAACTCACACCCCCTTAAAGAGCATTTGAGATCTTATAGGTTTGCTCCCAGTAGCCATTAAAGTGTCTGAAATGGGGACATTTTTTTCAAACAGTCACAAAAACTTCTCCACTTCGAGTTTTTAGCTGAATTTGTTTGTGCGTGCCAACAAAAATACAGCGATCACGTCTACCAAATTTGGGGCCAAAACTCCTTCTAAAAACATTTTAAAAAATCTCAAACCGTAAAAAGTTTCAAAAATCGTGAAAAATAGAAAACGGGTCGTCTTGCCACGAAACTTCACATGAAGGCTTAGGGGACCATTGTATGAATTTACAAGCCATAAAAATGGCATTGGCATGGCAGAAATATGAAGATGAGCCTGAACCCACCTACCACTCGATCGATCCACCGCTTGCGCATCCCGCCTCTTCGATCGGTTAAGTGCCCACATGCTCGTTTCATGGGTTGACTTAGGCATACGTAGTGCGCTCCCAGTCTAAGATCAGACTGGACCAAGGGTTGCAGCAGCATGACCCACAGCGGGATCGATAGCACGCAGAGGGGACCGGGTCGATCCTTGACTTGTGCAACCTGCCTCTCTGGCCGACTGAGCGCTTGTACGCTCGTTTGTGGGTTGACTTAGGCATACGGAGTTCATCCCCAGTCTAAGCATACGGAGTTCATTCTCAGTCTAAGATTGGATCGGATCGAGGGTTGCGACAGTGGGACCAGTAGCAGGATCGACAGCATGTAGGGGGGACCGGGCTGGTCACATTCTGCCACTCCGGTCGACTGAGCCCCCGCACGCTCGTTTCGTGGGTTGGCTTAGGCATACAGAGTTCATTCCATGTCTAAGCCCCAGCTAGATCGAAGGTTGTGGCAGCGAGATCGGTAGCACGCAGAGGAGGATCGAGTCGATCCCCGACTTATGCATTTTACCTCTTCGGCTTGTTGAGTGCCTGCACGCTCATTTCATGGGTTGACTTAGGCATACGAAGTTCATTCCCAGTCTAAGCCCCAACCGGACCGAGGGACTCGCAGTGAGATCTATAGCACGTAGAGGGGGATTGGGCCGATCCTCGGATTACGCATTCCAGCTCTTCGACCGGTTGAGCGCCCGTAGCTCATTTCATGGGTTGACTTAGGCATACGTAGTGCATTCTTGATCTTGACCAACCAAGGGCCAGAGGCCATCGACGGTGTTTGGGGTAACAACCGAGGGGGACCAATAGTGGGATCCTTGGTCGGCTCATGCATCCCACCCCCAGCAGTCGGTTCAATGCCCGTATGCTCATTTCAGGGGTTGACCAGACCTTGCCATGTGCCGATGGTGGTCGAGGCATCCGCCTGCACCATGGCCCAGCATATGCCGATGTTGTTCGATGCAACTGCCTGCTCCAAGGGCCATCTTGTGCCGATGGTGGTCGAGGCAATCGCCGGCATGTGTCGATGGTGATCGAGGCAACCGCCCACACTGGGGCCCAGCTTGTGCCGATGACGGTCGAGACAAGTGCCCGTACCAAAGGGTAGCCTGTGCCGATGATGGTCGATGCATGTACCATCACCATGCGCCATCATGTGCCATTGATGGTCGAGGCCTTGGCCAAAGTTCAATTTTGAGCCACGGTGCAGATACTGAGCTCGGGCATGTGCTGGTGCCACATTTTTTTCGCCCGGGGTGCCATCATCGGAGCATCACCGGAGAACCTAACCGGTGCCATTGGGGGTTTCTACGATTTGGGGGGCCGGGGGGTGTGTGCACATGAGGTGCAAAGGGTGCTTGTACTTGGCCCTTATATTGGCCCCCTATCCCTCATCAAACCTCGAGAACTGACATCCCCTTAAAGAGCATTTGAGATTTTATAGGTTTGCTCCCAGTAGCCATTAAAGTGTCTGAAATGGGGACATTTTTTTCAAACGATCACAAAATCTTCTCCACTTTGAGTTTTTAGCTGAATTTTTTTGTGCATGCCAACAAAAATACAAGGATCACGTCTACCAAATTTAGGGCCAAAACTCTTTCTAAAAAAATTTTAAAAAATCCTTAATTGTAAAAAGTTTCAAAAATCGTGAAAAATAGAAAATGGGTCATCTTGCGATGAAACTTCACATGAAGGCTTAGGCGACCATTGTATGAATTTACAAGCCATAAAAATGGCATTGGCGTGGTAGAAATATGAAGTTGTGCCTGAAGACACTTACCACTCGATTGATCCACGGCTTGCACATCCCGCCTCTCTGGCCAGTTAAGTGCTAGCACGCTCGTTCCATGGGTTGACTTAGGCATACGTAGTGCGCTCCTAGTCTAAGATGGGATCGGACTGAGGGTTGCTGCAGCAGGACCCGCAGCGAGATCGACAGCACGCAGAGGGGACCAGGTCGATCCCCGGCTTACGCATCCTGCCTCTCTGGCCGGCTGAGTGCCCGCACACTAGTTTCATGGGTTGACTTAGGCATACGGAGTTCATCCCCAGTCTAAGCATACGGAGTTCATTCCCAGTCTAAGATCGGATCGGACCGAGGGTTGTAGCAGCAAGACCAAAAGCAGGATCGACAGCATGTAGGGGGGACCGGGCCGATCCCCGACTTATGCATTCTGCCTCTCCGACCGGCTGAGCGCCCACACTCTAGTTTCGTGGGTTGGCTTAGGCATACGGAGTTCATTCCATGTCTAAGCCCCAGTGGATCAAGGGTTATGGCAGCAGGACCGACAGCACGTAGAGGGGGATCGAACCGATCCCCGACTTGCGCATTATGCCTTTTCGTCGGCTCAGTGCCCGTACGCTCATTTTGTGGGTTGACTTAGGCATACGGACTTCATTCCCAGTCTAAGCATACGAAGTTCATTCCCAATCTAAGATCAAACCGGTAGTGGGATCGACAGCTGCACGCAAAGGTGGATCGGGCTGATCCTCGGCTTGCGCATCCTGCCTTCCGGCTGGTTGAGTGCCCATACGCTTGTTTCGTGGGTTGACTTAGACATACGAGTTTATTCCTGATCTAAGCCCCAACCAGACCGAGAGACCCATAATGGAATCAACAGCATGCAGAGGGGGACCGGGCCGATCCTCGGCTTGTGCATTCTAGTTCTCCGGTCGGCTGAGCGCCTATACGCTCGTTTCATGGGTTGACTTAGGCATACGTACTGCATTCCCGGTCTCGAACAACCAAGGGCCAGAGGCTATCAACAGCATTTAGGGCAACAACTAAGGGGGATAGTAGCGGCATCCTTGGTCGGCTCATGCATCCCACCCCCAGCGGTCGGTTCGATGTTCGTACGCTCATTTTGGGGGCCAACCAGGGCTCGACATGTGCCGATGGTGGTCGAGGCAACTACCCACACCCCGGCCCAACATGTGTCAATGGTGTTCGATGCAACCGCCCGTACCAGGGGCCATTTTGTGTCAATGGTGGTCGAGGCAACCACCCGCACCAGGGCCCAGCTTGTGCCGATGGTAGTCGAGGCAAGTGCCCGTACCAAAGGGCAGCATGTGCCGATGATGGTCGATGCGTGTCCCATCACCATGCACCATCATGTGCCATTGATGGTCGAGGCTTTGGTCGAAGTTTGATTTTGAGCCACGGTGCACATGCTGGGCTTAGGCATGTGTTGGTGCCACATTGTTTTCACCCGGGGCACCATCGTCGGAGCATCGTCGGAGAACCTAACCGACGGCATTGGGGGTTCTGGTGATTGGGGGGTCGAGGGGTGTGCGCACATGATGTGCGATGGATGCTGGTACTTTGCCCTTATATTGGCCCCCTATCCCTCATCAAACCTCGAGAACTCACACCCCCTTAAAGAGCATTTGAGATTTTATAGGTTTGCTCCCAGTAGCCATTAAAGTGTCTGAAATGAGGACATTTTTTTCAAACGGTCACAAAATCTTCTCCACTTCGAGTTTTTAGCTGAATGTTTTTGTGCATGCCAACAAAAATACAAGGATCACGGCTTACAAATTTGGCGCCCAAACTCCTAAAAAAATTTAAAAAAATCTCAAATCGTAAAAAGTTTTAAAAATCATGAAAAATAGAAAATGGGTCGTCTTGCCACGAAACTTCACAAGAAGGCTTAGGGGACCATTGTATGAATTTACAAGCCATAAAAATGGCATTGGCATGGCAAAAATATGAAGATTTGCCTGAACCCACCTACCACTCGATCGATGCACGGCTTGCACATCCCGCCTCTCCGGCAGGCTAAGTGCCCACACGCTCGTTTCATGGGTTGACTTAGGCATACGTAGTGCACTCCTAGTCTAAGATCAGACCGGATTGATGGTTGCAGTAGCAGGACCCGTAGTAGGATCGGTAGCATGCAGAGGGGACCGAGTCGATCCCTAGCTTGCGCATCGTACCTCTCTGGCCGGCTGAGTGCCCGTACACTCGTTTTGTGGGTTGACTTAGGCATACGGAGTTCATCCCAGTCTAAGTATACGGAGTTAATTCCTAGTCTAAGATTAGACTGGACCAACGGTTGTGGTAGCAGGACCAGCAGCAGGATTGACAGCACGCAGGGGGGATCGGGCCGATCCTTGGCTTGCGCATTCTGCCTCTCCGATCGGCTGAGCGCCCACACTTTTGTTTTGTGGGTTGCTTAGGCATACGGAGTTCATTCCATGTCTAAGCCCTAGCCGGCCAGAGGGTTGTGGCAGCGGGACCGATCGCATGTAGAGTGGGAGCGGGCCGATCCCTGGCTTAGGCATTATGCCTCTCCGACCAGCTCAGCACCCATACGCTCGTTTCGTGGGTTGACTTAAGAATACGGAGTTCATTCCCAATCTAACCATAAGGAGTTCATTCCCAGTCAAAGCTCATTTTGTGTGCCGATGGTGTTCGATGCAACTGCTCGCACCACGAGCCATCTTGTGCCGATGGTGGTCAAGGCAATCACCCGCACCAGGGCCCAGCTTGTGCAGATGTCGATCGAGGCAAGTGCCTGTACCAAAGGGCTGCCTGTGCCGATGATGGTCGATGCATGTGCCATTGCCATGCACCATCATGTGCCATTGATGGTCGCGGCCTTGGCCAAAGTTCAATTTTGAGCCACGGTGCACATGCTGGGCTCGGGCATGTGCTGGTGCCACATTTTTTTTGCCTGGGGCACCATCATCGGAGAACTTAACCGATGACATTGGGGGTTCCAACGATTGGAGGGTCGGGGGGTGTGTGCAAATGATGTGTGATGGGTGCTGGTACTTGGCCCTTATATTGGCCCCCTATCCCTCATCAAACCTCGAGAACTCACACCCCTTTAAAGAGCATTTGAGATTTTATAGGTTTGCTCCCAGTAGCCATTAAAGTGTCTGAAATGGGGAGATTTTTTTCAAACGGTCACAAAATCTTCTCCACTTTGAGTTTTTAGCTGAATTTGTTTATACGTGCCAAAAAAAATACAAGGATCACATCTACCAAATTTAGGGCCAAAACTCCTAAAAAAATTTTAAAAAATCCTGAGCCGTAAAAAGTTTCGAAAATCATGAAAAATAGAAAACGGGTCGTCTTGCCACGAAACTTCACATGAAGGCTTACGGGACCATTGTATGAATTTAGAAGCCATAAAATTGGCATTGGCATGGTAGAAATATGAAGATGTGCCTGAACCCACCTACCACTCAATCGATCCACAGCTTACGCATCTCGCCTCTCCGGACGGCTAAGTGCCCGCACGCTCGTTTCGTGGGTTGACTTAGGCATACGGAGTTCATCTCTAGTCTACACATACGGAGTTCATTCCCAGTCCAAGATCAAACCAGATCGAGGGTTGTGGCAGCAGGATCGACAGCACGCAGGTGGGGACCGGGTCGATCCCTGGCTTGAGCATTCTGCCTCTTTGGCCGGCTGAGCGCCCGCACGCTCGTTTCGTGGGTTAGCTTAGGCATACAGAGTTCATTCCATGTCTAAGCCCTAGCCCGATCGAGGGTTGTGGCAGCGGGACCGGCAGCATGCAGAGGGGGACCGGGCTGATCCTCGGCTTATACATTATGCCTCTCCTACCAGCTCAGCGCCAGCACGCTCATTTTATGGGTTGACTTAGGCATACGGAGTTCATTCCCAGTCTAAGCATATGGAGTTCATTCCTAGTCTAAGATCAGACCGGTAGTAGCACGCAGAGGGGGACCGGGCCAATCCTCGGCTTCCGCATCCTGCCTCTCTAGTCGACTGAGCACCCGTACGCTCGTTTCGTGGGTTGACTTAGGCATACGGAGTTCATTCCCGATCTAAGCCCTAACCAGACCAAGGGACCCGCAGCGGGATCGACAGCACGGAGAGAGGGATCAAGCCAATCCCCGGGTTGCGCATTCTGGCTCTTCGACCGGCTGAGCACCCGCACCCTCATTTCATGGGTTGACTTCAGCATACGTAGTGCATTCCCGGTCTCAACCAAGCAAGGGCCAGAGGTTATCGACGACATTTGGGGTAACAATCGAGGGGGACCAATAGCGGGATCCTTGGTCAGCTCACGCATCCCTTCCTCAGTGGTCAGTTTGGTGCCCTCACGCTCATTTTGGGGGTTGACCGAGGCTCGACTTGTGCCAATGGTGGTCGGGGCAACCACCCGCACCAAGGCCCAACATGTGCTGATGGTGTTCGATGCAACTGCCCACACCAGGGGCCATCTTGTGTCGAGGTGGTCGAGGTAATCACCCACACCAAGAGCCAAAATGTGTCGATGGTGATCGAGGCAACTGCCCGCACCAGGGCCCAGCTTGTGCCTATGGTGGTTGAGGCAAGTGCTCGTACCAAAAGGTAGCCTGTGCCAATGATGGTCGATGCATGTGCCATCACCATGCGCCATCATGTGCCATTGATGGTCGAGGCCTTGGCCGAAGTTCAATTTTGAGCGACGGTGCACATGCAGGGCTTGGGCATGTGCTGGTGCCACATTTTTTTCACCCAGGGCACCATCGTCGGAGCATCACTGGAGAACCTAACCGGCGGTATTGGGGGTTCCGACGATTGGGGGGCCGAGGGGTGTGCGCACATGATATGCGATTGGTGCTAGTACTTGGCCCTTATATTGGCCCCCTATCCCTCATCAAACCTCGAGAACTCACACCCCCTTAAAGAGCGTTTGAGATTTTATAAGTTTGCTCCCAGTAGCAATTAAAGTGTCTGAAATGGGGACATTTTTTTCAAACGGTCACAAAATCTTCTTCACTTTGAGTTTTTAGCTGAATTTTTTTATGCATGCCAACAAAAATAGAAGGATCACGTCTACCAAATTTGGGGCCAAAAATCGTTCTAAAAAAATTTTAAAAAATCCCGAATCATAAAAAGTTTTGAAAATCGTGAAAAATAGAAAATGGGTCATCTTGCAATGAACTTCACATGAAGGCTTAGGGGACCATTGTATGAATTTACAAGCCATAAAAATTGGATTGGCAGGGTAGAAATATGAAGATGTGCCCGAATCCACCTACCACTCGATCGATCCACGGCTTGTGCATCCCACCTATCTGGTCGACTAAGTGCCCGCACGCTCGTTTCATGGGTTGACTTGGGCATACGTAGTGCGTTCCCAGTCTAAGATCGGACTGGATCGAGGGTTGTGGTAGCAAGACCCACAGCGGCATCGACAGCATGCTGAGGGGACCGAGTCGATCTTTGACTTGCGCATCCTGTCTTTCTGGCCGGCTGAGCGCCCGCACGCTCGTTTCATTGGTTGATTTAGGCACACGAAGTTCACCCCCAGTCTAAGCATACGAAGTTCATTTCCAGTCTAAGATTGGATCAGACCGAGGGTTACGGCAGCAGGACCAGTAGCAGGATCGGCAGAACGTAGAGGTGATCGGGCCAATCCTCGGCTTACGCATTCTACCTCTCCCATCGGTTGAGTGCTCGCACGCTTGTTTGGTGGGTTGGCTTAGGCATACGGAGTTCATTCCATGTCTAAGCCCCAGCTGGACCGATGGTTATGGTAGTGGGACCGACAGCACACAGAGGGGGATTGGGCCAATCCTCGGCTTGCACATTTTGCCTCTTCGGCTGGCCCAGTGCCCGCACGCTCGTTTTATGGGTTGACTTAGGCATACAGAGTGCATTCCCAGTCTAAGATCAGACCGATAGTGGGATCGACAGCACGAAGGAGGGGACTGGGCCGATCCCCAGCTTGCACATTCTGCCTCTCAGGTCGGCTGAGCACCAACATGCTTGTTTCGTGGGTTGGCTTAGGCATACGGAGTTCATTCCATATCTAAGCCCCAGATGGATCGAGGGTTGTGGCAGCGGGACCGACAGCACGCAGAGGGGGTCCAGGCCGATCCCTGGCTTGCGCATTATGCCTCTCCGACCAGCTCAGCACCGGCACGCTCGTTTGGTGGGTTGACTTAGGCATACAGAGTTCATTCCAGTCTAAGCATACAGAGTTCATTCCCAGTCTAAGATTGGACCGGTAGTAGTACGCAGAGGGGGACCGAGTTGATCCTCGGCTTGGGTATCCTGCCTCTCCGGCCGATTGAGCACCCGTACGCTCGTTTCGTGGGTTGACTTAGGCATACGGAGTTCATTCCCGGTCTAAGCCATAACCGAACTGAGGGACCCGCAGTGGGATCGACAGCTCGCAAAGGGCGATCGGGCCGATCCTCTGCTTGCGCATTCTGGCTCTCCGGCAGGTTGAGCGCCCGCACGCTCGTTTCATGGGTTGACTTAGGCATACGTAGTACATTGCCGGTCTCGCCCAACCAAGGGCCAGAGGCTATCAACGGCATTTAGGGCAACAACCGAGGGGGACTAGCAGCAGGATCCTTGGTCGGCTCGTGCATCTCGCCCCCAGCGGTTGGTTCGGTGCCCGCACGTTCATTTCGATGATCGATTGGGGCTCGACATGTGCCGATGGTGGTTGAGGCAACCGCCCGCACCAGGGCCCAGCATGTGCTGATGGTGTTTGATGCAACCACCCGCACCAGGGCCCAGCTTGTGCCAATGGCGGTCAAGGCAAGTGCCCGTACCAAAGGGTAGCCTGTGCCAATGATGGTCGATGCATGTGCCATCACCATGCACCATCATGTGCCATTGATGGTTGAGTTCTTGGCCGAAGCTTGATTTTGAGCCGCGGTGCACATGCTGGGCTCGGGCATGTGCTGGTGCCACATTTTTTCCCCTGAGGCACCATCGTCGGAGCATCACCGGAGAACCTAACCGGCGACATTAGGGGTTCTGACATTTGGGGGGGCCGGGGGTGTGCGCACATGATGTGTGATGGGTGCTGGTACTTGGCCCTTATATTGGGCCCCTATCCCTCATCAAACCTCGAGAACTCACACCCCTTTAAAGAGCATTTGAGATGTTATAGATTTGCTCCCAGTAGCCATTAAAGTGTCTGAAATGGGGACATTTTTTTCAAACGGTCACTAAATCTTCTCCACTTCAAGTTTTTAGCTGAATTTGTTTGTGCGTGCCAACAAAAATACAAGGATGACGTCTACCAAATTTGGGGATAAAACCCCTTCTAAAAAAGTTTTAAAAAATCTCGAACCGTAAAAAGTTTCGAAAATCATGAAAAATAGAAAATGGGTCGTCTTGCCACGAAACTTCACATGAAGGCTTAGGGGACCATTGTATGAATTTACAAACCATAAAAATAGCATTGGCACGGCAGAAATATGAAGATGTGCCTGAACCCACCTACCACTCGATCGATCCATGGCTTGCGCATCCCACCTCTCTGGTCGACTACGTGCCCGCACGCTCGTTCCGTGGGTTGGCTTAGGCATACGTAGTGCAGCCCCAGTCTAAGATCGGATCGGACCGAGGGTTGCGGTAGCAAGGCCCACAGCGGGATCGGCAGCACGCAGAGGGGACCGGGTCAATCCCCGGCTTGCGTATCCTACCTCTCTAGTCGGTTGAGCGCCCGCACATTCGTTTCGTGCGTTGACTTAGGCATACGGAGTTCATCCCCAGTCTAAGCATACGGAGTTCATTCCCAGTCTAAGATTGGACCGAACCGAGGGTTACGGTAGTAGGACCAGCAGCAGGATCGATAGCACGCAGAGGGGGACCGGGCTGATCCTCGGCTTGCGCATTCTACCTTTCCGATCAGTTGAGCGCCCGTATGCTCCTTTCATGGGTTGGCTTAGACATACAAAGTTCATTCCAAGTCTAAGCCCTAGCCAGACCGAGGGTTGTGGCATTGGGACCGACAGAACGCAGAGGGGGATCGGGTCGATCCCTGGCTCACGCATTATGCCTTTCTGACCGGCTTAGTGCCCGCACGCTCGTTTCATGGGTTGACTTTGGCATACGGAGTTCATTCCCAGTCTAAGCATACGAAGTTCATTCCAAGTCTAAGATCGAAATGGCAACGGGATCGATAGCAGCAAGCAGAAGGGGACCGGGTCGATCCTCGACTTGCGCATCCTACCTCTCCGACTGGCTGAGAGCTCGCACGCTCGTTTCGTGGGTTGACTTAGGCATACGGAGTTCATTCTCGATCTAAGCCCCACCTGGACTGAGGGACCCATAGTGGGATCGACAACACGTAGAGGGGGACCGGGTCGATCCTCGGCTTACGCATTCAGGCACTCCGGCCGGTTGAACGCCCACTCACTCGTTTCATGGGTTGACTTAGGCGTACGTAGTGCATTCCCAGTCTCGACCAACCAAGGGCCAGAGGCTATCGACGGCATTTGGGGCAACAACTGAGGGGGACAGCAGTGGGATCGACGTAGGCATACGTAGTGCACTCTCAGTCTAAGATCAGACCGAACTGAGGGTTATGGTAGCAAGACCCGCAGCAGGATCGATAGCACATAAAGGGGATCGGGTCGATCCTCGGCTTGTGCATCCTGCCTCTCTGGCCGGCTGAGTGCCCGTACGCTCGTTTCGTGGGTTGAGTTAGGCATACAGAGTTCATTCCCAGTCTAAGATCAGACCGGATCGAGGGTTACGATAGTAGGACCAGCAGCAGGATCGTCAACACTCAAGAAGGGACCAGGTCGATCCCCGGCTTGTGCATTCTGCCTCTCCGACCAGCTTAGCGCCCGTACGCCCGTTTTGTGGGTTGGCTTAGGCAGACGGAGTTCATTCCATGTCTAAGCTCGAGCCGGACCAAGGGTTGTGGTAGCAGGACTGACAGCACATAGAGGGGGATCGGGCCGATCCTCGACTTACGCATTATGCCTCTCCGGTTGGCTCAGTGCCCGCACGCTCGTTTCATGGGTTGACTTAGGTATACGGAGTTCATTCTCAGTCTAAGCATACGAAGTTGATTCCCAGTCTAAGATCAGACCGGCAGCAGCACGCAGCGGGGGACCGGGTCGATCCTCAGCTTGTGCATCCTGCCTCTTCGATAGGCTGAGCGCCCGCACGCTCGTTTCGTGGCTTGACTTAGGCATACGGAGTTCATTCCCGATCTAAGCCCCAACCGGATCAAGGGATGCGCAGTGGGATCGACAGCACGCAGAGAGGGATCGGGTCGATCCTCGGCTCGTGCATTCTAGCTCTCGATCGGCTGAGCACCCGCATGCTCGTTTCATGGGTTGACTTAGGCATACGTAGTGCATTCCCGGTCTCAACCAACCAAGGGCTGGAGGCTATCGACGGTGTTTGGGGCAACAACCAAGGGGGACCAGCAGCGGGATCCTTGGTCGGCTCGCGCATCCCACCCCCAACGGTCTGTTCGATACCCGAATGCTAGTTTCAGGGGCCGACCAGGGCTCGACATGTGCCGATGGTGGTCGAGGCAACCATCCACACCATGACCCAGCACGTGCTGATGGTGTACGATGCAATGACCCGCACCAGAGGCCATCTTGTGTCGATGGTGGTCGAGGCAATCGCCCGCACCAAAGGCCGGTGATCGAGGCAACCGCCTGCACCAGGGCCCAACTTGTGCCGATTGCGGTCGAGGCAAGTTCCCGTACTAAAAGGCAGCCTGTGCCGATGATGGTCGATGCATGTGCCATCACCGTGTGCCATCATGTGCCATTGATGGTCGAGGCCTTGGCCGAAGTTCGATTTTGAGCCACGGTGCACATGCTGGGCACAATCGTGGGAGTATCGTCGGAGTACCTAACCGGCGGCATTGGGGGTTTCGGTGATAGGGGGCCGGGGGGTGTGTGCACCTGATGTGCGATGGGTGCTGGTACTTGGCCCTTATATTGGCCCCATATCCCTCATCAAACTTTGAGAACTCACACCCCCTTAAAGAGCATTTGAGATCTTATAGGTTTGCTCCCAATAGTCATTAAAGTGTCTGAAATGGGGACATTTTTTTCAAACAGTCACAAAATCTTCTCCATTTCAAGTTTTTGGCTGAATTTTTTTGTGCATGCCAACAAAAATACAAGGATCATGTCTACCAAATTTGGGGCCAAAACTCCTAAAAAAATTTTAAAAAATCTTGAACCGTAAAAAGTTTCAAAAATCTTGAAAAATTGAAAACAGGTCGTCTTGTCACGAAACTTCACATGAAGGCTTAGGGGACCATTGTATGAATTTACAAGCCATAAAAATGGCATTGGCATGGCAGAAATATGAAGATTTGCTTGAACCCACCTACCACTCGATCGATCCATGGCTTGCGCATCCTGCCTCTTCGGTTGGCTAAGTTCCTGCATGCTCATTTCATAGGTTGACTTAGGCATACGTAGTGCACTCCTAGTCTAAGATCGGACCGGATCGAGGGTTACGATAGCAGGACTCGTAGCGGGATCGGTAGCATACATAGGGGATCGAGTCGATCCTTAGCTTGTGCATCCCTCTCTAGCCGGTTGAGCGCCCGCACGTTCGTTTCGTGGGTTAACTTAGGCATACGGAGTTCATCCCCAGTCGAAGCATACGAAGTTCATTCCTAGTCTAAGCATACGAAGTTCATTCCCAGTCTAAGATCAGATCGACTGAGGGTTGCGGCAGCAGGATCGATAGCACGCAGGGGGGATCGGGTCATCCCCGGCTTACGCATTCTGTCTCTCCGGTAGGTGAGTGCCCGGATGATCGTTTCGTGGGTTGGCTTAAGCATACGGAGTTCATTTCATGTCTAAGCCCCAGTCGGACTGAGGGTTGTGGCAGCGAGATCGACAACAAGTAGAGGGGGATCGGGCTGATCCCCGGCTTGTGCATTATGCCTCTCCGATAGGTTCAGGGCCCGCACGCTCGTTTCATGGGTTGACTTAGGCATACGGAGTTCATTCCCAGTCTAAGATCAGACCGATAGCGGGATCGATAACAGCCCTTAGAGGGGGACTGGGCCGATCCTCGACCTGTGCATCCTGCATCTCCGGTCAGCTGTTCATTCTCGATCTAAGCCACAATCGGACTGAGGGACCCGAAGCAGGATCGATAGCATACAGAGGGGCACCGGGTCGATCCTCGACTTACGCATTTTGGATCTCCGATAGGCTGAGCGCCCGCACGCTTATTTCATGGGTTGATTTAGGCATACGTAGTGCATTCTCAGTCTCGACCAACCAAGGGCCAGAGGATATCAATGGTGTTTCGGGTAACAACCGAGGGGGACCAGCAGTGGTATCCTTGATCAGCTCGTGCATCCTACCGCCAGCGGTGGTTCGGTGCTCGTAGGCTCATTTTGGGGGCCGACCGAGGCTCGGCATGTGCTGATGGCGGTTGAGGCAACTACCCATACCATGGCCCAACATGTGTCGATGGTGTTCGATGTAACTGCCCGCACCAGAGGCCATCTTATACTGATGGTGGTCGAGGTAACCACCTGCACCAGGGCCTAGCTTGTGCCGATGGTGCTCAAGTGCCTGTACCAAAGGGCAGCCTTGGCCAATGATGGTCGATGCATGTGCCGTCTCCATGGGCCATCATGGGCTATTGATGGTCGAGGCCTTGGCCGAAGTTTGATTTTGAGCTACGGTGCACATGCTGGGCTCGGGCATGTGCTGTGCCACATTTTTTTTGCTCGGGGCACCATCGCTGGAGCATCATCAAAGAACCCAACCGACTGCATTAGAGGTTCCGATGATCAGGGGGCTGGGGGGTGTGCGCACATAATGTGCGGTGGGTGTTGGTACTTGGCCCTTATGTTGGCCCCCTATCCCTCATCAAACCTCGAGAACTCACTCCCCCTTAAAGATCATTTGAGATTTTATAGGTTTGCTACCTATAGCCATTAAAGTGTCTGAAATGGGGACATTTTTTTCAAATGGTCACAAAATCTTCTCCACTTCGACTTTTTAGCTGAATTTGTTTGTGCGTGCTAACAAAAATACAAGGAGCACGTCTACCATGGGTCGTCTTGCCATGAAACTTCACATGAAGGCTTAGGGGACCATTGTATGAATTTACAAGCCATAAAAATGGCATTGGTGCGGCAGAAATATGAAGATGTGCCTGAACCCACCTAGCACTCGATCGATCCACAGCTTGCGCATCCCGCCTCTCCGGTCGGATAAGTGCCCGTATGCTCATTTTGTGGGTTGACTTAGGCATACGTAGTGTGCTCCCAGTTTAAGATCGTACCGGACCGAGGGTTCTAGCACCAAGACCCACAGCGGGATCGACAGCACGCAGAGGGGACCGGGTCGATGCCCGGCTTGCGCATCTTGCCTCTCTAGCCGGTTGAGCACCTAGACTTAGACATACGGAGTTCATCCCCAATCTAAGCATACAGAGTTCATTCCCAGTCTAAGATCAGACCGGACCGAGAGTTGTGGTAGCAGGACTAGCAGCAGGATCGATAGCACGTAGGGGGGATCGAGCTAATCCCTAGCTTGTGCATTTTGCCTCTTCGACCGGCTTAGCGCCCGGATGCTCATTTCATGGGTTGGCTTAGGCATACGAAGTTCATTCCATGCCTAAGCCCCAGTCAGACCGAGGGTTGTGGCAGCGAGATCGACAGCATGCAAAAAGGGATCGGGTCGATCCCCAGCTTGTGCATTCTGCCTCTCCGACCGCTCAGTGCCTGAACACTCGTTTCGTGGGTTGACTTAGGCATACAGAGTTCATTCCCAGTCTAAGCATACGGAGTTCATTCCTAGTCTAAGATTGGACCAGCAGCAGCACGCAGAGGGGGACCGAGTCGATCCTCGACTTACGTATCCTGCCTCTCTGGCTGGTTGAGCCCCTGCACGCTCATTTTGTAGGTTGACTTAGGCATATGAAGTTCATTCCCAGTCTAAGCATACGGAGTTCATTCCCCATCTAAGATCAGACTGGCAGTAGCATGTAAAGGGGGACCGGGCCAATCTTCGACTTGCGCATCCTACCTCTTCGATCGGCTGAGCGCCCGTACACTCATTTCGTGGGTTGACATAGGCATACGGAGTTCATTCCCCAGCTAAGCCCCAACCAGACTGAGGGACCCGCAGCGAGATTGGCAGCATGCAGAAGGGGACCGGGCCGATCCTCGACTTGTGCATTCTGGCTCTTTGGTTGGCTGAACGCCCACACGGTTGTTTCACAGGTTGACTTAGGCATACATAGTGCATTCCCGGTCTCGACCAACTAAGGGCCAGAGGTTATCGATGGTATTTGGGGCAACAACCGAGGGGGACCAGCAGTGGGATCCTTGGTCAACTCGCGCATCTCACCTCCAACAATCGGTTCGGTGCCCGCACGTTCATTTCAAGGGCCAGTCAGAGCTCGACATGTGCCCATGGTGGTCGAGGCAAACGCCCGCACCACGGCCCAGCATGTGCCGATGGTGTTCGATGCAACCGCCCGTACTAGAGGCCATCTTGTGTCGATGGTGGTCGAGGCAATCGCCTGCACAAAAGGCTGGCATGTGCCGATGGTGGTTGAGGCAACAGCCCACACCAAGGCCCAGCTTGTGCCGATGGTGGTCGAGGCAAGTGCCAGTACCAATGGGCAGCCTGTGTCGATGATGATTGATGCATGTGCCATCACCATGCACCATCATGTGCCATTGATGGTTGAGGCCTTGGCCGAAGTTTGATTTTAAGCCACGGTGCACATGCTGGGCTCGAGCATGTGCTGGTGCCACATTTTTTTTGCCCGGGGCACCATCGTCGGAGAACCTAACCGACGGGATTGAGGGTTTCGACGATTGGAGGGTCCAGGGGTGTGCGCACATGATGTGTGATGGGTGCTGGTACTTGCCCTTATATTGGCCCCCTATCCCTCATCAAACCTTGAGAACTCACACCCCCTTAAAGAGCATTTGAGATTTTATAGGTTTGCTCCCAGTAACCATTAAAGTGTCTAAAATGGGGACATTTTTTTCAAACGGTCACAAAATCTTCTCCACTTCAAGTTTTTACCTGAATTTGTTTGTGCGTGCCAACAAAAATACAAGGATCACGTCTACCAAGTTTGGGGCCAAAACGCCTTCTAAAAAAATTTTAAAAAATCTCGAACCGTAAAAAGTTTCAAAAATTGTGAAAAATAAAAAATAGGTTGCCTTGCCATGAAACTTCACATGAAGGCTTAGGGGACCGTTGTATGAATTTACAAGCCGTAAAAATGGCATTGGCATGGCAAAAATATCTAGATGTGCCTGAACCCACCTACCACTCGATCGATCCACGGCTTGCGCATGTCGCCTCTCCGACCGACTAAGTGCCCGCACACTCGTTTCGTGGGTTGACTTAGGCATACATAGTGCGCTCCCAGTCTAAGATCGGACCAGACCAAGGGTTGTGGTAGTAGGACCAGACCAAGGGCCGTAACGGGATCTACAGCATGTAGAGGGGACCGGGTCGATCCCCGGCTTACGCATCCTGCCTTTCTAGCTAGCTGAGCGCTCGCACTCTCATTTTGTGGGTTGACTTAGGCATACGGAATTCATCCCCAGTCTAAGCATACGGAGTTCATTCCCAGTCTAAGATTGGATCGAACCGAGGGTTGCGGTAGCAAGACCAGCAGTAGGATCGATAGCACGCAGGGGGGATCGAGCCTATCCCCGACTTGCGCATTCTGCCTCTCCGGTTGGCTGAGTGCCCGCACGCTCGTTTCATGGGTTGGCTTAGGCATACGGAGTTCATTCCATGTCTAAGCCCCAGTCGAATCGAGGTTTGTGGTAGCGGGACCAGCAGCACGCAGAGGGGGATCGGGTCGATCCCAGGCTTACGTATTATGCCTCTCCGGCTGGGTCAACGCTCGTACACTCGTTTCATGGGTTGACTTAGGCATACGGAGTTCATTCCTAGTCTAAGCATAAGGAGTTCATTCCCAGTCTAAGATCGGACTGGTAGCAGCACGCAGAGGGGGATCGAGCTGATCCTCAATTTTTACATCCTACCTCTCCGGTCGACTGAGCAACCGCAAGCTCGTTTCATGGGTTGACTTAGGCATACAGAGTTCATTCCCGGTCTCAGCCCCAACTGGATCGAGGGACCGGTAGCAGGATCAGCAGCACGCAGAGGAGGACCGGGTCGATACTTGGCTTACGCATTTTGGCTCTCTGATTGACTGAGCACCTGCACGCTCATTTCATGGGTTGACTTAGGCATACGTAGTGCATTCCCGATCTCGACCAACCAAGGGCCAAAGGCTATCGACGGCATGTTGGACAACAACCAAAGGGGACCGACAGCGGGATCCTTATTCGGCTCACACATCTCCAGCGGTCAGTTCGGTGCCTGGACACTCATTTCGAGGGTTGATCGGGACTCGACATTTGCTGATTGTGGTCGAGGCAACCGCCCGCAGCACGACCCAGCATGTGCCGATGGTGGTCGAGGCAACCGCCTGCACCATGGCCCAGCATGTGCCGATGGTGTTCGATGCAACCGCCTGCACCAGGGGCCATCTTGTGCTGATGGTGGTCAAGGCAATCGCCCGCACTAAGGCCCAGCTTGTGCCGATGGCGATCGAGGCAAGTGCCCGTACCAAAGGGCAGCCTGTGCCGATGATGGTCGATGCATGTGCCATCACCATACGCCATCATGTGCCATTGATGGTTGAGGCCTAAGTCGAAGTTTAATTTTCATGTTGGGCTCGGGTATGTGCTGGTGCCACATTTTTTCCCCCGAGGCACCATCGTCGGAGCATCGTCGGAGAACCTAACCGGCGGCATTGGGGGTCCTGGCGATTAGGGGGCCGGGGGGTGTGCGCACATGATATGCGATGGGTGCTGGTACTTGGCCCTTATATTCTCCCCCTATCCCTCATCAAACCTCGAGAACTCACACCCCCTTAAAGAGCATTTGAGATTTTATAGGTTTGCTCCCAGTAGCCATTAAAGTATCTGAAATGGGGACATTTTTTTCAAACGATCACAAAATCTTCTCCACTTCGAGTTTTTAGCTGAATTTGTATGTGCGTGCCAATAAAAATACAAGGATCACGTCTACCAAGTTTGGGGCCAAAACTCCTTCTAAAAAAATTTTAAAAAATCCTGAACCACAAAAAGTTTCAAAAATTGTGAAAAATAGAAAACGGGTCGTCTTGCCACGAAACTTCACATGAAGGCTTAGGGGACCATTGTATGAATTTACAAGCCGTAAAAATGGCATTGGCATGGCAGAAATATGAAGATGTGCCTAAATCCACCTACCACTCATTCGATCCACGGCTTGCGCATCCCGCCTCTCTGGCCGACTAACTGCCCACACGCTCGTTTCGTGAGATGACTTAGGCAAACGTAGTACACTCCAAGTCTAAGATCGAATCGGTCTAAGGGTTGCGGCAGTAGAACCCGCAGTGGGATCGACATCACGTAGAGGGGATCGGGTCAATCCCCAGCTTGCGCATCCTGCCTTTTTGGCCGACTGAGCGCCCGTCCGCTCATTTCGTGGGTTGACTTAGGCATACAGAGTTCACCCCCAGTCTAAGCATACGGAGTTCATTCCCAATCTAAGATCAGACCGGTCTGAGGGTTGCGACAGTAAGACCAGCAGCAGGATCGACAGCACACAGGGGGGATCGGGCCGATCAGCGGCTTGCATATTCTTCCTCTCTGACCGGCTAAGCGCCCGCACGCTCGTGTCGTGGGTTGGCTTAGGCATACGGAGTTCATTCCATGTCTAAGCCTCAGTCAGATCGAGGGTTGTGGCAGCGGGACTGACAGCACGCAGAGGGGGACTGGGCCGATCCCCGACTTGCGCATTATGCCTCTCTGACCGACTCAAGGCCCGCACGCTCGTTTCGTGGGTTGACTTAGGCATACGGAGTTCATTCCTAGTCTAAGCATACGGAGTACATTCTCAGTCTAAGATCGGACCGACAGTAGCATGCAGAGGGGGACCGAGTCAATCCTCGACTTACGCATCCTACCTCTTCTACCGGCTGAGCACCGCACACTCGTTTTGTGGGTTGACTTAGGCATATGGAGTTCATTTTCGATCTAAGCCCCAATCGAACCGAGGGACCCATAGTGGGATCGGTAACACGTAGAGGAGGGCCGGGTTCATCCGCAGCTTACGTATTCTGGCTCTACGACCGGCTGAGCACCCGCACGCTCATTTCATGGGTTGACTTAGGCATACATAGTGCATTCCTGGTCTCGACCAACCAAGGGCCAAAGGCTATCGACGGCATTTGAGGCAACAACCGAAAGGGACCAGCAACTGGATTCTTGGTCGGCTCATGCATCCCACCCCCAGCGGTCAGTAAGGTGCCTGCACGCCAGTTTCGGGGGCCGATTAGGGCTCAGCATATGCCAATGGTGGTCGAGGCAACCGCCCGCATCACGACCTACCAAGTGCCGATGGTGTTCGATACAACCGCTTGCACCAGGGGCCATCTTGTGCCAATGGTGGTCGAGGCAATCACCCACACCAAGGGCTGGCATGTGCTGATGGTGATCGAGGCAACGGCTTGTACCAGGGCCGAGCTTGTGCCGATGGCGGTCGAGGCAAGTGCCCGTACCAAAGGGCAGCCTGTGCCGATGATGGTCGATGCATGTGCCATCGCCATGCGCCATCATGTGCCATTGATGGTGGAGGCCTTGGTCGAAGTTCAATTTTCAGCCACAATGCACATGCTGGGCTTGGGCATGTGTTGGTGCCACATTTTTTTCACCTGGGGCACCATTGCCAGAGCATCACCGGAGAACCTAATCGGCGGGATTGGGGGTTCCAGCGATTGGGGGGGCCGGGGGGTGTGCGCACATGATATGCGATGGGTGCTGGTACTTGGCCCTTATATTAGCCCCCTATCCCTCATCAAACCTCAAGAACTCACACCCTCTTAAAGAGCATTTGAGATTTTATAGGTTTGCTCCCAGTAGCTATTAAAGTGTCTGAAATGGGGACATTTTTTTCAAAAGGTCACAAAATCTTCTCCACTTCGAGTTTTTAGCTGAATTTTTTTATGCATGCCAAAAAAAATACAAGGATCACGTATACCAAAATTTGGGCCAAAACTCCTTCTAAAAAAATTTAAAAAAAATCCTAAACCGTAAAAAGTTTCAAAAATTGTGAAAAATAAAAAACGGGTCGTCATTGCCACGAAACTTCACATGAAGGCTTAGGGGACCATTGTATGAATTTACAAGCCATAAAATGGCGTTGGCACAATAGAAATATGAAGATGTCCCTGAACCCACCTACCACTCGATTGATCCACGGCTTGCACATCCCGCCTCTCCGGTCGGTTAAGTGCCCGTACGCTCGTTTCGTGGGTTGACTTAGGCATATGTTGTACGCTCCCAGTCTAAGATCGGACCAGACCAAAGGTTGTGATAGCAGGACCCGCAGCGGGTTCGGCAGCATGCAAAGGGGATCGGGTCGATCCTCGGCTTACTCATCCTACCTCTCTTGTCGGCTAAGCGCCCGCACGCTCGTTTCGTGAGTTGACTTGGGCATACGGAGTTCATCCCCAGTCTAAGCATACGGAGTTCATTCCCAGTCTAAGATCAGACCAGACCGAGGGTTGCGATAGTAGGACCAGCAGTAGGATCGACAGCATGCAGAGGGTGATCGGGTCGATCCCCAGCTTACGCATTTTGCCTCTCCGATAGGCTTAGTGCCTGCACGATCGTTTCGTGGGTTGGCTTAGGCATACGGAGTTCATTCCATGTCTAAGCCCCAGCCGGACCGAGGGTTGTGGCAGCGGGACTGATAGCACACAGAGGGGGATCGGGTCGATCCCTGGCTTGCGCATTATGCCTCTTCGACCGGCTCAATGCCCACATGCTGGTTTCGTCAGTTGACTTAGGCATACGGAGTTCATTCCCAGTCTAAGCATACAGAGTTCATTCCCAGTCTACAATCAGACCAGTAGCAGGATTGGCAGCAGCACGCAAAAGGGGATCGGGCCGATCCTCGGCTTACGTATCCTACCTCTCCGACCGGCTGAGCACCCGCACGCTCGTTTCATGGGTTGACTTAGGCATATAGAGTTCATTCCTGATCTAAGCCCCAACTGGATCGAGGGACCTGTAGCGGGTCAACAGCATGCAGAGGGGGATCTTCGACTTACGTATTCTCGCTCTTCAGTCGGTTGAGCACCCGTATGCTCGTTCATGGGTTGACTTAGGCATACGTAGTGCATTCTTGATCTCAACCAACCAAGGGCCAGAGGCTATCAACGGCGTTTGGGGCAACAACCGAGGGGGACCAACAGCGGGATCCTAGGTTGGCTCGCGCATCCTGCCCCCAATGGTTGGTTCGGTGCTTGCACGCTCGTTTCGGGGTTCGACCGAGGCTCGACATGTGTCGATGGTGGTCGAGGCAATCGCCCACACCACGGACCAGCATGTGCCGATGGTGTACGATGCAATCGCCCACATGAGGGGCCATCTTGTGTCGATGGTGGTCGAGGCAACCGCCCGCACCAGGGCCAAGCTTTGTGCCGATGGTGGTCGAGGCAAGTGCCCATATGAAAGGGCAGCCTGTGCCAATGATGGTTGATGCATGTGCCATTCTCAGGCCCTGGGTGGGTGCGCCAGGCACATCAGGCACACCAGCAGGTGAGCCAGAGGTTGAGGCTCGCTGACCAGGCATGCTAGCTGGTATCTGTGCCTAAAGCCTAGCAAACAAGTTCAGAACGTCGACCCAACTTGCAGGCCAGCCTATGAGACCAAGGCCTAGCATACAAGCTTTTCGCACCACATCCAGATGGGCCTAAGGTGCTGGACACACAAGGGAAGATTCTGGAAGCAGGTAGGATCAGCAGGAGCATCCTGGTAGATTTGGTTGACCCTGAAAATCAGGAGTTAGCATCCTGATTGATTGTAATCAGTATAATCCCTTGATTTTAGCCTTAATTCTAGGGATATTGCCATTAATTGTAGCTGGAGCCTCAACTATAAAGAGAGGGCTCCTCCACCCTCATTTGTACACCATCAAACACTTCTGTCTCAGTGAATACAAGAGCATTTCCAGAATTCTGCCTTCTTATCCTGTTTCTCTTTAACTTGCGTAATCAGCCCTTCCTATTGTTCTAGTGCCCGCACGCTTGTGTTTTAGGCTGACTTAGGCATAAAGGAGGAGATTCCAAGCCTAAGGCCGCACGGTTTCTGAGTCTAAGGTCGGAGCCCGTGACAGTTGGTATCAGAGCAAATTCGATTCTACGTGTTTGTGTTGTGCAGGTTAGATCGTGATTGAGGAGATGGCATCCCAAAGCGACGTTGCTAGCCAACAACCAGAGGCCCAGGAACATGGGTGTGGAAGAGGCAAGAAAGCCAGTTCTAGAGATATCTGGTCTACCATGGACGGTAGGCTGGCCAAGGTGGAGGTGACCATGGGCGACATAGGGGAGAAGCTTGAAGAAGTAGAGACTCACATTGCATCGCTAGACTCCATGGAGGAGGAGCTCCAAAGTAAGCTAGAAGCTACTCTCAACAAAGGCATGGACGTGATCACCCAGAAGAATAAGGCCTTGGAGGCTGAAGTGCTGTCCTTGCGCGATGGCATGGAGACCATGCGCCAGCCGATGGAAGAGCTTACCAGTGAGTTTGTTGCTTGCAAGACTGCCATTGGGAATGGCATGTTTGCCGGAGTGTCCAAATCCAGATTGGAGGTCCCCAAGCCTAAGGATTTCAAGGGGACTAGGGTGGCCAATGAAGTAGACACCTACCTTTGGGGTATGGAGCAGTACTTCTAGGCCATGGGCATGCAAAACGAGGCGATAAAGGTAAGCACCGCTGCTATGTATCTCACTGATGTAGCCTTATTATGGTGGAGGCACAACTGTGATGATGTCAGGCGTGGGAGCGCCAAGATTGGAACCTGGGTAGAGTTCCAAAAGGAGTTCAGAGAACAATTTTACTTGAAGTATACCGATGATTAGGCCCGGGCAAAGTTACGCCAGCTTAGCCAGCAAGGAGACATAAGGGAGTATGTCCAAAAATTCTCTAAATTGATGCTATAGATCTCAGATCTAGGCAAAAATGATGCCTTATTTGCTTTCATGGATGGGCTGAAGCCATGGGCAATGCATGAGCTACAAAGGAGGGGAGTTCATAACTTGGCTAAAGCCATGACTACTGCCGAGGCCTTGAGAGAGTTCAAGCCTCTGAACAAGTTCAAGTCTTCCAATCCCAAAGGTAAGGGTAGGGATGATAGGGACCGAAAGAAGTAGTCCAAAGGGAAGGACCGTGATCGAGAGTCCAAGGATGGAGACCGAGACCGTTTAACCAAGGATGGCGAGAAGAAGCCACCAGCAGGCAAGTGGAAAGTAGAGGGGGACCGAGAGCCACTAGCATGCTACCTATGTGAAGGGAGCCACATAGCACGCAAGTGCCCATAGAAGGGCAAGCTGGCTGCTGTAGACAAGGAGTCTAACGAGGAGCCAGAGTCAGGGGCAGCAAAGCTTGGGTCGTTGGTGGTCAATGCTATCCAAAATAAGGGGAGTCGTAAGCCAAAAGGCTTGATGTTTGTGGATCTGATGGTTGTGGGTCAGAAGGTGAGCGCACTGGTGGACACAAGTGCCTCACATCTTTTTATTTCAGGTGATGGAGCCTGAAAGCTCAGACTAAATGTGCAGAAAGGGATTGGTACCATTAAAACAGTGAACTCCAAGGAAGTTCCAGCCATTGGAGTAGCACAGGGAGTGGAGTTGCAGCTTGGATACTGGAAAGGCAAGGAGACCATTAAGGTAATACCTCTTGATGACTATGAGTTTGTGATTGGGTTGGATTTCTTTGTTCAGATTAATGCCCTCCTTGTGCCTTTTACCGATTGTGTTTGCATCTTGGATGCACGATGCCAATGCCTAATGCCATTGAGGAGAGGGTCTGGAGTTGGGTCACAGGTGGTGTCAGCCATCCAATTTGCCAAGGCAGTAAGCAGACAAGAAGACACCTTTTGGCAGCCCTGAAATATGATGAGCCAAGGGAGAAGGAGATTGAGTCACCCTTGGAGATGCTAAAGGTGCTGAAGACCTTTAGTGATGTGATGCCCACAAAGCTGCCTAGCAAGCTACCACCTAAGAGGGAGGTGGACCACAAGATCGAGCTGGTGTCTGAGGCCAAGCCACCAGCTAGAACCCCTTACAGAATGGCTCCACCAGAGTTGGGGGAGTTGAGGAAGCAGCTTAAAGAGTTAGTTGATGCTGGCTTCATCAGGCCATCGAAAGCACCCTATGGTGCACCGGTTCTATTCCAGCGTAAGCATGATGGGTCATTGCAGCTGTGCATAGACTATCAGGCTTTGAACAAGCTGACCATCAAGAACAAGTACCCCATCCCACTCATTACGGACTTGTTCGATCAACTTGGGAGCACAAGGTGGTTCACCAAGCTGGATTTGAGGTCGGGCTACTACCAAGTCAGGATCACGGAGGGAGATGAGCCAAAGATAGCATGTGTCACTCGGTATGGTCCGTATGAGTTCTTGGTGATGCCTTTCAGACTCACGAACACCCCAGCAACATTCTGCACCCTTATAAATAAGGTACTTCAGTCATTCCTTGATTGGTTTGTTGTGGTTTATTTGGATGACATTGTGATCTACAACCACACTTTTCGGAGAGCATGTAGACCACTTGAGATAGGTGTTCGAGGTGTTGTGGGTGCACAAGCTGTTTGTCAAGAAGGAGAAGTGCCCATTCGCCCAACAGGAGATCCCGTTCCTTAGCCACATAGTGGAAGGTGGCAGGATACGCATGGATGAAGGTAAGATACACGCTATCCTAGAATGGCAACCACCAGCCAAGGTCACTGAGTTGAGATTGTTCCTTGGGCTGGTTAACTACTACAGGCACTTCATCAAAGGTCACTCAGCAATAGCCACACCATTGACTGACATGCTCAAGAAAAGGAGAGCATAGGAGTGGAGCACAGGGTGCCAGGAAGCCTTTCACAAGTTGAACCAGGCTGTGACCGAGGAGCCAATCTTGGCCTTGCCAGACCATGCCAAGCCATATGAGGTGCATACGGATGCATCAGACTTTGCCATAGAGGGCGTGTTGATGCAGGAGGGACGTGCAGTAGCGTTCAAAAGTAGGAAGCTGAACGAGATTAAGTGTAAGTACATGGTCCAAGAGAAGGAGATGACTGTAGTGGTGCACTGCTTGCGCACTTGGTGCCATTACTTGTTGGGGTTGAGGTTCGTGGTGAGGATGGACAATGTGGTGACCAGCTACTTCCAGACGCAGAAGAAGCTGTCCCCCAAGCAGGCGAGATGGCAAGATTTTCTTGCAAAATTTGATTTCCAGATGGAGTACAAGCCAGGACGGGCGAACCTAGTGGCAGACACCATAAGCAGAATGGCTAACCTTGCTGCCATTAGCCAACCAGAGGGGTCACTGGTGCTGTGCATCAAGGAGGGACTTGCGCATGATCCTACAGCCAAGGCTTTGATGGAGTACGCCCAGTAAGGTAAGACTAGGCGGTTTTGGTTGCAGGATGGGTTACTATACACCAGGGGTAGTAGACTATTTATGCCATAGCACGGGAAGCTCCGTAAGGAAGTTTTGCAAGAATGCCATGATTCAAGATGGGCTGGACACCTCAGAGTGAGCCGCACCTTGGTGCTGATCGAGGATCGATACTACTGGCCGCACATAAGGGACAACATGGAGGCCTATGTGAAGACTTGTCTTGTGTGCCAACAAGACAAGGTGGAGCTCAAGAAACCAGGTGGTCTTTTGGAGCCATTGCTAGTGCCAGAACGACTATGGGAGAGTGTTTCTCTAGACTTTATAGTCGGTCTACCCAAAGCAGAAGGGTTTGGAAGCATCATGGTAGTGGTGGATAGGTTTTCCAAGTATGGAATCTTCATTCCAGCGACCAAGGAGTGCCCAGCCGAAGAGGCAGCTTGATTGTTCCTAAAGAACATGGTTAAGTACTAGGGAGTGCCAAGTACCATTGTTAGTGATCGAGACGGGCGTTTCACGGGCATGTTTTGGATTGAGTTGTTCAAGCTGTTAGGGTCAGACTTGAACTTTTCCACTAGCATGCATCCGCAGACCGATGGGCAGACAGAACGAGTGAATGGACTATTAGAGGTCTACCTCAGGCACTTTGTGAGTGCCACACAAAGGGGCTGGCCAAGGCTACTAGATATTGCATAGTTTTCCTACAACTTGCAAAAGAGTGAGGCAACGAACCAGAGCCCATTTGAGGTTGTGACAGGGCAACAACCACTAACACCCGGTTTGATTGCTGCAGGTTATACAGGGTCGAATCCAGCAGCATACAAGTTTGCCAAGGCATGGCAAGAGTAAACTGACTTAGCCAGAGTTTGTCTACACAAGGCGGCCAAGAGGTCGAAGAAGTGGGTAGACCAGAATACGCGGGACGTGCAGTTTTAGGTTGGAGACTTGGTGTTGGTGAAGCTGCATCCCATTGTGCACCACAGGGGGCTGCACAAAAGCCTAGTCCAGAGGTATGAGGGACCTTTTCAAGTAGTCAAAAGGGTAGGCAAGGTTGCCTACAAGCTAGATATGCCACCTAGGCTGAGGGTACACCCAGTGTTCCATGTGAGCATGCTCAAGCTGTTCCATGAGTATGAGGGAGATCCAGGACAAGCAGAGTCAAAGCGTTTGCCATTGGGAGCAAAGGCCTCATATGAGAAGGAGGTCCACAGCATCATAGTTGATCGAGAGGTGAGACGGAAGAACTATCAGCCAAGACAAGAGTACTTGGTGCGCTAGAAGAGACTTCTAGATAGTGAGGCGAGCTGGGAACCAGCAGATGACTTATGACAGTTTGAGGACCAGATCAGGTAGTACCATGCAGAAGACGCAACGAGGGCATTACACAATTAGGTGGGGGAGAATGTCACACCCTGGGTGGGTGCACCAGGCACATCAGGTGTGTCAGGCACATCAGGCGCACCAGTAGGCAAGCCAGAGGTTGAGGCCCACAAACCAGGCGTGCTGGCGGGTATCTGTGCGTAAAGCCTAGCAAACAAGTTCAAAACACCCGCCCAACTTGTAGGCCAACCCATGAGACCAAGGCCTCGCATACAAGCTACTCGCACCACATCAAGAAGGGCCCAAGGTGCTGAACACGCAGGGGAAGCTTCTGAAAGCAGGCAGGATCAGTAGGAGCATCTTGGCAGATTTGGTTGACCTTGAAAATCAGGAGTTAGCATCCTAATTGATTGTAATCTGTATAATCCCTTGATTTAAGCCTTAATTCTAGGGATATTGTCTCTAAGTGTAGCTGGAGCCTCAATTATAAATAGAGGGCTGCTCCACCCTCATTTGTACACTATCAAACACTTTTGTTTCAGTGACTACAAAAGCATTTCTAGAATTCTACCTCCTTATCATGTTTCTCTTTAACATGCATAATCAGCTCTTCTTATTGTTCTAGTGCCCGCACGCTTGTGTTTTAGGCTGACTTAGGCATAAAGGAGGAGATTCCAAGCCTAAGGCCGCATGGTTTCTGAGTCTAAGGTCAGAGCCTGTGACACCATCACCATGCGCCATCATGTGCCATTGATGGTCGAGGCCTTGGTCGAAGTTTGATTTTGAGCCACGGTGCACATGCTAGGCTTAGGCATGTGCTGGTGCCACATTTTTTTCGCCCAGGGCACCATCACTAGAGCATCGCCGAAGAACCTAACTGGCGGTATTGGGGGTTTCAACGATTGGGGGGGCTAGGGGGTGTGCCCATATGATGTGCGATGGGTGCTGGTACTTGGCCCTTATATTGGCCCCTATCCCTCATCAAACCTCGAGAACTCACACCCCCTTAAAGAGCATTTGAGATTTTATAGGTTTGCTCCCAGTAGCCATTAAAATGTCTGAAATGGGGACATTTTTTTCAAACGGTCACAAAATCTTCTCCACTTCGAGTTTTTAGCTGAATTGTTTTGTGCATGCCAAAAAAAATAGAAGGATCATGTCTACCAAATTTGGGGCCAAAACTCCTTCTAAAAAAATTTTTAAAAAATCCTGAACTGTAAAAAGTTTTGGAAATCATGAAAAATAAAAAATGGGTCATCTTGCCACAAAACTTTACATGAAGGCTTAGGGGACCATTGTATGAATTTACAAGCCATAAAAATGGCATTGGCATGGTAAAAATATGAAAATGTGCCTGAACCCACCTACCACTCGATCGATCCACAGCTTGTGCATCCCACCTCTTCGACCGACTAAGTGTCCGCATGCTCGTTTCGTGGGTTGACTTAGGCATACGTAGTGCGCTCCCAGTCTAAGATTGAACTGGACTAAGGGTTGTGGCAGCAGGACCTGCAGCAGGACCTGCAGCACATAGAGGGGACCGGATCGATCCTCGGCTTGTTCGTCCTGCCTCTCTGGCCGGCTGAGCGCCCGTACGTTCATTTCGTGGGTTGACTTAGGCATACGGAGTTCATCCCCAATCTAAGCATACAGAGTTCATTCCCAGTCTAAGATCGGACCAGATCGAGGTGGCAGCAGGATCGACAGCACGCAGGGGGGACCGGGCCAATCCTCGGCTTGACCATTCTGCCTCTCCGGTTGGCTGAGCACCCGCACGCTCGTTTCATGGGTTGGCTTAGGCATACAGTGTTCATTCCATGTCTAAGCCCTAGTCGGACTGAGGGTTGTGGCATATAGACCGGCAGTACGTAGAGGGGGATAGGGTCGATCCCCGGCTTGTGCATTATGCCTCTCCGACTGGCTCAGTGCCCGCGCACTCGTTTCATGGGTTGACTTAGCCATACGAAGTTCATTCCCAATCTAAGCATACGGAGTTCATTCCCAGTCTAAGATCGGACCGGTAGCAGCACGCAGAGGGGGATCGAGCCTTTCCAGCCGGCTGAGTGCTCGCACGCTCATTTCGTGGGTTGACTTAGCCATATGGAGTTCATTCCTGATCTAAGCCCTAACCGGATCGAGGGACCCACAGCGGGATCGACAGCACCTAGAGGGGGACCGGGCCAATCCTCGACTAACGTATTCTGGCTCTCTGACCGGCTGAGTGCCAGCACGTTCATTTCATAGGTTGACTTAGGCATACGTAGTGCATTCTCGGTCTCAACCAACCAAAGGCCAGAGGCTATCGACGGCATTTGGGGCAACAACCGAGGGGGACCGGTAGTGGGATCCTTGGTCGGCTCATGCATCCCACCCCCAGCGGTAGGTTTGGTGCCCGCACGCTCGTTTTGGGGGTCGACCGAGGCTCCGTATGTGCCGATGGTGGTCGAGGCAACCACCCGCACCACGGCCCAGTATGTGCCGATGGTGTTCGATGCAACCGCCCGTATCGGGGGCCATCTTGTGTCGATGGTGGTCGAGGCAATCACCCACACCAAGGGCCAGCATGTGCCGATGGTGATCGAGGCAACCGCCCACACCAGGGCCCAGCTTGGGCCGATGGCGGTCGAGGCAAGTGCCCGTACCAAAGGGCAGCCTGTGCCGATGATGGTCGATGCATGTGGCATCACCATGAACCATCATGTGCCATTGATGGTCAAGGCCTTGGCTGAAGTTCAATTTTGAGCCGCAGTGCACATGTTGGGGTTGGGCATGTGCTGGTGCCACATTTTTTTCACCCAGGGCACCATCGTCGGAGCATCGCCGGAGAACCTAACCGGCGGCATTGGGGGTTCCGACAATTTGGGGGGCCGGGGGCTGTGCGCACATGATGTGCGATGGGTGCTGGTTCTTGGCCCTTATATTGGCCCCCTATCCCTCATCAAACCTCGAGAACTCACACCCCCTTAAAGAGCATTTGAGATTTTATAGGTTTGCTCCCAGTAGCCATTAAAGTGTCTAAAATTGGGACATTTTTTTCAAACGGTCACGAAATCCTCTCCACTTCGATTTTTAGCTGAATTTTTTTGTGCATGCCAACAAAAATACAAGGATCACATCTACCAAATTTGGGGCCAAAAATCCTTCTAAAAAGATTTTAAAAAATCTCGAACCGTAAAACGTTTCAAAAATCATGAAAAATAAAAAACGGGTCGTCTTGCCACGAAACTTCACATGAAGGCTTAGGGGACCATTGTATGAATTTACAATCCATAAAAAAGGCATTGGCATGATAGAAATATAAAGATGTGCCTGAACCCACCTACCACTCGATCGATCCACCCTTACGCATCCCGTCTCTCGACAGGCTAAGTGCCTGCACGCTCGTTTTGTGGGTTGACTTAGGTATAGGTAGTGCGCTCCTAGTCTAAGATCAGACGAGACTGAGGGTTGCGGCAACAGGACCCATAGCGGGATCGATAGCAGGACCCGCAGTGGGATCGACAGCACGCAGAGGGGACCAGGTCGATCCTCGGCTTGCGCATCCTACCTCTTTAGCTGGTTTAACGCCCGTACGCTCATTTTGTGGGTTGACTTAGGCATACGGAGTTCATCCCCACTCTAACCATACATAGTTCATTCCCAGTCTAAGATCAGATCGTACCAAGGGTTGTGGTAGCAGGACCAACAGTAGGATCGGCAGCATGCAGGGGGGACCGAGCCAATCCCTGGCTTGCGCATTTTGCCTCTTCGGCTGGCTGAGCACCCGCACGTTCGTTTCGTGGGTTGGCTTAGGCATACGGAGTTCATTCCATGTCTAAGCCCCAACCGGACCGAGGGTTGTAGCAGCGGGACCGACAACACGCAGAGGAGGATCGGGCCGATCCCCGACTTGCGCATTATGCCTCTCTGGCCAGCTCAGCGCCCACACGCTAGTTTCATGGGTTGACTTAGGCATACGGAGTTCATTCCTAGTCTAAGCATAGGGAGTTCATTCCCAGTCTAAGATCAGACCAACAGCGGGATCGGCAGTAGCACGCAGAGGGGGAACGGGCTGATCCTCAGTTTGCACATCCTACCTCTCTGGCCAGCTGAGCGACCGCACGCTCATTTTATGGGTTGACTTAGGCATACGGAGTTCATTCCAGGTATAGGCCCCAACCGGACCAAGGGACCCATAGCGGGATCGACAGCACGCATAGGGGGACCGGGCCGATCCTCAGCTTGCGCATTCTGGCTCTCTGGTTGGCTGAGCACCCGCACGCTCGTTTCATGGGTTGACTTAGGCATATGTAGTGCATTCTCGATCTCGACCAACCAATGGCCAGAGGCTATCATGGTGTTTGGGGCAAAACTGAGGGGGACCAGCAGTGGGATCGTTGGTGGCTCGCACATCCCGCCCCCAACGGTAGGTTCGGTGCTCGCACGCTCATTTTAGGGGCGATCGGGGCTCGGTATGTGCCGATGGTGGTCGAGGCAACCGCCCGCACCATAGCCCAGCATGTGCCGATGGTGCTCGATGCAACCGCCCGTACTAGGGGCCATCTTGTGTTGATGGTGGTTGAGGTAACCGCCCGCACCAGGGACCAGCTTGTGTCGATGGTGATCGAGGCAACTGCCCGTACCAAAACGCAGCCTGTGTCGATGATGGTCAATGCATACGGAGCAGCAGCATGCAGTACATGCACATGCACATGATGCGCCATTGATGGTCGAGGCCTTAGTCGAAGTTTGATTTTGAGCCACGGTGCACATGTGGGCTCAGGCATGTGCTGGTGCCACATTTTTTTCATGGGGGCACTATCGTTGGAGCATCGTCGGAGAACCTAACCGGCGACATTGGGGGTTCCAACGATTGGGGGGGCCGGGGGGTGTGCGCACATGATGTGCGATGGGTGCTGGTACTTGGCCCTTATATTGGCCCCCTATCCCTCATCAAACCTCGAGAACTCACACCCCCTTAAAGAGCATTTGAGATTTTATAGGTTTGCTCCCAGTAGCCGTTAAAGTGTCTAAAATGGGGACATTTTTTTCAAACTATCACAAAATCTTCTCCACTTTGAGTTTTTAGCTGAATTTTTTTGTGCGTGCCAACAAAAATACAAGGATACGTCTACCAAATTTGGGGCCAAAACTCTTTCTAAAAAATTTTTAAGAAAATCTCGAACCGTAAAAAGTTTCAAAAATCATGAAAAATAGAAAACGGGTCGTCTTGCCATGAAACTTCACATGAAGGCTTAGGGGACCATTGTATGAATTTACAAGCCATAAAAATGGCATTGGCATGGTAGAAATATGAAGATGTGCCTAAACCCACCTACCACTCAATCGATCCACGGCTTGCGCATCCCGTCTCTCCGACCGACTAAGTGCCCGCACGCTCGTTTCGTGGGTTGACTTAGGCATAAGTAGTGCATTCCTAGTCTAAGATCAGATCGGACTGAGGGTTCTGGCAGTAGGATCTGTAAAGGGATCGATAGCACACAAGGGGACCGGGTCAATCCCCGGCTTACGCATCCTACCTTTCTGGTCGGTTGAGCGCCTGCACGCTTATTTCATGGGTTGACTTAGGCATACAGAGTTCATCCCCAGTCTAAGCATATGGAGTTCATTCCCAGTCTAAGATCGAATCAGACTGAGGGTTACAGTAGCAGGACCAGCAGCAGGATTGGTAGCATGCAGGAAGGGACCGACCCAATCCCCGGCTTGTGCATTCTGCCTCTTTGACCGGCTAAGCACCCACACGCTCATTTCGTGGGTTGGCTTAAGCATACAGAGTTCATTCCATGTCAAGCCCTAGCCAAACCGAGGGTTGTGGCAGCAAGACCGATAGCACACAGAAGGGGACCGGGCCGATCATCAGCTTGCGCATTATGCCTCTCCGATCGATCAGCACCCGCACACTCGTTTCATGGGTTGACTTAGGCATACGGAGTTCATTCCCAATCTAAGCATATAGAGTTCATTCCCAGTCTAAGATCGGACCGGTAGCAGATCGCAGAGGGGGAACGGGCTGATCCTTGACTTGCGTATCTTGCCTCTCTGGTCGACTGAGCATCCGTACGCTCGTTTCGTTGGTTGACTTCGACATACGGAGTTCATTCTCGGTCTAAGCCCCAATCGGACCGAAGGACCCGCAGCATGTGCCGATGATGGCCGATGCATATGCCATCACCATGCACCATCATGTGCCATTGATGGTCGAGGCCTTGGCCGAAGTTTGATTTTGAGCCACGGTGCACATGCTGGGCTCGGTCATGTGCTAGTGCCACATTTTTTTTCCCGGGGCACCATCGTCGGAGAACCTAACCGACGGCATTGGGGGTTCCGACTATTAGGGGGGCCGAGGGGTGTGCACACATGATGTGCGATGGGTGCTGGTACTTGGTCATTATATTGGCCCTTTATCCTTCATCAAACCTCGAGAACTCACACCCCCTTAAAGAGCATTTGAGATTTTATAGGTTTGCTCCCAGTAGCCATTAAAGTGTCTGAAATGGGGACATTTTTTTCAAACGGTCACAAAATCTTCTCCACTTCGAGTTTTTACCTGAATTTTTTTGTGCATGCCAACAAAAATACAAGGATCACGTCTACCAAATTTGGGGCCAAAACTCCTTCTAAAAAAATTTTAAAACATCTTGAACCGTAAAAAGTTTTGAAAATCGTGAAAAATAGAAAACGGGTCGTCTTGCCACAAAACTTGACATGAAGGCTTAGGGGACCATTGTATGAATTTACAAGCCATAAAAATGGCATTGGCACGGAAAAAATATGAAAATGTGCCTGAACCCACCAACCACTCATCGATCCACGGCTTACGCATCTCGCCTCTCCAGTCGACTAAGTGCCCGCACACTCATTTTGTGGGTTGACTTAGGCATACGTAGTGTGCTCCCAGTCTAAGATCGGACCGGACCGAGGGTTGCGACAGCAGGACCTGTAGCGGGATCGACAGCACGTAGAGGGGATCGGGTCGATCCTCGGCTTGCGCATCCTACCTCTTTAGCAGGCTGAGCACCCGCATGCTCATTTTATGGGATGACTTAGGCATACGGAGTTCATTCCCAGTCTAAGCATACGGAGTTCATTCCCAATCTAAGCATACGACAGGACCAACAGTACGATTGGTAGCACGTAGAGGGGGACCAAGCCGATCCTCGGCTTGCATATTCTACCTCTCTGGTCGACTAAGCACCCGCACGCTCGTTTCACGGGTTGGCTTAGGCATACGGAGTTCATTTCATGTCTAAGCCCCAGTCGGACCGAGGGTTATGGCAGCAAGACCGACAGCACACAAAGGGGATCGGGCCGATCCCCGGCTTGCACATTATGCCTCTGGACCGGCTCAGTGCCTGTACGCTCGTTTTATGGGTTGACTTTGGCATATGGAGTTCATTCGCAGTCTAAGCATACAGAGTTCATTCCTAGTCTAAGATCGGACCGGTAGCAGCAAGTAGAGGGGGACCAGGCCGATCCTCGCCTTGTGCATCCTACCTTTCTGGCTGGCTGAACACCCACACGCTCGTTTCGTGGTTTGACTTAGGCATACGGAGTTCATTCCCGTAGAAGGATCGGTAGCACGGAGAGGGGGATCGGGTCGATCCTCGGCTTGCACATTCTGGCTCTCCGATCGGTTGAGCACCCGTACACTCATTTAATGGGTTGACTTGGGCATACGTAGTGCATTCCCGGTCTCGACCAACCAAGGGCGAGACGCTATCGACGGCGTGTGGGGCAACAATCGAGGGGGACCAGCAGCGGGATCCTTGGTCAGCTGGAGCATCCTACCTCCAATGGTTGGTTCGGTGCTCACACACTCGTTTCAGGGGCCGATTAGGGCTCAACATGTGCCGATGATGGTCAAGGCAACCGCCTGCACCATAGCCCACCATGTGCCGATAGTGGTCGAGGCAACTGCCCGCACCATGGCCCAGCATGCGCCGATGGTGGTCGAGGCAACCTGCTCGCACCAAGGGCCATCTTGTGCCGATGGTGGTCGAGGCAACTGCCCACACCAAGGCTCAGCTTGTGCCGATGGTGGTCGAGGCAAGTGCCCGTACCAAAAGGCAGCTTGTACCGATGATGGTCGATGCATGTGCCATCACCTTACGCCATCATGTGCCATTGATGGTCGAGGCCTTGGTCGAAGTTTGATTTTGAGCCATGGTGCACATGCTGGGCTCGAGCATGTGCTGGTGCCACATTTTTTTCGCCCAAGGCACCATCACCGGAGCATCACCGGAGAAACTAAGCGACGGCATTGGGGTTTTCGGTGATTGGGGGGCCAGGGGGTGTGCGCACATGATGTGCGATGGGTGCTGGTACTTGGCCCTTATATTGGCCCCCTATCCCTCATCAAACCTTGAGAACTCACACTCCCTTAAAGAGCATTTGAGATTTTATAGGTTTGCTCGCAGTGGCCATTAAAATGTCTGAAATGGGGACATTTTTTTCAAACGGTCACAAAATCCTCTCCACTTCCAGTTTTTTGCTGAATTTTTTTATGCGTGCCAACAAAAATACAAGGATCACATCTACCAAATTTAGGGCCAAAACTCCTTCTAAAAAAATTTTAAAAAATCTCGAATAGTAAAAAGTTTCAAAAAATGTGAAAAATAGAAAACGAGTCGTCTTGCCACGAAACTTCACATGAAGGCTTAGTGGACCATTGTATGAATTTACAAGCCATAAAAATGGCATTGGCATGGCAGAAATATGAAGATGTGCCTAAACCCACCTACCACTCGCTCAATCCACGACTTGCGCATCTCGCCTCTCCGACCGGCTAAGTGCCCGCATTCTCGTTTCGTGGGTTGACTTAGGCATACATAGTGCGCTCCTAGTCTAAGATCAGACCGAACCGAGGGTTGCGGTAGCAGGACCCATAGCAGGATCGACAGCACGTAGAGGGGATCGGGTCAGTCCCCGACTTGTGCATCCTTCCTCTCTGGCCAGCTGAGCGCCCGCACGCCCATTTTATGGGTTAACTTAGGCATACAGAGCTCATTCCCAGTCTAAGCATACAGAGTTTATTCCTAATCTAAGATCGGACTGAACCAAGGGTTGCAACAGTAGGACCAACAGCAACATCGACAGCATGCAGGAGGGATTGGGCCGATCCCCAGCTTGCGTATTCTACCTCTCCCGCCAGCTAAGAGCCCGCACGCTCATTTCGTGGGTTGGCTTAGGCATATGGAGTTCATTCTATGTCTAAGCCCTAGCCGGACCGAGGGTTGTGGCAACGAGACCTGTAGCACGTAGAGGGGGATCGGGCTGATCTTCGGCTCGTGCATTATGCCTCTCCGACCGGCTCAGTGCCTGAACGCTCGTTTCATAGGTTGACTTAGGCGTACGAAGTTCATTCCCAGTCTAAGCATACGGAGTTCATTCCCAATCTAAGATCGAACCGATAGCAGTATGCAGAGGGGGATCGAGCCAATACTTGGCTTGCGCATCTTGCCTCCCCAACCGGTTGAGCACCCGTACGCTCGTTTCGTGGGTTGACTTAGGCATACGGAGTTCATTCCCGGTCTAATCCCTAACTAGACCGAGGGACCGTAGTGGGATCAGTAGCACACAGAGGGGGATCAGGTCGATCCTCGACTTATGCATTCTGGCTCTCCGGTCGGTTGAGCCCCTGCACGCTCATTTCATGGGTTGACTTAGGCATACATAGTGCATTCCCGATCTCGACCAACTAAGGGCTAGAGGCTATCGACGGCATTTGGGGCAACAAACGAAGGGGACCAGCAACAAGATCATTGGTTGGCTGACGTATCCTACCCCTAGTGGTCGGTTCGGTGCTTACATGCCTATTTTAGGGGCCGATCGGGGCTCGGCATGTGTCGATGGTGGTCGAGGAAACCGCCCACACCATGACCCAGCATGTGTTGATGCTGTTCGATGCAACCGCCCGCACCAAGGGCCATCTTGTGCCGATGGTGGTTGAGGTAATCGCCCACACCAAGGGTCGGCATGTGCTAATGGTGATCGACGCAACCGCCCGTACCAGGGCCCAGCTTGTGCCTATGGCGGTCGAGGTAAGTGCCTGCACCAAAGGGCAGCCTGTTCCGATGATGGTCGATGCATGTGCCATCACCATGCGTCATCATGTGCCATTGATGGTCGAGGCCTTGGTCGAAGTTCAATTTTGAGCCACGCTGCACATGCTGCACTCAGGCATGTGCTGGTGCCACATTTTTTTCGCCGGAGAACCTAACCAGCGGCATTGGAGGTTCTGACGATTGGGAGGCCGGGGGTGTGCACACATGATGTGCGATGGGTGCTGGTACTTGGCCCTTATATTGGCCCCCTATCCCTCAGGAAACCTCCAGAACTCACACCCCTTTAAAGAGCATTTGAGATTTTATAGGTTTGCTCCCAGTAGCCGTTAAAGTGTCTAAAATGGAGACAATTTTTTCAAACGGTCACAAAATCTTCTCCACTTCAAGTTTTTTGCTGAATTTTTTTGTGCATGCCAACAAAAATACAAGGATCACGTCTACCAAATTTAGGGTCAAAACTCCTTCTAAAAAAATTTTAAAAAATCTCAAACCGTAAAAAGTTTCAAAAATCGTGAAAAATAGAAAACGGGTCGTCTTGCCACGAAACTTCACATGAAGGCTTAAGGGACCATTGTATGAATTTACAAGCCATAAAAATGGCATTGGCATGGCAGAAATATAAAGATGTGCCTGAACCCACCTACCACTCGATCGATCCACGACTTGCGCATCCTGCCTCTCTGGCCGGCTAAGTGCTCGCACGCTTGTTTTGTAGGTTGACTTAGGCATACGTAGTGTGCTCCCAGTCTAAGATCAGACCGGACTGAGGGTTGCGATAGTAGGAGCCGCAGTGGTAACGACAGCATGCAGGGGAGGATTGGGCCGATCCCCGGCTTATGCATTCTGCCTCTCCGACCGGTTGAGCCCCCATACTCTCGTTTCATGGGTTGGCTTAGGCATACAGAGTTCATTCCATGTCTAAGCCCCAGTTGGACCGAGGGTAGTGGCAGCGGGACCGACAGTACGCAGAGGGGGACCGAGCCGATCCCCGGCTTGCGCATTATGCCTCTCCAGCCTGATCAGTGCCCGCACGCTTGTTTCGTGGGTTAACTTAGGCATACGGAGTTCATTCCCAGTCTAGGCGTACGAAGTTCATTCCCAGTCTAAGCATACGGAGTTCATTCCCAATCTAAGATCGAACCGATAGCAGTATGCAGAGGGGGATCGAGCCAATACTTGGCTTGCGCATCCTGCCTCCCCAGTCGGTTGAGCACCCGTACGCTCGTTTCGTGGGTTGACTTAGGCATACGGAGTTCATTCCCGGTCTAATCCCTAACTAGATCGAAGGACTCGTAGTGGGATCAGTAGCACACAGAGGGGGATCGGGTCGATCCTCGACTTACGCATTCTGGCTCTCCGGTCGGTTGAGCCCCTGCACGCTCATTTCATGGGTTGACTTAGGCATACATAGTGCATTCCCGATCTCAACCAACTAAGGGCTAGAGGCTATCGACGGCATTTAGGGCAACAAACGAAGGGGACCAGCAATAAGATCATTGGTTGGCTGACGTATCCTACCCCTAGTGGTCAGTTTGGTGCTTACATGCCTATTTTAGGGGCCGATCGGGGCTCAGCATGTGTCGATGGTGGTCGAGGAAACCGCCCACACCATGACCCAGCATGTGCCGATGCTGTTCGATGCAACCGCCCGTACCAAGGGCCATCTTGTGCCGATGGTGGTTGAGGTAATCGCCCACACCAAGGGTCGGCATGTGCTAATGGTGATCGACGCAACCGTCCATACCAGGGCCCAGCTTGTGCCTATGGCGGTCGAGGTAAGTGCCTGCACCAAAGGGCAGCCTGTTCCGATGATGGTCGATGCATGTGCCATCACCATGCGTCATCATGTGCCATTGATGGTCGAGGCCTTGGTCGAAGTTCAATTTTGAGCCACGCTGCACATGCTGCGCTCAGGCATGTGCTGGTGCCACATTTTTTTCGCCGGAGAACCTAACCAGCGGCATTGGAGGTTCTAACGATTGGGGGGTCAGGGGTGTGCACACATGATGTGCGATGGGTGCTGGTACTTGGCCCTTATATTGGCCCCCTATCCCTCATGAAACCTCCAGAACTCACACCCCTTTAAAGAGCATTTGAGATTTTATAGGTTTGCTCCCAGTAGCCGTTAAAGTGTCTAAAATGGAGACAATTTTTTCAAACGGTCACAAAATCTTCTCCACTTCAAGTTTTTTGCTGAATTTTTTTGTGCATGCCAACAAAAATACAAGGATCACGTCTACTAAAATTTAGGGTCAAAACTCCTTCTAAAAAAATTTTAAAAAATCTCAAACCGTAAAAAGTTTCAAAAATCGTGAAAAATAGAAAACGGGTCGTCTTGCCACGAAACTTCACATGAAGGCTTAAGGGACCATTGTATGAATTTACAAGCCATAAAAATGGCATTGGCATGGCAGAAATATAAAGATGTGCCTGAACCCACCTACCACTCGATCGATCCACGACTTGCGCATCCTGCCTCTCTGGCCGGCTAAGTGCTCGCACGCTTGTTTTGTAGGTTGACTTAGGCATACGTAGTGTGCTCCCAGTCTAAGATCAGACCGGACTAAGGGTTGCGATAGTAGGAGCCGCAGCGGTAATGACAGCATGCAGGGGAGGATTGGGTCGATCCCCGGCTTATGCATTCTACCTCTCCGGCCGGTTGAGCCCCCATACTCTCGTTTCATGGGTTGGCTTAGGCATACGGAGTTCATTCCATGTCTAAGCCCCAGTTGGACCGAGGGTAGTGGCAGCGGGACCGACAGTACGCAGAGAGGGACCGGGCCGATCCCCGGCTTGCGCATTATGCCTCTCCAGCCTGATCAGTGCCCGCACGCTTGTTTCGTGGGTTAACTTAGGCATACGGAGTTCATTCCCAGTCTAAGCATACGAAGTTCATTCCCAGTCTAAGATCAAATTGACAGTAGCATGCAGAGGGGGACTGAATCGATCCTCGGCTTGCGCATCCTACCTCTCCAGTCAGTTGAGCGTCCGCACGCTTATTTCGTGGGTTGACTTAGGCATACGGAGTTCATTCTCGATTTAAGCCCCAAATGAACAGAGGGACTCACAGCGAGATTGGTAGCATGCAGAGGGGGATCGGGCTGATCCTCGACTTACGCATTCTGGCTCTCCAACCGGGTGAGCGCCCGCATGCTCATTTCAAGGGTTGACTGAGGCATACGTAGTGCATTCTCGGTCTCGACCAATCAAGGGCTAGAGGCTATCGATGGCGTTTAGGGCAACAACCGAGAGGGACCAGTAGCAGGATCCTTGGTCAACTCATGCATCCTACTCCCAGTGATCGGTTCAGTGCCTGCACGCTCATTTCGAGGGCCGATCGGGGCTTGGCATGTGCCGATGGTGGTCGAGGCAACCGCCCGCACCATGACCCAACATGTGCTGATGGTGTTCAATGCAACCGCCCGCACCAGGGGCCATCTTGTGTCGATGGTGGTCGACGCAATCGCCCACACCAAGGGTAGGCATGTGTCGATGGTGATCGAGGCAACCACCTGCACCTGGGACGAGCTTGTACCGATGGCGGTCGAGGTAAGTGCCCGTACCAAGGGGCAGCCTGTGCCGATGATGGTCGATGCATGTGCCATCACCATGCGCCATCATGTGCCATTGATGGTCGAGGCCTTGGCCAAAGTTTGATTTTGAGCCACGGTACACATGCTGGGCTCAAGCATGTGCTGGTGCCACAGCACCATCGTCGGAGCATCACCAGAGAACCTAACCGATGGCATTGGGGGTTCCGACGATTGGGGGACTGGGGGGTGTGCGCACCTAATGTGCGATGGGTGCTGCTACTTGGCCCTTATATTGGCCCCCTATCCCTCATCAAACCTCGAGAACTCACACCCCCTTAAAGAGCATTTGAGATTTTATAGGTTTGCTCCAAGTAGCCATTAAAGTATCTGAAATGGGGACATTTTTTCAAATGGCCACAAAATCTTCTCCACTTTGAGTTTTTAGCTGAATGTTTTTGTGTGTGCCAACAAAAGTACAATGATCACGTCTACAAAATTTGGGGTCAAAACTCATTCCAAAAAAATTTTAAAAAATCTCGAACCGTAAAAAGCTTCAAAAATCATGAAAAATAGAAAACAGGTCGTCTTGCCACGAAACTTCACATGAAGGCTTAGGGGACCATTGTATGAATTTAGAAGCCATAAAAATGGCATTGGCATGGTAGAAATATGAAGATGTGTATGAACCCACCTACCCCTCGATCGATCCACAGCTTGCGCATCCCGCCTCTCCGGCCAGCGAAGTGCCCGCACGCTCGTTTCGTGGGTTGACTTAGGCATACGTAGTGCGTTCCCAGTCTAAGATTAGACCGGACTGAGGGTTGCGGAAACAGGACCCGTAACGGGATCGACAGCACGCAGAGGGGTTTAGGTCGATCCTCAGCTTGCGCATCCTACCTCTCTGGCCTGCTGAGCGCCCGCACGCTCATTTCATGGGTTGACTTAGGCATACAGAGTTCATCCCCAGTCTAAGCATACGGAGTTCATTCCCAGTCTAAGATCAGACTGGACCGAGGGTTGCGACAGCAGGATCAATAGCACGTAAGGGGGGGATCGGGCAGATCCTTGGCTTACGCATTCTGCCTCTCCGACCAGTAGAGCGCCTACACGCTTGTTTCGTGGGTTAGCTTAGGCATACAGAGTCCATTCCATGTCTAAGCCCCAACTGGACCAAGGGTTATGGCAGTGGGAACGGTAGCATGAAGAGGGGGACCGGGCTGATCCCCGGTTTGCCCATTATGCCTCTTCGGTCGGCTCAGCACCCACACGTTCGTTTCGTGGGTTGACTTAGGCATACGGAGTTCATTCCTAGTCTAAGCCCCAATCGGACCAAGGGACCCGCAGTGGGATCGACAGCACATAGAAGGAGACAGAGCTGATCCTTGGCTTGCGCATTCTAGCTTTCCGACCGACTGAAAGCCCACACGCTCATTTCATGGGTTAACTTAGGCATACATAGTGCATTCCCGATCTGGACAAACCAGGGGCCAGAGGCTATCGACGGCGTTTAGGGCAACAACCAAGGGGGACTAGCAGTGGGATCCTTGGTCGGCTCACACATCCCACATCCAGCGATCGGTTCGATGCTCGCATGCTTCTTTCGAGGGTAGACCGAGGCTCGACATATACTGATGGTGGTTGAGGCTACTGCCTGCACCACGGCCCAGCATGTGCCGATGGTGTTCAATGCAACCCCTAGCACCAGAGGCCATCTTATGCCGATGGTGGTCGAGGTAACTGCCTGCAACAGGCCCAACTTGTGCCGATGGTGGTCGACGTAAGTGCCTGTACCAAAGGGCAGCCCGTGCCGATGATGGTCGATGCATGTGCCATCACCATATGCCATCATGTGCCATTGATGGTCGAGGCCTTAGCTGAAGTTTGATTTTGAGCCACGGTGCACATGCTGGGTTAGGGCATATGCTGGTGCCACATTTTTTTCACCCAGGGCACCATCACCGGAGCATCACCGGAGAATCTAACCGATGGCATTAGGGGTTCCAGCGATTGGGGGGGTTGGGGGGTGTGCACACATGATGTGCGATGGGTGCCGGTACTTGGCCCTTATGTTGGCCCCCTATCCCTCATCAAACCTCGAGAACTCACACCCCCTTAAAGAGCATTTGAGATTTTGTAGGTTTGCTCCCAGTAGCCATTAAAGTGTTGTAATGGGGACATTTTTTTCAAACGGTCACAAAATCTTCTCCACTTTGAGTTTTTAGCTGAATTTGTTTATGCGTGCCAACAAAAATAGAAGGATCACGTCTACCAAATTTGGGGCCAAAACTCCTTCTAAAAAAATTTTAAAAAATATCAAACCGCAAAAAGTTTCAAAAATCGTCAAAATAGAAAACGGGTCGTCTTGCCACGAAACTTCACATGAAGGCTTAGGGGACCATTGTATGAATTTACAAGCCACAAAAAATGGTATTGGCACGGCAGAAATATGAAGATGTGCCTGAACCCACCTACCATTTGAACGATCCATGGCTTGCGCATCTCACCTCTCCGACTAGCTAAGTGCTCGCACGCTCGTTTCGTGGGTTGACTTAGGCATACGTAGTGCGCTCCCAGGCTAAGATCGAACCAGACTGAGGGTTGCGATAGTAGAACCCACAACAGGATCGACAGCACGAAGAGGGGATCGGGTCGATCCCCGACTTGCGCATCTTACCTCTCTAGCCGGCTGAGCACCTGCATGCTTGTTTCATGGGTTGACTTAGGCATACGGAGTTCATCCCCAGTCTAAGCATACGGTGTTCATTCCCAGTCTAAGATCGGATTGGACCGAGGGTTGCGACAGTAGGACCAGCAGCAGGATTGACAGCACGTAGGGGGGATCAGGCCGATCCCTGACTTACGTATTCTGCCTTTCCGGCCTGCTCAACGCCCGCACGCTTGTTTCATGGGTTGACTTAGGCATACGGAGTTCATTCCCAGTCTAAGATCGGACCGACAGCAGCATGCAGAGGGGGATCGGGCCGATCCTTAGCTTGCGCATCCTGCCTCTCCCGCCAGCTAAGCCCCCGCAAGCTCGTTTCATGGGTTGGCTTAGGCATACGGAGTTTATTTAATGTCTAAGCCCCAGCCGAACCGAGGGTTGTGGCAGCAGGATCGGCAGCACGCAGAGAGGATCGGGCCGATCCCCGACTTGCACATTATGCCTCTTCGACCTACTCAGCGCCCGCACGCTCGGTTCGTGAGTTGACTTAGGCATACATAGTTCATTCTTAGTCTAAGCATACGCAATTCATTCCCAGTCTAAGGTCAGACCGGTAGTAGCACATAGAGAGGGACCGGGCCGATCCCCGGCATACGCATCTTGCCTTTTCGGCTGGTTGAGCGCTCGCACGCTCGTTTCATGGGTTGACTTAGGCATACGGAGTTCATTCCCGATCTAAGCTCTAGTCGGACCGAGGGACCTACAGCGGGATCGGTAGCATGTAGAGGGGGATCGGGTCGATCCTTGGCTCGTGCATTTTGGCTCTCCGATCGGTTGAGTGCCCGCACGTTCATTTCATGGGTTAACATAGGCATACATAGTGCATTCCCAGTCTCGACCAATCAAGGGCCAGAGGCTATCGACTGCGTTTGGGGCAACAACTGAGGGGGACCAGCAGTGGGATCCTTGGTCGGCTCACGCATCCCGCCCCTAGCAGTCGGTTCGATGCTCGCACGCTCGTTTCGAGGGTCGACCGAGGCTCAGCATGTGCCAATGGTGGTCGAGGCAACCGCCCGCACCACGGGCCAGCATGTGCCGATGGTGTTCGATGCAACCGCCCGCACCAGGGGCCATCTTGTGCCAATGATGGTCGAGGCAACCGCCAGCACCAGGGCCCAGCTTGTGCCGATGACGGTCGAGGCAAGTGCCCGTACCAAAGGGCAGCCTGTGCCGATGATGGTCGATGCTTGTGCCATCACCATACGCCATTATGTGCCATTGATGGTTGAGGCCTTGGTCGAAGTTCAATTTTGAGCCATGGTGCACATGCTGGGCTCGGGCATGTGCTGGTGCCACAGTTTTTTTCCTCGAGGCACCATCGCCGGAGCATCGTCGGAGAACCTAATCGGGGGAAATTGGGGGTCGAGAGGTGTGCGCACAAGATTTGCTATGGGTGGTGGTACTTGGCCCTTATATTGGCCCCCTATCCCTCATCAAACCTCGAGAACTCACACCCCCTTAAAGAGCATTTGAGATTTTATAGGTTTGCTCCCAATAGCCATTAAACTGTCTGAAATAGGGATATTTTTTTCAAACGATCACAAAATCTTCTCCACTTCGAGTTTTTAGCTGAATTTGTTTGTGCGTGCCAAAAAAAATACATGGATCACGTCTACCAAATTTGGGGACTGAGCCACTCCTCGGCATCCCGCCCCCAGAGATCGGTTCGGTGCCCGCACACTCGTTTCGAGGGCCGACCGAGGCTTGATACGTGTCGATGGTGGTCGAGGCAACCACCCACACCACAGCCCAGCATGTGTCGATGGTGTTTGATGCAACCACCTGCACCAGGGGCCATCTTGTGCCGTTGGTGGTCGAGGCAACCGCCCGTACCAGGGCCCAGCTTGTGCCGATGGCGGTCGAGGCAAGTGCCCGTACCAAAAGGTAGTCTGTGTCGATGATGGTCGATGCATGTGCCATCACCATGCGCCATCATGTGCCATTGAAGGTCAAGGCCTTGGTCAAAGTTTGATTTTGAGCCACGGTGCGCATGCTGGGCTCGGGCATGTGCTGGTGCCACATTTTTTTCGCCCGAGGCACCATCACCGAAGCATCGTTGGAGAACCTAACCGAGGGCATTAGGGGCCGAGGGGTGTGCGCACAAGATGTGCTATGGGTGATGGTACTTGGCCCTTATATTGGCCCCCTATCCCTCATCAAACCTTGAGAACTCACACCCCCTTAAAGAGCATTTGAGATTTTATAGGTTTGCTCCCAATAGCCATTAAAGTGTCTAAAATAGGGATATTTTTTTCAAACGATCACAAAATCTTCTCCACTTCGAGTTTTTAGTTGAATTTGTTTGTGCGTGCCAAAAAAAATACAAGGATCACGTCTACCAAATTTGGGGCCAAAACTCCATCTAAAAAAATTTTAAAAAATATTGAACCGCAAAAAGTTTCAAAAATCGTCAAAAATAGAAAACGAGTCGTCTTGCCACGAAACTTCATATGAAGGCTTAGGGGACCATTTTATGAATTTACAAGCCATAAAAAATGGTATTGGCACAGTAGAAATATGAAGATGTGCCTGAACCCACCTACCATTCGATCGATCCATGGCTTACGCATCTCGCCTCTCCGATCGACTAAGTATCCGCACGCTAGTTTCGTGGGTTGACTTAGGCATACATAGTGCGCTCCTAGTCTAAGATCACACTGGATCAAGGGTTGCAGTAGTAGGACCCACAACGGATCGACAGCTGCGCATCCTTCCTCTCTACCGGTTGAGCGCCCGCACGCTCATTTCGTGAGTTGACTTAGGCATACGGAGTTCATCCCCAGTCTAAGCATACGGAGTTAATTCCTAGTCTAAGATCGGATCGAACCGAGGGTTGTGGTAGCAGGACCAGCAGTAGGATCGATAGCACGCAGGGGGGGACCAAGTCGATCCCCGGCTTGCTCATTTTGCCTCTCTGGCCGGCTGAGCCCAAGCACGCTCATTTCGTGGGTTGGCTTAGGCATACGGAGTTCATTCCATGTCTAAGTGCCAGCCAAACTGAGGGTTGTGGTAGCGGGACCGACAGCACACAGAGGGGGACAGGGTCGATCCCCGACTTGCGCATTATGCCTCTCTGACCTACTCAGCATCCGTACGTTCTTTTCGTGGGTTGACTTAGGCATACGGAGTTCATTCCCAGTCTAAGCATACGAAGTTCATTCCCAGTCTCAGATCGGACTGACAGCAACACACAAAGAGGGACCGAGCTGATCCTTGGCTTAAGTATCCTACCTCTCCGACCGACTGAGCGCCCGCACGCTCGTTTCGTGGGCTGAGTTAGGCATACGAAGTTCATTCCCAGTCTAAGCCCTAACCGGACTGAGGGACCCACAATGGGATCGGTAGCACGAGGGGGACTAGGCCAATCCTTGGCTTGTGCATTCTGGCTCTCCGGTCGATTGAGCACCCGCACGCTCGTTTCATGGGTTGACTTAGGCATACGTAGTGCATTCTCGGTTCAAAGGCGTTTGGGGTAAAAACCGAGGTGGACCAGTAGCGGGATCCTTGGTCAGCTCACACATACCACCCCCAGTGGTCGGTTCGGTGCTTGTACGCTCATTTTGAGAGTCGATCGAGCCTCGGCATGTGTCGATAGTGGTCGAGGCAACCACCCGCACCATGGCCCAGCTTGTGCCGATGGTGTTCGATACAACCACCTGCACTAGGGGCCATCTTGTGCCGATGGTGATCGAGGCAACCGTTCGCACCAAGGGCCAGTAGGTGTCGATGGTGATCGAGGCAACCGCCCGTTCCAGGGCCCAGCTTGTGCCGATGGCGATCGAGGTAAGTGCCCGTACCAAAGGGCAGCTTGTGCCGATTATGGTCGATGCATGTGCCATCACCATGCGCCATCATGTGCCATTGATGGTCAAAGTTCAATTTTGAGCCACAGTAAACATGCTGGACTCGGGCATGTACTAGTGCCACATTTTTTTCGCTCGAGCCACCGTATTTGAAGCATTGTCGGAGATCCTAACCGACGGCATTGGGGGTTTCGACGATTGGGGGGGCCGGGGGGTGTGTGCACATGATGTGCAATGGGTGCTCATACTTGGCCCTTATATTGGCCCCCTATCCCTCGTCAAACCTCAAGAACTCACACCCCCTTGAAGAGCATTTGAGATTTTATAGGTTTGCTCCCAGTAGCATTAAAGTGTCTGAAATGGGGACATTTTTTTCAAACGGTTACAAAATCTTCTCCACTTTGAGTTTTTTGCTGAATGTTTTTGTGCGTGCCCACAAAAATACAAGGATCACGTCTACCAAATTTGGGGCCAAAACTCCTTCTAAAAAAATTTTAAAAAATCCCAAACCGTAAAAAGTTTCTAAAATCATGAAAAATAGAAAACGGGTCGTCTTGCCATGAAACTACACATGAAGGCTTAGGGGACCATTGTATGAATTTACAAGCCATAAAAATGGCATTGGCAAGGCAGAAATATGGAGATCTACCTGAACCAATCTACCACTCGATCGATCCACGGCTTGCGCATCTCGCCTCTTCGATCGGTTAAGTGCCCACACGCTCGTTTCGTGGGTTGACTTAGGCATACGTGGTATGCTCCCAGTCTAAGATTGGATCAAACCAAGGGTTGCAGCAGCAAGACCCACAACAGGATCAACAGCACAAAGAGGGGACCGGGTCGATCCCCGGCTTGCGCATTATCCCTCTTCGACCGACTCAGTGCCCATACGCTTGTTTCATGGGTTGACTTAGGCATACAGAGTTCATTCCTACTCTAAGCATACAGAGTTCATTCTCAGTCTAAGATCGTACCAACAGCAGCACGCAGAGAGGGACCGAGCCGATCCATGGCTTACGCATCCTGCCTCTCCAATCAGCTGAGCGCCCATATGCTCGTTTCGTGGGTTGACTTAGGCATACGGAGTTCATTCCTGATCTAAGCCCCAACCCGATAGAGGGACCAGCCACGAGATCGGCAGCATGCAGAGGGGGACCAGGCCGATCCTTGGCTTGCGTATTCTGGCTGAGCGCCTGCACGCTCGTTTCATGGGTTAACTTAGGCATACGTAGTGCATTCCTGGTCTCGACCAACCAAGGGCCAGAGGCTATCAACGACATTTTGGGCAACAACCGAGGGGGACCAACAGTAGCATCCTTGGTCAGCTCGTGTATCCCACCCCTAGCGGTCGGTTCGGTGCTCGCACGCTCGTTTCGGGGTCGATCGAGGCTCAGCATGTGCCAATGGTGGTCGAGGCAACTGCCCGTACCACGGGCCAGCATGTGCCGATGGTGTTCGATGCAACCTCCCACACCAGGGGCCATCTTGTGCCAATGGTGGTCGAGGCAACTGCCAGTACCAGGGCCCAACTTGTGCCGATGACAATCGAGGCAAGTGCCCATACCAAAGGGTAGCCTGTGCCGATGATGGTCGATGCTTGTGCCATCACCATACGCCATTATGTGCCATTGATGGTTGAGGCCTTGGCCGAAGTTCAATTTTGAGCCATGGTGCACATGCTGGGCTCGGGCATGTGCTGGTGCCACAGTTTTTTTGCCCGAGGCACCATCGTCGGAGCATCGTCAAAGAACCTAACCGACGGTATTGGGGGTTCCAACGATTGGGGGGCCCGGGGGGTGTGCGCACATGATGTGTGATGGGTACTGGTCCTTGGCCCTTGTATTGGCCCCCTATCCCTTATCAAACCTTGAGAACTCACACCCCTTTAAAGAGCATTTGAGATTTTATAGGTTTGCTCCCAGTAGCCATTACAGTGTCTGAAATGGGGACTTTTTTTCAAATGGTCACAAAATCTTCTCCACTTTGAGTTTTTAGTTGAATTTTTTTGTACATGCCAACAAAATTACGAGGATCACGTGTACCAAATTTGGAGCCAAAAATTTTAAAAAATCTTGAACCATAAAAAGTTTCGAAAATCATGAAAAATAAAAAATGGGTCGTCTTGCCACGAAACTTCACATGAAGGCTTAAAGGACTATTGTATGAATTTACAAGCCATAAAAATGGTATTTGCATGGCAGAAATATGAAGATGTGCTTGAACCCATCTACCACTCGATCGATCCACGGCTTGCGCATCCCGCCTCTCTGGCCGGCTAAGTGCCCGCACGCTCGTTTCGTGGGTTGACTTAGGCATACTTAGTGCACTCCCAGTCTAAGATCAGATCAGACTGAGGGTTGCGGTAGCAGGACCTACAGCGGGATCGACAGCACGCAGAGGGGACCGTGTCAATCCCCAGCTTGCGCATCTTGCCTCTTTGGCCGGTTGAGCGCCCGCACGCTCGTTTCATGGGTTGACTTAGGCATACAGAGTTCATTCCTAGTCTAAGATCAGATCGGACCGAGTGTTGCGGTAGCAGGACCAGCAATGGGATCGGCAGCACGCAGGGGGGGACCCAACCGATCCCCGACTTGTGCATTTTGCCTCTCTGGCTGGCTAAGCGTCCGTACGCTTGTTTCGTTGGTTGGCTTAGGCATACGGAGTTCATCCATGTCTAAACCCCAGCCAGACCAAGGGTTGTGGTAGCGGGACCAGTAGCATGCAGAGGGGGACCGGGTCGATTCTCGGCTTGTGCATTATGCCTCTCTGACCGGCTCAGAACCCGCACACTCGTTTTGTGGGTTGACTTAGGCATAGGGAGTTCATTCCTACACTAAGCATACGAAGTTCATTCCCAGTTTAAGATCATACTGGCAGCAGCATGCAGAGGGGAACCAAGCCGATCCTCGACTTATGCATCCTACCTCTTCGGTCGGCTGAACGCCTGCATGCTCGTTTCATGGGTTGACTTAGGCATACAAAGTTCATTCCCGATCTAAGCCCCAATCGGACCGAGGGACCCGTAGTGGGATTGGCATCATGCAGAGGGGGATTGGGTCGATTCTCAGCTTGTGCATTCTGGCTCTCTAACCGGTTGAGCACCCACACGCTCATTTCATAGGTTGACTTAGGCATACGTAGTGCATTCCCGATCTCGACCAACCAAGGGCCAAAGCTATCGACGGCATTTGGGGTAACAACTGAGGGGGACCAGCAACGGGATCCTTGGTCGGCTCACGTATCCCACCCCCAGTGGTCGGTTCGGTGCTTGCACGCTCATTTCAGGGGCCAACTGGGACTCGGCTTGTGCCAATGGTGGTCGAGGTAACCGCCCACACCACGGCCCAGCATGTGCCGATGGTGTTCGATGCAACCGCCCACACCAGGGGCCATCTTGTGCCGATGGTGGTTGAGGCAACCACCCGCACCAGGGCCTAGCTTGTGCCAATGGCGGTCAAGCCAAGTGTCCATACCAAAGGGCAGCCTGTGCTGATGATGGTCGATGCATGTGCCATCACCATGTGCCATCATGTGCCATTGATGGTCAAGGCCTTGGCCGAAGTTTGATTTTGAGCCATGGTGCACATGCTGGGCTCGAGCATGTGCTGGTGCCACATTTTTTTTCACCTCGGGGGACCATCGTCGGAGCATCGTCGGAAAACCTAACCGGCGGCATTGGGGGTTCCGACGATTGGGGGGCTGGGGGGTGTGCGCACATGATGTGCGATGGGAGCTGGTACTTGGCCCTTATATTGGCCCCCTATCCCTCATCAAACCTTAAGAACTCACAGCCCTTTAAAGAGCATTTGAGATTTTATAGGTTTGCTCCCAGTAGCCATTAAAGTGTCTGAAATGGGGACATTTTTTTCAAACGGTCACAAAATCTTCTCCGTTTCGAGTTTTTAGCTGAATTTTTTTGTGCGTGCCAACAAAAATACAAGGATCACGTCTACCAAATTTATGGACAAAAGTCCTTCTAGAAAAATTTTTAAAAATCCCGAACCGTAAAAAGTTTCAAAAATCGTGAAAAATAAAAAACGGGTCGTCTTGCCACAAAACTTCACAGGAAGGCTTAGGGGACCATTGTATGAATTTACAAGCCATAAAAATGGCATTGGCATGGCAGAAATATGAAGATGTGCCTGAACCCACCTACCATTCGATCGATACACAGCTTGCGCATCTCGCCTCTCCGACCGGCTAAGTGTCCGTACGCTCGTTTCATGGGTTGACTTAGGCATACGTAGTGCGCTCCCAGTCTAAGATCGGACCAGACTGAGGGTTGCAGCAGCAGGACCTGTAACGGGATCAACAGCACGTAGAGGGGATCGAGTCGATCCCAAGCTTATGCATCCTGCCTTTCTGGTCGGCTGAGCACCCTCACGCTCATTTCGTGGGTTGACTTAGGCATACGAAGTTCATCCCCAGTCTAAGCATCCAGAGTTCATTCCTAGTCTAAGATCAGATCGGACCGAGGGTTGCAGCAGTAGGATCGATAGCACACAGTGGGGGACCAAGCCCATCCTCAGCTTGCGTTTGTCTCTCCAGTCGGCTGAGCCCCCGTACGCTCGTTTTGTGGGTTGGCTTAGGCATACGGAGTCCATTCCATGTCTAAACCCCAGTCGGACCAAGGGTTGTGGCAATGGGATCGACAGCACGTAGAGGGGGACCGGGCTGATCCCCAGCTTGTGCATTATGCCTCTCTGGCCTGCTCAGCGCCCGCACGCTCATTTCGTGGGTTGACTTAGGCATACGGAGTTCATTTCCAGTCTAAGCATATATAGTACATTCCCAGTCTAAGATCAGACTGGCGGTAGCACGTAGAGGGGGACCAGGCCGATCCTTGGCTTGTGCATCCTACCTCTCTAGTCGGCTGAGCGCCCGTACGCTCATTTCGTGGGTTGACTTAGGCATACGAAGTTCATTCCTGGTCTAAGCCCTAATCGGATCGAAGGACCCACAGCGAGATCGGCAGCATGCAGAGGGGGACCGAACCGATTCTATGCTTATGCATTCTGGCTCTCTGACCAACTGAGTGCCTGCACCTCGTTTCATGGGTTGACTTAGGCATACGTAGTGCATTCTCGGTCTCGACCAACCAAGGGCCAGAGGCTATCGATGGCGTTTAGGGCAACAATCGAGGGGGACCAGCAGCGGGATCCTTGGTCAGCTCACGCATCCTGGCCCCAGCGGTTGGTTCGATGCCTGTACGCTCATTTCGAGGGTCAACCAGGGCTCGAAATGTGCCGATGGTGGTCGAGGCAACCGCCCGCACCACGGCCCAGCATGTGCCGATGGTGTTCGGTGCAATCGCTCGCACTAGGGGCAATTTTTGCCGATGGTGGTCGAGGCAATCATTCGCACCAAGGGCCGGCATGTGCCGATGGTGGTCGAGGCAACCGCCCGTACTAGGGCCCAGCTTGTGCCGATGGCGATCGAGGCAAGTGCCTGTACCAAAGGGTAGCCTGTGCCGATGATGGTCGATGCATGTGCCATCACCATGCACCATCATGTGCCGTTGATGGTCGAGGTCTTGGCCGAAGTTTGATTTTGATCCACGGTGCACATGCTGGGCTCGAGCATGTGCTGGTGCCACATTTTTTTTTGCCCGGGGCACCATCATCGGAGCATCGTCGAGAACCTAACCGATGGCATGGGGGTTCCGACGATTGGGGGCCGGGGGGTGTGTGCACATGATGAGCGATAGGTGCTGGTACTTGGCCCTGATATTGGGCCCCTATCCCTCATCAAACCTCAATTACTCATACCCCCTTAAAGAGCATTTGAGATTTTATAGGTTTGCTCCCAGTAGCCATTAAAGTGTCTGAAATGGGGACATTTTTTTCAAACGATCACAAAATCTTCTCCACTTCGAGTGTTTAGCTAAATTTGTTTGTGTGTGCCAACAAAAATACAAGGATCACATCTACCAAATTTGGGGCTGAAACTCCTTCTAAAAAAATTTTAAAAAATCTCGAACTGTAAAAAGTTTCAAAAATCATGAAAAAAAGAAAACGGGTCATCTTGCCATGAAACTTCACATAAAGGCGTAGGGGACCATTGTATGAATTTACAAGCAAAAAAAATGGCATTGGCATGGCAGAAATATGAAGATGTGCTTGAACCCACCTACCACTCGATCCATCCGCGGCTTGCGCATCCCGCCTCTCCGACCGGCCAAGTGCCTGCACGCTCGTTTCATGGGTTGACTTAGGCATACATAGTGTGCCCCCAGACTAAGATCAAACTGGACCGAGGGTTGTGGCAGCAGGACCCATAGCGGGATCGACAACACGCAGAAGGGGTTAGGTCGATCCCCAACTTACACATCCTGCCTCTCTAGCCAGCGGAGCGCCCGCACACTCGTTTCATGGGTTGACTTAAGCATACGGAGTTCATCCCCAGTCTAAGCATACAGAGTTCATTGCTAGTCTAAGATCAGACCAGATCGAGGGTTGCGACAGCAGGACCAGCACCAGGATTGGTAACTCACAGGGGGGGACTGTGTCGATCCCCGACTTGCGCATTCTGCCTCTTCGATCGGCTGAGCGCCCGCACACTCATTTGGTGGGTTGGCTTAGGCATACGGAGTTCATTCCATGTCTAAGCCCCAGCTAGATCGAGGGTTGTGGCAGCAGGAGTGGCAACATGCAGAGGGGGACCGGTTTGATCCTCGGCTTGCTCATTTCGGGGGTCAACCAGGGCTCGAAATGTGCCGATGGTGGTTGAGGCAACCGCCTGCACCACGGCCTAGCATGTGCCGATGGTGTTCGGTGCAACCGCCCACACTAGGGGCCATTTGTGCCGATGGTGGTCGAGGCAATCATCCACACCAAGGGCTGGCATGTGCCGATGGTGGTCGAGGCAACCGCCCGTACTAGGGCCCAGCTTGTGCCGATGGCGATCGAGGCAAGTGCCTGTACCAAAGGGTAGCCTGTGCCGATGATGGTCGATGCATATGCCATCACCATGCACCATCATGTGCCGTTGATGGTCGAGGTCTTGGTCGAAGTTTGATTTTGATCCACGGTGCACATGCTGGGCTCGAGCATGTGCTGGTGCCATATTTTTTTTTCCCGGGGCACCATCGTCGGAGCATCATCGGAGAACCTAACCGACGGTATTGGGGGTTCCGGCGATTGGGGGGTCGGGGGGTGTGTGCACATGATGTGTGATAGGTGCTGGTACTTGGCCCTGATATTGGCCCCCTATCCCTCATCAAACCTCAAGAACTCATACCCCCTTAAAGAGCCTTTGAGATTTTATAGGTTTACTCCTAGTAGCCATTAAAGTGTCTGAAATGGGGACTTTTTTTCAAATGGTCACAAAATCTTATCCACTTCGAGTTTTTAACTGAATTTGTTTGTGCATGCCAACAAAAATACAAGGATCATGTCTACCAAATTTGGGGCCAAAACCCCTTCTAAAAAAATTTTAAAAAATCCCGAACCATAAAAAGTTCCAAAAATCATGAAAAATAGAAAACGGGTCATCTTGCCATGAAACTTCACATGAAGGCTTAAGGGACCATTGTATGAATTTACAAGCAAAAAAAATGGCATTAGCATGGCAGAAATATGAAGATGTGCCTGAACCCACCTACCACTTGATCCATCCGCGACTTGCGCATCCCGTCTCTTCGGCCAGCCAAGTGCCTGCATGCTCGTTTCATGGGTTGACTTAGGCATACGTAGTGTGGCCCCAGACTAAGATCAAACTGGACCGAGGGTTGTGGCAGCAGGACCCGTAGCGGGATTGGCAACATGTAGAAGGGGTAAGGTCGATCCCCAACTTACACATCCTGCCTCTCTAGCTAGCTGAGCGCCCGCACACTCGTTTCATGGGTTGACTTAGGCATACGGAGTTCATCCCCAGTCTAAGCATACAGAGTTCATTCCCAGTCTAAGATCAGACCAGATCGAGGGTTGCGACAGCTGGAGCAGCACCAGGATTAGCAACTCGTAGGGGGGGACTGTGCCGATCCCTGGCTTGCGCATTCTACCTCTTCGATCGGCTGAGCGCCCGTACGCTCATTTGGTGGGTTGGCTTAGGCATACGGAGTTCATTCCATGTCTAAGCCCCAGCCGGATCGAGGGTTGTGGCAGCGGGAGTGGCAGCATGCAGAGGGGGACCGGTTTGATCCTCGGCTTGCGCATTATGCCTCTCCGACTGGCTCAGCGCCCGTACGCTCGTTTCGTGGGTTGACTTAGCCATACGGAGTTCATTCCAAGTCTAAGATTAGACCGACGGCAGCACGTAGAGAGGGATTGGGCCAATCCTCGGCTTGCGAATCCTGCCTCTCCGGCCGACTGAGTGCCCGCACGCTCATTTCGTGGGTTGACTTAGGCATACAGAGTTCATTCCTGGTCTAAGCCCCAATCGGACCGAGGGACCCACAGTGGGATCGACAGAACACAGAGGGGGATCGGGTCGATCTTCGGCTTGCGCATTTTGGCTTTCCAGTCAACTGAGCGCCTGCATGTTCATTTCATGGGTTGACTTAGGCATACGTAGTGCATTCCCGATCTCGACCAACCAAGGGCCAGAGGCTATTGATGACGTTTGGGGCAACAATCGATTTGGACCAGCAATGGGATCCTTGGTCGGCTCATGCATCCCACCCCCAGCGGTCGGTTCGATGCTTGCACGCTCGTTTCGAGCGCCAATCGGGGCTCAGCATGTGCCAATGGTGGTTGAGGCAACCGCCCGTACCATGGCCTAGCATGTGCCGATGGTCTTCGATGCAACTGTCTACACCAGGGGCCATCTTGTGCCGATGGTGGTTGAGGCAACCGCCCGCACCAGGGCCTAGCTTGTGTCGATGGCGGTCGAGGCAAGTGCCCGTACCAAAGGACAGCCAATGCCAATGATGGTCGATGCATGTGCCATCACCATGTGCCATCATGTGCCATTGATGGTTGAGGCCTTGGACAAAGTTTGATTTTTAGCCACGATGCACATGCTGGGCTCGGGCATGTGCTGGTGCCACACTTTTTTTGCCCGGGGCACCATCACCGGAGCATCACCGAAGAACCTAACCAACGGCATTGGGGGTTCCGACGATTAGGGGGGCCGGGAGGTGTGCGCACATGATGTGCGATGGATGCTGGTACTTGGCCCTTATATTGGCCCCCTATCCCTCATCAAACCTCGAGAACTCACACCCCCTTAAAGAGCATTTGAGATTTTATAGGTTTGCTCCTAGTAGCCGTTAAAGTGTCTGAAATGGGGACATTTTTTTCAAACGGTCACGAAATCTTCTCCACTTCGAGTTTTTAGCTGAATTTTTTTTTGCGTGCCAACGAAAATACAAGGATCACGTCTACCAAATTTGGGGCCAAAACTCTTTCTAAAAAAATTTTAAAAAATCTTGAACCGTAAAAAGTTTCAAAAATTGTGAAAAATAGAAAACGGGTCATCTTGCCACGAAACTTCACATCAAGGCTTAGGGAACCATTGTATGAATTCACAAGCCATAAAAATGGCATTGGCATGGAAGAAATATGAAGATGTGCTTGAACCCACCTACCACTCGATCGATCCATGGCTTGTGCATCCCGTCTCTCTGGCCGGCTAAGTGCCCGCACGCTCGTTTCATGGTTTGACTTAGGCATACGTAGTGCGCTCCCAGTCTAAGATCTGATCGGATTGAGGGTTGTGGCAGCATGACCCATAGCTCATAAGGGGATCGGGTCAATCCCCGGCTTGTGCATCCTGCCTATCTGGTCGGCTGAACGCCCGTACGCTCGTTTCATGGGTTGACTTAGGCATATGGAGTTCATCCCCAGTCTAAGCATACAAACTTCATTCCCGATCTAAGATCGGACCGGATCGAGGGTTGCGGTAGCAGGACCAGCCATAGGATCGCTAGCATTCAAGGGGGATCGGGCTGATCCCCGGCTTGCGCATTCTGCCTCTCCGGTCGGTTGAACGCCCGCACGCTTGTTTCGTGGGTTGGCTTAGGCATACGGAGTTCATTCCATGTCTAAGCCCCAGTCGGACTGAGGGTTGTGGCAGCGGGACCAACAGCATGCAGAGGGGGATCGGGCTGATCCCCGACTTACGCATTATGCCTCTCCGACCTGCTCAGCACTGGCATGCTCGTTCCATGGGTTGATTGAGGCATACGGAGTTCATTCCCAGTCTAAGCATACGAAGTTCATTCCCAGTGTAAGATAAGACCGGCAGCAGCACGCAGAGGGGGATCGGGTAGATCCTCGGCTTGTGCATCCTGCCTCTTCGACCGGTTAAGCGCCCGTACGCTCGTTTCGTGGGTTGACTTAGGCATACGAAGTTCATTCCCAGTCTAAGCCCCAACCGAACTGGGGGACCCATAGCGGGATTGGTAGCACGTAGAAGGGGACCGGGCCGATCCTTAACTTGCGCATTCTAGCTCTCCGGCCGACTGAGCGCTCACCCGCTCGTTTCAAGGCTTGACTTAAGCATACGTAGTGCATTCCCGATCTCGACTAACCAAGGGCCAGAGGCTATCGATGGTGTTTGGGGCAACAACTGAGGGGGACCAGTAGTGGGATCCTTGGTCGGCCCGTTCATCCTGCCCCCAGTGGTCGGTTCGATGCTCGCACGCTCGTTTAGGGGGCCGATCGAGGCTCGGCATGTGTCGATGGTGGTCGAGGCAACCGCCCACACCAGGGGCCATCTTGTGCCGATGGTGGTTGAGGTAATTGCCCACACTAGGGCCCAGCTTGTGTCGATGGTGGTCGAGGTAAGTGCTCGTACCAAAGGGCAGCCTGTGCCAATGATGGTCGAGGCATGTGCCATCACCATGTGCCATCATGTGCCATTGATGGTCGAGGCCTTGGTCGAAGTTTGATTTTGAGCCACGGTGCACATGCTGGGCTCGGGCATGTGCCGGTGCTACATTTTTTTTGCCCGGGGCACCATCCCCGGAGCATCACCGGAGAACCTAACCAGCGGCATTGAGGGTTCCGGAGATTGGGGGGTCGGGGGGTGTGCACACATGATGTGCGATGGTTGCTGGTACTTGGCCCTTATATTGGCCCCCTATTCCTTATCAAACCTTGAGAACTCACGCCCCTTAAAGAGCATTTGTGATTTTATAGGTTTGCTCCCAGTAGCCATTAAAGTGTCTGAAAATGGGGACATTTTTTTCAAACAGTCACAAAATCTTCTCCACTTCGAGTTTTTAGCTGAATTTTTTTGTGTGTGCAACAAAAATACAAGGATCACGTCTACCGAATTTGGGCCCAAAACTCTTAAAAAAATTTAAGAAAATCCAGAACCGCAAAAAGTTTTCAAAATTGTGAAAAATAAAAAACGTGTAGTCTTGCCACGAAACTTCACATGAAGGCTTAGGGGACCATTGTATGAATTTACAAGCCATAAAAATCACATTGGCATGGCAAAAATATGAAGATGTGCCTAAGCCCACCTACCACTCGATCGATCCATAGCTTGCGCATCCCGCCTCTCCAGCCGGCTAAGTGCCCGCATGCTCGTTTCGTGCGTTGACTTAGGCATACGTAGTGCACTCCAGCCTAAGATCAGACCGGATCGAGGGTTGTGGTAGCAAGACCCGTAGCGGGATCGGCAGTGCACAGAGGGGATCGACTGAGTGCCTGCATGGTCGTTTCATGGGTTGACTTAGGCGTACGTAGTGCATTCTCGATCTTGACCAACCAAGGGCTAGAGGCAATCGACGGCGTTTCGAGCAACAACCGAGAGGAACCAGTAGCGAGATCCTTGGATGACTCACGCATCTCGCCCTCAGCAGTTGGTTCGGTGCTCACATGCTCATTTCGGGGCTCAATCGGGGCTCGACATGTGCCGGTGGTGGTCGAGGCAACCGCCCGTACCACGACCCAGTATGTGCTGATGGTGTTCGATGCAACCACCCATACCAGGGGCCATCTTGTGCCGATGGTGGTCGAGGCAACCGCCCGTACCAGGGCCCCACTTGTGCCGATGGCGGTCGAGGGAAGTGCCCGTACCAAAGGGTAGCTTGTGCCGATGATGGTCAATGCATTTGCCATCACCATGCGCCATCATGTGCCATTGATGGTCGAGGCCTTGGCCGAAGTTCGATTTTGAGCCGCGGTGCACATTCTGGGCTCAGGCATGTGCTGGTGTGACATTTTTTTCACCCAGGGCACCATCGTCAGAGCATCGTCGGAGAACCTAATCGACGGCATTGGGGATTTCGACGATTGGGGGGGTCGGGGGGTGTACACACATGATGTGTGATGGGTGCTGGTACTTGGCCCTTATATTGGCCCCCTATCCCTCATCAAACCTCGAGAACTCACACCCCCTTAAAGAGCATTTGAGATTTTATAGGTTTGCTCCTAGTAGCCATTAAAGTGTCTGAAATGGGGATATTTTTTTCAAACGGTCACAAAATCTTCTCCACTTCGAGTTTTTAGCTGAATTTGTTTATGCGTGCCAACAAAAGTACAAGGATCATGTCTACCAAATTTGGGGCAAAAACTCCTTCTAAAAAAATTTTAAAAAATCTCGAACAGCAAAAAGTTTCGACAATCATGAAAAAAAGAAAACAAGTCATCTTGCCACGAAACTTCACATGAAAGATTAGGGGACCACTGTATGAATTTACAAGCCATAAAAATGACATTGTCACGACAAAAATATGAAGATGTGCCTGAACCCACCTACCACTCGATCGATCCACGGCTTATGCATCCCACCTCTTCGGTCAACTATGTGCCCACACGCTCGTTTCATGGGTTGACTTAGGCATACGTACTGCGCTCCCAGTCTAAAATCGGATCGGACCACGGGTTGCGGTAGCAGGACCCGTAACGGGATCAGCAGCACGTAGAGGGGTCCAGGTCGATCCTCGGCTTGCGCATCCTGCCTCTCTGGCCGGTTGAGTGCCTGCATGCTCGTTTCGTGGGTTGACTTAGGCATACGAAGTTCATCCCCAGTCTAAGCATACAGAGTTCATTCCCAGTGTAAGATCAGACTGGTGGTCGAGGTGGTTGCCCCCTATCCCTCATCAAACCTCGAGAACTCACACCCCCTTAAAGAGCATTTGAGATTTTATAGGTTTGCTCCCAGTAGCCATTAAAGTGTCTAAGATGGGGATTTTTTCAAACGGTCACAAAATCTTCTCCACTTGAAGTTTTTAGCTGAATTTGTTTGTGCGTGCCAATAAAAATACAAGGATCACGTCTACCAAATTTGGGGCCAAAACTCCTTCTAAAAAATTTTTAAAAAATCTCGAATCGTAAAAAGTTTCAAAAATCGTGAAAAATAGAAAACGGGTCATCCTGGCACGAAACTTCACATTAAGGCTTAGGGGACCATTGTATGATTTTACAAGCCATAAAAATTGCATTGGCACCACAGAAATATGAAGATGTGCCTGAACCCACCTACCACATGATCGATCCATGGCTTGCGCATCCCGCCTCACCGGCTGGCTAAGTGCCCGTACACTCGTTTCGTGGGTTGACTTAGGCATACGTAGTGCGTTCCCAGTCTAAGATCAGACCAGACCGAGGGTTATGACAGCAGGACCCGCACCGGGATCGATAGCACGTAGAGGGGACTGGGTCGATCCCCGACTTACGCATCCTGCCTCTCTGGCCGGCTGAGCGCACGCACGCTCATTTCATGGGTTGACTTAGGCATACGAAGTTCATCCCCAGTCTAAGCATACGAAGTTCATTCCCAGTCTATGATCAGACTGGACCGAGGGTTGCGGTAAGAGGACCAGCAGCAGGATCGACAGCACGTAGGGGGGATGGGGCCGATCCCCGACTTGCACATTTTGCCTCTCCGGTTGGCTGAGCGCCCGCACGCTCATTTCGTGGGTTGGCTTAGGCATACGGAGTTCAATCCATGTCTGAGCCACAGCCAGACCAAGGGTTGTGGCAGTGAGACCGGTAGCACGTAGAGGAGGATTGAGCCGATCCCCGGCTTGTGCATTATGCCTCTCCGGCTGGCGCAACACCCACATGCTCGTTTTGTGGGTTGACTTAGGCATACGAAGTTCATTCCTAGTCTAAGCATACGGAGTTCATTCCCTATCTAAGATCGGACCGACAGCAACATGCAGAGGGGACCGAGCCGATCCTCGGCTTGCGCATCTTACCTCTCCGATCGGCTGAGCACCCGCACGCTCATTTCATGGGTTAACTTAGGCATACGGAGTTCATTCTCTGTCTAAGCCCTAATCGGATCGAGGGACTCATAGCGGGATCGACAGCACGCAGAAGGGGATCGGGTCGATTCTCGGCTTGTGCATTTTGGCTCTCCGACTGGTTGAGCACCCGCACACTCGTTTCATAGGTTGACTTAAGCATACGTAGTGCATTCTCGGTCTCGACCAACCAAGGGCCAGAGGCTATCGACGGCATTTGGGGCAACAACCGAGGGGGACCAGTAGCGGGATCCTTGGTCGGCTCGTGCATCCCATCCTCAACGATCGGTTCGGTGTTCGTACATTCATTTTGGGGGTCAATCGGGGCTCGGCATGTGCAGATGGTGGTCGAGGCAACCGTCCGCACCACGGCCTAGCATGTGCCAATGGTGTTCGATGCAACCACCCGCACCAGGGACCATCTTGTGCCGATGGTGGTCGAGGCAACTGCCCACACCAGGTCCCAGCTTGTGCCGATGGTGGTCGAGGCAAGTGCCCGTACCAAAGGGCAGCCTGTGCCGATGATGGACGATGCATATGCCATCACCATATGCCATCATGTGCCATTGATGGTCGAGGCCTTGGCCAAAGTTCAATTTTAAGCCACGGTGCACATGCTGGGCTCAGGCATGTGCTGGTCCCACATTTTTTTCGCTCGGGGCACCATCACCGGAGCATCACCGGAGAACCTAACGACGACATTGGTGGTTTCGACGATTAGGGGGCCCAGGGGGTGCATGCACATGATGTACGATGGGTGCTGGTACTTGGCCCTTATATTGGCCCGCTATCGCTTATCAAACCTCGAGAACTCACACCCTCTTAAAGAGCATTTGAGATTTTATAGGTTTGCTCCCAATAGCGATTAAAGTGTCTGAAATGGGGACATTTTTTTCAAACGGTTGCAAAATCTTCTCTACTTCGAGGTTTTAGCTGAATTTTTTTTTTTGCATGCCAAAAAAAATACAAGGATCACATCTACCAAATTTGGGGTTGAAACTCCTTAAAAAATTTTAAAAAATCTCAAACCACAAAAAATTTCAAAAATCATGAAAAATAGAAAACGGGTCGTCTTGCCATGAAACTTCAAATGAAGGCTTAGGGGACCATGGTATGAATTTACAAGCCATAAAAATGGCATTGGCATGGCAGAAATATGAAGATGTTCCTGAACCCACCTACCACTCGATTGATCCACGGCTTGCGCATCGCACCTCTCTAGTCGGCTAAGTGCCCGGATGCTCGTTTCGTGGGTTGACTTAGGCATACGTAGTGCGTTCCCAGTCTAAGATCGAACCGAACCGAGGGTTGTGATAGCAAGACCTACAGTGGGATCGACAGCATGCAGAGGGGACCGGGTCGATCCTCGGCTTACGCATCTTACCTCTCTAGCCGGTTGAGCGCCCGTACGCTCATTTCATGGGTTGACTTAGGCATACGGAGTTCATCCCCAGTCTAAGCATACGGAGTTCATTCCCAGTCTAAGATTGGACCGTACCAAGGGTTACGGTAGTAGGACCAGCAGCACGATCGACAACAAGCAGGGGGGATCGAGCCGATCCCTGGCTTGCGCATTCTGCCTCTCTGGTCGGCTGAGAGCCCGCACGCTCGTTTCGTGGGTTAGCTTAGGCATATGGAGTTCATTTCATGTCTAAGCCCCTATCAAAACGAGGGTTGTGGCAGCGGGGTTGACAGCACACAGAGGGGGATCAGGCTGATCCCTAGCTTGTGCATTATGCCTCTCCGACTGGCTCAGTGCCCGCACGCTCATTTCGTGGGTTGACTTAGGCATACGGAGTTCATTCCCAGTCTAAGCACACGAAGTTCATTCCTAATCTAAGATTGGTCTGACAGCGGGATTGGTAACAGCACGCAAAGGAGGACCAGGTCGATCCTCGGCTTACGCATCCTGCCTCTCCGGTCGGTTGAGCGCCCGCACGCTTGTTTCGTGGGTTGACTTAGGCATACGGGGTTCATTCCCAATCTAAGCCCCAATCGAATCGAGGGACCCGCAACAGGATCAACAGCATGTAGAGGGGTACTTAGGCATGCTAAGCGCCCGCACGCTCGTCTCATGGGTTGGCTTAGGCATACATAGTGCATTCTCGATCTCGACCAACCAAGGGCTAGAGGCTATCGACGGCATTTGGGGCAACAACCGAGGGTGACCAGCAGTGGGATCCTTGGTCGGCTCATGCATCTTGCCCCCAGCGGTCGTTTCAATGCTCGCACGCTCATTTCAGGGGCTGACCGGGGCTTGGCATGTGTCGATGGTGGTCGAGGCAACCGCCCGCACAACGGCCCAGCAAGTGTCGATGGTGTTCGATGCAACCTCCCGTACCAAGGGCCATCTTGTGCTGATGGTGGTCAAGGCAACCACCCACACCAGGGCCCAGCTTGTGCCATTGGTGATCGAGGTAAGTGCCCATACCAAAGGGCAGCTTGTGTCGATGATGGTCGACGCATGTGCCATCACCATGCACCATCTTATGCCATTGATGGTCGAGGCCTTGGCTGAAGTTCAATTTTGAGCCACGGTGCACATGCTGGGCTTAGGCATGTGCTGGTGCCACATTTTTTTCATTCGGGGCACCATCACCGGTGCATCGTCAGAGAACCTAACCGACAGCATTGGGGGTTCCGACAATTGGGGGGTCGGGGGGTGTGCGCACATGATGTGCGATGGGTGCTGGTACTTGGCCCTTATATTAGCGCTCTATCCCTCATGAAACCTCGAGAACTCACACCCCCTCAAAGAGCATTTGAGATTTTATAGGTTTGCTCCCAGTAGCCATTAAAGTGTCTGAAATGGGGACATTTTTTTCAAACGGTCACAAAATCTTCTCCACTTCGAGTTTTTAGCTGAATGTTTTTGTGTATGCCAACAAAAATACAAGGATCACGTCTACCGAATTTGGGGCCAGAACTCATTCTAAAAAAATTTTAAAAAATCCTAAACTGTAAAAAGTTTCAAAAATCATGAAAAATAGAAAAGTGGACGTCTTGCCATGAAACTTCACATGAAGGCTTAGGGGACCATTGTATGAATTTACAAGCCATAAAAATGGCATTGGCATGGCAGAAATATGAAGATGTGCCTAAACCCACCTACCACTCGATCGAACCCCGGCTTGCGCATCCCGTCTCTCCTATCGGCTAAGTGCCCGCACCCTCATTTCGTGGGTTGACTTAGGCATACGTAGTGTGCTCCCAGTCTAAGATCAGACCAGACTGAGGGTTGTGGTAGCAGGACCCGCAGTGAGATCGACAGCACGTAGAGGGGATCGGGTCGATCCCTGGCTTTCAAGCCCTGCCTCTCTGGCCGGCTGAGCGCCCACACGCTCATTTCGTGGGTTGACTTAAGCATACGGAGTTCATCCCCAGTCTAAGCAAATGGAGTTCATTCCCAGTCTAAGATCAAACCGGATTGAAGTTTCGGTAGTAGGACCAGCAGCAGGATTGGCAGTACGTAGGGGGGATCGGACCGATCCCCAACTTGTGCATTCTGCCTCTCTGACTGGCAGAGCGCCCGTACACTTGCTTCATGGGTTGGCTTAGGCACACAAAGTTCATTCCATGTCTACGCCCCAGGTGCACCGAGGGTTGTGGCAGCAGGACCGAAAGCACGCAGAGGTGGATCGAACCGATCCCTGGCTTACGCATTATGCCTTTCTGGCTGGCTAGATACCTACACGCTCGTTTCGTGGGTTGACTTAGGCATACGGAGTTCTATCCTAGTCTAAGCATACGGAGTTCATTCCCAGTCTAAGATCGAATCGGTAGCAAGATCGGCAGCAGCACACAGAGGGGGACTGGGCCGATCCTCGGCTTGCGCATCCTGCCTCTCCGACCGGCTGACCGCCCGTACGCTCGTTTTGTGTGTTGACATAGGCATACGAAGCTTATTCTTGGTCTAAGCCCCAACTGAATCGAGGGACCCGCAGCGAGATGGACAGCACTTAGAGGGGGACCGGGCCGATCCTCGGCTTGCGCATTCTGGCTCCCCGATCGACTGAGCGCCCGCACGCTCATTTCATGGGTTGACTTAGGCATACGTAATGCATTCTCGGTCTCGACCAACCAAGGGCCAGAGGCTATCGATGGCGTTTGGGGCAACAACCAAGGGGGACCAGCAGTGGGATCCTTGGTAAGCTCGTGCATCTCACCCCCAGCAGTCGGTTCGGTGGTTGCACGCTCGGTTCAGGGGCTGATCGGGGCTCGACTTGTGCCGATAGTGGTCGAGCCAACCGCCCGCACCATGGCCCAGCATGTGTCGATGGTGTTCGATGCAACCGCCTGTACCAGGGGCCATCTTGTGCCGATGGTGGTTGAGGCAACTGCCCACACCAGGGCCCAGCTTGTGTCGATGGCGGTCGAGGCAAGTGCCCGTACCAAAAGGTAGCCTGTGCCGATGATGGTCGATGCATGTGCCATCACCATGTGCCATCACCATGTGCCATCATGTGCCATTGATGGTCGAGGCCTTGGCCGAAGTTCAATTTTGAGCCACAGTGCACATGCTAGGCTCGGGCATTACTGCTACCACATTTTTTTCGCCCAGGGCACCATCGCCGGAGCATCATCGGAGAACCTAACCGGCGGTATTGGGGGTTCCGAGGATTGGGGGGGCTGGGGGTATGCGCACATGATGTGAGATGGGTGCTGGTACTTGGCCCTTATATTGGCCCCCTATCCCTCATCAAACCTCGAGAACTCACACCCCCTTAAAGAGCACTTGAGATTTTATAGGTTTGCTCCCAGTAGCCATTAAAGTGTCTGAAATGGGGACATTTTTTTGAAACGATCACAAAATCTTCTCCACTTTGAGCTTTTAGCTGAATTTTTTTGTGCATGCCAACAAAAAGACAAGGATCATGTCTACCAAATTAGGGGCTGAAACTCTTTCTAAAAAAATTTTAAAAAATCCTGAACCGTAAAAAGTTTTGAAAATCATGAAAAATAGAAAACTGGTCGTCTTGCCACGAAACTTCACATGAAGGCTTAGTGGACCATTGTATGGCATTGGCATGGCTGAAATATGAAGATATGCCTGAACCCACCTACCACTCGATCAAACCACAGCTTGCGCATCCCGCCTCTCCTATCGGCTAAGTGTTCGCACGCTCGTTTCATGGGTTCACTTAGGCATACGTAGTGCGCTCCCAGTCTAAGATCGGACAAGATTGAGGGTTATGGTAGTAGGACCCACAGCGAGATCGATAGCACGCAGAGGGGACCGAGTCATTCCCCGACTTATGCATCCTACCTCTCTGGGCAGCTGAGTGCCAGCACGCTTGTTTCATGGGTTGACTTAGGCATACGGAGTTCATCCCTAGTCTAAGCATACGGAGTTCATTCCCAGTCTAAGATCAGACCGGATCGAGGGTTACGACAGCAAGACCAGCAGTAGGATCGACAGCACGCAGGGGGGACCGGGCTGATCCCTGGCTTGTGCTTTCTGCCTCTCCGGCCAATTGAGCGCCCGCACGCTCATTTCCTGGGTTGGCTTAGGCATGCGGAGTTCATTCCATGTCTATGCCCCAACCGAACCAAGGGTTGTGGCAGCAGGACTGACAGCACGCAGAGGGGGATCGACCCGATCCCCGACTTGCGCATTATACCTCTCCGATTGGCTCAACGGCCGCACGCTCGTTTCATGGGTTGACTTAGGCATACAGAGTTCATTCCCGGTCTAAGCATACGGCGTTCATTCCTAGTCTAAGTTTGAATTAACAGCAGCATGCAGAGTGGGACCGGGCTGATCCTCAACTTGCACATCCTACCTCTCCGGTCGGCTGGGTGCCTACACGCTCATTTCGTGGTTTGACTTAGGCATACGGAGTTCATTCTTAGTCTAAGCCCCAATCGGATTGAGGGACCTGCAGCGGGATCGACAGCATGCAGAGGGGGACCAGGCCAATCCTCAGCTTACGCATTCTGGCTCTCCGATCGGTTGAGTGCCCGCACACTCATTTCATGGATTGACTTAGGCATATGTAGTGCATTGCCGGTCTCGACCAACCAAGGGCCAGAGGATATCGACGGTGTTTGGGGCAACAACTGAGGGGGACCAATAGAGGGATCCTTGGTCGACTCACGCATCCCACCCCCAGCGGTCGATTTAGTGCCCGCATGCTCGTTTCGAGGGCCGACCGGGGCTCGACATGTGCCGATGGTGGTCGAGCAACCGCCTGCACCAGGGGCCATCTTGTGCCATTGGTGGTCGAGGCAATCACTCGCTCCAAGGGTCAGAAAGTGCCGATGGTGATCGAGGCAACCCCCCACACCGGGGCCCAACTTGTGCCGATGGTGTTCGATGCAACTGTCCGCACCAAGGGCCATCTTGTGCTGTTGGTGGTCGAGGCAATCACCCGCTCCAAGGGCCGGCATGCGCTGATGGTGATCGAGGCAACCGCCCACACCAGGGCCCAGCTTGTGTCGATGGCGGTCAAGGCAAGTGCCCATACCAAAGGGCAGCCTGTTCCGATGATGGTCGATGCATGTGCCACCACCATGCACCACCATGTGCCATTGATGGTCGAGGCCTTGACCGAAGTTTGATTTTGAGCCATGGTGCACATGCTAGGCTCAAGCATGTGCTGTTGCCATATTTTTTTCACCCGAGGCACCATCGCCAGAGCATCGTCAGAGAACCTAACCAGCGGCATTGGGGTTCCGACGATTGGGGGGGCCAGGGGGTGTGCGCACATGATGTGCAATGGGTGCTGGTACTTGACCCTTATATTGGCTTCCTATCCCTCATGAAACCTCAAGAACTCACACCCCCTTAAAGAGCATTTGAAATTTTATAGGTTTGCTCCCAGTAGCCATTAAAGTGTCTGAAATGGAGACATTTTTTTCAAACGGTTACAAAATCTTCTCCACTTCGATTTTTTAGCTTAATTTTTTTATGCATGCCAATCATGTCTACCAAATTTGGGGCCAAAACCCCTTCTAAAAAAATTTTAAAAAATCCCAAACGGCAAAAGGTTTCAAAAATCATGAAAAATAAAAAACGGGTCGTCTTGCCACGAAACTTCACATGAAGGCTTAGGGGACCATTGTATGAATTTACAAGCCATAAAAATGGCATTGGCATGATAGAAATATGAAGACGTGGCTGAACCCACCTACCACTCGATCATTCCATGGCTTGCACATCTCGCCTCTCCGACCGGCAAAGTGCCCGCACGCTCGTTTCGTGGGTTGACTTAGGAATACGTAGTGTGCCCCCAGTCTAAGATCAGATCGGATCGAGGGTTGCAGCTGCAGGACCCGTAACGAGATCGGTAGCACACAGAGGGGATCGAGTCGATCCTCGACTTGTGCATCCTGCCTCTATGGCCGACTGAGCACCCACATGCTCGTTTTGTGAGTTGACTTAGGCATATGGAGTTCATCCCCAGTCTAAGCATACGGAGTTCATTCCCAGTCTAAGATCGGATCGGATCAAGGGTTGTGACAATAGGACCAGCAGCTGGATCGACAGCACACAAGGGGGACCGGGCCGATCCTCGGCTTGCGCATTCTACCTCTCCGACTGGCTGAGCGCCCTCACGCTCATTTCGTGGGTTGGCTTAGGCATATGGAGTTCATTCCATGTCTAAGCCCCAACCAGATCAAAGGTTGTAGCAGCGGGACCGACAGCACACAGAGGGGGACTAGGCTGATCCCCAGCTTGTGCATTATGCCTCTTTGGCCAGCTCAGTGCCCGCACGCTCGTTTCGTGGGTTGACTTAGGCATACGGAGTTCGTTCCCAGTCTAAGCATACGGAGTTCGTTCCCAGTCTAAGCGTACGGAGTTCATTCCCAGTCTAAGATCAGACCGACAACAACACGCAGAGGGAGATCGGGCTGATCCTCAGCTTGCACATCCTACCTCTCCGGTCGGTTGAGCACCTACACGCTCGTTTCATGGGTTAACTTAGGCATACAGAGTTCATTCCCGGTCTAAGCCCCAATCAGACCGATGGACCCACAGCGAGATCAGTAGCACACAGAAGGGGACTGAGTCGATCCTCGACTTGTGCATTCCTGCTCTCTGACCGGCTGAGTGCTCGCACGATCATTTCATGGGCCAACCAAGGGCCCATCCCCAGTCTCGACCAGCCAAGGGCCAGAGGCTATCGACGACATTTGGGGCAAACTGAAAGGGACCAGCAGCGGGATCCTTGGTCAGCTCACGTATCCCATCCCCAACGATCGGTTCGGTGGCCGCACGCTCATTTTAAGGGCTGATCGGGGCTCGGCATGTGTCGATGGTGGTCGAGGCAACCACCCGCACCACGGCCCTGCATGTGTCAATGGTGTTCAATGCAACAGCCCTTACAAGGGGCCATCTTGTGTCGATGGTGTTCGAGGCAATCACCTGCAGCAAGGGCTGGCATGTGTCGATGGGGATTGAGGCAACCGCCAGCACCAGGGCCCAGCTTGTGCCGATGGTGGTCGAGGTAAGTGCCCGTACCAAAGGGCAACCTGTGCCAATGATGGTCGATGCATGTGCCATCACCATGCGCCATCATGTGCCGTTAATGGTCGAGGCTTTGGTTGAAGTTCGATTTTGATCCATGATGCACATGTTGGGCTCAGGCATGTACTGGTGCCACATTTTTTCACCAGGGGCACCACCGTCGGAGCATCACCGGAGAACCTAACCGGTGGCATTGGTGGTTCCGGTGATTGGGGGCCGGGGGGTGTTCACACATGATGTCTGATCGATGCTGGTACTTGGCACTTATATTGGCCCCCTATCCCTCATCAAACCTCGAGAACTCACACCCCCTTAAAGAGCATTTGAGATTTTATAGGTTTGCTTTCAGTAGCCATTAAAGTGTCTGAAATGGGGACATTTTTTTCAAACGGTCACAAAATCTTCTCCACTTCGAGTTTTTAGCTGAAATTTTTTGTGCACCCAAAAAAAAATACAAGGATCATGTCTACCAAATTTGGGGCCAAAACGCCTTGTAAAAAAATTAAAAAAAATCCCGAACCACAAAAAGTTTCAAAAATCGTGAAAAATAGAAAATGGGCCGTCTTGCCACGAAACTTCACATGAAGGCTTAGGGGACCATTGTATGAATTTACAAGCCATAAAAATGGCATTGGCGTGGCAAAAATATGAAGATGTACCTGAACCCACCTACCACACGATCGATCCGCAGCTTGCGCATCCCGCCTCTCCAGTCGGCTAAGTGCCCGCACGCTCATTTTGGGGGTTGACTTAGGGATACGTAGTATGCTCACAGTCTAAGATCGGACCAGATTGAGGGTTGCAGCAGCAGGACCTGTAGCGAGATCAGCAGCACGCAGAGGGGACCGGGTCGATTCCCGACTTGCGCATCCTGCCTCTCTGGCCAGCTGAGCACCTGTATGCTCGTTTCATGGGTTGACTTAGGCATACAGAGTTCATCCCCAATCTAAGCATACGAAGTTCATTCCTAGCCTGAGATCTGATCAGACCGAGGGTTGCAATAGCAGGACCAGCAGCAGGATCGGTAGCACGTGATGGGGGACCGGGCCAATCCCCGGCTTGTGCATTCTACCTCTTCAATCGGTTGAACGCCCGCACGCTCGTTTCATGGGTTGGCTTAGGCATACAGAGTTCATTCCATGTCTAAGCCCCAACCGAACCGAGGGTTTTGGCAACGGCACCGATAGTACGCAGAGGGAGATTGGGCCTATCCCCGGCTTGTGCATTATGCCTCTCCGGCTGGCTCAGCACCCGTACGCTCATTTCATGGGTTGACTTAGGCATACGGAGTTCATTCCCAGTCTAAGCATGCGGAGTTCATTCCCAGTCTAAGATCAGATCGGCAGTGGTATCGGTTGCAGCCCGCAGAAGGGGATCGGGTCAATCCTCAGCTTACGCATCCTGCCTCTTTGGCTGGCTGAGTGCCCGCACGTTCATTTTGTGGGTTGACTTAGGCTTACAGAGTTCATTCCTGGTCTAAGCCCCAACTGGATCATGGGACCCATAACAGGAGTGGCAGCACGTAGAGGGAAACTGGACCGATCCTCAGTTTACGCACTCTGGCTCTCCGACTGGCTGAACGCCCGTACGCTCGTTCCATGGGTTTACTTAGGCATACGTAGTGCATTCTCGGTCTCGACCAACCAAGGGCCAGAGGCTATTGACGACGTTAAGGGTAACAACCGAGGAGGACCATTAGCGGGATCCTTGGTCAACTCGTGCATCCCATCCCTAATGGTCAGTTCGGTGTTCACACACTCGTTTTAGGGGCCATCCGGGGCTCGGCATGTGTTGATGGTGGTCAAGGCAACCACCCGCACCATGGCCCAGCATGTGCCGATGGTGGTCGAGGCAACCACCCGCACCAGGGCCCAGCTTTTGCCGATGGCGATTGAGGCAAGTGCCCATACCAAAGGCAGCCTGTGCCGATGATGGTCGATGCATGTGCCATCACCATGCGCCATCATGTGCCATTGATGGTCGATTCCTTGATCGAAGTTTGATTTTGAGCCACGGTGCACATGTTAGGCTCGGGCATCTGCTGGTGCCACATTTTTTTGCTCAGGGCACCATCGTCGGAGCATCATCGGAGAACCTAACCGACGGCATCAGGGGTTCCAACGATTGGGGTGCCCGGGGGGTGTGCGCACATGATGTGCGATGGGTGTTACTTGGCCCTTATATTGGTCCCCTACCCCTCATCAAACCTCGAGAACTCACACCCTCTTAAAGAGCATTTGAGATTTTATAGGTTTGCTCCCAGTGGCCATTAAAGTGTCTGAAATGGGGACATTTTTTTCAAACGATCACAAAATCTTCTCCACTTCAAGTTTTTAGCTGAATTTGTTTGTGCGTGCCAACAAAAATACAAGGATCACATCTACAAATATATGGGGCCAAAACTGCTTCTAAAAATATTTTAAAAAATCTCGAACCGTAAAAATTTTTAAAATCGTGAAAAATAGAAAACGGGTCGTCTTACCACGAAACTTCACATGAAGGCTTAGGGGACCATTGTATGCATTTACAAGCCATAAAAATGGCATTGGCATGGTAGAAATATGAAGATGTGCCTAAACCCACCTACCACTCGATCGATCCACAGCTTGCACATCCCGCCTCTTCGGCCGGCTAAGTGCCCGCACGCTCGTTTTGCGGGTTGACTTCGGCATACGAAGTTCATCCCTAATCTAAGCATATGGAGTTCATTCCCAGTCTAAGATCGGACCAGACCGAGGGTTGCGACAGCAGACCAGCAGCAGGATCGGTAGCACGTAGTGGGGATCGGGCTGATCCTTGACTTATGCATTCTGCCTCTCTGATCGGCTGAGCGCCTGTATGCTCGTTTTGTGGGTTGGCTTAGGCATACGGAGTTCATTCCATGTCTAAGCCCCAACTGGACCGCGGGTTGTGGCAACGGGACTAACAGCACGTAGAGAGGGATCGGGTCGATACCCGGCTTGCGCATTATGCCTCTCTGACCGGCTCAGTGCTCGCACGCTTGTTTTGTGGGTTGACTTAGGCATACAAAATGCATTCCCAGTCTAAGCATACGGAGTTCATTCCCAGTCTAACATCGGATTGGCAGCGGGATCAGCAATAAAACGCAGAGAGGGACCGGGCCCATCCTCGACCTGTGCATCCTACCTCTCCGATCGACTGAGTGCCCGCACGCTCGTTTCACGGGTTGACTTAGGCATACGAATTTCATTCCTGGTCTAAGCCCCAACCGGGTTGAGGGACCCGTAGTAGGATCGGTAGCATGCAGAGAGGGACCAGGTCGATCCTTGGCTAAGCGCCCGCACATTTGTTTCATGGGTTGAGTTAGGCATACGTAGTGCATGCTCAGTCTCCACTAACCAAGGGCCAGAGTCTATCGACGGCATTTGGGGCAGCAACCAAGGGTGACCAGCAGTGGGATCCTTGGTCGGCTTGTGCATCCCACCCCCAGCGGTCGGTTCAATGCTCGCATGATCATTTCGGGGGCAGACCGGGGCTCGACATGTGCCGATGGTGATCGAGGCAACCGCTCACACTACGGTCCAGCATCTGCCGATGGTGTTTGATGCAACCGCCCACACCAGGGGCCATCTTATGCCGATGGTGGTCGAGGTAACCGTCTGCACCAGGGCCCAGCTTGTGCCGATGGCAGTCGAGGCAAGTGCCCGTACCAAAAGGTAGCCTGTGCTGATGATGGTCGATGCATGTGCCATCACCATGCACCATCTTATGCCATTGATGGTCGAGGCCTTGGTCAAAGTTTGATTTTGAGCCACGGTGCACATGCTGGGCTGGGGCATGTGTTGTGCCACATTTTTTTTGCCCGGGGCACCATCACCGGAGCATCATCGGAGAACCTAATTGACGGTATTGGGGGTTCTGACGATTGGGGAGGCCGGGGGGTGTGCGCACATGATTTGCGATGGGTGCTAGTACATGGCCCTTATATTGGCCCCCTATCCCTCATCAAACCTTGAAAACTCACACCCCCTTAAAGAGCATTTGAGATTTTATAGGTTTGCTCCTAGTAACCATTAAAGTGTCTGAAATGGGGACATTTTTTTCAAACGGTTGCAAAATCTTCTCCACTTTGAGTTTTTAGCTGAATTTTTTTTGCGTGCCAAAAAAAATACAAGGATCATGTCTACCCAATTTGGGGCCAAAACTCTTTCTAAAAAAATTCTAAAAAATCCCGAACCGTAAAAAGTTTCAAAAATCATGAAAAATAGAAAATGGGTCGGCTTGCCATGAAACTTCACATGAAGGCTTAGGGGACCATTGTACGAATTTACAAGCCATAAAAATGGCATTGGCATGGCAGAAATATGAAGATGTGCTTGAACCCACTTACCACTCGATCGATCCATGGCATGCGCATCCCGCCTCTCCGGCCGGCTAAGTGCCCGCACGCTCATTTCGTGGGTTGAGTTAGGCATACGTAGTTCACTCCCAGTCTAAGATCGGATCGAACCGAGGGTTGCTACAGTAGGACCCACAGTGGGATTAACAGCATGCAGAGGGGATCAGACTGGCAGCGGGATCAGCAGCAGCTCGCAGAGAGGGACTGGGCCGATCCTCGGCTTGCGTATCCTACCTTTCCAGTCGACTGAGCACCCATACGCTCATTTCATGGGTTGACTTAGGCATACGGACTTCATTCCCGGTCTAAGCCCCAACTGGACTGAGGGACCCGTAGCGGGATCGTCAGCACGTAGAGGGGACTGGGCTGATCCTCGGCTTACGCATTTTAGCTCTCCGACCGGCTGAGCGCCCACACGTTTGTTTTATGGGTTGACTTAGGCATACATAGTGCATTCCTGGTCTTGACCAACCAAGGGCCGAGGTTATCGATGCCATTTGGGGCAACAACCGAGGGGGACCAGTAGCGGGATCCTTGGTCGGCTCATGCATCCCACCCCCAACGATCGGTTTGGTGCTCGCATGCTCATTTCGGTGGCCAACCGGGGCTCAGCACAAGCTGATGGTGGTCGAGGCAACCGCTCGTACCACGGCCCAACATGTGCCGATGGTGTTCGATGCAACCGCCCACACCAGGGGCCATCTTGTGCCAATGGTGGTGGAGGCAACCGCCCGCACCAGGGCCCAGCTTGTGTCGATGGTGGTCGAGGCGAGTGCCATTGCCAAAGGGCAGCCTGTGCCGATGATGGTCGATGCATGTGCCATCACCATGCACCATCATGTGCCATTGATGGTCAAGGTCTTGGCCAAAGTTCAATTTTGATCCACGGTGCACATGCTGGGCTCGGGCATGTGCTGGTGACACATTTTTTTCGCCCGGGGCACCATCGCTGGAGCATCGCTAGAGAACCTAACCGGCTGCATTGGGGGTTCCGGTGATTTGGAGGCCGAGAGGGCGCACATGATGTGCGATGGGTGCCGGTACTTGGCTCTTATATTGGCCCCCTATCCCTCATCAAACCTCAAGAACTCACACCCCCTTAAAGAGCATTTGAGATTTTATAGGTTTGCTCCCAATAGCCATTAAAGTGTCTGAAATGGGGACATTTTTTTGAAACGGTCACAAAATCTTCTCCACTATGAGTTTTTAGCTAAATTTGTTTGTGCGTGCCAACAAAAATGCAAGGATCACGTCAACCAAATGTGGGGCCAAAACTCCTTCCAAAAAAGTTTAAAAAAATCCCGAATCATAAAAAGTTTTGAAAATCATGAAAAATAGAAAACGGGTCGTCTTGCCACGAAACTTCACATGAAGGCTTAGGGGACCATTGTATGAATTTACAAGCCATAAAATGGCATTGGCACGGTAGAAATATGAAGCTGTGCCTGAACCCACCTACCACTGGATCAATCTATGGCTTGCGCATCCCGCTTCTCTGGCCGGCTAAGTGCCCACATGCTCGTTTTGTGGGTTGACTTAGGCATACGTAGTGTGCTCCCAGTCTAAGATCAGATCAGACCTAGGGTTGTGGTAGCAGGAACCGTAATGGGATCAACAGCACGCAGAGGGGATCGGGTCGATCCCTGGCTTACGCATCCCGAGTCTTTGGCAAGCTGAGCGCGTGCACGCTCGTTTCGTGGGTTGACTTAGGCATACGGAGTTCATCCCCAGTCTAAGCATACGAAGTTCATTCCCAGTCTAACATCGGATCGGACCAAGGGTTGCGACAGCAGGACAAGCAGCAGGATTGGCAGCATGCAGAGGGGACCGGGTCGATCCCCAGCTTGTGCATTCTGCCTCTCCGGTCGGCTGAGTGCCCGTACGTTCATTTCGTTGGTTAGGTTAGTCATATGGAGTTCATTCCATGTCTAAGTCGGATCGAGGGTTGTGGTAGTGGGATCGACAGCACGCAGAGGGGGACCGGGCCAATGCCCAGCTTGCGCATTATGCCTCTTCGACCGGCTTAGTGCCCGTACGCTCGTTTCGTGGGTTGACTTAGGCATACAAAGTTCATTCCCAGTCTAAGATCGGATCGACAGTAGCACGCAGAGGGAGACTAGGTCGATCCTCAGCTTGCACATCCTACCTCTCCGACCGACTGAGCGCCCGCACGCTCATTTCATGGGTTGACTTAGGCATATGGAGTTCATTCTTGGTCTAAGCCCCAGCACGATCGAGGGACCCACAGTGGGATCGGCAGCACACAGAGGGGGACTGGGCCGATCCTCGGCTTATGCATTCTGGCTCTCCAGTCGGTTAAGCAGTCGCACGCTCATTTCATGGGTTGACTTAGGCATGCATAGTGCATTCCCGATCTCGACCAACCAAGGGCCAGGGGCTATCGACGGTGTTTGGGGCAACAACCGAGGGGGACTAGTAGCGAGATCCTTGGTCAGCTTGTGCATCCCACCCCCAGCAGTCGGTTCGGTGCTCGTACACTCATTTTGGGGGTCGACTGAGGTTCGACATGAGCTGATGGTGGTCGAGGCAACCGCCCGCACCACGACCCAGCTTGTGCTGATGGTGTTCGATGCAACCGCTCGCACCAAGGGCCATCTTGTGTCGATGGTGGTCGAGGCAATCACTCGCATCAAGGGCCAGCACGTGCTGATGGTGATCGAGGTAACTGCCCGCACCAGGGCCCGGCTTATGCCGATAGCGATCGAGGCAAGTGCCCATCGTACCAAAGGGCAACCTATGCCGATGATGGTCGATGTATGTGCCATCACCATGCACCATCATATGCCATTGATGGTCGAGGCCTTGGCCAAAGTTCAATTTTGAGCCATGGTACACATGCTTGGCTTGGACATGTGCTGGTGCCACATTTTTTTCACCCAAGGCACCATCGTCGGAGCATCGCCGGAGAACCTAACCGATGGCATTGGGGGTTCCGGCGATTGGGGGGGCCGGTGGGTGTGCGCACATGATGTGTGATGGGTGCTGGTACTTCACCCTTATATTGGCCCCCTATCCTTCATCAAACCTCAAGAACTCACACCCCCTTAAAGCGCATTTGAGATTTTATAGGTTTGCTCACAGTAGCCATTAAAGTGTCTGAAATGGGGACATTTTTTTCAAACGGTCACAAAATCTTCTCCACTTCAAGTTTTTAGCTGAATGTTTTTATGCATGCCAAAAAAAATACAAGGATCACATCTACCAAATTTAGGGCCAAAAACCCTTCTAAAAAAATTTTAAAAAATCTCGAACCGTAAAAAGTTTCAAAAATCGTGAAAAATAGAAAATAGGTCGTCTTGCCACGAAACTTCACGTGAAGGCTTAGGGGACCATTGTATGAATTTACAAGCCATAAAAATGGCATTGGCATGGCAAAAATATGCAGATGTGCCTGAACCCACCTACCACTAGATTGATCCACGGCTTGCGCATCCCGCCTCTCTGACCGGCTAACTGCTTGCACGCTCGTTTCATGGGTTGACTTAGGTATATGTAGTGCGCTCCCAGTTAAGAGTGGACCGGACTGAGGGTTGCGGCACCAGGACCCGCAGCAGGATCGGTAGCACGCACAGGTGACCGGGTCAATCCCTGACTTGCGCATCTTGCCTCTCTGGCCGACTGAGCGCCCACACGCTCGTTTCGTGGGTTGACTTAGGCATACGAAGTTCATCCCCAGTCTAAGCATATGGAGTTCATTCCCAGTCTAAGATCGAACCGGACCGAGGGTTGCGGTAGCAGGACCAGCAGCAGGATCGACAGCACGCAGGGGCGGATCAGGCCGATCCCTGGCTTGGACATTCTGCCTCTCCGATCGACTGAGCACCCGTGCGCTCGTTCCATGGGTTTGTTTAGGCATACAAAGTTCATTTCATGTCTAAGCCCCAGCCAGACCGAGGGTTGCGGTAGCGGGACCAATAGCATGCAAAGGAGGATTGGGTCGATCCCTGGCTTAGGCATTATGCCTCTCCGGCCAGCTCAACGCCTACACGCTTGTTTCATGGGTTGACTTAAGCATACGAAGTTCATTCCCAGTCTAAGCATACGAAGTTCATTCCCAGTCTAAGATTGAACCGACAGTGGGATCGACAGCAGCACGCAGAGGGGGACCGAGCCGATCCTCGGCTTATGCATCCTGCCTCTCTGGCTGGCTGAGCGCCCACTCGCTTGTTTCGTGGGTTGACTTAGGCATACAGAGTTCATTCCCGGTCTAAGCCCCAACCAGACCGAAGGACCCGCAGTAGGATCTACAGCTTGTAGAGGGGGATCGAGCCGATCCTCGACTTACGTATTTTGGCTCTCCAACCGATTGAGCACCCGCACGTTCATTTCATGGGTTGACTTAGGCATATGTAGTGCATTTCTGGTCTCGACCAACCAAGGGCTAGAGGCTATCAACGGCATATGGGGCAACAACTGAGGGGGACCAGCAGCGGGATCCTTGGTCGGCTCGCGCATCCCACCCCCAGTGGTCAGTTCGGTGCTCGTACACTCATTTTAGGGGCTGATCGGGGCTCGACATGTACCAATGGTGGTCGAGGCAACCGCCCACACCACGACCCAGCATGTACCGATGGTGTTCGATGCAACTACTCGCACCAGGGGCCATCTTGTGCCGATGGTGGTCGAGGCAATCGCTCGCACCAAGGGCCAGTATATGCTGATGGTTATCGAGACTGCCCGCACTAGGGCCCAGCTTGTGCCGATGGTGGTCGAGGCAAGTGCCCGTACCAAAGGGCAGCCTGTGTCGATGATGGTCGATGAATGTGCCATCACCATGCGCCATCATGTGCCATTGATGGTTGAGGCCTTGGCCGAAGTTTGATTTTGAGCCACGGTGCACATGCTGGGCTCGGGCATGTGTTGGTGCCACATTTTTTTTGCTCGGGGCACCATCATCGGAGCATCGTCGGAGAACCTAACCGGTGGCATTGGGGGTTACGGCGATTGGGGGGCCGGGGGTGTGCGCACATGATGTGCGATGGGTACTGGTATTTGGCCCTTATTTTGGCCCCCTATCCCTCATCAAACCTTAAGAACTCACACCCCCTTAAAGAGCATTTGAGATTTTATACGTTTGCTCCCAGTAGCCATAAAAGTGTCTTAAATGTGGACATTTTTTTCAAACGGTCACAAAATCTTCTCCACTTCGAGTTTTTAGCTGAATTTGTTTGTGCATGCCAACAAAAATACAAGGATCATGTCTACCAAATTTAGGGCCAAAACTCCTTCTAAAAAAATTTTAAAAAATCTTGAAACGCAAAAATTTTCAAAAATCGTGAAAAATAGAAAACGGGTCATCTTGCCATGAAACTTCACATGAAGGTTTAGGGGACCATTGTATGAATTTACAAACCATAAAATGGCATTGGCATGGCAAAAATATGAAGATGTGCCTGAACCAACCTACCACTCGATCGATCCACGGCTTTGCATCCCGCCTCTCCGGTCGGCTAAGTGCCGCACGCTCATTTTGTGGGTTGACTTAGGCATATGTAGTGCGCTCCCAGTCTAAGATCAGACCGGATGGAGGGTTGAGACAGCAGGACCCGCAGCGAGATCGACAGCACGCAAAGGGGTTCGGGTCGATCCCCAGCTTGCGCATTCTGCCTCTCTAGCTGGCTGAGCACCCGCACGCTCGTTTCGTGGATTGGCTTATGCATACGGAGAGCATTCCATGTCTAAGCCCCAGCCGGATCGAGGGTTGTGGCAGCGGGACTGACAGCACGCAGTGGGGGATCGGGTCGATCCTCGGCTTACGCATTATGCCTTTTCTACCGGCTCAACGCACGCACGATCGTTTCGTGGGTTGACTTAGGCATACAAAGTTCATTCCTAGTCTAAGCATACGGAGTTCATTCCCAATCTAAGATCTGACCGCAGTGAGATCGGCAGCAGCACGTAGAGGGGGACCGAGTCGATCCTCTGCTTGCGCATCCCGCTTCTCCGATCGACTGAATGGTCGCACACTTATTTCGTAGGTTGACTTAGGCATACGGAGTTCATTCCCGGTCTAAGCCCCAATCGGACCGAGGGACCTGTAGCGGGATCGTCAGCATGTAGAGGAGGGATTGGGCTGATCCTTGACTTACGTATTCTATCTCTCCGACCGACTAAGCACCCGCACTCTCGTTTCATGGGTTGACTTAGGCATATGTAGTGCATTCCCGGTCTCGACCAACCAAGGGCCAGAGGCTATCGACGGTGTTTAGGGCAACAACCGAAGGGGATCAGTAGTGGGATCCTTGGTCGGCTCATGCATCCCACCCCCAACGATCGGTTCAGTGCTCGCACGCTTGTTTCTAGGGCCGACCGGGGCTCAGTACGTGCTGATAGTGGCCGAGGCAACCACCCACACTAGGGTCCAACTTGTGCCGATGGTGGTTGAGGCAACCACCGCACCAGGGCCCAGCTTGTGTCGATGGCGGTCGAGGTAAGTGCCCGTACCAAAGGCCAGCCTGTGTCGATGATGGTCGATGCATGTGCCATCACCATGCACCATCATGTGCCATTGATGGTCGAGGCCTTTGTCGAAGTTCAATTTTGAGCCACGGTGCACATGCTGGGCTCGGGCATGTGCTGGTGCCACATTTGTTTCGCCCGGGGCACCATCGTTGGAGCATCGTCGGAGAACCTAATCAGCGGCATTGGGGGTTCCGACGATTGGGGGGTCGGGGGGTGTGCGCACATGATGTGCGATGGGTGCTGGTACTTTACCCTTATATTGGCCCCCTATTCCTCATCCAACCCCGAGAACTCACACCCCCTTAAAGAGCATTTGAGATTTTATAGGTTTGCTCCCAGTAGCCATTAAAGTGTCTGAAATGGGGACATTTTTTTCAAACGATCACAAAATCTTCTCCACTTCGAGTTTTTAGTTGAATTTATTTGGCATGCCAACAAAAATACAAGGATCATGTCTGCCAAATTTGGGGCCAAAACTCCTTCTAAAAAAATTTTAAAAAATCCCGAACCGTAAAAATTTTTGAAAATCATAAGAAATAAAAAACGGGTCATCTTGCCACGAAACTTCACATGAAGGCTTAGGGGACCATTGTATGAATTTACAAGCCATAAAATGGCATTTGGCACAGCAGAAATATGAAGATGTGGTTGAACCCACCTACCACTCGATCGATCCACGACTTGTGCATCCTGCCTCTCCGACTGGCTAAGTGCCCGCACGCTCGCTTCGTGGGTTGACTTAGGCATACGTAGTGCACTCCCAATCTAAGATCAGACTGGACTGAGGGTTGCGGTAGCAGGACCCACACCAGGATCGGCAGCACACAGAGGGGATTGGGTCGATCCCTGGCTTATGCATCCTACCTCTCTGGCCAGTTGAGCACACGCACGCTCATTTCGTGGGTTGACTTAAGCATATGGAGTTCATCCCCAGTCTAAGCATACGGAGTTCATTCCCAGTCTAAGATCGGATCAGACCAAGGGTTGCGGCAGCAGGACCAATAGCAGGATTGGTAGCACGTAAAGGTGGACCAAGCCGATCCTCGACTTACGCATTCTACCTCTCCGACCGGCTGAGCACCCGCACGCTCGTTTTATGGGTTGGCTTAGGCATACGGAGTTCATTCCATGTCTAAGCCCCAGCCGGACCAAGGGTTGTGGTAGCGGGACCGATAGCACGTAAAGGGGGATCGGGCCAATGCCCGGTTTGTGCATTATGCCTCTCTAGTCGGCTCAGCACCCGCACGCTCATTTTGTGGGTTGACTTAGGCATACGGAGTTCATTCCCAGTCTAAGTCGAACCTGTAACAGCACGCAGAGGGGGACCGGGCTGATCTCGGCTTACGTATCCAGCCTCTCCGACTGGCTGAATGCCAGCACGCTCGTTTCATGGGTTGACTTAGGCATACGGAGTTCATTCTCGATCTAAGCCCCAGTCAGATCGAGGGACCCGCAGCGGGATCGACAGCACGCAGAGGGGGATTAGGCTGATCCTAGGCTTGCACATTTTGGCTCTCCGGTCGGTTGAGGGCCCACACTCTCATTTCATGGGTTGACTTAGGCATACGTAGTGCGTTCTCGATCTCCACCAACCAAAGGCTAGAGGCTATCGATGGTGTTTGGGGCAACAACCGAGGGGGACCAGCAGCGAGATCCTTAGTCGGCTCGTGCATCCCACCCCCAGCAGTCGAGTTGGTGCTCGCATGCTCATTTTGGGGGTCGATCGAGGCTTGACATGAGTCGATGGTGGTCGAGGCATTACCCGCACCACGGCCCAGCATATGCCGATGGTGTTCGATGCAACCGCCTGTACCAAGGGCCATCTTGTGGCGATGGTGGCCATCTTGTGCTGATGGTGGTCGAGGCAATTGCTCGCATAAAGGCCCAACATGTGCCGATGGTGATCAAGGCAACCCACAAGTGGTGGACCCAATCATCAACAGAGAATTGAGGAACTTGAGGTCACGGTGGTCGTAATGAAAACTCATATGGTGACCAAAGATCGAGTGAGGGAGATCGAGACAACCCAGCGAGAGTTATCCAATACTCTCCACAATGTGAGCGAAGAGGCTAGAGATGCCTTGAACATTCTCCGAAAGGAGTTTGAGGAACTCAGAGCACAGGTGAGCATCTTACAAATGGCTATGGCCAGATCGGGTCCCAGCTCAATGGAAAGGGGAAAAAGGCCCAAGGTACCAGAGCCTCGATGCTATAAGGGGGCAAGGGATGCTAAGGAACTTGAAAATTTCTTGTTTGACATGGAGCAGTACTTTCGAGCTGTACACATGGATTTAAAAGAAGACAAGGTAGCAATGGCATCAATGTACCTCGCAGGGGATGCCAAGCTGTGGTGGCGTTCCAAGTTTGTCAATGACGAGTGCCCTATTAAGGCTTGGACGGATCTGAAGTGAGAATTGAAAAACCAATTTTTCCCTGAGAATGTGGAGTATATGGCTTGAAGGAGACTTCAAAAATTGGTGCAAACAGGAACGGTGCGAGTTTGTAAGGAGCTTTTCTACCCTAATGTTGGATATTCAGGACATGTCTGAAAAGGACAAGATGTTCTATTTTCTTGAGGGCCTCAAGCTTTGGGCGAGGATAGAACTACAAAGACAGAAAGTGCAAGATGTGGCCATGACCACGACTGCAGCTGAACGTCTCTATGATTACAATGATGGCTCCTCAAAATAAAAAAATCCTCTATCAGCTGGCAGTAGCTTCAACTTTGGGAGTGGGGGAAAGATGACGAGGTTGGACCGACCCTTCAGTGGGGGATCAGACAGGAGGTCTTTTGGTCGAGATAGCACCCAACCCAAGACAAGCAACGCAGGGATTTTCAAGCCTAGGCAACCACTAGCTTGCTTTCTTTGTAAGGGGCCGCACCGGGTGGCTGAATGCCCACACAGGGGAGCCCTTAATGCCTTAAAGACCTTATCTCAGGAGTTTGCAAAAGTGCCAGAGAGCATTGAAGAAGCTGAAGAGGAGCCAGCTAGAATGGGTTTAATAAGGTTCCTCAATGCCCTCCGCACCCAATTGAACACTATAAAGAAAGAGCAGAGTAGAGGCTTGATGTATGTGAACTTGACGATCAATGAGAAAGCCACCAAGGCCATGGTGGATACGGGTGCAATCGACACTTTCATCATACCAGAAGAAGCAAAAAGGTGTGGTCTTCAGATTAGTAAAGACTGTGGATGAATGAAAGCGATAATTCACTAGCCTTTGCGATCAGTGGAAGCTCCAAGAGTGTGACAACCTGATTGGGGCCATGGGAAGGGAAGATAGACTTTACAGTCTCCCCCATGGATGACTTTGATGTTGTTCTCGAATTGGACTTCACGATGTTGGCTCAAGTTATCCTTATCCCCGCCGCTAGCTGCTTGTTGTTCTTAGGGGAACACCTATGTATGGTGCCAGCCAACATCTTACTAAAGAGTAGGAAGAAAATGATTTCAGCTTTGCAGTTTAAGAAAAGGGTAAAGAGAGGGGAACTCTCCTTTATGGTTGTGCCGATCTACAAAAAAGGGTCGAAAGTAGAACCAATACCTGATGGTGTGGAAAAAGTGTTGGAAGAATTCAAAGAGGTGATGCCAGAGATGTTGCCTAAGGTTCTACCCCCTCGACGAGCAGTGGACCATGAAATTGAGCTCCTTCCAGGAGTGAAACCCCTGTTAGTGCTCTTTATCGCATGGCCTCGCCAAAGTTGGCTGAACTAAGAAAATAGTTAGATGAGCTACTATAACCCGGGTTCATCAGACCATCAAAGGCTCTTTTCGGAGTGCCAGTACTATTTCAAAAGAAGCATGATGGAAGTTTACGATTATGTGTTGACTACAGGGCCCTGAACAAAGTCACCGTAAGAAACAAATATCCCATCCCCCTTATAGCAGACTTGTTTGATCAACTGAGTCAGGCCAAGTACTTCTCCAAATTAGACCTAAGATCTGGCTACCATCAGGTCAGAATCATTGAGGGAAATGAGCCAAAGACCACTTATGTGACACGGTATGGTGCATTTGAATTTCTTGTTATGCCCTTTGGACTAACCAATGCTCTTGCCACATTTTGTACATTGATGAATCAGGTGTTCCATGACTACCTAGACAAATTTGTAGTCATCTATTAAGACGATATAGTGGTATATAGCTCTACCTTGGAGGAACATCAAGAACACCTGTTCTGGGTACTTCAAAGATTACAGGACCATCAGTTATACGTAAAAAGGGAAAAGTGTGCATTTACTCAGACCCAAATCTATTTTCTCGATCACATTGTCGAATGTGGCCACATTCGAATGGACATGGAAAAGGTTAGGGCCATCAAGGAGTGGATAACACTGAAGAACGTTAGTGAGCTCCGCTCATTTTTGGGACTAGCCAACTATTATAGAAGGTTTGTGGAAGGGTACTCTCGCAAGACCATAGCCCTCACGAAGCTATTGAAGAAGGAGCATAAATGGTGTTGGACAAGTGAGTGCCAAGAGACCTTCAAGGGATTGAAAGATGCTATTATGAAAGATCCCATCTTAGCTCTCCTTGATATTGAAAAGCCTTTCGAAGTCCAGATGGATGCATCTGATTTTGCTATTACGGGAGTGCTTTTGCAACAACATCACCTGGTAGCATTTGAAAGTAGGAAGCTAAGTAAAGCTAAAAAGAAATATACGGCCCAGGAAAAAGAACTCCTGGTGGTGGTTCACTGCTTGAGAGCTTGGCGACATTACTTGCTGGGTTCACACTTTGTCGTGAAGATAGACAATGTGACCGTTAGCCATTTTCTCACCCAACCAAGGCTTACGAAAAAACAAGCTAGGTGGTAGGAATTTTTAGCAGAGTTCGACTTGTGTTTTGAGCACACCGTTGGAAAGACCAATCAAGTGGTCGATGCATTGAGCAGACGAGCAGATTTAGCGACCCTTAGAAGAATTGCCCCAATGGCGACTAACAGAGCCACTACAGACATTCACAAGTTGATTAGAGATCACTTAGGGAAGGACCCGCAAGCTTATGCCATCCTGAAGCTAGTAGAAGAAGGGAAGTCCAAGTACTTCTGGCAAGAAAATGGGGTCTTATGGACCAAGGGGCCTCGAGTGTTTGTGCTAAGAGTAGAAGGTCTGAGATAGATGCTGATGAGGGAATGTCATGACACACCATGGGCGGGACACTCGGGCTGGCAACTCACTTTGGCATTATTGAAACAGGGATACTATTGGCCTCACATGCGACAAGATGTGATGGACTACACGAAGACTTGCCTCATTTGCCAACAAGGCAAGGTTGAAAGACAAAAACCTACAGGCATGCTTGAACCACTACCAGTACCCACCAAATCATGGGAAAGCATCTTCCTTGATTTCATTTCGAGCCTACCCAAGGTGGTGACCTTGGAGCTATTTTGGTGGTGATTGACCGGTTCTCTAAGTACACCACATTCATTCCCTCTCACAAGTATTGCACAGCGAAAGACACAGCTCGACTATTATTCAAACATGTGGTCAAATACTGGGGCCTCCCTCAAAATATTATCAGTAATCGAGATTCAAAATTCACGGGGTCTTTCTAGAGAAAATTTTTCAAGATATTGGGGTCCCAACTCAACATCTCCTTAAGCTATCACCCTCAAATCGATGGTCAAATGAAACGGTTCAACTGGTTATTAGAGGAATATTTGAGGCACTTTGTTCAAGCCAATCAGAAAGACTGGCCTTCATTATTGGACGTGGCTCAACTCTGTTTTAATTCCAACAAAAGCTCTTCCACCAATAAGAGCCCAGTTGAGGTGGTCACAAGACATTTACCAAGGCTACCCTACACTTCCTTGGAATAATATGGAGGAAAGAATCCAAGAGCCTTCAATCTCAGCAAGGAGTGGAAATAAAACACAGAGATTGCACAAGCCTACCTTGAGAAAGCATCAAAATGGATGAAGAAATAGGTAGACAAGGGTCGTAGGGCTCAACAATTTCAAGTTGGTGATTTGGTTCTTGTCCGACTAGTTCCTGAATAAACCAAGTTCGTAAGAAAGAGAGATCATAGACTGGTGTGCAAATATGAAGGTCCAGTAAGGGTCTTTTCCAAGGTGGGGAATGCTTCTTACAAAATTAACCCACCAAAGTGGATGAAGGTGCACCTAGTATTTCATGTGAGCAACTTGAAACCCTTCCATGTAGATCCTACAAATGCTAGCTAAAGAGAGCCAACTAGAGTCGCCATCACCATGAAGCCACCCTCAGAGCATCGAGTCGAAGAGATCTTAGCTGATAGGGAAACCAAGATATCTTGAAGACTAGTTTAGGAGTACTTAGTGAAATGGGAGGGATTAAGACTAGAAGAAACCAGCTAGGAGAGAGAACACGACCTCCAGAGATTTCAAAGGAAGATCAAAGAATTTCAAGCCAGCAAGTCAATGAGGACGTCGATAGAATAAGTGGGGGAAGATGTCATGAGCCAACCTTGTATAGGGCCATGACCGGGACTTAGGTTGCCATGAGCCACCCATGTATAGGGCCATGGTCGGGTAGATCCTTTGTGCTAGGAAAAGTGTCCCCATTTCAAACATTGTAATGGTTACTGGTAGCATAGCTCTAAAATCTCTAAGGCTCTTTAGGGGGGTGAGCCGGCAGCGTAGTGTTGGGCTATCTCACTAGTTGCTATACGAGCCTAGGCCACCCACCATGGGCTGCCCCCAGGCCCTGGTGATGGTGGGAGGTCCTGATGTATGATTCTCGATTATAATAAAACTCATCCCGATTGAATGTCCCGATTGTTGCCTCGATGTGTTTTTCTTTTTCTCGATATGAATATGCCTTCTTGTGTGTGTGCTTGAGATTGATCTCGATATATTGTGTATTATTGTGAATGCTTGGGACTAACCATGGCTTATGGTTATTTGTTTAGATATCGATCTATTGAAGGCTGACTTGGTTGGCAGTGCCCATTCAAGTGCCGTACGGTCTATTGCTTGTTGAGAGTTCGTGACACCAGGCTTGGGCATTATGCCTCTACGGCCGGCTCAGCGCTCGCATGCTCGTTTCGTGGGTTGACTTAGGCATATAGAGTTCATTCCCAGTCTAAACATACAGATTTCATTCCCAGTCTGAGATCAGACTGGCAGCAGGATCGGTAGCAGATGCAGAGGGGGATCGGGTCGATCCTTGGCTTGCACATCCTACCTCTCTGGCCGGCTGAACACCCGCACGCTCGTTTTATGGGTTAACTTAGGCATACGGAGTTCATCCCCAGTCTAAGCATACGGAGTTCATTCCCAGTCTAAGATCAGACCGGACCGAAGGTTGCGATAGCAGGACCAATAGCAAGATCGATAGCATGCAGGGGGGATCGGGCCGATCCCCAGCTTACGCATTCTACCTCTCTGGCCGGCTGAGCATCCGCACGCTTGTTTCATGGGTTGGCTTAGGCATATGGAGTTCATTCCATGTCTAAGCCCCAGCCGGGCCGAGGGTTGTGGCAGCGGGACTGACAGTACGCAGAGGGGGATCGGGTTGATCCTCGACTTGCGCATTATGCCTCTCCGACCGGTTCAGTGCCCGTACGCTTGTTTCATGGGTTGACTTAGGCATACGAAGTTCATTCCTAGTATAAGCATATGGAGTTCATTCCCAGTCTAAGATCAGACCGGCAACGGGATCAACAGCAACATACAAAAGGGGATCGGGTCGATCTTCGACTTGCATATCTTGCCTCTCCGACCAGTTGAGTGCCCACACGTTTGTTTCATGCGTTGACTTAGGCATACGGAGTTCATTATTGGTCTAAGCCCCAATCGAATCGAAGGACCCACAGCGTGATTGGCAGTACGTAGAGGGAGACCAAGCCGATCCTCAGCTTGCGCATTCTAGCTCTCAGGTCGGCTGAACGCCCATATCCTCGTTTCATAGGTTGACTTAGGCATACATAGAGCATTCCCGATCTCGACCAACCAAGGGCCAGAGGCTATCGATGATGTTTGGGGCAATAACCGAGGGGGACCAGCAGCGGGATCCTTGCTTGGCTCATGCATCTTGCCCCGAGCGGTTGGTTCGGTGTTCGCATGCTCATTTTGAGGGTCGATCGGGGCTTGGCATGTGTCGATGGTGTTCGATACAACCACCCGCACCAGGGGCCATCTTGTGACAATGGTGGTCGAGGCAACTACCTGCACCAGGGCCCAGCTTATGCCGATGGCAGTCGAGGCAAGTGCCCGTACCAAAGGGCAGCCTGTGCCGATGATGATCGATGCGTGTGCCATCACCACGCGCCATCATGTGCCATTGATGGTCGAGGCCTTGGCCGAAGTTTGATTTTGAGCCACGGTGCACATGCTGGGCTCAGCCATGTGCTGGTGCCACATTTTTTTTCGCCCGGGGCACCATCATCGGAGCATCGCCGAAGAACCTAACCGACGACATTAAGGGTTTCGACAATTGGGGGGGCCAGGGGATGTGGGCACATGATGTGTACTGGTACTTGGCCCTTATATTGGCCCCCTATCCCTCATCAAACCTCGAGAACTCACACCCCTTTAAAAAGCATTTAAGATTTTATAGGTTTGCTCCCAGTAGCCATTAAAGTGTCTGAAATGGGGACTTTTTTTTCAAATGGTCACAAAATCTTCTCCACTTCGAGTTTTTAGCTGAATTTGTTTGTGCGTGCCAACAAAAATACAAGGATCACGTCTACCAAATTTGGGGCCAAAACTCCTTCTAAAAAAATTTTACAAAATCTCGAACCGTAAAAAGTTTCAAAAATCGTTAAAAATAAAAAACGGGTCGTCTTGCCACGAAACTTTACATGAAGGCTTAAGGGACCATTGTATGAATTTACAAGCCATAAAAATGGCATTGGCATGACAAAAATATGAAGATTTGCCTGAACCCACCTACCACTCGATCGATCCACAGCTTGCGCATCCCACCTCTCCGATGGCTAAACACCCGCACGCTCGTTTCATGGGTTGACTTAGGCGTACGTAGTGCACTCCCAGTCTAAGATCAGACTGGACTGAGGGTTGCGGTAGTAGGACCCGTAACGGGATCGACAGCACGCAGAGGGGATCGAGTCGATCCTCGGCTTGTGCATGCTGCCTCTTTGGCCAGTTGAGTGCCCGTACGTTCGTTTCATGGGTTGACTTAGGCATACGAAGTTCCTCCCCAGTCTAAGCATACGGAGTTCATTCCCAGTCTAAGATCGGATCGGACCAAGGGTTACGGTAGCAGGACCAGCAGCAGGATCGGCAGCACGCAGGGGGGACCAGGTCAATCACCGGCTTGCGCATTCTGCCTCTCCGACTGGTTGAGTGCCCGCATGCTCGTTTCGTGGGTTGGCTTAGGCATACGAAGTTCATTCCATGTCTAAGCCCCAACCGGACCAAGGGTTGTGGCAGTGGGACCGACTGTACGTAGAAGAGGATCGAGTCGATCCTCGGCTGTGCATTATCCTCTCCGACCGACTCAACGCCCGCACGCTAATTTCGTGGGTTGACTTAGGTATACGGTGTTCATTCCCAGTCTAAGCATATGAAGTTCATTCCCAGTCTAAGATCGGACCAGTAATAGCATGTAGAGGGGGACCTACCGATCCTCAGCTTGCGCATCCTACCTCTCCGATCGACTGAACGCCCGTACGCTCGTTTCATAGGTTGACTTAGGCATACGAAGTTCATTCTCGGTCTAAGCCCCAATTGGATCGAGGGACCTGCAACGGGATCGACAGCACGTAGAGGGGGATCAGGTCGATCCTCAGCTCGCGCATTCTGGCTCTTCGGTCGGCTGAGCGCTTGCACACTCATTTCGTAGGTTGACTTAGGCATACGTAGTGCATTCTCGATCTCAACCAACCAAGGGCCAGACGCTATCGACGGTGTTTGGGGCAACAACCGAGGGGACCAGCAGTGGGATCTTTGGTCGGCTCATGCATTCCGCCCCTAGCGGTCGGTTCGGTGCCTGCACGCTCGTTTCGGGGGTGATCGGGGCTTGGCATGTACCGATGGTGGTCGAGGCAACCACCCACACCACGACCCAGCATGTGCCGATGGTGTTCGATGGAACCGCTCACACCAGGGACCATCTTGTGCCGATGGTGGTCAAGGCAACCACCCACACCAGGGCCCAGCTTGTGCCGTTGGCGGTGGAGGCAAGTGCCCGTACCAAAGGGCAGCCTGTGTCGATGATGGTAGATGCATGTGCCATCACCATGCCCCATCATGTGCCATTGATGGTCGCGGCCTTGGTCGAAGTTTGATTTTGAGCCACGGTGCACATGTTGGGCTTGAGCATGTCCTGGTGCCACATTTTTTTCGCCCGGGGCACCATCACCGGAGAACCTAACCGATGGCATTGGGCGTTCTGGTGATTGGGGGGCCAGGGGGTGTGCGCACATGATGTGCGATGGGTGCTGGTACTTGGTGCCTATATTGGCCCCCTATCCCTCATCAAACCTCGAGAACTCACACCCTCTTAAAGAGTATTTGAGATTTTATAGGTTTGCTCCTAGTAGCCATTAAAGTGTCTGAAATTGGGACATTTTTTTCAAACGGTCACAAAATTTTCTCCACTTCGAGTTTTTACTTGAATTTGTTTGTGCATGCCAACAAAAATACAAGGATCACGTCTACCAAATTTGGGGCCAAAACTCTTTCTAAAAAAATTTAAAAAAATCCCAAACTGTAAAAAGTTTCAAAAATCATGAAAAATAGAAAATGGGACGTCTTGCCATGAAACTTCACATCAAGGATTAGGGGACCATTATATGAATTTACAAGCCAAAAAAATGGCATTGGCACGGCAAAAATATGAAGATGTGCCTGAACCCACCTACCACTCGATCGATCCACGGCTTGCGCATCCCACCTCTCTGGCCAGCTAAGTGCTTGCACGCTCGTTTCGTGGGTGGACTTAGGCATACGTAGTGCGCTCCCAGTCTAAGATCGGATCGGACTGAGGGTTGTGATTACAGGACCTGTAGCGGGATAGGCAGCATGCAGAGGGGATCAGGTGGATCCCCGGCTTGTGCAACCTCCCTCTCTGGCCGACTGTGCGCCCGTACGCTTGTTTTGTGGGTTGACTTAGGCATACGGAGTTCATCCTCAGTCTAAGCATACAGAGTTCATTCCCAATCTATGATCAGACCGAATCGAGGGTTACAGCAGCAGGATCGGTAGCATACAAGGGGGACCGGGTCAATCCCCGGCTTGCGCATTCTGCCTCTCTGGCTGGCTGAGCACCCGCACACTTGTTCCTTGGGTTGGCTTAGGCATACGAAGTTCATTCCATGTCTAAGCCCCAGTCGGACCGAGGATTGTGGCAGCGGGATCGGCAGCACGTAGAGGGGGAACGAGCCGATCCCTAGCTTACGCATTATGCCTCTTCGGTTGGCTCAATGCCCGTACATTCATTTCGTGGTTTCACATAGGCATACGGAGTTGATTCCTAGTCTAAGTATATGGAGCTCATTCCCAGTCTAAGATCGAACTGACAACGGGATCCGTAGCAGCATGCAGAGGGGGACCGAGCTGATCCTCGGCTTGCGCATCCTATCTCTCCGGCTGGTTGAGCACCCGCACGCTCGTTTCGTGGGATGACTTAGGCATACAGAGTTCATTTCTCGTCTAATCCCCAACTGGACCGAGGGACCCATAGCGAGATCGACAGCACGCAGGGGGGACCGGGCCGATCCTCAGCTTTTGCATTCTGGCTCTCCGGTCGACTAAGCCCCCGTACGCTCATTTCATGGGTTGACTTAGGCATACATAGTGCATTCCCGATCTCGACCAACCAAGGGCCAGAGGCTATCGACGACGTTTGGGGTAACAACTGAGGGGGACCAGCAGTGGGATCCTTGGTCGGCTCACGCATCCCACCCCCAGTGGTCGGTTCAGTGCTCGCACACTCTTTTCAGGGGCCGACCGGGGCTCGACATATGCCGATGGTGGTCTAGGCAACCGCCCACACCACGGCCCAGCATGTGCCGATGGTGTTCGATGCAACCGCCCACACCAGGGGCCATCTTGTGTCGATGGTGGTCGAGGGAACCGCTTGAACCAGGGCCTAGCTTGTGCCGATGGCGGTCGAGGCAAGTGCCCGTACCAAAGGGTAGCCTGTGCTGATGATGGTCGATGCATGTGCCATCACCATGCGCCATCATAGGACATTGACAGTCGAGGCCTTGCCCAAAGTTTGATTTTGAGCCACAGTGTACATGTTGGGCTTGGGCATGTGCTGGTGCCACATTTTTTTCACCCAAGGCACCATCGTCAGAGTATCGTCGGAGAACCTAACCGGCGGCATTGGGGGTTCTGGCGATTGGAGGGGCCGCGGGGTGTGCGCACATGATGTGTGATGGGTGCTGGTACTTGGCCCTTATATTGGCCTCCTATCCCTCATCAAACCTCGAGAACTCACACCCCCTTAAAGAGCATTTGAGATTTTATAGGTTTGCTCACAGTAGCCATTAAAGTGTTTAAAATGGGGACATTTTTTCAAACGGTCACAATCTTCTCCATTTAGAGTTTTTAGCTGAATTTGTTTGAGTGTGCCAACAAAAATAAAAGGATCACGTCTACCAAATTTGGGGCCAAAACTGCTTCTAAAAAAATTTTAAAAAATCCTAAACTGTAAAAAGTTTAGAAAATCGTGAAAAAAAAATGGGTCGTCTTGCCACGAAACTTCACATGAAGGCTTAGGGGATCATTGTATGAATTTACAAGCCATAAAAATGGCATTGGCACTGTAGAAATATGAAGATGTGCCTGAACCCACCTACCACTTGATCGATCCACGGCTTGCGCATCCCACCTCTTCGGTCGGCTAAGTACCCGCACGCTCGTTTCGTGGGTTAACTTAGGCATACGTGGTGCGCTCCCAATCTAAGATCGGATCAGATTGAGGGTTACGACAATAGGACCCGCAGTAGGATCGATAGCACGCAGAGGGGATCGGGTCGATCCTCGGCTTACGCATCCTGCCTCTCTGGCCGACTGAGCACTTACATGCTCGTTTCGTGGGTTGACTTAGGCATATAGAGTTCATCCCCAGTCTAAGCATACGGAGTTCATTCCCAATCTAAGATTGAACCGGATCGAGGGTTGCGACAGCAGGACCAGCAACAGGATCGGTAGCATGCAGGGGTGGACCAGGCCGATCCCCGACTTACGGATTCTGCCTCTCCGGCCTGCTGAGCTCCCCCACGCTCATTTCGTGGGTTGGCTTAGGCATACGGAGTTCATTCCATGTCTAAGCCCCAGTCAGACCGAGAGTTGTGGCAGCGAAACTGGTAGCTCGCAGAGCAGGATCGACCCGATCCTCAGCTTGCGCATTATACGTCCTCGACCGGCTCAACGCTCGCACTCTCGTTTCGTGGGTTGACTTATGCATACAAAGTTCAGTCCCAGTCTAAGCATACGAAGTTCATTCCCAGTCTTAGATTGGACCGATAGCAGCACACAGAGGGGGATCGGGCCGATCCTTGGCTTGCGCATCCTGCCTTTCCGGTCGGCTGAGTGCCCCTACGCTCGTTTCGTGGGTTGACTTAGGAATACAGAGTTTATTCTTGGTCTAAGCCCCAACCGAATCGAGAGACCCACAGTGGGATCGACAGCAGGTAGAGGGGGATCGAGTCGATCCTCAGCTTGCACATTCTGGCTCTTTGATCGGCTGAGCGTCTGCACGCTCGTTTCATGGGTTGACTTAGGCATACATAGTGCATTCTCGGTCTCGACCAACGAAGGGCCAGAGGCTATCGACGATGTTTGGGGCAACAATCGAGGGGGTCCAACAGCGGCATCCTTAGATGGCTCGCACATCCTGCCCCCAGCAGTCAGTTCGATGCTCGCACGCTCATTTCGGGGGCCAACCGGGGCTCGGCATGTGCCAATGGTGGTCGAGGCATACGGAGTTCATCCCCAGTCTAAGCATACGGAGTTCATTCCCAGTCTAAGATCGGATCAGACCAAAGGTTGTGACAACAGGACCAGCAACAGGATCGACAGCACGCAGGGGGGACTGGGCCGATCCCTGGCTTACGCATTATGCCTCTCCGGTCGGCTCAGTGCCCGTACGCTCATTTCATGTGTTGACTTAGGCATACGGAGTTCATTTATAGTCTAAGAATATGGAGTTCCTTCCCAGTCTAAGATTGGACCAGTAGCAGGATCGACAGTAGCACGCAGAGTGGGATTGGGTCGATCCTCGACTTACGCATCTTGCCTCTCCGATCGGTTGAACGCCCGTACGTTCGTTTCGTGGGTTGACTTACGCATACAGAGTTCATTCTCGGTCTAAGCCCAAACTGGATCGAGGGACCCACAACGGGATCGACAGCATGCAGAGGGGAATCGTGTCGATCCTCAGCTTGCGCATTCTGGCTCTCCGGCTTACTGAGCGCCTGCACGCTCATTTTATGGGTTGACTTAGGCATACGTAATGCATTCCCGGTCTCGACCAACCAAGGGCCAGAGGCTATAGATGGTGTTTAGGGCAACAACCGAGGGGGACCAGTAGTGGGATACTTGGTCGGCTCACGTATCCCGCCCCTAATGGTCGGTTCGGTGCTTATACGCTCATTTTGAGGGTCGATCGGGGCTCGACATGTGCCGATGATGGTCGAGGCAACCGTCCGCACCACAGCCCAGGATGTGTCGATGGTGTTCGATGCAACCACCCGCACTAGGGGCCATCTTGTGCCGATAGTGGTCAAGACAACTGCCCGCACCAGGGCCCAGCTTGTGCCAATGATGGTCGAGGCAAGTGCCCGTACCAAAAGGCATCCTGTGCCGATGATGGTCGATGCATGTGCCATCACCATGTGCCATCATGTGCCATTGATGGTCGAGGCCTTGACCAAAGTTTGATTTTGAGCCACGGTGCACATGCTGGGCTCAGGCATGTGCTGGTGCCACATTTTTTTCACCCGGGGCACCATCGCTGGAGCATCACCGGAGAACCTAACCGGCGACATTGGGGGTTTCGACGATTGGGGGGCCCGAGGGGTGTGTACCAATGATGTGCGATGGGTGCTGGTACTTGGCCCTTATATTGGCCCCCTATCTCTCATCAAACCTCGAGAACTCACACCCCCTTAAAGAGCATTTGAGATTTTATAGGTTTGCTCCCAGTAGCCATTAAAGTGTCTTAAATGGGGACATTTTTTTCAAACGGTCACAAAATCTTCTCCACTTTGAGTTTTTAGCTAAATTTGTTTGTGCGTGCCAACAAAAATATAGGGATCACGTCTACCAAATTTGGGGCCAAAACTCCTTCTAAAAAGATTTTAAAAAATCTCGAACCGTAAAAAGTTTCAAAAATAGTGAAAAATAGAAAATGGGACGTCTTACCACGAAACTTCACATGAAGGCTTAGGGGACCATTGTATGAATATACAAAGCCATAAAAATGGCATTGGCACGGTAGAAATATGAAGATGTGCCTGAACCCACCTACCACTCGATCGATCCACGGCTTGCACATCCCGCCTCTCCGACCGACTAAGTGCCCGCATGCTCGTTTCATGGGTTGACTTAAGATTACGTAATGTGCTCCCAGTCTAACATTGGATCGGACTGAGGGTTGCGGTAGCAGGACCCACAGTGGGATTGACAGCACGCAGAGTGGATCGGGTCAATCCTCGGCTTACGCATCCTACCTCTCTGACCGGTTGAGCGCCCGCAATCTCGTTTCATGGGTTGACTTAGTCATACGGAGTTCATCCCCATTCTAAGCATAAGGAGTTCTTTCCCAGTCTAAGATCGGATCGGATTGAGGGTTGCAGCAGCAGGATTGGCACCATGTAGGGGGGATCGGGCCGGTCCCCAGCTTGTGCAATCTGCCTCTCTGGTCGACTGAGCGCCTGTACGCTCGTTTCATGGGTTGGCTTAGGCATACAGAGTTCATTCCATGTCTAAGCCCCAACTGGATTGAGGGTTGTGGTAGCGGGACCGATAGCACGCAGAGGGGGACCGGACTGATCCCCGACTTGCGCATTATGCCTCTTTGGCCAGCTCAGTGCCTGCATGCTCATTTCTTGTGTTGACTTAGGCATGCGGAGTTCATTCCCTATCTAAGCATACGAAGTTCATTCCCAGTCTAAGATCAGACCGACAGTGGGATCGACAGCAGCCCACAGAGGGGGACCAAACCGTTCCTTGACTTGCGCATCCTGCCTCTTCGGTCGACTGAGCGCCTGTACGCTCGTTTCGTGGGTTGACTTAGGCATACGAAGTTCATTCCCGATCTAAGCTCAAACTGGATCGAGGGACCCGCAGTGGGATCGACAGCATGCAGAGGGGGACCGTGTCGATCCTCGGCTTGCGTATTCTGGCTCTTCGACTTGCTGAACGCCCACACGCTCATTTTATGGGTTGACTTAGGCATACATAGTGCATTCCCGATCTCGACCAACCAAGGGCCAGAGGCTATCGATGGCGTTTGGGTCAACAATCGAGGGGGACCAGCAGAGAGATCCTTGGTCGGCTCACGCATCTCCCCCCCAGTAGTCGGTTCGATGCTCGTACGCTTATTTTAGGGGCCTATCGGGGCTGGGCATGTGCCGATGGTGGTCGAGGCAACCGTCCGTACCACAGCCCAGCATGTGCCGATGGTGTTCGGTGCAACCGCCTACACCAGGGGCCATCTTGTGCCGATGGTGGTCGAGGCAACCGCTTGCACCAGGGCCCAGCTCATGCCGATGGCGGTCGAGGCAAGTGCCCATACCAAAGGGCAGCCTGTGCCAATGATGGTCGATGCATCCAGCCTCTCTGGCTGACTGAGCACTCGCACGCTCGTTTCGTAGGTTGACTTAGGCATACAGAGTTCATCCCCAGTCTAAGCATACAGAGTTCATTCCCTGTCTAAGATCAGATCAGACCAAGGGTTACGACAGTAGGACCAGCAGCGCATAGAGGGGGATAGGGTCGATCCTCGAGTTGCACATTCTAGCTCTCCGACCGACTGAGACGCTTGTTTCATGGGTTGACTTAGGCATACGTAGTGCATTCCCGATCTCGACCAACCAAGGGCCAGAGGCTATCGATGGTGTTTGGGGTAATAACCGAGGGGGACCAGCAGTGGGATCCTTGGTCGGCTCGCACATCCCGTCCCAAGTGGTCAATTCATGCTCGCACTCTTTTTCGAGGGCCGACCGGGGCTTGGCATGTGCTGATTGTGGTCGAAGCATACGGAGTTCATCCCCAGTCTTAGCATACAAAGTTCATTCCCAGTCTAAGATCAGATCGGACCAAGGGTTGCGGCAACAAGACCAACAGCAGGATCGACAGCACGTAGGGGGGACCAGGTCGATCCCCGGCTTGCACATTATGCCTCTCCGGCCTCCTCAACGCCCGCACGCTAGTTTCGTGTGTTGACTTAGGCATACAGAGTTCATTCCTAGTCTAAGGAAATGGAGTTCATTCCCAGTCTAAGATCAGACCAACAGCGGGATCGACAGCAACACACAGAGGGGGGCCGAGACCGATCCTCGACTTACGTATCCTGCCTCTCAGGCTGGCTGAGCACCCGCACGCTCGTTTCATGCGTTGACTTAGGCATACGAAGTTCATTCTCGGTCTAAGCTCAAACTGGATCGAGGGACCTGCAGCGGGATCGGTAGCACGTAGAGGAAGACAGGGTTGATCCTTGGCTTACGCATTCTGGCTCTCCGACTTGCTGAGCACCCGCACGCTCGTTTCATGGGTTAACTTAGGCATACATAGAGCATTCCCAGTCTCGACCAACTAAGGGCCAGAAGCTATCGACGGTGTTTGGGGTAACAACCGAGGGGGACCAGTAGTGGGATCCTTGGTCGGCTCACGCATCCCACCCCCAACGGTCGGTTCAGTGCTCGCACGCTCGTTTCAAGGGTCGACTGGGGCTCAGTATGTGCCGATGGTGGTCAAGGCAACCGCCCGCACCATGGCCCAGCATGTGCCGATGGTGTTTGAACAACCGCCTGCACCAGAGGCCATCTTGTGCCGATGGTGGTCGAGCAACCGCCGGCACCACGACCCAGCTTGTGTTGATGGCGGTCGAGGTAAGTGCCCATACCAAAAGGCAGCCTATGCCGATGATGGAGGATGCATCCTACCTCTCTGGTCGACTGAACGCCCGCACGCACGCTCATTTTGTGGGTTGACTTAAGCATACGGAGTTCATCCCCAGTCTAAGCATACAGAGTTCATTCCCAGTCTAAGATCGGACCGGACCAAGGGTTACGATAGTAAGACCATCAGTAGGATCGACAGTACGTAGGAGGGATCAGGTCGATCCTCAGCTTGCGTACTCAACCTCTTTGACTGGCTGAGTGCCCACACGCTCATTTCGTGTTGACTTAGGCATACGAAGTTCATTCTCGGTCTAAGCCCAAACTGGATCGAGAGACCCGTAATGGGATCAGTAGCACGCAGAGAGGGATCGGGCCGATCCTAGGCTTGCGCATTCTGGCTCTCCGGCTTGCTGAGCACCCACACGCTAGTTTCATGGGTTGACTTAGGCATACGTAGTGCATTCCCGATCTCGACCAACCAAGGGCCAAGGCTATCGATGGCGTTTGGGACAACAACCGAGGGGGACCAACAGTGGGATCCTTGGTCGGCTCACTTATCCCACCCCCAACAGTTGGTTCAGTGCTCGCACGCTCGTTTCGGGGGTCGACGAAGGCTTGGCATGTTCCGATGGTGGTCGAGGCAACCGCCAGCACCACGGCCCAGCCTGTGCCGATGGTGTTCGATGCATCCGCCTGCACCGGGGGCCATCTTGTGCCGATGGTGGTCGAGGCAACTGTCGGCACCAGGGCCCACCTTGTGTCGATGGCGGTCGAGGCAAGTGCCCGTACCAAAGGGCAGCCTGTGCCAATGATGGTCAATGCATCTTGCGTCTCTGGCCAACTGAGCGCCCGCACACTCCTTTCGTGGGTTAACTTAGGCATACGGAGTTCATCCCCAGTCTAACCATACAAAGTTCATTCCCAGTCTAAGATCGATCAGACCAAGGGTTGCGACAGCAGGACCAGTAACAGGATCGGCAGCACGTAGGGGGGATCGGGACTTTCCTCAGCTTGCACATTCTACCTCTCCGGTTGGCTGAGCGCCCGCACGCTCGTTTCCTAGGTTGGCTTAGGCATACGGAGTTCATTCCATGTCTAAGCCCCAGCCAGACCGAGGGTTGTGGCAGCGAGACCGACAGCACGCAGAGGGGAACTGGGCTAATCCCCGACTTTCGCATTATGCCTCTCCAGTCGGCTCAGCGCCCGCACTCTCATTTCATGGGTTGACTTAGGCATACGGAGTTCATTCCCAATCTAAGCATACGGAGTTTATTCCCAGTCTAAGATTGGACCGACAGCGGGATCGGTAATAGCACGTAGAGGGGGATCGAGTCGATCCTCGACTTACGCATCCTACCTCTTCGGCCGACTGAGTGCCTGCACACTCATTTCATGGGTTGACTTAGGCATATGGAGCTAATTCCTGGTCTAAGCCCCAACCAGATCGAGGGACCCACAGCGGGATCGGTAGCACGCAGAGGGGGACAGGGCCAATCCTCAGGTTGTGCATTCTGGCTCTCTGATCGGCAGAGTGCCTGCACGCTCGTTTCATGGGTTGACTTAGGTATACGTAGTGCATTCCCAGTCTCGACAACCAAGGGCCAAAGGCTATCGATGGCGTTTGGGGCAACAATTGAGGGGGACCAACAGCGAGATGCTTGGTTGGCTCGTGTATCCCACCCCCAGCGATCTGTTCGGTGCTCGTACGTTCATTTTAGGGGTCGATCGAGGCTCGACATATGCCGATAGTGGTCGAGGCAACCGCCTACACCACGGCCCAGCATGTGCCGATGGTGTTCGATGCAACCGGCCGCATCGAGAGCCATCTTGTGCCGATGGTGGTTGAGGCAACCGCCCGTACCAGGGCCCAGCTTGTGTCGATGGCGGTCGAGGCAAGTGCCCATACCAAAAGGCAGCCTTTACCGATGATGGTCGATGCATGTGCCATCAGCATGCGCCATCATGTGCCATTGATGGTTGAGGTCTTGGCCGAAGTTCAATTTTGAGCCACGGTGCACATGCTGGGCTCGAGCATGTGCTGGTGCCACATTTTTTTCGCTCGGGGCACCATCGCCAGAGCATCGTCGGAGAACCTAACCGAAGGCGTTGGGGGTTTCGACGATTGGGGGGCCGAGGGGTGTGCGCACATGATGTGCGATGGGCGCTGGTACCTGGCCCTTATATTGGCCCCCTATCCCTCATCAAACCTCGAGAACTCACACCCCCTTAAAGAGCATTTCAGATTTTATAGGTTTGCTCCCAGTAGACATTAAAGTGTTTGAAATAGGGACATTTTTTTCAAACGGTCACAAAATCTACTCCACTTTGAGTTTTTAGCTAAATTTGTTTGTGTGTGCCAACAAAAACACAAGGATCATGTCTACCAAATTTGGGGCCAAAACTCCTTCTAAAAAAATTTTAAAAAATCCCAAATCGTAAAAAGTTTCAAAAATCATGAAAAATAGAAAATGGGTCATCTTGCCACGAAACTTAACATGAAGGCTTAGGGGACCATTGTATGAATTTACAAGCCATAAAAATTGCATTTGCATGGCAGAAATATGAAGATGTGCCTGAACCCACTTACCACTCGATCGATCCACGGCTTGCGCATCCCGCTTCTCCAGTCGGCTAAGTGCCCGCATGCTCATTTCGTGGGTTGACTTAGGCATACGTAGTGTGCTCCCAGTCTAAGATCGAACCAGACCGAGGGTTGCTGTAGCAAGACCCGCAGCGGGATCGGTAGCACGCTGAGGGGATCAGGTCGATCCCCGGCTTACACAGCCTGCCTCTCTGGCCGGTTGAGTGCCCTTACGCTCATTTCATGGGTTGACTTAGGCATATGAAGTTCATCCCCAATCTAAGCATATAGAGTTCATTCCCAGTCTAAGATTGGATCGGACCGAGGGTTGCGGCAGCAGGACCAGCAGTAGGATCGACAGCACGTAGGGAGGGACCAAGTCGATCCCCGGCTTGCAGATTATGCCTCTCCAATCGGCTCAGTGCCCGCATGGTTGTTTCGTAGGTTAACTTAGGCATACAGAGTTCATTCCCAATCTAAGCATACGGAGTTCATTCCCAGTCTAAGATCGGACCGGCAGCGGGATCGACAGTAGCATGCAGAGGGGGACCGGGTCGATCCTCGGCTTATGCATCCTGCCTCTCGGGTCGACCGAGTGTCTACACGCTCATTTCATGGGTTGACTTAGGCATATGGAGTTCATTCTCGATCTAAGCCCCAACCAGATCGAGGGACCCACAGCGGGATCGGCAGCACACAGAAAGGGACCGAGCCGATCCTCAGCTTGCGCATTCTGGCTCTCCCACTGGCTGAACGCCTGCATGCTCGTTTCATGGGTTGACTTAGGCATACATAGTGCATTCTCGGTCTCGACCAACCAAGGGCCAGAGGCTATCGACGGCGTTTGGGGTAACAATCGAGGGGGACCAGCAGTGGGATCCTTGGTCAGCTCGTGCATCCTACCCCTAGCGGTCAGTTCGGTGCTCGCACGTTCTTTTTGGGGGCCGACCAAGGCTCGGCATGTGCCGATAGTGGTCAAAGCAACTACCCGCACCACAGCCCGGCATGTACCGATGGTGTTCGATGCAATCGCCCGTACCTGGGGCCATCTTGTGCTGATGGTGGTTGAGCTAACCGCCTGTACAAGGGCTCAACTTGTGCCGATGGTGGTTAAGGCAAGTGCCCGTACCAAAAGGCAGCCTGTGCCGATGATGGTCGATACATATGCCATCACCATGTGCCATCACGTGCCATTGACGGTCAAGGCCTTGACCGAAGTTCGATTTTGAGCCATGGTGCACATGCTGGGCTCAAGCATGTGCTGGTGCCACATTTTTTTCGCCCGGGGCACCATCGCTAGAGCATTGGTAAAAGAACCTAACCGGTGACATTAAGGGTTTCGGCGATTAGGAGGACCGGGGGGTGTGCACCAATGATGTGCGATGGGGGCTAGTACTTGGCCCTTATATTGGCCTCCTATCCCTCATCAAACCTCGAGAACTCACACCCTCTTAAAAAGCATTTGAGATTTTATAGGTTTGCTCCCAGTAGCCATTAAAGTGTCTGAAATGGGGACATTTTTTTCAAACGGTCACAAAATCTTCTCCACTTTGAGTTTTTAGCAAAATTTTTTTATGCGTGCCAACAAAAATACAGGGATCATGTCTATGAAATTTGGGGCCAAAACTCCTTCTAAAAAGATTTTAAAAAATCTCAAACCGTAAAAAGTTTCAAAAATCGTGAAAAATAGAAAATGGGTCGTCTTGCCTCGAAACTTCACATGAAGGCTTAGGGGACCATTGTATGAATTTACAAGCCATAAAAATGGCATTGGCATGGCAGAAATATAAAGATGTGCCTGAACCCACCTACCACTCAATCGATTCACGGCTTGCGCATCCCGCCTCTCCGATCAGCTAAGTGCCCGCATGCTCGTTTCATGGGTTGACTTAGGATACGTAGCGTGCTCCCAGTCTAACATCAGACTGGATGGAGGGTTGAGGCAACAGGACACGCAGTGGGATCGATAGCATGCAGAGGGGATCGGGTCAATCCTCGACTTGCGCATCCTGCCTCTCTGGTCAGCTGAGTGCCCGCACGCTCGTTTCGTGAGTTGACTTAGGCATACGGAGTTCATCCCCAGTCTAAGCATATGGAGTTCATTCCCAGTTTAAGATCAGATCGGACCAAGGGTTGCAGCAACATGACCAGCAGCAGGATCGACACCATGTAGGGGGGATCGGGTCAGTCCCTGGCTTGCGCATTTTGCCTCTCCGACCGGCTGAGCGCCCGTACGCTCATTTCGTGGGTTGGCTTAGGCATACAGAGTTCATTCCATGTCTAAGCCCCAATCGGACCGAGGGTTATGGTAGCAGGACTGGTAGCACGTAGATGGGGACTGGGCCGATCCCTGGCTTACGCATTCTGCCTCTCCGACCGAGGGACCCACAACGGGATCGATAGCATGCAGAAGAGGATCGGGCTGATCCTCGACTTACGCATTCTGGCTCTCCAGTCGGCTGAGTGCCTGCACGCTCATTTCATGGGTTGACTTAGGCATACGTAGTGCATTCTCAGTATTGACCAACCAATGGCCGGAGGCTATCGACGGTGTTTGGGGCAACAATCGAGGGGGACCAGCAGCGGTATCCTTGGTCAGCTCAAGCATCCCACCCTTAGCGGTCGGTTCGGTGCCCACACTCTCGTTTCGGGGCCCGACCGAGACTCGACTTGTGCCGATGGTGGTCGAGGCAACCGTTCGCACCACGACCCAGCATGTGCCAATGGTGTTCGATGCAACCGCCCGCACCAGGTGCCATCTTGTACCGATAGTGGTCGAGGCAATCGTCAGCACCAAGGGCCGGTATGTGTCGATGGTGAACGAGGCAACCGCCCGCACCAGGGCCCAGCTTGTGCCTATGGCGGTCGAGGCAAGTGCCCGTACCAAAGGGCAGCCTGTGCCGATGATGGTCGATGTATGTGCCATCACCATGCGCCATCATGTGCCATTGATGGTCGAGGCCTTGGCCGAAGTTTGATTTTGAGCCACAGTGCACATTCTGGGCTCGGGCATGTGCTGGTGCCATATTTTTTTTTGCCCGGGGCACCATCATCAGAGAACTCACACCCCTTAAAGAGCATTTGAGATTTTATAGGTTTGCTCCCAGTAGCCATTAAATTGTTTGAAATGGGGACATTTTTTTCAAACGGTCACAAAATCTTCTCCACTTCGAGTTTTTAGCTGAATTTTTTGTGCATGCCAACAAAAATACAAGGATCACATCTACCAAATTTGGGGCTAAAACTCCTAAAAAAATTTTAAAAAATCTCGAACCGTAAAAAGTTTCCAAAATCGTGAAAAATAGAAAATGGGTCGTCTTGCCACGAAACTTCACATGAAGGCTTAAGAGACCATTGTATGAAATTACAAGCCATAAAAATGGCATTGGCACAGCAGAAATATGAAGATGTGCCTAACCCCACCTACCACTCGATCGATCCACAGCTTACGTATCCCGCCTCTCCGATCGGTTAAGTGCCTGCACGCTCATTTCATGGGTAGACTTAGGCATACGTAGTGCACTCCCAGTCTAAGATCGGATCGGATCGAGGGTTGCGACAGCAAGATCGTAGCAGGATCGGTAGCATGCAGAGGGGACCGAGTTGATCCCTGGCTTGCGCATCTTACGCTCCCTAGGTAGGCGTGCCAGGCACATCAGGTGCACCAACAGGTGAGCCAGAGGTTGAGGCCCGTAGACCAGGCTTGCTGGCGGGTATCTGTGTGCAAAGCCTAGCAAACGAGTTTAGAATGCCCGCCCAACTTACAGGCCAACCCGTGAGAGCAAGGCCTGGCATACAAGCTGCCCGTACCACATCCAGAAGGGCCCAAGGTGTTGGACACGGAAGGGAAGCTTCTTGAAGCAGGTAGGATCAACAGGAGCATCCTGACAGATTTGGTTGGCCCTGGAAATCAGGATTTAGCATCCTGATTGATTGTAATCTGTATAATCCTTTGATTTTAGCCTTTATTCTAGGGATATTGCCATTAAGTGTAGCTGGAGCCTCAACTATAAATAGTGGGCTGCTCCACCCTCATTTGTACACCATCAAACACTTCTGTTTCAGTAAATATAAGAGCTTTTCTAGAATTCTGCCTTCTTATCCTGTTTCTCTTTAACTTACGTAATCAGCCCTTCCTATTGTTCTAGTGCCTGCACGCTTGTGTTTTAGGTTAACTTAGGCATAAAAGAGGAGATTCCAAGCCTAAGGTTTCACGGTTTCTGAGTTTAAGGTCAGAGCCCGTGATAGTTGGTATCAGAGCAAGTTCGATTCTACGTGTTTATGTTGTACAGGTTAGATCATGATTGAGGAGATGGCATCCCAAAGCGATGTTGCTAGCCAACAACCAGAGGCCCAGGAACATAGGCGTGGAAGAGGCAAGAAAGCCAATTCTAGAGATATCTAGTCTATCATGGACGATAGGCTGGCCAAGGTGGAGGTGACCATGGGTGACATGGGGGAGAAGCTTGAGGAAGTAGAGACTCACATTGCATTGCTAGACTCCATGGTGGAGGAGATCCAAAGTGAGCTGGAAGCTGCTCTCAACAAAGGCATGGACGTGATCACCCAGAAGAATAAGGCCTTGGAGGCTGAAATGCTAACATTGTACGATGGCATGAAGGTCATGGGCCAGCAGATGGAAGAGCTTACCAGTAAGTTCATTGCTTGTAAGACTGCCATTGGGAATGGCATGTTTGCTGGAGTGTCCAAATCTAGATTGGAGGTCCCCAAGCCTAAGGAGTTCAAGGGGACTAGGGCAGCCAAAGAAGTAGACAACTACCTTTGGGGTATGGAGCAGTACTTCCAGGCCATGGGCATGCAAGATGAGGTGATAAAGGTAAGCACCGCTGCTATGTATCTCACTGATGTAGCCTTATTGTGGTGGAGGCATAGGCATGATGATGTCAGGCGTGGGAGCACCAAGATTGGAACCTGGGCAGAGTTCCAAAAAGAGTTCAGAGAATAATTTTACCCGGTGTATGCCGATGATGAGGCACAGGCAAAGTTACGCCGACTTAGCCAGCAGGGGGACATAAGGGATTATGTCCAAAAATTCTCTGAATTGATGTTACAGATCTTGGATCTAGGCGAGAAGGATGCTTTATTTGCTTTCATAGATGGGCTGAAGTCGTGGGTGAAGCATGAGCTACAAAGGAGGGGAGTTCATGACTTGGCTAAAGCCATGACTACTGTCGAGGCCTTGATAGAGTTCAAGCCTCTGAACAAGTTCGAGTCTCCCAAGCCCAAGGGTAAGGGCAGTGACAATAAGGATCGGAATAAGCAGTCCAAAGGGAAAGACCATGACCAGGAGTCCAAGGATGGAGACCGAGACCATTCAACCAAGGATGGCGAGAAGAAGCCACCAGCAGGTAAGTGGAAAACAAAGAGGGACCAAGAGCCACTAGCATGCTACCTATGTGGAGGGAGCCACATAGGGTGTAATTGCCCGTAGAAGGGCAAGCTAGCTACTGTAGACAAGGAGTTTGATGAGGAGCCAGAGTCAGGGGCAGCAAAGCTTAGGTCATTGGTGCTCAATGCTGTCCAGAGTAAGGGGTACCGCAAGCCAAAGGGCTTGATGTTTATGGATCTGATGGTTACGGGTCAGAAGGTGAGTGCACTGGTGGACACAGGTGCCTCACATCTTTTTATTTCAGGTGATGGAGCTCGAAAGCTCAAACTAAAGGTGCAGAAAGGGACTGGTACCATTAAAACGATGAACTCCAAGGAAGTTCCAGCCATTAGAGTAGCACAGGGAGTGGAGTTACAGCTTGGAGACTAGAAAGGCAAGGAGACCATTGAGGTAATACCCCTTGATGACTATGAGTTTGTGATTGGGTTGGATTTCCTTGTTCAGATTAACAACCTCCTTGTGCCTTTTTCCTTTTACCGATTGTGTTTGCATCTTGGATGCACGGTGCCAATGCCTAGTGCCATTGAGGGAGGAGCTGGAGTTGGGTCGCGGGTGCTGTCAGCCATCCAATTTGCCAAGGTGATCAGCAAACAAGAAGACACCTTCTTGGTAGCCCTGAAATATGATGAGCCAAGGGAGAAGGAGACCGAGTCACCCTTAGAGGTGCTAAAGGTGCTGAAGACCTTTAGTGATGTGATGCCCGTAAAGCTGCCTAGCAAGCTACCACCTAAGAGGGAGGTGGACCACAAGATCGAGCTAGTGTCTGAGGCCAAGCCACCAGCCAGAGCCCCTTATCGAATGTCTCCACTAGAGTTGGAGGAGTTGAAGAAGCAGCTCAAAGAGTTAGTTGATGCTGGCTTTATTAGGCCATCGAAAGCACCCTATGGTGCACCAGTTCTATTCCAGCGCAAGCATGATGGGTCGTTGCGGTTGTGCATAGACTACCGAGCTTTGAACAAGCTGACCATCAAGAACAAGTACCCCATCCCACTCATTGCGGACTTGTTCGATCAACTTGGGAGCACAAGGTGGTTTACCAAGCTGGATTTGAGGTCGGGCTACTACCAAGTTAGGATCGTGGAGGGAGATGAGCCAAAGACAGTATGTGTCACTTGGTATGGTTCGTAAGAGTTCTTGGTGATGCCTTTCGGACTCACGAATGCCCCAGCAACATTTTGCACCCTTATGAACAAGGTACTTCAGTCATTCCTTGATCGGTTTGTTATGGTTTATTTGGATGACATTGTGATCTACAGCCAGACTTTGGGAGAGCATGTAGACCACTTAAGGCAGGTGTTCGAGGTGTTGCAGGTGCACAAGCTGTTTGTCAAGAGGGAAAAGTGCTCATTCGCCCAACAAGAGATCCCTTTCCTTGGCCACATAGTGGGAGGTGGCAGGATACACATGGATGAAGGCAAGATACACGCCATCCTGGAGTGGCAACCACCAGCCAAGGTCACTGAGTTGAGATCGTTCCTTGAGTTGGTTAACTACTACAGGTGTTTCATCAAAGGTCACTCAGCAATAGCCACACCATTGACTGACTTGCTCAAGAAAGGGAGAGCATGGGAGTGGAGCGCAAGGTGCCAGGAAGCCTTTGACAGGTTGAAACAAGCTGTGACCGAAGAGCCAGTCTTGGCCTTGCCAAACCATGCCAAGCCATATGAGATGCATACAGATGCATCAGACTTTTCCATAGGAGGCATGTCGATGCAGGAGGGACGTCTAGTCACGTTCGAGAGTAGGAAACTGAACGAGACTAAACGTAAGTACATGATCCAAGAGAAAGAGATGACTGTAGTGGTGCACTGCTTATGCACTTGGTGCCATTACCTGTTGGGGTCGAGGTTTGCGATGAGGATGGACAATATGGCAACCAGCTACTTTCAGACGTAGAAGAAGCTGTCCCCCAAGCAGGCGAGATGGCAAGATTTTCTTGCAGAATTTGATTTCCAGATGGAGTACAAGCTAGGATGGGCGAACCTAGTGGCAGACACCCTGAGCAGAAAGGCTAACCTTGCTGCCATTAGCCAACCAAAGGGGTCACTGGTGTCGCGCATCAAAGAGGGACTTACGCATGATCCTACAGCCAAGGCTTTGATGGAGTACACCCAGCAAGGTAAGACTAGGCAGTTTTGGTTGTAGGATGGGTTGTTATACTCCAGAGGTAGTAAACTGTTTGTGCCGTAGCACGGAAAGCTCCACAAGGAAGTTTTGCGAGAATGCCATGATTCAAGGTGGGCTGGACACCCCGGAGTGAGCCGTACCTTGGTGCTGATCGAGGACTGGTACTACTAGTGGCACATAAGAGATGATGTGGAGGCCTATGTGAAAACTTGTCTTGTGTGCCAATTGGACAAGGTGGAGCTCAAGAAACCAGGCAGTCTCTTGTAGCCATTGCCAGTGCCAGAATGGCCATGGGAAAGTGTTTCTCTGGACTTTATAGTCAGTCTACCCAAAGCAGAAGGGTTTGGAAGCATCATGGTAGTGGTGGATAGGTTTTCCAAGTATGGAATCTTCATTCTAGCAACCAAGGAGTACCAGCCAAGGAGGCAGCTCGATTGTTCCTGAAGAACATGGTTAAGTACTAGGGAGTGTCGAAGACCATTGTTAGTAATCAGGATGGGTGTTTCACGGGCAAGTTTTGGACTGAGTTGTTCAAGCTATTGGGGTCAAACTTGAACTTTTCCACCAGCATGCATCCATAGACCGATAGGCAGACAGAATGAGTGAATGGACTATTGGAGGTCTACCTCAGGCACTATGCGAGTGCCACATAAAGGGACTAGCCAAAGCTGCTAGATATTGCACAGTTTTCCTACAATTTGCAAAGGAGAGAGGCAACGAACCAGAGCCCATTTGAGGTTATGACAGGGCAACAACCACTAACACCCGGTTCGATTGCTGCAGGTTATACAGGGCCAAATCCAATAGCATATAAGTACGCCAAGGTATGGCAGGAGCAAACTGACTTGGCCAAAGTTTTTCTACATAAGGTGGCCAAGAGGTCAAAGAAGTGGACAGACCAGAATAGGCGGGACGTGCAATTCCAGGTTGGAGACTTGGTGTTGGTGAAGCTGCATCCCATTGTGTGCCACAGGGGGCTGCACAAAGGCCTAGTCCAGAGGTATGAGGGACCTTTCTGAGTAGTCAATAGGGTAGGCAAGGTTGCCTACAAGCTGGATATGCCACCCAAGTCAAGGGTACACCCGGTGTTCCATGTGAGCATGCTCAAGCTGGTCCATGAGGATGAGGGAGATCCAGGACGGATAGAGTCAAAGCGTGCACCATTGGGAGCAAGGGCCTCATATGAGAAGGAGGTTACAGCATCATAGCTGACCGGGAGGTGAGATAGAAGAACTATGCACCAAGACGAGAGTACTTGGTGCACTGGAAGAGACTTTCAGACAGTGAGGTGAGTTAGGAACCAGCAGATAACTTATGGCAGTTCAGGGACCAGATTAGGCAGTACCATGCAGAAGACGCAACGAGGGCATTGTGCAATCTGGTGGGGGAGAATGTCATGCCCTGGGCGAGTGCGCCAGGTGCATCAGGTGCACCAGCAGGCGAGCCAGAGGTTGAGGCCTACAGACCAGGTGTACTGACGGGTATCTGTGCACAAAGCCTAGCAAACGAGTTCAGAACGCCTGCCCAACTTGTAGGCCAGCCAGTGAGACCAAGGCCTGGCATACAAGCTGCCCGCACTACATCCAAAAAGGCCCAAGGTGCTGGACACGCAAGGGAAGCTTTTGGAAGCAGGTAGGATCAGCAAGAGTATCCTGGCAGATTTGGTTGACCCTGAAAATCAGGAGTGAGCATCCTGATTGATTGTAATCTGTATAATCCCTTGATTTTAGCCTTTATTCTAGGGATATTACCATTAAGTGTAGCTGGAGCCTCAACTATAAATAGAGGGCTGTTCCACCCTCATTTGTACACCATCAAACACTTCTATTTCAGTGAATACAAGAGCATTTCCAGAATTCTGCCTTCTTATCTTGTTTCACTTTAACTTGCATAATCAACCCTTCCTATTGTTCTAGTGCCCGCACGCTTGTGTTTTAGGCTGACTTAGGCATAAAGGAGGAGATTCCAAGCCTAAGATGAAACGGTTTCTGAGTTTAAGGTCAGAGCTCGTGACACCTGCACGCTCGTTTCGTGGGTTGACTTAGGCATACGGAGTTCATTCCTGGTCTAAGCCCTAATCGGACCGAAGCACCCACAGTGGGATCGGCAGGACGAAGAGAGGGATCGGGCCAATCCTCAGCTTGTGCATTCTGGCTCTCCAATCAGCTGAGCGCCTATGCGCTCCTTTCATGGGTTGACTTAGGCATGCATAGTGCATTCCTGGTCTCGACCAACCAAGGGCCAGAGGCTATCAATGGTGTTTAGGGTAACAACCGAGGGGGACCAGCAGTGGGATCCTTGGTCGGCTCATGCATCCTGCCCCCAGTTGTCGATTCAATGCTCGCACACTCGTTTCAGGGCCAACTGGGTCTTGGCACGTGTCGATGGCGATCGAGGCAACCGCCCCCACCACGGCCCAGCATGTGCCGATGGTGTTCGATGCAACCGCTCGCACCAGAGGCCATCTTGTAGCAATGGTGGATGAGGTAACCATTCGCACCAGGGCCCAGCTTGTGTCGATGGCGGTCGAGGCAAGTGCCCGTACCAAAAGACAGCCTGTGCCGATGATGGTCGATGGATGTGCCATCACCATGCACCATCATGTGCCATTGATGGTCAAAGCCTTGGCCGAAGTTTGATTTTGAGCCACGGTGCACATGCTGGGCTCGGGCATGTGCTAGTGCCACATTTTTTTTGCCCGGGGCACCATCGTCGGAGCATCACCGAAGAACCTAACCGACGACATTGGGGGTTCCGATGATTGGCCGGGGGGTGTGCGCACATGATGTGCGATGGATGCTGGTGCTTGGCCCTTATATTGACCCCCTATCCCTCATCAAACCTCAAGAACTCACAACCCCTTAAAGAGCATTTGAGATTTTACAAGTTTGCTCCCAGTAGCCATTAAAGTGTTTGAAATGGGGACATTTTTTTCAAACGGTCACAAAATCTTCTCCACTTCGAGTTTTTAGCTGAATTTGTTTGTGAATTTCCAACAAAAATACAAGGATCACGTCTACCAAATTTGGGGCCAAAAATCTTTCTAAAAAAATTTTAAAAAATCCCAAACCGTAAAAAGTTTCAAAAATTGTGAAAAATAGAAAACGGGTCATCTTGCCCCGAAACTTCACATGAAGGCTTAAGGGACCATTGTATGAATTTACAAGCCATAAAAATGGCATTGGCATGGCAGAAATATAAAGATGAGCCTGAACCCAATTACCACTCGATTGATCCACGGCTTGCACATCCCGCCTATCCGACCGGCTAAGTGCCCGCACGCTCGTTTCGTGGGTTCACTTAGGCATACATAGTGCGCTCCTAGTGTAAGATCAAACCAGACTAAGGGTTACAGTAGCAGGACCCGCAACAGGATCGATAGCACGTAGAGGGGATCGGGTCCATCCTCGGCTTGCGCATCTTGCCTCTCTGGCCGGCTAAGCGCCCGTACGCTCATTTCTTGGGTTGACTTAGGCATACGGAGTTCATCCCCAGTCTAAGCAAACGGAGTTCATTCCCAGTCTAAGATCAAACCAGATCGAGGGTTGCGGTAGCAGGACCAGTAACAGGATCGATAGCATGCAGCGGGGACTAGGCCGATCCCCGGCTTGCAAATTCTGCCTCTCCGGCCGGTTGAGCGCCCACACGCTCGTTTCGTGGGTTGGCTTAGGCATACAGAGTTCATTCCATGTCTAAGCCCTAGCCGGACTGAGGGTTGTGGCAGTGGGACTAGCAGCACGTAGAGGGGGACCGAGCCGATCCCCGGCTCGTGCATTATGCCTCTCTGGCCGGCTCAACGCCTGCACACTCATTTCGTGGGTTGACTTAGCCATATGAAGTTCATTCCCAGTCTAAGCATACGAGTTCATTCCCAGTCTAAGATCAGAGCGGTAGTGAGATCGGTAGCAGCATGCAGAGGGGGACCGGGCTGATCCTTGGCTTGCACATCCTACCTCTCCGACCGGCTGAGCACCCGTACGCTCATTTTGTCGGTTGACTTAGGCATACGGAGTTCATTCCCGATCTAAGCACTAATCGATCTGAGGGAACCACAGCGGGATCGGTAGCACGCAGAGGGGGACCGGGCTGATCCTCGGCTTGCGCATTCTGGCTCTTCAGTCGGTTGAATGCCCGTACGCTCATTTCATGGGTTGACTTAGGCATATGTAGTGCATTCTCGATCCCGACTAACCAAGGGCCAGAGGCTATCGACGACGTTTGGGGCAAGAACCGAGGGGGACCAGCAGCGGGATCCTTGGGCGGCTCACGTAACTCACCCTCTGCCATCGGTTCGATGCACGCATGCTCGTTTCAGGGGTCGACTGAGGCTCGACATGTACCAATGGTGGTCGAGGCAACCGCCTACCACGGCCCAACATGTGCCGATGGTGTTCGATGCAACTGCCCACACCAGGGGCCATCTTGTGCCGATTGTGGTTGAGTCAACCGCTCGCACCAGGGCCCAACTTGTGCCGATGGTGGTCGAGGCAAGTGCCCGTACCAAAGGGCAGCTTGTGCCGATGAGGGTCGATGCATGTGCCAACACCATGCGCCATCATGTGCCATTAATGGTCGAGGCCTTGGTCGAAGTTTGATTTTGAGCCACAGTGCACATGTTGGGCTCAGCCATGTGCTGGTGCCACATTTTTTTTGCCCAGGGCACCATCGTCGGAGCATCATCGGAGAACCTAACAGGCGGCATTGGAGGTTCTAGTGATTGAGGGGGCCGGGGGTGTGTGCACATGATGTGCGATGGGTGCTGGTACTTGGCCCTTATATTGGCCCCCTATCCCTCACCAAACCTTGGGAACTCACACCCCTTAAAGAGCATTTGAGATTTTATAGGTTTCCTCTTAGTAGCCATTAAAGTGTCTGAAATGGGGACATTTTTTTCAAACGATCACAAAATCTTCTCCTCTTTGAGTTTTTAGCTAAATTTGTTTGTGCGTGCCAAAAAAAATAAAAGGATCACGTCTACCAATTTTGGGGCCAAAACTCCTTCTAAAAAAAATTTAAAAAATCTTGAACTGTAAAAAGTTTCCAAAATCGTGAAAAATAGAAAACGGGTCATCTTCCCATGAAACTTCACATGAAGGCTTAGGGGACCATTGTATGAATTTACAAGCCATAAAAATGGCATTGGCACGGCCGAAATATGAAGATGTGCCTGAACCCACCTACCACTCGATCGATGCAATACTTACGATCCCACCTCTCCGGTCGACTAAGTGCCCGCAAGCTCATTTCGTGGGTTGACTTAGGCATACGTAGTGCCCTCCCAGTCTAAGATCGGATCGGATCAAGGGTTGCAAAAGTAGGGCCCGCAGTGGGATCTATAGCACGTAGAGGGGACCGAGTCGATCCCCAGCTTACGCATCCTGCTTCTCTGGCCGACTGAGCTCCCGCACGGACGTTTCGTGGGTTGATTTTGGCATACGGAGTTCATCCCCAGTCTAAGCATATGGTGTTCATTCCCAGTCTAAGATCAGATCGGACCGAGGATTGCAACAGCAAGACTAGCAGTAGGATCGATAGCATGCAGGGGGGATCGAGCCGATCCCCGACTTGTGCATTCTACCTCTCCGGCCGGCTGAGTGCTCGTATGCTCATTTTGTGGGTTGGCTTAGGCATACGGAGCTCATTCTCGGTCTATGCCCCAACTAGATCGAGGGGCCTGCAGCGGGATCGACAGCACACAGAGGGGGATCGGTAGCACGCAGAGGCGCATTCTGGCTCTTTAGCTGGCTTAGTGCCCTCACGCTCGTTCCATGTGTTGACTTAGGCATACGTAGTGCATTCCTGGTCTCGACCAACCAAGGGCCAGAGGCTATGGACGGCGATTAGGGCAAAAATCGAGGGGACTAGCAGCGGGATCCTTGGTTGGCTCATGCATCCCACCCCCAGCAGTCGGTTCAGTGCTGGCAGCTCGTTTCAAGGGTCGATCAGGGCTCGACATGTGTCGATGGTGGTCGAGGCAACCGTTCACACCACGACCCAGCATGTTTCGACGGTGCTTGATGCAATCGCCCGCACCAGGGGCCATGTTGTGCTGATGGTGGTCAAGGCAATCGCCTGCACCAAGGGCCGGCATGTGCCGATGGTGATCGAGGCAACCGCCCATACCAGTGCCTAGCTTGTGCCGATGGCGGTCAAGGTAAGTGCCTGTACCAAAGGGCAGTTTGTGCCGATGATGGTCAATGCATGTGCCATCACCATGCGCCATCATGTGCCATTGATAGTCGAGGCCTTCGCCGAAGTTTGATTTTGCACCACGGTGCACATGCTGGGCTCGGGCATGTGCTGGTGCCACATTTTTTTCGCCTGGGGCACCATCGTTGGAGCATCATCAGAGAGCCTAACCGGTGACATTGGGGGTTCTAACGATTGGGGGGGCCGAGGGGTGGGCGCACATGATGTGCGATGGGTGCTGGTACTTGGCCCTTATATTGGCGCCCTATCCCTTATCAAACCTTGAGAACTCACACCCCTTTAAAGAGCATTTGAGATTTTATAGGTTTGCTCCCAGTAACCATTAAAGTGTCTGAAATGGGGACTTTTTTTCAAGCCGTCACAAAATCTTCTCCACTTCAAGTTTTTAACTGAATTTATTTGTGCGTGCCAACAAAAATACATAGTTCATTCCCAGTCTAAGATCGGACTGGACCGAGGGTTGCGATAGTAGAACCAGCAGTAGGATCGACAACACGCAGGGGGATCAGGTTGATCCTCAGATTGCACATTCTACCTCTTCGGTCGATTGAGCGCTCGCTTGCTCGTTTCATGGGTTGGCTTAGGCATATGGAGTTCATTCCATGTCTAAGCCCTAGCGGGACCAACAGCACGCAGAGGGGGATCAAGCTGATCCCGGGCTTGTGTAATATGCCTCTCCGCTGGCTTAGGGCTCGCACGCTCATTTAATGGGTTGACTTAGGCATACGGAGTTCATTCCCAGTCTAAGCATACGAAGTTCATTCCCAGTCTAAATCGGACCGATAGCAGCACACAGAGGGGGACAGTACCGATCTTCGGCTTGTGTAACTTGCCTCTTCGATTGGTTGAGCGCCCACACGCTCATTTCATGGGTTGCCTTAGGCATACGGAGTTCATTCTCGATCTAAGCCCTAACCTGACAAAGGGACCACAGCGGGATCGACAACACGCAGAGTGGGACCGGACCGATCCTCAGCTTGTGCATTCTGGCTCTCCGACCAGCTGAACGCCCGCACGCTCATTTCATTGGTTGACTTAGGCATATGTAGTGCATTCTTGATCTCGACCAACCAAGGGCCAGAGGCTATCGATGACGTTTGGGGCAACAATCGAGGGGGACCAGTAGCGGGATCCTTGGTCGGCTCGTGTATCCTGCCCCCAGTGGTCGGTTGGGTGCCCACATGCTCATTTTAAGGGTCGACCGAGGCTTGACTTGTGTTGATGGTGGTCGAGGCAACTGCCTGCACCACGACCCAGCATGTGCCAATGGAGTTCGATGCAACCGCCTGCACCAGGGGCCATCTTGTACCGATGGTGGTTGAGGCAATCGCCAGCACCAAGGGTCGGTATGGGCCGATGGTGATCGAGGCAACCACCCGCACTAGGGCCCAGCATGTGTCGATGGCAGTCGAGGTAAGTGCCCATACCAAAGGGTAGCTTGTGCCAATGAAGGTCGATGCATTTTCCATCACCATGCACCATCATGTGCCATTGATGGTCGAGGCCTTGGCCGAAGTTTGATTGATGTGCCATTGATGGTCGATTTTGCACCACGGTGCACTTGCTGGGCTCGTGCACTTGCTGGTGCCACATTTTTTTTGCCCGGGGCACCATCGTCGGAGCATTGCCGGAGAACCTAACCAGCAGCATTAGGGGTTCTGGCGATTGGCGGGGCCGGTGGGTATGCGCACATAATGTGCAATGGGTGCTGGTGCTTGGCCCTTATATTGGCCCCATCAAACCTTGAGAACTTACCCCCCCCTTAAAGAGCATTTGAGATTTTATAGGTTTGCTCCTAGTAGCCATTAAAGTGTCTTAAATGGGGATATTTTTTTCAAACGGTCACAAAATCTTCTCCACTTCGAGTTTTTAGCTGAATTTTTTTGTGCATGCCAACAAAAATAAAAGGATCACGTCTAGTAAATTTGGGGCAAAACTCCTTCTAAAAAAATTTTAAAAAATCCTGAACCGTAAAAAGTTTAAAAAATCGTGAAAAATAGAAAACGGGTCGTCTTGCCATGAAACTTCACATGAAGGCTTAAAGGACCATTGTATGAATTTACAAGCCATAAAAATGGCATTGGCATGGTAGAAATATGAAGATGTACCTGAACCCACCTACCACTCGATCGATCCACGGCTTACGCATCCCGCCTCTCCGGCCTGCTTAGTGCCCGCACGCTCATTTCATGGGTTGACTTAGGCATACGTAGTGCGCTCCCAGTCTAAGATTGGACCGGACCGAGGGTTGCAATAGGAAGACCCGCAGTGAGATCGACAGCACGTAGAGGGGACCGGGTCGATCCCTGGCTTACGCATCCTGCCTCTCTGGCCGGCTGAGTGCCCGCACGCTCATTTTGTGGGTTGACTTAGGCATATGGAGTTCATCCCCACTCTAAGCATACGGAGTTCATTCCCAGTCTAAGATCGGACCAGACAGAGGGTTGTGGTAGTAGGACCAGCAGCAGGATCGGTAACACGCAGGGGGGGATCGGGCTGATCCTCAACTTACGCATTCTGCGTCTTCGGTCGACTGAGAGCCTGCACGCTCCTTTCATGGGTTGGCTTAGGCATACGGAGTTCATTCCATGTCTAAGCCCCAGTCGGACTGAAGGTTGTGGCAGCGGGACCGACAGCACGCAGAGGGTGATCGGGCTGATCCTCAGCTTGCCCATTATGCCTCTCCGACCGGCTCAAGGCCCGCACGCTCATTTCGTGGGTTAACTTAGGCATACGGAGTTTATTCCCAATCTAAAATCGGACCGACAGCGAGATCGGTAGCAGCATGCAGAGGGGGACCGAACCAATCCTTGGCTTATGCACCCTACCTCTCCGGCCGACTGAGCGCTCGTAAGCTCATTTTGTGGGTTGACTTAGGCATACAGAGTTCATTCCCGGTCTAAGCCCCAACCGGATCGAAAGACTCGCAGCGGGATCGACAGCCTACAGAGGGGGATCAGGCCGATCCTCGACTTGCCAATTCTGGCTCTCCGGTCGGTTGAGCGCTCGAACACTCATTTCATGGGTTGACTTAGGCATACGTAGTGCGTTCCCGGTCTCAACCAACCAAGGGCCAGAGGCTATCGATGGCATTTAGGGTAATAACCGAGTGGGACTAGCAACGGGATCCTTGGTCGGCTCGCGTATCCCACCCCTAACGGTCGGTTCGATGCTCGCACTCTTGTTTCGAGGGCTGATCGGGGCTCGGCATGTGCCGATGGTGGTCGAGGCAACTGCCTGCACTAGGGCCCAGCTTGTGCCGAGGGCGATCAAGGCAAGTGCCTGTACCAAAGGGCAGCCTGTGCCGATGATGGTCGATGCATGTGCCATCACCATGCGCCATCATGTGCCATTGATGGTCGAGGCCTTGGCTGAAGTTTGATTTTGAGCCATGGTGCACATGTTGGGCTCGGGCATGCACTTGTGCCACATTTTTTTCGCCCAGGGCACCATCGTCGGAGCATCATTGGAGAACCTAACCGGCGGCATTGGGGGTTCCGACGATTGGGGGGCTGGGGGTGTGTGCACATGATGTGCGATGGGTGCTGGTAATTGACCCTTATATTGGCCCCCTATCCCTCATCAAACCTCGAGAACTCACACCTTTTAAAAAGCATTTGAGATTTTATAGGTTTGCTCCCAGTAGCCATTAAAGTGTTTGAAATGGGGATATTTTTTTCAAACGGTCACAAAATCTTCTCCACTTCGAGTTTTTAGCTGAATTTGTTTGTGCGTGCCAACAAAAATACAAAGATCACGTCTACCAAATTTGGGGCCAAAACTCCTTCTAAAAAAATTTTAAAAGCCATAAAAATGGCATTGGTATGGCAGAAATATGAAGATGTGCTTGAACCCACCTACCACTCGATCGATCCACGGCTTGCGCATCCCACCTCTCCGGTCGGCTAAGAGCCCGCACGCTCGTTTCGTTGGTTGACTTAGGCATACGTAGTGCGCTCCCAGTCTAAGATCGGATCGAACTAAAGGTTACGACAGCAGGACCCACAGCGGGATTGACAGCACGCAGAGGAATCGGGTTGATCCTCGACTTACGCGTCCTACCTCTCTGGTCGGCTGAGTGCCCGCACGCTCGTTTTGTGGGTTGAGTTGGGTATATGAAGTTCATGCCCAGTCTAAGCATACGGAGTTCATTCCCAGTCTAAGATCAGACCAGACCGAGAGTTGCGGCAGCAAGACCAGCAGCAGGATCGGCAACATGCAGGGGGGACCGGGTCGATCCTCGACTTACACATTCTGCCTCTCCAGCCAGCTGAGAGCTCGCACGCTCATTTCGTGGGTTGGCTTAGGCATACGGAGTTCATTCCATGTCTAAGCCCTAGCTGGATTGAGGGTTGTGGCAGCGGGACGGACAGCACATAGAGGGTGACTAGGCCGATCCCTGGCTTGCGCATTATGCCTCTTCGACCTGCTCAGGGCCTGCACGCTCATTTTGTGGGTTGGCTTAGGCATAAGGAGTTCATTCCCAGTCTAAGATCGGACTGACAGCGGGATCAGCAGCAGCATGCAGAGGGGGACCGAGATGATCCTCGCTTATGCATCCTACCTATCCGACCGGTTGAATGCCCACATGCTCGTTTTGTGGGTTGACTTAGGCATACGGAGTTCATTCCCGATCTAAGCCCCAACGGACCGAAGGACACGCAGTGGGATCGATAACACGCAGAGGGGGATCGGACCGATCCTCGACTTGCACATTCTAGCTCTCCGATCGATTGAGCGCTCGAACGCTCATTTCATGGGTTGACTTAGGCATACATAGTGCATTCTCGATCTTAACCAACCAAGGGCCAGAGGCTATCGACGGCGTTTGGGGTAACAACCGAGGGGGACCAGCAACGGGATCCTCGATCGACTCGTGCAGCCCGACCCTAGCGGTCGATTCGATGCTCGCATGCTCGTTTCAAGGGTCGACCGAGGCTTGGCATGTGCCGATGGTGGTCGAGGCAACCGCCCGCACTAGGGCCCAGCTTGTGCCGATGGCGATCGAGGTAAGTGCCCGTACCAACAGGCAGCCTATCCCGATGATGGTCGATGCATGTGCCATCACCATGCGCCATCATGTGCCATTGATGGTCGAGGCCTTGGCCGAAGTTTTATTTTGAGCCATGGTGCACATGCTAGGCTCGGGCATGTGCTGGTGCCACATTTTTTTCGCCTAGGGCACCATCACTGAAGCATCACCAGACAACCTAATTGAGGGCATTGGGGGTTCTGACGATTGGGGGGCCAGGGGGTGTGCACACATGATGTGCAATGGGTGCTGGTACTTGACCTTTATATTGGCCCTCTATCCCTCATTAAACCTCGAGAACTAGCACCCCCTTAAAGTGCATTTAAGATTTTATAGGTTTGCTCCCAGTAGCCATTAAAGTGTCTGAAATGGGGACATTTTTGTCAAATGGTCACAAAATCTTCTCCACTTCTAGTATTTAGCTGAATTTGTTTGCGCGTGCCAACAAAAATACAAGGATCAAATCTACCAGATTTGGGGCCAAAACTCCTTCTAAAAAAATTTTAAAAAATCTTGAACTGTAAAAAGTTTTAAAAATCGTGAAAAATAGAAAACGGGTCGTCTTGCCGTGAAACTTAACATGAAGGCTTAGGGGACCATTGTATGAATTTACAAGCCATAAAAATGGCATTGGCACAGCAGAAATATGAAGAAGTGCCTGAACCCACCCACCACTCGATCTATCCACAGCTTACGCATCCCACCTCTTCGGCCGGCTAAGTGCCCGCATGCTCGTTTCATGGGTTGACTTAGGCATACGTAGTGCACTCCCAGTCTAAGATCGGACCAAATCGTGGGTTGCGGCAGCAAGACCCACAACGAGATCGATAGCATACAGAGGGGACTGGGTCGATCTTCGGATTACGCATCCAGCCTCTCTAGCCAGCTGAGCGCCACACGCTCGTTTCATGGTTTGACTTAGGCATATGGTGTTCATCCCCAGTCTAAGCATACGGAGTTCATTCCTAGTCTAAGATCAGATCGGATCGAGGGTTGAGGCAGTAGGACCAGTAGCAGGATCGGTAGCATGTATGGGAAATCGGGCCGCACGCAGGGGGGACCAATCGATCCCCGGCTTACGCATCCTACCTCTTCGGCTGGCTAAGCGCCCGCACGCTCGTTTTGTGGGTTGGCTTAGGCATATGGAGTTCATTCCATGTCTAAGCCCCAGTCAGACAGAGGGTTGTGGCAGTAGGACCGACAGCATGCAGAGGGGGACCGGATCGATCCCCAGCTTGCGCATTATGCCTCTCCGACCGACTTAGCGCCCGTACGCTCGTTTCATGGGTTGACTTAGGAATACGAAGTTCATTCCCAGTCTAAGCATACGGAGTTCATTCCTAGTCTAAGATCGGATCGGCAGTAGCATGCAGAGAGGGATCGGGCTAAGCCTCGGCTTGTGCATCCTGCCTCTCCAATCGACTGAGTGCCCGCATGCTTGTTTCGTGGGTTGACCTAGGCATACAGATTTCATTCTCGATCTAAGCCCCAACTGAATCGAGGGACTTGCAGCAGGATCAGCAGCACGTAGAGGGGTATTAGGCCGATCTTCAACTTACATATTCTGGCTTTCGGTCGACTAAGCACTCGCATGCTCATTCCATGGGTTGACTTAGGCATACGTAGTGCATTCTCGATCTCGACCAACCAAGGGCCAGAGGCTATCGACGGTGTTTGGGGCAACAACCGAGGGGGACCAGCAGCGGGATCCTTGGTCAGCTCATGCATCCTGCCCCTAGCGGTCAGTTTGGTGCCAGCACGGTTATTTCGGGGGTCGATCGGGGCTCGACATGTGCTGATGGTGGTCGAGGCAACCGCCCGCACTACGACCCAGCATATGCCGATGGTGTTCGATGCAACCGCCCGCCCTAGGGGCCATCTTATGCCGATGGTGGTCGAGGCAATCACCCACACCAAGGGCCGACATGTGCCGATGGTGATCGAGGCAACCGCCCGCACCAGGGCCCAGCTTGTGCCAATGGCGGTCGAGGTAAGTGCCCGTACCAAAGGGCAGCCTGTGTCGATGATGGTCGATGCATGTGCCATCACCATGCGCCATCATGTGCCACTGATGGTCAATGCCTTGGTCGAAGTTCAATTTTGAGCCACGATGCACATGCTGGACTCGGGCAAGTGCTGGTGCCACATTTTTTTCGTCCAACGCACCATTGCCGGAGCGTCGTCGAAGAACCTAACCGACGACATTGGGGGTTCCGACGATTGGGGGGCCGGGGGGTGTGCACACATGATGTGCGATTGGTGCTGGTGCTTGGCCTGTATATTGGCCCCCTATCCCTCATCAAACCTCGAGAACTCACACCCCCTTAAAGAGCATTTGAGATTTCATAGGTTTGCTCCCAGTAGCCATTAAAGTGTCTGAAATGGGGACATTTTTATCAAATGGTCACAAAATCTTCACCACTTTGAGTTTTTAGCTGAATTTTTTTGTGCGAGCCAAAAAAGATACAAGGATCAGGTCTACCAAATTTGGGGCCAAAACTCCTTCTAAAAAAATTTTAAAAAATCTCAAACCACAAAAAGTTTTGAAAATCATAAAAAATAGAAAACGGGTCGTCTTGCCACGAAACTTCACATGAAGGCTTAGGGGGCCATTGTATGAATTTACAAGCCATAAAAATGGCATTGGCATGGTAGAAATAAGAAGATCTACCTGAACCCACCTACCACTTGATCGATCCATGGCTTGCACATCTCACCTCTCCAGTCGGCTTAGTGCCCACACGCTCGTTTCGTGGGTTGACTTAGGCATACGTAGTGCGCTCCCAGTCTAAGATCAGATTGGATCAAGGGTTACTGTAGCAAGACTCACAGTGGGATTGGTAGCATGCAAAAGGGACCGGGTCGATCCTCGACTTACGCATCCTGCCTCTCTGGTCGGCTGAGCGCTCGCACGTTCGTTTTGTGTGTTGACTTAGGCATACGGAGTTCATCCCCAGTTTAAGTATATGAAGTTCATTTTGAGTCTAAGATTGGATCGAACTGATGTTGCGCTAGCAGGACCAGCAACAGGATCGACAGCACGCAGGGGGGATCGGGCCGATCCTCAGCTTGCGTATTCTACCTCTCCGACTGGCTGAGCGCCCGCACGCTCGTTTTGTGGGTTGGCTTAGGCATACGGAGTTCATTCCATGTCTAAGCCCCAGTTGGACCGAGGGTTGTGGTAGCGAGACCGACAGCACACAGAGAGGGATCGGGTCGATCCCCGACTTGCGCATTATGCCTCTCCAACCGACTCAGCACCCGCATGCTCTTTTCATGGGCTGACTTAGGCATACGGAGTTCATTCCCAGTCTAAGCATAAGGAGTTCATTCCTAGTCTAAGATCGGATCGACAGCAGCACACAGAGGGGGATCGGGCTGGTCTTTGGCTTGCGCATCCTACCTCTCCAGCTGGCTGAGCACCCGTACGCTCGTTTCGTGGGTTGACTTAGGCATACGAAGTTCATTCCCAGTCTAAGCCCCATCCAGATCGAGGGACCCACAACGGTATCGATAGCACGTAGAGGGGGATCGGGTCAATCTCGACTTGTGCATTCTAGCTCTTTGGTCGGTTGAGCGCCCGTTCGCACGTTTCATAGGTTGACTTAGGCATACGTAGTGCATTCCCGGTCTTGATCAACCAAGGGCCAGAGGCTATCGACGACGTTTGGGGCAACAACTGAGGGGGACCAGAAGTGGGATCCTTGGTCGGCTCGTGCATCCCACCCCCAGCGGTGGGTTCGGTGCCCGCACGCTCATTTTGAGGGCCGACTGGGGCTCAACATGTGCCAATGGTGGTTGAGGTAACTGCCCTCACCATGGCCCAGTATGTGCCGATGGTGTTTGATGCAACCGCCCGCACCGGGGGCCATCTTGTGTCGATGGTGGTTAAGGCAATCACCCACACCAGGGCCCAGCTTGTGTCGATGGTGGTTGAGGCAAGTGTCCGTACCAAAGAACAGCCTGTGCTGATGATGGTCAATGCATGTGCCATCACCATGTGCCATCATGTGCCATTGATGGTCGAGGCCTTGGCCAAAGTTTGATTTTGAGCCACGGTGCACATGATGGGCTCAGACATGTGCTGGTGCCAAATTTTTTTCGCCCGGGGCACCATCGTAGGAGCATCGTCAGAGAACCTAACCGACAGCATTAAGGGTTTCGGTGATTAGGGGGGCCGGGGGGTGTGCGCACATGATGTGCGATGGGTGCTGGTACTTGGCCCCTATTTTGGTCCCCTATCCCTCATCAAACCTCTAGAACTCACACCCCCTTAAAAAACATTTGAGATTTTATAGGTTTGCTCCCAATAGCCATTAAAGTGTTTGAAATGGGGACATTTTTTTCAAACGGTCATAAAATCTTCTCCACTTCGAGTTTTTAGCTGAATTTGTTTGTGTGTGCCAACAAAAATACAAGGATCACGTCTACCAAATTTGGGGCCAAAACTCTTTCTAAAAAAATTTTAAAAAATCTCGAACCGCAAAAAGTTTCAAAAATCATGAAAAATAAAAAACAGGTCGTCTTGCCACGAAACTTCACATGAAGGCTTAGGGGACCATTGTATGAATTTACAAGCCATAAAAATGGCATTGGCATGGTAGAAATATGAAGATGTGCCTGAACCCACCTACCACTCGATCGATCCACGACTTGCGCATCCCGCCTCTCTGGCCGGTAAGTGCCCACACGCTCGTTTTGTGGATTGGCTTAGGCATACAGAGTTCATTCCATGTCTAAGCCCCAGTCGGACAGAGGGTTGTGGTAGCGGGATCGATAGCACGCAAAGGGGGATCGAGCTGATCCCCAGCTTGCACATTATGCCTCTCCGGTCGGCTCAGCGCTCGTACGCTCATTTTGGGGGTTGACTTAGGCATACGAAGTTCATTCCCAGTCTAAGATCAGACCAGCAGCAGCACGCAGAGGGGTACCGAACCAATCCTCAGCTTGCGTATCCTACCTCTCCGGTCGGTTGAGCGCCCACACGCTTGTTTCATCGGTTGACTTAGGCATACGGAGTTTATTCCCGATCTAAGCCCTAATCGGATTGAGGGACCCGCAATAGGATCGACAGCACGCAGAGGGGGATCAGGCCAACCCTCGACTTGCGTATTCTGGCTCTCCGACCGGCTGAGCGCCTGCACACTCGTTTCATGAGTTGACTTAGGCATATAGAGTTCATTCCATGTTTAAGCCCTAGCCGGATCGAGGGTTGTGGCAGCGGGACCGATAGCACGCAGAGGGGGACCGGGCCGATCCCCATCTTACGCATTATGCCTCTCCGGTCGACTCAGCACCCGCATGCTTGTTTCATGGGTTGACTTAGGTCTACGGAGTTCATTCGTAGTCTAAGATCGGACTGGCAGCAGCACGGAGAAAGGGACAGGGTCGAACCTCAGCTTACGCATCCTGCCTCTCTGGTCGGTTGAGCACCTGCACACTCATTTCGTGGGTTGACTTAGGATACGGAGTTCATCCCATGTTTAAGCCCCAACCGGAATGAGGGTTGTGGCAGCGGGACCGGCAGCACGCAGAAGGGATCGGGCCGATCCCCTACTTACGCATTATGCCTCTTCGATCGGCTCAGCGCCTGCACGTTCGTTTCATGGGTTGACTTAGGCATATGAAGTTCATTCCCAGTCTAAGCATACAGAGTTCATTCCCAGTCTAAGATCGGACTGGCAGCAGCACGTAGAGGGGGATTGGGCCGATCCTCGCCTTGTGCATTTTGGCTCTTTGGCTAGCTGAGCGCCCGCACGCTCATTTCATTGGTTGACTTAGGCATACATAGTGCATTCCCAGTCTCAACCAACCAGGGGCCGATGGTGGTCGAGGCAATCGCCCGCACCATGGCCCAGTGTGTGCCGATGGTGTTCGATGCAACCGCCCGCACCAGCGGCCATCTTGTGCCGATGGTGGTTGAGGCAATCGCCCGCACCAAGGGCCAGCATGTACCGATGGTGATCGAGGCAACCGCCCGCACCAGAGCCCAGCTTGTGCCGATGGTGGTCAAGGCAAGTGCCCGTACCAAAGGGCAGCCTGTGCCAATGATGGTCGATGCATGTGCCATCACCATACGCCATCATGTGCCATTGATGGTCGAGGCCTCGGCCGAAGTTCCATTTCAGCCATGGTGCACATGCTGGGCTCAGGCTTGTGTTGGTGCCACCATTTTTTCACCCGAGGCACCATCGTCGGAGCATCATCGGAGAACCTAACCGACGGCATCGGAGGTTCCGGCGATTGGGGGGCTGGGGGGTGTGTGCACATGATGTACGATGGGTGCTGGTACTTGGCCCTTATATTGGTCCCCTATCCCTCATCAAACCACGAGAACTCACACCCCCTTAAAGAGCATTTCAGATTTTATAGGTTTGCTCCCAGTAGCCATTAAAGTGTTTGAAATGGGGACATTTTTTTAAAACGGTCACAAAATCTTCTCCAGTTCGAGTTTTTAGCTGAATTTTTTTGTGCATGCCAACAAAAATACAAGGATCACGTCTAGTAAATTTGGGGCAAAAAGTCCTTCTAAAAAAATTTAAAAAAATCAGAAATCGTAAAAAGTTTCAAAAATCGTGAGAAATAGAAAACAGGTCGTCTTGCCACGAAACTTCACATGAAGGCTTAAGGGACCATTGTATGAATTTACAAGCCATAAAAATGGCATTGGCATGGCAGAAATATGAAGATGTGCCTGAACCCACCTACCACTCGATCAATCCACGACTTGCACATCCCGCCTCTCCGATCGGCTAAGTGCCCGCACGCTCGTTTCATGGGTTGACCTAGGCATACGTAGTGCGCTCCCAGTCTAAGATCAGATTGGACTGAGGGTTACGGCAGCAGGACCCGTAACGGGATCGGTAACACACAGAGGGGATCGGGTTGATCCTCAGCTTGTGCATCCCGCCTCTCTCGTCGGTTGAGCGCCCGCACGTTCATTTTGTGGGTTGACTTAGGCATACGGAGTTCATCCCCAGTCTAAGCATACGGAGTTCATTCCCAGTCTAAGATCGGATCGGACCGAGGGTTACTGCAGCAGGACCAGTAGCAAGATCGGTAGCATGCAGGGGGGACCTGGTTGATCCCCAGCTTGCGCATTCTGCCTCTCCGTCCGGCTGAGCACCCGCACGCTCGTTTCATGGGTTGGCTTAGGCATACGGAGTTCATTCCATGTCTAAGCCCCAGCCAGACCAAGGGTTGTGGCAGCAGGATGGACAGCACATAGAGGGGGATCGGGCCGATCCCCGGCTTGTGCATTATGCCTCTCCGACCAGCTCAGCACTCACACGCTCGTTTCATGGGTTGACTTAGGCATACGGAGTTCATTCCCAGTCTAAGATCGGACCAGTAGCGGGATCGACAATAGCACGCAGAGGGGGACCAGGTCGATCCTTGACTTGCGCATCCTGCCTCTCTGGCTGACTGAACGCCCACACGTTCATTTCGTGGGTTGACTTAGGCATACGGAGTTCATTATCGATCTAAGCCCCAATCGGACTGAGGGACTCGTAGTCGGATCGACAACATACATAAGGGGACTGGGTCGATTCTCAGCTTGCGCATTCTGGCTCTCCGACCGGCTAAGCGCCCGCACGCTCGTTTCATGGGTTGACTTAGGCATACATAGTGCATTCCTGATCTCGACCAACCAAGGGCCAGAGGCTATCGATGGCATTTAGGGCAACAACCGAGGGGGACAAGTAGCGGTATCTTTGGTCGGCTCGCACATCCCACCCCCAGTGGTCAGTTCGATGCTCGCACGCTCATTTCGAGGGTCGATCGGGGCTCGACATGTGCCGATGGTGGTCAAGGCAACCGTCCGCACCACGACCCAGCATGTGCCGATGGTGTTCGATGTAACTGCCCACACCAGGGGCCATCTTGTATCGATGGTGGTCGAGGCAACCGCCCGCACTAGAGCCCAGCTTATGCCGATGGCGGTCGAGGCAAGTGCCTGTACCAAAGGGCAACCTGTGCCAATGATGGTCGATGCATGTGCCATCAATATGCGTCATCATGTGCCATTGATGGTCGAGGCCTTGGTCGAAGTTCGATTTTGAGCCACGGTGCACATGCTGGGCTCGGGCTGTGCTGGTGCCACATTTTTTTCGCCTGGGGCATCATCACCGGAGCATTTCCAAAGAACCTAACCGGTGGCATTAGGGGTTCCGACGATTGGGGGGCCGGGGGGTGTGCGCACATGATGTGCGATGAGTGCTTTTACTTGGCCCTTATGTTGGTCCCCTATCCCTCATCAAACGTCGAGAACTCACACCCTCTTAAAGAGCATTTGAGATTTTATAGGTTTGCTCCCAGTAGCCATTAAAGTGTCTGAAATAGGGACATTTTTTTCAAATGGTCACAAAATCTTCTCCACTTCGAGTTTTTAGCTGAATTTGTTTGTGCGTGCCAACAAAAATACAAGGATCACGTCTACCAAATTTAGGGCCAAAACATTTTCTAAAAAAATTTTAAAAAATCTCAAACTGCAAGAAGTTTTGAAATTCATGAAAAATAGAAAACGGGTCATCTTGCTATGAAACTTCACATGAAGGCTTAGGGGACAATTGTATGAATTTACAAGCCATAAAAATGGCATTGGCATGACAGAAATATAAAGATGTGCCTGAACCCACCTACCACTCGTTCGATCCATGGCTTCCGCATCCCGCCACTCTAGCCGGCTAAGTGCCCGCACGCTCGTTTCGTGGGTTGACTTAGGCATACGTAGTGCGCTCCTAGTCTAAGATCGGACCGAACCAAGGGTTACGATAGCAGAACCCATAGCAGGACCAACAGCATGTAGTGGGGATCGGGTCAATCTTCGGCTTACGTAATCTGCCTCTCCGGTCGGTTGAGCACCCGCACGCTCGTTTCGTGGGTTGGCTTAGGAATATGGAGTTCATTCCATGTCTAAGCCCCAGCCAAACCGAGGGTTATGGCAGCGAGATCGACAGCACGCAGAGGGGGACTGGTTCAATGCCCACCGTTCGTTTTGTGGGTTGACTTAGGCATATGGAGTTCATTCCCAGTCTAAGCATACGGAGTTCATTCTCATTCTAAGATCGGATCGACAGCAGCAAGCAGAGGGGGACTGGGCCGATCCTTAGCTTACATATCCTACCTCTCCGGGTTACTGAGTGCCCGCACGCTCGTTTAATGGGTTGACTTAGGCATACGGAGTTCATTCCCGATCTAAGCCCCAATCGGACTAAGGGGCCTGCAGCGAGATCTACAGCACGCAGAGGGGGACCGGGTGATCCTTGGCTTACGCATTCTGGCTCTCTGGCCGGCTGAGTGCCCGCACACTCATTTCATGGGTTGACTTAGGCATACGTAGTGCATTCTCGATCTCGACCAACCAAGGGCCAGAGGCTATCTACGACGTTTGAGGCAACAACCGAGGGGGACCAGCAACGAGATCCTTGGTCGGCTCGTGCATCCTACCCCCAGCGATCGATTTGGTGCCAGTACGCTTGTTTCGGGGGCCGATCGGGGCTCGACATGTGTCGATGGTGGTCAAGCCAATCGCCCGTACCACGGCCCAGCATGTGCCAATGGTGTTCGATGCAACCGCCCACACCAGGGGCCATCTTGTGCTGATGGTGGTCAAGGCAATCACCCACACCAAGGGCCAGCATGTGTCGATGGTGATCGAGGCAACCGCCTGCACCGAGGCCCAGCTTGTGCCGATGGCGGTCGAGGTAAGTGCCTGTACCAAAGGGTAGCCTGTGCCGATGATGGTCAATGCGTGTGCCATCACCATGCACCATCATGTGCCATTGATGGTTGAGGCATTGGTTGAAGTTCGATTTTGAGCTACGGTGCACATGCTGGGCTCGGGCATGTGCTAGTGCCACATTTTTTTCGCCTGGGGCACCATCACCGGAGCATCGTCGGAGACCTAACCGACGCATTGAGGGTTCCGGTGATTGGGGGGGCGGGAGGGCGGGGGGTGTGCGCACATGATGTGTGATCGGTGCTGGTACTTGGCCCTTATATTGGCCCTCTATCCCTCACCAAACCTTTCCCTTAAAGAGCATTTGAGATTTTATAGGTTTGCTCCTAGTAGCCATTAAAGTGTCTGAAATGGGGACATTTTTTTCAAAAGGTCACAAAATCTTCTCCACTTCGAGTTTTTAGCTGAATTTGTTTGTGCGTGCCAACAAAAATACAAGGATCACGTCTACCAAATTTGGGGCCAAAACATTTTCTAAAAAAATTTTAAAAAATCTCAAACTGCAAGAAGTTTTGAAATTCGTGAAAAATAGAAAACGGGTCGTCTTGCCACGAAACTTCACATGAAGGCTTAGGGGACCATTGTATGAATTTACAAGCCATAAAAATGATATTGGCATGGTAGAAATATGCAGATGTGCCTGAACCCACCTACCACTTGATCGATTCATGGCTTGCGCATCCCGCCTCTCCGGCTGGCTAACTGCTCGCATGATCATTTCGTGGGTTGACTTAGGCATACGTAATGCGCTCCCAGTCTAAGATCAGATCGAACCGAGGGTTACGACAGTAGGACCCATAGCAAGATCGACAGCACGCAGAAGGGATCAGGTCGATCCCCGGCTTATGCATCCTACCTCTCTGGCCGGTTGAGCACCTGCACGCTCGTTTCATGGGTTGACTTAGGCTTACGGAGTTTATCCCCAGTCAAGCATATGAAGTTCATTCCTAATCTAAGATCGGATCGAATCGAGGGTTGCGACAGTAGGACTAGCAGCAGGATCAGCAGCACGCGGGGAGGGATCGGGCCGATCCCCGGCTTGCACATTCTACCTCTTCGATCGGCTGAGCACCCGCAAGATCATTTTATGGGTTGGCTTAGGCATATAGAGTTCATTCCATTTCTAAGCCCCAGTCGGACTGAGGGTTGTGGTAGCAGGACCGACAGCACGCAGAGGGGGATTGGGTCGATCTCTGGCTTGCGCATTATGCGTCTTCAATCGGCTGAGCGTACGCACGCTCATTTCATGGGTTGACTTAGGCATACGTAGTGCATTCCCAGTCTCGACCAACCAAGGGCCAGAGGTAATCGACGGCGTTTGGGGCAACAACCGAAGGGGACTGGTAGCGAGATCCTTGGTCGACTCGTGCATCCCACCCCCAACGGTCGGTTCGATGCTCGCATGCTCGTTTCAGGGGTTGATGGGGGTTCGACATGTGCCAATGGTGGTCGAGGCAACTGCCAGCACCATGGCCTAGCTTGTGCCGATGGTGTTGGATGCAACCGCCCGCACTAGGGGCCATCTTGTGTCGATGGTGGTCGAGGCAACCACCCGTACCAGGGCCCAACTTGTGCTGATGGCTGTCGAGGCAAGTGCACGTACCAAAGGTAAGTCCCCGACTTACGCATTTTGCCTCTCCGACCGGCTGAGCGCCCGTATGCTCATTTTATGGGTTGGCTTAGGGATACGGAGTTCATTCCATGTCTAAGCCCCAGTCAGACCGAGGGTTGTGGCAGCGGGACCGATAGCACGTAGAGAGGGATCAGGCCGATCTCGGCTTGCGTATTATACCTCTCTGATCGGCTTAGCACCCGCACGCTCGTTTCGTGGGTTGACTTAGGCATACGGAGTTCATTCCTAGTCTAAGCATATGGAGTTCATTCCCAGAGTAAGTTCAGACCGACAGCAACACAAAAAAGGGGACGAGGCCGATCCTCGGCTTGCGCATCCTGCCTCTCCAGTCGGCTGAGCACCCGTACGCTCGTTTCATGGGTTGACTTAGGCATACAAAGTTCATTCCCGATCTAAGCCCCAATCGGATCGAGAGACCCACAACAGGATCGATAGCACGCAGAAGGGGACTAGGTCGATCCTCGGCTTGTACATTCTGGCTCTTCAGCCGGTTGAGTGCCCGCATGCTCATTTCATGGGTTGACTTAGGCATATGTAGTGCATTCTCGATCTCGACCAACCAAGGGCCAGAGGCTATCGACGACATTTGGGGCAACAACCGAGGGGGACTAGTAGCGAGATCCTTGGTCGGCTCGTGCATCCCGCACGTAGCGGTCAGTTCGATGCCCGCACACTCATTTCGGGGGTCGATCGGGGCTCGATATGTGCCGATGATGGTTGAGGTAACCGCCTGCACCATGGCCTAGCATGTGCTAATGGTGTTCAATGCAACCGCCCACACCAGAGGCCATCTTATGTCGATGGTGGTCGAGGCAACTGCCAATACCAGGGCCAAGCTTGTGCTTATGGCAGTCGAGGCAACTGCTCTACCAAAGGGTAGCCTGTGCCGCTGATGGTTAATGCATGTGCCATTGTCACACCTTGGGCGGGTGCACCAGGCACATCAGGTGCACCAGCAGGCGAGCCAGAGCTTGAGGCCCGTAGACCAGGCATGCTGGTAGGTATCTGTGCGCAAAGCCTAGCAAACGAGTTCAGAACACCCACCCAACTTGTAGGCCAGCCCGTGAGACCAAGGCCTGGCATACAAGCTGCCTGCACCACATCCAAAAGGGCCTATGGTGCTGGACATGCAAGGGAAGCTTCTGGAAGTAGGCAGGATTAGCAGGAGCATCCTGGCAGATTTGGTTGACCTTAAAAATCAGGAGTTAGCATCCTGATTGATTGTAATCTGTATAATCCCTTGATTTTAGCCTTTATTCTAGGGATATTGCCATTAAGTGTAGCTGGAGCCTCAACTATAAATAGAGCGCTGCTCCACCCTCATTTGTACACCATCAAACACATCTGTTTCAGTGAATATAAGAGCATTCCAGAATTCTACCTTCTTATCTTGTTTCTCTTTAACTTGCGTAATCATCCCTTCCTATTGTTCTAGTGCCCACACACTTTTGTTTTAGGCTGACTTAGGCATAAAGGAGGAGATTCAAGCCCAAGGCCGCACGGTTTCTGAGTCTAAGGTCGGAGCCCGTGACAGTTGATATCAGAGCAAGTTTGATTCTACGTGTTTGTGTTGTGCAAGTTAGATTGTGATTAAGGAGATGGTATCCCAAAGTGATGTTGCTAGCCAACAACCAGAGGCCTAAGAACATGGGCATGGAAAAGGCAAGAAAGCCAGTTTTACAGATATCTGGTCTACCATGGACGGTAGGCTGGCCAAGGTGGAAGTGACTATGGGCAACATAGGGGAGAAGCTTAAGGAAGTAGAGACTCACATTGCATCGCTAGACTCTATGGGGGAGGAGATCCAAAGTGGGCTGGAAGCTACTCTCAACAAAGGCATGGACGTGATCACCAAAAGAATAAGGCCTTGGAGGCTGAAGTGCTGACCTTGCGTGATAGCATGGAGGCCATGCGCCAACGGATGGAAGAGCTTACCAGTGAGTTCATTGCTTGCAAGACTGCCATTGGGACTAAGCCTAAGGAGTTTAAGGGGACTAGGGTGGCCAAGGAAGTAGACAACTACCTTTGGGGTATGGAGCAGTACTTCCAGGCCATGGGCATGCAAGACGAGGTGATAAAGGTAAGCACCGCTGCTATGTATCTCACTGATGTAGCCTTATTGTGATGGAGGCACAGGTGTGATGATGTCAGGTGTGGGAGTGCCAAGATTGGAACCTGGGCAGAGTTCCAAAAAGAGTTTAGAGAATAATTTTACCCAAAGTATGCCGATGATGAGGCACGGGCAAAGTTACGCTAGCTTAGCCAGCAAGGAGACAAGGAAGTATGTCCAAAAATTCTCTGAACTGATGCTACAGATCTCAGTTCTAGGTGAAAAGGATGCCTTATTTGCTTTCATGGATGGGCTGAAGCCGTGGGTAATGCATGAGTTACAAAGAAGGGGAGTTCATGACTTGGCTAAAGCTATGACTACAGTCGAGGCCTTGATAGAGTTCAAGCTTCTGAACAAGTTCAAGTCTTCTAAGCCAAAGGGTAAGGGCAGGGATGATAGGGACCAGAAGAAGTAGTCCAAAGGGAAAGACCGTGATCGAGAGTCCAAGGATGGAGACCGAGACCGTTCAACCAAGGATTGCAAGAAGAAGCCACCAACAGGCAAGTGGAAAGCAAAGGGGGATCGAGAGCCACTAGCATGCTACCTATGTGGAGGGAGCCACATAGCACCCAATTGCCCGTAGAAGGGCAAGTTGGCTGCTATAGACAAGGAGTCTGACGAGGAGCTAGAGTCAGAGACAGCAAAGCTTGGGTCGCTGGTGCTCAATGTTGTCCAGAGTAAAGGGAGTCGCAAGCTAAAAGGCTTGATGTTTACGGATCTGATGGTTGTGGGTTAGAAGGTGAGTGCACTGGTGGACACAGGTGCCTCACATCTTTTTATTTCAGGTGATGAAGCCTGAAAGCTCGAACTAAAGGTGTAGAAAGGGACTGGTACCATTAAAACGATGAACTCCAAGAAAGTTCCAGCCATTGGAGTAGCACGGGGAGTGGAGTTGCAGCTCAGAGATTGGAAAGGCAAGGAGACCATTGAAGTAATACCCCTTGATGACTATGAGTTTGTGATTGGGTTGGATTTCCTTGTTTGGATTAATGCCCTTCTTGTGCCTTTTGCCGATTGTGTGTGCATCTTGGATGCACGGTGCCAATGCCTAGTGCCATTGAAGAGAGGGTCTAGAGTTGGGTCGCGGGTGGTGTCAGCCATCCAATTTGCCAAGGCTGTAAGCAGACAAGAAGACACGTTCTTGGCAGCCTTGAAATATGATGAGCCAAGGGAAAAAGAGACCAAGTCACCATTGGAGGTGCTAAAGGTGCTGAAGACCTTTAGTGTTGTGATGCTCGCAAAGCTGCCTAGCAAGCTACCACCTAAGAGGGAGGTGGACCACAAGATCGAGCTAGTGTCCGAGGCCAAGCCACTAGCCAGAGCCCCTTACTGAATGTCTCCACCAGAGTTGGAGGAGTTGAGGAAGCAGTTCAAAGAGTTAGTTGATGCTGGCTTCATCAGGCCATCGAAAGCACCCTATGGTGCGCCAGTTCTATTCCAGCGCAAGCATGATGGGTCGTTGTGGCTGTGCATAGACTATCGAGCTTTGAACAAGCTGACCATCAAGAACAAGTACCCCATCCCACTCATTGCGGACTTGTTCGATCAACTTGGAAGCGCAAGGTGGTTCACCAAGCTGGATTTGAGGTTGGGCTACTACCAAGTCAAGATCACGAAGGGAGATGAGCCAAAGACAGTATGTGTCACTCGATATGGTTTGTATGAGTTCTTGGTGATGCCTTCCAGACTCACAAATGTCCCGCAACATTCTGCACCCTTATGAACAAGGTACTTCAGTCATTCTTTGATCGGTTTGTTGTGGTTTATTTGGATGACATTGTGATATACAGCCAGACTTTGGGAGAGCATGTAGACCACTTGAGACAGGTGTTCGAGGTGTTGTGGGTGCACAAGCTATTTGTCAAGAGGGAGAAGTGCTCATTCGCCCAATAGGAGATCCCCTTCCTTGGCCACATAGTGGGAGGTGACAAGATACGCATGGATGAAGGCAAGATACATGCCATCCTAGAGTGGCAACCGCCAGCCAAGGTCACTGAGTTGAGATCGTTTCTTGGGCTGGTTAACTACTACAGGCACTTCATCAAAGGTCACTCAGCAATAGCCACACCATTGACTGACTTGCTCAAGAAAGGGAGAGCATAGGAGTGGAGCGCAGGGTGCCAGGAAGCCTTTGATAGGTTGAAGCAGGCTATGATCGAAGAGCCAGTCTTGGCCTTGCCAGACCATCCAAGCCGTATGAGGTGCATATGGATGCATCAGACTTTGCCATAGGGGGCATGTTGATGTAGGAGGGATGTCCAGTCGCGTTTGAGAACAAGAAGCTGAACGAGGCTGAGCATAAATACACGGTCCAAGAGAAGGAGATGACTACAGTGGTGCACTGCTTGCGCACTTGGTGCCATTACCTATTGGGGTCGAGGTTCATGGTGAGGATGGACAATGTGGCGACCAGTTACTTCTAGATGCAGAAGAAGCTGTCCCCCAAGCAGGCGAGATGGCAAGATTTTCTTACAGAATTTGATTTCCAGATGGAGTACAAGCCAGGATGGGTGAACCTAGTGGTAGACGCCCTGAGCAGAAAGGCTAACCTTGCTATCATTAGCCAACCAGAGGGGTCACTGGTGCCGCGCATCAAAGAGGGACTTGCGCATGATCCTACAACCAAGGCTTTGATGGAGTACACCCAGCAAGGTAAGACTAGGTGGTTTTGGTTGCAGGATGGGTTGCTGTACACCAGGGGTAGTAGACTGCTTATGCCACAGCACGGAAAGCTCCACAAGGAAGTTTTGCAAGAATTCCATGATTCAAGGTAGGCTCGACACCTCGGAGTGAGCCGTACCTTGGCACTGATCGAGGACTGGTACTACTGGCCGTACATGAGGGACGATGTGGAGGCCTATGTAAAGACTTGTCTTGTGTGCCAACAGGACAAGGTGGAGCTCAAGAAACCAGGTGATCTCTTGGAGCCATTGCCAGTGCCAGAGTGACCATGAGAGAGTGTTTCTCTAGACTTTATAGTCGGTCTACCCAAAGTAGAAGGGTTTAGAAGCATCATGGTAGTGGTGGACAAGTTTTCCAAGTATGGAATCTTCATTCCAGCAACCAAGGAGTGCCCAGCCGAGGAGGTAGCTCAATTGTTCCTGAAGAAATGGTGAAGTACTGGGGAGTGCTGAGGACCATTGTTAGTGATCGAAACAGGCATTTCACAGGCAGGTTCTGGACTGAGTTGTTCAAGCTGTTGGGGTTAGACTTGAACTTTTCCACCAGCATGCATCTGCAGATCGATGGGCAGACAGAACGAGTGAATGGACTATTGGAGGTCTACCTCAAGCACTATGTGAGTGCCACACAAAGGGACTGGCCAAAGCTGCTAGATATTGCGTAATTTTCCTACAACTTGCAAAGGAGTGAGGCAACGAACCAGAGCCCATTTGAGGTTGTGATAGGGCAACAACCACTAACACCCGGTTTGATTACTGCAGGTTATACAGGGCTGAATCCAGCAGCATATAAGTTTGCCAAGGCATGGCAGGAGCAAATTGACTTTGCCAGAGTTTGTCTACACAAGCCGGCCAAGAGGTCAAAGAAGTGGGCAGACCAGAATAGGTGGGACGTGTAGTTTCAGGTTGGAGACTTGGTGTTGGTGAAGCTGCATCCCATTGTGCGCCATAGAAGGGTGCACAAAGGCCTTGTTCGGCGTTATGAGGGACCTTTTCGAGTAGTCAAGAGGGTAGGCAAGGTTACCTACAAGCTGGATATCCACCCAAGCTGAGGGTACACCCGGTGTTCCATGCGAGCATGCTCAAGCTGTTCCATGAGGATGAGGGAGAGCCAGGACAGACAGAGTCAAAACATGCACCATTGGGAGCAAGGGCCTCATATGAGAAGAAGGTCCACAGCATCGTAGCTGACCGGGAGGTGAGACGAAAAAACTATTAGCCAAGACAAGAGTACTTGGTGCACTGGAAGAGACTTCCAGATAGTGAGGCGAGCTGGGAACCAGCAGATGACTTATGGCAGTTCGGGGACTAGATCAGGTAGTACCATATAGAAGACACAACAAGGGCATTGCATAATCAGGTGGGGGAGAATGACACAAAATGACGGGTGCGCCAAGCACATCAGCGCACCAGCAGGCGAGCCAGAGGTTGAGGCCCACAGACCAGGCATGCTGGCGGGTATCTATGTGCAAAGCCTAGCAAACGAGTTTAGAATGGCTGCCCAACTTGCAGGCCAGCCCGTGAGACCAAGGCCTGGCGTAAAAGCTACTCGCACCACATCTAAAAGGGCCCAAGGTGCTGGACATGCAAAGGAAGCTTTTGGATGCAGGCAGGATCAGCAGGAACATACTGGCAGATTTGGTTAACCCCAAAAATTAAGAGTTAGCATCCTGATTGATTGTATTCTGTATAGTCCCTTGATTTTAGCCTTTATTCTAAGGATATTGCCATGAAGTGTAGCTAGAGCCTCAATTATAAATAGAGGGTTGCTCCACCCTCATTTGTACACCATCAACACTTTTGTTTCAGTGAATATAAAAGCATTTCCAGAATTTTGCCTTCTTATCCTGTTTCTCTTTAACATGTGTAATCAGCCCTTCCTATTGTTCTAGTGCCTGCACGCTTGTGTTTTAGGCTGACTTAGGCATAAAGGAGGAGATTCCAAGCCTAAGGCCGCACGATTTCTGAGTCTAAGGTCGGAGCCTGTGACACCATCACCTTGCACCATCATGTGCCATTGATGGTCAAGGCCTTGGCCAAAGTTTGATTTTCAGCCACGGTGCACATGCTGGGCTCAAGCATGTGCTGGTGCCACATTTTTTTCACTCGGGGCACCATTGTCGGAGAACCTAACCGACGGCATTGGGGGTTTCGGCATTGGGCGGGCTGGGGGGTGTGCACATATGATGTGCGATGGGTGCTGGTACTTGGCCATTATATTAGCCTTCTATCCCTCATCAAACCTCGAGAACTCACACCCCCTTAAAGAGCATTGGAGATTTTATAGGTTTGCTCCCAGTATCCATTAAAGTGTCTAAAATGGGGACATTTTTTTCAAACGGTCACAAAATCTTCTCCACTTCGAGTTTTTAGCTGAATTTGTTTGTGCGTGCCAATAAAAATAAAAGGATCACGTCGACCAAATTTGGGGCCAAAACTCCTAAAAAAATTTTAAAAAATCTTGAACCGTAAAAAGTTTTAAAAATCGTGAAAAATAGAAAATAGGTCGTCTTGCCACGAAACTTCACATGAAGGCTTAAGGGACCATTGTATAAATTTACAAGCCATAAAAATGGCATTGGCATGGCAGAAATATGAAGTTGTGCCTGAACCCACCTACCACTCGATCGTTCCACGGCTTGCGTATCCCACCTCTCCGGCCGACTAAGTGCCCGCATGCTCGTTTCATGGGTTGACTTAGGCATACATAGTTTGCTCCTAGTCTAAGCTCAGACCAGACCGAGGGTTGTGATAGCAAGACTCGCAGCGAGATCGGCAGCATGTAGAGGGGATCGGGTCGATCCTCGACTTGCGCATCCTGCCTTTCTGGCCGGCTGAGCACCCGCACGCTCGTTTCGTTGGTTGACCTAGGCATACAGAGTTCATCCCCAGTCTAAGTGTATGGAGTTCATTCCCAGTCTAAGATCGAACCAGACCGAGGGTTGCGACAGTAAGACTAGCAGCAGGATCAGCAGCATACAGAAGGGACCGAGCCAATCTCGGCTTACGCATTCTACCTCTCCGACCGGCTGAGTGCCCGCACGCTCGTTTCATGGGTTGGCTTAGGCATACAAAGTTCATTCCATGCCTAAGCCCCAGCTGGACCGAGGGTTGTGGCAGCGAGACCGGTAGTACACAGAGGGGGACCAGGCTGATCCTCGGCTTATGCATTGTGCCTCTCCGATCGGCTCAGCACCCATATGCTCATTTCTTGGGTTGACTTAGGTATACGGAGTTCATCCCCAGTCTAAGCATACGAAGTTCATTCCCAGTCTAAGATCGGATCGGCAGCAACACGTAGAGGGGGATCGGGCCGATCCTTGGCTTGCGCATTCTGGCTCTCCGGTCGACTGAGTGCCTGTACGCTCGTTTCATGGGTAGACTTAGGCATACGTAGTGCATTCTTGGTCTCGACCAACCAAGGGCCAGAGGCTATCGACGGCATTTGGGGTAACAACCAAGGGCGATTAGCAGCGGGATCCTTGGTTAGCTCGTGCATCCTGCCCCCAGCGATCAGTTCGGTGCTTGCACACTCATTTTGGGGGTCGATTGGGGCTCGGCATGTGCCAATGGTGGTCGAGGCAACTGTCCGCACCATGGCCCAACATGTGCCGATGGTGCTCGATGCAACCGCCCACACCAGGGGCCATCTTGTGTAGATGGTGGTCGAGGTAACCGCTCGCACTAGGGCCTAGATTATGCCGATGGTGGTCGAGGCAAGTGCCCATGTCACACCTTGGGCAGGTGCGCCAGGCACATCGGGCACACCAGCAGGCGAGCTAGAGGTTGAGGCCCACAGACCAGGCGTGCTAGCGGGTATCTGCACATAAAGCCTGGCAAACCAGTTCATAACACCTGCCCAACTTGCAAGCCAGCCCGTGAGACCAAGGCCTGGCATACAAGCTACCCGCACCACATCCAAAAGGGCCCATGGTGCTGGACACGAAAGGGAAGCTTCTGGAAGTAGGCAGGATCAGTAGGAGCATCTTGGCAGATTTGGTTGACCTTGAAAATCAGGAGTTAGCATCCTGATTGATTGTAATCTATATAATCCCTTGATTTTGGCCTTTATTCTAGGGATATTGCCATTAAGTGTACCTGAAGCCTCAACTATAAATAGAAGGCTGCTCCACCTTCATTTGTACACCATCAAACACTTCTATTTCAGTGAATACAAGAGCATTTCTAGAATTCTGTCTTGTTATCCTATTTCTCTTTAACTTGTGTAATCAGCCCTTCCCATTGTTCTAGTGCCCGCACACTTGTGTTTTAGGCTGACATAGGCATAAAGGAGGAGATTCCAAGCCTAAGGCCACACGGATTCTGAGTCTAAGGTCGGAGCCCGTGATAGTTGGTATCAGAGCAAGTTTGATTCTGCGTGTTTGTGGTGTGTAGGTTAGATCGTGATTGAGGAGATGGCATCCCAAAGTGACATTGCTAGCCAACAACCAGAGGCCTAGGAGCATGGGTGTGGAAGAGGCAAGAAAGCCAGTTCTAGAGATATTTCATCTACCATGAATGGTAGGCTGGCCATGGTGGAGGTGACCATGGGCGACATGGGGGAGAAGCTTGATGAAGTAGAGACTCATATTGCATCGCTAGACTCCATGAGGGAGGAGATCCAAAGTGAGTTGGAAGCTGCTCTTAACAAAGGCATAGACATGATCACCCAGAAGAATAACGCCTTGAAGGCTGAAATACTGACCTTGTGCGATGGCATGGAGGCCATGCGCCAGCGGATGGAAGAGCTTACCAGTGAGTTTATTGCTTGCAAGACTGCCATTGGGAGTGGCATGTTTGTCGGAGTGTCCAAATCCAGATTGGAGGTCCCTAAGCCTAAGGACTTCAAGGGGACTAGGGCAGCCAAGGATGTAGACAACTACCTTTGGGGTATAGAGCAGTACTTCCAGGCCATGGGCATGCAAGATGAGGCGATAAAGGTAAGCACCGCTGCTATGTATCTCATTGATGTAGCCTTATTGTGATGGAGGCACAGGTGTGATGATGTCAGGCGTGGGAGCGCCAAGATTAGAACCTAGGCAGAGTTCCAAAAAGAGTTCAGAGAACAATTTTACCCGGAGTATGCCGATGATGAGGTGAGGGTAAAGTTGCGCAGGTTGAGCCAGTAAGGGGACATAAGGGAGTATGTCTAAAAATTCTCTGAACTGATGCTACAGATCTCGGATCTAGGTGAAAGGGATGCCTTATTTGCTTTCATGGATGGGCTGAAGCCGTGGGTGAAGCATGAGCTACAAAAGAAGGGAGTTCATGACTTGGCTAAAGCCATGACTACTGCCGAGGCCTTGATAGAGTTCAAGCTTCTGAACAAGTTCGAGTCTACCAAGCCCAAGGGTAAGGGCAGGGACAATAGGGACCGAAAGAAGCAGTCCAAGGGGAAGGACCATGACCAGGAATCCAAGGACGGAGACCGAGACCATTCAACCAGGGATGGCGAGAGGGAGCCACCAGCAGGTAAGTGGAAAACAAAGGGGGATCGAGAGCCACTAGCATGCTACCTATGTGGAGAGAGCCACATAGCATGCAATTACCCGCAGAAGGGCAAGCTGGCTACTGTAGATAAGGAGTCTGACGAGGAGCCAGAGTTAGGGGTAGCAAAGCTTGGGTCGTTGGTGCTTAATGCTGTCTAGAGTAAGGGGAGTCACAAGCCAAAAGGCTTGATATTTACAAATCTGATGGTTGCGGGTCAGAAGGTGAGCGCACTGGTGGACACAGGTGCCTCACATCTTTTTATTTCAGGTGATGAAGCCCGAAAGCTCGGACTAAAGGTGCAAAAAGGGATTGGTACCACTAAAACGATGAACTCCAATGAGGTTCCAGCCATTGCAGTAGCACGGGAGTGGAGTTACAGCTTGGAGACTGGAAAGGCAAGGAGACCATAGAGGTAATACCCCTTGACAACTATGAGTCTGTGATTGGGTTGGATTTCCTAGTTCGGATTAACGCCCTCCTTGTGCTTTTTGGCGATTGTGTTTGCATCTTGGATGCACGGTGCCAATGCCTAGTGCCATTAAGGAGAGGGTCTGGTGTTAGGTCACGGGTGGTGTCATCCATCCAATTTGCCAAGGTGCTAAGCAGAAAAGAAGACACGTTCTTGGCAGCCCTGAAATATGATGAGCCAAGGGAGAAAGAGACCGAGTCACCCTTAGAGGTGCTAAAGGTGTTGAAGACCTTTAGTGATGTGATGCCCGTAAAGCTGCCTAGCAAGCTACCATCTAAGAAGGAGGTGGACCACAAGATCAAGCTGGTGTCTGAGGCCAAACCACCAGCTAGAGCCCCTTACTGAATGTCTCCACTAGAGTTAGAGGAGTTGAGGAAGTAGCTCAAAGAGTTAGTTGATGCTGGCTTCATCAGGCCATCAAAAGTACCCTATGGTGCACCGGTTCTATTCCAACGTAAGCATGATGGGTTGTTACAGCTATGCATAGACTACTGGGCTTTGAACAAGCTGAAAACTAAGAACAAGTACCCCATCCCACTCATTGCGGACTTGTTCGATCAACTTGGGAGCGCAAGGTGGTTCACGAAGCTGGATTTGAGGTTAGGCTACTAGCATGTCAGGATCGCGGAGGGAGATGATTCAAAAATAGCATGTGTCACTAGGTATGGTTTGTATGAGTTCTTGGTGATGCCTTTCGGACTCACGAACGCCCCAGCAACATTCTGCACCCTTATGAACAAGGTACTTTAGTCATTCCTTGATCAGTTTGTTGTGGTTTATTTGGATGACATTGTGATCTACAACCAGACTTTGGGAGAGCATGTAGACCACTTGAGACAGGTGTTCGAGGTGTTACGGGTGCACAAGCTATTTGTCAAGAAGGAGAAGTGCTCATTCGCCCAACAGGAGATCCCCTTCCTTAGCCACATAGTGGGAGGTGGTAGGATACGCATGGATGAAGGCAAGATACACGCCATCCTGGAGTGGCAACCGCTAGCCAAGGTTACTAACTTGAGATCGTTCCTTGGGCTAGTTAACTACTACAGGCACTTCATCAAAGGTCACTCAGCAATAGCCACGCCATTGACTAACTTGCTCAAGAAAAAGAGAGCATGAGAATGGAGTGCTTGGTGCCAGAAAGCCTTTGACAGGTTGAAGCAAGCTATGATCGAAGAGCCAGTCTTGGCCTTGCCAGACCATGTCAAGCCGTATGAGGTGCATACAGATGCATCAGACTTTGCCATAGGGGGCGTGTTGATACAAGAGGGACGTCCAGTTACGTTCGAGAGTAGGAAGCTGAATGAGACTGAACGTAGGTACACGGTCCAAGAGAAGGAGATGACTACAGTGGTGCACTACTTGCGCACTTGGTACCATTACCTGTTGGGGTCGAGGTTTATGGTGAGGACAGACAATGTGGTGACTAGCTATTTCCAGACGTAAAAGAAGCTATCCCCCAAGCAGGCGAGATGGTAAGATTTTCTTACAGAATTTGATTTCTAAATGGAGTACAAGTTGGAGTGGGCAAACCTAGTGGCAGACGCCCTGAGCAAGAAGGCTAACCTTGCTGTCATTAGCCAACCAGAGGGGTCACTGGTGCCGTGCATCAAAGAGGGACTTGCGCATGATCCTACAGCCAAGGCTTTGATGGAGTACGCCCAACAAGGTAAGACTAGGCGGTTTTAGTTGCAGGATGGCTTGCTGTACACCAGGGGTAGTAGACTGTTTATGCCGTAGCACGGGAAGCTCCGCAAGGAAGTTTTACAAGAACATCATGATTCAAGGTGGGCTAGACACCCCGAAGTGAGTCGTACCTTGTCGTTGATCGAGGATCGATACTACTGGCTGCACATGAGGGATGATGTGGAGGCTTATGTGAAGACTTATCTTGTGTGCCAAGAGGACAAGATGGAGCTCAAGAAACTAGGTGGTCTCTTGGAGCCATTGCCAGTGCCAGAGTGACCATGGAAGAGTGTTTCTCTAGACTTTATAGTCGGTCTACCCAAAGTAGAAGGGTTTGGAAGCATCATGGTAGTGGTGGACAGGTTTTCCAAATATGGAATCTTCATTCCAGCAACCAAGGAGTGCCCAGCCAAGGAGGCAGCTCGATTGTTCCTGAAGAACATGGTTAAGTACTGGAGAGTGCCGAGGACCATTGTTAGTGATCGGGATGGGCATTTCACGGGCAGGTTCAAGCTGTTAGGGTCAGACTTGAACTTTTCCACTAGCATGCATCCGTAGACCGATGGGCAGATAGAACGAGTGAATGGACTATTGGAGGTCTACCTCAGGCACTATGTGAGTGCCACACAAAGGGACTGGCCAAAGTTGCTAGATGTTGCGCAGTTTTCCTACAACTTGCAAAGGAGCGAGGCAACGAACAAGAACCCATTTGAGGTTGTGACAGGGCAACAACCACTAACACCCGGTTCAATTGCTGTAGGTTATACAGGGCTGAATCCAGCAGCATACAAGTTTGCCAAGCCATGGCAAGAGCAAACTGACTTGCCCAGAGTTTGTCTACACAAGGTGGCCAAGAGGTCGAAGAAGTGGGCAGACCAGAATAGGTGGGACGTGCAGTTCCAAGTTGGAGACTTGGTGTTGGTGAAGCTGCATCCCATTGTGTGCCACAGGGGGCTGCACAAAGGCCTAGTCCGGAGGTATGAGGGACCTTTCTGAGTAGTTAAGAGGGTAGGCAAGGTTGCCTACAAGCTGGATATGCCACCTAAGCTAAGGGTACACCTGGTGTTCCATGTGAGCATGCTCAAACCGTTTCATGAGGATGAGGGAGATCCAGGATGGGCAAAGTCAAAGCGTGCACCATTGGGAGCCTTCATATGAGAAGGAGGTCCACAGCATCATAGCTGACCGAGAGGTGAGACGGAAGAACTATCAGCCAAGACAAGAGTACTTGGTGCACTGGAAGGGACTTCCAAACAGTGAGGTGAGCTGGGAACCAGCAGATGACTTATGGCAGTTCGAGGACTAGATCAGGTAGTACCATACAGAAGATGCAATGAGGGCATTCCGTAATCAGGTGGGGGAGAATGTCAAGCCCTGGGTAGGTGCGCCAGGCACATCAGGCACACCAGCAGGCGAGCCAGAGGTTGAGGCCCGTAGACCAGGCGTGCTGGCAGGTATCTGTGTGCAAAGCCTAGCAAACGAGTTCAGAATGCCTGCCCAACTGGCAGGCCAGCCCATGAGACCAAGGCCTGGCATACAAGCTACCCGCACCACATCCAGAAGGGCCCAAGTTGTTAGACACGCAAGGGAAGCTTCTGGAAGCAGGCAGGATCAACAGGAGCATCATGGCAGATTTGGTTGACCCTGAAAATCAGGAGTTAGCATCGTGGTTGATTGTAATCTATATAATCCCTTGATTTTAGCCTTTATTCTAGGGATATTGCCATTAAGTGTAGCTGGAGCCTCAACTATAAATAGAGGGCTGCTCCACCCTCATTTGTACACCATCAAACACTTCTGTTTTAGTGAATACAAGAGCATTTCCAAAATTCTGTCTTGTTATCCTGTTTCTCTTTAACTTGCGTAATCAGCCTTTCCCATTGTTCTAGTGCCCGCACACTTGTGTTTTAGGCTGACAGAGGCATAAAGGAGGAGATTTCAAGCCTAAGGCCGCACAGATTCTGAGTCTAAGGTTAGACCCTGTGACATCCGTACCAAAGGGCAGCCTGTGCCGATGATGGTCGATGCATGTGCCATCACCATGCGCATCATGTGCCATTGATGGTCGAGGCCTTGGTCGAAGTTTGATTTTGAGCCACGGTGCACATGCTGGGCTCGGGCATGTGCTGGTGCCACATTTTTTTCGCCCCGGGCACCATCACCGGAGCATCGTCGGAGAACTTAACCGACGGCATTGGGGGTTCCGGCGATTGGGGGGGCCGGGGGGTGTGCGCACATGATGTGCGATTGGTGCTAGTACTTGGCCCTTATATTGGCCCCCTATCCCTCATCAAACCTCGAGAACTCACACCCCCTTAAAGAACATTTGAGATTTTATAGGTTTGCTCCCAGTAGCCATTAAAGTGTCTGAAATAGGGACATTTTTTTCAAACGGTCACAAAATCTTCTCCACTTCGAGTTTTTAGCTGAATTTGTTTGTGCGTGCCAATAAAAATAAAAAGGATCACGTCTACCAAATTTGGGGCCAAAACGCCTTCTAAAAAAATTTTAAAAAATCTCGAACCGTAAAAAGTTTCAAAAATCATGAAAAATAGAAAACGGGTCGTCTTGCCACCAAACTTCACATGAAGGCTTAGGGGACCATTGTATGAATTTACAAGCCAAAAAAATGGCATTGGCACGGCAGAAATATGAAGATGTGCTTGAACCCACCTACCACTCGATCAATCCACGGCTTGCGCATCTCACCTCTCTAGCCGGCTAAGTGCCCGCACACTCATTTCGTGGGTTGACTTAGGCATACGTAGTGCGCTCCCAGTCTAAGATTAGACCAGACCAAGGGTTGAAGCAGTAGGACCCACAACGGGATCGGCAGCACCTAGAGGGGATCGGGTCATCCTCGGCTTACGCATCCTGCCTTTCTGGTTGGTTGATTGGCCATACGCTTGTTTTGTGCGTTGACTTAGGTATACGAAGTTCATCCCCAGTCTAAGCATATAGAGTTCATTCCCAATTTAATATCGGACCGGACCGAGGGTTGCGACAGAAGGACCAGTAACAGGATCGACAGCATGCAGGGGGGACCGAGCCGATCCCCAGCTTACGCATTCTGCCTCACTGGTTGGCTGAGTGCCTGCACGCTCGTTTCGTGGGTTGGCTTAGGCATACGGAGTTCATTCCCTATCTAAGCATACGGAGTTCATTTCCAATCTAAGATCGGACCGAAAGTAGCTCACAGAGGGGGACCGGGCTTATCCTCGGCTTGCATATCCTATCTCTCTGACTGTTTGAGCGCCCATACGCTTGTTTCATGAGTTGGCTTAGGCATACAGAGTTCATTCCTGGTCTAAGCCCCAATTGAACCGAGGGACCCATAACGGGATCGATAGCACACAGAAGGGGACCGAGCTGATCCTCGGCTTGCATATTGTAGCTCTCTGGCCTGTTAAACACCTGCACGCTCGTTTCATGGGTTAACTTAGGCATACGTGGGGCATTCTCGGTCTCGACCAATCAAGGGCCAGAGGCTATCGATGGCATTTGGGGCAACAATCAAAGGGGATCAGCAGTGGGATCCTTGGTCGGCTCACCCATCCCACCCCCAACGATCGGTTCGGTGCCCGCACGCTCGTTTTAGGGGTCGATCGGGGCTCGGCATGTACCGATGGTGGTTGAGCCAACCGCCTGCACCAGGGGCCATCTTGTGTCGATGGGGGTCGAGCCAACCACCTGCACCAGGGCCCAGCTTGTGCCGATGGGGGTCGAGGCAAGTGCCCGTAGCAAAGGGCAGCCTGTGCCAATAATGGTCGATGCATGTGCCATCACCATGCGCTATTATGTGCCATTGATGGTAGAGGCCTTGGCCGAAGTTCAATTTTGAGCCACAGTGCACACGCTGGGCTCGAGCATGTACTGGTGCCACATTTTTTTCTCTTGGGGCACCATCGTCGGAGCATCACCGAAGAACCTAACCGACGGCATTGGGGGTTCCGATGATTGGGGGGCTGAGGGGTGTGCGCACATGATGTGCGATGGGTGCTGGTACTTGGCCCTTATATTGGCCCCCTATCCCTCATCAAACCTCGAAAATTGACACCCCCTTCAAGAGCATTTGAGATTTTATAGGTTTGCTCCCAGTAGCTAGTAAAGTGTTTGAAATGGGGACATTTTTTTCAAACGGTCACAAAATCTTCTCCACTTCGAGTTTTTAGCTGAATTTTTTTAATGCGTGCCAACAAAAATACAAGGATCACGTCTATCAGATTTGGGGTGAAAGCTCCTTCTAAAAAATTTTTAAAAAATCTCGAACCGTAAAAAGCTTAAAAAATCATGAAAAATAGAAAACGGGTCGTCTTGCCACGAAACTTCACATGAACGCTTAGGGGACCATTGTATGAATTTACAAGCCATAAAAATGGCATTGGCATGACAGAAATATGAAGATGTGCCTAAACCAACCTACCACTCGAATATCCACGGCTTCCGATTCCCGTCTCTCCGGCCGGCTAAGTGCCCGCACGCTTATTTCGTGGGTTGACTTAGGCATACGTAGTGCGCTCCTAGTCTAAGATCGGATCGGAATGAGGGTTGAGGTAGCAGGACCCGCAGCGGGATCGACAGCATGTAGAGGGGATCGGGTCGATCCCTGGCTTACGCATCCTACCTCTCTAACGGGATGAGCGCCCGTACGCTCGTTTCATGGGTTGACTTAGGCATACGGAGTTAATCCCCAGTCTAAGAATACGGAGTTCATTCCCAGTCTAAGATCAGACCGGACCAAGGGTTGAGGTAGCAGGACCAATAGCAGGATCGACAGCACACAGGGGGGACCAGGCCGATCCCCGGCTTACGCATTCTGCCTCTCCGGTTGGATGAGCCTCCGCACACTCATTTCATGGGTTTGCTTAGGCATACAGAGTTCATTCCATGTCTAAGCCCCTGTCGGACCGAGGGTTGTGGCAGCGGGATCGATAGCACCAGAGGGGGACCGAGTCGATCCCCGGCTTGCGTATTATGCCTCTCCGGCCTGCTCAGTGCCCGCATGCTCCTTTCGTGGGTTGACATAGGCATACGAAGTTCATTCCTAGTCTAAGCATACAAAGTTCATTCCCAGTCTAAGATCGGACCGACATCAGCACGCAGAGGGTACCAGGCTAATCCTCCGCTTGTGCATCCTACCTCTTCGGTTGGCTGAGTGCCTGCACGCTCGTTTCGTGGGTTGACTTAGGCATACAAAGTTCATTCCCAGTCTAAGATCAGACTGGTAACAGCACGCAAAGGGGGATCGGGTCAATCCTTGGCTCGCGCATTCTGCCTCTCCGACCGGTTGAGCACCTACACGCTCGTTTCGTGGGTTGACTTAGGCATACGGACTTCATTCCTGGTCTAAGCCCCAACTCGATCGAGGGACCCGTTGCTGGATCGGTAGCACGTAGAGGGGGATTGGGTAGATCCTCGCTTGCGCATTCTGGCTATCCAGCTGGCTGAACGCCTGCACGCTCATTTCATGGGTTGACTTAGGCATACGTAGTGCATTCCCAATCTCGACCAATCAAGGGCCAGAGGCTATCGATGGCGTTTGGGGCAACAATCGAGGTGGACCAGTAGCGGGATCCTTGGTTGGCTCGCACATCTCGCCCACAGCGGTTGGTTCGGTACCTGCACGCTTATTTTGAGGGCCGATCGAGGCTCGACATGTGCCGATGGTGGTTGAGGCAACCGCCCACACCACAGCCCAGCATGTGCCGATGGTGTTCGATGCAACCGCCCGCACCAGGGGCCATCTTGTGTCGATGGTGGTCGAGGCAATCGCCCACACCAAGGGCTGGCATTTATCGATGGTGATTGGGGTAATAGCCCACACTAGGGCCCAGCTTGTACCGATGGTGGCCGAGGTAAGTGCCCGTACCAAAGGGCAGCCTGTGCTGATGATGGTCGATGCATGTGCCATCACCATGCGCCATCATGTGCCATTGATGGTCGAGGCCTTGGCTTGCGCATCCCGCCTCTCTGGCTTGCGCATGGTGATATGAAGATGTGCCTGAACCAACCTACCACTCGATCAATCCATGGCTTGTGCATCCCGCCTCTCCGGCTGGCTAAGTGCTCGCACTCTCGTATCATGGATTGACTTAGGCATACATAGTGCACTCCCAGTATAAGATCATACTGGACTGAGGGTTACGGCAGTAGGACCCACAGCGGCATCGATAGCGCACAGAAGGGACCGGGGGTGTGCGCACATGATGTGCGATGGGTGTTGGTATTGGCCCTTATATTGGCCCCCTATCTCTTTTCAAACCTCGAGAACTCACCCCCCCTTAAAGAGCATTTGAGATTTTATAGGTTTACTCCCAGTAGCGATTAAAGTGTCTGAAATGGGGACATTTTTTTCAAACAATCACAAAATCTTCTCCACTTCGAGTTTTAGGCTGAATTTTTTTATGCTGGCCAACAAAAATACAAGGATCACGTCTACCAATTTTGGGGCCAAAACTCCTTCAAAATTTTTTTTAGAAAATCCAGAACTGTAAAAAGTTTCAAAAATCATGAAAAATGGAAAACGGGTCGTCTTTTGCCACAAAACTTCACATGAAGGCTTAGGGGACCATTGTATGAATTTACAAGCCATAAAAATGGCAATGACATGATAGAAATATGAAGATGTGCCTGAACCCACCTACCACTCGATCGATCCACGGCTTGCGCATCTCGCCTCTCCGGTCGGCTAAGTGCTCATACGCTCATTTCATGGGTTGACTTAGGCATATGTAGTGCGCTCCCAGTCTAAGATCGGACTGAATCGAGGGTTGTGGTAGCAGGACTCGTAACGGGATTGACAGCATGCAGAGGGGACCGGGTCAATCCCTAGCTTACGTATCCTACCTCTCTAGCCGACTGAGTGCCCGTACGCTCGTTTCGTGGGTTGACTTAGGCATACGGAGTTCATCCCTAATCTAAGCATACTAAGTTCATTCCCAGTCTAAGATCGGATTGGATTAGATCGAGGGTTGCGACAGCAAGACCAGCAGCAGGATCGACAGCAAGACCATCAGCAGGATCGGCAGCACGTAGGGGGGACCGGTCCGATTGCCGGCTTGCGCATTCTGCCTCTCCGGTCGGTTGAGCATGCGCACGCTCGTTTTGTAGGTTGGCTTAGGCATACGGTGTTCATTCCATGTCTAAGCCCCAGCTGGACCGAGGGTTGTGGCAGCGAGACTGACAGCACGCAGAGGGGAACCGGTCCAATCCCTAGCTTGTGCATTATTCCTCTCTGGCCGGCTCAACGTTCATTTCATGGGTTGACTTAGGCATATGGAGTTCATTCCCAGTCTAAGCATATGGAGTTCATTTCCAGTCTAAGATCGAACCGTCAGTAGCACATAGGGGGGACCAGGCCGATCCTCGGCTTGCGTATCCTGCCTCTCTGGCCAGCTGAACGCCCACACGCTCGTTTCATGGGTTGACATAGGCATACGGAGTTCATTCTCGATCTAAGCCCCAACCAGACTGAGGGACCTGTAGCGAGATCGACAGCAAGCAGAGAGGGACCGAGCCGATCCTCAACTTTCGTATTCTGGCCCTCCAACCGGTTGAGCGCCCGTACGCTCATTTCATGGGTTGACTTAGGCATACGTAGTGCATTCTCGGTCTCGACCAACCAAGGGCCAGAGGATATCAATGACGTTTGGTCCAACAACCGAGGGGGACCAGTAGTGGGATCCTTGGTCGGCTTATGCATCCCGGCCCCAGCGGTCGGTTCGGTGCTTGCACGCTCATTTTGAGGGCCGACTTGGGCTCGGCCTGTGCCGATGGTGGTCGAGGCAACTGCCTACACCATGGGCCAGCTGTGCTGATGGTGTTCGATGCAATCGCCCGTACCAGAGGCCATCTTATGCTGATGGTGGTCGACGCAACCGCCTGCACTAAGGCCCAGCTTGTGCCGATGGTGGTCGAGGCAAGTGCCCGTACCAAAGGGTAGCCTGTGCCGATGATGGTCGATGCATGTGCCATCACCATGCGTCATCATTTGCCGTTGATGGTTGAGGCCTTGGCCGAAGTTTAATTTTGAGCCATGGACCACATGTTGGGCTCGAGCATGTGCTGGTGCCACATTTTTTTTGCCCGGGGCACCATCATCGAAGCATCGTTGGAGAACCTAACCGATGACATTGGGGGTTCCGATGATTGGGAGGGCCAGGCGGTGTTCGCAAATGATGTGCAATGGGTGCTGGTACTTGGCCCTTATATTCGCCCCCTATCCCTCATCAAACTTCAAGAACTCACATCCCCTTAAATAGCATTTGCGATTTTATAGGTTTGCTCCCAGTAGCCATTAAAGTGTCTGAAATGGGGACATTTTTTTCAAACGATCACAAAATCTTCTCCACTTCAAGTTTTTAGCTGAATTTGTTTGTGCGTGCCAATAAAAATACAAGGATCACGTCTACCAAATTTGGGGCCAAAAATCCTTCTAAAAAAATTTTAAAAAATCCCAAAACGTAAAAAGTTTCAAAATTTGTGAAAAATAGAAAACGGGTTGTCTTGCCACGAAACTTAACATGAAGGCTTAGGGGACCATTGTATGAATTTACAAGCCATAAAAATGGCATTGGCATGGCAGAAATATGAAGGTGTGCCTGAACCCACCTACCACTCGATCGATCCACAGCTTGTGCATCCCGCCTCTCCGATTTGCTAAGTGCTGACACGCTCGTTTCATGGGTTGACTTAGGCATATGTAGTGCGCTCCCAGTCTAAGATCAGATCAGACCGAGGGCTACGGTAGTAGGACCCACAATAGGATCAACAGTAGGACCCACATCGGGATCTACAGCACGCAGAGGGGACCAGGTTGATCCTCGACTTACACATCTTACCTCTCTAGCCGACTGAGCGCCCGCACGCTCGTTTCATGTGTTGACTTAGGCATATAGAGTTAATCCCCAGTTTAAGCATATAGAGTTCATTCCCAGTCTAAGATCAGACAGGATCGAGGGTTGCGACAGCAGGACTAGCAGTAGGATCGACAGAACGCAGAGGGGACCAGGCTGATCCCCAGCTTGCACCGCACACTCATTTCATGGGTTGGCTTAGGTATACGGAGTTCATTCCTTGTCTAAGCCCCAACCAAACTGAGGGTTGTGGCAGCGGGACCGACAGCACGTAGAGGGGGACCAGGTCGATCCCCAACTTGTGCATTATGCCTCTCCGGTCTGCTCAGCACCCACACGCTCGTTTCGTGGGTTAACCTAGGCATACGGAGTTCATTCCCAGTCTAAGATCGGATCGACAGCAGCACGCAGAGAGGGATCGAGCCGATCATCGGCTTGCGCAACCTGTCTCTCCGATCTACTGAGCGCCCGCACGTCCATTTCTTGGGTTGACTTAGGCATATGGAGTTCATTCCCGGTCTAAGCCCCAACCGAACCGAGGGACCCGTAGTGGGATCGGCAGTACGCAGAGGGCGATCGGACCGATCCTCAACTTACACATTCTGGCTCTCCGACCAGCTGAGTGCCCGCACGCTTGTTTCATGGGTTGACTTAGGCATACGTAGTGCATTCCCGATCTCGACCAATCAAGGGCCAGAGGCTATCGATGACGTTTGGGGCAACAACCGAGGGGGACCAGCAGCGGGATCCTTGGTCGGTTCGGCATCCCACCCTCAGCAGTCAGTTTGGTGCCCGCACTCTCATTTCAGGGATCGATCGGGGCTCGACATGTACCAAGGGTGGTCGAGACAACCGCCCGTACCACAACCCAACTTGTGCCGATAGTGTTCGATGCAACCGCCCGCACCAGGGGCCATCTTGTGACGATGGTGGTCGAGGCAATCGCCCGCACCAAGGGTCGGCATGTGCCGATGGTGATCGAGGCAACCGCCTGCACCAGAGCCCAGCTTGTGCCAATGGCCGTCAAGGCAAGTGCCCATACCAAAGGGCAGCCTGTGCCGATGATGGTCGATGCATGTGCCATCACCATGTGCCATCATGTGCCATTGATGGTCGAGGCCTTGGTCGATGTTCAATTTTGATCCATGGTGCACATACTGGGCTCGGGCATGTGCTGGTGCCACATTTTTTCACTCGGGGCACCATCGTTGGAGCACCACCGGAGAACTTAATCGACAGCATTCGGGGTTTCGATGATTGAGGGGTCGGGGGTGTGCGCACATGATGTGCGATGGGTGCTGGTACTTGGCATACGTAGTGCACTCCTAGTGTAAGATCAGACTGGACTGAAAGTTGCAACAGCAGGAGCCACAGCGGGATCGACAGCACGTAGAGGGGACCGAGTCGATCCCTGACTTGCGCATCCTGCCTCTTCGACCGACTGAGCCCCCACACACTCGTTTCGTGGGTTGGCTTAGGCATACAGAGTTCACTCCATGTCTAAGCCACAGCCAGACTGAGGGTTGTGATAGTGGGACTGGCAGCACACAGAAGAGGGCCGGGTCGATCGTCAGCTTGCACATTATGCATCTTCGGCCTGCTCAGCACTCGTACGCTCATTTCATGAGTTGACTTTGGCATACGGAGTTCATTCTTGGTCTAAGCCTAAATCAGATCGAGGGACCCGTGTGATGGGTGCTGGTACTTAGCCCTTCTATTGGCCCCCTATCCCTCATAAAACCTCGAGAACTCACACCCCCTTAAAGAGCATTTGAGATTTTATAGGTTTGCTCCCAGTAGCCATTAAAGTCTCTGAAATGGGGACATTTTCTTCAAACGATCACAAAATCTTCTCCACTTCAAGTTTTTAGCTGAATGTTTTTGTGCATGCCAACAAAAATACAAGGATCACGTCTACCAAATTTGGGGCCAAAACGCCTTCTAAAAAAATTTAAAAAAATCCCGAACCGTAAAAAGTTTTTAAAATCGTGAAATATAGAAAATGGGTCGTCTTGCCACGAAGCTTCACATGAAGGCTTAGGGACCATTGTATGAATTTACAAGCCATAAAAATGGCATTGGCATGGCAGAAATATGAAGATGTGCCTGAACCCACCTACCACTCGAATGATCCACGGCTTGTGTATTCCGCCTCTCCGGCCGGCTAAATGCCCGTACGCTCGTTTCAAGCGTTGACTTAGGTATACGTAGTGCACTCCCAGTCTAAGATTGAACCAAACTGAAGGTTACGACAGCAGGACCCGTAGTGGGATTGACAGTACGCAAAGGGGACCAGGTCGATCCTCGACTTGCGCATCCTGCCTCTCTGGCCGGATAAGAGCCCGCACGCTCATTTCATGGGTTGACTTAGGCATACGGAGTTCATCCCCAGTCTAAGCATACGGAGTTCATTCCCAGTCTAAGATCAGACCGGACCGAGGGTTGCAGCAGTAGGACCAACAGTAGGATCGGTAGCACGCAGGGGGGCATCGAGCCGATGCCCAGCTTGCACATTCTACCTCTCCTGCCGATTGAGTGCCCACACGCTCATTCCGTGGGTTGGCTTTGGCATACGGAGTTCATTCCATGTCTAACCCCAGTAAGACCCACGGTTGTGGTAGCGGGAAAGGTAGCATGCAAAAGAGGATCGGGTCGATCCTCGGCTTGTGCATTATGCCTCTCCGACCTGCTCAGTGCCGACACGTTCGTTTCATGGGTTGACTTAAACATACGGAGTTCATTCCTGGTCTAGGCCCCAACCGGACCAAGGGACCCACAGCGAGATCGGTAGCACGCAGATGGGGACAGGGTTAATCCTCGGCTTGTGCATTCTGGCTCTCCGACCGACTGAGCGCCCGCACGCTCATTTCATGGGTTAACTTAGGCATACGTAGTGCATTCCTGGTCTCGACCAACCAAGGGCTAAAGGCTATCGACGATGTTTGGGGCAACAACCGAGGGGGACCAGCAGTGGGATCTTTGGTCAGCTCCCACATCCTACCCCCAACAGTCGGTTCGATGCTCGCATACACGTTTCGGGGGCCGACTGGGGCTCGACATGTGCCGATGGTGGTCGAAGCAACCGCCCGTACCATGGCCCAGTGTCATGAGCCAACCTTGTATAAGGCCATGATCGGGACTTAGGTTGCCATGAGCCACCCATGTATAGGGCCATGGCCGGGTAGACCCCTTGTGTTAGGAAAAGTGTCCCCATTTCAAACATTGTAACGGTTACTGGTAGCATAGCTCTAAAATCTCTAAGGCTCTTTAGGGGGGGTGAGCCGGCAGGGTATTGTTGGGCTGTCTCACCGGGTGCTATGCGAGCTTAGGCCACCCACCATGGCTGCCCCCTTGGCCCTAGTGATGGTGGGAGGTCCCGATGTATGATTCTCGATTTTAATGAAATTCACCTCGATTGAATGCCCGATTGTTGCCTCGATGTGTTTCTTTTCTTTCTCGATGTGAATGTGCCTTGTTGTGTGTATGCTTGAGATTGACCTTGATATATTGTGCCTTATTGTGAATGCTTGAGACTAACCATGGTTTATGGTTATTTGTTCAGATCTCGATCTATTGAAGGCTGACTTGGGTGGAAGCGTCCATTCAAGTGCCACGTGGGCTAGTGCTTGTTGAGAGAAAGCTTAGTCCGTGACACGTGGTATCAGAGCACGGTTGAGAAGTGCTAGAGAAATGGATGAGATGGCCACAAGTGGTAGACCGGATCATCAGCAAAGAATTGAGGAACTTGAGGCCGCGGTGGCCGCAATGAAAACTCATATGGTGACAAAAGATCGAGTGAGGGAGATCGAGACAACCCAGCGGAAGTTGTCCGATACTCCCCACAATGTGAGCGAAGAGGCTAGAGATGCCTTGAACATTCTCCAAAAGGAGTTTGAGGAGCTCAGGGCCCAGATGAGCATCCTACAAATGGTAGTGGCCAGTTCGGGTTCGAGCTCGATGGACAGGGGACAAAGGCCCAAAGTGCCGGAGCCTCGGTGCTATGAGGGGGCAAGGGATGCTAAAGAACTTGAGAATTTCCTGTTTGACATGGAACAATACTTCTGAGCTATACACACAAGTTCAGAGGAAGACAAGGTGACAATGGCATCGAGGTACCTCGCAGGGGATGCCAAGTTGTGGTGGCGCTCCAAGTTTGTCGATGACGAGTGCCCGATTAAGACTTGGACGGATCTGAAGCGAGAACTGAAAAACCAATTTTTTTCGGAGAATGTGGATTATATAGCTCGAAAGAGACTTCGAGAGTTGGTGCAAACCGGAACGGTGCGAGAGTTCATGAGGAACTTTTCTATCCTGATGCTGGATATTCGGGACATGTCCGAAAAGGACAAGTTATTCCATTTTATCGAGGGCCTCAAGCCGTGGGCGAAGACAGAGCTACAGAGGCAAAAAGTACAAGATGTGGCGACGGCCATGGCTGCAGCGGAACGTCTTCATGATTTTAATGATGGCTCGTTAAAACGGAAGAACCCTCCACCAATTGGTAGTAGCTTTAATCTTGGGAGTGGGGGAAAGATAACTAGGTTGGACCGACCCTTCAGTTGGGGATCAGACAGGAGATCCTTTGGGCGAGATAGCACCCAGCCTAGGACAAACAACGCAGGGATTTTCAAGCCTAGGCAACCGCTGGCTTGCTTTCTTTGTAAGGGGCCGCATCGAGTGGCTGAGTGCCCGCACCAAGGAGCCCTTAATGCCTTAAGGACCTCATCCCAAGAGTCTGCAAATGTGCCAGAGAGCTTTGAAGAAGCTGAAGAGGAGCTAGCCAGGATGGGCTCAATAAGGTTCCTCAGTGCCCTTCGTACCCAATTGAACACTATAAAGAAAGAGCAAAGCATAGGCTTGATGTACGTGAACTTAACGATCAATGGGAAAGCCACCAAGGCCATGGTGGATACGGGTGCAACCGACACTTTCATCACACCAGAAGAAGCAAAAAGGTGTGGTCTTCAGATTAGTAAAGACTGTGGGTGAATGAAGGCGGTCAATTCACCAGCCTTTGCAATCAGTGGAAGCTTGAAAAGTGTGACAACCCGATTGGGGCCATGGGAAGGGAAGTAGACTTCACAGTCTCCCCCATGGATGACTTTGATGTCGTTCTTGGATTGGACTTCATGATGTTGGCTCAGGTGATCCCTATCCCTGCTGCTAGCTGCTTGTTGTTTTTAGGAGAACACCCATGTGTGGTGCCAGCCAATATCTTGCCAAAGAGTGGGAAGAAAATGATTTCGGCTTTGCAATTCAAGAAAGGGGTAAAGAGAGGGGAACCCTCTTTTGTGGCCATGCCGATCTACAAAGAAGGGTCGAAAGTAGAACCAATACCTAATGGCGTGAAGAAAGTGTTAGAAGAATTCAGAGAGGTGATGCTAGAGATGTTGCCCAAGGTTCTACCCCCTCGACGAGCAGTGGACCACGAAATTGAGCTCCTCCCAGGGGCAAAACCCCCTGCTAGAGCTCCCTATCGCATGGCCCTGCCAGAATTGGTCGAGCTGAGAAAACAGTTAGATGAGCTTCTACAAGTCGGGTTCATCCGACCATCAAAGGCTCCTTTCGGAGCGCCAGTGCTATTCCAGAAAAAGCATGATGGGAGTTTGTGCTTATGTGTTGACTACAGGGCTTTGAACAAAGTCACCGTAAGAAACAAATATCCTATCCCGCTCATAGCAGACTTGTTTGATCAATTGAGCGGGGCCAAGTACTTCTCCAAACTGGACCTGAGATCGGGGTACCATCAGGTCAGAATCCTCGAGGGAGATGAGCCGAAGACCACTTGTGTAACACGGTATGGTGCATTTGAATTCCTTGTTATGCTTTTTGGACTAACCAATGCTCCTGCCACATTTTGTACACTGATGAATCAGGTGTTTCATGACTACCTAGACAAGTTTGTAGTCATTTATTTAGACGATATAGTGGTATATAGCTCCACGTTGGAAGAACATCAAGAACACCTGCGCCAGGTATTTCAAAGGTTACAGGACCACCAGTTATATGTAAAAAGGGAGAAGTGTGCATTTGCTCAGACCCAAATCCATTTTCTCGGTCACATTGTCGAACGTGGCCACATCCGAATGGACATGGAAAAGGTCAGGGCCATCAAAGAGTGGACGATACCGAAGAATGTTAGTGAGCTCCGCTCCTTTTTGGGACTAGCCAACTATTATAGAAGGTTTGTGGAAGGGTACTCTCGTAAGACCACGGCCCTCACGGAGCTATTGAAGAAGGAACATAAATGGTGTTGGATGAACGAGTGCCAAGAGGCCTTCGAGGGATTGAAGGATGCTATTATGAAGGATCCCATCTTAGCTCTCCCTGATATTGAAAAGCCTTTTAAAGTCCAGACGGATGCATCAGATTTTGCTATTGGAAGTGTGCTTTTACAACAACATCACCCGGTAGCATTCGAAAGTAGGAAGCTGAGTGAAGCTGAAAGGAAATATACAGCCCAGGAAAAAGAGCTCCTTGCAGTGGTTCATTGCTTGAGGACTTGGCGGCATTACTTGTTGGGTTCGCACTTTGTTGTGAAGACAGACAACATAGCCGTTAGCCACTTTCTCACCCAACCAAGACTCACGGCGAAACAAGCTAGGTGGCAGGAATTTTTAGCTGAGTTCAACTTTTGTTTTGAGCATACCGCGGGAAAGACTAATCAAGTGGCGGATGCCTTGAGCAGGCGGCCAGAGTTAGCGGCCCTCAGAAGAATGGCCCCAATGGCGGCTAGCAGAGCCACTACAGGCATCCATAAGTTGATTGGAGATCATTTAGGGAAAGACCCGCAAGCCTGTGCCATTTTGAAGCTAGTGGAAGAAGGGAAGTCCAAACATTTCTGGAAAGAAAATGGCGTCTTGTGGACCAAGGGACCTCGAGTCTTTGTGCCAAGAGCAGGAGGTCTGAGACAGATGCTGATGAGGAAGTGTCATGACACCCCATGGGCGGGACATCCGGGCTGGCAGCGCACGTTGGCGTTATTGAAACAAGGATATTATTGGCCTCAAATGCGACAAGATGTGATGGAATATACGAAGACTTGCCTCATTTGCCAACAAGACAAAGTCGAGAAGAGGAAAGCTGCAGGTATGCTTGAACCATTATCGGTACCTACCAAACTGTGGGAAAGCATCTCCCTCGATTTCATCTCGAGCCTACCCAAGGTTGGTGATCTTGGAGCTATCTTGGTGGTGATTGATCGGTTCTCTAAGTATGCCACATTCATTCCCGCTCCCAAGTACTGTACAACGGAGGACACAGCTCGACTATTGTTCAAACATGTGGTCAAGTATTGGGGCCTCCCCCAAAACATTGTCAGCGATAGAGATCCCAGATTCACGGGGTCCTTTTGGAGAGAACTTTTCAAGATTTTAGGGTCCCAACTCAACATCTCCTCGAGCTATCACCCTCAAACTGATGGCCAAACAGAGCGGTTCAATGGATTGTTAGAGGAATACTTGAGGCATTTTGTCCACGCCAACCAAAAGAACTGGCCCTCATTATTGGACGTTGCTCAACTCTGTTTTAATTCCAACAAAAGCTTTTCCACTAACAAGAGCCCATTTGAGGTGGTCATCGGACAATTACCAAGGCTACCCCACACTTCCTTGGAACAATATGGAGGAAAGAATCCCAGAGCATTCAACTTCAGCAAGGAGTGGAAACAAAACACGGAGATTGCACAAGCCTACTTAGAGAAAGCATCAAAACGGATGAAGAAATGGGCAGACAAGGGTCGTAGAGCTTAGCAATTTCAAGTTGGGGATTTGGTTCTTGTTCAATTAGTCCCTGAACAAACCAGGTTCTTGAGGAAGAGAGATCGTAGATTGGTGCGCAAATACGAAGGTCCAGTAAGGGTCCTTTCCAAGGTGGAGAATGCTTCTTACAAAATCGACCCTCCAAAGTGGATGAAGGTGCACCCAGTATTTCATGTGAGCAACTTGAAGCCATTCCATGCAGATCCTACAGATGCTAGTCGAAGAGAGCCAACCAGAGCCACCATCACCATGAAGCCACCCTCAGAGCGTCGAGTCCAAAAGATCTTAGCTGACAGGGAAACCAAGATATCTCGAAGACTAGTTCGGGAGTACTTAGTAAAGTGGGAAGGACTAGGCCTAGAAGAAACCAGCTGGGAGAGAGAGCACGACCTCCAGAGATTTCAAAGGAAGATCGAAGAATTTCAAGCCAGCAAGTCGACGAGGACGTCGATAGAATAGGTGGGGGAGGATGTCATGAGCCAACCTTGTATAAGGCCATGACCGGAACTTAGGTTGCCATGAGCCACCCATGTATAGGGCCATGGCCGGGTAGACCCCTTGTGTTAGGAAAAGTGTCCCCATTTCAAACATTGTAACGGTTACTGGTAGCATAGCTCTAAAATCTCTAAGGCTCTTTAGGGGGGGTGAGTCGGCAGGGTATTGTTGGGCTGTCTCACCGGGTGTTATGCAAGCTTAGGCCACCCACCATGGGCTGCCCCATGGCCCTAGTGATGGTGGGAGGTCCCGATGTATGATTCTCGATTTTAATGAAATTCACCTCGATTGAATGCCCGATTGTTGCCTCGATGTGTTTCTTTTCTTTCTCGATGTGAATGTGCCTTGTTGTGTGTATGCTTGAGATTGACCTTGATATATTGTGCCTTATTGTGAATGCTTGAGACTAACCATGGTTTATGGTTATTTGTTCAGATCTCGATCTATTGAAGGCTGACTTGGGTGGAAGCGTCCATTCAAGTGCCACGCGGGCTAGTGCTTGTTGAGAGAAAGCTTAGTCCGTGACACCCAGCATGTGTCGATGGTCTTCGATGCAACTGCCAGCACCAGGGGCCATCTTGTGCCGATGGTGGTTGAGGCAACCACCCTCACCAGGGCCCAGCTTATGCCGATGCCGGTTGACGCAAGTGCCCATACCAAAGGGCAACCTTTGCCGATGATGGTCGATCATGTGCCGTCACCTTGCGCCATCATGTGCCATTGATGGTCCATGCCTTGGCCGAAGTTCAATTTTGAGCCACGGTGCACATGCTGGGCTCGGGCATGTGCTGGTGCCACATGTTTTTCACCCGAGGTTCCATCGTCGAAGCATCGTCGGAGAACCTAACTGGCGGTATTGAGGTTCCGACGATTGGGGAGGTCGGGGGGTGTGCGCACATGATGTGCGATGGGTGCGGGTACTTGGCCTTTATATTGGCCCCCTATCCCTCATCAAACCTCGACAACTCACACCCCTTAAAGAGCATTTGAGATTTTATAGGTTTGCTCCCATAAGCCATTAAAGTGTCTGAAATGGGGACATTTTTTTTCAAACGGTCACAAAATCTTCTCCACTTTGAGTTTTTGGCTGAATTTTTTTGTGCGTGCCAACAAAATACAAGGATCACGTCTACCAAATTTGGGGCCAAAACTCCTTCTAAAAAAATTTTAAAAAATCCCAAGCCGTAAAAAGTTTCGAAAATGGTGCAAAATAGAAAACGGGCCGATTTGCCACGAAACTTCACATGAAGGCTTAGGGGGCCATTGTATGAATTTACAAGCCATAAAAATGGCATTGCCATGGTAGAAATATGAAGATGTCCCTAAACCCACCAACCACTCAATCGATCCACGGCTTGCGCATCCCGCCTCTCCGACCGGCTAAATGCCCGCACGCTCGTTTCGTGGGTTGACTTAGGCATACGTAGTGCGCCTCCAATCTAAGATCGGACCGAACCGAGGGTTGCGACAGTAGGACCCGTAGTGGGATCAACAGCACGCAGAAGGGATCGGGTCGATCCTCGGCTTACGCATCCTACCTCTCTGGCCAGTTAAGCACCCGCATGTTCGTTTCATGAGTTGACTTAGGCATAGAGAGTTCTTCCCTAGTCTAAGCATACGCAGTTCATTCCCAGTCTAAGATCAGATCGGATCGAGGGTTGCGACAGCAGGACCAGCAGCAGGATCGACAGCACACAGGGGGGACCGAGTCATTCCCCGACTTGCGTATTCTGCCTCTTCGACCGGTTGAGCACCCGCACGCTTGTTTCGTGGGTTAGCTTAGGCATATGGAGTTCATTCCATGTCTAAGCCCCAACCGGACCGAGGGTTGTGGCAGTGGGACCGACAGTACGCAAAGGGGGATGAGCGGATCCCCGGCTTGCGCATTATGCCTCTCCGATCGGCTCAGTGCCCGCACGGTCATTTCGTGGGTTAACTTAGGCATACGGAGTTCATTCCTAGTCTAAGCATATAGAGTTCATTCCCAGTCTAAGATCGGACCGGCAGCAGAACGCAGGGGAGGACCGGGCCGATCCTCGGCTTGCGCATCCTGCCTTTTCGACCGGCTGGGCACCCGCACGCTCATTTTGTGGGTTGACTTCGACATACGGAGTTCATTCCCGATCTAAGCCCCAACCGGATCGAGGGACCCATAGCAGGATCGACAGCATACAGAGGGGGACCGGACCGATCCTTGGCTTGCATATTCTGGTTCTTCGGTCGGCTAACCGCCCGTACGCTCATTTCATGGGTTGACTTAGGCATACGTAGTGCATTCCTGATCTTGACCAACCAATGGCCAGAAGTTATCGATGACGTTTGGGGCAACAACCAAGGGGGACCAACGGCGGGATCCTTGGTCGGCTCGTGCATACAACCCCCAACGGTCGGTTCGATGCTCGCACGCTCGTTACGGGGGCCGATTGGGGCTCCGAATGTGCCAATGATGGTCGAGACAACCGCCCGCACTAGGGACCATCTTGTGCCAATGGTGGTCGAGGAAACCGCCCGCACCAGGGCCCAGCTTGTGCCGATGGCGGTCGAGGCAAGTGCCCGACCAAAGGGCAACCTATCGATGATGGTCGATGCATGTGCCATCACCATGCGCCATCATGCACCATTGATGGTCGAGGCCTTGGCCGAAGTTTGATTTTGAGCCATGGTGCACATGCTAGACTCAAGCATGTGCTGGTGCCACATTTTTTTCACCCGGGGCACCATCGCCGGAGCATCGTCGAGGAACCTAACCGGCGGCATTGGGGGTTCCGAAGATTGGTGAGGCCGGGGGGTGTGCGTACATGATGTACGATTGGTGCTGGTATTTGGCCCTTATATTGGGCCCCATCGCTCATCAAACCTCAAGAACTCACACCCCCTTAAAGAGCATTTGAGATTTTATAGGTTTGCTCCCAGTAGCCATTAAAGTGTTTGAAATGGGGACATTTTTTTCAAACGATCACAAAATCTTCTCCACTTCGTGTTTTTAGCTGAATTTGTTTGTGCGTGCCAATAAAAATACAAGGATCACATCTACCAAATTTGGGGCCAAAACTCCTTCTAAAAAAATTTTAAAAAATCTCGAACCGCAAAAAGTTTTGAAAATCGTGAATAATAGAAAATGGGTCGTCTTGCCACGAAACTTCACATGAAGGCTTAGGGGACCATTGTATGAATTTACAAGCCATAAAAATGGCATTGGCACGAAAAAATATGAAGATGTGCCTGAACCCACCAACCACTCGATCGATCCACGGCTTGCGCATACCGTCTCTCCGGCCGGCTAAGTGCCCGTACGCTTGTTTCGTGGGTTGACTTAGGCATACGTAGTGGGGTCCCAGTCTAAGATTGAACCAGACCAAGGGTTGTAGTAGCAGGACCAGCAGTAAGATCCACAGCATGCAGAGGTGACTAGGTCGATCCCTGACTTGTGCATCTTACCTCTCCGGCCGGTTGAGCACCCGTACGCTCGTTTCATGGGTTGACTTAGGCATACGGAGTTCATCCCCAGTCTAAGCATACGGGGTTCATTCCCAGTCTAAGATCAGATCGGACCGAGGGTTGTAGTAGCAGGATCGACAGCAGGATCGAAAGTGCGTAGGGGGGATCGGGTCGATCCTTTGCTTGCGCATTTTGCACGCTCGTTTCGTGGGTTGGCTTAGGCATACGGAGTTCATTCCATGTCTAACCCAGTCGAACTGAGGGTTGTGGCAGTGGGACCGATAGTTCACAAAGGGGGATCGGGCCGATCCCCGATTACGCATTATGCCTCTCCGGTCGGCTCAACGCCCGCACGCTCATTTCGTGGGTTGATTTAGGCATACGGAGTTCATTCCCAATCTAAGCATACGGACTTCATTCCCAGTCTAAGATCGGATTGGCAGTAGAACGCAAAGGGGGACTAGGCCAATCCTCGGCTTACGCATCCTACCTCTTTGATCGACTGAGCGCCCGTACGCTCATTTCATGGGTTGACTTAGGCATACAGAGTTCATTCCCAGTGTGAACCCCAACCGAACCGAAAGACCCATAGCAGGATCGGTAGCACGTAGAGGGGGATCGGGTCGATCCTCGGCTTGCGTATTCTGGCTCTCTGGCCGATTGACCACCCCCACGCTCGTTTCATGGGCTGACTTAGGCATACGTAGTGCATTCCCTGTCTCGACCAACCCACCCCAGCACATCCCAACCCAGCGGTAGGTTCGATGCTCGCACGCTCATTTCAGGGGCCGACCGAGGATCGACATGTGCCGATGGTGGTCGAGGCAATCGCCCGCACCAAGGGTCGGCATGTGCCAATGGTGATTGAGGCAACTGCTCACACCAGGGCCCAGCTTGTGCCGATGGTGGTCGAGGCAAGTGCCCGTACCAAAGGCCAGCTTGTGCCAATGTGCCATCATGTGCCATCACCATGTGCCATCATGTGCCATTGATGGTCGAGGCCTTGGCCAAAGTTTGATTTTAAGCCACGGTGCACATGCTGGGCTCGGGCATGTGCTGGTGCCACATTTTTTTCGCCTGGGGCACCATCGTCGGAGAATCATCGAAGAACCTAACCGGCGATAATGGGGTTCCGGTGATTGGGGGGGCTAGGGGGTGCGCACACATGATGTGCGATGGGTGCTGGTACTTGGCCCTTATATTGGCCCCCTATCCCTCATCAAACCTCGAGAACTCACACCCCCTTAAAGAGCATTTGAGATTTTATAGGTTTGCTCCCAGTAGCCATTAAAGTGTCTGAAATGGGGACATTTTTTTCAAACGGTCACAAAATCTTCTCCACTTTGAGTTTTTAGCTGAATATTTTTGTGCGTGCCAACAAAAATACAAGGATCACGTCTCCCAAATTTGGGGCCAAAACTCCTAAAAAAATTTTAAAAAATCCTGAACCACAAAAGGTTTTAAAAATCGTGAAAAATAGAAAACGGGTTGTCTTGCCACGAAACTTCACATGAAGGCTTAGGGGACCATTGTATGAATTTACAAGCCATAAAAATGGCATTGGGATGGCAGAAATATGAAGATGTGCCTGAACCCACCTACCACTCGATCGATCCACGGCTTGTGCATCCCGCCTTTCCGGTCGGCTAAGCGCCCGCACGCTCGTTTCGTGGGTTGACTTAGGCATACTTAGTGCGCTCCCAGTCTAAGATCAGATCAGACTGAGGGTTGCTGTAGCAAGACCCACAGCGGGATCGATAGCACGTAGAGGGGATCGGGTCGATCCCCGACTTACCCATCCTGCCTCTCTGGCCAGCTGAGCGCCCACACTCTCGTTTCGTGGGTTGACTTAGGCATACAGAGTTCATCCCTAGTCTAAGCATACGGAGTTCATTCCTAGTCTAAGATCAGACCGGCAGCAGCACACAAAGAGGGATCGGGCCGATCCTCGGCTTGCGCATCCTACCTCTCCAATCGGCTGAGTGCCCGTAGACTCCTTTCATGGGTTGACTTAAGCATACGGAGTTCATTCCCGGTCTAAGCCCCAATCGAATCGAGGGACCCACAGCGGGATCGACAGCACGTAGAGAGGGATCGGGCCGATCCTCAACTTGTGCATTCTGGCCCTCCGACCGGCTGAGCGCCCGTACGCTCGTTTCATGGGTTGAGTTATGCATACATAGTGCATTCTCGGTCTCGACCAACCAAGGGCCAGAGGCTATCGACGGTGTTTGGGGCAACAACCGAGGGGGATCAGCAGTGGGATCCTTGGTCAGCTCATGCATCTCGCCCCTAGCAGTCGATTCGGTGCTTGCACGCTCGTTTCAGAGGCTGACCGGGGCTCCGCATGTGCTGATAGTGGTCGAGGCAACTACCCACACCACAGCCTAACATGTACCGATGGTGCTCGATGCAACCGCCCACACCAGGGGCCATCTTGTGCCAATGGTGGTCGAGGCAACCACCGACACCAAGGCCTAGCTTGTGTCGATGGCAGTCGAGGCAAGTGCCCGTACCAAAAGGCAGCCTATACCAATGATGGTCGATGCATGTGCCATCACCATACGTCATCATGTGCCATCGATGGTCGAGGCCTTGGTCGAAGTTCCATTTTGAGCCACGGTGCACATGCTGGGCTCGGGCATGTGCTGGTGCCACATTTTTTTTCACCCGGGGCCCATCACTGAAGCATCGCCAGAGAACCTAATTGGCGACATTGGGGGTTCCTGCGTTTGAGGGGGCTGGGGGGTGTGCGCACATGATGTGCGATGGGTGCTGGTACTTGGCCCTTATATTGGCCCCCTATCCCTCATCAAACCTCGAGAACTCACACCCCCTTAAAGAGCATTTGAGATTTTATAGGTTTGCTCCCGGTAGCCATTAAAGTATCTGAAATGGGGACATTTTTTTCAAACGGTCACAAAATCTTCTCCACTTCAAATTTTTAGCTAAATTTGTTTGTGCGTGCCAATAAAAATACAAGGATCACGTCTACCAAATTTGGGGCCAAAACTCCTTATAAAAAAATTTTAAAAAATCTCGAACCGTAAAAAGTTTCAAAAATCGTGAAAAATAGAAAACGGGTCGTCTTGCCACGAAACTTCACATGAAGCCTTAAGGGACCATTGTATGAATTTACAAGCCATAAAAATGGCATTGGCACGACAGAAATATGAAGATGTGCCTGAACCCACCTACCACTCGATCGATCCATGGCTTTCGTATCCTGCCTCTCCCGTCGGCTAAGTGCCTACACGTTCGTTTCGTGGGTTGACTTAGGCATACGTAGTATGCTCCCAATCTAAGATCAGACCAGATTGAGGGTTGTAGTAGTAAGACCCACAGTGGGATCGACAGCACGCAGAAGGGATCGGGTCGATCCCCGACTTGTGCATCCTGCCTCTCTGGCCGGCTGAGCACCCATACGCTCGTTTCGTGGGTTGACTTAGGCATACGAGTTCATACAGTCTAAGCATATGGAGTTCATTCCTAATCTAAGATCAAATCAGATTGAGGGTTGTGACAGTAGGACCAGCAGCAGGATCGACAGGATGAAGGGTGGGATCAGGCCGATCCCCGACTTACGCATTCTGCCTCTCCGATCGACTGAGCCCCCGTACACTTGTTTTGTGGGTTGGCTTAGGCATACGAAGTTCATTCCATGTCTAAGCCCCAGCCAGACCAAGGGTTGTGGCAGCGGTATCGACAGCATGCAAATGGGGACCGGGCAGATCCCTGGCTTGCACATTATGCCTCTCCGGTCGGCTCAGCACTCGCACGCTCGTTTTGTGGGTTGACTTAGGCATACAGAGTTCATTCTCAGTCTAAGCATACGGAGTTCATTCCCAGTCTAAGATTGGACCGGTAGTAGCATGCAGAGGGGGATCGGACTGATCCTCGACTTGAGAATCCTGCCTCTCTGATTGACTGACCGCCCATACACTCGTTTCGTGGGTTGACTTAGGAATACAAAGTTCATTTCTGATTTAAGCCCTAACCGGACCGAGGGACCCACAACTAGATCGGCAGCACGTAGAGAGGGACCGAGTCGATCCTTGGCTTACGCATTCTGGCTTTCCAGCCGACTGAGTGCCTGCACACTCGTTTCATGGGTTGACTTTGGCATACGTAGTGCATTCCGGGTCTCGACCAACCAGGGGCTAGTGGCTATCAACGGTGTTTGGGGCAACAACCGAAGGGGACCAGCTATGGGATCCTTGGTCGTCTCACGCATCCTAGCCCCGGTGGGCGGTTTTGTGCTTGCACGCTCATTTCGGGCGTCGATCGAGGCTCGGCATGTGCCGATGGTAGTTGAGGCAACTGCTCGCACCACGGCCCAGCATGTGCCGATGGTGTTCAATGCAACCGCCCGTACTAGGGGCCTTCTTGTGCCGATGGTGGTCGAGGCAACCACCTGCACCAGGGCCCAGCTTGTGCCGATGGCGATCGAGGCAAGTGCCCGTACCAAAGGGTACCCTGTGCCAATGATGGTCGATGCATGTGCCATCACCATGTGCCATCATTGCCATTGATGGTCGAGGCCTTGGCTGAAGTTTAACTTTGAGCCACGGTACACATGCTAGGCTCGGGCATGTGTTGGTGCCACATTTTTTTTGCCCGAGGCACCATCACCGGAGCATCGCTAGAGAACCTAACCGGTGGCATTGGGGGTTCCGATGATTTAGGGGTCCTGGGTGTGTATGCACATGATGTGCGATAGGTGTTGGTACTTGGCCCTTATATTGGCCCCCTATCCCTCATCAAACCTCAAGGACTTACACCCCCTGAAAGAGCATTTCAGATTTTATAGGTTTACTCCTAGTAGCTATTAGAGTGTCTGAAATGGGGATATTTTTTTCAAACGGGCACAAAATCTTCTCCACTTCGAGTTTTTAGCTAAATTTGTTTGTGCGTGCCAACAAAATGTCAAGGATCATGTCGACCAAATTTGGGGCCAAAACTCCTTCTAAAAAATTTTTAAAAAATCCCGAACTATAAAAAGTTTCAAAAATTGTGAAAAATAGAAAACGGGTCGTCTTGCCACGAAACTTCACATGAAGGCTTAGGGGACCATTGTATGAATTTACAAGCCATAAAAATGGCATTGGCATGGCAGAAATATGAAGAGGTGCCTGAATCCACCTACCATTCGATCGATCCACGGCTTGCGCATCCCGCCTCTCCGACCAGCTAAGTGCCCGCACGCTCGTTTCATGGGTTGACTTAGGCATACGTAGTGCGCTCCCAGTCTAAGATCAGACCAACTGAAGGTTGCAGTAGCAGGACCCACAACGGGATCGGTAGCACGTAAAAAGGACCGGAACGATCCTCGACTGAGTGCCTGCACGTTCATTTCGTGGGTTGACTTAGGCATACGGAGTTCATCCCCAGTCTAAGCATACGGAGTTCATTCCCAGTCTAAGATCGGACCAGACCGAGGGTTGCGATAGCAGGACTAGTAGCAGGATCGACAGCATGTAGGGGGGATCGGGTCGATCCACGGCTCGTGCATTCTGCCTCTCCGATCGACTGAGCACCCATACGCTCGTTTTGTGGGTTGGCTTAGGCATACGGAGTTTATTCCATGTCTAAGCCCCAGTCGGACTGAGGGTTGTGGTAGCGAGACCGACAGCATGCAGAGCGGGACCAGGCTAATCCCTGGCTTACGCATTATGCCTCTCTGGCCTGTTCAATGCCTGCATGCTCATTTTGTGGGTTGACTTAGGCATATGGAGTTCATTCCCAGTCTATTTATACGGAGTTCATTTTCAGTCTAAGATTAGACTGGCAGCAGCACGCAGAAGGGGATCGAGCTGAACCTCAGCATGCACATCCTGGCTCTCCGACCGGTTGAGCGCACATAGACTCATTTTATGGGTTGACTTAGGCATATGGAGTTCATTCCTGGTCTAAGCCCCGATCGGACCGAGGGACCCATAGAGAGATCAGCAGCACGCAGAGGAAGATCGAGCCGATCCTCTGCTTGTACATTTTGGCTCTCCGATCGGTTGAGCGTCTGTACGCTCATTTAATGCGTTGACTTAGGCATACGTAGTGCATTCCCGATCTCGACCAACCAAGGGCCAGAAGCTATCAATGGCATTTGGCATAACAACTGAGGGGGACTAGCAGCAGGATCCTGGGTCGGCTCGTGCATCCCACCCCCAGCGGTCGATTCGGTGCCCGCATGCTCGTTTTGAGGGTCGACCGAGGCTCAGGAAGTGCCGATGGTGGTCGAGGCAACCACCGGCACCATGGCCCAGCATGTGTCGATGGTGTTTGATGCAACCGCCCGCACCAGGGGCCATCTTATGCTGATAGTGGTCGAGGCAATCGCTTGCACCAAGGGCTGGCATGTGTCGATGGTGATCGAGGCAACCGCACGTACCAGGGCCTAGCTTGTGTCGAGACGGTCGATGCAAGTGCCAGTACCAAAGGGCAGCAGCACGCAGAGGGGACCGGGTCGATCTTTGGCTTACGCATCCTGCCTCTCCGATCGGCTGAGCGCCAGCATGCTCATTTCATGGGTTGACTTAGGCATACGGAGTTCATTCCCAGTCTAAGCATACAGAGTTCACTCCCAGTCTAAGATCAGACCGACAGCAGCACGCAGAGGGGGATCGGGCCGATCCTCGGTTTATGTATCCTGCCTCTCCGATCGACTGAGCATCCGCACACTCGTTTCATGGGTTGACTTAGGCATACAGAGTTCATTCCTGGTCTAAGCCCCAATCAGATCGAGGGACCCGTAACGGGATCGACAGCATGTAGAGGGGGATCGGGCCGATCCTCGGCTTACGCATCCTACCTCTCCGACCGACTGAGTGCCCACACACTCGTTTCGTGGTTTAACTTAGGCATACGGAGTTCATTCTCGATCTAAGTCCCAATCGGACCGAGGGACCATTAGCATGCAGAGGGGGATCGAGCCGATCCTCGACTTGCACATTCTATCTCTCTGACCGACTGAGCACTCGCACGCTCGTTTCATGGGTTGACATAGGCATACGTAGTGCATTCTCAGTCTCGACCAACCAAGGGCCAAAGGCTATCGATGACATTTGGGGCAACAACTGAGGGGGACCAGCAGCGGGATCCTTGGTTGGCTCATGCATCCCGCCCCCATTGGTCGGTTCAGTGCTCACTCGCTCATTTCGTGGGCCGACTGGGGCTCGACATGTGCCGATGGTGGTCGAGACAACCGCCCGCACCATAGCCCAGCTTGTGTCGATGGTGTTCGATGTAACCGCCCGCACCAGAGGCCATCTTGTGCCGATGGTGGTCAAGGCAAAGGCTCGTACCAGGGCCCAACTTGTGCCAATGATGATCGAGGCAAGTGCTCGTACCAAAGGGTAGCCTGTGGCGATGATGGTCGATGCATGTGCCATCACCATGCGCTATCATGTGCCATTGATGGTCGAGGCCTTGGCCGAAGTTCAATTTTGAGCCACGATGCACATGCTAGGCTTGGGCATGTGCTGGTGCCACATTTTTTCGCTCGAGGCACCATCATCGGAGCATCGTCGGAGAACATAACCGGTAGCATTGGGGGTTCCGACGATTGGGGGCGCCTGAGGGTGTGCGCACATGATGTGTGATGGATGCTGGTACTTGGCCCTTATATTGGCCCCCTATCCCTCATTAAACCTCGAGAACTCACACCCACTTAAAGAGCATTTGAGATTTTATAGGTTTGCTCCCAGTAGCCATTAAAGTGTCTGAAATGGGGACACTTTTTTCAAACGGTCACAAAATCTTCTCCACTTCGAGTTTTTAGCCGAATTTTTTTGAGTGACCCAACAAAAATACAAGGATCACGTCTACCAAAATTAGGGCCAAAAATAATACTAAAAAATTTAAAAAATCTTGAACCACAAAATGTTTCCAAAATCATGAAAAATAGAAAATGGGTCGTCTTGCCACGAAACTTAACATGAAGGCTTAGGGGACCACTGTTTGAATTTACAAGCCATAAAAATGGCATTGGCATGGCAGAAATATGAAGATGTGCCTGAACCCACCTACCACTCGATCGATCCACGACTTGCGCATCCCACCTCTTCGGTCGGCTAAGTGCCCGCACGCTCATTTCTTGGGTTGACTTAGGCATACGTAATGCGCTTCCAGTCTAAGATCGGACCGGTTGAGCACCCGCATGCTCGTTTCATGGGTTGACTTAGGCATACGTAGTGCATTCTCGGTCTCGACCAACCAAGGGCCAGAGGCTATCGACATCGTTTGGGAAACAACTGAGGGGGACCAGCAGCGGGATCCTTGGTCGGGTTGGGTATCCCACCCCCAATGGTCCGTTCGGTGCCCACACACTCATTTTAGGGGCCGATCGGGGCTCGACATGTGCCAATGGTGGTCGAGGCAACCACCCGCACCATGGCCCAACAGCCCAACATGTGCCGATAGTGTTCGCTACAACCGCCTGCACCAGGGCCCATCTTGTGCCGATGGTGGTCGAGGCAATTGCCCGCACCAAGGGCCGGCATGTGCCAATGGTGATTGAGGTAATCGCTCACACCAGGGCCCAGCTTCTACCGATGGCGGTCAAGGTAAGTGCCCGTACCAAAGGGTAGCCTATACCGATGATGGTCGATGCATGTGCCACCACCATGCGCCATCATGTGCCATTGATGGTCGAGGCCTTGGCCGAAGTTTGATTTTGAGCCACGGTGCACATGCTGGGCTCAGGCATGTGCAGGTGCCACATTTTTTTCTCCCGAGGCACCATCGTCGGAGCATTACCGAAGAACCTAACCGGCGGCATTGGGGGTTCCGACCATTGAGGGGGCCCGGGGGTGTGCGCACATGATGTACGATGGGTGCTGGTACTTGGCCTTTATATTGGCACCCTATCCCTCGTCGAACCTCAAGAACTCACACCCCCTTAATGAGCAATTGAGAATTTATAGGTTTGCTCCCAGTAGCCATTAAAATGTCTGAAATGGGGACATTTTTTTCAAACGGTCACAAAATCTTCTCAACTTCAAGTTTTTAGCTGAATTTTTTTATGCGTGCCAACAAAAATACAAGGATCACGTCTACCAAATTGGGGCCAAAACTGCTTCTAAAAAAAATTTAAAAATCCCGAACCGTAAAAAGTTTCAAAAATCGTGAAAAATAAGAAACGGGTCGTCTTGCCATGAAATTTCACATGAAGGCTTAGGGGACCATTGTATGAATTTACAAGCCATAAAATTGGCATTGGCTTGGCAGAAATATGAATATGTGCCTGAACCCAACTACCACTCGATCGATCCATGGCAGAAATATGAATATGTGCCCGCACACTCATTTCGTGGGTTGAATTAGGCATACATAGTGCGCTCCCAATCTAAGATTGAACCGGACTGAAGGTTACAACAGCAGGTCCTGTAGCAGGATTGGCAGCATGCAGAGGGGACCGGGTCGATCCCTGGCTTGCGCATCTTGCCTCTCTGGCCGATTGAGCGCCTGCACGCTCGTTTCATGGGTTGACTTAGGCATACGAAGTTCATCCCTAGTGTAAGCATACGGAGTTGATTCCCAGTCTAAGATCGGAATGGACCGAGGGTTGTGGCAGCAGGACCAGCAGCAAGACCGACAGCACACAGGGGGGACCGAGCCGATCCTTGGCTTATGCATTCTGCCTTCTCCGGCCGCCTGAGCACCCGCACTCTCGTTTCATAGGTTGGCTTAGGCATACAGAGTTCATTCCATGTCTAAGCCCTAGCCAGACCGAAGGTTGTGGCAACGGGACCAACAGCACGCAGAGGGGGATAGGGTAGATCCCCGACTTATGCATTATGCCTCTCCGGTCGGCTCAGCGCCCACACGCTCATTTTATGGGTTGACTTAGGCATACAGAGTTCATTCCCAGTCTAAGATCGAATCGATAGCAGCATACAGAGGGGGACTGAGCCAATTTTTGACTTACACATCCTACCTTTTCGGTCGGCTGAACGCCTGCACGCTCATTTCATGGGTTGAGTTAGGCATACGGAGTTCATTCCTGATCTAAGCCCCAACTGGACTGAGGGACCTGTAGCAGGATCAACAGCACGTAGAAGGGGACAGGGCCAATCCATGGCTTACGCATTCTAGCTCTCCGACCGGTTGAGTGCCCGTACATTCGTTTCATGGGTTGACTTAGTCGTACGTAGTGCATTCCCGATCTTGACCAACCAAGGGCCAAAGGCTATCGATGGCGTTTGGGGTAACAATCGATGGGGACCAGCAGCGAGATCCTCGATCGGTTCGCGCATCCCACCCCCAGTGGTCAGTTTGGTTCTTGCACACTCATTTCGAGGCCCGAATGAGGCTCGATATGTGTCGATGGTGGTCGAGCCAACCGCCACACCATGACCCAGTATGTGCCCATGGTGTTCGATGCAACCGCCTGCACAAGGGGCCATCTTGTGCCGATGGTGGTCGAGGCAACCGCCCGCACTAAGGCCCAGCAGTAGGACCCGTAACGGGATCGACAGCACGCAGAGGGGATCGGGTTGATCCCCGACTTGCGCATTCTGCCTCTCTGGCTGGCTAAGCACCCACACGCTCGTTTCATGGGTTGACTTAGGCGTACAGAGTTCATCCCCAGTCTAAGCTTACAAAGTTCATTCCCAGTCTAAGATCAGATCAGACCGAGGGTTACGACAGCAAGAATAGCAACAGGATCGATAGCACACAGGAGGGGATCGAGTCGATCCCCGGCTTGCGCATTCTACCTCTCTGACCAGCTGAGCACCCGCACGCTCATTTTGTGGGTTGGTTTAGGCATACAAAGTTCATTCCATGTCTAAGCCCCAGTCGGACCGAGGGTTGTGGCAGCAGGATCGACAGTACGCAGAGGGAGATCGGGCCGATCCCTGGCTTGTGCATTATGCCTCTCCGACTGGCTCAGCACCCGAACGCTCATTTCGTGGGTTGACTTAGGCATACGAAGTTCATTCCCAGTCTAAGCATACGGATTTCATTCCCAATCTAAGATCGAACCAACAACGGGATCTTGTGCCGATGGTGTTCGATGCAATTGCCCCGAACCAGGGGCTATCTTCTGCCTATGATGGTCGAGGCAATCGCCCACGCCAAGGGCTAGCTTGTACCGATGGTGATCGAGACAACCGCCCATACCGAGGCCTAGCTTGTGCCGATGGCGGTCGAGGCAAGTGCCGTACCAAAAGGCAGCCTGTGCCGATGATGGTCGATGTATGTGCCACCACCATGCGCCATCATGTGCCATTGATGGTCGAGGCCTTGGCCGAAGTTCAATTTTGAGCACGGTGCACATGCTAGGTTCAGGCATGTGCTGGTGCCACATTTTTTTTGCCCGGCGCACCATCGCCGGAGCATCGCCGGAGAACCTAACCGGCGGCATTAGGAGTTTCGGCAATTGGGGGGGCCGGGGGGTGTGCGCACATGATGTGCGATGGGTGCTGGTACTTGGCCCTTATATTGGCCCCCTATCCCTCATCAAACCTCAAGAACTCACACCCCCATGAAGAGCATTTGAGATTTTATATGTTTGCTCCTAGTAGCCATTAAAGTGTCTGAAATGGGGACATTTTTTTCAAACCGTCACAAAATCTTCTCCACTTCGAGTTTTTAGCTGAATTTTTTTATGCTTGCCAACCAAAATACAAGGATCACGTCTACCAAATTTGGGGCCAAAACTCCTTCTAAAAAAATTTTAAAAAATCTCGAACCTTAAAAAGTTTCAAAAATTATGAAAAATGGAAAACGGGTTGTCTTGCCACAAAACTTCACATGAAGGCTTAGGGGACCATTGTATGAATTTACAAGCCATAAAAATGGCATTGGCCCCAACCAGTCTAAGCCCCAACTGAACTGAAGGACCCGCAGTGGGATCGACAGCACGCAGAGGGGGATTGGGTTGATCCTCGGCTTATGCATTCTGGCTCTCTGATCGGTTGAGGGCCCGCATGCTCGTTTCATGGGTTGACTTAGGCATACGTAGTGCATTACCAATCTCGACCAACCAAGGGCCAGAGCCTATCGACGGCGTTTGGGGCAACAATCGAGGGGACCAACAGCAGGATCCTTGGTCGGCTCGTGCATCCCACCCCCAGCAGTCGGTTCGGTGCTCAGACGCTCATTTTGGGGGCTGACCGGGGCTCGGCATGTGCCGATGGCGGTCGAGGCAACCACCTGCACTACGGCCCATAATGAGCCGATGGTGCAACCGCCCGCACCAGGGGCCATCTTGTGCCGGTGGTGGTCGAGGCAACCGCCCGTACTAGGACCCAGCTCTTGCCAATGGCGATCGAAGTAAGTGCCCGTGCCAAAGGGCAGCCTGTGCCGATGATGGTCGATGCATGTGCCATCACCATCCGCTATCATGTGCCATTGATGGTTAAGGCCTTGGCCAAAGTTCAATTTTGAGCCATGGTGCACATGCTGGGCTCAGGAATGTGCTTGTGCCACACTTTTTCGCTTGGGGCACCATCATCGAAGCATCACCGGAGAACCTAACCGGTGGCATCGAGGGTTCCAGTGATTGGAGGGGCCGGGGGGTGTGCACACATGATGTACGATGGGTGCTAGTACTTGGCCTTCATATTGGCCCCCTATCCCTCATCAAACCTTGAGAACTCACACCCCTTTAAAGAGCATTTGAGATTTTATAGGTTTGCTCCCAATAGCCATTAAAGTGTCTGAAATGGGGACATTTTTTTCAAACGGCCACAAAATCTTCTCTATTTCAAGTTTTTAGCTGAATTTTTTTGTGCATGCCAACAAAAATACAAGGATCACATCTACCAAATTTGGGGCCAAAACTCCTAAAAAAATTTTAAAAAATCCTGAACCACAAAAAGTTTCAAAAATCGTGAAAAATAGAAAACGGGTCGTCTTGCCAAGAAACTTCACGTGAACGCTTAGGGGACCATTGTATGAATTTACCAGCCATAAAAATGGATTGGCATGGCAAAAATATGAAGATGTACCTGAACCCACCTACCACTCGATCGATCCATGGCTTGCGCATCCCGCCTCCTTGGCCTGCTAAGTGCCCGCACACTCGTTTCATGGGTTGACTTACGCATACGTAGTGTGTTCCTAGTCTAAGATTAGACCGTACCAAGGGTTGCGACAGCAAAACCTGTAGCGGGATCGACAGAAAGTAGAGGGGACCGGGTCGATTCTCGGCTTACGCATCCTGCCTCTCTGGTCGACTGAGCGTCCGCACGCTCGTTTCGTGGGTTGACTTAGGCATATGGAGTTAATCCCCAGTCTAAACATACAGAGTTCATTCCTAGTCTAAGATTGGACCAGACTGAGGGTTGTGATAGTAGGACCAGCAGCACGCAGGGGGGATCAAGCCGATCCTCGGCTTGCGCATTCTGCCTCTCCAGCCGACTGAGCGTCCGCACGTTCATTTCGTGATTTGGCTTAGGCATACGGAGTTCATTGCATGTCTAAGCCCCAATTGGACCGAGGGTTGTGGTAGTGGGACCGGTAGCACATCGAGGGGGATCGGGCCGATCCTCGGCTTACGCATTATGCCTCTTCGGTCGGCTGAGCGCCCGCACGCTTGTTTCGAGGGTTGACTTTAGCATATGGAGTTCATTCCCAGTCTAAGCATACGGAGTTCATTACCAGTCTAAGATCGGACCGACAGCAGCACGTAGAGGGGGACCGAGCCAATCTTCGGCTTGCGCATCCTGCCTCTCCAACTAGTTGAGCACCCGTACGCTCGTTTCATGGGTTGACTTAGGCATACGGAGTTCATTTCTGGTCTAAGCCCCAACCAGACCGAGACACCCGCAGTGGGATCGACAGCACGTAGAGGGGGACCGGGTCGATCCTTGACTTACGAATTCTAGCTCTCTGGCCGGTTGAGTGCCCGCACGCTCGTTTCATGGGTCGACTTAGGCATACATAGTGCATTTTTGGTCTGAACCAACCAAGGGCCAGAGGCTATTGACTGCGTTTGGGGCAACAATCGAGGGGGACCAGCAGCGAGATCCTTGGTTGGCTCGTGCATCCCACCCCCAGTGGTTGATTCTGTGCCCGTACGCTCGTTTCAGGGGTCGATCGGGGCTCGACATGTATCGATGGTGTTCGAGGCAACTGCCCGCACCATGGCCCAGCATGTGCCGATGGTGTTCGATGCAATTGGCCGCACCAGGGGCCATCTTGTGCCGATGGTGGTCGAGGCAATTGCCCGCACCAAGGGTCGACATGTGCCGATAGTGATCGAGGTAACCGCTCGCACCAAGGCCCAACTTGTGCCGATGGCGGTCGAGGCAAGTGCCCGTACCAAAGGGCAGCCTATGCCAATGATGGTCAATGCATGATGGTCGATGCATGTGCCGATGGCGGTCGAGGCAAGTGCCCATACCAAAGGCAAATCCCAAACCGTAAAAAGTTTCAAAAATCGTGAAAAACAGAAAATGGGTCGTCTTGCCACGAAACTTTACATGAAGGCTTAGGAGACCATTGTATGAATTTACAAGCCATAAAAATGGCATTGGCACGGCATAAATATGAATATGTGCCTGAACCCACCTACCACTCGATCGATCCACAGCTTGCGCATCCCGCCTCTCCGGCCGCCTAAGAGCCCGCACGCACATTTCGTGGGTTGACTTAGCCATACGTAGTGCGCTCCCAGTCTAAGATCAAACCGGATCGAGGGTTGTGTCAATAGGACCCACAGCGGGATCGACAGCACGTAGAGGAGATCGAGTCGATCCCCAGCTTACTCGTCCTACCTCTCTGGTCGACTAAGTACTCGCACGCTCATTTCATGGGCTAACTTACGCATACGGAGTTCATCCCCAGTCTAAGCATACGGAGTTCATTCCCAGTCTAAGATCAGACCGGACCGAGGGTTACGCCAGTAGGGCCAGCAGCAGGATCGATAGCATGCAGGGGGGATCGGGTCGATCCTCGGCTTACACATTCTCCCTCTCTGGCCTGCTCAGCGCCTGAACGCTCATTTCATGGGTTGACTTAGGCATACAGAGTTCATTCCCAGTCTAAGCATACAGAGTTGATTCTCAGTCTAAAATCGGACCGGTAGCAGCACGCAGAGGGGGACCAAGCCGATCCTCGGCTTACGTATTTTACCTCTCCGACCGGTTGAGCCCCCGTACACTCGTTTCATGGGTCGGCTTAGGCATACGGAGTTCATTCCATATCTAAGCCCCAGTCGGATCGAGGGTTGTGGCAGCGGGATCGGCAGCACATAGAGGGGGACCAAGTCGATCCCCAGTTTGTGCATTATGCCTTTTCGGCCTGCTCAGTGCCCGTACGCTCAGTTTGTGGGTTGACTTAGGCATACGAAGTTGATTCCCAGTCTAAGCATACAAAGTTCATTCCCAGTCTAAGATCAGACCGGTAGCAGCATGCAGAAGGGGATCGAGCCGATCCTCGACTTGCGCATCTTGCCTTTCCGATCGGCTGAGCGCCCGTACGCTTATTTCATGGGTTGACTTAGGCATACAGAGTTCATTCCCGGTCTAAGCCCCAACCAGATCGAGGGACTCGTAGCGGGATCAGTAGCACACAGAGAGGGATCGAGCTGATCCTCGACCTACGTAATCTGGCTCTCCAGCCCGTTGAGCACCCCGCACGTTCATTTCATGGGTTGACTTAGGCATACGTAGTGCATTCTCGATCTCGACCAATCAAGGGCCAGAGGCTATCGATGGCATTTGGGGTAACAATCGAGGGGGACCAGCAACGGGAGCTTTGGTCGGCTCGTGCATCCCGACCCCAACGGTCGATTTGGTGCCAGCACGCCCGTTTCGGGGGTTGACATGTAACGATGGTGGTCGAAGCAACTGCCCGCACCACGGCCCAGCATGTGCCGATGGTGTTCGATGCAACCGCCTGCACCAGACGCCATCTTGTGCCGATGGTGGTCGAGGCAATCGCTCACACCAAGGCCCAGCTTGTGCCAATGGTGGTTGAGGCAAGTGCCCATACCAAAAGGCAGCCTGTGCCGATGATGGTCATTGCATGTCCCATCACCATACACCATCATGTGCCATTGATGGTCGAAGCCTTGGCCGAAGTTCAATTTTAAGCCACGGTGCACATGCTGGGCTCGAGCATGTGCTGGTGCCACATTTTTTTTGACTGGGGCACCATCGTCAGAGCATCGTCGGAGAACCTAACCGACGGCATTGGGGGTTCCGACGATTGGGGGGACCGAGGGGTGTGCGCACATGATGTGCGATGAGTGCTGGTACTTGGCCCTTATATTGGCCCCTATCCCTCATCAAACCTCGAGAACTCACACCCCCTGAAAGAGCATTTCAGATTTTATCAGTTTGCTCCCAGTAGCCATTTTTTTCAAACGATCACAAAATCTTCTCCACTTCGAGATTTTGTTTGTGCATGCCAACAAAAAAAAAAGGATCACGTCTACCAAATTTGTTTATGCGTGCCAACAAAAATACAAGGATCACATCTACCAAATTTGGGGCCAAAACTCCTTATAAAAAAATTTTAAAAAATCCCGAACCATAAAAAGTTTCAAAAATCGTGAAAAATAGAAAACGGGTTGTCTTGCCACGAAACTTCATTGAAGGCTTAGGGGACCATTGCATGAATTTACAAGCCATAAAAATGGCATTGGCATGACAGAAATATGGAGATGTGCCTGAACCCACCTACCACTCGATCGATCCAAGGCTTGCGCATCCCGCCTTTCTGATCGGCTAAGTGCCCGCACGCTCATTTCGTGGGTTGACTTAGGCATACGTAGTGCGCTTCCAGCCTAAGATCAGACCGGGCTGAGGGTTGCAATAGCAGGACCCACAGTGGGATTGGCAGTACGCAGAGGGGATCGGGTAGATCCCTGGCATGCGCATCCTGCCTCTCTGGCCTGCTCGGTGCCCGCACGCTCGTTTCATGGGTTGACTTAGGCATACGGAGTTAATCCCCAGTCTAAGCATATGGAGTTCATTCCCAGTCTAAGATCGGATCGGACCGAGGGTTGCGGTAGCAGGACCAGCAGCAGGATCGATAGCACGCAGGGGGGACCGAGCTGATTCTCGGCTTGTGCATTCCGCGTCTCCGCCCGGTTGAGCGCCTGGACGCTCGTTTCATGGATTGGCTTAGGCATACGGAGCTCATTCCATGTGTAAGCCCTAGTCGAACTGAGGGTTGGGGCTGTGGGACTAACAGCCTGTAGAGAGCAACCGGGTCGATCCTTGGCTTGCGTATTACGCCTCTCCAACCAGCTCAGGCATACGGAGTTCATTCCCAGTCTAAGCATACGAAGTTCATTCCCAGTCTAAAATGGGACTAGCAGCGGGATTGGCAGTAGCATGCAGAAGGGGATCGGGACGATCCCCAGCTTACGCATTCTGCCTCTCCGGTCGACTGAGCACACGCACGCTTGTTTCATGGGTTGGCTTAGGCATACAGAGTTCATTCCATGTCTAAGCCCTAGTCGGACTGAGGGTTGGGGCAGCGAGACAAATAGCCCGCTCGTTTCGTGGGTTGACTTTGGCATGCAAAGTTCATTCCCAGTCTAAGCATACGGAGTTCATTCCCAGTCTAAGATCGGACCGACAGTGGCATCTGCAGCAGCATGCAAAGGGGGATCGATCGATCCTCGGCTTTGCGTATCCTGCCTCTTCGACCGACTGAGCGCCCGTACGCTCGTTTCATGGGTTGACTTAGGCATATGGAGTTCATTCCCGATCTAAGCCCCAACTTGATCGAGGGGCCTGCAGTGGGATGGCAGCAAGTAAAGGGTGATCGGGTTGATCCTCGGCTGACGCATTCTGGCTCTCCAATCGGCTCAGCATCCGTACGCTCGTTTCATGGGTTGACTTAGGCATACGTAGTGCATTTTCAGTCTCGACCAACCAAGGGCCAGAGGCTATCAATGGCATTTAGGGCAGCAACCGAGGGGGACCAGCAGCGGGATCCTAGTTGGCTCATGCATCCCACTCCCAGAGGTCGGTTTGGTGCTCGCACGCTCGTTTCGGGGGCCGACCAGGGAACCATCGTCGGAGCATTACCTTTAAAGTGTCTGAAATAGGGACATTTTTTTCAAACGGTCACAAAATCTTCTCCACTTCAAGTTTTTAGATGAATTTGTTTGTGCATGCCAACAAAAATACAAGGATCACGTCTACCAAATTTGGGGCCAAAACTCCTTCTAAAAAATTTTTAAAAAAGCTCGAACCATAAAAAGTTTCGAAAATCGTGAAAAATAGAAAACAGGTTGTCTTCCCAAGAAACTTCACATGAAAGCTTAGGGGACCATTGTATGAACTTACAAGCCATAAAAATGGCATTGGCATGGCAGAAATATGAAGATGTGCCTAAACCCACCAACCACTCGATCGATCCACAGCTTGCGCATCCTGCCTCTCCGGTCAGCTAAGTGCCCGCACGCTCGTTTCGTGGGTTGACTTAGGCATACGTAGTGCGCTCCCAGTCTAAGATTGGATCGAACTGAGGGTTGTGACAGCAGGACCCACAACAGGATCGGTAGCATGCAGAGGAGATCGGGTTGATCCCCGACTTACGCATCCAGCCTCTCCGACTGACTGAGCGCTCGCACGCTCGTTTCGTGGGTTAACGTAGGCATACGGAGTTCATTCCTGGTCTAAGTCCCAACTAGACCAAGGGACCCACAGCAAGATTGACAGCACGCAGAGGGGACTGGGCCGATCCTCGGTTTGCGCATTCTGCCTCTCCGACTGGCTGAGAGCCCGTACGCTCGTTTCGTGGGTTGGTTAGGCATACGGAGTTCATTCCATGTCTAAGCCCCAGCCGAACCGAGAGTTGTGGCAGCGGGATCGATAGCACGTAGAGGGGGATCGAGCAGATCCCCGGCTTGAGCATTATGCCTCTCCGGTCAGCTCAGTGCCCGCACACTAGTTTCGTGGGTTGACTTAGGCGTACGGAGTTCATTCCCAGTCTAAGCATACAGAGTTCATTCTCAGTCTAAGATCGGATCGATAGTGGGATCGACAGCATCATGCAGAGGGGGACCGGATCGATCCCCGGCTTGTGCATTCTGCCTCTTCGACCGACTGAGCGCCCGCACGCTCGTTTCATGGGTTGGCTTTGGCATACAGAGTTCATTCCATGTCTAAGCGCTAGCCGGACTGAGGGTTGTGGTAGCGGGATAGACAGCACGCTGAGGGGCACCGGGCCGATCTCCAGCTTACGCATTATGCCTCTCTGATCGGCTCAGTGCCCGTACGCTCATTTCGTTGGTTGACTTAGGCATATGGAGTTCATTCCCAGTCTAAGCATACGGAGTTCATTCTCAGTCTAACATCGGACCGGTAGCAAGATCGACAACAACACGTAGAGGGGGACCGAGTCGATCCTCAGCTTGCGCATCCTACCTCTCTGGCCAGCTGAGTGCCCGCACGTTCATTTCTTGGATTAACTTAGGCATACATAGTGCATTCCTGGTCTCGACCAACCAATGGCCAGAGGCTATTGACGGCATTAGGGGTAACAACCGAGGGGGACCAACAGCGAGATACTTGGTCGGCTCACGCATCCCACCCCTAGCGGTCGGTTCGGGGCTCACACACTCATTCCAGGGGCCGACCGAGGCTCGACATGTGCCGATGGTGGTCGAGGTAACAGCCCGCACCATGACCCAGCATGTGCCGATGGTGTTCGATGTAACCTCCCACACCAGGGGCCATCTTGTGCTGATGGTTATCGAGGCAACCTTCTGCACCAGGGCCCAGCTTGTGCAGATGGCGGTCGAGGCAAGTGCCTGTACTAAAGGGCAGCCTGTGCCGATGATGGTCGATGCATATGCCATCACCATGCGCCATCATGTGCCATTGATGGTCGAGGCCTTGGTCGAAGTTCGAATTTGAGCCATGGTGCACATGTTGGGCTCGGGCATGTGCTGGTGTCACATTTTTTTCGCCTGGGGCACCATCGTCGGAGCATCGTCGGAGAACCTAACAGCAATATTGGGGGTTTCGATGATTGGAGGGGCTGGGGGTGTGCGCACATGATATGCGATGGGTGCTGGCACTTGGCCCTTATATTGGCCCCCTATCCCTCATCAAACCTCGAGAACTCACAACCCCTTAAAGAGGATTTAAGATTTTATAGGTTTGCTCCCAGTAGCCATTAAAGTGTCTGAAATGGAGAATTTTTTTCAAACGATCACAAAATCTTCTCCACTTTGAGTTTTTGTTTATGCGTGCCAACAAAAAAACAAGGATCACATCTACCAAATTTGTTTTTGCGTGCCAACAAAAATACAAGGATCACGTCTACCAAATTTTGGGCCAAAACCCCTTATAAAAAAATTTTAAAAAATCCCAAACCGTAAAAAGTTCCAAAAATCATGAAAAATAGAAAACGGGTCGTGTTGGCACGAAACTTCACATGAAGGCTTAGGGGACCATTGTATGAATTTACAAGCCATAAAAATGGCATTGGCATGGCAGAAATATGAAGATGTGCCTGAACCTACCTACCACTCGATCGATCCACGGCTTGTGCATCTCACCTCTCTGACTGGCTAAGTGCCCGCACGCTCGTTTCGTGGGTTGACTTAGGCATACGTAGTGTGCTCCCAACCTAAGATCGGACCGGACTGAGGGTTGCGACAGCAGGACCCACAACGGGATCGACAGCACGCAGAGGGGATCGGGTCGATCCCTGGCATGCGCATCCTGTCTTTCTGCCCGGCTGAGCACCCGCACGCTCGTTTCATGGGTTGACTTAGGCATACGGAGTTCATCCCCAGTCTAAGCATACAGAGTTCATTCCAGTATAACATCGGGCCAAACCAAGGGTTACGGTAGCAAGACCAGTAGCAAGATCGATAGCACGTAGGGGGGATCGAGCCGATCCCTGGCTGGTGCATTCCGCCTCTCTGACCGACTGAGCGCCTGCACGCTCATTTTGTGGATTGGCTTAGGCATACAGAGTTCATTCCACGTCTAAGCCCTAGTCGGATCGAGGGTTGTGGTAGTGGGACCGACAGCACGCAGAAGGGGATCGGGCCGATCCTCGGCTTGCCCATTATGCCTCTCCGATCGGATCAATGCCCACACGCTCATTTCATGGGTTAACTTAGGCATACAGAGTTCATTCCCAGTCTAAGCATACGGAGTTCATTCCCAATCTAAGATTTGACCTGCAGCGGGATCGACAGCAGCACTCATAGGGGGACTGGGCCGATCTTCAGCTTGCACATCCTGCCTCTCCGATCGACTGAGTGGCCGCACGCTCGTTTTGTGGGTTGACTTAGGCATACAGAGTTCATTCCCTGTCTAAGCACCAACCGGATCGAGGGACCCACAGCGGGATTGGAAGCACGCAGACGGGGATCAGGCTGATCCTCGACCTATGCATTCTGGCTCTCCGATCGGCAGAGTGCCCACACGCTTATTTCATGGGTTGACTTAGGGATACGTAGTGCATTCTTGATCTCGACCAACTAAGGGCCAGAGGCTATCGACGACGTTTGGGGCAATAGCCAAAGGGGACCAGCAGTGGGATCCTTAGTCGGCCCGTGCATCTTGTTCCCAACGATCGGTTCGATGCCCGCATGCTCATTTCAGGGGTCGACTGGGGCTCAGCATGTGCCGATGGTGGTCGAGGCAACCACCCGCACCACGACCCAGCATTTGCTGATGGTGTTCGATGTAACCGCCCGTACCAGGGGCCATCTTGTGCCGATGGTGGTCGAGGCAATCACCCACACCAAAGGTCGGCATGTGCAGATGGTGATCGAGGCAATTGTCGCACCAGGCCCAACTTGCGCAGATGGCGGTCGAGGCAAGTGCCCGTACAAAAGGGCAGCCTATGCCGATGATGGTTAATACGTGTGCCATCACCATGTGCCATCATGTGCCATTGATGGTCGAGGCCTTGGTCGAAGTTTGATTTTGAGCCATGGTGCACATGCTGGCTCGGGCATGTGTTGCTGCCACATTTTTTTTGCTCGGGGCACCATCGCCGGAGCATCACCGGAGAACCTAACCGACAGCATTGGGGGTTCCGACGATTGGGGGGGCCAGGAGGTGTGCGCACATGATGTGCGATGGGTGCTGGTACTTGGCCCTTATATTGGCCCCCTATTCCTCATCAAACCTCGAGAACTCACCCCCTTAAAGGGCATTTAAGATTTTATGGGTTTGCTCCCAGTAGCCATCAAAGTGTCTGAAATGGGAACATTTTTTTCAAACGGTCACAAAATCTTCTCCACTGTGAGTTTTTTGCTGAATTTGTTTGTGCGTGCCAACAAAAATACAAGGATCACGTCTACCAAAATTGGGGCCAAAACTCCTAAAAAAATTCTAAAAAATCCTGAACCGCAAAAAGTTTCAAAAATCATGAAAAATAGAAAACAGGTTGTCTTGCCATGAAACTTCACATGAAGGCTTAGGGGACCATTGTATGAATTAACAAGCCATAAAAATGGCTTTGGCATGGCAGAAATATGGAGATGTGCCTGAACCCACCTACCACTCGATCGATCCATGGCTTGCGCATCCTGCCTCTCCAGCCGGCTAAGTGCCCGCACGCTCGTTTCATGGGTTGACTTAGGCATACGTAGTGCGCTCCCAGTCTAAGATTGGATCAGACCGAGGGTTATGGTAGCAGGACCCACAGTGGGATAGACAACACGCAAAGGGGATCGAGTCGGTCCCTGGCTTGCGCATCCTGCCTCTCTGGCCGGCTGAACGCCCGTACACTCGTTTCGTGTGTTGACTTAGGCATATGAAGTTCATCCCCAGTCTAAGCATACAGAGTTCATTCCCAGTCTAAGATTGGATCGGACCGAGGGTTGCGGCAGTAGGACCAAAAGCAGGATCGGTAGCACGTAGGGGGGACCGGGTCGATCCCCGACCCTGAGCATTCTGCCTCTCTGGCAAACTGAGCTCCCGCATGCTCATTCCGTGGGTTGGCTTAGGCATACGGAGTTCATTCCATGTCTAAGCCCTAGTCGGGCTGAGAGTTGTGGTAGCGGGACCGACAGAAGGCAGAGGGGATCGGGTCGATCCCCGACTTGTGCATTATGCCTCTCCGACCAGCTCAGCACCCTCATGCTTGTTTTGTGGGTTGACTTAGGCATACGGAGTTCATTCCCAGTCTAAGCATACAGAATTCATTCCCAGTCTAAGATCAAACTGGTAGTCGGATCGACAGCAACATGCAGAGGGGGATCGGGCCAAACCTTGGCTTGTGCATCCTACCTCTTCGATCGGTTGACCGCTCGCACGCTCGTTTCGTGGGTTGACTTAGGCATACGGAGTTCATTCCTGGTCTAAGCCCTAGCCGAACCGAGGGACCCGTAGCGGGATCGACAGCACACAGAAGGGGATCAGGGCGATCCTCAGCTTATGCATTATGCCTCTCTGTCCGGTTGAGTGCCTGCACGCTCCTTTCATGGCTTGACTTAGGCATACATAGTGCATTCTCGGTCTCGACCAACCAAGGGCCAGAGTCTATCGACGGTGTTTGGGGCAACAACCGAGGGGGACCAGCAGCGGGATCCTTGGTCGGGTCGCACGCTTGTTTCGGGGACCGACCGGGGCTTGGCATGTGCCGATGGTGGTCGAGGTAACAGCCCACACCACGGCCCAACATGTGCCGATGGTGTTCGATGCAATCGCCCGCACCAGGGGCCATCTTATGCCGAATGTGGTCAAGGCAATCGCTCGCACTAAGGGCTGGCATGTGCCGATGGTGATCGAGGCAACCGCCCGTACTAGGGCCCAGCTTGTGCCGATGACGGTGGAGGTAAGTGCCCGTACCAAAGGGTAGCCTGTACCGATGATGGTCGATGCATGTGCCATCACCATACGCCATCAGGTGCCATTGATGGTCGAGGCCTTGGCCGAAGTTTGATTTTGAGCCATGGTGCATATGCTGGGCTCGGGCATGTGCTGGTGCCACCTTTTTTTCACCCGAGGCACCATCATCAGAGCATCACCGGAGAACCTAACCGACGGCATTGGGGGTTCCGACGATTGGGGGAGCCAGGGGGTGTGCGCACATGGTGTGCGATGGGTGCTGGCACTTGGCCCTGATATTGTCCCCCTATCCCTCATCAAACCTCGAGAACTCACACCCTCTTAAAGAGCATTTGAGATTTTATAGGTTTGCTCCTAGTAGCCATTAAAGTGTCTGAAATGGGGACATTTTTCTCAAACGGTCACAAAATCTTCTCCACTTTGAGTTTTTAGCTGAATTTGTTTGTGCAAGCCAACAAAAATACAAGGATCACATCTACCAAATTTGGGGCCAAAACTCCTTCTAAAAAAATTTTAAAAAATCCCGAACCGCAAAAAGTTTTGAAAAGCGTGAAAAATAGAAAACGGGTCGTCTTGCCACAAAACTTCACATGAAGGCTTAGGGGACCATTGTATGAATTTACAAGCCATAAAAATGGCATTGGCATGGCAAAAATATGAAGATGTGCCTAAACCCACCTACCACTCGATCGATCCACGGCTTGCGCATCCCGCCTCTCCGGTCGACTAAGTGCCCGCATGTTCATTTTGTGGGTTGACTTAGGCATACGTAGTGTGCACCCAGTCTAAGATCAGACCAGACCGAGGGTTGCTGCAGCAGGACCCGTAGTGGGATCGATAGCATACAGAGGGGATCGAGTCGATCCCTGGGTTATGCATCCTACGTCTCTGGCTGGCTGAGCTCCCGCATGCTCGTTTCGTGGGTTGACATAGGAATACGGAGTTCATCCCCAGTCTAAGCATATGGAGTTCATTCCCAGTCTAAGATCGGATCAGACCGAAGGTTGTGACAGCAGGACTAGTAGCAAGATAGGTAGCACACAAGAGGGATCAGGTCGATCCCCGACTTGCGCATTCTGCCTATTCAACCGGTTGAGCGCCCGTATGCTCATTTCATGGGTTGGCTTAGGCATACGGAGTTCATTCCATGTCTAAGCCCCAGCCAGACAGAGGGTTATGGCAGTGGGACCGATAGCACGTAAAAAGGGACCGAGTCGATCCCCGGCTTGCACATTATGCCTCTTCGGCCAGCTCAGTGCCCGCATGCTCCTTTCATGGGTTGACTTAAGCATACAGAGTTCATTCCCAGTCTAAGCATACAGAGTTCATTCCCAGTCTAAGATCAGACCGGTAGCCGAATCGGTAGAAGCACGAAGAGAGGGACCAGGTCGATCCTCAGCTTACGCATCCTACCTCTCCGGCCAGTTGACTGCCCGTACGCTCGTTTCATGGGTTGACTTAGGCATACGGAGTTCATTCCTAATCTAAGCCCCAACCGGATCGAGGGACCTGCAACGGGATCGGTAGCACGTAGAGGGGGACTAGGCTGATCCTCGGCTTGTGCATTCTAGCTCTCCGATCGACTGGGCGCTCGCACATCGTTTCATGGGTTGACTTAGGCATACATAGCACATTCCCGATCTCGACCAACCAAGGGCCAGACGCTATCGACGGTGTTTGTGGCAACAACCGAGGGGGACCAACAGCGGGATCTGTGGTAAGCTCGGTCATCCCGCTCCCCAGTAGTCGGTTCGATGCCCGTATGCTTGTTTCGAGGGTCGACCGGGGCTCGGCATGTGCCGATGGTGGTCGAGGCAATTGCCCACACCATGTCCCAGAATGTGCCGATGGTGTTCGATGCAAACGCCCACACTAGGGGCCATCTTGTGCCGATATTGGTCGAGGCAATCGCTCGCACCAAGGGTCAGCATGTGTTGATGGCGATCGAGGCAACTGCCTACACCAGGGCCCAGCTTATGCCGATGGCGATCGAGGTATGTGCTCGTATTGAAGGGCAGGTTATGCCGATAATGGTCGATGCATGTGCCATCACCATGCACCATCATGTGCCATTGATGGTCGAGGCCTTGGCCGAAGTTCAATTTTGTGCCAGGTGCACATGCTGGGCTCGGGCATGTGCTGGTGCCACATTTTTTTCACCCGGGGCACCATCGCCGGATTATCACCGGAGAACCTAACCGACGGCATTGGAGGTTCCGGCGATTAGGGGGTCGGGGGGTATGCGCACATGATGTGCGATGTGTGCTAGTACTTGGCCCTTATATTGGCCCCCTATCCCTCATCAAACCTTGAGAACTCACACCTCCTTAAAGAGCATTTGAGATTTTATAGGTTTGCTCCCAGTAGCCATTAAAGTGTCTGAAATGGGGACATTTTTTTCAAACGGTCATAAAATCTTCTCAACTTCAAGTTTTTAGCTGAATTTGTTTGTACTGCCAACAAAAATACAAGGATCACATGTACCAAATTTGGGGCAAAACTCTTTTTAAAAAAATTCTAAAAAATCCTGAACCGTAAAAAGTTTTGAAAATCATGAAAAATAGAAAACGGGTCGTCTTGCCACGAAACTTCACATGAAGGCTTAGGGGACCATTGTATGAATTTACAAGCCATAAAAATGGCATTGGCTCGATAGAACTATGAAGATATGCTTGAACCCACCTACCACTCGATCGATCCATGGCTTGCGCATCCCGTCTCTCTGGTGGGCTAAGTGCCCGCATGCTCGTTTCATGGGTTGCCTAGGCATACGTAGTGCGCTCCCAGTCTAAGATCGGACTGGACTGAGGGTTGTGGCAGCAGGACCCACAACGAGATCAACAGCATACAGAGGGGACCAGGTCGATCATCGACTTGTGCATCCTACCTCTCTGGTCGGCTGAGCACCCGCACGCTCAGTTTGTGGGTTGACTTAGGCATACGAAGTTCATCCCTAGTCTAAGCATACAGAGTTCATTCCCAGAGTAAGATCGGATCGAATCGAGGGTTCTGGTAGCAAGACCAGCAGCAGGATCGACAGCACGCAGGAGGGACCGGGCCGATCCCCGACTTGTGCATTCTGCCTCTCCGGTCTGCTGAGCGCCCGCACGCTCGTTTCGTGGGTTGGCTTAGGCATACGGAGTTCATTCCATGTCTAAGCCCCAGTCGGACCAAGGGTTGTGGTAGTGGGATCGGCAGCACGCAGAGGGGGACTGTACTGATCCCCAGCTTGCGCACTATGCCTCTCCAGCTGGCTCAGGCCCGCATGCTCATTTTATGGGTTGACTTGGGCATACGGAGTTCATTCCCAGTCTAAGCATACAGAGTTCATTCCTAGTCTAAGATCAGACCGACAGCGGGATCGATAGAAGCATGCAGAGGGGGACTGGCCCGATCTTCGGCTTGCGCATTCTGCCACTCCGACCGGCTGAGCACCCACACGCTAGTTTCATGGGTTGGCTTAGGCATACGGAGTTCATTCCACGTCTAAGCCCCAGCCAGACCGAGGGTTGTGGTAGCAGTACCGACAGCACGCAGAAGGAGACCATGCCGATCCCCGACTCGCGCATTATGCCTCTCCAGCTGGCTCAGTGCCCGCACACTCATTTCATGGGTTGACTTAGGCATACATAGTGCATTCCCGATCTCAACCAACCAAGGGCCAGAGGCTACCACCGGTGTTTGGGGCAACAATCGAGGGGGACCAACAGTGGGATCCTTGGTCGGCTCATGCATCTCACCCCTAGCGGTCGGTACTTAGGCATACATAGTGCATTCTCGGTTCTCGACCAACCAAGGGCCAGAGGCTATCGACGACGTTTGGGGCAACAACCGAGGGGGACCAGCAGCAGGATCCTTGGTTGGCTCACGCATCCTAACCCTAGCAATCGGTTCGATGCTCGTACGCTCATTTTGGGGGCCGATCGGGGTCGGCATTTATCGATGGTGGTCGAGGCAACCGCCCGTACCACGACCCGACATTTGCCGATGGTGTTCGATGCAACCGCCCGTACCAGGGGCCATCTTGTGCCGATGGTGGTCGAGGCAATCGCCCGCACCAACGGTTGGCATGTGCCAATGGTGATCGAAGCAACCACCCACACTAGGGCCTAGCTTGTGCCAATGGCGGTCGAGGCAAGTGCCCGTACCAAATGGCAGCCTTTGCCGATGATGGTCGATGCATGTGCCATCACCATGTGCCACCATGTGCCATTGATGGTCGAGGCCTAGGCCAAAGTTTGATTTTGAGCCACGGTGCACATGCTGGGCTCGGGCATGTGCTGGTGCCACATTTTTTTAACCCGGGGAACCATCGTCGGAGCATCACCGAAAAACCTAACCGACGGCATTGGGGGTTTCAATGATTGGGGGGCCCGAGGGGTGTGCGCACATGATGTGCGATGGGTGATGGTACTTGGCCCTTATATTGGCCCCCTTTCCCTCATCAAACCTCGAGAACTCATACCCCTTTAAAGAGCATTTGAGATTTTATAGGTTTGCTCCCAGCAGCCATTAAAGTGTATGAAATGGGGACATTTTTTTCAAACGATCACAAAATCTTCTCCACTTCGTGTTTTTAGCTAAATTTGTTTGTGCGTGCCAACAAAAATACAAAGATCACGTCTACCAAATTTGGGGCGAAAACTCCTTCTAAAAAAATTTTTAAAAATCCCAAACCGTAAAAAGTTTCAAGAATCATGAAAAATAGAAAACGGGTCGTGTTGCCACAAAACTTAACATGAAGGCTTAGGGGACCATTGTATGAATTTAAAAGCCATAAAAATGGCATTGGCATGGCAGAAATATAAAGATGTGCCTGAACCCACCTACCACTCGTTCGATCCACGGTTTTCGTGTCCTACCTCTCCGGCTAGCTAAGTGCCCGCACGCTCGTTTCGTGGGTTAAACTAGGCATACGTAGTGCGCTCCCAGTCTCAGATCAAACCAACCAAGGGTTGTGGTAGCAAGACCCGTAGTGGGATCGACAGCACCAGAGGAGATCGGGTCGATCCCCGGCTTTTGCATCCTATCTCTCTAGCCGGTTGAGTGCTTACACGCTCGTTTCGTGGGTTGACATAGGCATACGGAGCTCATCCCCAATTTTAGAATACGCAGTTCATTCCCAGTCTAAGATCAGATCGGACTGAGGTTGCGGTAGTAAGACCAACAGCAAGATCGACAGCACGCAGGGGGGATCGGGCCGATCCTCGGATTGCACATTCTGCCTCTCTGGCCGACTGAGTGCCCACACGCTCGTTTCATGAGTTGGCTTAGGCATACGGAGTTCATTCCATGTCTAAGCCCCAGCCAAACCGAGGGTTGTGGCAGCGGACCGACAGCACGCAAAGGGGGATCAAGCCGATCCCCGGCTTGCGCATTATGCCTCTCCGACCAGCTCAACGCCCACACGCTCATTTCATGGGTTGACTTAGGCATACAGAGTTCATTCCCTGTCTAAGCATACGGAGTTCATTCCCAGTCTAAGATCAGACCAGCAGCGGGATCGGTAACAGCATGCCAAGGGGGATCGTGCCGATCCTCGGCTTACGCATCCAGCCTCGCTGGCCGGTTCAGCACCCGCACGCTTGTTTCATGTGTTGACTTAGGCATACGAAGTTCATTCCCGATCTAAGCCCCAATCAGATCGAGGGACCCACAGTAGGATCGGCAGCATGTAGAGGGGGATCGGGCTGATCCTCGACTTACGCATTCTGGCTCTCCGACAGGCTGAGCGCCTGCACGCTCATTTTATGGGTTGACTTAGGCATACGTAGTGCATTCCCAGACTCGACCAACCAATGACCAGAGGCTATCGACGGTGTTTGGGGCAACAACCGAGGGGGACCAGCAGCGGGATCCTTGGTCGGCTCGCGCATCCCACCCCCAGCGGTCGGTGCCATCACCATGCACCATCATGTGCGATTGATGGTCGAGGCCTTGGTTGAAGTTTGATTTTGAGCCACGATGCACATGCTGGGCTCGGGCATGTGCTGGTGCCACATTATTTTTGCCCGAGGCACCATCATTGGAGCATCATCGGAAAACCTAACCGGTGGCATTGGGGGTTCCGACGATTGGTGGGGCCGAGGGGTGTGCGCACATGATGTGCGATGGGCGCTGGTACTTGGCCCTTATATTGGCCCGCTATCCCTCATCAAACCTCTAGAACTCACACCCCCTTAAAGAGCATTTGAGATTTTATAGGTTTGCTCCCAATAGCCATTAAAGTGTCTAAAATGGGGACATTTTTTTCAAACGATCACAAAATTTTCTCCACTTTGAGTTTTTAGCTGAATTTGTTTGTGTGTGCCAACAAAAATACAAGGATCATGTGTACCAAATTTTGGGCTGAAACTCCTTCTAAAAAAATTTTAAAAAATCCCGAACCGTAAAAAGTTTCAAAAATCATGAAAAATAGAAAACGGGTCGTCTTGCAACGAAACTTCACATGAAGGCTTAAGGGACCATTGTATGAATTTACAAGCCATAAAAATGGCATCGGCACGGCAAAATATTAAGATGTGCCCGAACCCACCTACCACTCGATCGATACACGACTTGCACATCCTGTCTCTCCGGCCAGCTAAGTGCCGGCACGCTCGTTTCGTGGGTTGACTTAGGCATACGTAGTGCGCTCCTAGTCTAAGATTAGATCGGACTGAGGGTCGTGGCAACAGGACTAGCAGCAGGATCGGCAGCACGTAGGGGGGACCAGGTCGATCCCCGACTTACACATTCTGCCTCTCCGACCGGTTGAGGCCCCGCATGCTTGTTTTGTAGGTTGGCTTAGGCATACGGAGTTTAGTCTATGTCTAGGCCCCAACCGGACCAAGGGTTGTGGCAACAGTATCGGCAGCATGCAGAGGGACACCAGGCCGATCCTCGACTTGTGCATTCTGGCTCTCCCAATCGGCGAGTGCCCACACGCTCGTTTCATGGGTTGACTTAGGCATACCTAGTGTATTCCCGGTCTTGACCAACCAAGGCGTTTGGGGCAACAACCGAGGGGGACCAGTAACGGGATCCTTGGTTGGCTCGCGCATCTCGACCCCAGCGGTCGGTTTGATGCCCGCACGATCATTTCAGGGGTCGACCGGGGCTCGGCATGTGTCGATGGTGGTCGAGGCAACCTCCTATACCATGGCCTAGCATGTGCCGATGGTGTTCGATGCAACCGCCTGCACTAGGGGCCATCTTATGCCGATGGTGGTCGAGGCAATCGCCCGCACCAAGGGCCGGCATGTGCCGATGGTGATCAAGGCAACCACCCTTACCAAGGCCCAGCTTGTGCCGATAGCGGTCAAGGTTAGTGCCCGTACCAAAGGGTAGCCTATGTCGATGATGGTCGATGCATGTGACACCACCATACGCCATCATGTGCCATTGATGGTCGAGGCCTTGGCCAAAATTTGATTTTGAGCCACAATGCACATGCTGGGCTTGGGCATGTGCTGGTGCCATATTTTTTTCACCCGGGGCACCGTCACCAGAGCATCGTCAGAGAACCTAACCGGAGGCATTGGGGGTTCCGATGATTGGGGGGGCTAGGGGGTGTGCGCACATGATGTGCGGTGGGTGCTAGTACTTGGCCCATATATTGGCCCCCTATCCCTCATCAAACATCGAGAACTCACACCCCCTTAAAGAGCATTTGAGATTTTATAGGTTTGCTCCCAATAGCCATTGAAGTGTCTGAAATGGGGACATTTTTTTCAAATGGTCACAAAATCTTCTCCACCTCGAGTTTTTAACTGAACGTTTTTGTGCGTGCCAACAAAAATACAAGGATCACGTCTGCCAAATTTGGGGCCAAAATTCCTTCTAAAAAAGTTTTAAAAAATCTCGAACCGTAAAAAGTTTTAAAAATCATGAAAAATAGAAAACGGGTCGTCTTGCCACGAAACTTCACATGAAGGCTTAGGGGACCATTGTATGAATTTACAAGCCATAAAAATGGCATTGGCACGGTAGAAATATGAAGATGTGCCTGAACCCACCTACCATTCGACTGATGCACGACTTGCGCATCCCGCCTCTCCGACCGGCTAAGTGCTGGCACCCTCATTTCGTGGGTTGACTTAGGCATACGTAGTGCGCTCCCACTCTAAGATCAAACCAGATCAAGGGTTGCGATAGCAGGACCTGCAACGGGATCGACAACACGCAGAGGGGACCGGGTCGGTCCCCGACTTATGCATCCTACCTCTCTGGCCGACTGAGCGCCCGTACACTCATTTTGTGTGTTGACTTAGGCATATGAAGTTCATCCCCATGCGCCATCATGTGCCATTGATGGTCGAGGCCTTGGTCGAAGTTCGATTTTAAGCCATTGTGCACATGTTGGGCTCGGGCATGTGCTGGTGCCATATTTTTTTTGTCAAGGGCACCATCGCTGGAGCATCGTAGGCTTGTGCATTCTGCCTCTCCAGCCTACTGAGCCCCCGGATGCTCGTTTCATGGGTTGGCTTAGGCATACAGAGTTCATTCCATGTCTAAGCATTTGGAGTTCATTCCCAGTCTAAGATCGGACTGTCAGTAACAAGTAGAGAGGGACTGGGCCGACCATTGACTTGCGCATCCTGCCTCTCCGGTCAATTAAGCGCCCGCACGCTTGTTTCGTGGGTTGACTTAGGCATATAGAGTTCATTCTCATATATTGGCCCCCTATCCCTCATCAAACATCGAGAACTCACACCCCCTTAAAGAGCATTTGAGATTTTATAGGTTTGCTCCCAGTAGCCATTGAAGTGTCTAAAATGGGGACATTTTTTTCAAACGGTCACAAAATCTTCTCCACCTCAAGTTTTTAGCTGAATGTTTTTTGTTCGTGCCAACAAAAATACAAGGATCACATCTGCCATATTTGGGGCCAAAATTCCTTCTAAAAAAGTTTTAAAAAATCACGAACCGTAAAAAGTTTCAAAAATCATGAAAAATAGAAAACGGGTTGTCTCGCCATGAAACTTCACATGAAGGCTTAGGGGACCATTGTATGAATTTACAAGCCTTAAAAATGGCATTGGCATGGCAGGAATATGAAGATATGCCTGAACCCACCTACCACTCGATCGATCCACAACTTACGCATCCCGCCTTTCCGGCTGGCTAAGTGCCCGCACGCTCGTTTCGTGGGTTGACTTAGGCATACGTAGTGTGCTCCCAGTCTAAGATCGGACCAGACCAAGGGTTGCAGTAGCAGGACCCGTAACGGGATCGACAGCACACAACGGGGATCAGGTCGATCCCTGGCTTACACATCCTGCCTCTCTAGTCGGTTGACCGCCCGTACGCTCATTTCGTGGGTTGACTTAGGCATACGAAGTTCATCCCCAGTCTAAGCATACGAAGTTCATTCCCAGTCTAAGATCAGATCAGATCGAGGGTTGCGATTGTAGGACCAACAGCAGGATCGGCAGCACGCAGAAGGGGATCGGGCTGATCCCTAGCTTGTGCATTCTGCCTCTCCGATCGGTTGAGCACCCGTACGTTCGTTTCATGGGTTGGCTTTGGCATACGGAGTTCATTCCATGTCTAAGCCCCAGTCGGACAAAGGGTTATGGCAGCGGGACCGACAGCACACAGAGGGGGATCGAGTCGATCCCCGGCTTGCACATTATGCCTCTCCGACCGGCTTAGTGCCCGCACTCTCATTTCGTTGGTTGACTTAGGCATACGGAGTTCATTCCCAGTCTAAGCATATGGAGTTCATTCCCAATCTAAGATCGGATCGACAGTAGCACATAGAGGGGGACCGGGCCGATCCTCGCTTGCACATCCTGCCTCTTCGGTTAGCTGAGCACCCGTATGCTCGTTTCGTGGGTTGACTTAGGCATACGGAGTTTATTCTCGATCTAAGCCCCAACCAGATCGAGGGACCCACAGCAAGATCGACAGCACGCAGAGGGGGACCGAGTCGATCCTCGACTTACGCATTCTGGCTCTCCGGCTGGCTGAGCGTCTGCATGCTCGTTTCATGTGTTGACTTAGGCATACATAGTGCATTCCCGATCTTGACCAACCAAGGGCCAGAGGCTATCAACGGTGTTTAAGGCAACAACCAAGGGAGACTAGCAGCGGTATCCTTGGTCGGCTTGTGAATCCTGCCAACGGTCGATTCGGTGCTCGCATGCTCGTTGCGGTAGCAGGACTTGCTATGGGATTGGCAGCACCTGCTATGGGATTGGCAGCACGCAGTGGGGACCGGGTCGATCCCCAGCTTACGCATCCTACCTCTTTGGCTGGCTGAACGCTCGTACGCTCGTTTCATGGGTTGACTTAGGCATACAGAGTTTATCCCCAGTCTAAGCATACAGAGTTCATTCCCAATCTAAGATTGGATCGGACCGAGGGTTGTGGCAGTAGGACCAATAGTAGGATTAGCAGCACGTAGGGCTGAGCCCCCGCACGCTCGTTTCGTGGGTTGGCTTAGACATATGGAGTTTACTCCATGTCTAAGCCCCAGTCAGACCGAGGGTTATGGTAGCTGGACTGGCAGCATGCAGAGGGGGACCGAGCGGTCCCTGGCTTACGCATTATGCCTCTCCGACCTGTTCAACACCCGCACACTCGTTCCGTGGGTTGACTTAGGCATACGAAGTTTATTCCCAGTCTAAGCATATGAAGTTCATGCCCAATCTAAGGTCGAACCGATAGTAGCACACAGAGGGGGACCGGGCCGATCCTCAGCTTGCGCATCCTACCTTTTTGATCGACTGAGCATCCGTACGCTTATTTCGTGGGTTGACTTAGGCATATGGAGTTCATTCCCGGTCTAAGCCCCAACCAGATCGAGGGACCCGTAGCGAGATCGATAGCACGCAGAGGGTGATCGAGAAAATCTTTGACTTGTGCATTCTGGCTCTCCGATCAATTGAGCGCCTGCACGTTCATTTCATAGGTTGATTTAAGCATACGTAGTGCATTCCCGGTCTCATCCAACCAAGGGTCAGAGGTTATCAACGACGTTTGGGGCAACAACCGAGGGGGACCAGTAGCGGGATCCTTGGTCGATTCTTTTATCCTGCCCCAGTGGTCTGTTCAGTGCCCGCATGCTCGTTTCGGGGGCTGACCAGGGCTTGACATATGCTGATGGTGGTTGACGCAACCGCCCGCACCACGGCCCAGCATGTGCCGATAGTGTTTGATGCAACCGCCCGCACTAGGGGCCATCTTGTACCGATGGTGGTCGAGGCAATCGCCAGCACCAAGGGTCAGCATGTGCCGATGGTGATTGAGGCAACCGTCTGCACCAGGGCCTAGCTTGTGCCAATGGCGGTCGAGGCAAGTGCCCGTACCAAAGGGTAGCCTATGCCGATGATGGTCGATGAATGTGCCATCACCATGCGCCATCATGTGCCATTGATGGTCGAGGCCTTGGCCGAAGTTTGATTTTGAGCCACGGTGCACATGCTGGGCTCGAGCATGTGCTGGTGCCACAGTTTTTTCCCTCGGGGCACCATCATCAGAGCATCATCGGAGAACCTAACCGATGACATTGGGGGTTCCGATGATTGGGGGGCTAGGGGGTGTGCGCACATGATGTGCGATGGGTGCTGGTACTTGTTCCTTATATTGGCCCCCTATCCCTCATCAAACCTTGGGAACTCACACCCCCTTAAAGAGCATTTGAGATTTTATAGGTTTGCTTCCAGTAGCCATTAAAGTGTTTGAAATGGGGACATTTTTTTCAAATGGTCACAAAATCTTTTCCACTTCGAGTTTTTAGCTAAATCTTTTTGTGCGTGCCAACAAAAATACAAGGATCACGTCTACCAAATTTGGGGCTAAAACTCCTTCTAAAATATTTTTAAAAAATCTCGAACCGTAAAAATTTTGAAAATCATGAAAAATAGAAAACTCGTCTTGCCTCGAAACTTCACATGAAGGCTTAGGGGACCATTGTATGAATTTACAAGCCATAAAAATGGCATTGGCATGGCAGAAATATAAAGATGTGCCTGAACCCACCTACCACTCGATCGATCGACAGCTTGCGCATCCCGCCTGTCCGGTTGGCTAAGTGCCCGCACGCTCGTTTCGTGGGTTGACTTAGGTATACGTAGTGCTCTCTCAGTCTAAGATCAGACCGGACCGAAGGTTGCAACAGGAGGACCCGTAACGGGATCGACAGCATGCAGAGGGGATCGGATCGATCCCTGGCTTACGTATCCTGCCTCTCTAGCTGGTTGAATGCCCGAACGCTCGTTTCATGGGTTGACTAAGGCATATGGAGTTCATCCCCAGTCTAAGCATACGGATTTAATTCCCAATTTAAGATCAGACCAGACTGAGGGTTGTGACAGTAGGACCAGCAGCAAGATTAGCAGCACGTAGGGGACTGGGCCGATCCCTGGCTTGTACATTCTACCTCTCCGACTGGCTGAGTGCCCGTACGCTCGTTTTATGGGTTGGCTTAGGCATACAGAGTTCATTCCATGTCTAAGCCCCAGCTGGACTAAAGGTTGTGGCAGCGGGACTGACAGCACGCGGAGGGGGACCAGGCCGATCCCCGACTTACGCATTGTGCTTCTCAGGTCGGCTTAGTGCCCGAACACTCGTTTCATGGTTTGACTTAGGCATATGGAGTTCATTTCCAGTCTAAGCAGACGGAGTTTGTTTGCAGTCTAGGATCGGACCGGTAGCAACACACAGAGGGGGATCGAGCCGATCCTCAGCTTGCGCATCCTGTCTCTTCGGCGTGCTGAGCACCCACACACTTATTTCATGGGTTGACTTAGGCATACAGAGTTCATTCTCGGTCTAAGCCCCAATCGGATTGAGGGACCCACAGCGAGATCGGCAGCAAGCAAAAGGGGACCAAGCCAATCCTCGACTTACGCATTGTGGCTCTCCGACCGGCTGAACACCCGCACGCTTATTTCATGGGTTGACTTAGGCATACCTAGTGCATTCCCGGTCTACCAACAAGAACCAGAGGCTATCAACAGCGTTTAGGGTAACAACCAAGGGGGACCAACAGCAGGATCCTTGGTTGACACATGCACCCCACCCCCAACGGTCGGTTCGGTGCTCGCAAGCTCATTTCGAGGGTCGACCAGGGCTCGGCATGTGCCAATGGTGGTTGAGGCAACCGCCCGTACCACGGCCCAGCATGTGGCAATGGTGTTCGATGCAACTGCCCACACCAGGGGCCATCTTGTGCCGATGGTGGTCGAGGTAACTACCCACACTAGGGCCCAGCTTGTGCCGATGGCGGTCGAGGCAAGTGCCCGTACCAAAGGGCAGCCAGTGCCGATGATGGTCGATGTATTTACCATCACCATGCCCCATCATGTGCCATTGATGGTCGAGGCCTTGGCCAAAGTTCAATTTTGAGCCACGGTGCACATGCTGGGCTCGGGCATATGCTGGTGCCACATTTTTTTTGCCCGGGGCACCATCGTCGTAGCATCGTCGGAGAACCTAACCGACGGCATTGAGGGTTTCGATGATTGGGGGGGCTGGGGGGTGTGTGCACATGACGTGCGATGGGTGCTGGTACTTGGCCTTTATATTGACCCCCTATCCCTCATCAAACCTCAAGAACTCACACCCCCTTAAAGAGCATTTGAGATTTTATAGGTTTGCTCCCAATAGCTATTAAAGTGTCTAAAATGGGGACATTTTTTTCAAACAGTCACAAAATCTTCTCCACTTCGAGTTTTTAGCTGAATTTTTTTGTGCTTGCCAACAAAAATACAAGGATCACGTCTACCAAATTTGGGGCCAAAACTCCTTGTAAAAAAATTTTAAAAAATCTCGAGCCGTAAAAAGTTTCAAAAATCGTGAAAAATAGAAAACGGGTCGTCTTGCCACGAAACTTCACATGAAGGCTTAGGGGACCATTGTATGAATTTACAAGCCATAAAACTGGCATTGGCACTGCCAAAATATGAATATGTGCCTAAACCCACCTACCACTCGATTGATCCATGACTTGTGCATCCCGCCTCTCCGGCCGGTTAAGTGCCCCCACGCTCATTTCGTGGGTTGACTTAGGCATACGTAGTGCGCTCCCAGTCTAAGATTGGACCAGATCGAGGGTTGCAGTAGCAGGACCCGTAGCAGGATCGACAGTAAGCAGAGGGGACCGAAACGATTCCCGACTTGTGCATCCTACCTCTCTGGCCGATTGAGCGCCCACACGCTCATTTTGTGGGTTGACTTAGGCATACGGAGTTTATCCCCAGTCTAAGCATACAGAGTTCATTCCCAATCTAAGATCGGACCGAACCGAGGGTTGTGGCAACAGGACCAGTAGCAGGATCGATAGCATGCAGGGGGGATCGGACCGATCCCTAGCTTGCGCATTCTGCCTCTCAGGCCAGCTGAGCCGCCGCACGTTCATTTCGTGGGTTGGCTTAGGCATACGGAGTTCATTCCATGTCTAAGCTCCAGCCGGATCGAGGGTTGTGGCAATGGGACCAACAGCACACAGAGGGGGACCGAGCCGATCCTCGGCTTGGGCATTATGCCTCTCTGGCCTGCTCAACGCCCGCACGCTCGTTTCATGGGTTGACTTAGGCATACAGAGTTCATTCCCAGTCTAAGCATACGGAGTTCATTCCCAATCTAAGATCGGACTGATAGCAGTATGCAGAGGGGGACCGGGTCGATCCTCGGCTTGCGCATCCTACCTCTTCGACCAACTGAGCGCTCGCACGCTCATTTCGTGGGTTGAATTAGGCATACAGAGTTCATTCTCGATCTAAGTCCCAACCGGACCGAGGGACCTACAGCGGGATCGATAGCACACAGAGGGGGACTGAGTCGATCCTCGACTTACGCATTCGGGCTCTCCAGTGGGCTGAGTGCCCGCACGCTCGTTTCATGGGTTGACATAGGCATACGCAGTGCACTCCCAGTCTAAGATTGGACCAGATCGAGGGTTACAGTAGCAGGACCCGTAGCAGGATCGACAGTAAGCAGAGGGGACCGGTCGATCCCCGACTTGCGCATCTACCTCTCTAGCCGGTTGAGCGCCCACACGCTCATTTTGTGGGTTGACTTAGGCATACGGAGTTCATCCCCAATCTAAGCATACAGAGTTCATTCCCAATCTAAGATCGGACCGAACCGAGGGTTGTGGCAACAGGACCAGCAGCAGGATCGATAGCATGCAGGGGGGACCGGACCGATCCCTAGTTTGTGCATTCTGCCTCTCCGGCCAGCTGAGCCGTTGCACGTTCATTTCGTGGGTTGGCTTAGGCATACGGAGTTCATTCCATGTCTAAGCTCTAGCCGAATCGAGGGTTATGGCAATAGGACCAACAGCACACAGAGAGGGACCGAGCCGATCCCCGGCTTGGGCATTATGCCTCTCCGGCCTACTCAACGCCCGCACGCTCATTTCATGGGTTGACTTAGGCATACGGAGTTCATTCCCAGTCTAAGCATACGAAGTTCATTCCCAATCTAAGATTGGACCGATAGCAGTATGCAGAGGGGGACCGAGTTGATCTTCGGCTTGCGCATCCTACCTCTCCGACCAACTGAGCGCTCGCACGCTCGTTTCGTGGGTTGAATTAGGCATACAGAGTTCATTCCCGATCTAAGTCCCAATCGGACCGAGGGACCTACAGCGGGATCGACAGCACGCAGAGGGGGACTGAGTCGATCCTCGACTTATGCATTCGGGCTCTCCAGTGGGCTGAGTGCCTGCACGCTCGTTTCGTGGGTTGACATAGGCATACATAGTGTATTTTTGGTCTCGACCAACCAAGGGCCAGAGGCTATCGACGGCGTTTGCGGCAACAACCGAGGGGGACCAATAGCGAGATCCTTGGTCGACTAACGCATCCTACCCCAGTAGTCTGTTCGATGCCCGTACGCTCGTTTCGAGGGTTGACTGAGGCTCGACATGTGCCGATGGTGGTTGAGTCAACCACCCGCACCATGGCCCAGCATGTGCCAATAGTGTTTAATGCAACTGCCCGCAACAGGGGCCATCTTATGTCGATGGTGGTCGAGGCAATTGCTAGCACCAAGGGCCGGCATGTGCCGATGGTGATCGAGGCAACCGCCCACACCAGGGCCTAGCTTGTACCAATGGCAGTCGAGGCAAGTGCCCGTACCAAAGGGCAGCCTGTGCCGTTGATGGTCGATGCATGTGCCATCACCATGCACCATCATGTGCCATTGATGGTTGAGGCCTTGGCTGAAGTTTGATTTTAAGCCACGGTGCACATGCTGGGCTCGAGCATGTGCTGGTGCCACATTTTTTTCACCCGGGGCACCATCGCCGGAGCATCGTCGGAGAACCTAATCGGCGGCATTGAGGGTTCCGACGATTAGGGGGGTCGGGGGGTGTGCGCACATGATGTACGATGGGTGCTGATACTTGGCCCTTATTTGGCCCCTTATCCCTCATCAAACCTTGAGAACTCACACCACCTTAAAGAGCATTTGAGATTTTATAGGTTTGCTCTAGTAGCCATTAAAGTGTCTAAAATGGGGACATTTTTTTCAAACGGTCACAAAATCTTTTCCCCTTTGATTTTTTAGCTGAATTTGTTTATGCATGCCAAGAAAATAAAAGGATCACATCTACCAAATTTGGGGCCAAAACTTCTTAAAAAATTTTAAAAAATCTCGAACCATAAAAAGTTTTAAAAATCGTAAAAAATAGAAAACGGGTCGTCTTGCCACAAAACTTCACATGACGGCTTAGGGAACCATTGTATGAATTTACAAGCCATAAAAATGGCACTGGCATGGTAGAAATATGAAGATGTGCCTGAACCCACCTACCACTTGATTGATCCATAGCTTGCGCATCCCGCCTCTCCGGCCGGCTAAGTGCCCGCACGCTCGTTTTGTGGGTTGACTTAGGCATATGTAGTGCGCTCCTAGCCTAAGATCGGATCGGATCGAGGGTTGTGACAGTAAGACCCGTAGCGGGATCGGTAGCATGCAGAGGGGACAGGATCCATCCCCTGCGTGTGCCTCCTACCTCTCTGGTCGACTGAGCGCCCGCACGCTCGTTTCATGGGTTGACTTAGGCATACGGAGTTCATCCTCAGTCTAAGCATACGGAGTTCATTCCAAGTCTAAGATCAGACTGGACCGAGGGTTGTAGCAGTAGGACCAGCAGTAGGATCGACAGCACACAGGGGAGACCGGGCTGATCCCTGGCTTGTGCATTCTGCCTCTCTAGCCGACTGATTGCCCGCACGTTCATTTTGTGGGTTGGCTTAGGCATACGTAGTTCATTCCATGTCTAAGCCCCAGTCGGACTGAGGGCTATGGCAGTGGGATCGACGGCACAAAAAGGGGGATCGTGTCAGTCCTCACCTTACGCATTATGCCTCTCCGGCTGGCTCAGCACCCACATGCTCGTTTCGTGGGTTGACTTAGTCATACGGAGTTCATTTCCAGTCTAAGCATATGGAGTTCATTCCCAATCTAAGATCAGACCGACAGCAGTAGGTAAAGGGGAACTGGGCCGATCCTCGGCTTGTACATCCTGCCTCTCCGACCAGCTCAGCGCCTGCACGCTCATTTCATGGGTTGACTTAGGTATACGGAGTTCATTCCCAGTCTAAGCCAAATCGAATCGAGAGACCCGTAGTGGGATCGACAGCACGCAGAGGGGGACTGGGCTGATCTTCGACTTGTGCATTCTAGCTCTCCGACCGGCTGAGTGCCCGTACGCTTGTTTCATGGGCTGACTTAGGCATACGTAGTGCATTCCCGATCTGGACCAACCAAGGGCCAGAGGCTATCGACGGTGTTTGGGGCAACAACCAAGGGGGACCAGCAACGGGATCCTTGGTCGGCTCATGCATCCCACCCCCAACGATCGATTCAGTATTCACACGCTCGTTTCAAGGGCCGACCGAGGCTCGGCATGTGCCGATGGTGGTCGAGGCAACCGTCCGCACCGCAGCCCAGCATGTGTCGATGGTGTTCAATGCAATCACCCACACCAGGGCCCAGCTTGTGCTCATGGAGGTCGAGGCAAGTGCCCATACCAAAGGGCAGCCTATGTCGATGATGGTCGATGCATGCGCCATCACCATGCACTTATCATGTGCCATTGATGGTCGAGGGCTTGACCGAAGTTCAATTTTGAGCCATGGTGCACATGTTGGGCTCGGGCATGTGCTGGTGCCACATTTTTTTTCGCCTGGGACACCATCACCGGAGTATCACCGGAGAACTTAACCGACGGCATTGGGGGTTCCGACGATTGGGGGGCCGAGGGGTGTGCGCACATGATGTGCGATGGGTGCTGGTACTTGGCCCTTATATTGGCCCCCTATCCCTCATCAAACCTTGAGAACTCACACCCCCTTAAAGAGCATTTGAGATTTTATAGGTTTGCTCCTAGTAGCCATTAAAGTGTCTGAAATGGGGGCATTTTTTTCAAACGGTCACAAAATCTTCTCCACTTTGAGTTTTTAGCTAAATTTTTTTGTACGTACCAAAAAAAATTCAAGGATCATGTCTACCAAATTTGGGGTCAAAACTCCTTCTAAAAAAATTTTAAAAAATCCCGAACCGTAAAAATTTTAAAAATCATGAAAAATAGAAAACGGGTCGTCTTGCCTCGAAACTTCACATGAAGGCTTAGGGGACCATTGTATGAATTTACAAGCCATAAAAATGGCATTGGCATGGCAGAAATATGAAGATGTGAACCCACCTACCACTCGATCGATCCACGGCTTGCGCATCCCTCATCTTCGGCCGGTTAAGTGCTCGCACGCTCGTTTCATGGGTTGACTTAGGCATACGTAGTGTGTCACGGGATCTGACCTTAGACTCAGAATCTATGCGGCCTTAGGCTTGGAATTTCCTCTTTTATGCCTAAGTCAGCCTAAAACACAAGCGTACGGGCACTAGAACAATAGGAAGGGCTGATTACGTAAGTTAACGAGAAGCAGGATAACAAGATAGAATTCTGGAAATGCTCTTATATTCACTGAAATAGAAGTGTTTGATGATGTACAAATAAGGGTGGAGCAGCCCTCTATTTATAGTTGAGGCTCCAGCTACAACTTAATGGCAATATGCCTAGAATAAAGGCTAAAATCATGGGATTACAATCAATCAGGATGCTAACTCTTGCTGATCCAGCCTGCTTCCAGAAGTTTCCCTTGCGTGTCCAGCACCTTGGGCCCTTCTGGATGTGGTGCGGGTAGCTTGTATGCCAGGCCTTGGTCTCACGGGCTGGCCTGCAAGTTGGGCGGGCATTTTGAACTCGTTTGCTAGGCTTTGCGCACAGATACCCGCCAGCATGCCTGGTCTACGGGCCTCAACCTCTGGCTCGCCTGCTGGTCCGCCTGATGTGCTTGGCGTGCCCGCCCAGGGTGTGACATTCTCCCTCACCTGATTGTGCAATGCCCTCGTTGTGTCTTCTGCATGGTACTACCTGATCTGGTCCCCGAACTGCCATAAGTCCTCTGCTAGTTCCCAGCTCACCTCACTGTCTGGAAGTCTCTTCCAGTACACCAAGTACTCATGTCTTGGTTGATAGTTCTTCCGTCTCACCTCCCGATCAGCTATGATGCTATGGACCTCCTTCTCATATGAGGCTCGTGCTCCTAATGGCACACGCTTTGACTCTACCCGTCCTGGATCTTCCTCATCCTCATGGAACGGCTTAAGCATGCTCACATGGAATATTGGGTGCACCCTCAGCTTGGGTGGCATATCCAGCTTGTAGGCAACCTTGCCTACCCTCTTGACTTCTCGAAAAGGTCCCTCATACCTCCGGACTAAGCCTTTGTGCAACCCCCTATGGCGCAGAATAGGATGCAGCTTCACCAACACCAAGTCTCTAATCTAGAACTGCACATCCCGCCTCTTCTGGTCTGTCCACTTCTTCGACCTCTTGGCCGCCTTGTGTAGACAAACTCTGGCTAAGTTAGTTTGCTCCTGCCATGCCTTAGCAAACTTGTATGCTGCTGGATTCGGCCCTGTATAGCCTACAGCAATCGAACCAGGTGTTAGTGGTTGTTGCCTTATCACAACCTCAAATGGGCTCTGGTTCGTTGCCTCGCTCCTTTGCAAGTTGTAGGAAAACTACGCAATATCTAGCAGCTTTGGTCAGTCCCTTTGTATGGCACTCACATAGTGCCTGAGGTAGACCTCCAATAGTCCATTCACTCGTTCTATCTGACCATCGGTCTATGGATGCATGCTAGTGGAAAAGTTCAAGTCTGACCCCAATAGCTTGAACAACTCAGTCCAGAACCTGCCCGTGAACTGCCCTTCCCGATCACTAGCAATGGTCCTTGGCACTCCCCAGTACTTAACCGTGTTCTTTAGGAACAATCGAGCTGCCTCCTCGACTGGGCACTCCTTGGTTGCTGGAATGAAGATTCCATACTTGGAAAACCTATCCACCACTACCATGATGCTTCCAAACCCTTTTGCTTTGGGTAGACCAACTATAAAGTCTAGAAAAACACTCTCCCATTGTCGCTCTGGCACTGGCAATGGCTCCAAGAGACCGCCTGGTTTCTTGAGCTCCACCTTGTCCCATTGGCACACAAGACAAGTCTTCACATAGGCCTCCACATCGTCCCTCATGTGCGGCCAGTAGTATCAGACCTCGATTAGTGCCAAGGTGCGGCTCACTCTAGGGTGTCCAGCCCACCTTGAATCATGGCATTCTTGTAAAACTTCCTTACGAAACTTCCCGTGCTACAGCACAAACAGTCTACTACCCCTAGTGTACAACAAGCTATCCTGCAACCAAAACCGCCTAGTCTTACCTTGCTGGGTGTACTCCATCAAATCCTTGGCTGTAGGATTATGCGTAAGTCCCTCCTTAATGTGCGGCACCAATGACCCCTCTGGTTGGCTAATGGTAGCAAGGTTAGCCATCCTGCTCAGGGTGTCTGCCACTAGGTTCACCCGTCCTGGCTTGTACTCCATCTAGAAATCAAATTCTATAAGAAAATCTTGCCATCTCGCCTGCTTGAGGGACAACTTCTTCTGCATTTGGAAGTAGCTGGTCACCACATTGTCCGTCCTCACCACGAACCTCGACCCCAATAGGTAATGGTGCCAAGTGCACAAGCAGTGCACCATTGCAGTCATCCCTTCTCTTAGACCGTGTACTTACATTTAGTCTCATTCAGCTTCCTACTATCGAACGTGACTGGATGTCCCTCCTGCATCAACACACCCCTTATGGCAAAGTCTGATGCATCCGTATGCACCTCATACGGCTTGGCATGGTCTGGCAAGGCCAAGATTGGCTCCTCAGTCACAGCCCGCTTCAACCTGTCAAAGGCTTCCTGGCACCCTGCGCTCCACTCCCATGCTCTCCCTTTCTTGAGCAAGTCAGTCAATGGCGTGGCTATTGCTGAGTGACCTTTGATGAAGCGCCTATAGTAGTTAACCAGCCCAAGGAACGATCTCAACTCAGTGACCTTGGCTGGCGGTTGCTACTCCAAGATGGCGTGTATCTTGCCTTTATCCATGCGTATCCTGCCACCTCTCATTATATGGCCAAGGAACGGGATCTCTTGCTGGGCAAATGAGCACTTCTCCCTCTTGACGAACAGCTTGTGCACCCACAACACCTCGAACACTTGTCTCAAGTGGTCTACATGCTCTCTCAAAGTCTGGCTGTAGATCACAATGTCATCTAAATAAACCATAACAAACCGATCAAAGAATGACTGAAGTACCTTGTTCATAAGGGTACAGAATGTTGCTAAGGCATTCGTGAGTCCGAAAGGCATCACCAAGAACTCATACAAACCATGCCGAGTGACACATGCTGTCTTTGGCTCATCTCCCTCCGCGATCCTATCTTGATAGTAGCCGGACCTCAAATCCAACTTGGTGAACCACCTTGTGCTTCCAAGTTGATCGAACAAGTTCACAATGAGTGGGATGAGGTACTTGTTCTTGATGGTTAGCTTGTTCAAAGCCTGGTAGTCTATGCACAGCCGCAATGACTCATCATGCTTGTGCTGGAATAGAACTGGTGCACCATAGGGTGCCTTCAATGGCCTAATGAAGCTAGCATCAACTAACTCTTTGAGCTGCTTCCTCAACTCCTCCAACTCTGATGGAGACATTCGGTAAGGGGCCCTAGCTGGTGGCTTGGCCTCAGACACCAGCTTGATCTTGTGGTCCACCTCCCTCTTAGGTGGTAGCTTGCTAGACAGCTTTGCGGGCATCACATCACTAAAAGTCTTCAGCACCTTTAGCACCTCCAAGGGTGACTCGATCTCCTTATCCCTTGGCTCGTCATATTTTAAGGCTGCCAAGAAGGTGTCTTCCTGTCTGCTTACCACCTTGGCAAATTGGATGGCTAACACCACCTGCGACCCAACTCCAGACCCTCTTCTTAATGGTACTAGACATTGGCACCGTGCATCCAAGATGCAAACAAAATTGGCAAAAGGCATAAGGAGGGCGTTAATTCGAACAAGGAAATCCAACCCAATCACAAACTCATAGTCATCAAGGGGTATTACCTCTATGGTCTCCTTGCCTTTCTAGTCTCCAAGCTACAACTCCACTCCTCGCGCTACTCCAATGGCTGAAACCCCCTTGGAGTTCACTGTTTTGATGGTACCAGTCCCTTTCTGCACCTTTAGTCTGAGCTTTTGGGCTCCATCACCTGAAATAAAAAGATGTGAGGCACTTGTGTCCACCAATGCGCTCACCTTCTGACCCGCAACCATCAGATCCGTAAACATCAAGCCCTTTGGCTTACGGCTCCCCTTACTATGGACAGCATTGAGCACCAACGACCTAAGCTTTGCTGCCCCTGACTCTGGCTCCTCGTTAGACTCCTTGTCTATAGCGGCCAGCTTGCCCTTTTATGGGCAATTGCGCGCTATGTGGTTCCCTCCACATAGGTAACATGCTAGTGGCTTTCGATCCCTCTTTACTTTCCACTTGCCTACTGGTGGCTTCCTCTTGCCATCCTTGGTTGAACGGTTTCGATCTCCATCCTTGGACTCTCGATCACGGTCTTTCCCCTTGGACTGCTTCTTCCAGTCCCTATCATCCCTGCCCTTACCTTTGGGCTTGGTAGACTCAAACTTGTTCAGAGGCTTGAACTCTATCAAGGCCTCGACAGTAGTCATGGCTTTAGCCAAGTCATGAACTCCCCTCCTTTGTAGCTCATGCTTCACCCACGATTTCAGCCCATCCATGAAAGCAAATAAGGCATCCTTCTTGCCTAGATCTGAGATCTGTAGCATCAGTTCAGAGAATTTTTGGACATACTCCCTTATGTCCCCTTGTTGGCTCAGCTTGTGTAACTTTGCCCGTGCCTCATCATTGACATACTCCGGGTAAAATTGTTCTTTAAACTCTTTTTGGAACTCTGCCCAGGTTTCAATCTTGGCACTGCCATGCCTAACATCATCACACCTGCACCTCCACCATAGTAAGGCTACATCAGTGAGATACATAGCAGTGGTGCTTACCTTTATTGCTTCATCTTGCATGCCTATGGCCTGGAAGTACTGCTCCATACCCCAAAGGTAGTTGTCTACTTCTTTGGCCGCCCTAGTCCCCTTGAACTCCTTAGGCTTGGGGACCTCCAATCTGGATTTGGACAATCCGACAAACATGCCATTCCCAATGGCAGTCTTGCAAGCAACGAACTCACTGGTAAGCTCTTCCATCCGCTGGCGCATGGCCTCCATGCCATCGCGTAAGGTCAGCACTTCAGCCTCCAAGGCCTTATTCTTCTGGGTGATCACATCCATGCCTTTGTTGAGAGCAGCTTCCAGCTCACTTTGGATCTCCTCCCCCATGGAGTCTAGCGATGCAATGTGAGTCTCTACTTCCTCAAGCTTCTCCTCCATGTTGCCCATGGTCACCTCCACCTTGGCTAGCCGACCGTCCATGGTAGACCAGATATCTCTAGAACTGGCTTTCTTGCCTCTTCCACGCCCATGCTTCTAGGCCTTTGGTTGTTGGCTAGCAACGTCACTTTGGGATGCCATCTCCTCAATCATGATCTAACTTGTACAACACAAATACATAGAATTAAACTGGCTTTGATACCCACTGTCACAGGCTCTGACCTTAGACTCAGAATCCGTGTGGCCTTAGGCTTGGAATCTCCTCATTTATGCCTAAGTCAGCCTAAAACACAAGTGAGCGAGCACTAGAACAATGGGAAAAGTTGATTACACAAGTTAAAGAGAAACAGGATAACAAGTAAAATTCTGGAAATGCTCTTGTATTCACTAAAACAGAAGTGTTTAATGATGTACAAATGAGGGTGGAGTAGCCCTCTATTTATAGTTGAGGCGCCAGCTACAACTTAATGGCAATATCCCTAGAATAAAGGGTAAAATCATGGGATTACAATCAATCAGGATGCTAACTCCTAATTTTCAGGGTCAACCAAATCTGCCAGGATGCTCCTACTGATCCTGCCTGCTTCTAAAAGCTTCCTTTGTGTGTCCAGCACCTTGGGCCCTTCTGGATGTGGTGCGGGCAGCTTGTATGCCAGGCCTTGGTCTCACGGGTTGGCCTGCAAGTTGGGTGGGCGTTCTGAACTCGTTTGCTAGGCTTTGCGCATAGATACCCGCCAGCACGCCTGGTCTACGGGCCTCAACCTCTGGCTCACCTGGTGGTCCACCTAATGTGCCTGGCACGCCCGCCCAGGGCATGACATAGTGCGCACCCAATCTAAGATTGGACCACACTGAGGGTTGCAACAGCAGGACCCGTAGCAGGATCTACAGCACACAGAAGGGATTGGGTCAATCCTCGACTTGCGCATCCTACCTCTCTGGCCGTCTGAGCACCTGCACGCTTGTTTCATGGGTTGACTTAGGCATACAGAGTTCATCTCCAGTCTAAGCATACAGAGTTCATTCCCAGTCTAAGATCGGACCGGATCGAGGGTTGCGACAACAAGACCAGCAGCAGGATCGACAGTACATAAGGGGGATCAAGCCTATCCCCGGTTTATGCATTCTGCCTCATCGACCGACTGAGCCCCCGTACGCTAGTTTCATGGGTTGGCTTAGGCATACGGAGTTCATTCCATGTCTAAGCCACAGTCGAACTGAGGGTTGTGGTAGTGGGACTGGCAGCACACAGAAGGGGATCGGGCCCATCCCCGGCTTGCGCATTATACCTCTTCGGCCTGCTCAGCGCCCGCACGCTCATTTCATGGGTTGACTTAGGCATACGGAGTTCATTCCCAGTCTAAGATCGAATTGACAGCAGCACGCAGAGGGGGACCGGGCCGATCCTTGACTTACGCATCCTGCCTCTCCGGTCGGTTGAACGCCCGTACGCTCGTTTCATGGGTTGACTTAGGCATACGGAGTTCATTCCCTGTCTAAGCCCCAACCGGACCGAGGGACCCGCAGCGGGATCGACAGCATGCCGAAGGGGATCGGGCTGAGTGCCCACACGCTCGTTTCATGGGTTGACTTAGGCATACATAGTGCATTCCCGGTCTCGACCAACCAAGGGCCAGAGGCTATCAATGAAGTTTGGGGTAACAACCGAGGGGGCCCAACAGTGGGATCCTTGGTTATCTCACGCATCCTGCCCCCAGCGGTCGGTTCGGTGCTCGCACGCTCGTTTCAGGGGTCGATCGGGGCTTGGCATATGCCGATGGTGGTCGAGAAAACTGCCCGCACCATGGCCTAGCATGTGCCGATGGTGTTCGATGCAACCGCCCGCACCAGGGGCCATCTTGTGCCGATGGTGGTCAAGGCAACTGCCCACACCAGGGCCTAGCTTGTGCCAATGGCGGTCGAGGCAAGTGCCCGTACCAAAGGGCAACCTGTGCCGATGATGGTCGATGCATGTGCCATCACCATGTGCCATAATGTGCAATTGATGGTTGATTTCTTCACCGAAGATCAATTTTGAGCCACGGTGCACATGCTGGGCTCGGGCATATGCTGGTGCCCATTTTTTTCACCCGGGGCAACATCGTCAGAGCATCACCGGAGAACCTAACCGACAGCATTGGGGGTTCCGACGATTAGGGGCCAGGGGGTGTACGCACATGATGTGCGATGGGCGCTGGTACTTGGCCCTTATATTGGCCCCCTATCCCTTATCAAACCTCGAGAACTCACACCCCCTTAAGGAGCATTTGAGATTTTATAGGTTTGCTCCCAGTAGCCACTAAAGTGTCTCAAATGGGGACATTTTTTTCAAACGATCGTAAAATCTTCTCCAGTTCGTGTTTTTAGTTGAATTTGTTTGTGCGTGCCAACAAAAATACAAGGATCACGTCTACCAAATTTGGGGCCAAAACTCCTTCTAAAAAAATTTTAAAAAATCCTGAACCGTGAAAAGTTTCAAAAACCATGACAAATAGAAAATGGGTCGTCTTGCCATGAAACTTCACATGAAGGCTTAGGGGACCATTGTATGAATTTACAAGCCATAAAAATGGCATTGGCATGGTAGAAATATGAAGATGTGCCTGAACCCACCTACCACTCGATCGATCCACCGCTTGCGCATCCCGCCTCTCCAGCCGACTAAGTGTTCGTACGCTCATTTCTTGGGTTGACTTAGGCATACGTAGTGCACTCCCAATCTAAGATCGAACCAAACCAAGGGTCATGGTAATAGGACCCGCAGCGAGTTTGGCAGCATGCAAAGGGGACCCGGTCAATCCCCGGCTTGCACATCCTACCTCTCTGGTTGGCTGAGCACCCGCACGCTCGTTTCGTGGGTTGACTTAGGCATATGGAGTTCATCCCCAATCTAAGCATACAGAGTTTATTCCCAGTCCAAGATCGGACTGGGCCGACGGTTGCCCTTTCTGGCTCTCCGACCAAAGGTTACGCATTTTAGCTCTCCAGAGGGGGACCGGGCCGATCCTTGGCTTGCGTATTCTGGCTCTCCGGTCGGCTAAGCACCTATACGTTCATTTCATGGGTTGACTTAGGCATACGTAGTGCATTCCTAGTCTCGACCAACCAAGGGCCAGAGGCTATTGATGGCGTTTGCGGCAACAACCAAAGGGGACCAGCAGTGGGATCCTTAGTCGGCTCGTGCATCCCACCCCCAACGATTGATTCGGTGCTCATACGTTTGTTTCGGGGCTCGATCAAGGCTTGGCATGTGCCGATGGTGGTCGAGGCAACCGCTCGTACCATAGCCCAGCATGTACCGATGGTGTTCGACGCAACCGCCCGCACCAGGGGCCATCTTATGCCGATGGTGGTCGAGGCAATCGCCCGCACCAGGGCCCAGCTTGTGTCGATGGCAGTCGAGGCAAGTGCCCGCACCAAAGGGCAGCCTGTGCCGATGATGGTCGATGCATGTGCCATCACCATGTGCCATCATGTGCCATCACCATGCGCCATCATGTGCCATTGATGGTCGAGGCCTTGGTCGAAGTTCGATTTTGAGCTAGGTGCACATGCTGGGCTCGGGCATGTGTTGGTGCTACATTTTTTTCGCCTAGGGCACCATCATCGGAGCATCATCAGAGAACCTAACCAGCGACAATGGGGGTTCTGGCGATTAGGGGGCCAGGGGGTGTACGCACATGATGTGCGATGGGTGCTGGTACTTGGCCCTTACATTGGCCCCCTATCCCTTATCAAACCTTGAGAACTCACACCGCCTTAAAAAGTATTTGAGATTTTATAGGTTTGCTCCCAGTAGCCATTAAAGTGTCTACAATGGGGACATTTGTTTCAAACTGTCACAAAATCTTCTCCACTTCGAGTTTTTAGCTGAATTTGTTTGTACGTGCCAACAAAAATACAAGGATCACGTTTAGCAAATTTGAGGCCAAAACTCCTAAAAAAATTTTAAAAAATCTTGAACCGTAAAAAGTTTCAAAAATTGTGAAAAATAGAAAACGGGTCGTCTTGCCACGAAACTTCACAGGAAGGCTTAGGGGACCATTGTATGAATTCATTCCCAGTCTAAGATGGACCGGACCGAGGGTTACGACAGCAGGACCAGCAGCAAGATCGACAGCATGCAGGAAGGGATTGGGCCAATCCTCAGCTTGCACATTCTGGCTCTCCGACTGGCTGAGTGCCTGCATGCTCGTTTCATGTGCCGATGGCGGTCGAGGCAAGTGCCCGTACTGAAGGCCAGCCTGTGCCGATGATGGTCGATGCAGGTGCCATCACCATGCGCCATCATGTGCCATTGATGGTCGAGGCCTTGGCCGAAGTTTGATTTTGAGCCACGGTGCACATGCTGGGCTCAGGCATGGGCTGGTGCCACATTTTTTTTGCCTGGGGCACCATCGTCGGAGCATCGTCGAAGATCCTAACTGACGGCATTGGGGGTTCTGGCGATAGGGGGGCCGGGGGGTTTGCGCACATGATGTGCGTGGGTGTTGGTACTTGGCCCTTATATTGGCCCCCTATCCCTCATCAATCCTAAAGAACTCACACCCCCTTAAAGAGCATTTGAGATTTTATGGGTTTGCTCCCAGTAGCCATTAAAGTGTCTCAAATGGGGACATTTTTTTCAAACGGTCACAAAATCTTCTCCACTTCGAGTTTTTAGCTGAATTTGTTTGTGCGTGCCAACAAAAATAAAAGGATCACGTCTACCAAATTTGGGGCCAAAACTCTTTCTAAACAAATTTTAAAAAATCCTGAATCGTAAAAAGTTTCAAAAATCATGAAAAATAGAAAACTGGTTGTCTTGCCACGAAACTTCACATGAAGGCTTAGGGGACAATTGTATGAATTTACAAGCCACAAAACTGGCATTGGCATGGCAGAAATATGAAGATGTGCCTGAACCCACCAACCACTCGATCGATCCATGACTTGCACATCTCGCCTCTCCGATCGGCTAAGTGCCCGCATGCTCGTTTCATGGTTTGACTTAGGCATACGTAGTGCGCTCCCAGTCTAAGATTGGGCTAGACTGAGGGTTGCAGCAGCAAGACCCACAGTGGGATCGGCAGCACGTAGAGAGGATCGGGTCGATCCCCGGCTTGCGCATCCTGCCTCTCTGGCCGACTGAGCACCCGTATGCTCGTTTCATGGGTTGACTTAGGCATACGGAGTTCATCCCCAGTCTAAGCATACGGAGTTCATTCCCAGTCTAAGATCAGATCAGACTGAGGGTTACGGTAGCAGGATTAGCAGATCAGTAACACGCAGGGAGGGACCGGGCCAATCCCTGGCTTACGCATTCTGCCTCTTCGATCGACTGAGCCCTCGTACGCTCGTTTCATGGGTTGGCTTAGGCATACAGATTTCATTCCATGTCTAAGCCCCAGCTGGACTGAGGGTTATGGCAACGGGACTGACAGCACGCAGAAAGGGATCGAGCCGATCCCTGACTTGCGCATTATGCCTTGTTGGCCTGCTTAATGCCCGCACGCTCGTTTCGTGGGTTGACTTAGGCATACGGAGTTCATCCCCAGTCTAAGCATACAAAGTTCATTCTCAGTCTAAGATCAGATCAGACCGAGGGTTACGGTAGCAGGACCAGCAGCACGATCGACAGCACGTAAGAGGGGATCGAGCCGATCCCTGGCTTGCACATTCTGCCTCTTCGATCGGCTGAGTGCCCGCACACTCATTTCGTGGGTTGGCTTAGGCATACTGAGTTCATTCCCAATCTAAGCCCTAACCAGACCGAGGGACCCGCAGCGGGATCAACAGCACACAGAGGGTGATCAGGCTGATCCTCAGCTTGCGCATTCTGGCTCTCTGACCGACTGAGCGCCTGCACGCTTGTTTCATGAGTTGACTTAGGCATACGTAGTGCATTCTCGATCTCGACCAACCAAGGGCCAGAGGCTATCGACGATGTTTGGGGCAACAACCGAGGGGGACAAGCAGTGGGATCCTTGGTAGGCTCACGCATCCTACCCCCAGCAGTCAGTTCGATGCCCGACATGTGCCGATGGTGGTCGAGGCAACCACCCTCACCATGGCCCAGCATGTGCCGATGGTGTTCGATGCAACTGCCTGCACCAAGGGCCATCTTATGCCGATAGGGGTCGGGCAACCACCCACACCAGGACCCAGCTTATGCAGATGGCGGTCAAGGCAAGTGCCCGTACCAATGGGCAGCCTGTGCCGATGATGGTCGATGCATGTGGCATCACCATGCGCCATCATGTGCCATTGATGGTTGAGGCCTTGGTCGAAGTTTGATTTTGAGCCACAGTGCACATGCTGGGCTCGGGCATGTACTGGTGCCACATTTTTTTGGCCCGAGGCACGATCGTCGGAGCATCATCGGAGAACCTAACCGACGACATTGAGGGCTCCGACAATTGGGGGGCCGGGGGGAGTGCGCACATGATGTGCAATGGGTGCTGGTACTTGGCCCTTATATTGGCCCCCTATCCCTCATCAAATCTCGAGAACTCACACCCCCTTAAAGAGCATTTGAGATTTTATAGGTTTGCTCCCAGTAGCCATTAAAATGTCTGAAATGGGGACATTTTTTTCAAACGGTCACAAAATCTTCTCCAATTCAAGTTTTTAGCTGAATTTGTTTGTGCGTGCCAACAAAAATACAAGGATCACGTCTACCAAATTTGGGGCCAAAACTCCTAAAAAAATTTTAAAAATCGTTTCAAAAATCATAAAAAATAGAAAATGGGTCGTCTTGCCACGAAACTTGACATGAAGGCTTAGGGGAGCATTGTACGAATTTACAAGCCATAAAAATGGCATTGGTACGGCAGAAATATGAAGATGTGCCTGAACCTACCTACCACTCGATCTATCCACGGCTTGTGCATCCTGCCTCTTCGATCAGCTAAGTGACCACACGTTCGTTTCGTAGGTTGACTTAGGCATACGTAGTGCACTCCCAGTCTAAGATCGAACCGGACTGAGGGTTACGGTAGCATGACCCGCAGCGAGATCGGTAGCACACAGAGGGGACTGGGTCAATCCCTGGCTTATGTATCTTACATCTCTAGCCGGCTGAGCACCCGCACGTTCATTTCATGGGTTGACTGAGGCATACAGAGTTCATCCCCAGTCTAAGCATACGGAGTTCATTCCCAATCTAAGATCAAACTAACAGTAGCATGCAGAGGGGGATCGAGCCAATCCTCGGCTTACGTATCCTACCTTTCCGGTTGACTGAGCGCCCGCACGCTCGTTTCGTGGGTTGACTTAGGCATACGAAGTCTAAGATCAGACCGAACCGAGGGTTACGGTAGTAGGACCGACAGTAGGACCAGCAGCAGGATCGGCAGCATGCAGGGGGGACCAAGACGATTCCCAGCTTACGCATTCTGCCTCTCCGACCAGTTCGTTTCGTGGGTTGGCTTTGGCATACGGAGTTCATTCCATGTCTAAGCCCCAGCTGGACAGAGGGTTGTGGCAGTGGGACCGACAGCACGAAGAGATGCCTCTCCGATCGGCTCAACACCCACATGCTCATTTTATGGGTTGACTTAGGCATACAGAGTTCATTCCCAGTCTAAGCGTACGGAGTCTAAGATCAGAGCGGATCGATGGTGGTTGAGGAAACTGCCCTCACCACGACCCAGCATGTGCTGATGGTGTTCGGTGCAACCGCCCGCACTAGGGGCCATCTTATGCCAATGGTGGTCGAGACAACCACCCACACCAGGACCCAACTTGTAACGATGGCGGTCAAGGTAAGTGCCCGTACCAAAAGGCAGCCTGTGCCGATGATGGTCGATGTATGTGCCATCACCATGCGCCATCATGTGCCATTGTTGGTCGAGGCCTTGGCCGAAGTTCAATTTTGAGCCACGGTGCACATGCTAGGCTTGCCCATGTGCTGGTGCCACATCTTTTTCTCCCGGGGCACCATCGTCGGAGCATCATCAGAGAACCTAACCAGCGGCATTGGGGGTTCCGACGATTTGGGGGGCCGGGGGGTGTGCGCACATATGTGCGATGGGTGCTAGCACTTGGCCCTTATATTGGCCCCCTATCCCTCATCAAACCTCGAGAACTCACTCCCCCTTAAAGAGCATTTGAGATTTTATAGGTTTGCTCCCAGTAGCCATTAAAGTGTCTGAAATGGGGACATTTTTTTCAAACGATCACAAAATCTTCTCCACTTCGAGTTTTTAGCTGAATTTGTTTGTGCATGCCAACAAAAATACAAGGATCTCGTCTATGAAACTTGGGCTAAAACTCCTTCTAAAAAAATTTTAAAAAATCTCGAACCGTAAAAAGTTTCAAAAATCATGAAAAATAGAAAACGGGTCGTCTTGCCTTCAAACTTCACATGAAGGCTTAGAGGACCATTGTATGAATTTACAAGCCATAAAAATGGCATTGGCAGGGAAAAAATAGGAAGATGTGCCTGAACCTACCTACCACTCGATCGATCCACGGCTTACGCATCCCGCCACTCCGACCGACTAAGTGCCCGCACTCTTGTTTAATGGGTTGACTTAGGCATACGTAGTGCGCTCCCAGTATAAGAATGTATCAGACCGAGGGTTGTGGTAGCAGGACCTGCAGCAGGATTGACAGCACGCAGAGGGGACCGGGTGAATCCCCAACTTGCGTATCCTGCCTCTCTGGCCGGTTGAACACTTGCACGTTTGTTTCGTGAGTTGACTTAGGCATACGGAGTTCATCCCCAGTCTAAGCATACGGAGTTCATTCCTAGTCTAAGATCGGACCGGATTGAGGGTTGCGACAGTAGGACCAATAGCAAGATCGGTAGCACGTAGAGAGGGACCGGGCCAATCCTCGACTTGCGCATTCTGCCTCTTCGACCGACTGAGCACCCGCACGCTTGTTTTGTGGGTTGGCTTAGGCATACGGAGTTCCTTCCACGTCTAAGCCCCAGCCGGACTGAGGGTTATGGTAGCGGGACTGGCAGCACGCATAGAGGGACCAGCCCGATCCCCAGCTTGCGCATTATGCCTCTCCGGCTAGCTCAGCGCGCACACGCTCATTTCGTGGGTTGACTTAGGCATACGGAGTTCATTCCCAGTCTAGGCATACAGAGTTCATTCCTAGTCTAAGATCGGATCGGCAGCAGCACGTAGAGGGGGACCGAGTCGATCCTCAGCGTGCGTATTTTAGCTCTCCGATCGACTGAGCGCCCGCACGCTCGTTTCAAGGGTTGACATAGGCATACATAGTGCATTCTCGGTCTCGACCAACCAAGGGCCAGCGGCTATCGATGACGTTTGGGGCAACAATCGAGGGGGACCAGCAGCGGGATCCTTGGTCAGCTTGTGTATCCTACCCCTAGCGGTCAGTTCAGTGCCTACACACTCATTTTAGGGGCCGATCGGGGCTGACATGTGCCGATGGTGGTCGAGGCAACTGCTCGCACCACGGCCCGACATGTGCCGAAGGTGTGCGATGCAAACACCCGCACCAGGGGCCATCTTGTGCCGATGGTGGTCGAGGAAATTGCTCGCACCAAGGACTGGCTTGTGCCGATGGTGATCGAGGCAACCACGCGCACCGATGGCAGTCGAGGCAAGTCCCCGTACCAAAGGGCAGCCTGTACCGATGATGGTTGATGCATGTGCCATAACCATGCACCATCATGTGCCATTGATGGTTGAGGACTTAGTCGAAGTTTGATTTTGAGCCACGGTGCACATGCTGGGCTCGAGCATGTGCTGGTGCCACATTTTTGTTGCCCGGGGCACCATTGCCGGAGCATCGTCGGAGAACCTAACCCGCGGCATTGGGGGTTCCGACAATTAGGGGGCTGGGGGGTGTGCGCACATGATGTGCGATGGGTGCTGGTGTGGCTGATCTGGGACGCCGGAAGGGTGAATGCCCGGGTCCCGGAGCCGCGCGGGTTTGGAGCTTAAGTCTCGACCCGTGACACTGGTACTTGGCCCTTATATTGACCCCTATCCCTCATCAAACCTCGAGAATTCACACCCCCTTAAAGAGCATTTGAGATTTTATAGGTTTGCTCCCAGTAGCCATTAAAGTGTCTGAAATGGGGACATTTTTTTCAAACGGTCACAAAATCTTCTCCACTTCGAGTTTTTAGTTGAATTTGTTTGTGCGTGCCAAAATAAATACAAAGATCATGTCTACCAAATTTGAGGCCAAAACTCCTTCTAAAAGAATTTTAAAAAATCCCGAACTACAAAAAGTTTCAAAAATGGTGAAAAATAGAAAACGGATTGTCTTGCCACGAAACTTCACATGAAGGCTTAGGGGACCATTGTATGAATTTACAACCATAGAAATGGCTTTGGCACGGCAGAAATTTCAAGATGTGCCTGAACCCACCTATCACTCGATCGATCCACGGCTTGCGTAGCCCGCCTCTCCAGCCGGCTAAGTTCCCCAACGCTCGTTTCGTGGGTTGACTTAGGCATATGTAGTGTGCTACCAGCCTAAGATCGGACTGGACCGAGGGTTGTTGTAGCAGGACTCGCAGCTAGATTGGCAGCACGCAGAGGGGACTGGGTCGATCCTCGGCTTACGCATCCTGCCTCTTTGGCCGGTTGAGCCCCCGCACGCCCGTTTCATGGGTTGACTTAGGCATACGGAGTTCATCCCCAGTGTAAGCATACGAAGTTCATTCCCAATCTAAGATCAGACCGGATTGAAGGTTATGGCAGCAGGACCAGTAGCAGGATCGGTAGCACGTAGGGGGGATTGGGTCAATCCCCGGCTTGTGCATTATGCCTCTCTGGCCGACTGAGCACCCGCAGGCTCATTTCATGGGTTGGCTTAGGCATACGGAGTTCATTCCATGTCTAAGCCCCAACCGGACCAAGGGTTGTGGCAGCCGGACCGACAGCAGGCAGAGGGGGACCGGGTCGATCCCTGGCTTGCGTATTATGCCTCTCCGGTCGACTTAGCGCCCGCACGCTCGTTTCATGGGTTGACATAGGCATAAGACGTTAATTCCCAGTCTAAGATCGGACCAGCAGAAGCACACAGAGGGGGACCGGGCCGATCCTGCCTCTCTGATCGACTGAGCGCCCGTATGCTCATTTCGTGGGTTGACTTAGGCATATGGAGTTCATTCTCGATCTAAGCCCTAACCAGATCGAGGGACCTACAACGGGATCAACATCATGTAGAGGAGGATCGGGTCGATCCTTGGCTTGCGCATTCTGGCTCTCCGGTCGGTTGAGCACCCGCACGCTCGTTTTATGGGTTAACTTAGGCATACGTAGTGCATTCCTGGTCTCGACCAACCAAGGGCCAGAGGCTATCGACGGCGTTTGGGGCAACAACCGAGGGGGACCAGCAACGGCACCTTTAGTCGGCTTACGTATCCCGCCCCCAGTGGTGGGCTCGGCATGTGTCGATGGTGGTCGAGGCAATCGCCCACACCATGGCCCAGCATGTGCTGATGGTGTTTGATGCAACCGCCTACACCAGGCGCCATCTTGTGCCGATGGTGGTCGAGGCAATCACCCTTACCAAGGGTCGCATGTGCCGATGGTGATCGAGGCAACCGCCCACACTAGGGCCCAGCTTGTGCCGATGGCGATCGAGGCAAGTGCCCATACCAAAGGGCAGCCTGTGCCAATGATGGTTGATGCATGTGCCATCACCATGCGCCATCATGTGCCATTGATGGTCGAGGCCTTATTCGAATTTTGATTTTGAGCCATGGTGCACATGCTGGGCTCGGGCATGTACTGGTGCCGCATTTTTTTCGCCCGAGGCACCATTGCCAAAGAATCACCAGAGAACGTAACCGGTGGCATTGGGGGTTCTGGCGATTGGAAGACCGGGGGGTGTGCGCACATTATGTGCGATGGCTGCTGGTACTTGGCCCTTATATTGGCCCCCTATCCCTCATCAAACCTTGAGAACTCACACCCCCTTAAAGAGCATTTGAGAGTTTATAGGTTTGCTCCCAGTAGCCATTAAAGTGTCTGAAATGGGGACATTTTTTTCAAATGATCACAAAATCTTTTGCACTTTGAGTTTTTTGCTGAATTGTTTTGTGTATGCCAACAAAAATACAAGGATCACATCTACCAAATTTGGGGCCAAAATTCCTTCTAAAAAAATTTTAAAAAATCTCGAACCGTAAAAAGTTTCGAAAATCGTGAAAAATAGAAAATGGGTTGTCTTGCCATGAAACTTTACATGAAGGCTTAGGGGACCATTGTATGAATTTACAAGCCATAAAAATGGCATTGGCATGGCAGAAATATGAAGATGTCCCTAAACCCACCTATCACTCGATCGATCCACGACTTGCGTATCCCTCCTCTCCGGCCGGCTAAGTGCTTGCACACTCGTTTCATGGGTTGACTTAGGCATACTAGTGCGCTCCCAGTCTAAGATCAAATCAGATCGAGGTTTGTGATAGTAGGACCCGCAGTGAGATCGACAGCATGCAGAGGGAACTGGTTCGATCCCCGGCTTACATATCCTGCCTCTTTGGCCGACTGAGCATCCTCACGCTCATTTCGTGGGTTGACTTAGGCATACGGAGTTCATCCCCAGTCTAAGCATACGAAGTTCATTCCCAGTCTAAGATCGGACCAGACCGAGGGTTGCAACAGTAGGACCAGCAGCAAGATCGATAGCACGCAGGGGGGATCGGGCCGATCCCCGACTTGCGCATTCTGCCTCTCCGACTGACTGAGCGCCCGCATGCTCGTTCCATGGGTTGGCTTAGGCATATGAAGTTCATTCCATGTCTAAGCCCCAGCAGAACCGAGGGTTGTGATAGCGGGACCGACAGCACGCAGAGGGGGATCGGGTTGATCCCCGGCTTGCGCATTATGCCTCTCCAGCTGGCTCAGTGCCCGCACGCTCGTTTCGTGGGCTGACTTAGGCATACGGAGTTCACTCCCAATCTAAGCATACGGAGTTCATTCCCAATCTAAGATCGACCGGTAGCGGGATCAACAGCAACACGCAGAGGAGGATCGGGCCAATCCTCGACTTGCGCATTCTGCCTTTCTGGCCAGTTGAGTGCCCCCGCGCTCGTTTTATGGGTTGACTTAGGCATATGGAGTTCATTCCTGATCTAAGCCCCAACTGGATCGAGGGACCCGCAGCAGGATCGATAGCACGCAATGAGGGACCAAGTCGATCCTCGACTTACGCATTCTGGCTCTCCGGTAGCTGAGCGCCCGTACGCTCGTTTCATAGGTTGAATTAGGCATACGTTGTGCATTCTCGATCTCGACCAACCAAGGGCCAGAGGCTATCGACAGCGTTTGGGGCAACAACCGAGGGGGACCAACTGTGAAATCCTTGGTTGACTCATGCTTCCCACCCCCAGCGGTCGGTTCGATGCTCGCACGCTCATTTCGAGGGTCGACAGGGGCTCAGCATGTGCCGATATTAGTCGAGGCAACCGTCGGCACCACTGCCCAGCATTTGCCAATACTGTTCGATGCAACCGCCCGTACCAGAGGCCATCTTGTGTCGATGGTGGTCGAGGCAACCGCTCGCACCAGGGCCCAGCTTGTGCCGATGGCGGTCAAGGTAGGTGCCTGTACCAAAAGACAACCTATCAGACGATGGGCGATGCATGTGCCATCACCATGTGCCATCATGTGCCATTGATGGTCGGGGCCTTGGCCGAAGTTTGATTGTGAGCCACGGTGCACATGTTGGGCTCGGGCATGTTCTGGTGCCACATTTTTTTCACCCGAGGCACTATCGTCGAAGCATCATCGGAGCATCATCAGAGAACCTAACCAGCGACATTGGGGGTTTCGATGATTGGGGGGGCCGGGGGGTGTGCGCACATGATGTGTGATGGGTGCTGGTACTTGGCCCTTATATTGGTCCCTTATCTCTCATCAAACCTCAAACTCACGCTCGTTTTAGGGGCCGACCGGGGCTCGGCATGTGCCAATGGCTGTCGAGGCAACTGCCCGTACCACGACCCAGCATCTGTCGAAGGTGTTTGATGCAACCGCCTGCACCAAGGACCATCTTGTACCGATGGTGGTCGAGGCAACAGCCTGCACTAGGGCCCAACTTGTGCCGATGGCGGTCGAGGCAAGTGCCCATACCAAAGGGCAGCCTGTGCCGATGATAGTCGATGTGCCATCATCATGCACCATCACCATGCGCCATCATGTGCCATTGATGGTCGAGGCCTTGGTCGAAGTTCAATTTTGAGCCACGAAGCACATGGTAGGCTCAGGCATGTGCTGGTACCACATTTTTTTCACCCGGGGCACCATCACCGGAGAACCTAATCGGTGGCATTGGGGGTTACGGTGATTGGGGGGGCCAGGGGGTGTGCGCACATGATGTGCGATGGGTGCTAGTACTTGGCCCTTATATTGGCCCCCTATCCCTCATCAAACCTCGAGAACTCACACCCCCTTAAAGAGCATTTGAGATTTTATAGGTTTGCTCCCAGTAGCCATTAAAGTGTCTGAAATGGTGACATTTTTTTCAAACGATCACAAAATCTTCTCCACTTTGAGTTTTTAGCTGAATTTGTTTGTGCGTGCCAACAAAAATACAAGGATCACGTCTACCAAAGTTGGGGCCAAAACTCCTTCTAAAAAAATTTTAAAAAATCCAAAACCGTAAAAAAGTTTTGAAAATCGTGAAAAATAGAAAACGGGTCGTCTTGCCATGAAAATTCATATGAAGGCTTAGGGGACCATTGTATGAATTTGCAAGCCATAAAAATGGCATTGGCATGGCAGAAATATGAAGATGTGCCTGAACCTACCTACCACTCGATCGAACCACGGCTTGCGCATCCCGCCTCTCCGGCTAGTTAAGTGCCCGCATGCTCGTTTTGTGGGTTGACTAAGGCATACGTAGTGTGCTCCCAGTCTAAGATCAGACCAGACCGACGGTTGTGGTAGCAGGACCTACAGCGGGATGGACAGCACGCAGAGGGGATCAGGTCGATCCCCGGCTTACGTATCCTCCCTCTCTGGCCGGCTGAACGCCCGCACGCTCGTTTCGTGGGTTGACTTAGGCATACGGAGTTCATCCCCAGTCTAAGCGTATGAAGTTCAGTCCTAGTCTAAGATCAAACCGAATTGAAGGTTGTGGCAGCAGGACCAGTAGCAGGATCAGTAGCACACAGGGGGGATCAGGTCGATCCTCGGCTTGCGCATTCTGCCTCTCCAACCAGCTGAGCGCTCGCAAGCTCATTTCATGGGTTGGCTTAGGCATACGGAGTTCATTCCATGTCTAAGCCCCAGTCGGACCGAGGGTTGTGGCAGTTAGATCGACAGCATGCAGAGGGGGATCGGGCCGATCCCCAGCTTGCGCATTATGCCTCTCGGCCAGCTCAGCGCCTGCACGCTTGTTTCGTGGTTTCACTTCGGCATACGGAGTTCATTCCCAGTCTAAGCATACGGAGTTCATTCCCAATCTAAGATCAGACCGATAGCGGGATCGGCAGTAGCACACAGAGGGGACCGACCTGATCCTCGGCTTGCGCATCCTGCCTCTCCGGCCGGCTGAGCACCCACACGCTCATTTCGTGGGTTGACTTAGGCATACGGAGTTCATTTTTGGTCGAAGCCCCAATCAGACCAAGGGACCCATAGCGAGCTCGGTAGCACGCAGAGAGGGATCGGGCCGATCCTCGGCTTGCGCATTCTAGCTCTCTGACCGATTGAGCACCTGCACGCTCATTTCATGGGTTGACTTAGCCATACGTAGTGCATTCTCGATCTTGACCAACCAAGGGCCAGAGGCTACCGACGGCATTTGGGGTAACAATCGAGGGGGACCAGCAGTGAAATCCTTGGACGGGGTAACCGCCCGCACCACAGCCCAGCATGTGCCGATGGTGTTCGATGCAACCGCCCACACCAGGGGCCATCTTATGTCGATGGTGGTCAAGGCAACCACCCACACTAGGGCCCAGCTTGTGCCGATGGCGGTCGAGGCAAGTGCCCGTAGCAAAGGGCAACCTGTGTCGATGATGGTCGATGCATCCTACCTCTCTGGACGGTTGAGCGCCCGCACGCTCGTTTCGTGGGTTGACTTAGGCATACGAAGTTCATCTCCAGTCTAAGCATACGGAGTTCATTCCCAGTCTAAGATGGATCGAACCAAGGGTTACGACAGCAGGACCAGTAGCAAGATCGACAGCACGCAGGAAGGGACTGGGCCAATCCTCAACTTGCACATTCTGGCTCTCTAACTGGATGAGCGCATGCACGCTCATTTCATGGGTTGACTTAGGCATACGTAGTGCATTCTCGGTCTTGACCAACCAAGGGCCAGAGGCTATCGATGGCGTTTGGGGCAACAATCGTGGGGGACCAGCAGCAGGATCCTTGGTCGGCTCATGCATCCCGCCCCTAGCGATCGTTTCGGTTCTCGCATGCTCATTTCAGGGGCCGACCGAGGCTCGGCATGTGCCGATGCTGGTTGAGACAACTGCCCGTATCACGGCCCAGCATGTGCCGATGGTGTTCGATACCGCCAGCACCAGGGGCCATTTTATGCCGATGGTGGTCGAGGTAACCGCCTGCACAAGGGCACAACTTGTGCCGATGGCGGTCGAGGCAAGTGCCTGTACCAAAGGGCAACCTGTGCCGATGATGGTCGATGCATCCTACCTCTCTGGACGGTTGAGCGCCCACACGCTCGTTTCGTGGGTTGACTTAGGCATACGGAGTTCATCCCCAGTCTAAGCATACGGAGTTCATTCCCAATCTAAGATGGACCAGACCGAGGGTTACGACAGCAGGACCAGCAGCAAGATCGACAGCACGCAGGAAGGGATTGGGCCAATCCTCAGCTTGCACATTCTGGCTCTCTGACTGGCTGAGTGCCTGCATGCTCGTTTCATGGGTTGACTTAGGCATACGTAGTGCATTCCCGGTCTCGACCAACCAAGGGCCAGAGGCTATCGACGGCGTTTGGGGCAACAACTATGGGGGACCATCAGTAGGATCCTTGGTTGGCTCGTGCATCCCACCCCCAGTGGTCGTTTCGGTGCTCGCACGCTCATTTCAGGGGTCGATCGAGGCTCGACATGTGCCGATGCTGGTCGAGACAACCGCCCGTATCACGACCCAGCATGTGCTGATGGTGTTCGATACCGCTCGCACCAGGGGCCATCTTGTGCCGACGGTGGTCAAGGCAACCGCCTGCACAAGGGCCTAGCTTGTGCTAATGGCGGTCGAGGCAAGTGCCCGTACCAAAGGGCAGCCTGTGCCGATGATGGTCGATGCATGTGCCATCACCATGCGCCCTCATGTGCCATTGATGGTCGAGGCCTTGGTCGAAGTTTAATTTTGAGCCACGGTGCACATGCTGGGCTTGGCCTTGTGCTGGTGCCCCATTTTTTCACCTGGGGCACCATCATCGGAGCATCACCGGAGAACCTAACCGGCGGTATTAGGGGTTCCGGTGATTGGGGGGGCCGAGGGGTGTGCGCACATGATGTGCGATGGGTGCTGGTACTTGGCCCTTATATTGGCCCCCTATCCCTCATCAAACCTCGAGAACTCACACCCCCTTAAATAGCATTTGAGATTTTATAGGTTTACTCCCACCAGCCATTAAAGTGTCTGAAATGGGGACATTTTTTTCAAACGGTCACAAAATCTACTCCACTTCGAGTTTTTAGCTGAATTTGTTTGTGCGTGCCAACAAAAATACGAGGATCACGTCTACCAAATTTGGGGCCAAAACTCCTTCTAAAAAAATTTAAAAAAAATCCAGAACCGTAAAAAAGTTTTGAAAATCGTGGAAAATAGAAAACGGGTCGTCTTGCCATGAAACTTCACATGAAGGCTTAGGGGACCATTGTATGAATTTGCAAGCCATAAAAATGGCATTGGTATGGCAGAAATATGAAGATGTGCCTGAACCTACCTACCACTCGATCGATCCACGGCTTGCGCAGCCCGCCTTTTCGGTCGGCTAAGTGCCCGCACGCTCATTTCGTGGGTTGACTTAGGCATACGTAGTGCGCTCCCAGTCTATGATCGAACCAGACTGAGGGTTGTGACAGCAGGAGCCGTAGCGGGATCGAGAGCACGTAAAGTGGATCGGGTCGATCCCCAGCTTATGCATCTTGCCTCTCTGGCCGACTGAGCACCTGCATGCTCGTTTCGTGGGTTTACTTAGGCATACAGAGTTCATCCCCAGTCTAAGCATATGAGTTTTTTCCCAGTCTAAGATCGAACCAAACTGAGGGTTGCAGCAGCAGGACCAGCAGTAGGATCGACAGCATGTAGGGAGGGACCGGGTCAATCCCCAGCTTGTGCATTATGCCTCTCCGACCGGCTCAATGCCTGCACGTTCATTTCGTGGGTTGACTTAGGCATACGAAGTTCATTTCTAGTCTAAGCATACGGAGTTCATTCCCAGTCTTAGATTAGACCGACAGCGGGATCGACAACAGCACGCAGAGAGGGACTGGGTTGATCCTCGACTTGCGCATCCTACTTCTCCGACCGACTGAATGCCCGTACACTCGTTTCGTGGGTTGACTTAGGCATACAAAGTTCATTCCCGATCTAAGTCCCAACTGGATCGAGGGACCCGTAGTGAGATCGGTAGCATGCAGAGGGGGACAAGGCCGATCCTCAACTTACGCATTCTGGCGCTCTGACCAACTGAGTGCCTGCATGCTCATTTCATTGGTTGACTTAGCCATACGTAGTGCATTCCTGGTCTCGACCAACCAAGGGTCAGAAGCTATCGATGGCATTTGGGGTAACAACCGAGGGGGACCAACAACGGGATACTTGGGCGGCTTGCGCACCCCGCCCTCAACGGTCTGTTCAGTGCTGACAAGCTCATTTCAGGGCCTGACCGAGGCTTGACATGTACCGATGGTGGTCGAGGGAACCGCCCGCACCATGGCCTAGCATGTGTCGATGGTGTTCGATGCAACCGCTCATATCGAGGGCCATCTTGTGCCGATGGTGGTCGAGGCAACCGCCCCCACCAGGGCCCAGCTTGTGCCGATGGCGATCGAGGCAAGTGCCCGTACCAAAGGGCAGCCTGTGCCAATGATGGTTTATGCATGTGCCATCACCATGAGCCATCATGTGCCATTGATGGTTGAGGCTTTGGCCGAAGTTTGATTTTGAACCATGGTGCACATGCTAGGCTCCGGTCGACTAAGTGCCCGCACGCTCATTTCATGGGTTGACTTAGGCATACGTAGTGCGCTCCCAGTCTAAGATCGGACCGGACCAAGGGTTGCAGTAGTAAGACCCGTAGTGGGATCGACAGCACACAGAGGGGACTGGGTCGATCCCTGGCTTACGCATCCTGCCTCTCTGGTCGGCTGAGCACCAGCACTCTCATTTCGTGGGTTGACTTAGGCATACGAAGTTCATCCCCAGTCTAAGCATACGGAGTTCATTCCCAGTCTATGATCGGACTGGACCGTAGGTTGCAGCAGCAGGATCGGCAGCAAGCAGGGGGGACCGGGCCGATCCCCGGCTTGCACGTTCTACCTCTTCGGCCAGCTGAGTGCCCACACGCTCGTTTCGTGGGTTGGCTTAGGCATACAGAGTTCATTCCATGTCTAAGCCCCAGCTGGACCAAGGGTTGTGGCAGCGGGACTGGCAGCACGTAGAGGGGGACCAGGTTGATCCCCGGCTTGCGCATTCTGGCTCTTCGGTCGACTGAGCGTCTGTACGCTCATTTCATTGGTTGACTTAGCCATACGTAGTGCATTCCTGGTCTCGACCAACCAAGGGCCAGAAGCTATCGACGGCATTTGGGGCAACAACCGAGGGGTACCAGCAACGGGATCCTTGGGTGGCTCACACATCCCGCCCCCAACGGTCTGTTCGATGCTCGCACGCTCATTTTGTGGCCCGACCGAGGCTCAGCATGTACCGATGGTGGTCAAGGCAACCGCCCACACCATGGCCCAGCATGTGTCGATGGTGTTCGACGTAATCGCCTGCACCAAGGGCCATCTTGTGCCGATGGTGGTTGAGGCAACCGCCCCCACCAAGGCCCAGCTTGTGCCGATGGCGATCGAGGCAAGTGCCCGTACCAAAGGGTAGCCCGTGCCGATGATGTTTGATGCATGTGCCATCACCATGCGCCATCATGTGCCATTGATGATTGAGGCTTTGGTCGAAGTTTGATTTTGAGCCACGGGGCACATGCTAGGCTCCGATCGACTAAGTGCCCGCACGCTCATTTAATGGGTTGACTTAGGCATACGTAGTGTGCTCCCAGTCTAAGATTGGACTGGACCAAGGGTTATGGTAGTAGGACCCGTAGCGGGATCGACAGCGCGCAGAGGGGACTGGGTCGATCCCTGGCTTACGCATCCTGCCTCTCTGGCCGGCTGAGCACCCGCACTCTCATTTCGTGGGTTGACTTAGGCATACGGAGTTCATCCCCAGTCTAAGCATACGGAGTTCATTCCCAGTCTATGATCGGATCGGACTGAAGGATGCAGCAGCAGGACCAACAGCAGGATCGGTAGCAAGCAAGGGGGACCGGGCCGATCCTCGGCTTGTACGTTCTACCTTTTTGGTCGGCATAGTGCCCACACGCTCGTTTCATGGGTTGACTTAGGCATACGGAGTTTATTCCCAGTCTAAGCATACGGAGTTCATTCCAAGTCTAAGATCGGACTAGCAACAGCACGCAGAGGGGGATCGGGCCGATCTTCGGCTTACGCATCCTACCTCTCTGATCGGTTGAGCGCCCACACGCTCATTTCATGGGTTGACTTAGGCATACGGAGTTCATTCTCGGTCTGAGCCCCAACTGGACCGAGGGACCTACAGCGGGATTGACAGCACGCAGAGGGGGATCGGGCTGATCCTTGGCTTACCCATTCTAGCTTTCTGACTAGTTGAGCACCCACACGCTTGTTTCATGGGTTGACTTAGGCATACTAATGCATTCTCGGTATCGACCAACCGAGGGCCAGAGGCTATCGACGGTGTTTGGGGCAACAACCGAAGGGGACTAGTAGCGAGATCCTTGGTCGGCTCGTGCATCCCACCCCTAGCGGTTGGTTCGATGCCAGGACGCTCATTTCGGGGGTCGACCAGGGCTTGACATGTGTCGATGGTGGTCGAGGCAACCGCCTGCACCACGGCCCAGCATGTGTTGATGGTGTTTGATGCAACCGCTCGCACCAGGGGCCATCTCATGCCGATGGTTGTTACAGCAATCGCTTGCACCAAGGGTCAACATTTGTCGATGGTGATGAAGGCAACCGCCCTCACCAGGGCCCAGCTTGTGCAGATGGCGGTCGAGGCAAGTGCCCATACCACAGGGCAACCTATACCGATAATGGTCGATGCATGTGCCATCACCATGCGCCATAAGATGCCATTGATGGTCGAGGCCTTGGTCAAAGTTTGATTTTAAGCCACGGTGCACATGCTGGGCTCGGGCATGTGCTGGTGCCACATTTTTTTTGCCCGGGGCACCATCGTCGAAGCATCGTCGAAGAACCTAACGGGCGGCATTGGGGCTCCGACGATTGGGGAGGTCGGGGGCTGTGCGCACATGATGTGCGATGGGTGCTGGTACTTGGCCCTTATATTGGCCCCCTATCCATCATCAAACCTTGAGAACTCACACCCCCTTAAAGAGCATTTGAGATTTTATAGGTTTGCTCTCAGTAGCCATTAAATTGTCTGAAATGGGGACATTTTTTTCAAACGGTCACAAAATCTTCTCCACTTCGAGTTTTTAGCTGAATATTTTTGTGCATGTGAACAAAAATACAAGGATCATGTCTACGAAATTTAGGGCCAAAACACCTAAAAAAATTTAAAAAAATCCTCAACTGTAAAAAGTTTCCAAAGTCGTGAAAAATAAAAAATGGGTCGTCTTGCCACGAAACTTCACATGAAGGCTTAAGGGACCATTATATGAAATTATAAGCCATAAAAATGGCATTGGCACGGCAGAAATATGAAGATGTGCCTGAACCCACCTACCACTCGATCCATCCACGGCTTACGCATCCTGCCTCTCTGGTCGGCTAAGTGCCTACACTCTCATTTCGTGGGTTGACTTAGGCATACGTAGTGCGCTCCCAGTCTAAGATCGAACCAGACCGAGGGTTACGGTAGCAGGACCCGCAATAGGATCGACAGCACGTAGAGGGAATCGGGTCAATCTCCGGCTTGCGCATCCTGCCTCTCTGGCCGGCTGAGCACCCGCACGCTCGTTTCATGGGTTGACTTAGGCATACGGAGTTCATCTCCAGTCTAAGCATACAGAGTTCATTCCCAGTCTAAGATCGGATCGGATCGAGGGTTGCGGTAGGAGAACTAGCAGTAGGATCGGTATCACGCAGGGAGGGACCAGGCCGATCCTCGGCTTACGCATTCTACCTCTTCGATTGGCTGAGCGCCCGCACGCTCATTTCGTGCGTGGAGCTTAGGCATACGGAGTTCATTCCATGTCTAAGCCCCAGTCTAACCAAGGGTTGTGGCAGCTGGACCGACAAGACGTAGAAAGGGATCGGGTCAATCCTCGACTTACGCATTATGCCTCTTCGACCGGTTCAACGTCCGTACGGTCATTTTGTGGGTTGACTTTGGCATACGAAGTTCATTCCTAGTCTAAGCATACGGAGTTCATTCCCAGTCTAAGTTCGGATCGACAGCGAGATCGACAGCAGCATGCAGAAAGAGACCGGGCTGATCCTTAGCTTGTGCATCCTACCTCTTCGATTGGCTGAGCACCTGTGCCACGCCTTGGGCGGGCGTGCCAAGCACATTAGGCGCACCAGCAGGCGAGCTAGAGGTTGAGGCCTGCAGACCAGGTGTACTGGCGGGTATCTATGCGCAAAGCCTAGCAAACGAGTTCAGAACGCCCGCCTAATTTGCAGGCCAGCCCGTGAGACCAAGGCCTGGCATACAACCTACCCGCACCACATCCAGAAGGGCCCAAGGTGCTGGACACACAAAGAAAGCTTTTGGAAGTAGGCAGGATCAGCAGGATCATCCTGGCAGATTTAGTTGACCTTGAAAATCAGGAGTTAGCATTCTGATTGATTGTAATCTGTATAATCCCTTGATTTTAGCCTTTATTCTAGGGATATTGCCATTAAGTGTAGCTGGAGCCTCAACTATAAATAGAGGGTTGCTCTAACCTCATTTGTACACCATCAAACACTTATGTTTCAGTGAATACAAGAGCATTTCCAGAATTCTACCTTCTTATCCTGTTTCTCTTTAACTTGCGTAATCAGCCCTTCCTATTGTTCTAGTGCCCGCACGTTTATGTTTTAGGCATAAAGGAAGAGATTCCAAGCCTAAAACCACACGGTTTCTGAGTCTAAGGTCAGAGCCCATGATAGTTGGTATCAGAGCAAGTTCGATTCTGCGTGTTTGTGTTGTGCAGGTTAGATCGTGATTGAGGAGATGGTATCCCAAAGTGACGTTGCTAGCCAACAACCAAAGGCCCAAGAACATGGGCGTGAAAGAGGCAAGAAAGCCAGTTCTAGAGATATCTGGTCTACCATGGACAGTAGGCTGGCCAAGGTGGAAGTGACCATGGGCGACATGAGGGAAAAGCTTGAAGAAGTAGAAACTCACATTGCATCACTAGACTCCATGGGGGAGGAGATCCAAAGTGAGCTGGAAGCTGCTCTCAACAAAGGCATGGATGTGATCACCCAGAAGAATAAGGCCTTGGAGGCTGAAGTGCTGACCTTGCACGATGGCATGGAGGCCATGCACCAGCGGATGGAAGAGCTTACCAGTGAGTTCGTTACTTGCAAGACTGCCATTAGGAATGGCATGTTTGCCGGAGTGTCCAAATCTAGATTGGAGGTCCCTAAGCCTAAGGAGTTCAAGGGGACTAGGGTGGCCAAAGAAGTAGACAACTACCTTTGGGGTATGAAGCAGTACTTCCAGGCCATGGGCATGCAAGACGAGGCGATAAAAGGTAAGCACCGCTGCTATGTATCTCATTGATGTAGCCTTATTGTGGTGGTGGTGCAGTTGTGATGATGTCAGGCATGGGAGCGCCAAGATTGGAACTTGGGCAGAGTTCTAAAAAGAGTTCAGAGAACAATTTTACCAAGAGTATGCCGATGATGAGGTGCGGGCAAAGTTACATCGGCTTAGCCAGCAAAGAGACATAAGGGAGTATGTCCAAAAATTCTCTAAACTGATGTTACAGATCTCGGATCTAGGTGAGAAGGATGCCTTATTTGCTTTCATGGATGGGCTAAAGTCGTGGTTGAAGCATGAGCTACAAAGGAGGGGAGTTCATGACTTGGCTAAAGCCAAGACTACTGCTAAGGCCTTGATAGAGTTCAAGCCTCTGAACAAGTTCGAGTCTTCCAAGCCCAAGGGGAAGGACCATGACCGAGAGTCAAGGATGGAGACCGAGACCATTCAACCAAGGATGGCGAGAAGAAGCCACCAGTAGGCAAGTGGAAAGTGAAGGGGGACCGAGAGCCACTAGCATGCTACCTATGTGGAGGGAGCCACATAGCGCACAATTACCCACAAAAAGGCAAGCTGGCTGCTATAGACAAGGAGTCTGACGAAGAGCCAGAGTCAGGGGTAGCAAAGCTTGGGTCGTTAGTGCTCAATGCTGTCCAGAGTAAGGGGAGTCGCAAGCCAAAGGGCTTGATGTTTGTGGATTTGATGGTTATGGGTCAGAAGGTGAGTGTACTGGTGGACACATGTGCCTCACATCTTTTTATTTCAGGTGATGGAGCCCGAAAGCTCAGACTAAAGGTGCAGAAAGGGACTGGTACCATTAAAACGGTGAACTCCAAGGAAGTTCCAACCATTAGAGTAGTATGAGTGGAGTTACAGCTTAGAGATTGGAAAGGCAAGGAGACCATTAAGGTAATACCCCTTGACGACTATGAGTTTGTGATTGGGTTGGATTTCCTTGTTCGGATTGACGCCCTCCTTGTGCCTTTTGCCGATTGTGTTTGCATCTTGGATGAATGGTGCCAATGCCTAGTGCCATTGAAGAGAGGGGCTAGAGTTGGGTCGCGGGTGGTGTCAGCCATCCAATTTGCCAAAGCGGTAAGCAGACAAGAAGACACCTTCTTGGCAGCCCTGAAATATGATAAGCCAAGGGAGAAGGAGATCGAGTCACCCTTGAAGGTGCTAAAGGTGCTGAAGACCTTTAGTGATGTGATGCCCACAAAGCTGCCTAGCAAGCTACCACCTAAGAGGGAGGTGGACCACAAGATCGAGCTGGTGTCCAAGGCTAAGCCACCAACCAAAGCCCCTTACCGAATGTCTCCACCAGAGTTAGAGAATTTGAGGAAGCAGCTCAAGGAGTTGGTTGATGCTAGCTTTATAAGGCCATCGAAAGCACCCTATGGTGCACCGGTTCTATTCCAACGCAAGCATGATGGGTCGTTGTGGCTGTGCGTAGACTACCAGGCTTTGAACAAGCTGACCATCAAGAACAAGTAGCCCATCCCACTCATTGCGGACTTGTTCGATCAACTTGGGAGCACAAAGTGGTTCACCAAGCTAGATTTGAGGTCGGGCTACTACCAAGACAGGATCACAGAGGGAGATGAGCCAAAGACAGCATGTGTCACTCGGTATGGTTCGTAATAGTTCTTGGTGATGCCTTTCAGACTCACAAATGCCCCAGCAACATTCTGCACCTTTATGAACAAGGTACTTCAGTCATTCCTTGATTGGTTTGTTGTGGTTTATTTGGATGACATTGTGATCTACAGCCAGACTTTGGAAGAGCATGTAGACCACTTGAGACAGGTGTTCAAGGTGTTGTGGGTGCACAAGCTGTTTGTCAAGAGGGAGAAGTGCTCATTCGCCAGAGTTTTTCTACACAAGGTGACCAAGAGGTCGAAGAAGTGGGCAGACCAGAATAGGCGGGATGTGTAGTTCCAGGTTGGAGACTTGGTGTTGGTGAAGCTGCATCCCATTGTGTGCCATAGGAGGATGCACAAAGGCCTAGTTCAGAGGTATAAGGGACCTTCCCGAGTAGTCAAGAGGGTAGGCAAGGTTGCCTACAAACTGGATATACCACCTAAGCTGAGGGTACACCCGATGTTCCATGTGAGCATGCTCAAGCCGTTCCATAAGGATGAGGGAGATTCAAGATGGGCAGAGTCAAAGCGTGCACCATTGGGAGCAAGGGCCTCATATGAGAAGGAGGTCCACAGTATCATAGCTGACCGAGAGGTGAGACAGAAGAACTATCAGCCAAGGTAAGAGTACTTGGTGTGCTGGAAGGGACTTCCAGATAGTGAGGTTAGCTGGGAACCAGTGGATGACTTATGGTAGTTCGAGGACCAGATCAGGCAGTACCATGCAGAAGACGTAACAAGGGCATTATGTAATCAGGTGAGTGAGAATGTCATGCCCTGGGCGGGCGTGCCAAGCACATCAGGCGCACCAGCAGGTGAGCCAGAGGTTAAGGCCCGCAGACCAGGCGTGCTGGCAGGTATCTAGGTGCAAAGCTTAGCAAACGAGTTCAAAACACCTACCCAACTTGCAGACCAGCCCGTGAGACCAAGGCCTGGCATACAAGCTGCCCGCACCACATCCAGAAGGGCCCAAGGTGCTGGACATGAAAAGAAAGCTTCTGGAAGTAGGCAGGATTAGTAGGAGCATCCTGGCAGATTTGGTTGACCATGAAAATCAGGAGTTCACATCCTGATTGATTGTAATCTGTATAATCCCTTGATTTTAGCCTTTATTCTAGGGATATTGCCATTAAGTGTAGCTGAAGCCTCAACTATAAATAGAGCGCTACTCCACCCTCATTTGTACACCATCAAACACTTCTGTTTCAGTGAATACAAAAGCATTTCTAGAATTCTACCTTCTTATCCTATTTCTCTTTAACTTGCGCAATCAGCCTTTCCTATTGTTCTAGTGCCCACACGCTTGTGTTTTAGGCATAAAGGAAGAGATTCCAAGCCTAAGGTCGCATGATTTTTGAGTCTAAGGTTGGAGCCCGTGACACCTGCACGCTCGTTTCGTGGGTTGACTTGGGCATATGAAGTTCATTCTCGATCTAAGCCCTAACCAGATCGAGGGACCCATAGTGGGATCGATAGGATGCAGAGGGGGACCAAGTCGATCTTCGGCTTGCGTACTATGGCTCTCCAGTCGGTTGAGCACCTGCACGCTCGTTTCATGGGTTGACTTAGCCTTGCGTAGTGCATTCCCGGTCTCGACCAACCAAGGGCTAGAGGCTATCGATGATGTTCGAGGCAACAACCGAGGGGGACCAGCAGCGAGATCCTTGGTCGGCTCACGCATCCCGGCCCCAGCGGTCAGTTCGGCGCTCGAAAGCTCGTTTCGAGGGCCAACTGGGGCTCGGCATGTGCCGATGACTGTCAAGGCAACCGCCCGTACCATGACACAGCATCTACCGATGGTGTTCGATGCAACCGCTTACACCAGGGCCCAACTTGTGTCGATGGTAGTCGAGGTAAGTGCCCATACCAAAGGGTAGCCTGTGCCGATGATGGTCGATACGCCATCATCATGCACCATCGCCATGCACCATCATGTGCCATTGATGGTCAAGGCCTTGGCCGAAGTTTGATTTTGAGCCACGGAGCACATGCTGGGCTCGAGCATGTTTTGGTGCCACATTTTTTTCGCCCGGGGCACCATCGTCGGAGAACCTAACCGGTGGCATTGGGGGTTACGACGATTGGGGGGCCGGGGGGTGTACGCACATGTGCTGGTACTTGGCCCTTATATTGGCCCCCTATCCCTCATCAAACCTCAAGAACTCACACCCCCTTAAAGAGCATTTGAGATTTTATAAGTTTGTTCCCAGTAGCCATTAAAGTGTCTGAAATAGGGACATTTTTTTCAAACGATCACAAAATCTTCTCCACTTCAAGTTTTTAGTAGAATTTGTTTGTGCGTGCCAACAAAAATACAAGGATCACGTCTACCAAATTTGGGGCCAAAACTCCTTCCAAAAAAATTTTTAAAAAATCTCGAACCGTAAAAAGTTTCAAAATCTGTGAAAAATAGAAAATGGGTCATCTTGCCATGAAACTTCACATGAAGGCTTAGGGGACCATTGTATGAATTTACAAGCCATAAAAATGGCATTGGCACGGTAGAAATATGAAGATGTGCCTGAACCCACCTACCACTCGATCGATCCGCGGCTTGCACATCCCACCTCTCTGACCGGCTAAGTTCTAGCACGCTCGTTTCGTGGGTTGACTTAGGCATCGTAGTGTGCTCCCAGTCTAAGATTGGACTAGACCGAAGGTGGCAGCAGCAAGACCCGCAGTAGGATCGACAGCACGCATAGGGGATAGGGTTGATCCCTGGCTTGCGCATCCTACCTCTCTGGCTGGCTGAGCGCCCGAACGCTCATTTCGTGGGTTGACTTAGGCATACAGAGTTCATTCCCAGTCTAAGCATACATAGTTCATTTCCAGTCTAAGATCAGATCGAACCGAGGGTTACGGTAGCAGGATCGGTAGCATGCAGGGGGGACCAGGCTGATCCCCAGCTTGCGCATTCTACCTCTCCGGTCGGCTGAGCGCCCGCAAGCTCGTTTCGTGGGTTAGCTTAGGCATACGGAGTTCGTTCCATGTCTAAAGCCCAGTCGGAACGAGGGTTGTGGCAGTGGGATTGGTAGCACGCAGAGGGGGACCGAGTCGATCCCCAGCTTGCCCATTATACCTTTCCAGCCGGCTAAGCGCCTGTACGCTCTTTTCATGGGTTGACTTAGGCATACAGAGTTCATTCCCAATCTACGCATATAGAGTTTATTCCCAGTCTAAGATCAGACTGGCAGTAGCTCGCAGAGGGGGATCGAGCTGATCCTCGACTTGCGCATCCTATCTCTCCGATCGACTGAGTGCCTGTACGCTCGTTTCTGGGTTGACTAAGGCATACGAAGTTCATTCCCTGTCTAAGCCCCAACCGGATCGAAGGACCCACATCGGGATCGACAGCACGCGGAGAGGGATCAGGCCGATCCTCGACTTACGCATTCTAGCTCTCTGGCCGGCGAGCGCCCACACACTCATTTCATGGGTTGACTTAGGCATACGTAGTGCATTCTCGCTCTCGACGAACCAAGGGCCAGAGGCTATCAACGGCGTTTGGGGCAACAACCGAGGGGGACCAGCAGTGGGATCCTTGGTCGGCTCGCGTATCCCATCCCCAGCGGTCGATTCGATGCTCGCACACTCATTTTGGGGGCCGATCAGGGCTCGGCATGTGCCGATGGTGGTCGAGGCAACCACCTGCACCATGGCCCAGCATGTGCCAATGGTGTTCGATGGAACCACCCGCACCAAGGGCCATCTTGTGCCTATGGTGGTCGAGGCAATCGCCTATACCAAGGGCCGGCATGTGTCGATGGTGATCAAGGCAATCGCCCGCACTAGGGCTCAGCTTGTGCCGATGGCAGTCGAGGCAAGTACCAGTACCAAAGGGCAACCTGTGCCGATGATGGTCGATGCATGTGCCATCACCATGCGCCATCATGTGCCATTGATGTCGAGGCCTTGGTTGAAGTTAAATTTTGAACCACGGTGGACATGCTGGGCTCGAGTATGTGCTGGTGTCACATTTTTTTCACCTGGGGCACCATCGTCGAAGCATCATCAGAGAACCTAACCAGCGGTATTTGGGGTTCCGACAATTGGGGGGCCGGGGGGTGTGCGCACATGATGTGCGATAGGTGCTGGTACTTGGCCCTTACATTGGCCCCCTATCTCTCATCAAACCTCGAGAACTCACACTCCCTGAAAGAGCATTTGAGATTTTATAGGTTTGCTCCCAGTAGCCATTAAAGTGTTTGAAATGGGGACATTTTTTTCAAACGGTCACAAAATCTTCTCCATTTCGAGTTTTGAGCTGAATTTGTTTGTGCGCACCAACAAAAATACAAGGATCACGTCTACCAAATTTGGGGCCAAAACACCTTCTAAAAAAATTTAAAAAAATCTCGAACCGCAAAAAGTTTCAAAAATCATGAAAAATAGAAAACGGGTCGTCTTGCCACGAAACTTCACATGAAGGCTTAGGGGAGCATTGTAGGAATTTACAAGCCATAAAAATGGCATTGGCATGGTAGAAATATGAAGATGTGCCAGAACCCACCTACCACTCGATCGATCCACGGCTTGCGCATCCCGCCTCTCCGGTCGGCTAAGTGCCCGTACGCTTATTTCGTGGGTTGACATAGGCATACGTAGTGCGCTCCTAGTCTAAGATCAGATCGGATCGAGGGTTACGGTAGTAGGACCCGCATTAAGATTGGCAGCACGCAACGGAGATCGGGTCGATCCCCGACTTACGCATCTTATCTCTCTGGCCGGCTGAGCGCTCGTACGCTCATTTCGTGGGTTGACTTAGGCATATAGAGTTCATCCCTAGTCTAAGCATACGAAGTTTAGTCCCAGTCTAAGATCAGACCGGACCGAGGGTTGCGGTAGCAGGACCAGCAGCAGGATCGGCAGCATGCAGGGGGGGTCGAACTGATCCCCGGCTTGCGTATTCTGCCTCTCCGGTCGGCTAAGCGCCCGCAGGCTCATTTCGTGGGTTCGCTTAGGCATACGGAGTTCATTCCATGTCTAAGCCCCAGCCGAATCGAGGGTTGTGGTAGCGGGACTGGCAGCACGCAGAGGAGGACCAGGCCGATCTCTCGCTTGCACATTGTGCCTCTCCGATCGGCTCAGCGCCCGCATGATCATTTCGTGGGTTGACTTAGGCATACAGAGTTCATTCCCAGTCTAAGCATACGGAGTTCATTCCCAGTCTAAGATCAGATCGGTAGCAGAATCGGTAGCAGCACGTAGAGGGGGACCGGGTCGATCCTCAGCTTGCGCATCCTGCCTATCGGTTGGCTGAGCACCCGTACGCTCGTTTCGTGGGTTGACTTAGGCATACGGAGTTCATTCTCGATCTAAGCCCCAACCAGACCAAGGGACCTACAGCGGGATTGGCAACACGTAGAGGGGGATCGGGCCATCCTCGGATTATGCATTCTGGCTCTCCAATCGGTTGAGTGCCCACATGCTTTTTCCATGGGTTGACTTAGGCATACGTAGTGCATTCTCGATCTCGACCAACCAAGGGCCAAAGGCTATCGACGGTGTTTAGGGTAACAACTGAGGCAGACCAACAGTGGGATCCCTAGTCGGCTCGTGCATCCGGCCCCCAGCAGTCAGTTCGATGCTCACACGCTCGTTTCAAGGGTCGATCGGGGCTCGACATGTGTCGATGGTGGTCGAGGCAACCGCTCGCACCAGGACCCAACATGTGCCGATGGTGTTTGATGCAACCGCCCACACTAGGGGCTATCTTGTGCCGATGGTGGTCAAAGCAACCGCCCGCACCAGGGCCCAACTTGTGCCGATGGCGTCGAGGCAAGTGCCCGTACCAAAGGGCAGCCTGTGTCGATGATGGTCGATGCATGTGCCATCACCATGCGCCATCTTGTGCCAGTGATGGTTGAGGCCTTGGTCGAAGTTCAATTTTGAGCCATGGTGCACATGTTGGGCTTGGGCATGTGCTGGTGCCAGATTTTTTTTGCTCAGGGCACCATCACCGGAGCATCCCCGGAGAACCTAACTGGCGGCATTGGGGGTTCCGGTGATTGGGGGGCCAGGGGGTGTGCGCACATGATGTGCGATGGGTGCTAGTACTTGGCCCTTATATTGTCCCCCTATCCCTCATCAAACCTCGAGAACTCACACGCCCTTAAAGAGCATTTGAGATTTTATAGGTTTGCTCCCAGTAGCCATTAAAGTGTGTGAAATGGGGATAATTTTTTGAAACGGTCACAAAATCTTCTCCAATTCGAGTTTTTAGCTGAATTTATTTATGCATGCCAACAAAAATACAAGGATCATGTCTACCAAATTTGGGGCCAAAACTCCTTCTAAAAAAATTTTAAAAAATCTAAACCGTAAAAAGTTTCAAAAATCATGAAAAGTAGAAAACGGGTCGTCTTGCCACGAAACTTCACATGAAGGCTTAGGGCACCATTGTATGAATTTACAAGCCATAAAAATGGCATTGGCACAACAGAAATATGAAGATGTGCCAGAACCCACCTATCACTCGATTGATCCACAGCTTGCGCATCCTGCCTCTCTACCAACTAAGTGCCTACACACTCGTTTTATGGGTTGACTTAGGCATACGTAGTACGCTCCCAGTCTAAGATCAGATCGGATCAAGGGTTGCGGTAGTAGGACCCGCAGTGGGATCGACAGCATGCAGAGAGGATCGGGTTGATTCCCAACTTGTGCATCCTGCCTCTCTGGCCTGTTAAGCACCCACACGCTCGTTTCGTGGGTTGACTTAGGCGCACGGAGTTCATCCCCAATCTAAGCATACATAGTGTGCTCCCAGTATAAGATCAGACCGGACCAAGGGTTGTGACAGTAGGACCCGCAGTGAGATCGACAGCACGCAGAGGGGATCGAGTTGATCCTCGGCTTGCCATCCTGCCTCTTTGGCCGACTGAGCGCCCGCACGCTCGTTTCATCAGTTGACTTAGGCATACGGGGTTCATCCCCAATCTAAGCATATAGAGTTCATTCCTAGTCTAAGATCGGATCGGACCGAGGGTTGCGACAACACACAAGGGGGACCGGGTTGATCCCCGGCTTGCGTATTCTGCCTCTTTGATCAGTTGAGCGCTCATACACTATTTTCACGGGTTGGCTTAGGCGTACGAAGTTCATTCCATGTGTAAGCCCCAGCCAGACCGAGGGTTGTGGCAACGGGACCGACAGCACGCTGAGAGTGATCGAGTCGATCCCCGACTTGCGCATTATGCCTCTTCGACCGGCTCAGCACCCCCATGCTCATTTCATGGGTTGACTTGGGCATATGGAGTTCATTCCCAGTCTAAGCCCCAACCGGATCGAGGGACCTGCAACGGGATCGACAGCAGCACGTAGAGGGGAATCGAGTCGATCCTCGACTTGCGCATCCTACCTCTCCGGTCGGCTGAGCACCCGTACGCTTGTTTCATGGGTTGACTTAGGCATACGAAGTTCATTCCTTGTCAAAGCCCCAACCGGATCGAGGGACCCATAGCGGGATCAACAACATGACGAGGGGGATTAGGCCGATCCTCAACTTGTGCATTCTGGTTCTCAGGCCGACTGAACGCCTACACTCTCGTATCATGGGTTGACTTAGGCATACATAGTGCATTCCCGATCTTGACCAACCAAGGGCCAGAGGCTATCGACAGCGTTTGGTTCAACAACCGAGGGGGATCAGCAGTGGGATCCTTGGTCGACTCACGCATCCCACCCGCAGCTGTCGGTTCGGTGCTTGCACGCTCGTTTCGGGGGTCGATCGAGGCTCAACATATGCTGATGGTGGTTGAGGCAACCGTCCGCACCACGGCCTAGCATGTGTCGATGGTGTTTGATGCAACCACCCACCCCAGGGTCCATCTTGTGCTGATGGTGGTCAAGGCAACCACCAGGGCCCAGCTTGTGCCGATGGTGGTCGAGGCAAGTGCCCGTACCAAAGGGCAACCTGTGCCGATGATGGTTGATGCATGTGCCATCACCATGCGCCATCATATGCCATTGATGGTCGAGGCCTTGGCCGAAGTTTGATTTTGAGCCATGGTGCACATGCTGGGCTTGGCCATGTGCTGGTGCCACATTTTTTTCGCCCGGGGCCCAATCACCGAAGCATCGTCAGAGAACCTAACCGGCGACATTGAGGGTTCCGGTGATTGGGAGGGCCGGGGGGTGTGCGCACATGATGTGCGATGGGTGCTGGTACTTGGCCCTTATATTGGCCCCCTATCCCTTATCAAACCTCGAGAACTCACACCCTCTTAAAGAGCATTTTTGCGATTTTATAGGTTTGCTTCCAGTAGCAATTAAAGTGTCTGAAATGGGGACATTTTTTTCAAACGGTCACAAAATCTTCTCCACTTCGAGTTTTTAGCTGAATTTGTTTGTGCATGCCAACAAAAATACAAGGATCACGTCTACCAAATTTGGGGCCAAAACTCTTAAAAAAATTTTAAAAAATCCTGAACTGTAAAAAGTTTCAAAAATCATGAAAAATAGAAAACGGGTCATCTTGCCACGAAACTTCACATGAAGGCTTAGGGGACCATTGTATGAATTTACAAGCCATAAAAATGGCATTGGCACGGCAGAAATATGAAGATGTGCCAGAACCCACCTATCACTCGATCGATCCACGGCTTGTGCATCCTGCCTCTCCGATCGGCTAAGTGCCCGCACGCTCGTTTCATGGGTTAACTTAGGCATATGTAGTGTGCTCCCAGTCTAAGATTGGACTGGATCGAGGGTTGCGGTAGCAGGACCCGTAGTGGGATAGACAGCACACAGAGGGGATCGAGTCGATCTCTGACTTACGCATTCTACCTCTCTAGCCAGTTGAGCGCCCGCACGCTCGTTTCGTGGGTTGACTTAGGCATACAGAGTTCATCCCCAATCTAAGCATATGGAGTTCATTCACAGTCTAAGATTAGACTGGACTGAGGGTTGCGACAGCAGGACCAACAGTAGGATCAGCAGCACACAGGGGGGGACCGGGCTGATCCCTGGCTTGCGCATTCTGCCTCTCCGGTCGGTTGAGCGCCCACATGCTCGTTTCATGGGTTGGCTTACACATACGAAGTTCATTCCATGTCTAAGCCCCAGCCAGATCGAGGGTTGTGGCAGCGGGACCGGCAATAGGTAGAGGAGGACTGGGCCGATCCCTGGCTTATGCATTATGCCTCTCCGGCCAGCTCAACGCCCGGACATTCGTTTTGTGGGTTGACTTAGGGATACGGAGTTCATTACCAGTCTAAGCCCTAACCAAACCGAGGGATCCACAGCGAGATCGACAGCACGCAGAGGGGGACTGACTCGATCCTCGGCTTACGCATTCTGGCTCTCCGATCGATTGAACACCCGTACGCTCGTTTCATGGGTTGACTTAGGCATACGTACTGCTTTCCCAGTCTCGACCAACCAAGGGCCAGAGGCTATCGACAGCGTTTGGGGCAACAATCGAGGGGGACCAGCAGCGGGATCCTTGGTCGGCTTGTGCATCCCCCCAACAGTCATGTGCCGATAGGCTGACTGAGGCTTGACATGTGCTGATGGTGATCGAGGCAACCGCCCACACCAGGGCCCAGGTTGTGCCAATGGCGGTCAAGGCAAGTGCCCATACCAAAGAGCAGCCTGTGCTAATGATGGTCGATGCATGTGCCATCACTATGCGCCATCATGTGCCATTGATGGTTGAGGCCTTGGCCGAAGTTTGATTTTGAGCCATGGTGCACATGATGGGCTCGGGCATGTGCTGGTGCCACATTTTTTTCACCTGGGGCACCATCGCCGGAGCATTGTCGGAGTACCTAACCGACGGCAATAGGGGTTTTGGCGATTGGGGGGGCCAGGGGGTGTGCGCACATGATGCGCGATGGGTGCTGGTACTTGGCCCTTATATTGGCCACATATCCCTCATCAAACCTCGAGAACTCACACCCCCTTAAAGAGCATTTGAGATCTTATAGGTTTGCTCTGAGTAGCCCTTAAAGTGTCTGAAATGGGGACATTTTTTTCAAACGGTCACAAAATATTCTCCACTTCGAGCTTTTAGCTGAATTTTTTTATGCATGTGAACAAAAATACAAGGATCACGTCTACCAATTTTGGGGCCAAAACTCCTTCTAAAAAAATTTTAAAAAATCTCGAACCGTAAAATGTTTAAAAAATCATGAAAAATGGAAAATGGATCGTCTTGCCACGAAACTTCACATGAAGGCTTAGGGGACCATTGTATGAATTGACAAGCCATAAAAATGGCATTGGCATGGTAGAAATATGAATATGCGCTTGAACCCACTTACCGCTCGATCGATCCACGGCTTGCGCATCCCGCCTCTCCAGTCGGCTAAGTGCCCACATGCTCATTTCATGGGTTGACTTAGGCATACGTAGTGCGCTCCCAATCTAAGATCAGACCGGATCGAGGGTTGCGATAGTAGGACCCACAGTGGGATTGGCAGCACACAGAGGGGATCGGGTCGATCCTCATCTTGCGCATCCCTTTCTGGCCAACTGAGCGCCCACACGCTCGTTTCGTGGGTTGACTTAGGCATACTGAGTTCATCCCCAGTCTAACCATATGAAGTTCATTCCCAGTCTAAGCATACGAAGTTCATTCCTAGTCTAAGATTAGACCGGACTGAGGGTTGCGATAGCAAGACCAGTAGTAGGATCGGTAGCGCGTAGGGAGGGATCGGGTGGATCCTCGGCATGCGCATTCTGCCTCTCCGGTCGACTGAGTGCCTGCACGCTCGTTTCGTGGGTTGGCTTAGGCATACGGACTTCATTTCATGTCTAAGCCCCAGCCGGACCGAGGGTTGTGGTAGCAGGATCGACAGCATACAGAGGGGGATCGGGTTGATCCCCAGCTTGCGCGTTACGCCTTTTCGACTGGCTCAGCGCCTGCACGCTCGTTTCGTGGGTTGACTTAGGCATACGGAGTTCATTCCCAGTCTAAGCATACGGAGTTCATTCTCAATTTAAGATCAGACCGATAGCAGCACCCAGAGGGGGATCGAGTCGATCCTCGGCTTGTGCATCCTGCCTCTCTGGCTGACTGAGCACCCGTACGCTTGTTTCATGGGTTGACTTAGGCATACGGAGTTTATTCTCGGTCTAAGCACCAACCAGATCGAGGGACCCATAGCGGGATCGACAACACGCAGAGGAGGATCGGGTCGATCCTCGCCTTGCGCATTCTGGCTCTCCGATCGGTTGAGCGCCCGCAAGCCATTTCATGGGTTGACTTAGGCATACGTAGTGCATTCCCGATCTCGACCAACCAAGGGCCAGAGGCTATTGATAGCGTTTGGGGCAACAACCGAAGGGGACCAGCAATAGGATCCTTGGTCGGCTCGTGCATCCCACCCCCAGCAATCGGTTAGGTGCCCGCATGCCCATTTCAGGGGCTGATTAGGGCTCGGCATGTGCCGATAGTGGTCGAGGCAACCACCCGCACCACGGCCCAGTAGGTACCGATGGTGTTCGATGCAACCGCCCGCACCAGGGGCCATCTTGTGCCGATGGTGGTCGAGGCAATCGCCCATGTGTCGATGGTGATCGAGGCAACCGCTCGTACCAGGGCCCAGCTTGTGCCGATGACGGTCGAGGCAAGTGCCCATACCAAAGGGCAGCCTGTGCCGATGATGGTCAATGCAAGTGCCATCACCATGCACAATCATGTGCCATTGATGGTCGAGGATTTGGTCGAAGTTCGATTTTGAGCCACGGTGCACAAGCTGCATTCGAGCATGTGCTGGTGCCCCAAATTTTTCGCTCGGGGCACCATTGTTAGAGCATCATCGGAGAACCTAACCGGAGGCATTGGGGGTTCTGACGATTGGGGGGGCCAGGGGTGTGCACAAATGATGTGCGGTGGGTGCTGGTACTTGGCCCTTATATTGGCCCCCTATCCCTCATCAAACCTCGAGAACTCACACCCTCTTAAAGAGCATTTGAGATTTTATAGGTTTGCTCCCAGTAGCCATTAAAGTGTCTAAAATGGGGATATTTTTTTCAAACGGTCACAAAATCTTCTCCACTTCGAGTTTTTAGTTGAATTTTTTTGTACATGACATAAAAAATATAAGGATCACATCTACCAAATTTGGGGCCAAAACTCCTTGTAAAAAAATTTTAAAAAATCCTGAACTGCAAAAAGTTTCAAAAATCATGAAAAATAGAAAATGGGTCGTCTTGCCACGAAACTTCACATGAAGGCTTAGAGGACCATTGTATGAATTTACAAGCCATAAAATGGCAATGGCATGGTAGAAATATGAAGATGTGCCTGAACCCACCTACTACTCGATCAATCCATGGCTTGTGCATCCCGCCTCTCTGGTCTATTTAGTGCACGTACGCTCGTTTCGTGGGTTCACTTAGGCATACGTAGCGCACTCCCAGTCTAAGTTCGGATCGGACCGAGGGTTACGATAGCAGGACTCACAACAGGATCGACAACACCCAGAGGGAACTGGGTCGATCCTCGGCTTACACATCCTACCTCTCTGGCCGATTGAGCACCCGTACGCTCGTTTCGTGGGTTGACTTAGGCATACGGAGTTCATCCCTAGTCTAAGCATACGGAGTTCATTTCCAGTCTAAGATCAGATCGGATCGAGGATTGTGGTAGTAGGACCAGCAGTAGGATCGACAGCACGTAGGGGGTGACCGAGTCGATCCCCGGCTTGCGCATTCTGCCCCTCCGGCCGGCTGAGTGCCCGCACGCTCATTTCGAGGTTGGCTTAGGCATACGGAGTTCATTTCATGTCTAAGCCCCAGTCGAACTGAGGGTTGTGGCAGCGGGATCGACAGCACGTAGAGGGGAATCAGGCCGATCCGTAGCTTGCCCATTATACCTCTTCAGCCAGCTCAGTGCCCGCACGCTCGTTTCATGGGTTGACTTAGGCATACGGAGTTCATTCCCAATCTAAGCATATGGAGTTCATTCCCAGTCTAAGATCGGACGGGCAGCGGGATCGACAGCAGCACGTAGAGGGGGACTGGGCTGATCCTCGGCTTACGTATCCTACCTCTCCAGTTGGCTGAGTGCCCACACACTCATTTCATGGGTTGACTTAGGCATACAGAGTTCATTTTGGTCTAAGCCCCAACCAGATCGAGGGACCTGCAGTAGGATTGACAACATACAGAGGGGGATCGGGCCGATCCTCAGCTTGCACAGTCTGGCTCTCCAATCAGCTGAGCACCCGCACGCTCGTTTCATGGGTTGACTTAGGCATCCGTAGTGCATTCCCAGTCTCAACCAACTAAGGGCCATAGGCTATCGACTGCGTTTAGGGTAACAACCGAGGGGGACCAGCAGTGGGATCCTTGGTCGACTCGTGCATCCTGCCCCCAGTGGTTGGTTTGGTGCTCGCACGCTCGTTTTGGGGTCCGATCGGAGCTCAACATGTGCCGATGGTGGTCGAGGCAACCACCCGCACCATGGTCCAGCATGTGCCGATGGTGTACGATGCAATTGCCCGTACCAGAGGCCATCTTGTGCTAATGGTGGTCGAGGTAATCGCCCGTACCAGGGCCCAGCTTGTGCCGATGGTGATCGAGGCAAGTGCCCGTACCAATGGGCAGCCTATGCCGATAATGGTCGATGCATGTGCCATTGTCATGCCCTGGGCGGGTGCGTCAGGCACATCAAGCGCACCAGCAGGCAAGCCGGAGGTTGAGGCCCGCAAACCAAGCATGCTGGCGGGTATCTGTGCGTAAAGCCTAGCAAACGAGTTCAGAACGCCCACCCAACTTGCAGGCCAGCCCGTGGGACCAAGGCCTGGCATACAAGCTGCTCGCACCACATCCAAAAGGGCCCAAGGTGCTGGACAAGCAAGGGAAGCTTTTGGAAGCAGGCAGGATCAGTAGGAGCATCTTGGCAGATTTGGTTGACCATGAAAATCAGGAGTTAGCATCCTGATTGTTTGTAATCCGTATAATCCCTTGATTTTAGCCTTTATTCTAGGGATATTGCCATTAAGTGTAGCTGGAGCCTCAACTATAAATAGAGGGCTGCTTTACCCTCATTTGTACACCATCAAACACTTCTGTTTCAGTGAATACAAGAGCATTTCCAGAATTCTGCCTTCTTATCCTGTTTCTCTTTAACTTGCATAATCAGCCTTTCCTATTGTTCTAGTGCCCGCACGCTTGTGTTTTAGGCTGACTTAGGCATAAATGAAGAGATTCCAAGCCTAAGGCCGTACGATTTCTGAGTCTAAGGTTAGAGCCAGTGACAGTTGGTATCAAAGCAAGTTTGATTTTACGTGTTTGTGTTGTGCAGGTTAGATCGTGATTGAAGAGTTGGCATCCCAAAGTGACGTTGCTAGCCAACAACTAAAGGCCCAGGAACATGGGCGTGGAAGAGGCAAGAAAGCCAGTTCTAGAGATATCTGGTCTACCATGGACGGTAGGCTGGCCAAGGTGAAGGTGACCATGGGTGACATAGGGGAAAAGCTTGAGGAAGTAGAGATTCACATTGCATCACTAGACTCTTTGGGGGAAGAGATCCAAAGTGAGCTGGAAGCTGCTCTCAACAAAGACATGGACGTGATCACCTAGAAGAATAAGGCCTTGGAGGCTGAAATGCTGACCTTGCAAGATGGCATGGAGGCCATGCGCCAGCGGATGGAAGAGCTTACCGATAAGTTCGTTGCTTGCAAGACTGCCACTGGGAATGGCATGTTTGCTAGAGTGTCCAAATCCAGATTGGAGATCCCCAAGCCTAAGTAGTTCAAGAAGACTAGGGCGGCCAAGGAAGTAGACAACTACCTTTGGGGTATGGAGTAGTACTTCCAAGCCATGGGCATGTAAGATGAGGCGATAAAGGTAAGCACCGCTGCTATGTATCTCACTAATGTAACCTTATTGTGGTAGAGGCGCAGGTGTGATGATGTCAGACGTGGAAGTGCCAAGATTGGAACCTGGGCAGAGTTCCGAAAGGAGTTCAGAGAACAATTTTACCCGAAGTATGCCGATGATAAGGCACAGGCAAAGTTACGCCGGCTTAGCCAGCAAGGAGACATAAGGGAGTATGTCCAGAAATTCTCTAAACTGATGCTACAGATCTCAGATCTAGGCGAAAAGGATGCCTTATTTGCTTTCATGGATGGGCTGAAGTCGTGGGTAATGCATGAGCTACAAAGGAGGGGAGTTTATGACTTGGCTAAAGCCATGACTACTGTCGAGGCCTTGATAGAGTTCAAGCCTCTAAACAAGTTTGAGTCTTCCAAGCCCAAGGGTAAGGGCAGGGACAATAGAGACCGAAAGAAGTAGTCTAAGGGAAAGGACTGTGACAGGGAGTCCAAGGATGGAGACCAAGACCGTTCAACCAAGGATGGTGAGAAGAAGCCACCAGCATGCAAGTGGAAAGCAAAGGGGGACCGAGAGCCACTAGCATGTTACCTATGTGGAGAGAACCACATACCACGCAATTACCCATAGAAGGGCAAGCTGGTTGCTGTAGATAAGGAGTTTGACGAGGAGCCTAAGTCAGGGGTAGCAAAGCTTGGGTCGTTGGTGCTCAATGCTATCCAGAGTAAGGGGAACCGTAAGCCAAAGGGCTTGATGTTTGTGGATTTGATGGTTGAGGGTCAGAAAGTGAGCGCATTGGTGGACACAGGTGCCTCACATCTTTTTATTTCAAGTGATGGAGCCCAAAAGCTCAAACTAAATGTGCAGAAAGGGATTGGTACCATTAAAACGGTGAACTCCAAGGAAGTTCCAGCCATTGGAGTAACACGGGGAGTGGAGTTACAGCTTGGAGACTGGAAAGGTAAGGAGACCATTGAGGTAATACCCCTTGATGACTATGAGTTTGTGATTGGGTTAAATTTCTTTGTTCGGATTAATGCCCTCTTTGTGCCTTTTGCTGATTGTGTTTGCATCTTGGATGCACGGTGCCAATGCCTAGTGCCATTTAGGAGAGGTCTAGAGTTGGGTCACAGGTGGTGTCAGCCATCCAATTTGCCAAGGCGATAAGCAGACAAGAAGACACCTTAGCAGCCCTAAAATATGATGAGCCAAGGGAGAATGAGACCGAGTCACCATTGAAGGTGCTAAAGGTGTTGAAGACCTTTAGTGATGTGATGCCCGCAAAGCTGCCTAGCAAGCTACCACCTAAGAGGAAGGTGGACCATAAGATCAAACTGGTGTCCGAGGCCAAGCCACCAGCCAGAGCCCCTTACCGAATGTCTCTACCAGAGTTGGAGGAGTTGAGAAAGTAGCTCAAAGAGTTAGTTGATGCTGGCTTCATCAGGCCATCGAAAGCACCCTATGGTATATCGATTCTATTCCAGTGCAAGCATGATGGGTCGTTGCAGCTGTGCATAGACTACCGAGCTTTGAACAAGCTGACCATTAAGAACAAGTACCCCATCCCACTCATTGCGAACTTGTTCGATCAACTTGGGAGTGCAAGGTGGTTCACCAAGCTAGATTTGAGGTCGGGCTACTACCAAGTCAGGATCACGGAGGAAGATGAGCCAAAGACAGCATGTGTCACTTGGTATGGTTTGTATGTGTTCTTGGTGATGCCTTTCGAACTCACGAATGCCCCAGCAACATTCTGCACCCTTATGAACAAGGTACTTCAGTCATTCCTTGATCGGTTTGTTGTGGTTTATTTGGATGACATTGTGATCTATAGCCAAACTTTGGGAGAGCATGTAGACCACTTGAGATAAGTGTTCGAGGTGTTACGGGTGCACAAGCTTTTTGTCAAGAGGGAGAAGTGCTCATTCACCTAACAGGAGATCCCGTTCCTTGGCCACATAGTGGGAGGTGGCAGGATAAGCATGGATGAAGGCAAGATACAAGCCATCCTAGAGTGGCAACCGCCAGCCAAGGTCACTGAGTTGAGATTGTTCCTTGGGCTGGTTAACTATTACAGGCACTTCATCAAAGGTCACTCAGCAATAGCCATGCCATTGACTGACTTGCTCAAAAAAGGGAGAGCATGAGAGTGGAGTGCAGGGTGCCAGGAAGCCTTTGACAGGTTGAAACGGGTTGTGACCGAGGAGCCAATCTTGGCCTTGCCAAACCATGCCAAGCCGTATGAGGTGCATACAGATGCATCAGACTTTGCCATAGGGGGCTTGTTGATGCAGGAGGGACATCCAGTCACGTTCGAGAGTAGGAAGCTGAACGAGACTGAGCGTAAGTACACGGTCCAAGAGAAGGAGATGACTGCAGTGGTGCACTACTTGCGCACTTGGTGCCATTACCTGTTGGGGTCGAGGTTCATGGTGAGGATGGACAATGTGGCGACCAGCTACTTCTAGACACAGAAGAAGCTATCCCCCAAGCAGGTGAGATGGCAAGATTTTCTTGTAGAATTTGATTTCTAGATGGAGTACAAGCCAAGACGGGCGAACCTAGTGGCAGACGCCCTAAGCAGAATGGCTAACCTTGCTGCCATTAGCCAACCAGAGGGGTCACTGGTGCCACGCATCAAGGAGGGACTTACGCATGATCCTACAGCCAAGGCTTTGATAGAGTACGCCTAGCAAGGTAAGACTAGGCAGTTTTGGTTGCAGGATGGGTTGCTATACACCAGGGGCAATAGACTGTTTATGCCGCAGCATGGGAAGCTCTGCAAGGAAGTTTTGCAAGAATGCCATGATTCAAGGTGGGTTGGACACGCCGGAATGAGCCGCACCTTGGCATTGATCCAGGATCGGTACTACTGGCTGCACATGTGGGACGATGTGAAGGCTTATGTGAAGACTTGTCTTATGTGCCAACAGGACAAGATGGAGCTCAAGAAACCAGGCAGTCTCTTGGAGCCATTGCCAGTGCTAGAGCAACCATGGAAGAGTGTTTCTCTGGACTTTATAGTCGGTCTACCCAAAGCAGAAGGGTTTGGAAGCATCATGGTAATGGTGGACAGGTTTTCCAAGTATGGAATCTTCATTCCAGCAACCAATGAGTGCCCAGCCGAGAAGGCAGCTCGATTGTTCCTAAAGAACATGGTTAAGTATTGAGGAGTGCCGAGCACCATTGTTAGTGATCAGGATGGGCATTTCACGGGCAGGTTCTGGACTGAGTTGTTCAAGCTGTTAGGGTCAGACTTGAACTTTTCCACCAACATGCATCCGCAGACCGATGGGCGGACAGAATGAGTGAATGGACTATTGGAGGTCTACCTCAGGCACTATGTGAGTGCCACACAAAGGGACTGGCCAAAGCTGCTAGATATTGCACAGTTTTCCTACAACTTGCAAAGGAGCGAGGCAATGAACCAGAGCCCATTTGAGGTTGTGACAGGGCAACAACCACTAACACCCGGTTCGATTGTTGCAAGTTATACAAGGTTGAATCTAGTAGCATACAAGTTTACCAAGGCATGGCAGGAGTAAACTGACTTGGCCAGAGTTTATCTACACAAGGCAGCCAAGAGGTCGAAGAAGTGGGCAGACCAGAAGAGGCAGGATATGTAGTTCTAGGTTGAAGACTTAGTGTTAGTGAAGCTGCATCCCATTGTGTGCCATAGGGGGCTGCACAAAGGCCTAGTTCAAAGGTATGAGGGACCTTTACGACTAGTCAAGAGGGTAGGCAAGGTTGCCTACAAGCTGGATATGCCACCCAAGCTTAAGGTACACCCGGTGTTCCATGTGAGCATGCTCAAGCCGTTCCATGAGGATGAGGGAGATCCAAGACGGGTAGAGTCAAAGCGTGCACCATTGAGAGCAAGGGCCTCATATGAGAAGGAGGTCCATAGCATCATAGCTGACCGAGAGGTGAGACAGAAGAACTATGAACCAAGACATGAGTACTTGGTGCGCTGTAAGGGACTTTCAGACAGTGAGGCGAGCTGGGAACTAGTAGAGGACTTATGGCAATTCGAGGACCAAATCAGGTAGTACCATGCAGAAGACACAACGAGGGCATCACAAAATCAGGTGGGGGAGAATGTCACACCCTGGGCGGGGGCGCCAGGCACATCAAGCGCACCAGTAGGTGAGCCAGAGGTTGAGGCCCGCAGACCAGGCGTGTTGGCGGGTATCTATGCGAAAAGCCTAGCAAACAAGTTCAGAACGCCCACCCAAGTCTTGTAGGCCAGCCCGTGAGACCAAGGCCTGGCATACAAGCTACCCGCACCACATCCAGAAGGGCCCAAGGTGCTGGACACGTAAGGGAAGCTTCTGGAAGCAGGCAGGATCAGCAAGAGCATCCTGGCAGATTTGGTTGACCCTGAAAATTAGGAGTTAGCATCTTGATTGATTGTAATCTGTATAATCCCTTGATTTTAGCCTTTGTTCTAGGGATATTGCCAATAAGTGTAGCTGGAGCCTCAACTATAAATAGAGGGCTGGTCCACCCTTATTTGTACACCATCAAACACTTTTGTTTCAGTGAATACAAAAGCATTTCCAGAATTTTGCCTTCTTATCCTGTTTCTCTTTAACATGTGTAATCAGCCCTTCCTATTGTTCTAGTGCCCGTACGCTTGTGTTTTAGGCTGACTTAGGCATAAAGGAGGAGATTCCAAGCCTAACGTCACACGGTTTCTGAGTCTAAGGTCGAAGCCCGTGACACCATCACCATGCACCATCATGTGCCATTGATGGTCGAGGCCTTGGCCGAAGTTTGATTTTGAGCCACAGTGCACATGCTGGGCTCGGGCATGTGCTGGTGCCACATTTTTTTTGCCCGGGGCACCATCACTAGAGCATCACGGGAGAACCTAACCGACGGCATTGGGGGTTCTGGCGATTGAGGGGGCCGGGCGGTGTGCGCACATGATGTGCGATGGGTGCTGGTACTTGGCCCTTATATTGGCCCCCTATCCCTCATCAAACCTCGAGAACTGACACCCCCTTAAAGAGCATTTGAAATTTTATAGGTTTGCTCCCAGTAGCCATTAAAGTGTCTGAAATGGGGACATTTTATTCAAACGGTCACAAAATCTTCTCCACTTCGAGTTTCTAGCTGAATTTTTTTGTGCATGCCAAAAAAAATACAAGGATCGTGTCTACCAAATTTAGGGTCAAAAATCCATCTAAAAAAATTTTAAAAAATCTCTAACCGCAAAAAGTTTTGAAAATCATGAAAAATAGAAAACAGGTTGTCTTGCCACGAAACTTCACATGAAGGCTTAGGGGACCATTGTATGAATTTACAAGCCATAAAAATGGCATTGGCATGGCAGAAATATTGTTTCATGGGTTGACTTAGGCATACGTAGTGCGCTCCTAGTCTAAGATCGGATCGGACTAAGGGTTGTGGCAGCAAGACCCGTAGCGAGGTCGGTAGCACGCAAAGGGGATCGGGTCGATCTCCGGCTTACGCATCTTGCCTCTCTGGCCGATTGAGTGCCCGCACGCTCATTTCATGGGTTGACTTAGGCATACAAAGTTCATCCCCAGTCTAAGCATACGGAGTTCATTCCCAGTCTATGATCAGACCGAACTGAGGGTTGCGGTAGTAGGACCAGTAGCAGGATCGACAGCACACAGGGGGGACCGAGCCGATCCTCGGCTTGTGCATTCTACCTCTCAGGTCGGTTGAGCACCCACACGCTCATTTCGTGGGTTGGCTTAGGCATACGGAGTTTACTCCATGTTTAAGCCCCAGCCAGACTGAGGGTTGTGGCAGCGGGATCGGTAGCATGCAGAGGGGGATCGAGCCGATCACCGGCTTGTGCATTATGCCTCTCCGACCGGCTCAACGCCCGTACGCTCGTTTCATGGGTTGACTTAGGCATATGGAGTTCATTCCCAGTCTAAGCATACAGAGTTCATTCTAGTCTAAGATCGGACTGGCAGCAGCACGCAGAGGGGGATCGAGCCGATCCTCGACCTACGCATCCTACCTCTCCGGTTGACTAAGCGCCTGCATGCTCGTTTCATGGGTTGACTTAGGCATACGGAGTTTATTCTCGGTCTAAGCCCCAACCGGACCAAGGGACCCACAACGGGATCGATAGCACGCAGAAGGGGATCGGGTCGATCCTTGCCTCGTGCATTCTGGCTCTCCGATCGGCTGAACGCCCGTACGCTCATTTCATGGGTTGACTTCGGCATACATAGTGCATTTTTGGTCTTGACCAACTAAGGGCCAGAGGCTATCGACGGCATTTGGGGCAACAACTGAGGGGACCAGCAGCGGGATCCTTGGTCAGCTCATGCATCCCACCCCTAGCGGTAGGTTTAGTGCCCGTAAGCTTGTTTTGGGGGCCGATTGGGGCTCGGCATGTGCCGATGGTGGTCGAGGCAACCGTCCGCACCATAGCCTAGCTTGTGCTGATGGTGTTCGATGCAACCACCCGCATCAGGGGCCATCTTGTCCCGATGGTGGTCGAGGCAATTGCCCGCACCAAGGGCTAGCATCTGCTGATGGTGATCGAGGCAACCACCCACACCAGGGCCCAGCATGTGCTGATGGCAGTCGAGGCAAGTGCCCGTATCGAAAGGCAGCCTGTGCCAATGATGGTCGATACATGTGCCATCACCATGAGCGATCATGTGCCACTGATGGTCGAAGCCTTGGTCGAAGTTCAATTTTGAGCCGCGGTGCACATGCTGGGCTCAGGCATGTGCTGGTGCCACATTTTTTTTGCCCGAGACACAATCGTCGGAGCATCGTCGAAGAACCTAATCGACGACATTGGGGGTTCCGATGATTGGAGGGGCCAGGGGGTGTGCGCACATGATGTGCGATGGGTGCTGGTAGTTGGCCCTTATATTGGCCCCCTAACCCTCATCAAACCTGGAGAACTCACACTCCCTTAAAGAGCATTTGAGATTTTATAGGTTTGCTCCCAGTAGCCATTAAAGTGTCTGAAATGGGGACATTTTTTTTAAACGGTCACAAAATCTTCTCCACCTCGAGTTTTTAGCTGAATTTTTTTATGCATGCCAACAAAAATACAAGGATCACGTCTACCAAATTTGGGGCCAAAACTCCTTCCAAAAAAATTTAAAAAAATCTCGAACCATAAAAAGTTTCGAAAATCATGAAAAATAGAAAACGGGTTGTCTTGCCACGAAACTTCACATGAAGGCTTAGGGGACCATTGTATGAATTTACAATCCATAAAAATGGCATTGACATGATAGAAATATGAAGATATACCTAAACCCACCTACCACTCGATCGATCCACGGCTTGCGCATCCCGCCTCTTCGGCCGGCTAAGTGCCCGCACGTTCATTTCGTGGGTTGACTTAGGCATAGGTAGTACACTCCCAGTCTAAGATCAGACCAGACCGAGGGTTGCGGTAGCAAGACCCACAGCAGGATCGATAGTACACAGAGGGGACCAGGTCGATCCTCGACTTACGCATCCTGCCTCTCTGGCCGACTGAGCACCCGTACGCTCGTTTTGTGGGTTGACCTAGGCATACGGAGTTAATCCCCAGTCTAAGCATACTGAGTTCATTCCCAATCTAAGATCGGATTGGACCGAGGGTTGCGGTAGCAAGACTAGCAGCAGGATCGATAGCACGCAAGGGAGGACCAGGCTGATTCCCATTGATGCACCATCATATGCTATTGATGGTTGAGGCCTTGGTCGAAGTTTGATTTTGAGCCACGGTGCACATGTTGGGCTCAGGCATGTGCTGGTGCCACATTTTTTTCGCCCGGGGTACCATCACCGGAGCATCGTCGGAGAACCTAACCGGTGGCATTGGGGGTTCCGGCGATTTGGGGGGCCGGGGGGTGTGCGCACATGATGTGCGGTGGCTGCTGGTACTTTACCCTTATATTGGCCCCCTATCCCTCATCAAACCTCGAGAACTCACACCCCCTTAAAGAGTATTTGAGATTTTATAGGTTTACTCCCAGTAGCCATTAAAGTGTCTGAAATGAGGACATTTTTTTCAAACGGTCACAAAATATTCTCCACTTCGAGTTTTTAGCTGAATTTTTTTGCGCATGCCAGCAAAAATGCAAGGATCACGTCTACCAAATTTAGGGCTAAAACTCCTTCTAAAATAATTTTAAAAATCCCAAACCGTAAAAAGTTTCAAAAATCGTGAAAAATAGAAAATGGGTCGTCTTGCCATGAAACTTCACATGAAGGCTTAGGGGACCATTGCATGAATTTACAAGCCATAAAAATGGCATTGCACAGCAGAAATATGAAGATGTGCCTGAACCCACCTACCACTCGATCGATCCACGGCTTGCTCATCCCGCTTCTCCGACCGACTAAGTGCCTGAACGTTCGTTTTGTGGGTTGACTTAGGCATACGTAGTGCGCTCCCAGTCTAAGATCGGACCGGACCGAAGGGTACAGTAGTAGGACCCGTAGCGGGATCGACAGCATGCAGAGGGGATCGGGTCGATCCTCAGCTTGCGCATCCTGCCTCTCTGGCCGACTGAACGCCCGTACGCTCGTTTCGTGGGTTGACTTAGGCATACAGAGTTCATCCCCAGTCTAAGCATACAGAGTTCTTTCCCAGCCTAAGATCTGACTGGACTGAAGGTTGTGGCAGCAGGATCGGCAGCACACAAGGGGGGACCAGGCCGATCCTTGGCTTGCACATTCTGCCTCTCCGGCTGCCTGAGCACCCGCATGCTTGTTTCGTGGGTTGGCTTAGGCATACGGACTTCATTCCATGTCTAAGCCCCAGTCGTACCGATGGTTGTGGCAGCGGGATCGACAGCACGCAGAGGGGGATCAGGTCGATCCCCGGCTTGCGCATTATGCCTCTCTGGCCGGCTCAATGCCCGTACGCTCGTTTCGTGGGTTGACTTAGGAATACGGAGTTCATTCCCAGTCTAAGCATATGGAGTTCATTCCCAGTCTAAGATCAAACCGACAGCAGGATTGGCAGTAGTACGCAAAGGGGGATCGGGTCGATCTTCAGCTTACTCATCCTACCTCTCCAGTCGGTTGAGCGCCCGTACGCTCGTTTTGTGAGTTGACTTAGGCATACAGAGTTCATTCCAGGTCTAAGCCCCAACCAGACCAAGGGACCCACAGCGGGATCGACAGCACACAGAGGGGGATCGGGTCGATCCTCGACTTACGTATTCTAGCTTTCTGGCTGGCTGAGCACCCGAACGCTCGTTCCATGGGTTGACTTAGGCATATGTAGTGCATTCTCAGTCTCAACCAACCAAGGGCTAGAGGTTATCGACAGCATTTGGGGCAACAACCGAGGGGGACCAGCAGTGGGATCCTTGGTCACCTCATGCATCTCGCCCCCAACGGTAGGTTTGGTGCCCGCAAGCTTGTTTCGGGGGTCGATCGAGGCTCGACATGTGTTGATGGTGGTCGAGGCAACCGCCCGCACCACAGCCCAGCATGTGCCGATGGTGTTCGATGCAATCGCCCACACCAGAGGCCATCTTATGTCGGTGGTGGTCGAGGTAACCGCCCGCACTAGGGCCCAGCTTGTTCCGATGGCAGTCGAGGCATGTGCCTATACCAAAGGGCAGCCTGTGCCGATGATGGTCGATGCATATGCCATCACTATGCGCCATCATGTGCCATTGATGTTCGAGGCCTTGGCCGAAGTTTGATTTTGAGCCATGATGCACATGCTGGGCTCGGGCATGTGCTGGTGCCACATTTTTTTTGCCCGGGGCACCATCGTCGGAGCATCACCAGAGAACTCATCCGACGGCACTGGGGGTTCCGGTGATTGGGGGGGCTGGGGGTGTGCACACATGATGTGCGATGGGTGCTGGTACTTGGCCCTTATATTGGCCCCCCATCCCTCATCAAACCTCGAGAACTCACATCCCCTTAAAGAGCATTTGAGATTTTATAGGTTTGCTCCCAGTAGCCATTAAAGTGTCTTAAATGGGGACATTTTTTTCAAACGATCACAAAATCTTCTCCACTTGGAGTTTTTAGCAGAATTTGTTTGTGCGTGCCAACAAAAATACGAGGATCACGTCTACCAAATTTGGGGCCAAAACACCTTCTAAAAAAATTTTAAAAAATCCCAAACCGTAAAAATTTTCAAAAATCGTGAAAAATAGAAAACGGGTCGTCTTGCCACGAAACTTCACATGAAGGCTTAGGGGACCATTGTATGAATTTAAAAGCCATAAAAATGGCATTGGCATGACAAAAATATGAAGATGTGCCTAAACCAAGCTACCACTCGATCGATCCATGACTTTCGCATCCTACCTCTCCGGCCGGCTAAGTGCCCAAACGCTCGTTCCGTGGGTTGACTTAGGTATACGTAGTGCGATCCCAGTCTAAGATCAGACCAGACTGAGGGTTCTGGCAGCAGGACCTGTAGCAGGATCAGCAGTACATAGAGGGGACCGAGTTGATCCCTGACTTACGCATCCTACTTCTATGGTCGGTTGAACACCTGCACGCTCATTTCATGGGTTGACTTAGGGATATGAAGTTCATCCCCAGTCTAAGCATACGGAGTTCATTCCCAGTGTAAGGTCAGATCGGATCGAGGGTTACAATAACAGGACCAGCAGCAGGATCAGTAGCACGTAGAAGGGGACAGGGTCGAGCCCCGGTTTGCACATTCTGCCTCTCCGACGGGCTGAACACCCGCACGCTCATTTCTTGGGTTGGCTTAGGCATACAGAGTTCATTCCATGTCTAAGCCCTAGCCGGACCGAGGGTTGTGGCAGCGGGACCAATAGCACGCAGAGAGGGATCGGGCCGATCCTCGGCTTGCACATTATGCCTCTCCGGCCGGCTCAGCGCCCGCACGCTCGTTTCGTGGGTTGACGTAGGCATACGAAGTTCATTCCCAGTCTAAGCATACGGAGTTCACTCCCAATCTAAGATCAAATCAGCAGCAGCACGTAAAGGGGGATCGGGTCGATCCTCGACTTGCGCATTCTGGCTCTCCAGCCGGCTGAACGCCCCCACGCTTGTTTCATGGGTTGACTTAGGCATACATAGTGCATTCCGGGTCTTGACCAACCACGGGCCAGAGGCTATTGACGGCATTTGGGGCAACAACCGAGGGGGACCAGCAGTGGGATCCTTGGTCGGTTTGATGCCTACACACTCATTTTGAGGGCTGATCGAGGCTCGATTGTACCGATGGTGGTCAAGGCAACTGCCCGCACCACGACCCAATATGTGCCAATGGTGTTCGATGCAACTGCGCGCACCAGAGGCCATCTTGTGGCGATGGTGGTCGAGGTAATCGCTCGCACCAAGGGCTGACATGTGCCAATGGTGATAAGGTTAGCTGACCACACCAAGGCCCAACTTGTGTGGATGGCAGTCGAGGCAAGTGCCCTGTACCAAAGGGCAGCTTGTGCTGATGATGGTCGATGCATGTGCCATCAGCATGCACCATCATGTGCCATTGATGGTCGAGGCCTTGGCTGAAGTTTGATTTTGAGCCACGGTGCACATGCTCGGCTTGAGCATATGCTGGTGCCACATTTTTTTCACCCGGGGCACCATCGCCGGAGCATCACCAGAGAACCTAATCGACGGCATTGGGGGTTCCGGCAATTGGGGGGCCAGGCGGTGTGCGCACATGATGTGTGATGGGTGCTGGTTCTTGGCCATTATATTGGCCCCCTATCCCTCATCAAACCTCGAGAACTCACACCCCTTTAAAGAGCATTTGAGATTTTATAGGTTTGCTCCCAGTAGCCATTAAAGTGTCTGAAATGGGGACATTTTTTTCAAATGGTCACAAAATCTTCTCCACTTCGAGTTTTGAGCTGAATTTTTTTTTGCATGTCAACAAAAATACAAGGATCACATTTACCAAATTTGGGGCCAAAACTCTTTCTAAAAAAATTTTAAACAATCTCAAACCGTAAAAAGTTTCAAAAATCATAAAAAATAGAAAATGGGTCGTCTTGCCACAAAACTTCACATGAAGGCTTAGGGGACCATTGTATGAATTTACAAGCCATAAAAATGGCATTGGCATGGCAGAAATATGAAAATGTGCCTGAACCCACCTACCACTCGATCGATCCACGGCTTGCGCATCCCGCCTCTCTAATCGGCTAAGTGCTCGCACGTTTGTTTCATGGGTTGACTTAGGCATATGGAGTTCATCCCCAGTCTAAGCATACGGAGTTCATTCCCAGTCTAAGATCAGATCGGACCGAGGGTTACGGCAGTAGGACCAGCAATAGGATCGACAGCATGCAGGGAGGACCGGGTCGATCGTCGACTTGCGCATTCTGCCTCTCCGACCGACTGAGCACCCGCACGCTCGTTTCGTGGGTCGGCTTAGGCATACGAAGTTCATTCCAAGTCTAAGCCCTAACCAGACCGAGGGTTGTGGCAACGGGACTGGCAGCACGCAGAGGGGGACTGGGCTGATCCCAGGCTTACGCATTATGCCTTTCCGATCGGGTCAGCACCCGCAAGCTCGTTTCGCGGGTTGACTTAGGCATATTAAGTTCATTCCCAGTCTAAGCATACGGAGTTCATTCCCAGTCTAAGATCGAACCGGCAATAGCACGCAGAGGGGGACCAAACTGATCCTCAGCTTGTGCATCTTGCCTCTCTGATCGACTGAGTGCCCGCACGCTCATTTCGTGGGTTGACTTAGGCATACGGAGTTCATTCCTGGTCTCAGACCCAATCGAACTAAGGGACCCATAGCGGGATCGACAGCACGAAGAGAGGGATTGGGTTGATCCTCGACATACGCATTCTACCTCTCCGATCGGTTGAACGTCCGTACGCTCATTTCGTGGGTTAACTTAGGCATACGTAGTGCATTCCCAGTCTTGACCAATCAAGGGCCAGAGGCTATCAATGGCATTTGGGGTAACAACCAAAGGGGAACAGTTACGAGATCCTTGGTCGGCTCACGCATCCCACCCCTAGCAGTCGATTCGATGCCCACACGCTCATTTTGGGGGCCGACCGGGGCTCGACATGTGCCGATAGTGGTCGAGGCAACCGCCCACACCACTGCCCAGCTTGTGCCGATGGTGTTCAATGCAACCGCCCACACCAGGGGCCATTCTGTACCGATGGTGGTTGAGGCAACTACTCGCACCAGGGCCCAGCTTGTGCCGATGGCGGTCGAGGCAAGTACCCGTACCGAAGGGTAGCCTGTGCCGACGATGGTCGATGCATGTGCCATCACCATGCGCCATCATATGCCATTGATGGTCAAAGCCTTGGCTGAAGTTTGATTTTGAGCCTTGGTGCACATGTTGGGCTCAAACATGTGCTGGTGCCACATTTTTTTTCACCCGAGGCACCATCACCAGAGCATCGTCGGAGAACCTAACCTACGACATTGGGGGTTCCGACGATTGGGGGGGCCGAGGGGTGTGCCCACATGATGTGCGATGGGTGCTGGTACTTGGCCCTTATATTGGCCCCCTATCCCTCATCAAACTTTGAGAACTCACACCCCCTTAAAGAGCATTTGAGATTTTATAGCTTTGCTCTCAGTAGCCATTAAAGTGTCTGAAATGGGGACATTTTTTTCAAACGGTCACAAAATCTTCTCCACTTCGAGTTTTTAGCTGAATTTGTTTGTGCGTGGCAACAAAAATACAAGAATCACGTCTACCAAATTTGGGGCCAAAACTCCTAAAAAAATTGTAAAAAATCTCAAACCGTAAAAAGTTTTGAAAATCATGAATAATAGAAAACGGGTCATCTTGCCACGAAACTTCACATGAAGGCTTAGGGTACCATTGTATGAATTTACAAGCCATAAAAATGGCATTGGCACAGCAGAAATATGAAGATGTGCCTGAACCCACCTACCACTCGATCGATCCATGGCTTGCGCATCCCACCTCTCCGGTTGGCTAAGTGCCCGCACGCTCGTTTCGTGGGTTGACTTAGGCATACGTAGTGCGCTCCCAGTCTAAGATCAGACTGGACCGAGGGTTGCAGCAGCAGGACCCGCAACAGGATCGACAGCACAGATAGGAGACCAGGTCGATCCTCAGCTTGCGCATCCTGCCTCTTTGGCCGGCTGAGCGCCCGCATGCTCGTTTCATGGGTTGACTTAGGCATAGGGAGTTCTTCCCCAGTCTAAGCTTACGAAGTTCATTCCCAGTCTAAGATCAGACCAGACTAAGGGTTGCGGTAGTAGGACCAACAGCAGGATCGACAGCAGGTAAAGGGGGATCAGATGGATCCCCGGCTTACGCATTCTACCTCTCCAGCCTGTTGAGCCCCCGCACGCTCATTTCATGGGTTGGCTTAGGCATACGGAGTTCATTCCATGTCTAAGCCCCAACTGGACCGAGGGCTACGGTAGTGGGGTCGGTAGCACACAGAGGGGGATCGGGCCGATCCTCGGCTTGCACATTATGCCTCTCCAGGCTGCTCAACGCCCGCACGCTCATTTCATAGGTTGGCTTAGGCATACGAAGTTCATTCCCAGTCTAAGATCGAACTAGCAGCGGCACGCAGAGGGGGACCAAACCAATCCTCGACTTGCGCATCCTGCCTCTCTGGCCGACTGAGCGTCGTACGCTCATTTCATAGGTTGACTTAGGCATACGAAGTTCATTCCCGGTCTAAGCCCCAACCAGACTAAGGGACCCGTAACGGGATCGGCAGCACGCAGAGGATCGATCCTCAACTTACAGATTCTGGCTCTCCAGCTGGCTGAACGCCCACACGCTCATTTCATGGGTTGACTTAGGCATACATAGTGCATTCCCGATCTCGACCAACCAAGGGCCAGAGGCTATCGACGGCGTTTGGGGCAACAACCGAGGGGGACTAGAAGCGGGATCCTTGGTTGGCTCGTGCATCCCGCCCCCAGCAGTCGGTTCGATGCTCGCATGCTCATTTCAGTAGTAGATCGGGGCTGACATGTGTCGATGGTGGTCTAGGCAACTGCCCGCACCATGGCCCAGCATGTACCGATGGTGTTCGATGCAACCACCAGCACTAGGGGCCATCTTGTGCCGATGGTGGTCGAGGCAACCGCCCACACCAGGGCCCAGCCATTAAAGTGTCTGAAATGGGGATATTTTTTTCCAACGGTTACAAAATCTTCTCCACTTTGAGTTTTTAGCTGAATTAGTTTGTGCGTGCCAACAAAAATACAAGGATCACGTCTACCAAATTTGGGGCCAAAACTCCTTCTAAAAAAATTTTAAAAAATCTCGAACCATAAAAAGTTTCAAAAATCATCAAAAATAGAAAACGGGTCGTCTTCCCACGAAACCTCAAATGAAGGCTTAGGGGACCATTGTATGAATTTACAAGCCAAAAAAATGGCAGTGGCACAGTAGAAATATGAAGATGTGCCTGAACCCACCAACCACTCGATTGATCCACGACTTGCGTATCCCGCCTCTCCGATCGGCTAAGTGCCCGTACGCTCGTTTTGTGGGTTGACTTAGGCATACGTAGTGTGCTCCTAGGCTAAGATAGAACCAGACTGAAGGTTGCGGCAACAGGACCCGTAACGGGATCGACAGCACGCAGAAGGGACCGGGTTGATCCCTGGCTTGCGCATCTTGCCTCTCTGGCCGACTGAGCGCCCGTACGCTCATTTCATGGGTTGACTTAGACATACAGAGTTCATCCCCAGTCTACGTATAGGGAGTTCATTCCCAGTCTAAGATCAGATCGGACCGAGGGTTGCAGTAGCAGGACCAGCAGTAGGATCGATAGCATGCAAGGGGGATCGGGCAGATGCCCGGCTTAAGCATTCTACCTCTCCGACCGGCTGAGCGCCCGCACGCTCGTTTCGTGGGTTGGCTTAGGCATACGGAGTTCATTCCATGTCTAAGCCCCAACCAGACTGAGGGTTGTGGCAGCGGGACCGACAGCACGCAGAGGGGGACCGGGTCGATCCTCAGCTTGCGCATTATGCCTCTCCGACCGACTCAGCACCCGCATGCTCGTTTCGTGGGTTGACTTAGGCATACGGAGTTCATTCCTGGTCTAAGCCCCAACCAAACTAAGGGATCCACAGTGGGATCGGTAGCACGCAGAGGGGGACAGGGCTGATCCTCAGTTTGCGCATTCTGGCTCTCCGACCGGTTGAGTGCTCGCACGCTCGTTTCATGGGTTGACTTAGGCATACGTAGTGCATTCTTGTTCTCGACCAACCAAGGGTCAAAGGCTATCGATGGCATTTGGGGTAACAACCGAGGGGGACCAGCAGTGGGATCCTTGGTCGACTCACGCATCCCACCCCCAGCAGTCAGTTCGATGCTCGCATGCTCGTTTTGGGGGTAGACCGAGGCTCGACATGTGCTGATAGTGGTCGAGGCAACCGCCCGCACCACGGCCTAGCATGTGTCAATGGTGTTTGATGCAACCGCCAGCAGCAGGGGCATCTTGTGCCAATGGTGGTCGAGGCAACCACCTGCACCAGGGCCCAGCTTGTGCCGATGGTGGTCGACGCAAGGGCCCGTACCACAAGGCAGCCTGTGCCGATGATGGTCGATGCATGTGCCATCACCATGCACCATCATGTGCCATTAATGGTCGAGGCCTTGGCCGAAGTTTGATTTTGAGCCATGGTGCACATGATGGGCTCGAGCATGTGCTGGTGCCACATTTTTTTCACCCGGGGCACCATCATCGGAGCATCGTCGGAGAACCTAACCGGCGGCATTGGGGGTTCTGGTGATTGGGGGGTCGGGGGGTGTGCGCACATGATGTGCGATGGGTGCTGGTACTTGGCCCTTATATTGGCCCCCTATCCCTCATCAAACCTTAAGAACTCACACCCTCTTAAAGAGTATTTGAGATTTTATAGGTTTGCTCCCAGTAGCCATTAAAGTGTCTGAAATGGGGACATTTTTTTCAAACAGTCACAAAATCTTCTCCACTTCGAGTTTTTAGCTGAATTTGTTTGTGCGTGCGAACAAAAATACAAGGATCATGACTACCAAATTTGGGGTTGAAACTCCTTCTAAAAAAATTTTAAAAAATCTCGAACCGTAAAAAGTTTCAAAAATCGTGAAAAATAGAAAACGGGTCGTCTTGCCATGAAACTTCACATGAAGGCTTAGGGGACCATTGTATGAATTTACAAGCCATAAAAATGGCATTGGCATGGCATAAATATGAAGATATGCCTGAACCCACTTACCACTCGATCGATCCATGGCCCCAGCCGGACTGAGGGTTATGGCAGCGGGATCGACAGCATGCAGAGGGGGATTGGGCCACTCCCCGACTTGCGCATTATGCCTCTCCGGCCTGCTCAGTGCCCGTACGCTCATTTTGTGGGTTGACTTAGGCATACGGAGTTCGTTCATAGTCTAAGCATAAGGAGTTCTTTCCCAGTCTAAGATCAGACTGGTAGCAGCACGCAGAGAGAGACCAAGTCGATCCTCGGCATGCGCATCCTGCATCTCTGACTGGCTGAGCGCCCATAGACTCGTTTTATGGGTTGACTTCGGCATACGGAGTTTATTCTCGGTCTAAGCTTGAACCGGATCGAGGGACTTACAGCGGGATCGATAGCGCGCAGAGGGGGATCGGGCCGATCCTTGGCTTGCGCATTCTGGCTCTTCGGTCGGTTGAGTGCCCACACGCTCTGTTTATGGGTAGACTTAGGCATACGTAGTGCATTCCCGATCTCGACCAACCAAGGGCCAGAGGCTATCGACGGCATTTGGGGCAATAATCGAGGGTGACAAGCAGCGGGATCCTTGGTCAGCTCACGCATCCTGCCCTTAGTGATCGGTTTGGTGCCCGTATGCTCCTTTCGGGGGCTGACCGGGGCTCGACATGTGTCGATGGTGGTTGAGGCAACCGCTCGCACCATGGCACAGCATGTGCCGATGGTGTTCGATGCAACCGCCCGTACCAGGGGCCATCTTGTGCCGATGGTGGTAGAGGCAATTGCCCGCACCAAGGGTCAACATGTGCCGATGGTGATCGAGGCAACCACCCACACCAGGGCCTAGCTCGTGCTAATGGCGATCGATGCAAGTGCCCGTACCAAAGGGTAGCAGCACGCAGAGGGGGACAGATCGATCCATCACTTGCGCATCCTGCCTCTCCGGTCGGCTGAGCGCCCGCACGCTCATTTCACGGGATGACTTAGGCATACGAAGTTCATTCCCAGTCTAAGCATACGGAGTTCATTCCCAATCTAAGATCGGACCGGCAGCAGCACGCACAGGGGGACTGGGTCGATCCTTGGCTTGCGCATCCTACCTCTCCGACCAGCTGAGTGCCCACACAATTGTTTAATGGGTTGACTTAGGCATACAGAGTTCATTCCTGATCTAAGCCCCAACTGGATCGAGGGACACGTAGCTGGATCGACAGCACGTAGAGAGGGACCGAGCCGATCCTTGGCTTGTGCATTTGGCTTTCCGACCGGTTGAGCGCCCACACGCTCATTTCATGGGTTGACTTAGGCATACATAGTGCATCGGTCTCGACCATCCAAAGGCCAGAGGCTATCGACGACGTTTGGGGCAACAACTGAGGGGGACCAGCAGTGGGATCCTTGGTCGGCTCACGCATCCACCCCCAACGGTCGGTTCGATGCTCGCACGCTCGTTTCAGTGGCCGACCAGGGCTCAGCTTGTGCCGATGGTGGTCGAGGCAACCGCCCGTACCACGGCCCAACATGTGCCGATGGTGCTCGATGCAATCGCCCACACCAACGGCCATCTTGTGTCGATGGTGGTTGACCCAACCGCCCGTACCAGAGCCCAACTTGTGTTGAAGGCCGTCGAGGCGAGTGCCTGTACCAATGGGCAGCCTGTGCCGATGATGGTCGATGTGTGTGCCATCACCAAGCGCCATCATGTGCCATTGATGGTCGAGGCCTTGGCCGAAGTTTGATTTTGAGCCACAGTGCACATACTAGGCTAGGGCATGTGCTGGTGCCACATTTTTTTCGCCCGGGGCACCATCGTCGGAGCATCGCCGGAGAACCTAACCGGCAGCATTGGGGGGGTCGAGGGGTGTGCGCACATGATGTGCGATGGGTGCTGGTACTTGGCCCTTATACTGGCCCCCTATCCCTCATCAAACCTCGAGAACTCATACCCCCTTAAAGAGAATTTGAGATTTTATAGGTTTGCTCCCAGTAGCCATTAAAGTGTTTGAAATGGGGACATTTTTTTCAAATGGTCACTAAATCTTCTCCACTTCGAGTTTTTAGCTGAATTTTTTTTTGCATGCCAACAAAAATACGTGGATCACATCTACCAAATTTGGGCCCAAAACTCCTTCTAAAAGAATTTTAAAAAATCTTGAAACACAAAATGTTTCGAAAATTGTGAAAAATAGAAAATAGGTCATCTTGCCACAAAACTTCACATAAAGGCTTAGGGGACCATTGTATGAATTTACAAGCCATAAAATTGGCATTGGCACTGCCGAAATATGATGATGTACCTGAACCCACCTACCACTCGATCGATCCATGACTTGCGCATCCCGTCCCTCCGATCGGCTAAGTGTCCGCACACTCGTTTCGTGGGTTGACTTAGGCATACATAGTGCACTTCCAGTCTAAGATCGGACCAGATCGAGGGTTAAGGAGTAGGACCCGTAGCAGGATTGACAGCACATAGAGGGGATCGGGTCGATCCCCGGCTTACGCATCCTACCTCTCTGGCCGGCTGATCGCCCGCATGCTCGTTTCATGGGTTGACTTAGGCATACGAAGTTCATCCCCAATCTAAGCATACGGACTTCATTCCCAGTCTAAGATCGGACCGAACCGAGGGTTGCAACAGCAGCACCAGTAGTAGGATTGATAGCACGCAAGGGGGATCGGGTCGATCCCTGGCTTGTGCATTTTGCCTCTCCGGTCGGTTGAGCCCCCGCACACTCATTTCATGGGTTGGCTTCGGCATACGGAGTTCATTCCATGTCTAAGCCCCAGCCGAACCGAGGGTTGTGGCAGCAGAACTGGCAGTACGCAAAGAGTGACCGGGTCGATCCCTGACTTGTGCATTATGCCTCTTCGGTTGGCTCAGGACCCGTACGCTTGTTTCGTGGGTTGACTTAGGCATAGGGAGTTCTTTCCCAGTCTAGGCATACGGGGTTCATTCCCAGTCTAAGATCGAACCGACAGCAGCATGCAGAGGGGGACCGGGTCGATCCTCAGCTCGCGCATCCTGCCTCTCCGGTCGACTGAGCGCCCTCGCGCTCGTTTCCTGGGTTGACTTAGGCATATGGAGTTCATTCCTAGTCTAAGCCCCAATCAGAATGAGGAACCCGTAACGGGATCGATAGCATGTAGAGGTGGATCAGGCCGATCCTCAGCTTACGTATTCTGGCTCTCCGGCCGGTTGAGCGCCCGCATGCTCATTTCATGGGTTGACTTAGGCATACGTAGTGCATTCCCGATCTCGACCAACCAAGGGCTAGAGGCTATCGACGGCGTTTAGGGCAACAATCAAGGGCGACCAGCAGCAGGATCCTTGGTCGGCTTGCGCATCCCACCCCCAGCGGTCGGTTCGATGCTCGCATGCTCATTTCGGGGGCCAACCGTGGCTCGGCATGTACCGATGGTGGTCGAGGCAACCGCCCGCACCAGGGGTCATCTTGTGCTGATGGTGGTGAAGGCAACCGCCCGTACCAGGGCCTAGCTTGTGTCAATGGCGGTCGAGGCAAGTGCCTGTACCAAAGGGTAACCTGTGCCGATGATGGTCGATGCATGTGCCATCACCATGCACCATCATGGGCCATTGATGGTTGAGGCCTTGGCCGAAGTTCAATTTTGAGCCACGGTGCACATGCTGGGCTCGAGCATGTGCAGATGCCACATTTTTTTCTCCCGGGGCACCATCACCGGAGCATCGCTGGAGAACCTAGCCGACGGCATTGGGGGTTCTGATGATTGGGGGGCCGGGGTGTGTGCACATGATATGCGATAGGTGCTGGTACTTGGCCCTTATATTGGCCCCCTATCCCTCATCAAACCTCGAGAACCCGCACACCCTTAAAGAGCGTTTGAGATTTTATAGGTTTGCTCCTAGTAGCCATTAAAGTGTCTGAAGTGGGGACATTTTTTTCAAACAGTCACAAAATCTTCTCCACTTCGAGATTTTAGCTGAATTTGTTTGTGCGTGCCAACAAAAATACAAGGATCACGCCTACCAAATTTGGGGCTAAAACTCCTAAAAAAATTTTAAAAAATCCCGAACCGCAAAAAGTTTTGAAAATCGTGAAAAATAGAAAACGGGTCGTCTTGCCACAAAACTTCACATGAAGGCTTAGGGGACCATTGTATGATTATACAAGACATAAAAATGGCATTGGCACGGCATATGAAGATGTGCCTCTCCGACTGGTTGAGCGCCCGTACACTCGTTTCATGGGTTGACTTAGGCATACGGAGTTCATTCTCGGTCTAAGCCCCAACCGGACCAAGGGACCCATAGCAGGATTAGTAGCATGCAGAGAAGGATCAAGCCAATCCTTGACTTACGCATTATGGCTCTCCGATCGGCTGAGCGCCCGCACGCTCGTTTCATGGGTTGACTTAGGCATACGTAGTTCATTCTCGATCTCAACCAACCAAGGGTCAGAGGCCATCGATGACATTTGGGGTAACAATCGAGGGGACCAGCAGCGGGATACTTGGTCGGCTCGTGCATCCCACCCCCAACGGTCGATTTGTTGCTCGCACGCTCGTATCAGGGCTCGACATGTGTCGATGGTGGTGAGGCATCCGCCCACACCACGGCCCAGTATGTGCCGATGGTGTTCGATGCAACCGCCCACACCAGGGGCCATCTTGTGCCGATGGTGGTCAAGGCAACCACCCCTACCAGGGCCCAACTTGTGTCGATGGCGGTCGAGGCAAGCGCCCGTACCAAAGGGTAGCCTGTACCGATGATGGTCGATGCATGTGCCATCACCATGCGCCATCATGTGCCATTAATGGTCGATGCCCTGGCTGAAGTTTGATTTTGAGCAACAGTGCACATGTTGGGCTCGGGCATGTGCTGGTGCCACATTTTTTTCACCTGGGGCACCATCGTCGGAGCATCATCGGAGAACCTAATCAGCAGCATTGGGGGTTCTGACGAATGGGGGGTCGGGGGTGTGCGCACATGATGTGCAATGGGTGCTGGTACTTGGCCCCTATATTGGCCCTCTATCCCTCATCAAACCTTGAGAACTCAGACCCCCTTAAAAAGCATTTGAGATTTTATTGGTTTGCTCCCAGTAGCCATTAAAGTGTCTGAAATGGGGACATTTTTTCGAACGATCACAAAATCTTCTCCACCTCGAGTTTTTAGCTGAATGTTTTTGTGCGTGCCAACAAAAATACAAGGATCACATCTACCAAATTTGGGGCCAAAATTCCTTCTAAAAAAGTTTTAAAAAATCTCGAACCGTAAAAAGTTTCGAAAATCGTGAAAAATAAAAAATGGGTCATCTTGCCACGAAACTTCACATGAAGGCTTAGGGGACCATTGTATGAGTTTACAAGCCATAAAAATGGCATTGGCACGGTAGAAATATGAAGATGTGCTTGAACCCACCTACCACTCGATTGATCCACGGCTTGCGCATCCCGTCTCTCCGACGGGCTAAGTGCCTGCACGCTTGTTTCGTGGGTTGACTTAGGCATACGTAGTGCGCTCCTAATCTAAGATCAGACTAGGCTGAGGGTTGTGGTAGCAGGACCCGTAGCGGGATCGACAGCACGCAGAGGGGATCGGGTCGATCCTTGGCTGCGCATCCTACCTCTCGGCCGGCTAATCGCCCGCACGCTCATTTCGTGGGTTGACTTAGGCATACGAAGGTCATCCCCAGTCTAAGCATACGGACTTCATTCCCAGTATAAGATCAGATCGGACCGAGGGTCGCAGCAGTAGGACTAGTAGCAGGATCAACAGCACGTAAGGGGGACCGGGTCGATCCCCAGCTTTCGTATTCTGCCTCTTCGATCGGCTGAGCCCCCACACGCTCGTTTCATGGGTTGCCTTAGGCATACGGAGTTCATTCCATGTCTAAGCCCCAGTCGGACAGAGGGTTGTGGCAGTGAAATCGGCAGCACACAGAGGGGGATCGGGCCGATCCTCGGCTTGTGCGTTATGCCTCTTCGGTCGGCTCAGGACCCACACGCTTGTTTCGTGGGTTGACTTAGGCATACGAAGTTCATTCCCAGTCTAAGCATACAGAGTTCGTTCCCAGTCTAAGATCGAATCGATAACAACACGCAGAGGGGATCGGGTCGATCCTCGGCTTGCGCATCCTGCCTCTCCGACCGGCTGAGTGCCCGCACGTTCGATTCCTAGGTTGACTTAGGCATACGGAGTTCATTCTCGATCTAAGCCCCAATCAAAATGAGGGACCCATAGTGGGATCGACAGCACGTAGAGGGGGATCGAGCTGATCCTCGACTTATGCATTCTGGCTCTCCGATCGGCTGAGCACCCGAACGCTCGTTTCATGGGTTGACTTAGGCATACTTAGTGCATTCCCGATCTCGACCAACCAAGGGCTAGAGGCTATCGATGGCATTTGGGGTAATAACCAAGGGGGACCAGCAGTGGGATCCTTGGTTGGCTCACACATCCTGCCCCTAGCGGTGGGTTCGATGCTCGTATGCCCGTTTCGAGGGTCGATCGAGGCTCGGCATGTGCCGATGGTGGTCGAGCCAACCACCCGCACCATGACCCAGCATGTGTCGATGGTGTTCGATGCAACCACCTAGACCAGGGCCCAGCTTGTGCCGATGGTAGTCGAGGCAAGTGCCCGTACCAAAGGGCAGCCTATGCCGATGATGGCCGATGCATGTGCCATCACCATGCGTCATCATGTGCCATTGATGGTCGAGGCCTTGGCCGAAGTTTGATTTTCAGCCACGATGCACATGCTGGGCTTGAGCATGTGCTGGTGTCACATTTTTTTCGCCCGGGGCACCATCGCTGGAGCATCGCCAGAGAACCATACTGACGGCATTGGGGGTTCCGACGATTGGGGGGCTCGGGGGGTGTGCGCACATGATGTGCGATGGGTGCTGGTACTTGGCCCTTATATTGGCCCCCTATCCCTTATCAAACCTCGAGAACTCACACCCCCTTAATAAGCATTTGAGATTTTATAGGTTTGCTCCCAGTAGCAATTAAAGTGTCTGAAATGGGGACATTCTTTTCAAATGGTCACAAAATCTTCTCCACTTTGAGTTTTTAGCTGAATGTTTTTGTACATGCCAACAAAAATACAAGGATCACTGCTACCAAATTTAGGGCCAAAACTCCATTTAGAAAAATTCTAAAAAATCTCGAACCGCAAAAAGTTTCAAAAATCATGAAAAATAGAAAACGGGTCGTCTGGCCACGAAACTTCACATGAAGGCTTAGGGGACCATTGTATGAATTTACAAGCCATAAAAATGGCATTGGCATGGCAGAAATATGAAGATGTGCCTGAACCCACCTACCACTCGATCGATCCATGGCTTACGCATCCCCCCTCTCCTACTGGCTAAGTGCCCGCGCGCTCTTACTTGGGTTGACTTAGGCATACGTAGTGCACTCCCAGTCTAAGATCGGACCGGACCAAAGGTTGCGACAGTAGGACCCGTAACGGCATCGACAGCACACAGAGGGGATCGGTCGATCCCCGGTTTGTGCATCCTGCCTCTCTGGCTGACTGAGCGTTTGCACGTTCGTTTCATGGGTTGACTTAGGCATACGGAGTTCATCCCCTGTCTAAGCATACAGAGTTCATTCCCAGTCTAAGATCAAACCGGATCGAGGGTTGTGACAGTAGGATCGGTAGCACGCAGGGGGGGATCGTGCCGATCCCTGGCTTGCGCATTCTGCCTCTCCGGCCAGTTGAGCGCCCATATGCTCGTTTCGTGGGTTGGCTTAGGCATGCGGAGATCATTCCATCTCTAAGCCCCAGTCGGACTGATGGTTGTGGCAGTGAGATCGGTAACACAAAGAGGTGGATCGGGCCGATCCTCGACTTGCGCATTATGCCTCTCCGATCGACTCAACACCTGCACGCTCATTTCACGGGTTGACTTAGGCATACGGAGTTCATTCCTACTCTAAGCATACGAAGTTCATTCCCAGTCAAAGATCATATCGGTAGTAGCACGCAGAGGGGGACCGAGCTGATCCTCGGCTTACGCATCCTACCACTTCGGCTTCTCCACTTTGAGTTTTTAGCTGAATTTTTTTATACATGCCAACAAAAATACAAGGATCACGTGTAATAAATTTAGGGTGAAAACACCTTCTAAAAAAATTTTAAAAAATCCCGAACCGTAAAAAGTTTCAAAAATCATGAAAAATAAAAAACGGGTCGTCTTGCCATGAAACTTGACATGAAGGCTTAAGGGACCATTTTATGAATTTACAAACCATAAAAATGGCATTGGCATGGCAGAAATATGAAGATGTGCCTAAACCCATCTACCACTCAATCAATCCACGACTTGCACATCCTGCCTCTCCGGTCGGCTAAGTGCCCGCACGCTCATTTCGTGGGTTGACTTAGGCATACGTAGTGTGCTCCCAGTCTAAGTAGGACAAGCAGTGAGATCAACAGGATGCAGAGGGGACCGAGTCGATCCCCGACTTGTGCATTCTGCCTCTCTGGTCGGTTGAGCGCCCGCACGCTCGTTTCGTGGGTTGACTTAGGCATACGGAGTTCATCCCCAATCTAAGCATACGGAGCTCATTCTTAGTCTAAGATTGGACCAGATCGAGGGTTGTGGTAGCAAGACTAGCAGCAGGATCGACATGAAACAGGGGGCACCAAGTCGATCCTCGACTTGCGCATTCTGCCTCTCTGGTCGGCTGAGTCCCCATACGCTCATTTCGTGGGTTGGCTTAGGCATACGGAGTTCATTCCATGTCTAAGCCCCAGCCAGACCGAGGGTTGTGGTAGCGGGACTGATAGCACGTAGAGGGGGATCGGGTCGATCCCCGGCTTACGCATTATGCCTCTCCGACTGGCTCAGTGCCCACACGCTCGTTTCGTGGGTTGACTTAAGCATACGGAGTTCATTCCTACTCTAAGCATACGAGGTTCATTCCCAGTCTAAGATCGTACCATAGCAGCACATAGAGGGGGACCAGGTCGATCCTCGGCTTATGCATCTTGCCTCTCCGGTCGGTTGAACGCCCGTACGCTCGTTTCATGGGTTAACTTAGGCACACGAAGTTCATTCCCGATCTAAGCCCCAACCGAACTGAGGGACCCACAACGGGATTGGCAGCACCTAGAAGGGGATCGAGTCAATCCTCGGCTTACGCATTCTGGCTCTCCGACCGGCTGAGCGCCTGTACGCTCAATTTTTAGGTTGACTTAGGCATACATAGTGTATTCCTGATCTCAACCAACCAAGGGCCAGAGGCTATCGATGGCATTTGGGGCAACAACCAAGGGGGACCAGTAGTGGGATCCTTGGTCACCTCACGCATCCCACCCCCAGCGGTAGGTTCGGTGCTCGCATGCTCGTATCAGGGGCCAACCAGGGCTCGGCATGTGCTGATGGTGGTCGAGGCAACCATTTGCACCACAACCCAGCATGTGCCGATGCTGTTCGATGCAACCGCCTGCACTAGGGGCCATCTTGTGCCAATGGTGGTTGAGGCAACCGCCCCCACGGGGGCCCATTTTGAGTCGATGGCGGTCAAGGCAAGTGCCATACCAAAGGGCAACCTGTGTCGATGATGGTCGATGCATGTGCCATCACCATGCGCCATCATGTGCCATTGATGGTCGAGGCCTTGGCTGAAGTTCAATTTTGAGCCACGGTGCACATGCTGGGCTCGTGCATGTGCCGGTGCCACATTTTTTTTGCCTGAGGCACCATCGTCGGAGAACCTAACCGGCGGCATTGGGGGTTCCGACAATTGGGGGGGTCGGGGGGTGTGCGCACATGATGTGCCATGGGTGCTGGTACTTGGCTCTTATATTGGCCCCCTATCCCCCATCAAACCTCAAGAACTCACACCCCCTTAAAGAGCATTTGAGATTTTATAGGTTTGCTCATAGTAGCCATTAAAGTGTCTAAAATGGGGACATTTTTTTCAAACGGTCACAAAATCTTCTCCACTTCGAGTTTTTAGCTGAATGTTTTTGTGTGTGCCAACAAAAATACAAGGATCACGTATACCAAATTTGGGGCCAAAAATCCTTCTAAAAAAATTTTAAAAAATCCCAAACCGTAAAAAGTTTCAAAAATCATGAAAAATAGAAAACGGGTCGTCTTGCCATGAAACTTCACATGAAGGCTTAGGGGACCATTGTATGAATTTACAAGCCATAAAATGGCATTGGCATGGCAGAAATATGAAGATGTGCCTGAACCCACCTACCACTCGATCGATCCATGGCTTGCGCATCCCGCCTCTCCGACCGGCTAAGTGCCCGGACGCTCGTTTCATGGGTTGACTTAGGCATACATAGTGTGTCACGGGCTTTGACCTTAGACTCAGAATCCATGCGGCCTTAGCTTGGATCTCCTCCTTTATGCCTAAGTCAACCTAAAACATAAGCGTACGGGCACTAAAACAATGGGAAGGGCTAATTACGCAAGTTTAAGAGAAAGAGGATAACAGGATAGAATTCTAGAAATGCTCTTGTATTCACTGAAATAAAAGTGTTTGATGATGTACAAATGAGGGTGGAGCAGCCCTCTATTTATAGTTGAGGCTCAAGCTACAACTTAATGGCAATATCCCTAGAATAAAGGCTAAAATCATGGGATTATAATCAATCAGGATGCTAACTCCTGATTTTCAGGGTCAACCAAATCTGCCAGGATGCTCTTGCCAATCCTGCCTGCTTCTAGAAGCTTCCCTTGCATGTTCAGCACCTTGGGCCCTTCTGGATGTGGTGCGAGCAGCTTGTATGCTAGGCCTTGGTCTCATAGGCTAGCCTATAAGTTGGGCGGGCATTCTGAACTCGTTTGCTAGGCTTTGTGCACAGATACCCGCCAGCACACCTGGTCTGCGAGCCTCAACCTCTAGCTCGCCTGCTGGTCCGCCTGATGTGCCTGGCGTGTTTGCCCAGGGTGTCACATTCTCCCTCACCTGATTGTGCAATGCCCTCGTTATGTCTTCTGCATGGTACTACCTGATCTGGTCCCTGAACTGCTATAAGTCCTCTGCTGGTTCCCAGCTTACCTCACTGTCTGGAAGTCCCTTCCAGCACACCAAGTACTCATGTCTTGGTTGATAGTTCTTCCGTCTCACCTCCCGATCAGCTATGATGCTATGGACCTCCTTCTCATATGAGGCCCTTACTTCTAATGGCACACGCTTTGACTCTGCCCATCTTGGATCTTCCTCATCCTCATGGAACGGCTTGAGCATGCTCACATGGAACATCGGGTGTACCCTCAGCTTGGGTGGCATATCTAGCTTGTAGGCAACCTTGCCTACCCTCTTGACTACTCGAAAAGGTCCCTCATACTTCCAGACTAGGCCTTTGTGTAGCCCCCTATGGCGTACAATGGGATGCAGCTTCACCAACACCAAGTCTCCAACCTGAAACTACACATCTCGCCTCTTTTGGTCTGCCCACTTCTTCAACCTCTTGGTCACCTTGTGTAGACAGACTCTGGCCAAATCAGTTTGCTCCTGCCATGCCTTGGCAAACTTGTATACTGCTGGATTCGGCCCTGTATAACCTACAGACATCGAACCGGGTGTTAGTGGTTGTTGCCCTATCACAACCTCAAATGGGCTCTGGTTCGTTGCTTCACTCCTTTGCAAGTTGTAGGAAAACTGCGTAATATCTAGCAGCTTTGGCCAGTCCCTTTGTATGGCCCTCATATAGTGCCTGAGGTAGACCTCCAATAGTCCATTCACTTGTTCTATCTGCCCATCGGTCTGCAGATGCATGCTGGTGGAAAAGTTCAAGTCTAACCCCAACAGCTTGAACAACTTAGTCCAGAACCTGCCCGTGAACCGCCCATCCCGATCACTAACAATGGTCCTCGGCACTCCCCAGTACTTGACCATGTTCTTCAGGAACAATCGAGCTGCCTCCTTGGCTGAAAACTCCTTGGTTGTTGGAATGAAGATTCCATACTTGGAAAACCTATCCACCACTACCATGATGCTTTCAAACCCTTCTGCTTTGGGTAGACCGACTATAAAGTCCAAAGAAACACTCTCCCATGGTCACTCTGGCACTGGCAATGGCTACAAGAGACCGCCTCCACCTTGTCCTGTTGGCACACAAGACAAGTTTTCACATAGGCCTCCACATCGTCCCTCATGTGCAGCCAGTAGTATCGATCCTCGATCAGTGCCAAAGTACAGCTCACTCCGGGATGTCCAACCCACCTTGAATCATGGCATTCTTGCAAAACTTCGTTGTGGAGCTTCTCGTGCTGTGACACAAATAGTCTACTACCTCTGGTGTACAGCAAGCCATCCTATAACCAAAACAGCCTAGTTTTACCTTACTAGGTGTACTCCATCAAAGCCTTGGCTGTAGGATCATGCGTAAGTCCCTCCTTGATGCGCGGCACCAGTGACCCCTCTGGTTGGCTAATGACAGCAAGGTTAAGCTTCCTGCTCAGGGCATCTACCACTAGGTTCGCCCATCCTAGCTTGTACTCTATCTGGAAATCAAATTCTATAAGAAAATCTTACCATCTCGCCTGCTTGGGGGACAACTTCTTCTGCATTTGGAAGTAGCTGGTCGCCACATTGTCTGTCCTCACTACGAACCTCAACCCCAACAGGTAATGGTGCCAAGTGCGCAAGCAGTGCACCACTACAGTCATCCCTTCTCTTGGACCGTGTATCTACGTTCAGTCTCATTCAGCTTCCTGTTCTCGAACGTGACTGGACGTCCCTCTTGCATCAACATGCCCTCTATGGCAAAGTCTGATGCATCTGTATGCACCTCATACGGCTTGGTATGGTCTGGCAAGGCCAAGACTGGCTCCTCGATCACAGCCCGCTTCAACCTGTCAAAGGCTTCCTGGCACCCTGCGCTCTACTCCCATGCTCTCCCTTTCTTGAGCAAGTCAGTCAATGGCGTGGCTATTGCTGAGTGACCTTTGATGAAGTGCCAATAGTAGTTAACTAGCCCAAGGAACGATCTCAACTCAATGACGTTGGCTGGTGGTTGCCATTCCAGGATAGCGTGTATCTTGCCTTTATCCATGCGTATCCTGCCACCTCCCACTATGTGGCCAAGGAACGGGATCTCCTACTGGGCGAATGAGCACTTCTCCCTCTTGAAAAATAGCTTGTGCACCTGCAACACCTCAAACACTTGTCTCAAGTGGTCTACATGCTCTCTTAAAGTCTGGCTGTAGATCACAATGTCATCCAAATAAACCCAACAAACTAATCAAAAAATGACTGAAGTACCTTGTTCATAAGGGTGCAGAATGTTGCTGGGGCATTTGTGAGTCCGAAAGGCATCACCAAGAACTCATACGAACCATACTGAGTGACAAATGTTGTCTTTGGCTCATCTCCCTCCGTAATCTTGACTTGATAGTAGCCTGACCTCAAATCCAACTTGGTGAACCACCTTGCGCTTCCAAGTTGATCGAACAAGTCCATAATGAGTGGGATGGGGTACTTGTTCTTGATGGTCAGCTTGTTCAAAGCCCGGTAGTCTATGCATATCCGTAACGACCTATCATGCTTACGCTAGAATAGAACCGGTGCACCATAGGGTGCCTTCGATGGCCTGATGAAGCTAGTATCAACTAACTCTTTGAGCTGCTTCCTCAACTCTTCCAACTCTGGTGGAGACATTCGGTAAGGGGCTCTAGCTGGTGGCTTGGCCTCGGACACCAGCTCTAACTTATGGTCCACCTCCCTCTTAGGTGGTAGCTTGCTAGGTAGCTTTACGAGCATCACATCACTAAAAGTCTTCAGCACCTTTAGCACCTCCAACGGTGACACGATCTCTTTGCCCCTTGGCTCATCATATTTCAGGGTTGCCAAGAAAGTGTCTTCTTGTTTGCTTACCGCCTTGGCAAATTGGATGGCTGACACCACCCGTGACCCAACTCCAGACTCTCTCCTCAATGGTACTAGGCATTGGCACCGTGCATCCAAGATGCAAACATAATCGACAAAAGGCACAAAGAGGGCGTTAATCTGAACAAGAAAATCCAACCCAATCACAAACTCATAGTCGTCAAGGGGTATTACCTCTATGGTTTCCTTGCCTTTCCAGTCTCCAAGCTCTAACTCCACTTCTCGCGCTACTCCAATGGCTGAAACCTCTTTGGAGTTCACCATTTTGATGGTACCAGTCCCTTTCAGCACCTTTAGTCTGAGCTTTCAGGCTCCATCACCTAAAATAAAAAGATGTGAGGCACTTGTGTCCACCAGTGCGCTCACCTTCTGACTCGTAACCATCAGATCCGTAAACATCAAGCCCTTTGGCTTGCGGCTACCCTTACTCTGGATAGCATTGAGCACCAACGACCCAAGCTTTGCTGCCTCTAACTCTGGCTCCTCATCAGACTCCTTGTCTACAGCAGCCAGCTTGCCTTTTTATGGGCAATTGCGCGCTATGTGGCTCCCTCCACATAGGTAACATGCTAGTGGCTTTCGGTCCCCCTTTGCTTTCCACTTGCCTGCTGGTGGCTTCCTCTCGTCATCCTTGGTTGAACGGTCTCGATCTCCATCCTTGGACTCCCAGTCACGGTCCTTTCCCTTGGACTGTTTCTTCCGGTCCTTATCATCCCTACCCTTACCCTTGGGCTTGGTAGACTCGAACTTGTTCAGAGGCTTGAACTCTATCAAGGCCTCGGCAGTAGTCATGGCTTTAGCCAAGTCATGAACTCCCCTCTTTTGTTGCTCATGCTTAACCCACGACTTCAGCCCATCCATGAAAGCAAATAAGGCATCCTTCTCACCTAGATCCTAGATTTGTAGCATCAGTTCAGAGAATTTCTAGACATACTCCCTTATGTCCTCTTGTTGGCTCAGCCTATGCAACTTTGCCTGTGCCTCATCATCGACATACTCCAAGTAAAATTATTCTCTAAACTCCTTTTGGAACTCTGCCCAGGTTCCAATCTTGGCATTCCCATGCCTGACATCATCACACCTATGCCTTCACCATAATAAGGCTACATCAGTGAGATACATAGCAACGGTGCTTACCTTTATCGCCTCGTCTTGCATGCCTATGGCCTGGAAGTACTGCTCCGTACCCCAAAGGTAGTTGTCTACTTCTTTGGTTGCCCTAGTCCCCTTAAACTCCTTAGGCTTGGGGACCTCCAATCTAGATTTGGACACTCTGACAAACATGCCATTCCCAATGGCAGTCTTGCAAGCAATGAACTCACTAGTAAGCTTTTCCATCTGCTGGAGCATGGCCTCCATGCCATCATGCAAGGTCAGCGCTTCAGCCTCCAAGGCCTTATTCTTTTGGGTGATCACGTCCATGCCTTTGTTGACAGCAGCTTCCAGCTCACTTTAGATCTCCTCCCCCATGGAGTCTAGTGATGCAATGTGAGTCTCTACTTCTTCAAGCTTCTCCCCCATGTCACCCACGATCACCTCCACCTTGGCTGGCCTACCATCCATGGTAGACCAGATATCTCTAGAATTGGCTTTCTTGTCTCTTCCATGCCCATGCTCCTAGGCCTCTGGTTGTTGGCTAGCAACATCACTTTGGATGCCATCTCTTCAATCACGATCTAACATACATAACACAAACACGCAGAATCGAACTAGCTCTGATACCAACTGTCATGGGCTTTGACCTTAGACTCAGAATTCATGCGGCCTTAGGCTTGGAATCTCTTCCTTTATTCCTAAGTTAGCCTAAAACACAAGCGTGCAGGCACTAGAACAATGGGAAGGGCTGATTACGCAAGTTAAAGAGAAACAGGATAACAAGACAGAATTCTGGAAATGCTCTTGTATTCACTGAAACAGAAGTGTTTGATGATGTACAAATGAGGGTGGTGCAACCCTCTATTTATAGTTGAGGCTCCAGCTACAACTTAATGGCAATGTCCCTAGAATAAAGGCTAAAATCATGGGATTATAATTAATCAGGATGCTAACTCCTGATTTTCAAGGTCAACCAAATCTGCCAGGATGCTTCTACTGATCCTGCCTGCTTCCAGAAGCTTCTCTTGTGTGTGCAGCACCTTGGGCCCTTTTGGATGTGGTACGGGCGGCTTGTATGCCAGGCCTTGGTCTTACAGGCTGGCCTGCAAGTTGGGCGGGTGTTTTGAACTCATTAGCTAGACTTTGCGCATAGATACCCGCCAGCACACCTAGTCTGCGGGCCTTAACCTCTGGCTCGCCTGCTAGTCTGCTTGATGTGCCTGGCGCGCCAGCCCAGGGCGTGACATAGTGCGCTCCCAGTCTAAGATTGGACCGGACTGAGGGTTGCGATAGCAGACACATAACGGGATCGACAGCATGCAGAGGGGACCGGATCGATCCTCGGCTTATGCATCCTGCTCTTCTGGCCGACTGAGCACCCGTACGCTCGTTTCGTGGGTTGACTTAGGCATACGGAGTTCATCCCTAGTCTAAGCATACGGAGTTCATTCCCAGTCTAAGATCGGACCGGATCGAGGGTTGTGGCAACAGGACCAACAGTAGGATCGACAGCACATAGGGGGGACCAGACCGATCCCCGACTTATGCATTCTACCTCTCCGGACGGCTGAGCCCCCGCACGCTCATTTTGTTGATTAGCTTAGGCATACGGAGTTTCATTCCATGTCTAAGCCCCAGTCGGACCGAGGGTTATCGTAGCGGGACTGGCAACACGCAGAGGGGGATCAGGTCGATCCCCGACTTGTGCATTATGCCTCTCCAGCCTGCTCAGTGCCCGCATGCTCGTTTCATGGGTTGACTTAGGCATACGGAGTTCATTCCCAGTCTAAGCATACGGAGTTCATTCCCAGTCTAAGATCGGATCGACAGCAGCACGCAGAGGGGGATCGAGCCGATCCTCGACTTGTGCATTCTGCCTCTCCAGTCGGCTGACCGCTCGCACGCTCGTTTCATGGGTTGACTTAGGCATACGGAGTTTATTCCCGGTCTAAGCCCTAATCGGAGTGAGAGACCCGTAACGGGATCGACAGCAAGCAGAGGGGGACAGAGACGATCCTCAGCTTGCACATTCTAGCTCTCTGATAGGTTGAGAGCTCGTGCGCTCATTTCATGGGTTGACTTAGGCATACTTAGTGCATTCCCGGTCTCGACCAACCAAGGGCCAGAGGCTATCGATGGCGTTTGGTGCAACAACCGAGGGGGACGAGCAGCGGGATCCTTGATCAGCCCGCGCATCCCACCCCCAACGGTCGGTTCGGTGCCCACACACTCATTTTGGGGGCCGACCAGGGCTCAGCATGTGCCGATGGTGGTCGAGGCAACCACCCCACCATGGCCCAGCATGTCCCGACGGTGTTCGATGCAACCGCCCGCACCAGAGGCTGTCTTGTACCGATGGTGGTCAAGGCAATCGCCCACACCAAGGGTCGGCATGTGCCGATGGTGATCGGGCAACCACCTGCACCAAGGCCCAGCTTGTATCGATGGCGATCGAGGTAAGTGCCTGTACCAAAGGGCAGCTTGTGCCGATGATGGTCGATGCATGCACCATCATGTGCCATTGATGGTCGAGGCCTTGGCCGAATTTTGATTTTGAGCCATGGTGCACATGCTGGGCTCGAGCATGTGTTGGTGCCACATTTTCTTCGCCCGGGGCACTATCGTTGGAGCATCATCGGAGACCTAACCGGCAGTATTAGGGGTTCTGACGATTGGGGGGGTCGGGGGGTGTGCGCACATGATGTGCGATGGGTACCGGTACTTGGCCCTTATATTGGCCCCCTATCCCTCATCAAACCTTGAGAACTCACACCCTCTTAAAGAGCATTTGAGATTTTATATGTTTGCTCCCAGTGCCATTAAAGTGTCTGAAATGGGGACATTTTTTTCAAACGATCACAAAATCTTCTCCACATCGAGTTTTTACCTGAATTTTTTTGTGCGTGCCAACAAAAATACAAGGATCACGTCTACCAAATTTGGGTTCAAAACTCCTTCTAAAAACATTTTAAAAAATCTCGAACCGTAAAAAGTTTCAAAAATCATGAAAAATAGAAAATGGGTCATCTTGCCACGAAACTTCACATGAAAGCTTAGGGAACCATTGTATGAATTTACAAGCCATAAAAATGGCATTGGCATAGCAGAAATATGAAGATGTGCCTGAACCCACCTACCACTTGATCGATCTACGGCTTGCTCATCCCGCCTCTCCAGCCGGCTAAGTGCTCGCACGCTCGTTTCGTGGGTTGACTTAGGCATACTTAGTGCACTCCCAGTCTAAGATTAGACCGGACCAAGGGTTGCAGCAGCAGAATTCATAGTGGGATCGACAGCACATAGCACATAGAGGGTTTCAGGTCGATCCCCGACTTGCAGATCCTACCTCTCTGGTCGGCTGAGCGCCTGCACGCTTGTTTCATGGGTTGACTTAGGCATACGGAGTTCATCCCCAATCTAAGCATACGGAGTTCATTCCCAATCTAAGATCGGACCGGACCGAGGGTTGCGATAGCAGGACTAGGACCAGGATCGATAGCACGCAGGAAGGGACCAGGTTGATCCCCGACTTGTGCAATCTACCTCTCTACTTGGCTGAGCACCAGCACGCTCGTTTTATGCGTTGGCTTAGGCATATGGAGTTCATTCCATGTCTAAGCCCCAGCTGGATAGATGGTTGTGGCAGCGGGACCGATAGCACGTAGAGGGGGATCGGGCCGATCCTCAGCTTGTGCATTATGCCTCTCCGGCTGGCTCAGCGTCTGCACACTCAGCATAGTGGGTTGACTTAGGCATACGGAGTTCATTCCTAGTCTAAGCATATAGAGTACATTCCAAGTCTAAGATCAGATTGACAGTAGCACGCAGAGGGGGACCGATCCGATCTTCGACTTGCGCATCCTGCCTCTCCAATCGACTGAGCACTCGTACACTCATTTTGTGGGTTGACTTAGGCATACAGAGTTCATTCCCGATCTAAGCCCCAACCAGACCGATGAACTATTAATGGGATCGGTAGCACGTAGAGGAGGACCAGGCTGATCCTCAGCTTGTGCATTCTGGCTCTCCAGCTGGCTGAGCGCCCGTATGCTCATTTCATGGGTTGACTTAGGCATACGTAGTGCATTCGCGGACTCAACCAACCAAGGGCCAGAGGCTATCGACGGTATTTCGGGCAACAATCGAGGGGGACCAGTAGCAGGATCCTCGGTCGGCTCGTGCATCCCACCCCCAACAGTTGGTTCAGTGCTCGCACGCTCATTTCAGGGGTCGACTGAGGCTCGACATGTGCCGATGGTGGTCGAGGCAACCGTTCACTCCACGACCTAGCATGTGCCGATGGTGTTCGATGCAACCGCCTGCAAAAGGGGCCATTTTATGCCGATGGTGGTCGAGGCAATCGCCCGCACCAAGGGTCAGCATGTAACGATGGTGATCAAGGTAACCTCCCGCACCAGGGCCCAACTTGTGCCGATGGCGGTCAAGGCAAGTGCCCGTACCAAAGGGCAGCCTGTGCCGATGATGGTCGATGCATGTACCACCACCATGCGCCACCATGTGCCATTGATGGTTGAGGCCTTGGCCGAAGTTTGATTTTGAGCCATGATGCACATGCTGGGCTCGGGCATGTGCTGGTGCCACATTTTTTTCGCCCGGGGCACCATCGTTGGAGCATCGTCAGAGAACCTAACCGGCGTCGTTGGGGGTTCCAGTGATTGGGGGGGCCGGGGGGTGTGCACACATGATGTGCGATGGGTACTAGTACTTGGACCTTATATTGGCCACCTATCCCTCATCAAACCTCGAGAACTCACACCCCCTTAAAGAGCATTTGAGATTTTATAGGTTTACTCCCAGTAGCCATTAAAGTGTATGAAATGGGGACATTTTATTCAAACGATAACAAAATCTTCTCCCCTTCGAGTTTTTTGCTGAATGTTTTTATGCGTGCCAACAAAAATACAAGGATCACGTCTACCAAATTTGGGGCCAAAATACCTTCTAAAAAAATTTTAAAAAATCTCAAACCGTAAAAAGTTTCAAAAATCATGAAAAATAGAAAACAGGTCGTCTTGCCACGAAACTTCACATGAAGGCTTAGGGGACCATTGTATGAATTTACAAGTAATAAAAATGGCATTGGCATGGCAAAAACATGAAGATGTGCCTGAACCCACCTACCACTCGATCGATCCACGGCTTGCGCATCCCGTCTCTCCGGTCGGTTAAGTGCCAGCACGCTCATTTCATGGGTTGACTTAGGCATACGTAGTGTGCTCCCAATCTAAGATCAGACCAGACCGAGGGTTGTGGTAGCAGGACCCGTAACGGGATTGACAGCACATAGAAGGGATCGAGTCGATCCTCGACTTGCGTATCCTACCTCTCTGGCCGGCTGAGCGCCTTCACGCTCATTTTGTGGGTTGACTTAGGCATACAGAGTTCATACCAAGTCTAAGCATATAGAGTTCATTCTCAGTCGAAGATCGAATTAGACTGAGGGTTACGATAGCAAGACCAGTAGTAGGATCGACAGTATGCAGGAGGGACCGGGCCGATCCCTGGCTTACGTATTTTACCTATCCGGTCGGTTGAGTGCCCGCATGCTCATTTCGTGGGTTGGCTTAGGCATACGGAGTTCATTCCATCTCTAAGCCCTAGTCGGATCGAGGGTTGTGGCAGTGGGATCGACAGCACACAAAGAGGGATCGGGCTGATCCCTGGCTTGCGCATTATGCCTCTCCAGTCGGCTCAGCGCTTGTACGCTCGTTTCATGGGTTAACATAGGCATACGGAGTTCATTCCTAGTCTAAGCATACAGAGTTCATTCCTAGTTTAAGATCGGACCGACAGCAGCACTCAAAGGGGGACCGGGCTAACCCTCGACTTGTGCATCCTGCCTCTCCGACCGGTTGAGCATCCGTACGCTCATTTCATGGATTGACTTAGGCATACGGAGTTCATTCTCGGTCTAAGCCCCAACTGGACCTAGGGACCCACAGCGGGATCGATAGCACGTAGAGGAAGACCGGGCCGATCCTCGACTTGCACATTTTGGCTCTCCGGTCGGCTGAACGCCTACACGCTCATTTCATGGGTTGACTTAGGCATACATAATGCATTCCCAGTCTCGACAACCAAGGGTCAGAGGCTATCAACGGAGTTTAGGGCAACAATCAAGGGGGACCAGCAGTGGTATCCTTGGTCGGCTCACACATTCCACCCCCAGCAGTCGGTTCGGTGCTCGTATGCTCGTTTTAGGGGTCGACCGGGGCTCGACATGGGCCGATGGTTGTTGAGGCAACCGCCCGCACCATGGCCCAGCATGTGCCGATGGTGTTCGATGCAACCGCCCACACTAGGGGCCATCTTGTGCCGATGGTGGTCGAGGCAACCGTCTGCACCAGGGCCTAGCTTGTGTTGATGGCGGTTGAGGCAAGTGCCCGTACCAAAGGGTAGCCTGTGTCGATAATGGTTGATGCATGTGCCATCACCATGCGCCATCATGTGCCATTGATGGTCGAGGCCTTGGCCGAAGTTCAATTTTGAGCCATGGTGCACATGCTATGCTTGGGCATGTGCTGGTGCCATATTTTTTTCGCCCGGGGTACCATCGCCGGAGCATCATCAGAGAACCTAACTGACGACATTAGGGGTTCCGACGATTGGGGGGCCGGGGGGTGTGCGCACATGATGTGCGATGGGTGCTAGTAGTTGGCCCTTATATTGGCCCCCTGTCCCTCATCAAACCTCAAGAACTCACGCCCCCTTAAAGAGCATTTGAGATTTTATAGGTTTGCTCCCAGTAGCCATTAAAGTGTCTGAAATGGGGACATTTTTTTCAAACGGTCACAAAATCTTCTCCACTTCAAGTTTTTTGCTGAATTTGTTTGTGCGTGCCAACAAAAATACAAGGATCATGTCTACCAAATTTGGGGCCAAAACTCCTTCTTAAAAAATTTTAAAAAATCTCGAACCGTAAAAAGTTTCAAAAATCGTGAAAAATAAAAAATGGGTGTCTTGCCACGAAACTTCACATGAAGGCTTAGGGGACCATCGTATGAATTTACAAATCATAAAAATGGCATTGGCACGGTAGAAATATGAAGATGTGCTTGAACCCACCTACCACTAGATCGATCCATGACTTGCGTATCCTGCCTCTCCGGTCGGCTAAGTGCTCGCATGCTCATTTCGTGGTTGACTTAGGCATACGTAGTGTGCTTCCAGTCTAAGATTGGACCAGACCAAGGGTTGCGGTAGCAGGACCCGCAGCGGGATCGACAGCACGCAGAGGGGATCGGGTTGATCCTCGACTTGCATATCTTGCCTCTTTGGCTGGCTGAGCACTCGCAAGCTCGTTTTGTGTGTTAACTTAGGCATACGAAGTTCATCCCTAGTCTAAGCATATGGTGTTCATTCCCAGTCTAAGATCGGATTAGACCGAGGGTTGTGGTAGTAGGACCAGCAACAGGATCGATAGCACGTAGGGGGGATCGGGCCGATCCTTGGCTTGCGCATTCTGCCTCACCGATCGATTGAGCCCCCGCACGCTCATTTCATGGGTTGGCTTAGGCATACGAAGTTCATTCCATGTCTAAGCCCCAGCCGAACCGAGGGTTGTGGTAACGGGACTGGTAAGACACAGAGGGGGACCGGACCGATCCTCAGCTTGTGCATTATGCCTCTCCGGCCTGCTCAGCACCAGCACGCTCGTTTCGTTGGTTGACTTTGGCATACGAAGTTCATTCCCAGTCTAAACATATGGAGTTCATTCCTACTCTAAGATCAGACCGATAGTAGCACGCAGAGGGGGACCGGACTGATCCTTGACTTTCGCATCCTGCCTCTCCGATTGGCTGTGCCCTCACATGCTCCTTTCGTGGGTTGACTTAGGCATACAGAGTTCATTCCCAGTCTAAGCCCCAATCGGACCGAGGGACCCACAGTGGGATCGACAGCACACAGGGGGGACCAGGTCGATCCTCGGCTTACGCATTCTGGCTCTTCAACCGGTTGAGCGCTCGTACGCTCATTTCATGGGTTGTCTTAGGCATACATAGTGCATTCCTGATCTCGACCAACCAAGGGCTAGAGGCTATCGATGGCGTTTGGGGCAACAACCGAGGGGGACCAGTAACGGGATCCTTGGTCGGCTCATGCATCCCACCCACAGCGGTCGGTTCAGTGCCCGTACACTCATTTCGAGGGTCGATCGGGGCTCGACATGTGCCAATGGTGGTCGAGGCAACCGTTCGCACCAGGAGCCATCTTGTGCCGATGGTGGTCGAGGCAACCGCCCACACCAAGGGCTGGCATGTACCGATGGTGATCGAGGCAACCGCCCACAGCAACGACCAGCTTGTGCCGATGGCGATCGAGGCAAGTGCCCATACCAAAGGGTAACCTGTGCCGATGATGGTTGATACATGTGCCATCACTCTGCGCCATCATGTGCCATTGATGGTTGAGGCCTTGGCCGAAGTTCAATTTTGAGCCATGGTGCACATGCTGGGCTCGGGCATGTGCTGGTGCCACATTTTTTTCGCCTGAGGCACCATTGCTGGAGCATCGTCGGAGAACCTAACCAGCGGCATTGGGGGTTTCGGTGATTAGGGAGCCGGGGGGTGTACGCACATGATGTGCAATGGGTGCTGGTACTAGGCCCTTATATTGGCCCCCTATCCCTCATCAAACCTCGAGAACTCACACCCCCTTAAAGAGAATTTGAGATTTTATTGGTTTGCTCCTAGTAGCCATTAAAGTGTCTGAAATGGGGACATTTTTTTCACACGGTCGTAAAATCTTCTCCACTTCGAGTTTTTAGCTGAATTTGTTTATGCATGCCAACAAAAATACAAGGATCACGTCTACCAAATTTGGGGCCAAAACTCCTTCTAAAAAATTTAAAAAATCTCAAACCGTAACAAGTTTTGAAAATCATGAAAAATAAAAAACGGGTCGTCTTGCCACGAAGCTTCACATGAAGGCTTAGGGGACCATTGTATGAATTTACAAGCCATAAAAATGGCATTGGCAGGGCAAAAATATGAAGATGTGCCTGAACCCACCTACCACCCGATCGATCCCCGGCTTATGCATCTCGCCTTTTCGACCGGCTAAGTGCCCGCACGCTCGTTTTGTGGGTTAACTTAGGCATCATAGTGCACTCCCAATCTAAGATCAGACCGGACCGAGGGTTGCGATAGCAGGACTAGGAGCAGGATCAACAGCACGTAGGGGGGCCCCTGGCCGTTTCCCGGCTTGCGCATTCTGCCTCTCCGGTCGGTTGAGCGCCCGCACGCTTGTTTCATGGGTTGGCTTAGGCATGCGAAGTTCATTCCATGTCTAAGCTCCAACCGGACCGAGGGTTGTGGCAGTGGGACTGGCAGCATGCAGAGGGGGACCGGGCTAATCCCTGGCTTGTGCATTATGCCTCTCTGGTCAGCTCAACACCCGCATGCTCATTTCGTGGGTTGACTCAGGCATATGGAGTTCATTCCCAGTCTAAGCATACGGAGTTCATTCCTAGTCTAATATCGGACCGACACCAGCACGCAGAGGGGGACCGGGCCGATCCTCGACTTGCACATCCTACCTCTTCGGGACCGCACGCTCGTTTCGTGGGTTGACTTAGGCATATGGAGTTCATTCCTAGTGTAAGCCCTAACTGGATCGAGGGACCCGCAACGGGATTGACAGCACGCAGAGGGGGATCGGGCTGATCCTCAGGTTGCGCATGCTGGCTCTCCGACCGGTTGAACGCCCGCACACTCGTTTCATGAGTTGACTTAGGCATACGTAATGCATTCCCAGTCTCGACCAACCAAGGCCAGAGGCTATCGATGGCATTTGGGGCAACAACCGATGGGGACCAGCAGCGGGATCCTTGGTCGGCTCACGCATCCCGCCCCTAGAGGTTGGTTCGATGCTCGTACGCTTATTTCGGTGGCCGACTGGGGCTCGTCTTGTACCGATGGTGGTCGAGGCAACCGCCCGTACGACGGCCCAACATGTGTCGATGGTGTTCGATGCAACCGTTCACACCAGGGGCCATCTTGTGCCAATGGTGGTTGAGGCAAGTGCCCGTACCAAAGGGCAGCCTGTGCCGATGATGGTCGATGCATGTGCCATCACCATGCGCCATCATGTGCCATTGATGGTCGAGGCCTTGGCGGAAGTTTGATTTTGAGCCACGGTGCACATGATGGGCTCGGGCATGTGCTGGTGCCACATTTTTTTCGCCCAAGGCACCATTGTCGGAGCATCGCCGGAGAACCTAACCGGTGGCATTGGGGGTTCCGGTGATTGGGGGAGCCGGGGGGTGTGCGCACATGACGTGTGATGGGTGCTGGCACTTGGCCCTTACATTGGCCCCCTATCCCTCATCAAACCTCAAGAACTCACACCCCCTTAAAGAGCATTTGAGATTTTATAGGTTTGCTCCAGAAGCCATTAAAGTGTCTGAAATGGGGACATTTTTTTGAAATGGTCAGAAAATCTTCTCCACTTCGAGTTTTTAGCTGAATTTGTTTGTGCGTACCAACAAAAATACAAGGATCACGTCTACCAAATTTGGGACCAAAACTCCTAAAAAAATTTTTAAAATCCCGAACCGTAAAAAGTTTGAAAAATTGTGAAAAATAGAAAATGGGTCGTCTTGCCACGAAACTTCACATGAAGGCTTAGGGGACCATTGTATGAATTTACAAGCCATAAAAATGGCATTGGCACAACAGAAATATGAAGATGTGCCTGAACCCACCTACCACTCGATCGATCCACGACTTGCGCATCCCGCCTCTCCGACCAGCTAAGTGCCCGCCCGCTCATTTCATGGGTTGACTTAGGCATACATAGTGCGATCCCTGTCTAAGATCAAATCGGATTGAGGGTTCTGACAGTAGGACCTGCAGTAAGATTGGCAGCATGCAGAGGGGACAGGGTCGATCCCTGGCTTACGCATCCTGCCTCTCTAGCCGGCTGAGCGCCCGTACGCTCGTTTCGTGGGTTGACTTAGGCATACGGAGTTCATTCTCAGTCTAAGATCAGACCGGACTGAGGGTTGCGACAGGAGGACCAGTAGCAGGATTGGCAGCACGTAGGGAGGGACCAGGTCGATCCCTGGCTTGCGTATTCTGCCTCTCCGACCGGTTGAGCGGCCGTACACTTGTTTCGTGTGTTGGCTTAGGCATACGGAGTTCATTCCATGTCTAAGCCCTAGCCGCATCGAGGGTTGTGGTAATGGGACCGACAACATACAGAGGGGGACCGGGCCGATCCCCAGCTTGCGTATTATGCCTCTCTAGCTGGCTCAGCACCTGCACGCTCGTTTCGTGGGTTGACATAGGCATATGGAGTTCATTCCCACTCTAAGCATACGGAGTTCATTCCCAGTCTAATATCGGATAGACAGCAAGCACGTAGAGGGGGATCGGGCCGATCTTCGACTTATGCATCTTTCTCTCCTGTCGGCTGAGTGCTTGTACTTTCGTTTCGTGGGTTGACTTAGGCATACAGAGTTCATTCCTAGTCTAAGCCCCAACTAGACTGAGGGACCCGTAACGGGATTGGCAGCACGTAGAGGGGAACCGAGTTGATCCTCAGCTTGCGCATTCTGGCTGTCCGACCGGCTGAGCGCCCGTACGCTCGTTTCATGGGTTGACTTAGGAATACGTAGTGCATTCCCAGTCTCAACCAACCAAGGGCCAGAGGCTATCGACGATGTTTAGGGCAACAACCGAAGGGGACCAACAGCAGGATCCCTGGTCAGCTCGTGGATCCTGCCTTTTGTGATCGGTTCAGTGCTCGCACGCTAGGTTCGAGGGCCGACTGAGGCTCAACATGTACCGATGGTGGTTGAGGCAACTGCCTGCTCCACGGCCCAGCATGTGCCGATGGTGTTTAATGCAATTGGCCATCTTGTGCCGATGGCGGTCGAGGTAAGTGCCCGTACCAAAGGGTAGCCTGTGCCGATGATGGTCGATGCGTGTGCCATCACCATGTGCCATCATGTGCCATTGATGGTCGAGGCCTTGGCCGAAGTTCAATTTTGAGCCACGGTGCACATGCTGGGCTCAAACATGTGCTGGTGCCACATTTTTTGTGCTCGAGGCCCCATCACCGGAGCATCACTAAAGAACCTAACCGGCGACATTCGGGCTTCTGGTGATTGGGGGGGTCGAGGGGTGTAGGCATATGATGTGCTATGGGTGCTGGTACTTGGCCCTTATATTGGCCCCCTATCCCTCATCAAACCTCGAGAACTCTCACCCCCTTAAAGACCATTTGAGATTTTATAGGTTTGCTCCAGTAGCTATTAAAATGTCTGAAATGGGGACATTTTTTTCAAATGGTCACAAAATCTTCTCCACTTCGAGTTTTTTGCTGAATTTGTTTGTACATGCCAAAAAAAATACAGGGAACATGTCTACCAAATTTGGGGCCAAAACTCCTTCTAAAAAAATTTAAAAAAATCTCGAATCGTAAAAAGTTTCAAAAATCGTGAAAAATAGAAAACGGGTCGTCTTGCCATGAAACTTCACATGAAGGCTTAGGGGACCATTGTATGAATTTACAAGCCATAAAAATGGCATTGGCATGGCAGAAATATGAAGATGTGCCTGAACCCACCTACCACTCGATCGATTCACGACTTGCACATCCCACCTCTCTAGCCGGCTAAGTGCCCGCACGCTCGTTTCGTGGGTTGACTTAGGCATACGTAGTGCGCTCCCAGTCTAAGATTGGACTGGACCGAGGGTTGTGATAGTAGGACCCGCAGTGGGATCGGCAGCATGCAGAGGGGATCGGGTTGATCCCCGGCTTGCACATTCTACCTCTCTTGTCGACTGACTGCCCGTATGCTCGTTTCATGGGTTGACTTAGGCATACGGAGTTCATCCCCAGTCTAAGCATACGGAGTTCATTGCCAATCTAAGATCAGACCGGACTGAGGGTTGCGGTAGCAGGACCAGCTGTAGGATCGACAGCACGTAGGGGGGATCGGGCCGATCCTCGGCTTACGCATTCTACATCCCCGATCGGTTGAGCACCCGTACGCTCATTCCGTGGGTTGGCTTAGGCATACGGAGTTCATTCAATGTCTAAGCCCCAATCAGACCGAGGGTTGTGGCAGCGGGACCTACAGCATGCGGAAGGGGACCGGGCCGATCATCGGCTTACGCATTATGCCTCTCTGGCCAGCTCAGCACCCGTACGCTCATTTCGTGGGTTGACTTAGACATACGGAGTTCATTCCCAGTCTAGGCATATGGAGTTCATTCCCAGTCTAAGATCGGACTGACAGTAGCACGCAGAAAGGGACCGGGCTGATCCTCAACTTACGTATCTTGCCTCTCCGATCGGTTGAGCACCTGCACGCTTGTTTCATGGGTTGACTTAGGCATATGGAGTTCATTCTTGGTCTAAGCCCCAATCAGATTGAGGGACCCGCAGTGAGATCGACAGCACGCAGAGGGGGATCGGGCCGATCCTCGGCTTGTGCATTCTGGCTCTCCGGTCGATTGAGTGCCCGCACGCTCATTTCATGGGTTGACTTAGGCATACATAGTGCATTCCCAGTCTCGACCAACCAAGGGCCAGAGGCTATCGACGACATTTGGGGCAACAACCAAGGGGGACCAGTAGTAGAATCCTTGGTTGGCTCACGCATCCCACCCTTAGCGGTCGGTTCAATGCCCGGATGCGCGTTTCGAGAGTCGACCAGGGCTCGGTATGTGCCGATGGTGGTTGAGGCAACCGCCCAGACATGGCCCAGCATGTGCCGATGGCATTCGATGTAACCGTCCATACCAGGGGCCATCTTGTGCCGATGGTGGTCGACGCAATCACCCGTACCAAGGGACGGCATGTGCTGATGGTGATTGAGGCAACAGCCCGCAATAGGGCCCAGCTTGTGCCGATGGTGGTCGAGGCCAGTGCCCGTACCAAAAGGCAGCATGTGCCGATGATGATCGATGCATGTGCCATCACCAAGTGCCATCATGTACCATTGATGGTTGAGGCCTTGGTCGAAGTTCGATTTTGAGGCAGGGTGCACATGCTGGGCTCGGGCATGTGCTAGTACCACATTTTTTTCACTCGAGGCACCATCGTCAGAGCATCGCCGGAGAACCTAACCGACGACATTGGGGGTTCTGATGATTAGGGTGTGCCCACATGATATGCAATGGGTGCTGGTACTTGGCCCTTATATTGGCCCCCTATCCCTCATTAACCTTGAGAACTCACACCCCTTTAAAGAGCATTTGAGATTTTATAGGTTTGCTCCCAGTAGCCATTAAAGTGTCTGAAATGGGGACATTTTTTTCAATCGATCACAAAATCTTCTCCACTTCAAGTTTTTAGTTGAATTTGTTTGTGCATGCCAACAAAAATAATCACGTCTACCAAATTTGGGGCCAAAACTCTTTCTAAAAAAATTTTAAAAAATCCCGAACCGTAAAAAGTTTCAAAAATCATGAAAAATAGAAAACGGGTCGTCTTGCCACGAAACTTCACAAGAAGGCTTAGGGGCCCATTGTATGAATTTACAAGCCATAAAAATGGCATTGGCAGGGAAGAAATATGAAGATGTGCCTGAACCCACCTACCACTCGATCGATCCATGACTTGCACATCCCGTCTCTCCAGCCGGCTAAGTGCCCACATGCTCGTTTTGTGGGTTGACTTAGGCATACGTAGTGCACTCCCAGTCTAAGATCAGACCGGACCGAAGGTTACCACAGTAGGACCTACAGTAGTACGCTCATTTCATGGGTTGACTTAGGCATACAGAGTTCATCCCCAGTCTAAGCATACGAAGTTCATTCCAGTCTAAGATCGGACCGGATCGAGGGTTGCGACAGCAGGATCGGCAGCACACAGGGGGGGATTGGGTCGATCCCCGACTTGCGCATTCTGCCTCTCCGGTCGGTTGAGCCCCTGCATGCTCATTTCATCAGCTGGCTTAGGCGTACAGAGTTCATTCCATGTCTAAGCCCCAGCCAGACCGTGGGTTGTGGTAGCGGGACCGACAGCACGTAGAGGGGGACCATGCCTCTCTGGCCTACTTAGCACCTGCATGCTCGTTTCGTGGGTTGACTTAGGCATACGGAGTTCATTCCCAGTCTAAGCATACAGAGTTCATTCTTAGTCTAAGATCAAACCGACAGCAGCAAGCAGAGGGGGACCGGGCTGATCCTCGGCTTACGCATCCTGCCTTTCCTGTCGGTTGAGTGCCCACACGCTCGTTTCGTCGATTGACATAGGCATGCAGAGTTCATTCCTGATCTAAGCCCCAACTGGACCGAGAGACCTACAGCAGGATCGACAGCACGCAAAGGGGGATCAGGTCAAACCTCGGCTTGTGCATTCTGGCTCTTAGACCGACTAAGCGCCCACACGTTCATTTCATGGGTTGACTTAGGCATACGTAGTGCATTCTTGGTCTCGACCAACCAAGGGCCAGAGGTTATCGACGACATTTGTGGCAACAACCGAGGGGGACCAGCAGCCGGATCCTTGGTCGGCTCGCGCATCCCACCCCTAACGGTCAGTTCAGGGCTCGTACGCTCATTTCGGGGGCCGATCGGGGCTCAGCATGTGCTGATGGTGGTCGAGGCAATCGCTCGCACCACATCCCAACATGTGCCGATGGTGTTCGATGCAACCACCCGCACCAGAGGCCATCTTGTGCCGATGGTGGTCGAGGCAATCGCCCGCACCAAGGGTCGGTATGTACCGATGGTGATCAAGGTAACTGCCCACACCAGGGCCCAGCTTGTGTCGATGGCGGTTGAGGCAAGTGCCCATACCAAAGGGCAGCCTGTGCCGATGATGGTCGATGCATGTGCCATCACCATGCACCATCATGTGCCATCACCATGCACCATCATGTGCCATTGATGGTCGAGGCCTTGGCCGAAGTTTGATTTTGAGCCACGATGCACATGCTGGGCTCGGGCATGTGCTGGTGCCACATTTTTTTAACCCGGGGCACCATCGTCAGAGCATCGTCAGAGAACCTAACCGACGACATTAGGGGTTCCGACGATTGGGGGGGCCGAGGGGTGTGTGGACATGATGTGCGATGGGAGCTGGTGCTTGGCCCTTATATTGGCCCCTTATCCCTCATCAAACCTCAAGAACTCACAACCCCTTAAAGAGCATTTGAGATTTTATAGGTTTGCTCCCAGTAGCCATTAAAGTGTCTAAAATGGGGACTTTTTTCCAAATGGACACAAAATCTTCTCCATTTTGAGTTTTTAGCTGAATATTTTGTGTGTGCCAAAAAAAATACGAGGATCACGTCTACCAAATTTGGGTCCAAAACTCCTTCTAAAAAAATTTTAAAAAATCTCGAACCGTAAAAGGTTTCTAAAATCGTGAAAAATAAAAAACGAGTCGTCTTGCCACGAAACTTCACATGAAGGCTTAGGGGACCTTTGTATGAATTTACAAGCCATAAAAATGGCATTGGCATGGTAGAAATATGAAGATGTGCCTGAACCCACCTACCACTCGATCGATTCACGGCTTGCGCATCCCGTCTCTCCAGCCGGCTAAGTGCCTGCACGCTCGTTTCGTGGGTTGACTTAGGCATACGTAGTGCGCTCCCAGTCTAAGATTGGATCGGACCGAGGGTTGCGGTAGTAGGACCCGCAGCGGGATCGACAGCATACAGAGGGGATCGGGTCGATCCCCGGCTTGCGCATCCTGCCTCTCTGGCCGACTAAGCGCCCACACGCTCGTTTCGTGGGTTGACTTAGGCATACGAAGTTCATCCCCAGTCTAAGCATACGGAGTTCATTCCCAGTCTAAGATCGGACCGGATTGAGGGTTGCGGTAGCAGGACCAGCAGCAGGATCAATAGCACGCAGGGGGGACCGGGTTAATCCCTGACTTACACATTCTGCCTTTCTAGCTAGCTGAGCGCCCGCACGCTCATTTCGTTGGTTGGCTTAGGCATACTGAGTTCATTCCATGTCTAAGCCCCAGCCGGACTGAGGGTTGTGGTAGCGGGACTGACAGCACGTAGAGGGGGACCGGGCCGGTCCCTGGCTTACGCATTATGCCTCTCCGACGGGCTCAGTGCTCGCACACTCATTTCGTGGGTTAACTTAGGCATAGGGAGTTCATTCCAAGTCTAAGCATACGGAGTTCATTCCCAGTCTAAGATTGGAGCAACAGCAGCACGCAGAGGGGGACCGAGCTGATCTTTGGCTTGCGCATCCTACCTCTTCGGCCTGCTGAGCGCCCATACACTCGTTTTGTTCGTTGACTTAGAAATACGGAGTTCATTCACATCTAAGCCCCAACCGGACCGAGGGACCCATAGCGGGATGGGCAGCATGCAGAGAGGCACCGAGTCGATCCTCAGCTTCAGCATTCTGTCTTTTCGACCGACTGAGTGCCCGCACGCTCGTTTCACGGGTTGGCTTAGGCAAACGTAGTGCATTCCCAGTCTCAACCAACCAAGGGCCAGAGGCTATCGATGGCGTTTGGGGCAACAACCGAGGGGGACCAGAAGCAGGATCCTTGGTCAGCTCATGCATCCCACCCCCAGCGATCGATTCGGTGCTCGCACGATCATTTTGAGGGTCGATCGGGGCTCGACATGTACCAATGGTGGTTGAGGCAACCGCCTGCACCATGGCCTAGCATGTGCCGATGGTGTTCGATGCAACCACCCGTACTAGGGGCCATCTTGGTGGTCGAGGCAACCGCCCGCACTAGGGACCAGCTTGTGCCGATGGTGGTCGAGGCAAGTGCCCGTACCAAAGGGCAACCTGTGCCGATGAAGGTCGACGCATGTGCCATCACCGTACGCCATCATGTGCCATTGATGGTCGAGGCCTTGGTTGAAGTTCGATTTTGAGCCGTGGTGCACATGCTGGGCTCGGGCATGTGCTGGTGCCACATTTTTTTTGCCTGAGGCACCATCACCGAAGAACCTAACCAGCAGCATTGGAGGTTCCGGCAATGGGGGGACCGGGAGGTGTGCACAGATGATGTGCGATGGGTGCTAGTACTTGGCCCCTATATTGGCCCCTATCCCTCATCAAACCTCGAGAACTGACACCCCCTTAAAGAGCATTTGAGAATTTATAGGTTTGCTCACAGTAGCCATTAAAGTGTCTAAAATGGGGACTTTTTTCCAAACGGACACAAAATCTTCTCCACTTCGAGTTTTTAGCTGAATGTTTTTTACGTGCCAACAAAAATACGGGGATCACGTCTACCAAATTTGGGTCCAAAACTCCTTCTAAAAAAATTTTAAAAAATCCCAAACCGTAAAAGGTTTCTAAAATCATGAAAAATAGAAAAGGGGTTGTCTTGCCACGAAACTTCACATGAAGGCTTAGGGGACCTTTGTATGAATTTACAAGCCATAAAAATGGCATTGGCATGGCAGAAATATGAAGATGTGCTTGAACCCATCTACCACTCGATTGATCCACGGCTTGTCATCCCGCCTCTCCGGTCGGGTAAGTGCCTGCACGCTCGTTTTATGGGTTGACTTAGGCATCCATAGTGCGCTCTCAGTCTAAGATTGGACCGGACCAAGGGTTGTGGCAGTAGGACCCATAGCGGGATCGATAGCACACAGAGGGGATCAGGTCGATCCCCGACTTACGCATCCTGCCTCTCTGGCTGGCTGAGCGCCCACACGCTCGTTTCATGGGTTGACTTAGGCATACGAAGTTCATCCCTAGTCTAAGCATACGGAGTTCATTCCCAGTCTAAGATCGGACCGGATCGAGGGTTGAGGTAGCAGGACCAGCAGCAGGATCGACAGCAGGCAGGGGGGATCGGGTCGATCCCCGGCTTGTACATTATGCCTCTCCGGCTGGCTCAACGCCTGCACAATCATTTTATGGGTTAACTTAGGCGTACAGAGTTCATTCCCTGTCTAAGCATATGGAGTTCATTCCCAGTCTAAGATCGGAGCAGCAGCAGCACACAGAGGGGGATCGAGCCGATCCTTGGCTCACGCATCCTACCTCTCCGGCCTACTGAGCACCCATAGGCTCATTTTGTTGGTTGACTTAGGAATACGAAGTTCATTCCCGATCTAAGCCCCAACCAGGCTGAGGGACCCACAGCGGGATCGACAGCACGCAGAGAGGGACCGGGCCGATCCTCAGCTTGCGCATTCTATCTCTCCGACCGACTGAGCGCCCACACGGTTGTTTCACAGGTTGGCTTAGGCACACGTAGTGCATTTCTGGTCTCAACCAACCAAGGGCCAGAGGCTATCGATGGCATTTGGGGCAACAATTGAAGGGGACCAGCAGCGGGATCCTTGGTCGGCTCATGCATCCCATCCCCAACGATCGGTTCGATACTCGCACGATCATTTTGGGGGTCGACCGAGGCTCGGCATGTGCCGATGGTGGTCGAGGTAACCGCCCACACCACGGCCCAGCATGTGCCAATGGTGTTCGATGCAACCGCCCGCACTAGGGGCCATCTTGTGTCGATGGTGGTCAAGGCAACCGCCCGTACCAGGGACCAGTTTGTGTCGATGGCGGTCGAGGCAAGTGCCCGTACCAATGGGCAGCCTGTGTCGATGATGGTCGACGCATGTGCCCTCACCATGCGCCATCATGTGCCATTGATGGTCGATGCCTTGGCCGAAGTTTGATTTTGAGCCGTGGTGCACATGCTGGGCTCGGGCATGTGCTGGAGCCACATTTTTTTTGCCTGAGGCACCATCGTCGGAGAATCTAACCGGCAGCATTGGGGGTTTTGGTGATTAGGGGGGCCGGGGGGTGTGCCCACATGATGTGCGATGGGTGCTAGTACTTGGCCCCTATATTGGCCCCCTATCCCTCATCAAACCTCGAGAATTGACATCCCTTTAAAGAGCATTTGAGATTTTATAGGTTTGCTCCCAGTAGCCATTAAAGTGTCTGAAATGGGGACATTTTTTTCAAATGGTCACAAAATCTTCTCGACTTCGAGTTTTTAGTTGAATTTGTTTGTGTGTGCCAACAAAAATACAAGGATCACATCTACCAAATTTGAGGCCAAAACTCCTTCTAAAAAAATTTTAAAAAATACCGAACCGTAAAAAGTTTTGAAAATCAGGAAAAATAAAAAACGGGTCTTTTTGCCACGAAACTTCACATGAAGGCTTAGGGGACCATTGTATGAATTTACAAGCCATAAAAATGGCATTGGCATGGTAGAAATATGAAGATGTGCCTGAACCCACTTACCACTCGATCGATCCACGGCTTGCACATCCCGCCTCTCCGGTCAACTAAGTGCCTGCACGTTGGTTTCGTGGGTTGACTTAGGCATACGTAGTGTGCTCCCAGTCTAAGATCAGACTGGATCGAGGGTTGCGGTAGCAGGACCTGCAGTGGGATCACAGCACCCAGAGGGGACCCGATCGATCGTCGACTTGCGCATCTTGCCTCTCTGGCTGGCTAAGCGCCCGTACGCCCGTTTCGTGGGTTAACTTAGGCATACGGAGTTCATCCCCAGTCTATGCATGTGGAGTTCATTCCCAGTCTAAGATTAGGTCGGACCGAGAGTTACGGTAGCAGGACCAGCAGCAGGATCTACAGCACGCAGGAAGGGATCGGGCTGATCCCCGGCTGACGCATTCTACCTCTCTGGTCGAATGAGTCACGGATGCTCGTTTAATGGGTTGGCTTAGGCATACAGAGTTCATTCCATGTCTAAGCCCCAGCTGGACCAAGGGTTGTGGCGGCGGGACCGACAGCACACAGAGGGGGACCGAGTCGATCCTCGGCTTGTGCATTATGCCTCTCTGACCTGCTCAGCACCCGCATGCTTGTTTCGTGGGTTGACTTAGGCATACGAAGTTCATTCCCAGTCTAAGCATACAGAGTTCATTCCAGTCTAAGATCGGATCAACAGCAGCACGCAGAGGGGGACTGGGCCGATCCTCGGATTACGCATCCTGCCTCTATGGTCGGTTGAGTGCCCGCACGTATGTTTCATTGGTTGACTTAGGCATATGGAGTTCATTCTCGGTCTAAGCCCCAACCTGACCGAGGGACCCACAGCCGGATCGGTAGCACGCAGAAGGGGACTGGGTCGATCTTTGACTTACGCATTCTGGCTCTTCGGCCAGCTGAGCGCCTACACGCTCATTTAATGGGTTGACTTAGGCATATGTAGTGCATTCCCGATCTCGACCAATCAAGGGCCAGAGGCTATCAACAGCGTTTGTTGTAACAACCGAGGGGGACAGCAGCGAGATCCTTGGTCGGCTCGTGCATCCCGCCCCCTATGGTCAGTTCGATGGCCACACGCTCGTTTCAGGGGTCGACCAAGGCTCGGCATGTGCCGATGGTGGTTGAGGTAACCGCCCGCACCATGACCCAGTGTCACACCCTGGGAGGGCGTGCCAGGCACATCAGGCAGACCAGCAGACGAGCCAGAGGTTTAGGCTTGCAGACCAGGCGTGCTGGCGGGTATCTGTGCGCAAAGCTTAGCGAACGAGTTTAGAACGCCCGTCCAACTTGCAGGCCAGCCCGTGAGACCAAGGCCTGGCATACAAGCTACCTGCACCACATCCAAAAGGGCCCAAGGTGCTGGACATGCAAGGGAAGCTTCTGGAAGTAGGCAGGATCAGCAGGAGCATCCTGGCAGATTTGGTTGACCTTGAAAATCAAGAGTTAGCATCCTAATTGATTGTAATCCCATGATTTTAGCCTTTATTCTAGGGATATTGCCATTAAGTTGTAGCTGAAGCCTCAACTATAAATAGAGGGTTGCTCTACCCTCATTTGTACACCATCAAACACTTCTGTTTCAGTGAATACAAGAGCATTTCCAGAATTTTTTCTTGTTATCCTATTTCTCTTTAACTTGCATAATCAACCCTTCCCAGTGTTCTAGTGCTCGCACGCTTGTGTTTTAGGCTAACTTAGGCACAAAGGAGAAGATTCCAATCTTAAGGCCGCACGAATTTTGAGTCTTAGGTCAGAGCCCGTGACAGTTGCTATCAGAGCAAGTTCGATTTTACGTGTTTGTGTTGTGCAGGTTAGATCATGATTGAGGAGATGGCATCCCAAAGCGACGTTGCTAGCCAACAACCAGAGGCCCAGGAGCATGGGCGTGGAAGAGGCAAGAAAACCAGTTCTAGAGATATCTGGTCTACCATGGACGGTAGGCTGGCCAAGGAGGAGGTGACCATGGGAGACATGAGGGAGAAGCTTGAGGAGGTAGAGACTCACATTGCATCACTAGAATCCATGGGGGAGGAGATCCAAAGCGAGCTGGAAGCTGCTCTCAACAAAGGCTTGGACGTGTTCACCCGAAAGAATTAGACTTTAGAGGCTGAAGTGCTGGCCTTGCGCGATGGCATGGAGGCCATGCGCTAGCGGATGGAAGAGCTTGCCAATGAGCTCGTTGCTTGCAAGACTACCATTGGGAATGGCATGTTTGCTGGAGTGTCCAAATCTAGATTGGATGTCCCTAAGCCTAAGGAGTTTAAGGGGACTAGGGTAGCCAAGGAAGTAGACAACTACCTTTGGGGTATAGAGCAGTACTTCCAGGCCATGGGCATGCAAGATGAGGCGAAAAAGGTAAGCACCGCTGCTATGTATCTCACTAATGTAGCCTTATTATGGTGGAGGCGCAGGTGTGATGATGTCAGGCATGAGAGCGCCAAGATTGGAACCTGGGCAGAGTTCCAAAAGGAGTTTAGAGAACAATTTTACCCAGAGTATGCTGATGATGAGGCACAGGCAAAGTTACGCAGGCTGTGCCAACAAGGAGACATAAGGGAGTATGTCCAAAAATTCTCTGAACTGATGCTACATATCTTGAATCTAGGTGAGAAAGATGTCTTATTTGCTTTCATGGATGGGCTGAAGCCGTGGGTGAAGCATGAGCTACAAAGGAGGGGAGTTTATGACTTGGCTAAAGCCATGACTACTGCCGAGACCTTGATAGAGTTCAAGCCTCTGAACAAGTTCGAGTCTACCAAGCCCAAGGGTAAGGGCAGGGATGATAGGGACCGAAAAAAGCAGTCCAAAGGGAAAGATCATGATCGAGAGTCCAAGGATGGAGATTAAGATCGTTCAACCAAAGATGGCGAGATGAAGCCACCAGTAGGCAAGTGGAAAGCAAAGGGGGACCGAGAGCCACTAGCATGCTACCTATGTGGAGGGATCCACATAGCGCGTAATTACCTACAGAAGGGCAAGCTGGCTGCTGTAGACAAGGAGTCTGACAAGGAGCCAGAGTCAGGGGCAGCAAAGCCTGGGTCATTGGTGCTCAAAGCTGTCCAGAATAAGGGGAACCGCAAGCCAAAGGGCTTGATGTTTACAGATCTTATGGTTGCGGGTCAGAAGGTGAGCGTACTGGTGGACACAGGTGCCTCACATCTTTTTATTTTAGGTGATAGAGCCCGAAAGCTCAGACTAAAGGTACAAAAAGGGACTGGTACCATTAAGACGGTGAACTCCAAAGAGGTTCCAGCCATTGGAGTAGCACGGGGGGTGGAGTTGCAGCTTAGAGACTGGAAAGGCAAGGAGACCATAAGGGTAATACCCCTTGATGACTATGAATTTGTGATTGGATTGGATTTCCTTGTTTCGATTAATGCCCTCTTTGTGCCCTTTACCGATTGTGTTTGCATCTTGGATGCACGATGCCAATGCCTAATGCCATTGAGGAGAGGGTCTGGAGTTGGGTCACGGGTGGTGTCAGCCATCCAATTTGCCAAGGTGGTAAGCAGACAAGAAGACACCTTCTTGGTAGCCCTAAAATATGATGAGCCAAGGGAGAAGGAGATCGAGTCACCCTTAGAGGTGCTAAAGGTGCTGAAGACCTTTAGTGATGTGATGCCCGTAAAGCTGCCTAGCAGCTACCACCTAAGAGGGAGGTGGACCATAAGATCAAGCTGGTGTCCGAGGCCAAGCCACCAGCTAGAGCCCCTTATCGAATGTCTCCACCAGAGTTGGAGGAGTTGAGGAAGCAGCTCAAAGAGTTAGTTGATGCTGGCTTCATCAAGCCATCGAAAGCACTCTATGGTGCACCGGTTCTATTCCAGTGCAAGCATGATGGGTCGTTGTGGCTGTGCATAGACTACCGGGCTTTGAACAAGCTGACCATCAAGAACAAGTACCCCATCCCACTCATTACGGACTTATTCGATCAACTTGGGAGCGCAAGGTGGTTCACCAAGTTGGATTTGAGGTCGGGCTACTATCAAGTTAGGATCGCAGAGGGAGATGAGACAAAGATAGCATGTGTCACTAGGTATGGTTCGTATGAGTTCTTGGTGATGCCTTTCAGACTCACGAATGCCCCAGCAACATTCTGCACCCTTATCAACAAGGTACTTCAGTCATTCCTTGATCGATTTGTTATGGTTTATTTGGATGACATTGTGATCTACAGCTCGACTTTAGGAGAGCATGTAGACCACTTGAGACAGGTGTTCAAGGTGTTGTGGGCACACAAGCTATTTGTCAAGAGGAGGAAGTGCTCATTCGCCCAGCAGGAGATCCCATTCCTTGGCCACATAGTGGGAGGTGGCAGGATACGCATGATGAAGGCAAGATACACGCCATCTTGGAGTGGCAACCGTCAACCAAGGTCACTGAGTTGAGATCGTTCCTTGGGCTAGTTAACTACTACAGGCACTTCATCAAAGGCCACTTAGCAATAGCCACGCCATTGACTGACTTGCTCAAGAAAGGGAGAGCATGGGAATGGAGCGCAGGGTGCCAAGAAGCCTTTGACAGGTTGAAGCGGGCTGTGACAGAGGAGCCAGTTTTGGCCTTACTAGACCATGCCAAGCTGTATGAGGTGCATACGGATGCATCAGACTTTGCCATAGAGGGCGTGTTGATGTAGGAACGATGTCCAGTCACGTTTGAGAGCAGGAAGCTTAATGAGACTGAACGTAAGTACACGATCCAAGAGAAGGAGATGACTGCAGTGGTGCACTGCTTGCGCACTTGGTGCCATTACCTATTGGGGTTGAGGTTCATGGTTAGGATGAACAATGTGGCAACCAGCTACTTCCAGATGCAGAAGAAGCTATCCCTCAAGCAGGCGAGATGGCAAGATTTTCTTACAGAATTTGATTTTCAAATGGAGTACAAGCCGGGGCAGGTGAACCTAGTGGCAGACGCCCTGAGCAAGAAGGCTAACCTTGCTGCCATTAGCCAACCAGAGGGGTCACTGGTGTCCCGCATCAAGGAGGGACTTGCGCATGATCCTACAGCCAAAGCTCTGATGGAGTACGCCCAGCAAGGTAAGACTAGGCGGTTTTGGATACAGGATGGTTTGTTATACACCAGGGGTAGTAGACTGTTTGTGCCGTAGCACAGGAAGCTCCGCAAGGAAGTTTTGCAAGAATGTCATGATTCAAGGTGGGCTGGACACCCTGGAGTGAGCCGAACCTTGGCGCTGATCGAGGATCGATACTACTGGCCGCACATGAGGGACGATGTGGAGGCCTATGTGAAGACTTGTCTTGTGTGCCAACAGGACAAGGTGGAGCTCAAGAAACCAGGAGGTCTCTTGAAGCCATTGCCAGTGCCAGAGCGACCATGGGAGAGTGTTTCTCTGGACTTTATAGTTGGTCTACCCAAAGCAGAAGGGTTTGGAAGCATCATGGTAGTGGTGAATAGGTTTTCCAAGTATGGAATCTTCATTCCAGCAACCAAGGAGTGCCCAACCGAGGAGGCAGCTCGATTGTTCCTGAAGAACATGGTTAAGTACTGGGTAGTGTCGAGGACCATTGTTAGTGATTGGGACGGGCAGTTCACGGGTAGGTTCTGGACTGAGTTGTTCAAGCTGCTGGGGTCAGACTTGAACTTTTCCACCAGCATGCATCCGTAGATCGATGGGCAGAAAAAATGAGTGAATGGACTATTGGAGGTCTACCTCAGGCACTATGTGAGTGCCACACAAAGGGACTGGCCAAAGCTACTAGATATTGCACAGTTTTCCTACAACTTGCAAAGAAGCGAGGTAACGAACCAGAGCCCATTTAAGGTTGTGACAGGGCAACAACCACTAACACCCGGTTTGATTGCTGCAGGTTATATAGGACCAAATCCAGCAGCATACAAGTTTGCCAAAGCATGGCAGGAGCAAACTGACTTGGCCAGAGTTTGCCTACACAAGGCAGCCAAGAGGTCAAAGAAGTGGGCAGACTAGAAGAGGCGGGATGTGCAGTTCCAGGTTGGAGACTTGGTGTTGGTGAAGCTGCATCCCATTGTGCGCCATAAGGGGTTGTACAAAGGCCTAGTCCAGAGGTATAAGGGACCTTTTCGAGTAGTAAAGAGGGTAGGCAAGGTTGCCTACAAGCTGGATATGCCACCCAAGCCGAGGGTACACCTGGTGTTCCATGTGAGCATGCTCAAGCCATTCCATGAGGATGAGGGAGATCCAGGATGGGCAGAGTCAAAGCGTGCGCCATTAGGAGCAGGGGCCTCATATGAAAAGGAGGTCCACAGCATCATAGCTGACCGGGAGGTGAGACAGAAGAACTATCAACCAAGACATAAGTACTTGGTGCGCTGGAAGGGACTTCCAGACAATGAGGTGAGCTGGGAACCAACAAAGGACTTATGGCAGTTCAGGGACCAGAGCGGGCAATACCATGTAGAAGACATAACGAAGGCATTGCACAATCAGGTGAGGGAGAATTTCATGCCCTGGCAGGCGCGCCAGGCACATCAGGCGGACCAGCAGGTGAGCCAGAGGTTGAGGCCCGTAGACCAGGCGTACTGGCAGGTATCTGTGCGTAAAGCCTAGCAAATGAGTTCAGAACGCCCGCCCAACTTGTAAGGCAGCCCGTGAGAGCAAGGCTTGGCATACAAGCTGCCCGCACCACATCCAGAAGGGCCCAAGGTGTTGGACACGTAAGGGAAGCTTCTGGAAGCAGGTAGGATCAGCAGGAGCATCCTGGCAGATTTGGTTGACTCTGAAAATTAGGAGTTAACATCCTGATTGATTGTAATCCCATGATTTTAGCCTTTATTCTAGGGATATTGCCATTAAGTTGTAGCTGGAGCCTCAACTATAAATAGAGGGCTACTCCACCCTCATTTGTACACCATCAAACACTTCTGTTTCAGTGAATACAAGAGCATTTCTAGAATTCTATCTTGTTATCCTGTTTCTCTTTAACTTGCGTAATCAGCCCTTCCCAGTGTTCTAGTGCCCACATGCTTGTGTTTTAGGCTAACGTAGGCACAAAGGAGAAGATTCCAAGCCTAAAGCCACACGGATTCTGAGTCTTAGGTCAGAGCCCATGACACCAGCATGTGTCGATGATGTTCGATGCAACCGCTCGCACCAGGGGCCATCTTGTGCCGATGGTGGTCGAGGCAATCACCCTCACCAAGGGTCGGCATGTACCGATGGTGATCAAGGCAACCGTCTGCACTAGGGCCCTGCTTGTGCCAATGGCGGTCGAGGTAAGTGCCCGCACCAAAGGGCAGCCTGTGCCGATGATGGTCGATGCAAGTGCCATCACCATGTGCCATCATGTGCTATTGATGGTCGAGGCCTTGGTTGAAGTTCAATTTTGAGCCACGATGCACATGCTGGGCTCGGGCATGTGCTGGTGCCACATTTTTTTTCGCCCGGGGCACCATCACCGGAGAACCTAACCGGCGATATTGGGGGTTCCGGCGATTGGGGGTGGGGGTGTGGGCACATGATGTGCGATGGGTGCTGGTACTTGGCCTTTATATTGGCCCCCTATCCCTCATCAAACCTCAAGAACTCACACCCCCTTAAAGAGCATTTGAGATTTTATAGGTTTGCTCCCAATAGCCATTAAAGTGTCTGAAATGGGGACATTTTTTTCAAACGGTCACAAAATCTTCTCCACTTCGAGTTTTTAGTTGAATTTTTTTATGCGAGCCAACAAAAATACAAGGATCACGTCTACCAAATTTTGGGCCAAAACTCCTTCTAAAAAAATTAAAAAAAATCCCAAACCATAAAACATTTTGAAAATCATGAAAAATAGAAAATGGGTCATCTTCGAGGGGACCAGGTTGATCCTCGGCTTACGCATCCTGCCTCTCTGGACGGCTGAGCACCCGCACGCTCATTTCATGTGTTCACTTAGGCATACGAAGTTCATCCCTAGTCTAAGTATATGGAGTTCATTCCCAGTCTAAGATCGGACCGAATCGAGGGTTGCAGCAGCAAGACCAGTAATAGGATCGGAAGCTCGCTGGAGGGGACCGGGCCGATCCCCGACTTGCATATTATGCCTCTTCGGCCTGCTCAGTGCCCGCACACTCGTTTTGTGGATTGACTTAGGCATACAAAGTTCATTCCTAGTCTAAGATCAGATCGGCAGCAGCACGCAGAGGGGGACCGAGTCGATTCTCGGCTTGCGCATTCTGCCTCTCCAACCGGCTGAGCACCCGCACGCTCGTTTCATGGGTTGGCTTAGGCATACTAAGTTCATTCCATGTCTAAGCCCCAGCCAGACTGAGGGTTGTGGTAGCGGGACCGACAGCACGCAGTGGGGGACCGGACCGATCCCTGGCTTACGCATTATGCCTCTCCGACTAGCTCAGCGCCCGCATGCTCGTTTCATGGGTTGACTTAGGCATATGAAGTTCATTCCCAGTCTAAGCATATGGAGTTCATTCCCAGTCTAAGATCAGACAGGTAGCGGGATCGGCAACAACACGCAGAGGGTGACCGGGCCGATCCTCGGCTTACGCATCCTGGCTCTTCGATCGGCTGAGCGCCCGCACGCTCATTTCATGTGTTGACTTTGGCATACGGAGTTCATTCCTGGTCTAAGCTCCAACCGGACTGAGAGACCCGTAGCGAGATTGGCAGCATGCATAGGGGGACCGGGCCGATCCTCGGCTTGCACATTCTGGCTCTCCAACCGGCTGAGCACCCGCACGCTCGTTTCATGGGTTGACTTAAGCATATGTAGTGCATTCCCGGTCTTGACCAACCAAGGGCGAGAGGCTATCGATGGTGTTTGGGGCAACAATCGAGGGGGACCAGTAACGGGATCCTTGGTCGGCTCATGCATCCCACCCCCAGCGGTTGGTTTGATGCTCGCACACTTATTTCGAGGTCGACTCGGGCTCGGCATGTACCGATGGTGGTTAAGGCAACCACCCGCACCATGGCCCAGCATGTATCGATAGTGTTCGATGCAACCACCCGTACCAGGGGCCATCTTGTGCTGATGGTGGTCGAGGCAACCGCTCACACTAGGGCCCAGCTTGTACAGATGGCAGTCGAGGCAGGTGCCCATGTCACACCCTAGGCAAGTGCGCCAGGCACATCATGCATACCAGCAAGCGAGCCAGAGGTTGAGGCCCACAGGCCAGGTGTACTGGTGGGTATCTACGCACAAAGCCTGACAAACCAGTTCAGAATGCCCGATCAACTTCCAGGCTAGCCTGTGAGACCAAGGCCTGGCATACAAGCTGCCCGCACCACATCCAAAAGGGCCCAAGGTGCTGGACACGTAAGGGAAGCTTCTGGAAGTAGGTAGGATCGGTTGGAGCATCCTGGCAAATTTGGTTGACCCTAAAAATCAGGAGTTAGCATCCTGATTTATTGTAATCTGTATAATCCCTTGATTTTAGCCTTTATTCTAGGGATATTGCCATTAAGTGTAGCTGGAGCCTCAACTATAAATAGAGGGCTGCTCCACCCTCATTTGTACACCATCAAACACTTTTGTTTCAGTGAATACAAGAGCATTTCTAGAATTCTATCTTGTTATCTTGTTTCTCTTTAACCTGCGTAATCAGCCCTTCCCATTGTTCTATTGCTCGTATGCTTGTGTTTTAGGCTGACTTAGGCATAAAGGAGGAGATTCCAAGCCTAAGGTCGCACGGATTCTGAGTCTAAGGTCAGAGGCTGTGACAGTTGGTATCAGAGCAAGTTTGATTCTGCGTGTTAGTGGCGTGTAGGTTAGATCGTGATTGAGGAGATGGCATCCTAAAGTGACGTTGCTAGCCAACAACCAGAGGCCCAGAAACATGGGCGTGGAAGAGGCAAGAAAGCCAGTTCTAGAGATAGCTGGTCTACCATGGACGGTAGGCTGGCCAAGGTGGAGGTGACCATGGGTGACATGAGGGAGAAGGTTGAAGAAGTAGAGACTCACATTGCATTGCTAGACTCCATGGGGGAGGAGATCCAAAGTGAGTTGGAAGCTTCTCTCAACAAAGGCATGGACGTGATCACCCAAAAGAATAAGGCCTTGGAGGCTGAAGTGCTGACCTTGCGCGATGGCATGGAGGCCATGCGCCAGCGGATGGAAGAGCTTACCAGTGAGTTCGTTGCTTGCAAGACTGCCATTGGGAATGGCATGTTTTTCGGAGTGTCCAAATCTAGATTGGAGGTCCCCAAGCCTAAGGAGATCAAGGGGACTAGGGCGGCCAAGAAAATAGACAACTACTTTTGGGGTATGAAGCAGTACTTCTAGGCTATGGGCATGCAAGACAAGGCAATAAAGGTAAGCACCACTGCTATGTATCTCACTGATATAGCCTTATTGTGGTGGAGGCGTAGGAGTGATGATGTCAGGTGTGGAAGTGCCAAGATTGGAACCTAGGCAGAGCTCCAAAAGGAGTTCAGAGAACAATTTTACCTGGAGTATGCCGATGATGAGGCACGGGCAAAGTTACGCAGGCTGAGCCAGCAAGGGGACATAAGGGAGTATGTCCAAAAATTCTTTGAACTGATGCTATAGATCTCGGATCTAGGTGAAAGGGATGCCTTATTTGCTTTCATGGATGGGCTGAAGTTGTGGGTGAAGCATGAGTTACAAAGGAGGGGAGTTCATGACTTGGCTAAAGCCATGACTACTGCCGAGGCCTTGATAGAGTTCAAGCCTCTGAACAAGTTCGAGTCTACCAAGCCCAAGGGTAAGGGCAGGGATGATAGGGACTGAAAGAAGTAGTCCAAGGGGAAGGACCATGACCGGGAGTCAAGGATGGAGACCGAGACCGTTCAACCAAGGATGGCGAGAGGGAGCCACCAGTAGGCAAGTGGAAAGCAAAAGGGGACTGAGAGCCAGTAGCATGCTACCTATGTAGAGGGAGCCACATAGCATGCAGTTACCCGTAGAAGGGCAAGCTGGCTACTGTAGACAAGGAGTCTGACGAGGAGCCAGAGTCAGGGGTAGCAAAGCTTGGGTCGTTGGTGCTCAATGCTGTCCAGAGTAAAGGGAGTCGTAAGCCAAAGGGCTTGATATTTGTGGATCTGATGGTTACGGGTCAGAAGATGAGCGCACTAGTGGACACAGGTACCTCACATCTTTTTATTTCAGGTGATAGAGCTTGGAAGCTCGGACTAAAGGTGCAAAAAGGGACTGGTACCAATAAAACGGTGAACTCCAAGGAGGTTCCAGCCATTGGAGTAGCACAGGGAGTGGAGTTGCAGCTTGGAGACTGGAAAGGCAAGGAGACTATAGAGGTAATACCCCTTGACGACTATGAGTTTTTGATTGGGTTGGATTTCCTTGTTCGAATTAATGCCCTCCTTGTGCCTTTTGTCGATTGTGTTTGCATCTTGGATGCACGGTGCCAATGCCTAGTGCCATTGAAGAGAGGGTCTGGAGTTAGGTCACGGGTGGTGTCAGCCATCCAATTTGCCAAGGTGGTAAGTAGAAAAGAATACACATTCTTGGCAGCCCTGAAATATGACGAGCCAAGGGAGAAGGAGACCGAGTCACCCTTGGAGGTGCTAAAGGTGCTGAAGACCTTTAGTGATGTAATGCCCGCAAAGCTGCCTAGCAAGCTACCACCTAAGAAGGAGGTGGACCACAAGATCGAGCTGGTGTCTGAGGCCAAGCCTCAAGCTAGAGCCCCTTATCGAATGTCTCCACCAGAGTTAGAAGAGTTGAGGAAGCAGCTCAAAGAGTTAGTTGATGCTGGCTTCATCAGGCCATCGAAAGTACCCTATGGTGCACCGATTCTATTCCAGCGTAAGCATGATGGGTCGTTGCGACTGTGCATAGACTATCGGGCTTTGAACAAGCTGACCATCAAGAACAAGTACCCCATCCCACTCATTGTGAACTTGTTCGATCAACTTGGGAGCGCAAGGTGGTTCACCAAGCTGGATTTGAGGTTAGGCTACTATCAAGTCAGGATCACGGAGGGAAATGAGCCAAAAACAGCATGTGTCACTAGGTATGGTTCGTATGAGTTCTTGGTGATGCCTTTCAGACTCACGAACACCCCAGCAACATTCTGCACCCTTATGAACAAGGTATTTTCAGTCATTCCTTGATCGGTTTGTTGTGGTTTATTTGGATGACATTGTGATCTACAACTAGATTTTAGGAGAGCATGTAGACCACTTGAGACAGGTGTTCGAGGTGTTTATGCGCACAAGCTTGAGGGAGAAGTGCTGATTCGCCCAACAGGAGATCTTATTCCTTGGCCACATAGTGGGAGGTGGCAGGATACGCATGGATGAAGGTAAGATACATGCCATCCTGAAGTGGCAACCACCAGCCAAGGTCACTGAGTTGAGATCGTTCCTTGGGTTGGTTAACTACTACAGGTGCTTCATCAAAGGTCACTCAGCAATAGCCACGCCATTGACTGACTTGCTCAAGAAAGGGAGAGCATGAGAGTGAAGCGCAGGGTGCCAGGAAGCCTTTGACAGGTTAAAGCAAGCTGTGATCAAGGAGCCAGTCTTGGCCTTGCCAGACCATGCCAAGCCATATGAGGTGCATACGGATGCATCAAACTTTGCCATAGGGGGCGTGTTGATGCAGGAGGGACGTCCAGTCGCGTTTGAGAGTAGGAAGTTGAATGAGACTGAACGTAGATACACGATCCAATAGAAGGAGATGACTGTAGTGGTGCACTGCTTGTGCATTTGGTGCCATTACCTGTTGGGGTCGAGGTTCATGGCGAGGACGGACAATGTGGCAACCAGCTACTTCCAGACGCAAAAAAAGCTATCCCCCAAGTAGGTGAGATGATAAGATTTTCTTACGGAATTTGATTTCCAGATGGAGTACAAGCCAGGGCGAGCAAACCTAGTGGCAGACGCCCTGAGCAGGAAGGCTAACCTTGCTACCATTAGCCAACCAGAGGGGTCACTGGTGCCGTGCATCAAGAAGGGACTTGTGCATGATCCTACAGCCAAGGCTTTGATGGAGTACGCCCAGCAAGGTAAGACTAGGTGATTTTGGTTACAGGATGGCTTGCTGTACACCAGGGGCAGAAGACTATTTGTGCCGTAGCATGGCCGCAAGGAAGTTTTGCAAGAATGTCATGATTCAAGGTGGGCTGGACACCCCGGAGTGAGCCGCACCTTGGCACTGATTGAGGATCGGTACTACTGGCCGCACATGAGGGATGATGTGGAGGCTTATGTGAAGACTTGTCTTGTGTGCCAATAGGACAAGATGGTGCTCAAGAAACCAGGCGGTCTCTTGGAGCCATTGCCAGTGCAAGAGCAACCATGGAAGAGTGTTTCTCTGGACTTTATAATCGATCTACCTAAAGCAGAAGGGTTTGGAAGCATCATGGTAGTGGTGGACAGGTTTTTTGAATATGGAATCTTCATTCCAGCAACCAAGGAGTGCCTAGCCGAGAAGGCAGCTCGATTGTTCTTGAAGAACATGGTTAAGTACTGGAGAGTGTCGAGAACCATTGTTAGTAATCGAGATGGGCGTTTCACGGGTAGGTTCTGGACTAAGTTGTTCAAGCTATTGGGGTCAGACTAGCATGCATCCACAGACCGATGGGCAGACAGAACGAGTGAATGGACTATTACAGGTCTACCTCAGGCACTATGTGAGTGCCACACAAAGGGACTGGCCAAAGCTACAAAGGAGCGAGGCAACGAACCAGAGCCCATTTGAGGTTGTGACAGGGCAACAACCACTAACACCCAGTTTGATTGCTATAGGTTATACAGGTCGAATCCAGCAGGATACAAGTTTGCCAAGGCATCGCAGGAGCAAATTGACTTGCGCAGAGTTTGTCTACAAAAGGTGACCAAGAGGTCGAAGAAGTGGGCAGACCAGAATAGGTGGGACATGCAGTTCCAGGTTGGAGACTTGGTGTTGGTGAAGCTGCATCCCATTGTGCACCACAGGGGGCTACATAAAGGCCTAGTCCAGAGCTATGAAGGACCTTTTCGAGTAGTCAAGAGGGTAGGCAAGGTTGCCTACAAGCTGGATATACCACCTAAGTTGAGGGTACACCCGGTGTTCCATGTGAGCATGCTTAAGCCGTTCCATGAAGATAAGGGAGATCCAGGATGGGCAGAGTCAAAGCGTGCACCATTGGGAGAAGGGCCTCATATGAGAAGGAGGTCCACAGCATCATAGCTGATCAAGAGGTGAGATGAAAGAACTATCAACCAAGACAGGAGTACTTGGTGCGTTGGAAGGGACTTCCAGACAGTGAGGTGAGCTGGGAACCAGCAAATGACTTATGGTAGTTCGGGGACCAGATCAGGCAGTACCATGCAGAAGACACAATGAAGGCATTGTGTAATTAGGTGGGGGAGAATGTCACACCCTGGGTAGGCACGCTAGGCACATCAGGCGCACCAGCAGGCGAGCCAGACGTTGAGGCCCGCAGACCAAGCGTGGTAGCAAGTATCTACGTGCAAAGCCTAGCAAACGAGTTCAAAACGCCCGCCCAACTTACAGGCCAGCCCGTGAGACCAAGGCCTGGCATACAAGCTGCCCGTACCACATCCAAAAGGGCCTAAGGTGCTGGACACACAAGGGAAGCTTCTGGAAGCAGGCAGGATCAGCAGGAGCATCCTGGCAGATTTGGTTGACCTTAAAAATCAGGAGTTAGCATCCTGATTGATTGTAATCTGTATAATCCCTTGATTTTAGCCTTTATTCTAGGGATATTGCCATTAAGTGTAGCTGGAGCCTCAACTATAAATAGAGGGCTGCTCCACCCTCATTTGTACACCATCAAACACTTTTGTTTCAGTGAATACAAGAGCATTTCCAGAATTCTGTCTTGTTATCCTGTTTCTCTTTAACTTGTGTAATCAGCCCTTCTCATTGTTCTAGTGGCCGCACGCTTGTGTTTTAGGCTAACTTAGGCATAAAGGAGGAGATTCCAAGCCTAAGGTCGCATGGATTCTGAGTCTAAGGTTGGAGCTCGTGACATCTGTACCGAAGGGCAGCTTGTGCCGATGATGGTCGATGCATGTGCCATCACCATGCACCATCATCTGCCATTGATGGTCGAGGCCTTGGCCGAAGTTCGATCTTAATCCACGATGCACATGCTGGGCTCGGGCATGTGCTGGTCCCACATTTCTTTTGCCTGGGGCACCATCGTCGGAGCATTGCCGGAGAACCTAACCGACGGCATTGGGGGTTCCGATGATTGGGGGGCCGGGGGGTGTGCGCACATGATGTGCGATGGGTGCTGGTGCTTGGCCCTTATATTGGCCCCCTATCCCTCATCAAACCTCAAGAACTCACACCCCCTTAAAGAGCATTTGAGATTTTATAGGTTTGCTCCCAGTAGCCATTAAAGTGTCTAAAATGGGGACATTTTTTTCAAACGGTCACAAAATCTTCTCCACTTCGAGTTTTTAGCTGAATTTGTTTGTGCATGCCAACAAAAATAAAAAAGGATCATGTCTACCAAATTTGGGGCCAATACTCCTTCTAAAAAAATTTTAAAAAATCTCGAACCGTAAAAAGTTTCAAAAATCATGAAAAATAGAAAACGGGTCGTCTTGCCACGAAACTTCACATGAAGCCTTAGGGGACCATTGTATGAATTTACAATCCATAAAAATGGCATTGGCATGGCAGAAATATGAAGATGTGCCTGAACCCACCTACCACTCGATCGATCCATGACTTGCGCATCCCACCTCTCCAGTCGGCTAAGTGCCCGCACGCTCATTTCGTGGGTTGACTTAGGCATATGTAGTGCGCTTCCAGTCTAAGATCGGATTGGATCGAGGGTTACAGCAACAGGACCTGCAGTGGGATCGATAGCACGCAGAAGGGACCGGGTCGATCCCCGGCTTGTGTATCCTGCCTCTCTGGCCGGCTGAGCACCCGCACGCTCATTTCGTGGGTTGACTTAGGCATATGGAGTTCATCTCTAATCTAAGCATACGGAGTTCATTCCCAGTCTAAGATCGAATCAGATTGAGGGTTGCAGCAGTAGGACAAGCAGTAGGATTGACAGCACGCAGGGGGGATCGGGCCGATCCTCGACTTGCGCATTCTACCTCTTCGGCTTGTTGAGCACCTGCAAGCTCGTTTCATATGTTGGCTTAGGCATACAGAGTTCATTCCACGTCTAAGCCCCAGTTGGACCGAAGGTTGTGGCAGCGGGACCGATAGCACGTAGAGGGGGACCGGGTCGATCCCTGGCTTATGCATTATGCCTCTCCGATCGGCTCAGCACCCGTACGCTCGTTTCGTGGGTAGACTTAGGCATACAAAGTTCATTCCCAGTCTAAGCATATGGAGATCATTCCCAGTCTAAGATCGAACTGGTGGCGGGATCAACAACAGCACGGAGAGGGGGATCGGGGCCAATCCTCGATTTGCGTATCCTACCTTTTCGGCCGATTGAGCACCCGCACGCTCGTTTCGTGGGTTGACTTAGGGATACGGAGTTTATTGCCAATCTAAGCCCCAACCGGACCAAGGGACCAAGAGCTGGATCGGTAGCACGTAGAGGGGGACTGGGCCGATTCCCAGCTTACGCATTATGTCTCTCCGGGCTGCTCAGCGCCCGCACGCTCATTTCGTGGGTTGACTTAGGCATACAAAGTTCATTTCCAGTCAAAGATCGGATCGACAGCAGCACGCAAAGGGGGATCAGGCTGATTCTCGGCTTGTGCATCCTGCCTCTTCGACTGGTTGAGCACCCGCACACTCGTTTCATGGGTTGACTTAGGCATACGGAGTTCATTCTCGGTCTAAGCCTTAATCGAATCGAGGGACCCGCAGTGGATCAGCCTCACACAGAGGGGGACTGGGCCGATCCTTGGCTTGCGTATCTTGGCTCTCCGGTTGGTTGAGCGCCCGCACGCTCGTTTCATGGGTTGACTTAGGCATACATAGTGCATTCCTGATCTCGACCAATCAAGGGCCAGATGCTATTGACGGCATTTGGGGCAACAACCGATGGGGACCAGTAGCGGGATCCTTGGTTGGCTCGCGTATCCTGCCCCCAGTAGCAGGATCGGTAGCACGCAAGAGGGGACCGGGCCGATCCCCGGCTTGTGCATTCTGCCTCTCCGGCTGGTTGAGCCTCCGCACGCTCGTTTCATGGGTTGGCTTAGGCATACGGAGTTCACTGCATGTCTAAGCCCCAACCGGACCGTGGGTTGTGGTAGCGGGACCGGCAGCACGCAGAGGGGGATCGGGCCTATCCCGGGCTTGCGCATTATGCATCTCTAGCCTACTCAGTGCCCGCACGCTCGTTTTGTGGGTTGACTTAGGCATACGGAGTTCATTCCCAGTCTAAGTATACGGAGTTCATTCCTAGTCTAAGATCGGACCGACAGTAGCATGCAGAGGGGGACTGGGTCGACTCTCGGCTTGAGCATCCTGCCTCCCCGACCAGCGGAGCTGTCGCACGCTCGTTTCATGGATTGGCTTAGGCATACGGAGTTCATTCCTTGTCTAAGCCCCAGCTGGACTGAGGGTTGTGGCAGCGGGACTGACAGTATGCAGAGGGGGACCGAGTCGATCCCCGGCTTGCACATTATGCCTCTTCGGCCTACTCAGTGCCCGCACGCTCGTTTCATGGGTTAACTTAGGCATACGGAATTCATTCCCAGTCTAAGCATACGGAGTTCATTCCCAGTCTAAGCATGCAGAGGGGGATTGGGCCGATCCTTGGCTTGTGCATTCTGGCTCTCTGATCGGATGAGCACTCGCACGCTCGTTTGATGGGTTGACTTAAGCATACGGAGTGCATTCCTGATCTCGACCAACTAAGGGCCAAAGGCTATCGACGGCGTTTGGGGCAACAATCGAGGGGGACCAATGACAGGATCCTTGGTCGGCTCATGCTTTCCACCCTAGTAGTCGATTCAGTGCCTGCACGCTCATTTTAGGGGCCAACCAAGGCTCGGCATGTGCCGATGGTGGTCGAGGCAATCACCCGCACCACGGCCCAGCATGTGCCGATGTTGTTCGATGCAACCGCCCACACTAGGGTCCATCTTGTGCCGATGGTGGTCGAGCACCAAGGGCCGGTATGTGCCAATGGTGATCAAGGCAACCGCCCACACCATGGCCCAGCTTGTGCCGATGGCGGTCGAGGCAAGTGCCCGGACCAAAGGGCAGCCTATGCCAATGATGGTCGATGCATGTGCTATCACCATGCGCCATCATGTGCCATTGATGGTCAAGGCCTTGGCTAAAGTTTGATTTTTAGCCACGGTGCACATGCTGGGTTCGGCATGCACTGGTGCCACATTTTTTTCGCTCGGGGCACCAACGTCAGAGCATCGCCGGAGAACCTAACCGACAGTATTAAGGGTTTAAGCGATTGGGGGGTCGGGGAGTGTTGGCATATGATGTGTGATGGGTGCTGGTACTTCGCATTTATATTGGCCCCTATATTGGCCCCCTATCCCTCATCAAACCTTGAGAACTCACACCCCCTTAAAGAGCATTTGAGATTTTATAGGTTTGCTCCCAATAGCCATTAAAGTGTCTGAAAGGGGGACATTTTTTTCAAACAATCACAAAATCTTCTCCACTTCGAGTTTTTAGCTGAATTTTTTTGTACGTACCAACAAAAATACATGGATCACGTCTACAAATTTGGGGCCAAAACTCCTCCTAAAAAAATTTTAAAAAATCTCGAACCGCAAAAAGTTTTGAAAATCTTGAAAAATAGAAAACGGGTCATCTTGCCACGAAACTTCACAAGAAGGGTTAGGGGACCATTGTATGAATTTACAAGCCATAAAAATGGCATTGGAATGGCAAAAATATGAAGATGTGCCTGAACCCACCTACCACTCGATCGATCCACGGCTTACTCATCCCGCCTCTCTGGCCGACTAAGTGCCCGCATGCTTGTTTCATGGGTTGACTTAGGCATACATAGTGCGCTCCCAGTCTAAGATTGGATCGGACCAAGGGTTACGACAGCAGGACCCGTAGCAGGATTGACAGCATGCAGAGGGGATCGGGTTGATCCCCGACTTCTGCATCCTACCTTTCTGGCCGACTGAGTGCCCGCACGCTTGTTACATGGGTTGACTTAGGCATACGGAGTTCATCCCCTGTCTAAGCATACAGAGTTCATTCCCAGTCTAAGATCGGACCAGACCGAGGGTTGCGACAGCAGGACTAGCAGCAGGATCAGCGGCACGTAAAGGGGATCGAGCTGATCCCCAGCTTGCAGATTCTGCCTCTCCGATCGGCTGAGCACCCACATGCTCGTTTCATGAGTTGGCTTAGGCATACGGAGTTCATTCCATGTCTAAGCCCCAGTCGGATCGAGGGTTGTGGCAGCCAGACCGATAGGACGCAGAGGGGGACTAAGCTGATCCCTGGCATGCGCATTATGCCTTTTCGATCAGCTCAGCGCCCGCAAGCTCATTTTGTGGGTTGATTTAGGCATACAGAGTTCATTCCCAGTCTAAACCATGGATTGGCCTGATCCCGTGGGTTCATTTCGTGGCTTAGGTAGCCTATGCCGATGATGGTCGACGCATGTGCCATCACCATGCGCCATCATGTGCCATTAATGGTCGAGGCCTTGGCTGAAGTTTGATTTTAAGCCCCGGTGCACATGCCGGGCTCACGCATGTGCTGGTGCCACATTTTTTTCACCTGGGGCACCATCGTCGAAGCATCACCGGAGAACCTAATCGACGGCATTGAGGGTTCCGGTGATTGGGGGGGCCGGGGGGTCTGCGCACATAATGCGCGATGGGTGCTGGCACTTGGCCCTTATATTGGCCCCCTATCCCTCATCAAACCTTGAGAACTCACACCCCCTTAAAGAGCATTTGAGATTTTGTAGGTTTGCTCCCAGTAGTCATTAAAGTGTTTGAAATGGGGACATTTTTTTCAAACGGTCACAAAATCTTCTCCACTTTGAGTTTTTAGCTAAATTTTTTTGTGCATGGTAAAAAAAATACAATGATCTTGTCAAACAAATTTGGGGCCGAAACTCCTTCTAAAAAAATTTAAAAAAATCTCAAACCGTAAAAAGTTTCAAAAATCATGAAAAATAGAAAACATTTCATCTTGCCACGAAACTTCACATGAAGGCTTAGGGTACCATTGTATGAATTTACAAACCATAAAAATGGCATTGGCATGGCAAAAATATGAAGATGTGCCTGAATCCACCTACCACTCGATCGATCCACGGCTTGTGCATCCTGCCTCTTTGGCGACTCAGTGCCCTTACACTCGTTTCATGGGTTGACTTAGGCATACGGAGTTCATCCCCAATCTAAGCATATAGAGTTCATTACCTGTCTAAGATCAGACCAGATCGAGGGTTGCGGTAGCAGGGCCAGCAGTAGGATCAGCAACACGTAGGGAAGGACTTGGTCAATCCCCGATTTGCACATTCTACCTCTCCGACCGACTGAGAGCCCGCACACTCTTATCATGGGTTGGCTTAGGCATACAGAGTTCATTCCATGTCTAAGCCCTAGCCAGACCGAGGGTTGTGGCAGCGGGATCGACAGCACGTAGAGGGGGATCGGGCTGATCCCCGGCTTCCGCATTATGCCTCTCTAGCCGGCTTAGAACCCGCAGGATCATTTCATGGGTTGACTTAGGCATACGGAGTTCATTCCCAGCCTAAGCATACAGAGTTCATTTCCAGTCTAAGCATATGAAGTTCATTTCCAATCTAATATCAGACCAACAGCAGCATTCAAAATTATACCGGATCGATCCTCGACTTGCGCATCCTGCCTCTTCGACCGACTGAGCCCTTACATGCTCGTTTCTCATGTTGACTTAGGCATACGGAGTTCATTCCCGATCTAAGCCCCAACCGAACCGAGAGACCCACAGCAGGATCGATAGCAAGCAGAAGGGGACCAGGCCGATCCTCGGCTTGCACATTCTGGCTCTTCGGTCGATTGAGTGCCCGTACGCTCATTTCATGGGTTGACTTAGGCATATGTAGTGCATTCCTGGTCTCGACCAACCAAGGGCCAGAGGCTATCGATGATGTTTGAGGCAACAATCGAGGGGGACCAGCAGCAGGATTCTTGGTCAGCTTGTGTATCCCACGCCTAGTGGTCGGTTCGGTGCTCGCACGCTCATTTCGGTGGCCTATCGGGGCTCAGCATGTGTCGATGGTAGTCGAGGCAACCGCCTGCACCAGGGGCCATCTTGTGTCGATGGTGGTCAAGGCAACCACCCACACCAGGGCCCAGCTTGTGCCAATGGTGGTTGAGGCAAGTGCCCGTACCAAAGGGCACCTGTGCCGATGATGGTGGAGGTGACCATGGGTGACATGAGGGAGAAGCTTGAAGAAGTAGAGACTCACATTGCATCGCTAGACTCCATGGGGGAGGAGATCCAAAGTGAGTTGGAAGCTTCTCTCAACAAAGGCATGGACGTGATCACCCAAAAGAATAAGGCCTTGGAGGCTGAAGTGCTGACCTTGCGCGATGGCATGGAGGCCATGCGCCAGCGGATGGAAGAGCTTACCAGTGAGTTCGTTGCTTGCAAGACTACCATTGGGAATGGCATGTTTTTCGGAGTGTCCAAATCTAGATTGGAGGTCCCCAAGCCTAAGGAGTTCAAGGGGACTAGGGCGGCCAAGGAAATAGACAACTACTTTTGGGGTATGAAGCAGTACTTCTAGGCTATGGGCATGCAAGACAAGGCAATAAAGGTAAGCACCACTGCTATGTATCTCACTGATGTAGCCTTATTGTGGTGGAGGCGTAAGAGTGATGATGTCAGGTGTGGAAGTGCCAAGATTGGAACCTAGGCAGAGTTCCAAAAGGAGTTCAGAGAACAATTTTACCTGGAGTATGCCGATGATGAGGCACGGGCAAAGTTAGGCAGGCTGAGCCAGCAAGGGGACATAAGGGAGTATGTCCAAAAATTCTTTGAACTGATGCTATAGATCTCGAATCTAGGTGAAAGGGATGCCTTATTTGCTTTCATGGATGGGCTGAAGTTGTGGGTGAAGCATGAGTTACAAAGGAGGGGAGTTCATGACTTGGCTAAAGCCATGACTACTGCCGAGGCCTTGATAGAGTTCAAGCCTCTGAACAAGTTCGAGTCTACCAAGCCCAAGGGTAAGGGCAGGGACGATAGGGACTGAAAGAAGTAGTCCAAGGGGAAGGACCATGACCGGGAGTCAAGGATGGAGACCGAGACCGTTCAACCAAGGATGGAGAGAGGGAGCCACCAGTAGGCAAGTGGAAAGCAAAAGGGGACTGAGAGCCAGTAGCATGCTACCTATGTAGAGGGAGGCACATAGCATGCAGTTACCCGCAGAAGGGCAAGCTGGCTACTGTAGACAAAGCGTCTGACGAGGAGCCAGAGTCAGGGGCAGCAAAGCTTGGGTCGTTGGTGCTCAATGCTGTCCAGAGTAAGGGGAGTCGTAAGCCAAAGGGCTTGATATTTGTGGATCTGATGGTTACGGGTCAGAAGATGAGCGCACTGGTGGACACAGGTACCTCACATCTTTTTATTTCAGGTGATGGAGCTTGGAAGCTCGGACTAAAGGTGCAAAAAGGGACTGGTACCAATAAAACGGTGAACTCCAAGGAGGTTCCAGCCATTGGAGTAGCACAGGGAGTGGAGTTGCAGCTTGGAGACTGGAAAGGCAAGGAGACTATAGAGGTAATACCCCTTGACGACTATGAGTTTTTGATTGGGTTGGATTTCCTTGTTCGAATTAATGCCCTCCTTGTGCCTTTTGTCGATTGTGTTTGCATCTTGGATGCACGGTGCCAATGCCTAGTGCCATTGAAGAGAGGGTCTGGAGTTAGGTCACGGGTGGTGTCAGCCATCCAATTTGCCAAGGTGGTAAGTAGAAAAGAATACACATTCTTGGCAGCCCTGAAATATGACGAGCCAAGGGAGAAGGAGACCGAGTCACCCTTGGAGGTGCTAAAGGTGCTGAAGACCTTTAGTGATGTAATGCCCGCAAAGCTGCCTAGCAAGCTACCACCTAAGAAGGAGGTGGACCACAAGATCGAGCTGGTGTCTGAGGCCAAGCCTCAAGCTAGAGCCCCTTACCGAATGTCTCCACCAGAGTTAGAAGAGTTGAGGAAGCAGCTCAAAGAGTTAGTTGATGCTGGCTTCATCAGGCCATCGAAAGTACCCTATGGTGCACCGATTCTATTCCAGCATAAGCATGATGGGTCGTTGCGACTGTGCATAGACTATCGGGCTTTGAACAAGCTGACCATCAAGAACAAGTACCCCATCCCACTCATTGTGAACTTGTTCGATCAACTTGGGAGCGCAAGGTGGTTCACCAAGCTGGATTTGAGGTTAGGCTACTATCAAGTCAGGATCACGGAGGGAGATGAGCCAAAAACAGCATGTGTCACTAGGTATGGTTCGTATGAGTTCTTGGTGATGCCTTTCAGACTCACGAACACCCCAGCAACATTCTGCACCCTTATGAACAAGGTATTTTCAGTCATTCCTTGATCGGTTTGTTGTGGTTTATTTGGATGACATTGTGATCTACAACTAGATTTTAGGAGAGCATGTAGACCACTTGAGACAGGTGTTCGAGGTGTTTATGCGCACAAGCTTGAGGGAGAAGTGCTGATTCGCCCAACAGGAGATCTTATTCCTTGGCCACATAGTGGGAGGTGGCAGGATACGCATGGATGAAGGTAAGATACATGCCATCCTGAAGTGGCAACCACCAGCCAAGGTCACTGAGTTGAGATCGTTCCTTGGGTTGGTTAACTACTACAGGTGCTTCATCAAAGGTCACTCAGCAATAGCCACGCCATTGACTGACTTGCTCAAGAAAGGGAGAGCATGAGAGTGAAGCGCAGGGTGCCAGGAAGCCTTTGACAGGTTAAAGCAAGCTGTGATCAAGGAGCCAGTCTTGGCCTTGCCAGACCATGCCAAGCCGTATGAGGTGCATACGGATGCATCAAACCTTGCCATAGGGGGCGTGTTGATGCAGGAGGGACGTCCAGTCGCGTTTGAGAGTAGGAAGTTGAATGAGACTGAACATAGATACACGATCCAATAGAAGGAGATGACTGCAGTGGTGCACTGCTTGCGCACTTGGTGCCATTACCTGTTGGGGTCGAGGTTCATGGCGAGGACGGACAATGTCGCAACCAGCTACTTCCAGACGCAAAAGAAGCTATCCCCCAAGCAGGTGAGATGGCAAGATTTTCTTACGGAATTTGATTTCCAGATGGAGTACAAGCCAGGGCAAGCAAACCTAGTGGCAGACGCCCTGAGCAGGAAGGCTAACCTTGCTACCATTAGCCAACCAGAGGGGTCACTAGTGCCGTGCATCAAGAAGGGACTTGTGCATGATCCTACAGCCAAGGCTTTGATGGAGTACACCCGGCAAGGTAAGACTAGGCGATTTTGGTTACAGGATGGCTTGCTGTACACCAGGGGCAGAAGACTATTTGTGCCGTAGCACGGCCGCAAGGAAGTTTTGCAAGAATGTCATGATTCAAGGTGGGCTGGACACCCCGGAGTGAGCCGCACCTTGGCACTGATTGAGGATCGGTACTACTGGCCGCACATGAGGGATGATGTGAAGGCTTATGTGAAGACTTGTCTTGTGTGCCAATAGGACAAGATGGTGCTCAAGAAACCAGGCGGTCTCTTGGAGCCATTGCCAGTGCAAGAGCAACCACGGAAGAGTGTTTCTCTGGACTTTATAGTCGATCTACCCAAAGCAGAAGGGTTTGGAAGCATCATGGTAGTGGTCGACAGTTTTTTTGAATATGGAATCTTCATTCCAGCAACCAAGGAGTGCCTAGCCGAGAAGGCAGCTCGATTGTTCTTGAAGAACATGGTTAAGTACTGGAGAGTGTCGAGAACCATTGTTAGTGATCGAGATGGGCGTTTCACGGGTAGGTTCTGGACTAAGTTGTTCAAGCTGTTGGGGTCAGACTTGAACTTTTCCACTAGCATGCATCCACAGACCGATGGGCAGACAGAACGAGTGAATGGACTATTAGAGGTCTACCTCAGGCACTATGTGAGTGCCACACAAAGGGACTGGCCAAAGCTACAAAGGAGCGAGGCAACGAACCAGAGCCCATTTGAGGTTGTGACAGGGCAACAACCACTAACACCCAGTTTGATTGTTATAGGTTATACAGGTCGAATCCAGCAGGATACAAGTTTGCCAAGGCATCGCAAGAGCAAACTGACTTGCCCAGAGTTTGTCTACAAAAGGTGACCAAGAGGTCGAAGAAGTGGGCAGACCAGAATAGGTGGGACGTGCAGTTCCAGGTTGGAGACTTGGTGTTGGTGAAGCTGCATCCCATTGTGCACCATAGGGGGCTACATAAAGGCCTAGTCCGGAGGTATGAAGGACCTTTCTGAGTAGTCAAGAGGGTAGGCAAGGTTGCCTACAAGCTGGATATACCACCTAAGTTGAGGGTACACCCGGTGTTCCATGTGAGCATGCTTAAGCCGTTCCATGAGGATAAGGGAGATCCAGGATGGGCAGAGTCAAAGCGTGCACCATTGGGAGAAGGGCCTCATATGAGAAGGAGGTCCACAGCATCATAGCTGATCAAGAGGTGAGACGAAAGAACTATCAGCCAAGACAAGAGTACTTGGTGCGTTGGAAGGGACTTCCAGACAGTGAGGTAAGTTGGGAACCAGCAAATGACTTATGGTAGTTCGGAGACCAGATCAAGCAGTACCATGCAGAAGACACAATGAAGGCATTGTGCAATTAGGTGGGGGAGAATGTCACACCCTGGGTAGGCATGCTAGGCACATCAGGCGCACCAGCAGGCGAGCCAGACGTTGAGGCCCGTAGACCAAGCGTGGTAGCAAGTATCTACGTGCAAAGCCTAGCAAATGAGTTCAGAACGCCCGCCCAACTTACAGGCCAGCCCGTGAGACCAAGGCCTGGCATACAAGCTGCCCGTACCACATCCAAAAGGGCCTAAGGTGCTGGACACACAAGGGAAGCTTCTGGAAGCAGGCAGGATCAGCAAGAGCATCCTGGCAGATTTGGTTGACCTTAAAAATCAGGAGTTAGCATCCTGATTGATTGTAATCTGTATAATCCCTTGATTTTAGCCTTTATTCTAGGGATATTGCCATTAAGTGTAGCTGGAGCCTCAACTATAAATAGAGGGCTGCTCCACCCTCATTTGTACACCATCAAACACTTTTGTTTCAGTGAATACAAGAGCATTTCCAGAATTTTGTCTTGTTATCATGTTTCTCTTTAACTTGTGTAATCAGCCCTTCTCATTGTTCTAGTGCCCGCACGCTTGTGTTTTAGGCTAACTTAGGCATAAAGGAGGAGATTCCAAGCCTAAGGTCGCATGGATTCTGAGTCTAAGGCTGGAGCTCGTGACATCTGTACCGAAGGGCATCCTGTGCCGATGATGGTCGATGCATGTGCCATCACCATGCACCATCATGTGCCATTGATGGTCGAGGCCTTGGCCGAAGTTTGATTTTGAGCCACGATGCACATGCTGGGCTCGGGCATGTGCTGGTCCCACATTTCTTTTGCCTGGGGCACCATCGTCGGAGCATTGCCGGAGAACCTAACCGACGGCATTGAGGGTTCCGATGATTGGGGGACCGGGGGGTGTGCGCACATGATGTGCGATGGGTGCTGGTACTTGGCCCTTATATTGGCCCCCTATCCCTCATCAAACCTCAAGAACTCACACCCCCTTAAAGAGCATTTGAGATTTTATAGGTTTGCTCCCAGTAGCCATTAAAGTGTCTGAAATGGGGACATTTTTTTCAAATGGTCACAAAATCTTCTCCACTTCGAGTTTTTAGCTGAATTTGTTTGTGCATGCCAACAAAAATAAAAAGGATCATGTCTACCAAATTTGGGGCCAATACTCCTTCTAAAAAAATTTTAAAAAATCTCAAACCGTAAAAAGTTTCAAAAATCATGAAAAATAGAAAACGGGTCGTCTTGCCACGAAACTTCACATGAAGCCTTAGGGGACCATTGTATGAATTTACAATCCATAAAAATGGCATTGGCATGGCAGAAATATGAAGATGTGCCTGAACCCACCTACCACTCGATCGATCCATGACTTGCGCATCCCACCTCTCCAGCCGGCTAAGTGCCCGCACGCTCATTTCGTGGGTTGACTTAGGCATATGTAGTGCGCTTTCAGTATAAGATCGGATCGGATCGAGGGTTACAGCAACAGGACCTGCAGCGGGATCGATAACACGCAGAAGGGATCGGGTCGATCCCCGGCTTGTGTATCCTGCCTCTCTGGCCGGCTGAGCTCCCGCACGCTCATTTCGTGGGTTGACTTAGGCATATGGAGTTCATCTCTAATCTAAGCATACGGAGTTCATTCCCAGTCTAAGATCGAACCGGATTGAGGATTGCGACAGCAAGACAAGCAGTAGGATTGACAGCACGTAGGGGGGATCGGGCCGATCCTCGGCTTGTGCATTCTACCTCTTCGGCTTGCTGAGCACCTGCAAGCTCGTTTCATATGTTGGCTTAGGCATACAGAGTTCATTCCACGTCTAAGCCCCAGCTGGACCGAAGGTTGTGGCAGCGGGATCGGTAGCACGTAGAGGGGGACCGGGTCGATCCCTGGCTTATGCATTATGCCTCTCCGATCGGCTCAGCACCCGTACGCTCGTTTCGTGGGTTGACTTAGGCATACAAAGTTCATTCCCAGTCTAAGCATATGGAGATCATTCCCAGTCTAAGATCGAACTGATGGCGGGATCAACAACAGCATGGAGAGGGGGATCGGGGCCAATCCTCGATTTACGTATCCTGCCTTTTCGGCCGGCTGAGCACCCGTACGCTCGTTTCGTGGGTTGACTTAGGCATACGGAGTTTTATTTCCAATCTAAGCCCCAACCGGACTAAGGGACCAGGAGCTGGATCGGTAGCACGTAGAGGGGGACTGGGCCGATTCCCAGCTTGCGCATTATGTCTCTCCGGCCTGCTCAGCGCCCGCACGCTCATTTCGTGGGTTGACTTAGGCATACAAAGTTCATTCCCAATCAAATATCGGATCGACAGCAGCACGCAGAGGGGGATCGGGCTGATTCTCGGCTTGTGCATCCTACCTCTTCGGCTGGTTGAGTACCCGCACGCTCGTTTCATGGGTTAACTTAGGCATACGGAGTTCATTCTCGGTCTAAACCTTAATCGAATCGAGGGACCCACAGTGGATCAGCCTCACACAGAGGGGGACTGGGCCGATCCTTGGCTTGCATATTTTGGCTCTCCGGTCGGTTGAGCGCCCGCACGCTCGTTTCATGGGTTGACTTAGGCATACATAGTGCATTCCTAATCTCGACCAATCAAGGGCCAGATGCTATTGACGGCATTTGGGGCAACAACCGAGGGGGACCAGTAGCGGGATCCTTGGTTGGCTCGTGTATCCTGCCCCCAGTAGCAGGATCGGTAGCACGTAAGGGGGGACCGGGCCGATCCCCGGCTTGTGCATTCTGCCTCTCCGACTGGTTGAGCCTCCGCACGCTCGTTTCATGGGTTGGCTTAGGCATACGGAGTTCACTGCATGTCTAAGCCCCAACCGGCCCGTGGGTTGTGGTAGCGGGACCGGCAGCACGTAGAGGGGGATCGGGCTTATCCCCGGCTTGCGCATTATGCATCTCTAGCCTACTCAGCGCCCGCACGCTCGTTTTGTGGGTTGACTTAGGCATACGGAGTTCATTCCCAGTCTAAGTATACGGAGTTCATTCCTAGTCTAAGATCGGACCGACAGTAGCACGTAGAGGGGGATCGGGTCGACTCTCGGCTTGAGCATCCTGCCTCCCCGACCAGCGGAGCTGTCGCACGCTCGTTTCATGGATTGGCTTAGGCATACGGAGTTCATTCCTTGTCTAAGCCCCAGCTGGACTGAGGGTTGTGGCAGCGGGACCGGCAGTACGCAGAGGGGGACCGAGTCGATCCCCGGCTTGTGCATTATGCCTCTTCGGCCTACTCAGTGCCCGCACGCTCGTTTCATGGGTTAACTTAGGCATAGGGAATTCATTCCCAGTCTAAGCATACGGAGTTCATTCCCAGTCTAAGCACACAGAGGGAGATCGGGCCGATCCTTGGCTTGTGCATTCTGGCTCTCCGATCGGATGAGCGCTAGCACGCTCGTTTGATGGGTTGACTTTGGCATACGGAGTGCATTCCCGATCTCGACCAACTAAGGGCCAAAGGCTATCGACGGCATTTGGGGCAACAATCGAGGGGGACCAGTGACAGGATCCTTGGTCGGCTCATGCTTTCCACCCCTAGTAGTCGATTCAGTGCCTGCACGCTCATTTTGGGGGCTAACCGAGGCTCGGCATGTGCCGATGGTGGTCGAGGCAATCGCCCGCACCACGGCCCAGCATGTGCCGATGTTGTTCGATGCAACCGCCCACACTAGGGTCCATCTTGTGCCAATGGTGGTCGAGCACCAAGGGCCGGTATGTGCCAATGGTGATCAAGGCAACCGCCCACACCAGGGCCCAGCTTGTGCCGATGGCGGTCGAGGCAAGTGCCCGGACCAAAGGGCAGCCTATGCTAATGATGGTCGATGCATGTGCTATCACCATGCGCCATCATGTGCCATTGATGGTCAAGGCCTTGGCTAAAGTTTGATTTTTAGCCACGATGCACATGCTGGGTTCGGCATGCACTGGTGCCACATTTTTTTCGCCCGGGGCACCATCGTCAGAGCATCGTCAGAGAACCTAACCGACGGTATTAGGGGTTTAAGCGATTGGGGGGTCGGGGAGTGTTGGCATATGATGTGCGATGGGTGCTGGTACTTCGCATTTATATTGGCCCCTATATTGGCCCCCTATCCCTCATCAAACCTTGAGAACTCACACCCCCTTAAAGAGCATTTGAGATTTTATAGGTTTGCTCCCAGTAGCCATTAAAGTGTCTGAAAGGGGGACATTTTTTTCAAACAATCACAAAATCTTCTCCACTTCGAGTTTTTAGCTGAATTTTTTTGTACGTACCAACAAAAATACATGGATCACGTCTACAAATTTGGGGCCAAAACTCCTCCTAAAAAAATTTTAAAAAATCTCGAACCGTAAAAAGTTTTGAAAATCTTGAAAAATAGAAAACGGGTCATCTTGCCACGAAACTTCACAAGAAGGCTTAGGGGACCATTGTATGAATTTACAAGCCATAAAAATGGCATTGGAATGGCAAAAATATGAAGATGTGCCTGAACCCACCCACCACTCGATCGATCCATAGCTTACGCATCCCACCTCTCTGGCCGACTAAGTGCCCGCATGCTCGTTTCATGGGTTGACTTAGGCATACGTAGTGCGCTCCCAGTCTAAGATTGGATCGGACCAAGAGTTACGACAGCAGGACCCGTAGCAGGATTGACAGCATGCAGAGGGGATCGGGTTGATCCCCGACTTCCGCATCCTACCTCTCTGGCCGACTGAGTGCCCGCACGCTTGTTACATAGGTTGACTTAGGCATACGGAGTTCATCCCCTGTCTAAGCATACAGAGTTCATTCCCAGTCTAAGATCGGACCAGACCGAGGGTTGCGACAGCAAGACCGACAGCAGGACTAGCAACAGGATCAGCAGCACGCAAGGGGGACCGGGCTGATCCCCAGCTTGCAGATTCTGCCTCTCCGATCGGTTGAGCACCCACATGCTCATTTCATGAGTTGGCTTAGGCATACGGAGTTCATTCCATGTCTAAGCCCCAGTCGGATCGAGGGTTGTGGCAGCCAGACCGATAGGACGCAGAGGAGGACTGGGCTGATCCTCGGTTTGCGCATTATGCCTTTTTGATCGGCTCAGCACCCGCAAGCTCATTTTGTGGGTTGATTTAGGCATACAGAGTTCATTCCCAGTCTAAACCAGGGATTGGCCCGATCCCGTGGGTTCATTTCGTGGCTTAGGTAGCCTATGCCGATGATGGTCGACGCATGTGCCATCACCATGCGCCATCATGTGCCATTAATGGTCGAGGCCTTGGCCGAAGTTTGATTTTAAGCCCCGGTGCACATGCCGGGCTCACGCATGTGCTGGTGCCACATTTTTTTCACCTGGGGCACCATCGTCGAAGCATCACCGGAGAACCTAATCGACGGCATTGAGGGTTCCGGTGATTGGGGGGGCCGGGGGGTCTGCGCACATAATGCGCGATGGGTGCTGGCACTTGGCCCTTATATTGGCCCCCTATCCCTCATCAAACCTTGAGAACTCACACCCCCTTAAAGAGCATTTGAGATTTTGTAGGTTTGCTCCCAGTAGTCATTAAAGTGTTTGAAATGGGGACATTTTTTTAAAACGGTCACAAAATCTTCTCCACTTTGAGTTTTTAGCTAAATTTTTTTGTTCATGGCAAAAAAAATACAATGATCTTGTCAAACAAATTTGGGGCCGAAACTCCTTCTAAAAAAATTTAAAAAAATCTCAAACCGTAAAAAGTTTCAAAAATCATGAAAAATAGAAAACATTTCATCTTGCCACGAAACTTCACATGAAGGCTTAGGGTACCATTGTATGAATTTACAAACCATAAAAATGGCATTGGCATGGCAGAAATATGAAGATGTGCCTGAATCCACCTACCACTCGATCGATCCACGGCTTGTGCATCCTGCCTCTTTGGCGGCTCAGTGCCCTTACACTCGTTTCATGGGTTGACTTAGGCATACGGAGTTCATCCCCAGTCTAAGCATATAGAGTTCATTACCTGTCTAAGATCAGACCAGATCGAGGGTTGCGGTAGCAGGGCCAGCAGTAGGATCAGTAACACGTAGGGAAGGACTTGGTCAATCCCCGGTTTGCACATTCTACCTCTCCGACCGACTGAGAGCCCGCACACTCTTATCATGGGTTGGCTTAGGCATACAGAGTTCATTCCATGTCTAAGCCCTAGCCAGACCGAGGGTTGTGGCAGCGGGATCGACAGCACGTAGAGGGGGATCGGGCTGATCCCCGGCTTCCGCATTATGCCTCTCTAGCCGGCTTAGAACCCGCAGGATCATTTCATGGGTTGACTTAGGCATACGGAGTTCATTCCCAGCCTAAGCATACAGAGTTCATTTCCAGTCTAAGCATATGAAGTTCATTTCCAATCTAATATCAGACCAACAGCAGCATTCAAAATTATATCGGATCGATCCTCGACTTGCGGATCCTGCCTCTTCGACCGACTGAGCCCTTACACGCTCGTTTCTCATGTTGACTTAGGCATACGGAGTTCATTCCCGATCTAAGCCCCAACCGAACCGAGAGACCCACAGCAGGATCGATAGCAAGCAGAAGGGGACCAGGCCGATCCTCGGCTTGCACATTCTGGCTCTTCGGTCGATTGAGTGCCCGTACGCTCATTTCATGGGTTGACTTAGGCATATGTAGTGCATTCCTGGTCTCGACCAACCGAGGGCCAGAGGCTATCGATGATGTTTGAGGCAACAATCGAGGGGGACCAGCAGCAGGATTCTTGGTCAGCTTGTGTATCCCACGCCTAGTGGTCGTTCAGTGCTCGTACGCTCGTTTCGGTGGCCTATCGGGGCTCGACATGTGTCGATGGTAGTTGAGGCAACCGCCTGCACCAGGGGCCATCTTGTGTCGATGGTGGTCAAGGCAACCACCCACACCAGGGCCCAGCTTGTGCCAATGGCGGTTGAGGCAAGTGCCCGTACCAAAGGGCACCTGTGCCGATGATGGTCGATGCATGTGCCATCACCATGCACCATCATGTGCCATTGATGGTCGAGGCCTTGGTTGAAGTTCAATTTTGGGCGACAGTGCACATGCTAGGCTCAGGCATGTGCTGGTGCCACATTTTTTTCACCCGGGGCACCATCGTCGGAGCATCGTCGTAGAACGTAACCGGTGGCATTGGGGGTTCCGACGATTGAGGGGCCGGGGGGTGTGCGGACATGATGTGCGATGGGTGCTGGTACTTGGCGCTTATATTGGCCCCCTATCCCTCATCAAACCTCGAGAACTCACACCCGCTTAAATAGCATTTGAGATTTTATAGGTTTGCTCCTAGTAGCCACTAAAGTGTTTGAAATGGGGACATTTTTTTCGAATGGTCAAAAAAACTTCTCCAATTCAAGTTTTTAGCTGAATCTGTTTGTGTGTGCCAACAAAAAGACAAGGATCACGTTTACCAAATTTGGGCCTAAACTCCTAAAAAAAATTTAAAAAATCTCAAACCGCAAAAAGTTTCAAAAATCAAGGAAAATAGAAAATGGGTCGTCTTGCCACGAAACTTCACATGAAGGCTTAGGGGACCATTGTATGAATTTACAAGACATAAAAATGGCATTGGCACGGCAGAAATATGAAGATGTGCCTGAACCCACTACCACTCGATTGATCCACGGCTTGCGCGTCCCGCCTCTCCGGTCGACTAAGTGCCCGTACGCTCGTTTCATGGGTTAACTTAGGCATACGTAGTGCGCTCCTAGTCTAAGATTGGACCGGATCGAAGGTTGTAGTAGCAGGACCCACAGCAGGATCGACAAGAAGTAGAGGGGATCGGGTCGATCCCCGACTTACGCATCCTACCTCTCTGGCCGGCTGAGCGCATGCACGCTCGTTTCGTGGGTTGACTTAGGCATACGGAGTTCATCCCCAGTCTAAGCATACGAAGTTCATTCCTAGTCTAAGATCAGACCAGATCGAGGGTTGCGATAGCAGGACCACCAGTAGGATCGGCAACACGCAGAGGGGACTGGGCTGATCCCCAGCTTGTGCATTCTGCCTCTCTGGTCGACTGAGTGCCCAAACGCTCATTTCATGGGTTGGCTTAGGCATCCGGAGTTTATTCCATGTCTAAGCCCCAGTCAAACTGAGGGTTGTGTTAGTGGGACTGGCAGCACGTAGAGTGGGACCGGGCCGATCCTTGACTTGCACATCCTACCTCTCCGACTGGCTGTGTGCTCGTACGCTCGTTTCGTGGGTTGACTTAGGCATACGGAGTTAATCCTCGGTCTAAGCCCCAACCGAATCAAGGGACCCACAGCAGGATCGACACCACGCAGAGGGGGATCGAGCCGATCCTCGGCTTGCACATTCTGGCTCTCCGATCGGCTGAACGCCCACACGCTCGTTTCATGGGTTGACTTAGTCATATGTAGTGCATTCTCGGTCTCGACCAACCAAGGGCCAGAAGCTATCGACGTCGTTTGGGGCAACAACCGAGCGGGACCAGTAGCAGGATCCTTGGTCGGCACACGTATCCCCCCCAGCGGTCGGTTCAGTGCCCACATGTTCATTCCGGGGGCCGATCAGGGCTCGGTAAGTGCCGGTGGTGGTCGAGGCAACCACCCGCACCATGGCCCAGCATGTGCCGATGGTGTTCAATGCAATCGCCCACACCAAGGGCCAGTTTGTGTCGATGGCAGTCGAGGTAAGTGCCTGTACTAAAGGGCAGCCTGTGCCGATGATGGTCGATGCATGTGCCATCACCATGCATCATCATGTGCCATTGATGGTCGAGGCCTTGGCCAAAGTTTGATTTTGAGCCATGGTGCACATGCTAGGCTCGGGCATGTGCTGGTGCCACACTTTTTTTCACCCGAGGCACCATCGCCGAAGCATCGCCGGAGAACCTAACTAGCGGCCTTGAGGGTTCCGATGATTAGGGTGGCCGGGGGGTGTGCGCACATGATGTACGATGGGTGCTGGTACTTGGCCCTTATATTGGCCCCCTATCCCTTATCAAACCTTGAGAACTCACACCCCCTTAAAGAGCATTTGAGATTTTATAAGTTTACTCCCAGTAGCCACTAAAGTGTCTAAAATGGGGACTTTTTTTTCAAACCATCACAAAATCCTCTCCACTTCGAGTTTTTAGCTGAATGTTTTTGTGCATGCCAACAAAAAAACAAGGAACACGTCTACCAAATTTGGGGCCAAAAATCCTTTTAAAAAAATTTTAAAAAATCCCGAACCGTAAAAGTTTCAAAATTTGTGATAAATAGAACACGGGTCGTCTTGCCCCGAAATTTCACATGAAGGCTTAGGGGACCATTGTATGAATTTACAAGCCACAAAAATGGCATTGGCATGGCAGAAATATGAAGATGTGCCTGAACCCACCGACCACTCGATCCATGGCTTACGCATCCCACCTCTTCGATCGGCTAAGTGCCCGCAAGCTCGTTACCTAGGTTGACTTAGGCATACGTAGTGCACTCCCAGTCTAAGATCAGACCAGACTGAGGGTTACGATAGCAAGACCCGCAGTGGGATCGACAGCACGCAGAGGGGACCGGGTCGATCCCTAGCTTATGCATCCTGCCTCTCTGGCTAGCTGAGCGCTCGTACGCTCGTTTCATGGGTTGACTTAGGCATATAGAGTTCATGCCCAGTCTAAGCATATGGAGCTCATTCCCAGTCTAAGATCGGATTGGATCGAGGGTTACGACAGCAGGACCAGCACAGGATCGACAACACACAGAAAGGGACCGGGCTGATCCTCAACTTGCACATTCTTCCTCTCTGACCGGTTGAGCACCCATAAGCTCGTTTCGTGGTTTGACTTAGGCATACGGAGTTCATTCCATGTCTAAGCCCCAGTCAGGCAAAGGTTGTGGCAGCGGGACGCGACAGCGCGTAGAGGGGGACCAGGTCGATCCTCGGCTTGCGCAATATGCCTCTCTGGTTGGCTCAGCGCCCACACACTTATTTCGTGGGTTGACTTAGGCATACGGAGTTCATTCCCAGTCTAAGCATATGGAGTTCATTCCCAGTCTAAGATAGGATCGGCAGCAGGATCGACAGCAGCACGCAGAGAGGGATCGGGCCGATCCTTGGCTTGTGCAGCCTGCCTCTCTGACCGGTTGAGCTCCCACATGCTCATTTCATGGGTTGACTTAGGGATATAGAGTTCATTCTCGATCTAACCCCCAACCAGACAGAGGGACTCGCAGCAAGATCGATAGCATGTAGGGGGGACCGGATCGATCCCTGGGTTGCGCATTCTACCTCTCTGATCGGCTGAGCACCCGTAAGCTTATTTCATGGGTTGGCTTAGGCATACGGAGTTCATTCCATGTCAAAGCCCCAGCCGGACTGAGGGTTGTGGTAGCAGGACCGACAGCACACAGAGGGGGATCGAGCCGATCCTCGGCTTGTGCACGATGCGTCTCCGACCGACTCAACACCCGCACGCTTGTTTCATGGTTTGACTTAGGCATACGGAGTTCATTCCTAGTCTAAGCATACGGAGTTCATTCCCAGTCTAAGATCGAACAGACAGCGGGATCGGTAGCAGCAAGCAGAGGGGGATCAGGCCGATCCTCAACTTGCGTATCCTGCCTCTCCGACCAACTGAGTGCCCGCACGCTCATTTCGTGGGTTGACTTAGGCATACGGAGTTCATTCCTGATCTTCCAACCAGACTGAGGGACCCGCAGTGAGATCGACAGCACGCAGAGGGGGATCAGGTCGATCCTTGACTTGTGCATTCTGGCTCTCCGGCCAGTTGAGCGCCTGCACGCTCGTTTCATGGGTTGACTTAGGCATACATAGTGCATTCTCGATCTCGACCAACCAAGGATCAGAGGCTATCGATGGTGTTTGGGGCAAAATCGAAGGGGACCAGCAGCGAGATCCTTGGTCAGCTCGGGCATCCAGCCCCCAGTGGTCGGTTCAATGCCCGTAAGCTCATTTTGTGGCCGATCGGGGCTCCGCATGAATCGATGGTGGTCGAGGCAACCGCCCGTACCACGACCTAGCATGTGTCGATGGTGTTCGATGCAACTGCTCACACCAGAGGTCATCTTGTGTCGATGGTGGTCGAAGCAATCGCCCGTACCAAGGGTCAGCATGTGCTGATGGTGATCGAGGCAACCGCCCACACCAAGGCCTAGCTTGTGTCGATGGCGGTCGAGGCAAGTGCCTTTACCAAAGGGCAGCCTGTGCCGATGATGGTCGATGCATGTGCCATCACCATGCACCATCATGTGCCATTGATGGTCGAGGCCTTGGCTGAGTTCAATTTTGAGCCACGGTGCACATGCTGGGCTCGGGCATCTGTTGGTGCCACATTTTTTTCGCCCGAGGCACCATCACCAGAGCATTAGGGGTTCCGACGATTGGGGGGGCCGGGGGGTGTGCGCACATGATGTGTGATGGGTGCTGGTACTTGGCCCTTATATTGGCCCCCTATCCCTCAACAAACCTTGAGAACTCACACCGCCGTAAGGAGCATTTGAGATTTTATAGGTTTGCTCCCAGTAGCCATTAAAGTGTTTGAAATAGGGACATTCTTTTCAAACGGTCACAAATCTTCTCCGCTTCAAGTTTTTGGCTGAATTTTTTTATGCATCCCAAAAAAAATACAAGGATCACATCTACCAAATTTGGGGCCAAAACACCTTCTAAAAAAATTTTAAAAAATCCTGAACCGTAAAAAATTTTCAAAATCATGAAAAATAGAAAACGGGTCGTCTTGCCACGAAACTTCACATGAAGGCTTAGGGGACCATTGTGTGAATTTACAAGCCATAAAAATGGCATTGACATGGCAGAAATATGAAGATGTGCCTGAACCCACCTACCACTTGATCGATCCACGACTTGCGCATCCCGCCTCTCCGGCTGGCTAAGTGCCCGCACACACGTTTCATGGGTTAACTTAGGCAAACGTAGTGCACTCCCAGTCTAAGATTGGATCGGATCGAGGGTTGCGGTAGCAGGCCCCATAGCGGGATCGACAGCACGCAGACGAGACTTGGTCGATCCCCGGCTTGTGCATCCTGCCTCTCTGGCCGGCTGAGCGCCCGTACGCTCATTTCATGGGTTGACTTAGGCATACGGAGTTCATCTCCAATCTAAGCATACGGAGTTCATTCCTATTCTAAGAGCAGACCGGACCGAGGGTTACAGCAGCAGGACCAGCAGCAGGATCGTCAGCACACAGGGGGGACTGGGCCGATCCTCGACTTACGCATTCTACCTCTCCGGCTAGTTGAGCGCCCGTACGCTCGTTTCATGGGTTGGCTTAAGCATACGCAGTTCATTCCATGTCTAAGGCCCAACTGGATCGAGGGTTGTGGCAACGGGACCAGCAGCATGCAGAGGGGGACCTAACCGATCCCCGGCTTGCGCATTATGCCTCTCTGGCCGGCTCAGCTCCCACACGCTCGTTTCACGGGTTGACTTAGGCATACAGAGTTCATTCCCAGTCTAAGCATACGAAGTTCATTCCCAGTCTAAGATCGGACCCACAACAACTCGCAGAGTAGGACCGAGCTGATCCTCGGCTTACGCATCTTGCTTCTCTGATCGGTTGAGCGCTCGCATGCTCGTTTCATTGGTTGACTTAGGCATACGGAGTTCATCCCTAGTCTAAGTATACGGAGCTCATTCCCAGTCTAAGATCGAACTGAACCGAGGGTTGCTGCAGCAGGACCAGCAGCAGGATCGACAGCTCGTAGAGGGAATTGGGTCGATCCTCGGCTTGCTTGTCCTGACTCTCTGGCTGGCCGAGCGCCCACACGCTCGTTTTGTGGGTTGACTTAGGCATACGGAGTTCATCCCCAGTCTAAGCTACAGAGTTCATTCCCCGTCTAAGATCAATCAGACCGAGGGTTGTGGTAGTAGGACCAGCAGCAAGATCGATAGCACATAGGGGGGACTGGGTCGATCCCTGGCTTGCGTATTCTACCTCTCTGGTCGGCTGAGCACCCGCACACTCGTTTCATGGGTTGGCTTAGGCATACAGAGTTCATTCCATGTCTAAGCCCTAGCCAGACCGAGGGTTGTGGCAGCGGGACCGACAACAGGCAGAGGGGGATCGGGTCAATCCCTGGCTTGTGCATTATGCCTCTTTGATCAGCTCAGCGCCTGAAAGCTCGTTTCATGGGTTGACTTAGGAATACGGAGTTCATTCCCAGTCTAAGATCGAACCAACAGTGGGATTGGCAACAGCACGCAGAGGGGGACCAGGCCGATCCTCGGCTTGCGCATCCTACCTTTCCGGTCGACTGAGCACCCGCACGCTCGTTTCATGGGTTGACTTAGGCATACAGAGTTCATTCTTGGTCTAAGCCCCAACCGGACCGAAGGACCCGTAGCGGGATCGATAGCACGCAGAGAAGGACCGGGCCAATCCTCGACTTATGCATTCTGGCTCTCCGACCGGCTGAGTGCCCGTATGCTCGTTTCATGGGTTGACTTAAGCATACGTAGTGTATCTTCAGTCTCGACCAACCAAGGGCCAGAGGCTATCGACGGCATTTGGGGCAACAACCGAGGGGACCAGCAGCGGGATCCTTGGTCGGCTCGCGCATCTCACCCCCAGCAGTCAGTTCGATGCTCGCACGCTCATTTCAGGGGCCGACAGGGGCTCGACATGTGTCGATGGTGGTCGAGGAACCGCCCACACCATGGCCCAGCATGTGTCGATGGTGTTCGATGCAACTGCCTGCACCAAGGGCCATCTTGTGCCGATGGTGATTGAGGCAACCGCCCGCACCAAGGCCCAGCTTGTGCCGATAGTGTTCGATGCAACCACCCACACCCGGGGCCATCTTGTGTCAATGGTGGATGAGGCAACCGCCCGTACCAGGGCTCAGCTTATGCCGATGGCGGTCGAGGCAAGTGCCCGTACCAAAGGGCAACCTGTGTTGATGATGGTCGATGCATGTGCCATCACCATGCGCCATCATGTGCCATTAATGGTCGAGGCCTTGGCCGAACTTCGATTTTGAGCCACGGTGCACATGCTGGGCTCAGGCATGTGTTGGTGCCACATTTTTTTCACCCGGGGCACCATTATCGGAGCATCATCGGAAAACCTAACCGACGGCATTGGGGGTTCTGACGATTGGGGGGGCCGGGGGGTGTGCGCACATGACTTAGGCGTATGGAGTTCATTCCATGTCTAAGCCCCATTCGGACCGAGGGTTGTGGCAGTGGGACCGATAGCACGAGAAGGGGATCGGGCTGATCCCTGGCTTGCACATATACCTCTCCAGTCAGCTCAGCGCCCGCACGCTCGTTTTGTGGGTTGACTTAGGCATACAGAGTTCATTCCCAGTCTAAGCATACGGAGTTCATTCCCAGTCTAAGATCGAATCGGTAGCAGGATCGGCAGCAGCACGTAGAGGGGATCGAGTCGATCCTTGACTTGTGTATCCTACCTCTCAGGTCGGCTGAGCACCCGTACACTCGTTTTGTGGGTTGACTTAGGCATACGGCATACTGAGTTCATTCCCAGTCTATGCCTCAACCGAATCGAGAGACTCACAGCGAGATCGACAGCACGCAGAGAGGGATCGGGCCAATCCTCAGCTTGCACATTCTGGGTCCCCGACCGGCTGAGCGCCCTCACGTTTATTTCATGGGTTGACTTAGGCATACGTAGTGCATTCCCGATCTCGACCAACCAAGGGCCAAAGGCTATGGATGGCGTTTGGGGCAACAACCGAGGGGGACCAGCAGTGGGATCCTTGGTCGACTCGCATCCCACCCCCAACGGTCGGTTCGGTGCCCGTAAGCTCATTTCGGGGGCCGATCGAGGCTCGACATGTGCCAATGATGGTCGAGGCAACCGCTTGCACCACGGCTTAGCATGTGCCGATGGTTCAATGCAACCGCCCGCACCAGAGGCCATCTTGTGCCGATGGTGGTTGAGGCGATCGCCCATACCAAGGGCCAACTTGTGCCGATGGTGATCGAGGCAAGTGTCTGTACCAAAGGGCAACCTGTGCCGATGATGGTCGATGCATGTGCCATCACCATGCGCCATTATTTGCCATTGATGTCGAGGCCTTGGTTGAAGTTCGATTTTGAGCCACGGTGCACATGCTGGGCTCGGGCATGTGCTGGTGCCACATTTTTTTGGCCCGAGGCACCATCACCGGAGCATCACCGGAGATCCTAACCGACGACATTGGGGGTTCCGACGATTGGGGGGGCCGGGGGGTGTGCGCACATGATGTGCGATGCGTGCTGGTACTTGGCCCTTATATTGGCCCCCTATCCCTCATCAAACCTCGAGAACTCACACCCCCTTAAAGAGCATTTGAGATTTTATAGGTTTGCTCCCAGTAGCCATTAAAGTGTCTGAAATGGGGACATTTTTTTCAAACTGTCACAAAATCTTCTCCACTTTGAGTTTTTAGCTGAATGTTTTTGTGCATGCCAACCAAAATACAAGGATCACGTCTACCAAATTTGGGGCCAAAACTAAAAAATTTTAAAAAATCTCTAACCGTAAAAAGTTTCAAAAATCATGAAAAATAAAAAACAGGTCGTCTTGCCACGAAACTTCACATCAAGGCTTAGGGGACCATTGTATGAATTTACAAGCCATAAAAATGGCATCAGCCCCAACCGGACTGAGGGACCCACAGCAAGATCGACAGCACGTAGAAGAGGACCGGGCCAATCCTCGGTTTGCGTATTCTGGCTCTCCGACCGGCTGAGGGCCCATACACTCATTTCCTGGGTTGACTTAGGCATACGTAGTTCACTCCCGATCTCGACCAACCAAGGGCCAGAGGCTATCGACGACATTTGGGGCAACAATCGAGGGGGACGAGCAGCAGGATCCTTGGTCGGCTCACGCATCCCACCCCCAATGGTCAGATCGATGCTCGCACGCTCGTTTCGGGGGCCGATCGGGGCTCGACATGTACCGATGGTGGTCGAGGCAACCGCCCTCACTACGGCCCATAATGTGCCGATGGTGTTCGACGTAACCACCCGCACTAAGGGCCATCTTACGTCGATGGTGGTTGAGGCAACTGCCCACACCAAGGCCCAGCTTGTGCCGATGATGGTCGAGGGAAGTACCCGTACCGAAAGGTAGCTTGTGCCAATGATGGTCGATGCATGTGCCATCACCATGCGTCATCATGTGCCATTGATGGTTGAGGCCTTGGCCAAAGTTGGATTTTGAGCCACGGTGCACATGATGGGCTCGAGAATGAGCTGGTTCCATATTTTTTTCTTCTGGGGCACCATCACCAGAGCATCATCGGAGAACCTAACCGGCAGTATTGGGGTTTCGGCGATTGAGGGGCAGGGGGTGTGCACACATGATGTGCGATGGGTGCTGGTACTTGGCCCTTATATTGGCCCCCTATCCCTCATCAAACCTTGAGAATTGACACCCCTTTAAAGAGCATTTAAGGTTTTATAGGTTTACGTCCAGTAGCCATTAAAGTGTCTGAAATGGGGACATTTTTTTCAAACGGCCACAAAATCTTCTCCACTTCGAGTTTTTAGCTGAATTTGTTTATGCATGCCAACAAAAATACAAGGATCACGTCTACCAAATTTGGGGCTAAAACTCCTAAAAAAATTTTAAAAAATCCCGAACCGTAAAAAGTTTCACAAATCTTGAAAAATAGAAAATGGGTCGTCTTGCCACGAAACTTCACTTGAAAACTTAGGAGACCATTGTATGAATTTACAAGCCATAAAAATGGCATTGGCATGGCAAAAATATGAAGATGTGCCTGAACCCACCTACCACTCAATCGATCCACGGCTTACACATCTCGCCTCTCCAGCCTGCTAAGTGCCCGCACGCTCATTTCATGGGTTGACTTAGGCATACGTAGTGTGCTCCCAATCTAAGATCAAACCAGACTAAGGGTTGTGACAGCAGGACCTGTAGCAGGATCAACAGCATGCAGAGGGGACCGGGTCGATCCCCGACTTGCGCATCCTGCCTCTCTGACCGGTTGATTGCCTACACGCTCGTTTCATGGGTTGACTTAGGCATACGGAGTTCATCCCCAGTCTAAGGATATGGAGTTCATTCCCAGTCTAAGATTGGACCGGACCGAGGTTTGCGGCAGTAGGACCAGTAGCACACAGGGACAGATCGGGTCGATCCCCGACTTGCGTAATTTGCCTATCTGGTCAGCTGAGTGCCCGCATACTCGTTTCATGGGTTGACTTAGGCATACAGAGTTCATCCCTAGTCTAAGCATATGGAGTTCATTCCCAGTCTAAGATCAGATCGCACCGAGGGTTACGACAGTAGGGCCAATAGCAGAATCGGTAACACGCAGGGGGGACCGGGTCAATCACCGGCTTACGCATTCTGCCTCTCCGATCGGCTAAGCGCCCGTATGCTCGTTTCATGGGTTGGCTTAGGCATACAGAGTTCATTCCACATCTAAGCCCCAGCCAGACCGAGGGTTGTGGCAGCGGGACCGACAGCACGCAGAGGGGGACCGGGCTAATCCTCGGCTTAAGCATTATGCCACTCCGACAGGCTCAGTGCCCGCACGTTCGTTTCGTGGGTTGACTTAGGCATACGGAGTTCATTCCCAGTCTAAGCATATGGAGTTTATTCCCAATCTAAGATCAGACTGGCAGCAGCACGCAGAGGGGGATCGAGTCGATCCTCGGCTTACGCATCCTACCTCTCTGATCAGCTCAGCGCCCGTATGCTCATTTCGTGGGTTGACTTAGGCATATGGAGTTCATTCCCAGTCTAAGATCAGACCGGCAGCAGTACGCAGAGGGGGATCGGGTTGATCCTTGGCCTACACATCCTGCCTCTTCGACCGACTGAGTGCCTGCATGCTCGTTTCATGGGTTGACTTAGGCATACGGAGTTCATTCTCGGTCTAAGCCCCAACCGATCGAGGGACCCACAACAGGATTGGCAGCACGCAGAGGGGGATCGGGCCGATCCTCAGCTTACGTATTCTGGCTCTCCGACTGGCTGGGCACCCACACACTCCTTTCATGGGTTGACTTAGGCATACGTAGTGCATTCCCGGTCTCGACCAATTAAGGGCCAGAGGCTATCGACGATGTTCGGGTCAAAAATCGAGGGGGACCAGCAGCACGATCCTTGGTTGACTCATGCATCCCATCCCCAACGGTCAGTTCGGTGCCCGCATGCTCATTTCAGGGGCCGACCGGGGCTCGACATGTACCGATGGTGGTCGAGGCAACCGTTCGCACCACGACCCATTATGTGCCGATGGTGTTCGATGCAACCGCCTGCACCTAGGGCCATCTTGTGTCGATGGTGGTCGAGGTAACCGTCCACACCAAGGGCCGGCATGTGTCGATGGTGATCGAGGCAACCGCCCACACCAGGGCCTAGCATATGTCGATGGCGGTAAAGGCAAATGCCCGTACCAAAGGGTAGCCTGTGTAGATAATGGTTGATGCATGTGCCATCACCATGCGCCATCATGTGCCATTGATGGTCGAGGCCATGGCCGAAGTTTGATTTTGAGCCACGATGCACATGCTGGGCTCGAGCATGTGCTGGTGCCACATTTTTTTTGCTCGGGGCACTATCGTCAGAGCATCATCGGAGAACCTAACCGGCGGCATTGGGGGTTCCTATGATTGGGGGGGCCAGGGGGTGTACGCACATGATGTGCGATGGGTGCTGGTACTTGGCCCTTATATTGGCCTCCTATCCCTCATCAAACCTTGAGAACTCACACCCCCTTAAAGAGCATTTGAGATTTTATAGGTTTGCTCCCAGTAGCCATTAAAGTGTCTAAAATGGGGACATTTTTTTCAAACGGTCACAAAATCTTCTCCACTTTGAGTTTTTAGCTGAATATTTTTGTGCATGCCAAAAAAAATACAAGGATCACGTCTACCAAATTTGGGGCCAATAATCCTTCTAAAAAAATTTAAAAAAATCTCAAACCATAAAAAGTTTTGAAAATCATGAAAAATAGAAAACGGGTCGTCTTGCCACGAAACTTCACATGAAGGCTTACGGGACCATTGTATGAATTTACAAGCCATAAAAATGGCATTGGCATGGCAGAAATATGAAGATGTGCCTAAACCCATCTACCACTCGATCGATCCATGGCTTGTGCATCCCACCTCTCCGACCGACTAAGTGCCTACACGCTTGTTTCGTGGGTTGACCTAGGCATACATAGTGCACTCCCAGTCTAAGATCGAACCGGATAGAGGGTTACGATAGTAGGACCTGCAGCGGGATCGACAGTACACAGAGGGGATAGGGTCGATCCTCGGCTTGCGCATCCTGCCTTTCTGGCCAGCTAAGCGCCCGCACGCTCGTTTCATGGGTTGACTTAGGCATACGGAGTTCATCCCCAATCTAAGCATACGGAGTTCATTCCTAGTCTAAGATCGGATCGAACCGAGGGTTGCGATAGCAGGACTAGCAGTAGGATCGATAGCATGCAGGAGGGATCGAACCGATCCCCGGCTTGCGCATTCTGCCTCTCCATCCGACTGAGCCCCCATACGCCCGTTTCGTGGGTTGGCTTAGGCATATGGAGTTCATTCCACATCTAAAAGTGGGATCGACAGCATGCAGAGGGGGACCGGGTCGATCCCTAGCTTGCATATTATGCCTCTCCGGTCTACTCAGCGTCTGCACGCTCATTTTTTGAGTTGACTTAGGCATACGAAGTTCATTCCCAGTCTAAGATCGGACCGATTGCAGCATGTAGAGGGGGATCGGGCCGATCCTCGACTTACGTATTCTAGCTCTCCGACCTACTGGACACCCACACGCTCGTTTCATGGGTTGACTTAGGCATACGTAGTGCATTCCTGGTCTCGACCAATCAAGGGCCAGAGGCTATCGACGGCATTTGGGGCAATAACCGAGGGGGACCAGCAGCGGGATCCTTAGTCAGCTCATACATCCTGCCCCCAACGGTTGGTTTGGTGCTCGCACGCTCATTTCGGGGGCGACCGGGGCTCGGCATGTGTCGATGGTTGTCGAGGCAACCGCCCGTACCAAGGCCCAGCATTGCCGATGGTGTTCGATGGAACCGCCCGCACCAGGGGCCATCTTGTGTCAATGGTGGTCGAGGCAATCGCTCGCACCAAGGGTTGGCATGTGCTGATTGTGATCAAGGTAACCGCCTACACCAGGGCCCAGCTTATGCTGATGGAGGTCAAGGCAAGTGCCCGTACCAAAGGGTAACTTGTGCCGATGATGATCGATGCATGTGCCATCACCATGCGCCATCATGTGCCATTGATGGTCGAGGCCTTGGCCGAAGTTCGATTTCAAGCCACGATGCATGTGCTGGGCTTGGGCATGTGCTGGTGCCACATTTTTTTCACCCGGGGCACCATCGTCGGAGCATCATCGGAGAACGTAACCGACGGCATTAGGGGTTCTGGCGATTGGGGGGGTCAGGGGGTATGCACACATGTTGTGCGATGGGTGCTAGTACTTGGCTCTTATATTGGCCCCCTATGCCTCATCAAACCTTGAGAACTCACATGCCCTTAAAGAGCATTTGAGATTTTATAGGTTTGCTCCCAGTAGCCATTAAAGTGTCTAAAATAGGGACATTTTTTTCAATTAGTCACAAAATCTTCTTCATTTCGAGTTTTTAGCTGAATTTGTTTGTGTGTGCCAACAAAAATACAAGGATCACGTCTACCAAATATGGGGCCAAAACTCCTAAAAAAATTTTAAAAAATCTCGAACCATAAAATTTTTGAAAATCATGAAAAATAGAAAACAGGTTGTCTTGCCACGAAACTTCACTTGAAGGCTTAAGGGACCATTGTATGAATTTACAAGCCATAAAAATGGCATTGGCATGGCAGAAATATGAAGATGTGCTTGAACCCACCTACCACTTGATCGATCCATGGCTTGCGCATCCCGCCTCTCCGGTCGGCTAAGTGCCCGCACACTCATTTCGTGGGTTGACATAGGCGTACGTAGTGCACTCCCAGTCTAAGATCGGACCGGACTGAGGGTTATGGTAGTAGGATTCGTAATGGGATCAACAGCACACGGAGGGCATCGGGTCGATCCCCGGCTTGTTCATCATGCCTCTTTGGCTGGCTGAGCGCCCGTATGCTCGTTTCGTGGGTTGATTTAGGAATACGGAGTTTATTCCCAGTTTAAGGTCAGACTGGATCGAGGGTTGTGACAGCAGGACCAACAGTAAGATCGATAGCACACAGGGGGGGTCGGGCCGATCCTCAGCTTGCGCATTCTACCCTCCGATCGACTGAGCCCCCGCACGCTCGTTTCATGGGCTGGCTGAGGCATACAGAGTTCATTCCATGTCTAAGCCCCAACCGGATCGAGGGTTGTGGTAGTGAGATCGATAGCACGTAGAGGGGGACTGAATCGATCCCCGGCTTACGGATTACGCCTCTCCGACCTGCTCAACGCCCGCACGCTCGTTTCATGGGTTGACTTAGGCATACGTAGTGCATTCTCGATCTCGACCAACCAAGGGCCAGACCCTATCGACGGCGTTTGGGGCAACAATCGAAGGGGACCAGCAGCGGGATCCTTGGTCGGCTCGCGCATCCTACCATCAGCGGTCAGTTTGGTGCTCGCACGCTCATTTTGGGGGCCGACCGGGGCTCGACTTGTGTCGATGGTGGTCGAGGCAACCGTCCGCGCCACGGCCCAGCATGTGCCGATGGTGTTCGATGCAACCGCCCGCACTAGGGGCCATCTTGTGCCAATGGTGGTCGAGGCAACTGCCCGCACCAGGGCCTAGCTTATGCCGATGACGGTCGAAGCAAGTGCCCGTACCAAAGGGTAGCCTATGCCGATGATAGTCGATGCATGTGCCATCACCATGTGCCATCATGTGCCATTGATGGTCGAGGCCTTGGCCGAAGTTCAATTTTGAGCCACGGTGCACATGCTGGGCTCGAGCATGTGCTGGTGCCACTTTTTTTTCGCCCGAGGTACCATCGTCGGAGCATCATCGAAAAACCTAATCGGTGGCATTATGGGTTCCAGCGATTGGGGTGGCCGGGGGGTGTACGCCAATGATGTGCGATGGTTGCTGGTACTTGGCCCTTATATTGGCCCCCTATCCCTTATCAAACCTTGTGAACTCACACCCCCTTAAAGAGCATTTGAGATTTTATAGGTTTGCTCCCAGTAGCCATTAAAGTGTCTAAAATGGGGACATTTTTTTCAAACGGTCACAAAATCTTCTCCACTTCAAGTTTTTCGCTGAATTTGTTAGTGCGTGCCAACAAAAATACAAGGATCGCGTCTACCAAATTTGGGGCCAAAACTCCTTCTAAAAAAATTTGAAAAAATCTCGAACCGTAAAAAGTTTCAAAAATTATGAAAAATAGAAAACGGGCTGATCCCCAGCTTACGCATTCTGCCTCTCCGGTCGGCTGAGTGCCCGCACGCTCATTTCGTGGGTTAGCTTAGGCATACGGAGTTCATTCCATGTCTAAGCCCTAGTCGAATCAAGTGTTGTGGTAGTGGGACCGACAGCACGCAGAGGGGGACCGGGTCGATCCCCAACTTACGCATTATGCCTCTTCGGCCGGCTCAGCACCCGCACGCTCGTTTCATGGGCTAACTTAGGCATACGGAGTTCATTCCCAGTCTAAGCATACGAAGTTCATTCCCAGTCTAAGATCGGATCGGCAGTGGTATCGGCAGCAACACACTGAGGGGGACTGGGTCGATCCCTGGCTTGCGCATTCTGCCTCTCCCACCGGTTGAGTGCCCGCACGCTCATTTCATGGGTTGGCTTAGGCATACGGAGTTCATTCCGTGTCTAAGTCCCAGCCAGACAGAGGGTTGTGGCAGCCGGACCGACAGCACGCAGAGGGGGATCGAGCCGATCCCCAGCTTGCGCATTATGCCTCTCCAGCTGGCTCAGCGCTTGTACGCTCGTTTCGTGGGTTGACTTAGGCATACAAAGTTCATTCCTAGTCTAAGCAAATGGAGTTCATTCCCAGTCTAAGATCAGACCGGCAGCGGGATCGATAACAGCATGCAGAGGGGGATCAGGCCGATCTTCGGCTTACGCATCTTGCCTCTCCGGTCGGCTGAGTGCCCACACGCTCATTTCATGGGTTGACTTACACATATAGAGTTCATTCCTGATCTAATCCCTAATCGGATCGAGGGACCCACAGCTGGATCGACAGTACGCAGAGGGGGGCCGGGCCGATCCTTTGCTTGTGCATTCTGGCTCTCCGATCAGGTGAGTGCCCGTACGCTCGTTTCATGTGTTGACTTAGGCATACATATTGCATTCCCGATCTCGACCAACCAAGGGCCAGAGGCTATCGATGGTGTTTAGGGCAACAACCGAGGGGGACCAGCAGCAGGATCCTTGGTCAGCTCGTGCATCTCACCCCCAGCGGTCGGTTTGGTGCCCGTACGCTCATTTTTGGGGTCGATCAAGGCTCCACATGTGCCGATGGTGGTGAGGCAACTGCCCGCACCACGGCCCAGCATGTGTCGATGGTGTTCGATGCAATCGCCCGCACCAGGGGCCATCTTGTGCTGATGGTTGCCAAAGCAATTGCCCTTACCAAGGGCTAGCTTGTACCAATGGTGATCGAGGCAACGGTCTGCACTAGGGACCAGCTTGTGCTGATGGCAATCGAGGTAAGTGGTCGTACCAAAAGGCAGCCTGTGCGGATGATGGTCGATGCATGCGCCATCACCATGCGCCATCATGTGCCATCACCATGCGCCATCATGTGCCATCACCATGCGCCATCATGTGCCATTGATGGTCGAGGCCTTGGCCGAAGTTTGATTTTGAGCCACGGTGCACATGCTGGGCTCGAGCATGTGCTGGTGCCATATTTTTTTCGCTTGGGGCACCATCATCGGAGCATCGCCAGAGAACCTAACCGACGGCATTAGGGGTTCCGACGATTGAGGGGGCCAGGGGTGTGCGCACATGATGTGCGATGGGTGCTGGTACTTGGCCCTTATATTGGCCCCCTATCCCTCATCAAACCTCAAGAACTCACACCCCCTTAAAGAGCATTTGAGATTTTATAGGTTTGCTCCCAGTAGCCATTAAAGTGTCTGAAATGGGGACATTTTTTTCAAACGGTCACAAAATCTTCTCCACTTCGAATTTTTAGCTGAATTTTTTTGTGTGTTCCAACAAAAATACAAGGATCACGTCTACCAAATTTGGGGCCAAAACTCCTTCTAAAAAAATTTTAAAAAACCCCGAACCGCAAAACATTTCAAAAATTGTGAAAAATAGAAAACGGGTCATCTTGCCACGAAACTTCACATTAAGGCTTAGGGGACCATTGTATGAATTTGCAAGCCATAAAAATGACATTGGCATGGCAGAAATATGAAGATGTGCCTGAACCCACCTACCACTTGATCGATCCACTAGTTACGCATCCTGCCTCTCCGACCGGCTAAGTGCCCGCACGCTCTTTTCGTGGGTTAACCTAGGCATACGTAGTTTGCTCTCAGTCTAAGATCGGATCGGACCGATGGTTGCGACAGCATGCAAAGGGGACCGGGTCGATACCTGGCTTGCGCATCCTGTCTCTCTGGCCGGCTGAGCGCCCGTACGCTCGTTTCGTGGGTTGACTTAGGCATACGGAGTTCATCCCCAGTCTAAGCATATGGAGTTCATTCCTAGTCTAAGATCAGACCGAAGAGAGAGTTACGACAGCAAGACCAGTAGTAGGATCGACAGCACGTAGGGGGGACCGGGCTGAACCTCGGCTTACGTATTCTGCCTCTCTGGCCGGCTGAGTGCCCGCACGCTCATTTCGTTGGTTGGCATAGGCATACAAAGTTCATTCCATGTCTAAGCCCTAGCCAGACCGAGGGTTGTGGCAGCAGGACTGACAGCACACAGAGGGGGATCGAGGCGATCCCCTACTTGGCATCATGCCTCTTTGGTTGCCTCAGTGCCCACACGCTCATTTCATGGGTTATCTTAGGCATACGAAATTCATTCCCATTCTAAGATCAGACCGGCAGCGGGATCGATAGCAGCACGCAGAGGGGTACCGGGTCGATCCTCGGCTTGCACATTCTGCCTCTCCGGTCAATTGAGCACCCGCACACTCATTTCCTGGGTCGACTTAGGCATATGGAGTTCATTCCATGTCTAAGCCCCAGCCAGACGAGGGTTGTGGTAGCAGGACCGACAGCACGTAGAGGGGACCAGGCCGATCCTCAGCTTGCGCATTATGCCTCCCCGGCCAGCTCAGCGTACACTCTTTTCATGGGTTAACTTAGGCATACGCAGTTCATTCCCTGTCTAAGCATACGGAGTTCATTCCCAGTCTAAGATCGGACCGACAACGGGATCGACAGCAGCACGCAGATGGGGATCAGGCCTAGCCTCAACTTGCGCATCCTGCATCTCCAGTCGGCTGAGTGCCTGCACGCTCGTTTCATGGTTTGACTTAGGCATATGGAGTTCATTCCCAGTCTAAGCCTCAACCGGACCGAGGGACCCATAGCGGGATCGACAGCACGTAGAGGGGGATCGAGCCGATGCTCGGCTTATGCGTTTTGGCTTTCCGATCGACTGAGCGCCCGTACGCTCGTTTCATGGGTTGACTTAGGCATACGTAGTGCATTTTCAGTCTCGACCAACCAAGGGCCAGAGGCTATCGATGATTTTTGGGGTAACAACCGAAGGGGACCAGCAGCGGGATCCTTGGTCGGCTCATGTATCCCGCCTCCAGCGGTCGGTTTGGTGCTCGCACACCCGTTTCGAGGGCTAATCCTGCTGCTGGTTGGCTGAGCGCCCGCACGCTCATTTTGTGTGTTAGCTTAGGCATACGGAGTTCATTCCATGTCTAAGCCCCAGCCGGACCGAGGGTTGTGGCAGTGGGATCGATAGCACACAGAGGGGGATCGGGCCGATCCTCGACTTACGCATTATGCCTCTCTGGTCGGCTCAGCGCCTGCACAGTCGTTTCGTGGGTTAACTTAGGCATACCGAGTTCATTACCAGTCTAAGCATATGGAGTTTATTCCCAGTCTAAGATCGGACCGGCAGCGGGATCAACAGCAGCACACAAAGGGGGATCGGGCCGATCCTTAGCTTACGCATCCTGCCTTTACGATCGGTTGATCACCCGCACGCTCGTTTCGTGGGTTGACTTAGGCATACAGATTTCATTACCAGTCTAAGCATACGGAGTTCATTCCCAGTCTAAGATTGGACCGACAACGGGATCGACAGCAGCACGCAGAGGGGGATCGAGCCGATCCTCTGCTTGTGCATCCTGCCTCTCTGGCTGATTGATCGCCCGCACGCTCGTTTCATGGGTTGGCTTAGGCATACAGAGTTCATTCCATGTCTAAGCCCCAGCCGGACCAAGGGTTGTGGCAACGGGACCGACAGCACTCAGAGGAGGACCGAGCTGATCCCCGGCTTACGCATTATGCCTCTCTGGCTGGCTCAAAGCCCGCACGCTTGTTTCGTGGGTTGACTTAGGCATACAAAGTTCATTACCAGTCTAAGCATACGAAGTTCATTCTAGTCTAAGATCGAACCAGCAGCGGGATCACCAGTAGCATGCAGAGGGCGACCGAGTCGATTCTCGACTTACGTATCCTACCTCTCCAGCCGGTTGATCGCCCGTACGCTCGTTTCATGGGTTGACTTAGGCATACGGAGTTCATTCCTGATCTAAGCCCCAACCGGACCAAGGGACCCACAATGAAATCGGTAGCACGCAGAGGGGGATCGGGCCGATCCTCGGCTCGCACATTCTGGCTCCCCGATCGACTGAGCGCCCGCACGTTCGTTTCATGGGTTAACTTAGGCATACGTAGTGCATTCCCGATCTCGACCAACCAAGGGCCAGAGGTTATCGATGGCGTGTGGGGCAACAATCGAGGGGGACCAGCAATGGGATCCTTGGTCGGCTCACTCATCCCTCCACCAGCAGTCGGTTCGATGCCCATACGCTCATTTCGAGGGTCAACTAGGGCTCGGTATATGCCGATGGTGTTTGATGCAACCGCTCGCACCAGGGGCCATCTTGTGCTGATGGTGGTCGAGGCAATCGCCGACACCAAGGGCCGGCATGTGTGGATGGTGATCAAGGCAACCGTCCGCACCAGGGTCAAGCTTGTGCCGATGGCAGTCGAGGCAAGTGCCTGTACCAAATGGTAGCCTATGCCGATGACGGTCGATGCATGTGCCATCACCATGCGCCATCATGTGCCATTGATGGTCGAGGCCTTGGTCAAAGTTTGATTTTGAGCCACGGTACACATGCTGGGCTCGGGCATGTGCTGGTGCCACATTTTTTTCACCCGGGGCACCATCATCGGAGCATCATCGGAGAACCTAACCGACGACATTGGGGGTTCCGACGATTGGGTGGGCCGGGGGTGTGCGCACATGATGTACGATGGATGCTGGTACTTGGCCCTTATTTTGGCCCCTTATCCCTCATCAAACCTCGAGAACTCACACCCCCTTAAAGAGCATTTGAGATTTTATAGGTTTGCTCCGAGTAGCCATTAAAGTGTCTGATATGGGGACATTTTTTTTCAAACGGTCACAAAATCTTATCCACTACGAGTTTTTAGTTGAATTTGATTGTGCGTGCCAACAAAAAGACATGGATCATGTCTACCAAATTTGGGGCCAAAACTCCTTCTAAAAAAATTTTAAAAAATCCCGAACCTAAAAAGTTTTGAAAATAATGAAAAATAGAAAACGGGTCGTCTTGCCACGAAACTTCACATGAAGGCTTAGGGGACCATTGTATGAATTTACAAGCCATAAAAATGGCATTGGCATGGCAGAAATATGAAGATGTGCCTGAACCCACCTACCACTCGATCGATCTACGACTTGTGCATCCCGCCTCTCCGGTCGGCTAAGTGCCTGCACGTTCGTTTTGTGAGTTGACCTAGGCATACGTAGTGTGCTCCTAATCTAAGATCAGATCGGACTGGAGGTTGTGACAGCAAGACCCGTAGCAGGATCGGTAGCACGCAGAGGGGACCAGGTCGATGCTCGGCTTGCACATCCTTCTGGATATCTGGCCGGTTGAACGCCCCCACGCTCGTTTTGTGGGTTGACTTATGCATACGGAGTTCATCCCCAGTCTAAGCATACAGAGTTCATTCCCAATCTAAGATCGGATCGAACCGAGGGTTGCGACAATAGGACCAACAACACGTAGGGGGGACTGTGCTGATCCCTGACTTGTGCATTTTGCCTCTCCGGCCAACTGAGTGCCCGTACGCTCATTTCATGGGCTCGCTTAGGCATACAAAGTTCATTCCATGTCAAAGCCCTAGCCGGACCGAGGGTTGTGGCAGTAGGACCGACAACACGCAGAGAGGGACCGGGCTAATCCCCGACTTACGCATTATGCCTCTCCGACCAGCTCAGTGCCCACACGCTCATTTCATGGGTTAACTTAGGCATACGGAGTTCATTCCCAGTCTAAGATCAGACCGGCAGTGGGATCGATATCAGACACATCGGGGGATCGGGCCAATCCCCGGCTTACGCATTCTGCCTCTTCGATCGGCTGAGCACCCGCATGCTCGTTTCGTGGGTTGGCTTAGGCATACAGAGTTCATTCCATGTCAAGCCCTAGTCGGATCGAAGGACCTGCAGTGGGATCGGTAGCACGCAGAAGGGGACCGAGATGATCCTCAGCTTACGCATTTTGGGTCTTCGACCGACTGAGCGCTCGTACGCTCGTTTCATGGGTTGACTTAGGCATACGTAGTGCATTCTCGGTCTCGACCAACCAAGGGCCAGAGGCTATCGACGGTGATTGGGGTAACAACCGAGAGGGACCTGTAGCAGGATCCTTGGTCGACTCGTGCATCCCACCCCTAGTGGTCGGTTTGGTGCTCGCACGCTTGTTTCAGGGGTCGACCAGGGCTCGACATGTGCCGATGATGGTCGAGGCAACCACTCGTACCACGGCCGAGCATGTGTCGATGGTGTTCGATGCAACCGCCCGCACCAGGGGCCATCTTGTACCGATGGTGGTCGAGCCAACTGCCTGCACTAGGGCCCAGCTTGTGCCGATGGCGGTCGAGGCAAGTGCCCGTACCAAAGGGCAGCCTATGCCAATGATGGTCGATGTACGTGCCATCATCATGTGCCATCATGTGCCATTGATGGTCGAGGCCTTGGTCGAAGTTCGATTTTGAGCCATGGTGCACATGCTGGGCTTGGGCATTTGCTGTTGCCACATTTTTTTCGCCCGGGGTACCATCACCGGAGAACCTAACCGGCGGATTAGGGGTTCCGACGATTGGGGGTGCCGGGGGATATACGCACATGATGTGCGATGGGTGCTGGTACGTGGCCCTTATATTGGCCGCCTATCCCTCATCAAACCTAGAGAACTAACACCCCCTTAAAGAGCGTTTGAGATTTTATAGGTTTGCTCCTAGTAGCCATTAAAGTGTTTGAAATGGGGACATTTTTTTCAAATGGTCACAAAATCTTCTCCACTTCGAGTTTTTAGCTGAATTTGTTTATGCGTGCCAAAAAAAAATACAAGGATCACATCTGCCAAATTTGGGGCCAAAACGCCTTCTAAAAAAATTTTAAAGAATCCCAAACCGTAAAAAGTTTCAAAAATCATGAAAAATAGAAAACAGGTCGTCTTGCCACGAAACTTCACATGAAGGCTTAGGGGACCATTGTATGAATTTACAAGCCATAAAAATGGCATTGGCATGGTAGAAATATGAAGATGTGCCTGAACCCACCTACCACTCGATCGATCAACGGCTTGCGCATCCCGCCTCTTTGGCCGGCGAAGTGCCCGCACATTCGTTTCGTGGGTTGACCTAGGCATATGTAGTGTGCTCCCAGTCTAAGATTGGACTGCATCGAAGGTTGTGGCAGCAGGATCGCAGCGGGATCGACAGCACGCAGAGGGGATCGGGTCAATCCCCGACTTGTGCATCCTACCTCTCTGGCCGGTTGAGCACCCACACGCTCGTTTCCTGGGTTGACTTAGGCATACGGAATTCACCCCCAGTCTAAGCATACAGAGTTCATTCCCAGTCTAAGATTGGATCAGATCGAGGGTTGCGACAGCAGGACTAGCAGCAGGATCAGTAGCACGCAGGGGGGGACCGGGCCGATCCCCAGCTTACATATTCTGTCTCTCCAGCCGACTGAGCACCCGAACGCTCGTTTCGTGGGTTGGCTTAGGCATACATAGTTTATTCCATGTCTAAGCCCTAGCCAGATCGATCGACAGCACGTAGAGGGGGACCGAGCTGATCCCTGGCTCAGTGCTCGCACGCTCATTTCATGGGTTGACTTAGGCATATGGAGTTCATTCCCAGTCCAAGCATACGAAGTTCATTCCCTGTCTAAGATCGAACTAGCAGCGGGAACGCTAGTAGCACGCAGAAGGGGACCGAGTCGATCCTCGGCTTGCCCATCCTGCCTCTTCGATCGACTGAGCGCTCGCACGCTCATTTCATGGTTTGACTTAGGCATACAGAGTTCATTCCCGGTCTAAGCCCCAACCTGACCGAAGGACCCGCAGCGAGATCAACAGCACGCAAAGGGGGACCGGCTCGATCTTTGGCTTATGAATTCTGGCTCTTCGGCCGATTGAGCGCCCGTACGTTCATTTCGTGGGTTGACTTAGGCATACGTAGTGCATTCCCGATCTCGGCCAACCAAGGGCCAGAGGTTATCGATGGCATTTGGGGCAACAACCGAGGGGGACCAACAGCGGGATCCTTGGTCGGCTCACGCATCCTATCCTAGTGGTTAGTTTGGTGCTGGCACGCTCGTTTCAAAGGCCAACCGAGGCTCGACATGTGCCGATGGTGGACGAGGCAATCGCCTGCATCACGGCCCAGCATCTGTCGATGGTGTTCGATGCAATCGCCCGCACCAGGGGCCATCTTGTGCCGATGGTGGTCGAGTCAACCGCCCGCACCAGGGCCCAGCTTGGGTCGATGGAGGTCGTGGTAAGTGCCCGTATGAAAGGGCAACCTGTGCCGACGATGGTTGATGCATGTGCCATCACCATGTGCCATCATGTGCCATTGATGGTCAAGGCCTTGGCTGAAGTTTGATTTTGAGCCACGGTGCACATGTTGGGCTCGGGCATGTGCTGGTGCCACATTTTTTTTGCTCGAGGCACCATCGTCGGAGCATCGCCGGAGAACCTAACCGACGGCATTGGGGGTTTCAACGATTGGGGGGCCGGGGGGTGTGTACACATGATGTGCAATGGGTGCTGGTACTTCGCCCTTATATTGGCCCCCTATCCCTCATCAAACCTCAAGAATTCACACCCTCTTAAAGAGCCTTTGAGATTTTATAGGTTTGCTCCCAGTGGCCATTAAAGTGTCTGAAATGGAGACATTTTTTCAAACGGTCACCAAATCTCCTCCACTTCGAGTTTTTAGCTAAATTTGTTTATGCGTGCCAACAAAAATACAAGGATCACGTCTACCAAATTTGGGGCAAAAACTCCTTCTAAAAAATTTTTAAAAAATCCAAAATCGTAAAAATTTTCAAAAATCATGAAAAATAGAAAACGAGTCGTCTTCCCACGAAATTTCACATGAAAGCTTAGGGGACCATTGTATGAATTTACAAGCCATAAAAATGACATTGGCCAGGTAGAAATATGAAGATGTGCCTAAACTCACCTACCACTCGATCGATCCACGGCTTGTGCATCCCGCCTCTTCGGTCGGCTAAATGCCCGTATGCTCGTTTCGTGGGTTGGCTTAGGCATACGTAGCGTGCTCCCAGTCTAAGATCGGACCGGACCAAGGGTTGCAGCAGCAGGACCCGTAGCAGGATCGACAGCACGCAGAGGGGATTGGGTCAATCCTCGGCTTGCGCAACTTGCTTCTCTGGCCGACTGAGTGCCCGCACGCTCGTTTCGTGGGTTGACTTAGGCATACAGAGTTCATCCCCAGTCTAAGCATACGGAGTTCATTCCCAGTCTAAGATCAGACAGGATCGAAGGTTGCGGCAGCAAGACCAGCAGCAGGATCGACAGCACGCAAGGGGGGACCGGGCCGATCCCCGGCTTGCACATTATGCCTCTTCGGTCGGCTCAGTGCCCGCACACTCAATTCGTGGGTTAACTTAGGCATACGGAGTTCATTCCTAGTCTAAGCATACGGAGTTCATTCCCAGTCTAAGATCAGACTGGCAGCGGGATCGGCATCAGCACGCTGAGGGGGATCGGGTCGATCCCCGGCTTGGGCATTCTGCCTCTTCGGCCGACTGAGCACCCGCACGCTCATTTCGTGGGTTGGCTTAGGCATACGGAGTTCATTCCATGTGTAAGCCACAGCCGGACCGAAGGTTGTGGTAGTGGGACTGACAGCACGCAGAGAGGGACCAGGTCGATCCCTGACTTACGCATTGTGCCTCTCCGATCGGTTCAGTGCCCGCACGCTCGTTTTGTGGGTTCACTAAGGCATATGGAGTTCATTCCAAGTCTAAGCATACGGAGTTCATTCCTAGTCTAAGATCAGACTGATAGCGGGATCGGCAGTAGCACGCAGAGGGGGATCGAGTCGATCCCCGACTTGCGCATTCTGCCTCTCCGATTGGCTGAGCACCTGTACGCTCATTTTGTGGGTTGGCTTAGGCATACGGAGTTCATTCCATGTCTGAGCCCCAACCGGACCGAGGGTTGTGGCAGTGAGACTGACAGCACGCAGAGGGGGTCGAGGCAAGTGCCCGTACCAAAAGGCAGCCTGTGTCGATGATGGTCGATGCATGTCCCATCACCATGCGCCATCATGTGCCATTGATGGTTGAGGTCTTGGCCGAAGTTCAATTTTGAGCCACGGTGCATATGTCGAGCTCGGGCATTTGCTGGTGGCACATTGTTTTTGCCCAGGGTACCATCACCGAAGCATCATCGAAGAACCTAACCGACGGCATTGGGGGTTCCGGCGATTGGGGGGGCCGAGGGGTGTGCGCACATGATGTGCAATGGGTGCTGGTACTTGGCCCTTATATTGGCCCCCTATCCCTCATCAAACCTCAAGAACTCACACCCCCTTAAAGAGCATTTGAGATTTTATAGGTTTGCTCCCAGTAGCCATTAAAGTGTCTGAAATTGGGACATTTTTTTCGAACGGTCACAAAATTTTCTCCACTTCGAGTTGTTAGCTGAATTTTTTTGTGCGTGCCAACAAAAATACAAGGATCACGTCTACCAAATATGGGGCCAAAACTCCTTATAAAAAAATTTAAAAAATCCTGAACCGCAAAAAGTTTCGAAAATCATGAAAAATAGAAAACGGGTCATCTTGCCACGAAACTTCACATGAAGGCTTAGGGAACCATTGTATGAATTCACAAGCCATAAAAATGGCAATGACATGGCAGAAATATGAAGATGTACCTGAACCCACCAACCACTCGATCGATCCACGGCTTGCGCATCCCGTGTCTCCGACCGGCTAAGTGCCCGCACGCTCGTTTCATGGTTTGACTTAGGCATACATCCCAGTCTAAGATCTAACCTGACTGAGGGTTGTGGCAGCAGGACACACAGTGGGATCGACAGCTCGCAAAGGGGATCAGGTCGATCCCTAGCTTGTGCATCCTGCCTCTCTGGCCAGCTGAGCACCCTTACACTCGTTTCGTGGGTTGACTTAGGCATACAGAGTTCATCCCCAGTCTAAGCATACGGAGTTCATTCCCAGTCTAAGATAAGACCAGACCGAGGGTTGCGGTAGCAGGACCAGCCATAGGATCGACTGCACACAGGGGGGACCGAGCTGATCCTCGGCTTACGCATTCTGCCTCTCCGGTCGGCTGAGCGCCCGCATGCTTGTTTCGTGGGTTGGCTTAGGCATACGGAGTTCATTCCATGTCTAAGCCCCAGTAGGACTAAGGGTTGTGGCAACGGGACCGACAGCATGCAGAGGGGGATCAAGTCGATCCCCGACTTACGCATTATGCCTCTCCGACCTGCTCAGCGCCCGCATGCTCATTTCATGGGTTGACTTAGGCATACGGAGTTCATTCCCGATCTAAGCCCCAACCAGACTAAGGGACCCATAGCGGGATCGATAGCACGTAGAAGGGGACCGGGACGATCCTTGACTTGCGCATTCTGGCTCTCCGACCAGCTAAGCGCCCACCCGCTCGTTTCATGACTTAACTTAAGCATACATAGTGCATTCTCGACCTCGACCAACCAAGGGCCAGAGGCTATCGACAACGTTTGGCGCAACAATCGAGGGGGGCCAGCAGCGGGATCCTTGGTCGACTCGTTCATCCCACCCCCAACAGTCAGTTCGATGCTTGCACGCTCGTTTAGCGGGTCGATCGGGGCTTGAGATGTGACGATGGTGCTCGAGGCAACCGCCCGCACCATGGCTCAGCATGTACCAATGGAGTTCGATGCGATCGTCCACACCAGGGCCCAACTTGTGCCGATGGCGGTCGAGGCAAGTGCCCGTACCAAAGGGTAGCCTGTATCGATGATGGTCGATGCATGTGCCGTCACCTTATGCCATCATGTGCCATTGATGGTCGAGGCCTTGGCCAAAGTTTGATTTTGAGCCACGACGCACATGCTGGGCTCAGGCATGTGCTGGTGCTACATTTTTTTTGCCCGAGGCACCATCCCTGGAGCATCACCGGAGAACCTAACCGACGGCATTGGGGGTTTCGAAGATTGGGAGGGCCAGGGCGTGTGCGAGCATGATGTGCGATGGTTGCTGGTACTTGGCCTTTATATTGGTCCCCTATTCCTTATCAAACCTCGAGAACTCACACCCCTTAAAGAGCATTTGTGATTTTATAGGTTTGCTCCCAGTAGCCATTAAAGTGTCTCAAATGGGGACATTTTTTTCAAACAGTCACAAAATCTTCTCCACTTCGAGTTTTTAGCTGAATTTTTTTGTGCGTGCAACAAAAATACAATGATCACGTCTACCAAAATTTGGGCCCAAAGCTCCTTCTAAAAAAATTTTAAAAAATCCAGAACCGTAAAAAGTTTTGAAAATCATGAAAAATAAAAAATGGGTAGTCTTGCCACGAAACTTCACATGAAGGCTTAGGGGACCATTATATGAATTTACAAGCCATAAAAATGGCGTTGGCATGGCAAAAATATGAAGATGTGCCTAAACCCACCTACCACTCGATCGATCCACAGCTTGCGCATCCCGTCTCTCCAGCCGGCTAAGTGCCCGCACGATTGTTTCATGGGCTGACTTAAGCATACATAGTGAGCTCCCAGCCTAAGATCAGATCGGATCGAGGGTTACGACAGCAGGAACCGCAACAGGATTGACAGCACGCAAAGGCGACCGGGTCGATCCCTGGCTTACGCATCTTGCCTCTCTGGCAGGCTGAGCGCGCGCACGCTCGTTTTGTGGGTTGACTTAGGCATACGGAGTTCATCCCCAGTCTAAGCATACGGAGTTCATTCCCAGTCTAACATCAGATCGGATTGAGGGTTGCGGTAGCAGGACAAGCAGCAGGATCGGCAGCATGCAGGGACAACTGCTCACACCAGGGCCCAGCTTGTGCCGATGGCGGTCGAGGCAAGTGCCCATACCAAAGGACAACCTGTGCCGATGATAGTCGATGCATTTGCCATCACCATGAGCCATCATGTGCCATTGATGGTCGAGGCCTTGGCCGAAGTTCGATTTTGAGCCACGGTGCACATGCTGGGCTCGGGCATGTGCTGGTGACACATTTTTTTCGCCCGAGGCACCATCGTCGGAGCATCGTCGGAGAACCTAATCGACGGGATTGGGGGTTCCGACGATTGGGGGGCCGGGGGGTGTGCGCACATGATGTGTGATGGGTGCTGGTACTTGGCCCTTATATTGGCCCCCTATCCATCATCAAACCTTGAGAACTCACACCCCCTTAAAGAGCATTTGAGATTTTATAGGTTTGCTCCTAGTAGCCATTAAAGTGTCTAAAATGGGGATATCCTTTTCAAACGGTCACAACATCTTCTTCACTTCGAGTTTTTAGTTGAATTTGTTTGTACGTGCCAACAAAAATACAAGGATCACGTCTACCAAATTTGGGGCCAAAACTCCTTCTAAAAAAATTTTAAAAAATATTGAACAGCAAAAAGTTTTGACAATCGAGAAAAATAGAAAACGAGTCGTCTTGCCATGAAACTTCACATGAAAGATTAGGGGACCACTGTATGAATTTACAAGCCATAAAAATGGCATTGGCATGGCAGAAATATGAATATGTGCCTGAACCCACCTACCACTCGATCGATCCACGGCTTGCACATCCCGCCTCTCCGGTCAACTATGTGCCCGCATGCTCGTTTCATGGTTTGACTTAGGCATACGTAGTGCGCTCCCAGTCTAAGATCGGACCAGACCACAGGTTATGGCAGTAAGACCCGTAACAGGATCAATAGGACGCAGAGGGGACTGGGTCGATCCTCGGCTTGCGCATCTTGCCTCTCTGGCCAGTTGGGCGTCCGTATGCTCGTTTTGTGGGTTGACTTAGGCATACGGAGTTCATCCCCAGTCTAAGCATACAGAGTTCATTCCCAATGTAAGATCAAACTGGTGGTCAAGGTGGTCGCCCCCTATCCCTCGTCAAACCTCGATAACTCACACCCCCTTAAAGAGCATTTAAGATTTTATAGGTTTGCTCCCAGTAGCCATTAAAGTGTCTGAAATGGGGATTTTTTCAAACGGTCACAAAATCTTCTCCACATCGAGTTTTTAGTTGAATTTGTTTATGCGTGCCAATAAAAATACAAGGATCACGTCTACCAAATTTGGGGCCAAAACACCTTCTAAAAAATTTTAAAAAATCTCGAATAGTAAAAAGTTTCAAAAATCATGAAAAATAGAAAATGGGTCGTCTTGGCATGAAACTTCACATGAAGGCTTAGGGGACCATTGTATGAATTTACAAGCCATAAAAATTGCATTGGCACCATAAAAATATGAAGATGTGCCTGAACCCACCTACCACTTGATCGATCCATGGCTTACGCATCCCGCCTCGCCGGCTGGCTAAGTGCCCGCACACTCGTTTCGTGGGTTGACTTAGGCATACGTAGTGCGCTCCCAGTCTAAGATCGGACCAGACCGAGGGTTGTGGTAGCAAGACCCGCAGCGGGATCGATAGTACGCAGAAGGGACTGGGTCGATCCTCGGCTTGCGCATCCTGCCTCTCTGGCTGACTGAGCGCCCGCACGCTCGTTTCGTGGGTTGACTTAGGCATACGGAGTTCATCTCTAGTCTAAGCATACGAAATTCATTCCCAGTCTAAGATCGAACCGGACTGAGGGTTGCGGCAGGAGGACTAGCAGCAGGATCAGCAGCACGGAGGGGGGACGGGGCCGATCTCCGACTTGCGCATTTTGCCTCTCTGACTGGCTAAGCGCCTGCACGCTCATTTCGTGGGTTGGCTTAGGTATACAGAGTTCATTCCATGTCTAAGCCCCAGTCGGATCGAGGGTTGTGGCAGTGGGATCAGCAGCACGCAGAGGGGGACCGGGCCGATCCTCAGCTTGCGCATTCTGCCTCTTCGGCCGGCTGAGCCCCCGAACGCTCGTTTCGTGGGTTGGCTTAGGCATACAGAGTTCAATCAATGTCTGAGCCCTAGCCAGACTGAGGGTTGTGGCAGCGGGATCGGTAGCATGCAGAGGAGGATCAGGCTGATCCCCGACTTGCACATTATGCCTCTTCGGCTGGCTCAGTGCCCGCATGCTCGTTTCATGGGTTGACTTAAGAATACGGAGTTCATTCCCAGTCTAAGCATACGGAGTTCATTCCCTATCTAAGATCGGACTGGCAGCAGCACGCAGAAGGGGTCGGGCTGATCCTCGGCTTGCGCATCTTGCCTTTCCGGTCGGTTGAACGCCCGTACGCTCGTTTCATGGGTTGACTTAGGCATACAGAGTTCATTCCCGGTCTAAGCCCCAACAGGACCGAGGGACTCGCAGTGGGATCGACAGCACGTAGAGGGGGACCGGGCCGATCCTCGACTTGTGCATTTTGGCTCTCCGATCGGTTGAGCACCCGCACGCTCGTTTCATGGGTTGACTTAGGCATACGTAGTGCATTCCCGATCTCGACCAACGAAGGGCCAGAGGCTATCGACGGCGTTTGGGGCAACAACCGAGGGGGACCAACAATGGGATCCCTGGTCGGCTCGCGCATCCCATTCCCAATGATCGGTTCGATGCTCGCACACTCATTTCGAAGGTCGATCAGGGCTCGGCATGTGCCAATGGTGGTCGAGGCAACCGTCCGCACCATGGCCTAGCATGTGCCGATGGTGTTCAATGCAACCACCCCCACCAAGGACCATCTTGTGTCGATAGTGGTCGAGGTAACCGCCTGCACTAGGTCCCAGCTTGTGTCGATGGTGGTCGAGGCAAGTGCTCGTACCAAAAGGCAGCATATGCCGATAATGGATGATGCATGTGCCATCACCATGCGTCATCATGTGTCATTGATGGTCGAGGCCTTGGACAAAGTTCAATTTTGAGCCACGGTGCACATGCTGGGCTCAGGCATGTGCTGGTGCCACATTTTTTTCGCTCGAGGCACCATCACCGGAGCATCGTCGGAGAACCTAACCGGCGACATTGGTGGTTTCGACGATTGGGGGGCCCAAGGGGTGCGCGCACATGATGTGCGATGGGTGCTGGTACTTGGCCCTTATATTGGCCCACTGTCCCTCATCAAACCTCAAGAACTCACACCCCCTTAAAGAGCATTTGAGATTTTATAGGTTTGCTCCCAGTAGCCATTAAAGTGTCTAAAATGGGGACATTTTTTTCAAACGGTTACAAAATCTTCTCCACTTTGAGTTTTTAGCTGAATTTTTTTGTGAATGCCAAAAAAAATACAAGGATCATGTCTACCAAATTTGGGGCCAAAAAACCTTCTAAAAAAATTTTAAAAAATCTTGAACAGCAAAAAGTTTCGACAATCGTGAAAAATAGAAAACGAGTCGTCTTACCATGAAACTTCACATGAAAGATTAGGGGACCACTGTATGAATTTACAAGCCATAAAAATGGCATTGGCACGACAGAAATATGAAGATGTGCCTGAACCCACCTACCACTCGATCGATCCACGGCTTACGCATCCCGCCTCTCCGATCAACTATGTGCCCGCACGCTCGTTCGTGGTTTGACTTAGGCATACGTAGTGCGCTCCCAGTCTAAGATCGGACCGGACCATGGGTTATAGTAGCAGGACCCGCAACGGGATCAGCAGCATGTAGAGGGGACCGGGTCGATCCCCGGCTGGCGCATCCTGCCTCTCTAGCCAGTTGAGAGCCCGTATGCTCATTTCGTGGGTTGACTTAGGCATACGGAGTTCATCCCCAGTCTAAGCATACAGAGTTCATTCCCAGTGTAAGATCAGACTGGTGGTCGAGGTGGTCACCCCCTATCCCTCATCAAACCTCTAGAACTCACACCCCCTTAAAGAGCATTTGAGATTTTATAGGTTTGCTCCTAGTAGCCATTAAAGTGTCTGAAATGGGGATTTTTTCAAACGATCACAAAATCTTCTCCACTTTGAGTTTTTAGCTGAATTTTTTTGTGCATGCCAAAAAAATTACAAGGATCACGTCTACCCAATTTGGGGCCAAAACTCCTTCTAAAAAAATTCTAAAAACTCCCGAACCACAAAAAGTTTCAAAAATTGTGAAAAATAGAAAACGGGCCGTCTTGCCACGAAACTTCACATGAAGGCTTAAGGGACCATTGTATGAATTTACAAGCCATAAAAATGGCATTGGCATGGCAGAAATATGAAGATGTGCTTGGACCCACTTAACACTCGATCGATCCACGGCATGCGCATCCCGCCTCTCCGGCCGGCTTAGTGCTCGCACGCTCGTTTCGTGGGTTGAGTTAGGCATACGTAGTTCACTCCCAGTCTAAGATCGGATTGGACCGAGGGTTGTGGCAGCAGGACCCACAATGGGAGTACCAGCATATAGAGGGGATCGGGTCGATCCCTGACTTGTGCATCCTACCTCTCTGGCCGGTTGAGCGCCCGTATGCTCGTTTCGTCAGTTGACTTAGGCATATGGACTTTATCCCCAGTCTAAGCATATGGAGTTCATTCCCAGTCAAAGATCAGATCAGATCGAGGGTTGTGGCAGTAGGACTAGTAGCAGGATCGACAGCACGTAGGAGAGATCGGGCCAATCCCTGGCTTGTGCATTCTGCCTCTTCGATCGACTAAGTGCCCGTACGCTCGTTTCATGGGTTGGCTTAGGCATACGGAGTTCATTCCATGTCTAAGCCCTAACCGGACAGAGGGTTGTGACAGCGGGACCAACAGCACGCACAGGGGGATCAGGTCGATCCTCGGCTTGCACATTATGCCTCTTCGGTCGGCTCAGTGCCCGCACACTCGTTTCGTGGTTTGACTTAGGCATACAGAGTTCATTCCCAATCTCAGATCGGACCGGTAGCGGGATTGGCAGCAGCACGCAGAGGGGGACCGGGTCGATCCTTGACTTCTGCATCTTGCCTCTCCAGCCGCAGAACGGTCGCTCACTCGTTTTGTGGGTTGACTTAGGCATACGGAGTTCATTCTGGGTCTAAGTCCCAACTGAACCGAGGGACCCGTAGTGAGATCGACAGCTCACAGAGGGGGACTGAGTCGATCTTTGACTTATCCATTCTGGCTCTCCAGTCGATTGAGCACTCGCACGCTCCTTTCATAGGTTGACTTAGGCATACATAGTGCATTCCCGGTCTTGACCAACCAAGGGCCAAAGCCTATCGATGGTGTTTGGGGCAACAACTGAGGGGGTCCAACAGCGAGATCCTTGGTCGACTCATGCATCCTGCCCCCAGCGGTCGGTTCAGTGCCCGTATGCTCATTTCAAGGGTCGATCGGGGCTCGACATGTATCGATGGTGGTCGAGGCAATCGCCCACACCACGACCCAGTATGTGCCGATGGTGTTCAATGCAACCACCCGTACCAATGGCTATCTTGTGCCGATGGTGGTCGAGACAATCGCCCGCACCAAGGGCCAGCATGTGCCGATGGTGATCAAGGCAATCACCTACACCAGGTCCCAGCTTGTGTCGATGGCGGTAGAGGCAAGTGCCCGTACCAAAGGGCAGCTTGTGCCGATGATGGTCGATGCATGTGCCATCACCATGCGCCATCATGTGCCATTGATGGTCGAAGACTTGGTCGAAGTTCAATTTTGAGTGACGGTGCACATGCTGGGCTCGGGCATGTGCTGGTGCCACATTTTTTTTGCCCAGGGCACCATCACCGGAGCATCGTCGGAGAACCTAACCGACGGTAGTGGGGATTCTGACAATTGGGGGGGCCGGGTGGTGTGCGCACATGTTGTGCGATGGGTGCTGGTACTTGGCCCTTATATTGGCCCCCTATACCTCATCAAACCTTGAGAACTCACACCCCCTTAAAGAGCATTTGAGATTTTATAGGTTTGCTCTCAGTAGCCATTAAAGTGTCTGAAATGGGGACATTTTTTTCAAACGGTCACAAAATCTTCTCCACTTTGAGTTTTTAGCTGAATTTGTTTGTGCATGCCAACAAAAATACAAGGATCACGTTTGCAAATTTGGGGCCAAAACTCCCTCTAAAAAAATTTTAAAAAATCTCGAACCACAAAAAGTTTCAAAAATCGTGAAAAATAGAAAACGGGTCGTCTTGCCACAAAACTTCACATGAAGGCTTAGGGGACCATTGTATGAATTTACAAGCCATAAAAATGGCATTGGCATGGCAAAAATATGAAGATGTGCCTGAACCCACCTACCACTCAATCGATCCACGGCTTGCACATCTCACCTCTCCGGCCAACTAAGTGCCCGCACGCTCGTTTCGTGGGTTGGCTTAGGCATACGTAGTGTGCTCCCAGTCTAAGATCAGACCGGATCGAGGGTTGAGGTAGCAGGACCCGCAGTGGGATTGGCAGCATGCAGAGGGGTTCGAGTGAATCCCCGGCTTACGCATCCTACCTCTCTGGCTGACTGAGCGCCCACACGCTCATTTCGTGGGTTGACTTAGGCATATGGAGTTCCTCCCCAGTCTAAGCATACGGAGTTCATTCCCAATCTAAGATCGAACCGGACTGAGGGTTGCGACAGTAGGACCAGGAGCAAGATCGGTAGCACGCAAGGGGCGATCGGGTCGATCCTCGGCTTGCGCATTTTGCCTCTCCAACCGACTGAGTGCCCGCACGCTCGTTTCATGGGTTGGCTTAGGTACACTGAGTTCATTCCATGTCTAAGCCCCAACCGGATCGAGGGTTGTGGCAACGGGACCGACAGCATGCAGAGGGGGATCGGGCCGATCCCTGGCTTGCACATTATGCCTCTCTAGCCGGCTCAGCGCTTGCGCGCTCATTTCGTGGGTTGACTTAGGCATACAAAGTTCATTCCTAGTCTAAGCATACGGAGTTCATTCCCAGTTTAAGATCAGACTGGTAGCGAGATCGGTAGCAGCACGTAGAGGGGGACTGAGCTGATCCTCGGCTTGCATATCCTACCTTTCTGGCTGACTGAGCACCCGCACGCTCGTTTCGTGGGTTGACTTAGGCATAAGGAGTTCATTCCCGATCTAACCCCAATCGGACCGAGGGACCCATAGCGGGATCGTCAGCACGCAGAGGGGGACTGGGCTGATCCTTGGCTTACGAATTTTGGCTCTCCGACCGGCTGAACGTCCGCACGCTCATTTCATGGGTTGACTTAGGCATACGTAGTGCATTCCTAGTCTCGGACCAACCAAGGGCCAAAGGCTATCGATGGAATTTGGGGTAACAACCGATGGGGACCAGCAGCGGGATCCTTAGTCAGCTCACTCATCCCACCCCCAACGATCGGTTTGGTGCTCACATGCTCGTTTCGTTGGTCGATCGGGGCTCAGCACGTGCTGATGGTGGTCGAAGCAATCGCCCGCACCATGGCCCAACATGTGCTGATGGTGTTCGATTCAACCGCCCACACCAAGGGCCATCTTGTGTCGATGGTGGTCGACACAACCATCCGCACTAGGGCCCAGCTTGTGCCGATGGCAGTCGAGGCAAGTGCCATTGCCAAAAGGTAGGCTGTGTCGATGATGGTCGATGCATGTGCCATCACCATGCACCATCAAGTGCCATTGATGGTTGAGGCCTTGGCTGAAGTTCAATTTTGAGCCACGGTGCACATACTAGGCTCGAGCATGTGCTGGTGCCACATTTTTTTCGCCCGGGGCACCATCGCTGGAGAATCACCAGAGAACCTAACCGGCGGCATTGGGGGTTCTGGCGATTTGGGGGCCGAGGGGTGTGCGCACATGATGTACGATGGGTGCTGGTACTTGGCCCTTATATTGGCCCCCTATCCCTCATCAAACCTCGAGAACTCACACCCCCTTAAAGAGCATTTGAGATTTTATAGGTTTGCTCCCAGTAGCCATTAAAGTGTCTGAAATGGGGACATTTTTTTCAAACGGTCACAAAATCTTCTCCACTATGAGTTTTTAGCTAAATTTGTTTGTGCATGCCAACAAAAATACAAGGATCACATCAACCAAATGTGGGGCCAAAACTCCTTCCAAAAAACTTTTAAAAAATCCCAATCCGTAAAAAGTTTCAAAAATCATGAAAAATGGAAAACGGGTCATCTTGCCACGAAACTTCACATGAAGGCTTAGGGAACCATTGTATGAATTTACAAGCCATAAAATGGCATTGGCACAGTAGAAATATGAAGATGTGCCTGAACCCACCTACCACTCGATCGATCCATGGCTTGCGCATCCCGCTTCTCCGGCCGCCTAAGTGCCCGTATGCTCGTTTTGTGGGTTGACTGAGAAATACGTAGTGCACTCCCAGTCTAAGATCAGATCGTACCGAGGGTTGTGGCAGCAGGAACCGCAACGGGATCGACAGTACACAGAGGCGACCGGGTCGATCCCTGGCTTACGCATCCTGCCTCTCTGGCAGGCTGAGCACACGCACGCTCGTTTCATGGGTTGACTTAGGCATACGGAGTTCATCCCCAGTCTAAGCATACGGAGTTCATTCCCAGTTTAACATCGGATCGAATCGAGGGTTGCGACAGCAGGACAAGCAATAGGATCGACAGCATGCAGGGGGGATCGGGTCGATCCTCAACTTGTGTATTCTACCTCTCCGATCGGCTGAGCACCCGAACGCTCATTTCGTGGATTAGCTTAGGCATATGGAGTTCATTCCATGTCTAAGATGGATCGAGGGTTGTGGCAGCGGGACCGATAGCATGCAAAAGGGGACCGGGCCAATGCCCAGCTTGTGCATTATGCCTCTTCGATCGGCTCAGTGCCCACACGCTCGTTTCATGGGTTGACTTAGGCATACGGAGTTTATTCCCAATTTAAGATCAGACCGACAGCAGCACACAGAGGAGGACCGAGCCGATCCTCAGCTTGCGCATCCTACCTCTCCGATCGGCTGAGCGCCCGTACGCTCGTTTCATGGGTTGACTTAGGCATATGGAGTTCATTCCTGGTCTAAGCCCCAGCATGAACGAGGGACCCGTAGCGGGATCAGCAGCACGCAGAGGGGGACTGAGCCGATCCTCGGCTTACGCATTTTGGCTCTCCAATCGGTTGAATGCCCGTACGCTCGTTTAATGGGTTGACTTAGGCATACGTAGTGCATTCCCTATCTCGACCAACCAAGGGCCAAAGGCTATCGATGGTGTTTGGGGCAACAACCGAGGGGGACCAGTAGTGGGATCCTTGGTCAGCTCACGCATCCCACCCCAACGATCATTTTGGTGCTCGCACTCTTGTTTTAGGGGTCGATCGAGGTTCGGCATGAGCTGATGGTGGTCGAGGCAATCGCCCGTACCGTGACCCAGCTTGTGCCGATGGTGTTCGATGGAACCGCCTGCACCAAGGGCCATCTTGTGCTAATGGTGGTCAAGGCAACCGCTCGCACCAAGGGCCAGCATGTGCCGATGGTGATCGAGACAACTGCCCGTACTAGGGCCTAGCTTGTGTCGATGGCGGTCGAGGCAAGTGCCCGTACCAAAGGGCAGCCTGAGCCGATGATGGTCGATGCGTGTGCCATCACCATGCACCATCATGTGCCATTGATGGTTGAGGCCTTGGCCGAAGTTCAATTTTGAGCCACGGTACACATGCTGGGCTTGGGCATGTGCCGGTGCCACATTTTTTTCACCCAAGGCACCATCACCGGAGCATCGTCGGAGAACCTAACCGACGGCATTGGGGGTTCTGGCGATTGGGGGGCCGGTGGGTGTGTGCACATGATGTGTGATGGGTGGTGGTACTTGGCCCTTATATTGGCCCCCTATCTTTCATCAAACCTCGAGAACTCACACCCCTTTAAAGTGCATTTGAGATTTTATAGGTTTGCTCACAATAGCCATTAAAGTGTTTGAAATGGGGACATTTTTTTCAAACGGTCACAAAATCTTCTCCACTTTGAGTTTTTAGCTGAATTGTTTTGTACATGCCAACAAAAACACAAGGATCGCATCTACCAAATTTGGGGCCAAAACTCCTTCCAAAAAAATTTTAAAAAATCTCGAACCGTAAAAAGTTTCAAAAATCGTGAAAATTAAAAAATAGGTCGTCTTGCCACGAAACTTCACATGAAGGCTTAGGGGACCATTGTATGAATTTACAAGCCATAAAAATGGCATTGGCATGGCAGAAATATACAGATGTGCCTGAACCCACCTACCACTAGATTATCCATGGCTTGCGCATCCTGCCTCTCTGGTCGGCTAAGTGCCTGCACGCTCGTTTCATGTGTTGACTTAGGCATATGTGGTGCGCTCCTAGTCTAAGACCAGACTAGACCAAGGGTTGCGGCAGCAGGACCCACAGTGGGATCGGTAGCACGCAGAGGGGACTAGGTCGATCCCCGACTTGCGCATCTTGCCTCTCTCGCCAGCTGAGCGCCCATACGCTCGTTTTGTGGGTTGACTTAGGCATACGAAGTTTATTCCCAGTCTAAGCATATGGAGTTCATTCCCAGTCTAAGATTGGACCAGACCCAGGGTTACGGTAGTAGGACTAGCAGCAGGATCGACAGCATACAGGGCCGGACTGGGCCGATCCTCGGATTACGCATTCTGCCTCTCCGATCGGTTGAGCACCCGTACGCTCGTTTCATAGGTTGGTTTAGGCATACGGAGTTCATTCCATGTCTAAGCCCTAGCCGGATCGAGGGTTGTGGCAGCGGGACCAACAGTATGCAGAGGGGATTGGGCCGATCCCTGGCTTGCGCATTATGCCTCTTTAGCCGGCTCAACGCTTGTACGCTCGTTTCGTGGGTTGACTTAGGCATACGGAGTTCATTTCCAGTCTAAGCATACAGAGTTCATTCCTAGTCTAAGATCAGACTGACAGCGGGATCGGTAGCAGCACGCACAGGGGGATCGAGCCGATCCTCAGCTTCCGCATCCTGCCTATCTGGTCGGCTGAGCACCTGCTCGCTCGTTTCGTGGGTTGACTTAGGCATACGAAGTTCATTCTCGATCTAAGCCCCAACTAGATCGAGGGACCCACAGCGGGATCTACAGCTTATAGAGAGGGACTGGGTCGATCCTCGACTTATGCATTTTGGCTCTCCAGTCGGTTGATCGCTCGCACGCTCGTTTCATGGGTTGACTTAGGCATATGTAGTGCATTCCCGATCTTGACCAACCAAGGGCCAGAGGCTATCGACGGCATCTGGGGCAACAACCGAGGGGGACCAGTAGCGGGATCCTTGGTCAACTCGTGCATCCCACCCCCAGCGGTCAGTTCAATGCTCGCACGCTTGTTTCGGGGGCCGATCGGGGCTCAATATGTGTCGATGGTGGTCGAGGTGACCGTCTGAACCACGGCCCAGCATGTACCGATGGTGTTCGATGCAACTGCTCGCACCAAGGGCCATCTTGTGCCGATGGTGGTCGAGGTAATCGCTCGCACCAAGGGCCAGCATATGTAGATGGTGATAGAGGCAACTGCCTGCACCAGGGCCCAGCTTGTGCCGATGGCGGTCGAGGGAAGTGCCCGTACCAAAGGCAGCCTGTGCCGATGATGGTCGATGCATGTGCCATCACCATGCGCCATCATGTGCCATTAATGGTCGAGGCCTTGGCTGAAGTTTGATTTTGAGCCACGGTGCACATGCTGGGCTCGGGCATGTGCTGGTGCCACATTTTTTTCGTTCGGGGCACCATCGTCGGAGCATCATCGAAGAACCTAACCGACGGCATTGGGGGTTCCGACGATTGTGGGGGCCAGGGGGTGTGTGCACATGATGTGTGATGGGTGCTGGTACTTGACCCTTATATTGGCCCCCTATCCCTTATCAAATCTTGAGAACTCACACCCCCTTAAAGTGCATTTGAGATTTTATACGTTTGCTCCCAGTAGCCATAAAAGTGTCTGAAATGTGGACATTTTTTTCAAACGGTCACAAAATCTTCTCCACTTTGAGTTTTTAGCTGAATTTGTTTGTGCATGCCAACAAAAATACAAGGATCATGTCTACCAAATTTGGGGCCAAAACGCCTTCTAAAAAAATTTTAAAAAATCCTGAAACGCAAAAAGTTTCAAAAATCATGAAAAATAGAAAACGGGTCATCTTGCCACGAAACTTCACGTGAAGGCTTAGGGGACCATTATATGAATTTGCAAGCCATAAAAATGGCATTGGCATGGCAGAAATATGAAGATGTGCCTGAACCCACCTACCACTCGATCGATCCACGGCTTGTGCATCCCACCTCTCTGACCGGCTAAGTGCCCGCACGCTCACTTCGTGGGTTGACTTAGGCATACGTAGTGTGCTCCCAGTCTAAGATTAGACCGAATGGAGGGTTGAGGCAGCATGACCTGCAACAAGATCGACAGCACGCAGATGGGTTCGGGTCGATCCTCGGCTTACGCATTCTGCCTCTCCAGTTGGCTGAGCACCTGCACGTTCGTTTCATGGGTTGGCTTATGCATACAGAGTTCATTCCATGTCTAAGCCCCAGTCGGATCAAGGGTCGTAGCAGCGGGATCGACAGCACGCAAAGGGGGATCGGGCTGATCCTCAGCTTACGCGCTATGCCTTTCCAGTCGGTTCAGTGCCCGCACGATCGTTTCATGGGTTGACTTAAGCATACAAAGTTCATTCCTAGTCTAAGCATACGGAGTTCATTCCCAGTCTAAGATCAGACCGACAGCGAGATCTGCAGCAGCACGCAGAGGGGGACCTAGTCGATCCTCGGGGTACGCATCCTACCTCTCTGACCGACTGAGCGCCCGCACGCTTGTTTCGTAGGTTAACTTAGGCATACGGAGTTCATTCTTGGTCTAAGCCCCAACCAGACCGAGGGACCCGTAGCGGGATCGTCAGCACGTATAGGGGGGACCGAGCTGATCCTCGGCTTGCACATTCTGGCTCTCTGACCGGCTGAGCACCCACACGTTCGTTTCATGAGTTGACTTAGGCATACGTAGTGCATTCCCGGTCTCAACCAACCAAGGGCCAGAGGCTATCGACGACATTTAGGGCAACAATCGAGGGGGACCAGCAGTGGGATCCTTGGTCGGCTCACGCATCCCACCCCCAACGATCGGTTCAATGTTCGCACGCTCGTTTTTGGGGTCGATCGGGGCTTAGCACATGCTGATAGTGGCCGAGGCAACCGCCCAAACCACGGCCCAGCATGTGCCAATGGTGTTCGATGCAACCCCCTGCACCAGGGGCCATCTTGTGCCAATGGTGGTTGAGGCAACCGCCCGCACCAGGGCCCAGCTTATGCCGATGGTGGTCGAGGCAAGTGCCCGTACAAAAGGCCAGCCTGTGCCGATGATGGTCGATCATGTGCCATCACCATGCACCATCATATGCCATTGATGGTCGAGGCCTTGGCCGAAGTTCAATTTTGAGCCACGACGCACATGCTGGGCTCGGGCATGTGCTGGTGCCACATTTTTTTCGCTCGGGGCACCATCGTTGGAGCATCACTGGAGAACCTAACTGGCGGCATTGGGGGTTTCGACGATTGGAGGGCCGGGGGGTATGCACACATGATGTGCGATGGGTGCCGGTACTTGGCCCTTATATTGGCCCCCTATCCCTCATCAAACCTCGAGAACTCACACCCCCTTAAAGAGCATTTGAGATTTTATAGGTTTGCTCCCAGCAGCCATTAAAGTGTCTGAAATTGGGACATTTTTTTCAAACGGTCACAAAATCTTCTCCACTTCGAGTTTTTAGTTGAATTTGTTTGTGCGTGCCAACAAAAATACAAGGATCACGTTTGCCAAATTTGGGGCCAAAACTCCTTCTAAAAAAATTTTAGAAAATCCCGAACCGCAAAAAGTTTCGAAAATCATGAGAAATAGAAAACGGGTCATCTTGCCACGAAACTTCACATAAAGGCTTAGGGGACCATTGTATGAATTTAGAAGCCATACAATGGCATTGGCACAGCAGAAATATGAAGATGTGGCTGAACCCACCTATCACTCGATCGATCCACGGCTTGCGCATCCCGCTTTTCCGGCCGGCTAAGTGCCCGCACGCTCGTTTCATGGGTTGACTTAGGCATACGCAGTGCACTCCCAGTCTAAGATCAAACCGGATCGAGGGTTGCGGTAGCAAGACCTACACCAGATCGGCAGCACGCAGAGGGGACCGGGTCGATCCCCAGCTTATGCATCATACCTCTCTAGCCGGCTGAGCACCCGCACACTCGTTTCATGGGTTGACTTAGGCATACGGAGTTCATCCCCAGTCTAAGCATACGAAGTTCATTCCTAATCTAAGATCTGATCCAACCGAGGGTTGCGGCAGCAATACCAGCAACAGGATCGACAGCACGCGAGGGGGGACCGAACCGATCCTCGGCTTACGCATTCTGCCTCTCCGATCGGCTTAGCACCCGCACGTTCATTTTATGGGTTGGCTTAGGCATACGGAGTTCATTCCATGTCTAAGCCCCAGCCGAACTAAGGGTTACAGTAGCGGGACCGGCAGCACGCAGAGGGGGATCGAGCCAATGCCCTGTTTGCGCATTATGCCTCTCTAGTTGGGTCAATACCCATACGCTCGTTTCGTGGGTTGACTTAGGCATACGAAGTTCATTCCCAAACTAAGATCAGACCGGCAGCAGCACGCAGAGGGGGATCGGGCCAATCTTCGACTTGCGCATCCAACTTCTCCAGTTGGCTGAGTGTCCGCACGCTCGTTTCATGGGTTAACTTAGGCATATGGAGTTCATTCTTGGTCTAAGCCCCAGCCATACTGAAAGACCCCGCAACGGGATTGATAGCACGTAAAGGGGGATTGGGTCGATCCTCGGCTTGCGTATTCTGGCTCTCCGGTCAGCTGAGGGCCCGCACGCTCATTTCATGGGTTACCTTAGGCATACGTAGTGCATTCTTGATCTCCACCAACCAATGGATAGAGGCTATCGATAGTGTTTGGGGCAACAACCAAGGGGGACAAGCAGCGGGATCCTTGGTCGACTCGTGCATCCTACCCCCAGTGGTCGGTTTGGTGCTCGCACACTCGTTTTGGGGGCCGATCGGGGCTCGACATGAGCCGATGGTGGTCGAGGCACCGCCCGCACCATGGCCCAGCATGTGTCGATGGTGTTCGATGCAACCGCCCACACCAAGGGCCATCTTGTGGCGATGGTGGCCATCTTGTGCTGATGGTGGTCGAGGCAATCGCTCTTATCAAGGCCCAGCATGTGTCGATGGTGATCAAGGCAACCCACAAATGGTGGACCCAATCATCAATAGAGAATTGAGGAACTTGAGGCCGCGGTGGCCGCAATGAAAACTCATATGGCGACCAAAGATCGAGTGAGGGAGATCGAGACAACCTAGCGAGAGTTGTCCAATACTCTCCACAACATGAGCGAAGAGGCTAGAGATGCCTTGAACATTCTCCAAAAGGAGTTTGAGGAGCTCAGAGTACAAGTGAGCATCCTACAAATGGCTATGGCTAGATCGAGTTCGAGCTCAATAGAAAGGGGAAAAAAGCCCAAGGTGCCAGAGCCTCGATGCTATGAGGGGGCAAGGGATGCTAAGGAACTTGAAAATTTCTTGTTTGACATAGAGCAATACTTTCGAGCTGTACACACGGATTCAGAGGAAGACAAGGTAACAATGTCATCGATGTACCTCGCAGGGGATGCCAAGCTGTGGTGGCGCTCCAAGTTTGTCGATGACGAGTGCCCGATTAAGATTTGGATGGATCTGAAGCGAGAATTGAAAAACCAATTTTTCCCTGAGAATGTGGAGTACATGGCTTGAAGGAGACTTCGAGAATTGGTGCAAACAGGAATGGTGCGAGAGGTTGTAAGGAGCTTTTCTACCCTAATGTTGGATATTCATGACATGTCTGAAAAGGACAAGATGTTCTATTTTCTTGAGGGCCTCAAGCCTTGGGCGAGGATAGAACTACAAAGACAGAAAGTGCAAGATGTGGCCATGACCATGGCTGCAACTGAACGTCTCTATGATTACAATGATGGCTCCTCAAAATGAAAAAATCCTCCATCAGCTGGCAGTAGCTTCAACTTTGGGAGTGGGGAAAAGATGACTAGGTTGGACTGGCCCTTCAGTGGGGGATCAGACAGGAGGTCCTTTGGTCGAGATAGCACCCAACCCAAGACAAGCAACGTAGGGATTTTCAAGCCTAGGCAACCGCTAGCTTGCTTTCTTTGCAAGGGGCCGCATCGGGTGGCTAAATGCCCGCACAGGGGAGCCCTTAATGCCTTAACGACCTTATCTCAAGAGTTCGCAAAAGCGCCAGAGAGCATTGAAGAAGTTGAAGAGGAGCTAGCTAGGATGGGTTTAATAAGGTTCCTCAATGCCCTCCGCACCCAATTGAACACTATAGAGAAATAACAGAGTAGAGGCTTGATGTATGTGAACTTGACGATCAATGAGAAAACCACCAAGGCCATGGTGGATACGGGTGCAACCGACACTTTCATCACACCAGAAGAAGCAAAAAGGTGTGGTCTTCAGATTAGTAAAGACTGTGGATGAATGAAGGCGATCAATTCGCCAACCTTTGCGATCAGTGGAAGCTCCAAGAGTTTGACAACCCGATTAGGGCCATGGGAAGGGAAGATAGACTTTACAGTCTCCCCCATGGATGACTTTGATGTTGTTCTCGGATCGGACTTCATGATGTTGGCTCAGGTCATCCCTATCCCCGTCGCTAGCTGCTTGTTGTTCTTAGGGGAACACCTATGTGTGGTGCCAGCCAACATCTTACCAAAGAGTGGGAAGAAAATGATTTCAGCTTTGCAGTTCAAGAAAGGGGTAAAGAGAAGGGAACTCTCCTTTGTGGCTGTGCCAATCTACAAAAAAGGGTCAGAAGTAGAACCAATACCTAATGGTATGGAAAAAGTGTTGGAAGAATTCAAAGAGGTGATGCCAGAGATGTTGCCTAAGGTTCTACCCCCTCGATGAGCAATGGACCATGAAATTGAGCTCCTCCCAGGAGCGAAACCCCCTGTTAAAGCTCCTTACCGCATGGCCCCGCCAAAGTTGGCTAAACTAAGAAAATAGTTAGATGAGCTACTATAAGCCGGGTTCATCAGACCATCAAAGGCTCTTTTCGGAGTGCCAGTGCTATTTCAAAAGAAGCATGATGGAAGTTTGCGATTATGTGTTGACTACAGGGCCCTGAACAAAGTCACCATAAGAAACAAATATCCCATCCCCTTCATAGTGGACTTGTTTGATCAACTGAGTCAGGTTAAGTACTTCTCCAAATTAGACCTGAGATCTGGCTACCATCAGGTCAGAATCATTGAGGGAGATGAGCCAAAGACCACTTGTGTAACACGGTATGGTGCATTTGAATTTCTTGTTATGCCCTTTAGACTGACCAATGCTCCTGTCACATTTTGTACATTGATGAATCAGGTGTTCCATGACTACCTAGACAAATTTGTAGTAATCTATTAAGACGATATAGTGGTATATAGCTCTACCTTGGAAGAACATCAAGAACACCTGTGCCGGGTACTTCAAAGATTACAGGACCACCAGTTATACGTAAAAAGGGAGAAGTGTGCATTTGCTCAAATCTAAATCTATTTTCTCGATCACATTGTCGAACGTGGCCACATTCGAATGGACATGGAAAAGGTTAGGGCCATCAAGGAGTGGACAACACCGAAGAACGTTAGTGAGCTCCGCTCATTTTTGGGACTAGCCAACTATTATAGAAGGGTTTATGGAAGGGTACTCTCGTAAGACCACGGCCCTCACGGTGCTATTGAAGAAGAAGCATAAATGGTGTTGGACGAGTGAGTGCCAAGAGGCCTTCGAGGGATTGAAGGATGCTATTATGAAGGATCCCATCTTAGCTCTTTTTGATATTGAAAAGCCTTTCAAAGTCCAGATGGATGCATTTGATTTTGCTATTGGAGGAGTGCTTTTGCAACAACATCACCCGGTAGCATTTGAAAGTAGGAAGCTAAGTGAAGCTGAAAGGAAATATACGGCCCAGAAAAAAGAACTCTTGGCAGTGGTTTACTGGTTGAGGGCTTGGTGACATTACTTGCTGGGTTCACACTTTGTCGTGAAGACAGACAATGCGGCCGTTAGCCATTTTCTCACCCAACCAAGGCTTACGACAAAACAAGCTAGGTGGCAAGAATTTTTAGCAGAGTTCGACTTGTGTTTTGAGCACACCATTGGAAAGACCAATCAAGTGGTCGATGCATTAAGCAGGCGAGCAGATTTAGCGACCTTTAGAAGAATTGCCCTAATGGCGGCTAGCAGAGCCACTACAGGCATTCACAAGTTGATTAGAGATCACTTAGGGAAGGACCCGCAAGCTTGTGCCATCCTGAAGCTAGTAGAAGAAAGGAAGTCCAAGTACTTCTGGCAAGAAAATAGGGTCTTATGGACCAAGGGCCTCGAGTGTTTGTGCCAAGAGCAGAAGGTCTAAGACAGATGCTGATGAGGGAATGTCATGACACACCATGGGCGGGACACCCGGGCTGGCAACGCACTTTGGCGTTATTGAAACAGGGATACTATTGGCCTCACATGCAACAAGATGTGATGGACTACACGAAGACTTACCTCATTTGCCAACAAGGCAAGGTTGAAAGAAGAAAACCTACAGGCATGCTTGAACCACTACCAGTACCCACCAAATCATGGGAAAGCATCTCTCTCAATTTCATTTCGAGCCTACCCAAGGTTGGTGACCTTGGAGCTATTTTGGTAGTGATTGACCGGTTCTCTAAGTATGCCACATTCATTCTCGCTCACAAGTATTGCACAGTGAAAGACACAGCTCGACTATTGTTCAAACATGTGGTCAAATACTAGGGCCTCCCTCAAAATATTGTCAGCGATCGAGATCCAAGATTCACGAGGTCCTTTTGGAAAGAACTTTTCAAGATATTGGGGTCCCAACTTAACATCTCCTTAAGCTATCACCCTCAAACCGATGGTCAAACGAAATGGTTCAACGGGTTGTTAGAGGAATACTTGAGGCACTTTGTTCAAGCCAATCAGAAAGACTGGCCTTCATTATTAGACATGGCTCAACTCTATTTTAATTCCAACAAAAGCTCTTCCACCAATAAGAGCCCAGTTGAGGTGGTCACCAGACAATTACCAAGGCTACCCTACACTTCTTTGGAATAATATAGAGGAAAAAATCCAAGAGCCTTCAATCTCAGTAAGGAGTGGAAACAAAACACAGAGATTGCACAAGCCTACCTTGAGAAAGCATCAAAACGGATGAAGAAATAGACAGACAAGGGTCGTAGGGCTCAACAATTTCAAGTTGGTGATTTGGTTCTTATCCGACTAGTTCCTGAACAAACCAGGTTCTTGAGAAAGAGAGATCGTAGACTGGTATGCAAATATGAAGGTCCAGTAAGGTCTTTTCCAAGGTGAGGAATGCTTCTTACAAAATCAACCCACCAAAGTGGATAAAGGTGCACCCAGTATTTCATGTGAGCAACCTGAAACCCTTCCATGTAGATCCTACAGATGCTAGCCGAAGGGAGCCAACCAGAGTCGCCATCACCATGAAGCCACCCTTAGAGCGTCAAGTCGAAGAGATCTTAGCTGACAGGGAAACCAAGATATCTTGAAGACTAGTTTAGGAGTACTTAGTGAAATGGGAGGGATTAGGACTAGAAGAAACCAGCTAGGAGAAAGAACACGACCTCTAGAGATTTCAAAGGAAGATCGAAGAATTTCAAGCCAGCAAGTCGATGAGGACGTCGATAGAATAGGTGGGGGAGGATGTCATGAACCAACCTTCTATAGGGCCATGACCGGGACTTAGGTTACCATGAGCCACCCATGTATAGGGCCATGGCCGGGTAGATCCTTTGTGCTAGGAAAAGTGTCCCCATTTCAAACATTGTAATGGTTACTGGTAGCATAGCTCTAAAATCTCTAAGGCTCTTTAGGAGGGGTGAGCCGGTAGCGTAGTGTTGGGCTGTCTCACCAGTTGCTATGCGAGCCTAGGCCACCCACCATGGGCTGCCCCCCAGGCCTTGGTGATGGTGAGAGGTCCTAATGTATGATTCTTGATTATAATAAAGCTCATCCCGATTGAATGTCCCGATTGTTGGCTCGATGTGTTTTTCTTTTTCTCGTTGCGAATATGCCTTCTTGTGTGTGTGCTTGAGATTGATCTCGATATATTGTGTATTATTGTGAATGCTGGGGACTAACCATGGCTTATGGTTATTTGTTTAGATATTGATCTATTGAAGGCTGACTTGGTTGGGAGCACCCATTCAAGTGCCACACGGTCTATTGCTTGTTGAGAGAAAGCTTAGTCCGTGACACCCGGCTTGGGCATTATGCCTCTACGGTTGGCTCAGCGCCCGCATGCTCGTTTCGTGGGTTGACTTAGGCATATGAAGTTCATTCCCAGTCTAAGATCAGACTGGCAGCAGGATCGGTAGTAGCACGCAGAGGGGAACCGGATCGATCCTCGGCTTGCACATCCTACCTCTCTGGCCGACTGAACGCCCGTGTTTTATGGGTTGACTTAGGCATACGGAGTTCATCCCCAGTCTAAGCATACGGAGTTCATTCCCAGTCTAAGATCGGACCAGACCGAAGGTTACGGCAGTAGGACCAGTAGCAAGATTGATAGTACGCAGAGGGGGATCGGATCGATCCCCAGCTTGCGCATTTTACCTCTCCGGCCGGTTGAGCGCCCACACGCTCGTTTCGTGGGTTGGCTTAGGCATACAGAGTTCATTCCATGTCTAAGCCCCAGCCGGACCGAGGGTTGTGGTAGCGGGACCGACAGCATACAGAGGGGATCGGGTCGATCCCCGACTTGTGCATTATGCCTCTTCGGCCAGCTCAGTGCCCGCATGCTTGTTTCATGGGTTGACTTAGGCATACGGAGTTCATTCCTAGTCTAAGCATACGGAGTTCATTCCCAGTCTAAGATTGGACCGACAGCGGGATCGATAGCAGCACGCAGAGGGGGATCGGGCCGATCTTCGACTTGCGCATCCTGCCTCTCCGATCGGCTGAACGCCCACACATTCATTTCATGGGTTGACTTAGGCATATGAAGTTCATTCCTGGTCTAAGCCCTAACCGAATCGAGAAACCTGTAGCGTCATCGGCAGCACGCAGAGGGAGATCGAGCCGATCCTCAGCTTGCGTATTTTGGCTCTCAGGTCGGCTGAGCGCCCGTACGCTCGTTTCATGGGTTGACTTAGGCATACGTAGTGCATTCTTGGTCTCGACCAACCAAGGGCCAGAGGCTATTGACGACGTTTGGGGCAACAATCGAGGGGGACCAACAGTATCCATGGCTTGCGCATCTCGCCTCTCCGACCGACTAAACTCCCGCACGCTCGTTTTGTGGGTTGACTTAGGCATACGTAGTGCACTCCCAACCTAAGATCAGATCGGATCGAGGGTTGCGGTAGTAAGACCCGCAGTGAGATCGGTAGCACGCAGAGGGGACTGGGTCGATCCCCGGCTTGCACATCCTACCTCTCTTGCCGGTTGAGTACCCGTACGTTGGTTTCACGGGTTGACTTAGGCATACGGAGTTCATCCCCAGTCTAAGCATACGTAGTTCATTCCCAGTCTAAGATCAGATCGGACCAAAGGTTGCGATTACAGGACCAGTAGTAGGATCGACAGCACGTAGGGGGGACCGGGTCGATCGCCGGCTTGCGCATTCTGCCTCTCTAGCTAGCTGAGTGCCCGCATGCTCGTTTCGTGGGTTAGCTTAGGCCTACGAAGTTCATTCCATGTCTAACCCCTAACCGGACCAAGGGTTGTGGCAGCGGGACCGACTGTACGTAGAAGGGGATCGGGTCGATCCCCGATTTGAGCATTATGCCTCTCCGGTCGGCTCAATGCCCGCACGCTAATTTCGTGGGTTGACTTAGGTATACAGTGTTCATTCCCAGTGTAAGCATATGGAGTTCATTACCAGTCTAAGATCGAGCCGACAATAGTACGTAGAGGGGGACCGACTGATCCTCAGCTTGCGTATCCTGCCTCTCCGGCCGGTTGAGCGCCCGTACGCTCGTTTCATAGGTTGACTTAGGCATACGGAGTTTATTCCCGATCTAAGTCTCAACCGGATCGAGGGACTCGCAACGGGATCAGCAGCATGTAGAGGCAGACCGGGTCGATCCTCAGCTTGCGCATTCTAGCTCTTCGACCGGCTGAGCACCCGTACGCTCGTTTCATGGGTTGACTTAGGCATACGTAGTGGATTCCCGATCTAAACCAACCAAGGGCCAAAGGCTATCGATGGCGTTTGGGGCAACAACCGAGGGGGACCAGTAGTGGGATCCTTGGTCGGCTCGTGCATCCCCCCCAACGGTCGGTTCGATGCTTGCACGCTCGTTTCAGGGGCGATCGGGGCTTGGCATGTACGGATGGTGGTCGAGGCAACCACCCACACCACGGCCCAGCATGTGCCGATGGTGTTCGATGCAGTCACTTGCACCAGGGACCATCTTGTGCCGATGGTGGTTGAGGCAACCGCCCGCACTAGGGCCCAGCTTGTGCCGATGGCGGTCGAGGCAAGTGCCCGTACCAAAGGCCAGCCTGTGCCGATGATGGTCGATGCATGTGCCATCACCATGCGTCATCATGTGCCATTGATGGTCACGACCTCGGCCGAAGTTTGATTTTGAGCCACGGTGCACATGCTGGGCTCAGGCATGTGCTGGTGCCATATTGTTTTCACCCGGGGCACCATCACCAGAGCATCACCAGATAACCTAACCGACGGTATTGGGGATTCTGGTGATTGGGGGGCCAGGGGTGTGCGCACATGATGTGCGATGGGTGCTGGTACTTGGCACCTATATTGGCCCCCTATCCCTCATCAAACCTTGAGAACTCACACCCCCTTAAAGAGCATTTGAGATTTTATAGGTTTGCTCCCAGTAGCCATTAAAGTGTCTGAAATTGGGACATTTTTTTCAAACGGTCACAAAATTTTCTCCATTTTGAGTTTTTAGCTGAATTTGTTTGTGTGTGCCAACAAAAATACAAGGATCATGTCTACCAAATTTAGGGCCAAAACTCCTTCTAAAAAAATTTTAAAAAATCCCAAACCGTAAAAAGTTTCAAAAATCGTGAAAAATAGAAAACGGGACGTCTTGCCACGAAACTTCACATGAAGGCTTAGGGGACCATCATATGAATTTACAAGCCATAAAAATGGCATTGGCATGGCAGAAATATGAAGATGTGCCTGAACCCACCTACCACTCGATCGATCCACGGCTTGCGCATCCTACCTCTCCGGTCGGCTAAGTGCCCGCACGCTCGTTTCGTGGGTGGACTTAGGCATACGTAGTGCGCTCTTAGTCTAAGATCATATCGGACCGAGGGTTGCGATAGTAGGACCCGCAACAGGATAGGCAGCACGCAGAGGGGACCGGGTGGATCTTCGGCTTGCACATCCTCCCTCTCTGGCCGGCTGTGCGCTCGTACGATCATTTCGTGGGTTTACTTAGGCATACGGAGTTCATCCCCAGTCTAAGCATACGAGTTCATTCCCAATCTATGATCGAACTGAACCGAGGGTTACGGCAGTAGGACCAACAGTAGGATCGGCAGCATGCAGGAGGGACCGGGTCAATCCCCTGCTTGCGCATTCTGCCTCTCCGATCGGTTGAGCACCCGCACACTTGTTTCTTGGGTTGGCTTAGGCATACGAAGTTCATTCCATGTCTAAGCCCTAGCCAGACCGAGGGTTGTGGCAGCGGGATCGGCAGCACATAGAGGGGGAACGAGCCGATCCCCAGCTTGCGCATTATGCCTCTTCGGTCGGCTCAACGCCCACACACTTGTTTCGTGGTTTCACATAAGCATACAGAGTTGATTCCCAGTCTAAGTATACGGAGCTCATTCCCAGTCTAAGATCAGACCAGCAGCGAGATCTATAGCAGCACGCAGAGGGGGACCGAGTCGATCCTCGGCTTGTGCATCCTGCCTCTCCGGTCAGCTGAGCGCCCGTACGCTCGTTTTGTGGGTTGACTTAGGCATACGGAGTTCATTTTTGGTCTAAGCCCTAACTAGACCGAGAGGCCCGCAGCGAGATCGACAGTACACAGGGGGGGACCGGGTCGATCCTCAGCTTTCGCATTCTGGCTCTCTGGTAGACTGAGTGCCCGTACACTCATTTCATAGGTTGACTTAGGCATACATAGTGCATTCCCGATCTCGACCAACCAAGGGCCAGAGGCTATCGAAGGCGTTTGGGGTAACAACCGAGGGGGACCTATAGCGGGATCCTTGGTCGGCTCACGAATCCCACCCCCAGCGGTCGATTCGATGCTCACACGCTCGTTTCGAGGGCCGACCGGGGCTCAACATGTGCCGATGGTGGTCGAGGCAACCGCCCGCACCACGGCCCAACATGTACCGATGGTGTTCGATGCAACCACCCACACCAGGGGCCATCTTGTGCCGATGGTGGTCGATGCAACCGTTCGCACCAGGGCCTAGCTTGTGCCGATGGCGGTCGAGGCAAGTGCCCGTACCAAAAGGTAGCCTGTGTTGATGATGGTCGATGTATGTGCCATCACCATGTGCCATCATGGGACATTGATGGTTAAGGCCTTGGTCGAAGTTCGATTTTGAGCCACGGTGCACATGCTGGGCTCGGGCATGTACTGGTGCCACATTTTTTTCGCCCGGGGCACCATCACCAGAGCATCGAAGGAGAACCTAACCGACGGCATTGGGGGTTCTGGCGATTGGGGGGGCCGCGGGGTGTGAGCACATGATGTGCGATGGGTGCTGGTACTTGGCCCTTATATTGGCCCTCTATCCCTCATCAAGCCTCGAGAACTCACACCCCCTTAAAAAGCATTTGAGATTTTATATGTTTGCTCCCAATAGCCATTAAAGTGTCTGAAATGGGGACATTTTTTTCAAACGATCACAATCTTCTCCATTTAGAGTTTTTAGCTGAATTTGTTTGAGCATGCCAACAAAAATACAAGGACCACGTCTACCAGTAGCAGGATCGGTAGCACGCGGGGGGGACCGGGCTGATCTCTGGCTTACACATTCTGCCTCTCCGGCAGGCTGAGTGCCCGCATGCTCATTTCATGGGTTGGCTTAGGCATACGGAGTTCATTCCATTTCTAAGCCCCAGCCGAATCGAGGGTTGTGGTAGCGAGACCGATAACACGCAGAGGGGGATCAGGCCGATCCCCGGCTTGCGCATTATGCATCTTCGATCGGCTGAGTGTGCGCACGCTCGTTTCATGGGTTGACTTAGGCATACGTAGTGCATTCCCAGTCTCGACCAACCAAGGGCCAGAGGTAATCGACAGCATTTGGGGCAACAACTGAGGGGGACCAGCAGTGAGATCCTCGATCGGCTCGTGCATCCTGCCCCCAACGGTCGGTTCGATGCTCGCATGCTCATTTTGAGGGTCGATCGGGGCTCAACATGTGCCGATGGTGGTCAAGGCAACGGCCAGCACCACGACCCAGCTTGTGTCGATGGTGTTGGACGCAACCGCCCCCACCAGGGGCCATCTTGTGCCGATGGTGGTCGAGGCAACCACCTGTACCAGGGCCCAACTTCTATCGATGGCGGTCGAGGTAAGTGCCCATACTGCCTGTACCAAAGGGCAAGTGCCCGTACCAAAGGCAAGTCCCCGACTTGCGCATTCTGCCTCTCCAGCCAGCTAAGCGCTCGTACGCTCGTTTCATGGGTTGGCTTAGGCATACGGAGTTCATTCCATGTTTAAGCCCCAACCGGACCGAGGGTTGTGGTAGCGGGACCGACAGTACGTAGAAGAGGATCTAGCTGATCCCGACTTGCGTATTATGCCTCTCTGACCGGCTCAACATCCGCACGCTAATTTCACGGGTTGACTTAGGCATACAGAGTTCATTCCCAGTCTAAGCATATAGAGTTCATTCCTAGTCTAAGATCAGACCGACAGCAGCATGAAGAAGGGGACCAGGTCGATCCTCGGCTTGTGCATCCTGTCTCTCTGATCAGCTGAGCGCCCGCACGCTCGTTTTGTGGGTTGACTTACTCATACAGAGTTCATTCTTAATCTAAGCACCAATCAGACCGAGGGACCCACAACGAGATTGACAGCACGTAGAGGGGGACTGGGTCGATCTTTAACTTGTCTATTCTGGCTCTTCGATCGGCTGAGCGCCTGCACGTTTATTTCATGGGTTGACTTAGGCATACGTAATGCATTCGTGATCTCGACAAACCAAAGGCCAGAGGCTATCGACAGCGTTTGGGGCAACAACCGAGGGGGACCAGTAGCGGAATCTTTGTTTGGCTCGTGCATCTCGCACCCAGCGGTCGTTTCGGTGCCCGCACACTCGTTTCGAGGGTCGACTAGGGCTCGATATGTGCCGATGATGGTTGAGGCAACCGCCTGCACCATGGCCCAGCATGTGCTGATGGTGTTCGATGCAACCGCCCGCACCAGGGGCCATCTTGTGCCGATGGTGGTCGAGGCAACCACCTGCACCAGGGCCCAGCTTGTGCTGATGGCGGTCGAGGCAAGTGCCCATACCAAAGGGTAGCCTGTGCCGATGGTGGTTGATGCATGTGCCATTGTCATGCCCTGGACGGGTGCGCCAGGCACATCAGGCGCACCAGCAGGCGAGCCAGAGGTTGAGGCCCGTAGACCAGGCATGCTGGTAGGTATCTGTGCGTAAAGCCTAGCAAACGAGTTCAGAATGCCCACCCAACTTGCAGGCCAGCCCGTGAGACCAAGGCCTGGCATACAAGCTGCCCGCAACACATCCAAAAGGGCCCATGGTGCTGGACACGCAAGGGAAGCTTTTAGAAACAGGTAGGATCAGCAGGAGCATCCTGGCAGATTTGGTTGACCCTAAAATCAGGAGTTAGCATCCTGATTGATTGTAATCTGTATAATCCCTTGATTTTAGTCTTTATTCTAGGGATATTGCCATTAAGTGTAGCTGGAGCCTCAACTATAAATAGAGGGCTGCTCCACCCTCATTTGTACACCATCAAACACTTCTGTTTCAGTGAATACAAGAGCATTTCTAGAATTCTGCCTTCTTATCCTGTTTTTCTTTAACTTGCATAATCAGCCCTTTCTATTGTTCTAGTTCCCGCACGCTTGTGTTTTAGGCTAACTTAGGCATAAAGGAGGAGATTTCAAGCCTAAGGCCGCACGGTTTCTGAGCCTAAGGTCAGAGCTCGTGACAGTTGGTATTAGAGCAAGCTCGATTCTACGTGTTTGTGTTGTGTAGGTTAGATCATGATTGAGGAGATGGCATCCCAAAGTGACATTGCTAGCCAACAACCAGAGGCCCAAGAACATGCGTGTGGAAGAGGCAAGAAAGCCAGTTTTAGAGATTCTGGTCTACCATGGACGGTAGGCTGGCCAAGCTGGAGGTGACCATGGGTGACATGGGGGAGAAGCTTAAGGAAGTAGAGACTTACATTACATCACTAGACTCTATAGGGGAAAAGATCCAAAGTGAGTTGGAAGCTACTCTCAACAAAGGCATGGACGTGATCACCAGAAGAATAAGGCCTTGGAGGCTGAAGTGCTGACCTTGCGCGATGGCATGGAGGCCATGCGCCAGTGGATGGAAGAGCTTACCACTGAGTTTGTTGCTTGTAAGACTGCCATTGGGACTAAGCCTAAGGAGTTCAAGGGGACTAGGGTGGCCAAGGAAGTAGACAACTACCTTTGGGGTATGGAGCAGTACTTCCAGGCCATGGGCATGCAAGATGAGGCAATAAAGGTAAGCACCGCTGCTATGTATCTCACTGATGTAGCCTTATTGTGGTGGAGGCACAGGTGTGATGATGTTAGGTGTGGGAGTGCAAAGATTGAAACCTGGGCAGAGTTCCAAAAGGAGTTCAGAGAATAATTTTACCCGAAGTATGTCGATGATGAGGCATAGGCAAAATTACGCTGGCTTAGCTAGCAAGGAGACAAGGGAGTATGTCCAAAAATTCTCTGAACTGATGCTACAGATCTCGAATCTAGGCAAAAAGGATGCCTTATTTGCTTTCATGGATGGGCTGAAGCCGTGGGTGATGCATGAGCTACAAAGGAGGGGAGTTCATGACTTGGCTAAAGCCATGACTACTGCCGAGGCCTTGATAGAGTTCAAGCCTCTGAACAAGTTCGAGTCTTTCAAGCCCAAGGGGAAGGGCAGGGATGATAGGGACCAGAAGAAGCAGTTTAAAGGGAAGGACCGTGATCGAGAGTCCAAGGATAGAGATCGAGACCGTTCAACCAAAGATGGCGAGAAGAAGCCACCAGCAGGCAAGTGGAAAGCAAAGGGGGATCGAGAGCCACTAACATGCTACCTACGTGGAGGGAGCCACATAGCACACAATTGCCTGCAGAAGGGCAAGTTGGTTGCTATAGACAAGGAGTCTGACGAGGTGCCAAAGTCAGGGGCAACAAAGCTTGGGTCGTTGGTGCTCAATGTTGTCAAGAGTAAGGGTAGTCGCCAGCCAAAGGGCTTGATGTTTACAGATTTGATGGTTGTGGGTCAGAAGGTGAGTGCACTGGTGGACATAGGTGCCTCACATCTTTTTATTTCAGGTGATAGAGCCCAAAAGCTCAGACTAAAGGTGCAGAAAGGGACTGGTACCATTAAAATGATGAACTCCAAGGAAGTTCCAGCCATTGGAGTAGCACGGGGAGTGGAGTTGCAGCTCAGAGACTGAAAAGGCAAGGAGACCATTGAGGTAATACCCCTTGACGACTATGAGTTTGTGATTGGGTTGGATTTCCTTTTTTGGATTAATGCCCTCCTTGTGCCTTTCGCTGATTGTGTTTGCATCTTGGATGCACGGTGCCAATGCCTAGTGCCATTGAGGAGAGGGTCGGAGTTGGGTCGCAGGTGGTGTCAACCATCCAATTTGCCAAGGCGGTAAGCAGACAAGAAGACACCTTCTTGGTAGCCCTGAAATATGATGAGCCAAGAGAAAAAGAGACCAAGTTATCCTTGGAGGTGCTAAAGGTGCTGAAGACCTTTAGTGATGTGATGCCCGCAAAGCTGCCTAGTAAGCTACCACCTAAGAGAGAGGTGGACCACAAGATCGAGCTGGTGTCCGAGGCCAAGCCACCAGCCAGAGCCCCTTATCGAATGTCTCCACCAGAGTTGGAGGAGTTGAGGAAGCAGCTCAAAGAGTTAGTTGATGTTGGCTTCATCAGGCCATCGAAAACACCCAATGGTCCACCGATTCTATTCTAGCGTAAGCATGATGGGTCGTTGCGGCTGTGCATAGACTATCGGGCTTTGAACAAGCTGACCATCAAGAACAAGTACCCCATCCCACTCATTGTAGACTTGTTCGATCAACTTGGGAGTGCAAGGTGGTTCATCAAGCTGGATTTGAGGTCGGGCTACTACCAAGTTAGGATCGCGAAGGGAGATGAGCAAAGATAGCATGTGTCACTCGGTATGGTTCACATGAGTTCTTGGTGATGCCTTTCAGACTCACGAATGCCCCGTAACATTCTGCTCCCTTATGAACAAGGTACTTCAGTCATTCCTTGATAGGTTTGTTGCGGTTTATTTGGATGACATTGTGATCTATAGCCAGACTTTGGAAGAGCATGTAGACCACTTGAGACAGGTGTTCGAGGTGTTACGGGCGCACAAGCTATTTGTCAAGAGGGAGAAGTGCTCATTCGCCCAATAGGAAATCCCCTTCCTTGGCCACATAATGGGAGGTGGCAGGATATGCATGGATGAAGGCAAGATACATGCCATCCTGGAGTGGTGACCGCCAACCAAGGTCACTGAGTTGAGATCGTTCCTTGGGCTGGTTAACTACTACAGGCGCTTCATCAAACGTCACTCAGCAATAGCCACGCCATTGACTAACTTGCTCAAGAAAGGGAGAGCATAGGAGTGGAGCGCAGGGTGCCAGGAAGCCTTTGATAGGTTGAAGCGAGCTGTGATCGAGGTGCCAGTCTTGGCCTTGCCAAACCATGCCAAGCCGTATGAGGTGCATACGGATGCATCAGACTTTGTCATAGGGGACGTGTTGATGTAGGAGGGACGTCCAGTCGCGTTCGAGAGCAGGAAGCTGAACGAGGCTGAGCGTAAGTACACGGTCCAAAAAAAAGAGATGACGCAGTGGTGCACTACTTGTGCATTTGGCCCCATTACCTATTGGGGTCGAGGTTCATGGTGAGGACGGTTAATGTGGCGACCAGCTACTTCTAGACACAGAAGAAACTATCTCCCAAGCAGGCGAGATGGCAAGATTTTCTTGCAGAATTTGATTTCCAGATGGAGTACAAGCCAGGATGGGTGAACCTAGTGGCAGATGCCCTGAGCAAAAAGGCTAACCTTGCTGCCATTAGCCAACCAGAGGGGTCACTGGTGCCGTACATCAAAGAGGGACTTACGCATGATCCTACAGCCAAGGCTTTGATGGAGTACGCCCAGCAAGGTAAGACTAGGTGGTTTTGGTTGCAGGATAGGTTGCTGTACACCAGGGGCAGTAGACTGTTTATGCCACAGCACGAAAAGCTCATCAAGGAAGTTTTGCAAGAATTCCATGATTCAAGGTGGGCTCGACACCCCAGAGTGAGCCGTACCTTGGTACTAATCGAGGACCGGTACTACTGGCCGTATATGAGGGATGATGTGGAGGCCTATGTGAAGACTTGTCTTGTGTGCCAATAGGACAAGGTGGAGCTCAAGAAACTAGGCGGTCTCTTGGAGCCATTGCCAGTGCCAGAGTGACCATGGGAGAGTGTTTCTCTGGACTTTATAGTCGGTCTACCCAAAGTAGAACGGTTTAGAAGCATCATGGTAGTGGTGGACAGGTTTTCCAAGTATGGAATCTTCATTCTAGCAACCAAGGAGTGCCCAGCCAAGGAGGCAGCTCAATTGTTCCTGAAGAACATGGTTAAGTACTGGGGTGTGCTGAGGACCATTGTTAGTGATCGGGATGAGCATTTCACGGGCAGGTTCTAGACTGAGTTGTTCAAGCTATTGGGGTCAGACTTGAACTTTTCCACCAGCATGCATCCGCAGACCGATGGGTAGATAGAACGAGTGAATGGACTATTAGAGGTCTACCTCAGGCACTATGTGAGTTCCATACAAAGGGACTAGCCCAAGCTGCTAGATATTGCACAGTTTTCTTACAACTTGCAAAAGAGCGAGGCAAGGAACCAGAGCCCATTTGAGGTTGTGACAGGGCAACAACCACTAACACCTGGTTTGATTATTGCAGGTTATACAGGGCCGAATCCAGTAGCATATAAGTTTGGTAAGGCATGGCAGGAGCAAACTGACTTGGTTGGAGTTTGTCTACACAAGGTGGCCAAGAGGTCGAAGAAGTGGGCAGACCAGAATAGGTAGAACGTGTAGTTCCAGGTTGGAGACTTAGTGTTGGTGAAGCTGCATCCCATTGTGCGCCACAGAGGGGTGCACAAAGGCCTAGTTCAGAAGTATGAGGGACCTTTCCGAGTAGTCAAGAGGGTAGGCAAGGTTGCCTACAAGCTAGATATGCCACCCAAGTCGAGGGTACACCCAGTGTTCCATGCGAGCATGCTCATGCCGTTCCATGAAGATGAGGGAGAGCCAGCATGGGCAGAGTCAAAACGTCCACCATTAGGAGCAAGGGCCTCATATGAGAAGGAGGTCCACAGCATCGTAGCTGATCAGGAGGTGAGACAGAAGAACTATCAGCCAAGACAAAAGTAATTGGTGCGCTGGAAGGGACTTCCAGATAGTGAGGCGAGCTGGGAACCAATAGATGACTTATGGTAGTTTAGGGACCAAATCAGGTAGTACCATGCTGAAGACACAATGAGGGCATTGCATAATCAGGTGGGGGAGAATGTCACGCCCTGGGTGGGCGCGCCAGGCACATCAAGCGTACCAACAGGTGAGCCAGACGTTGAGGCCCGTAGACCAGGCATGCTGGCAGGTATCTGTGCGCAAAGCCTGGCAAACGAGTTTAAAATGCCAGCCTATCTTGTAGGCCAGCCCGTGAGACCAAGGCTTGGCATACAAGCTGGCCGCACCACATCCTAAAGGGCCCAAGGTGCTGGACATGCAAAGGAAGCTTCTGGAAGCAGGCAGGATTAGCAGGAGCATACTGGCAGATTTGATTGACCCTGAAAATCAAGAGTTAGCATCCTGATTGATTGTATTCTGTATAATCCCTTGATTTTAGCCTTTATTCTAGGGATATTGCCATTAAGTGTAGTTGGAGCCTCAATTATAAATAGAGGGCTGCTCCACCCTCATTTGTACGCCATCAAACACTTTTGTTTTAGTGAATACAAAAGCATTTCCAAAATTCTGCCTTCTTATCCTGTTTCTCTTTAACATGTGTAATCAGCCCTTCCTATTGTTCTAATGCCTGCACGCTTGTGTTTTGGGCTCACTTAGGCATAAAGGAGGAGATTCCAAGCCTAAGGCCGCACGATTTATGAGTCTAAGGTCAGAGCCTGTGACACCATCACCATACGCCATCATGTGCCATTGATGGTCGAGGCCTTGGCCGAAGTTTGATTTTCAGCCACGGTGCACATGCTGGGCTCAGGCATGTGCTGGTGCCACATTTTTTTCACCCGGGGCACCATTGTCAGAGCATCGTCGGAGAACCTAACCGGCAGCATTGAAGGTTCTAGCGTTAGGTGGGCCGAGGGTGTGCACACATGATGTGCGATGGGTGCTGGTACTTGGCCCTTATATTAGCCCCTATCTCTCATCAAACCTCGAGAACTCACACCCCCTTAAAGAGCATTTGAGATTTTATAGGTTTGCTCCCAGTAGCCATTAAAGTGTCTGAAATGGGGATATTTTTTTCAAACGGTCACAAAATCTTATCCACTTGGATTTTTTAGCTGAATTTGTTTGTGCGTGCCAATAAAAAGAAAAAGATCACGTCTACCAAATTTGGGGCCAACTCCTTCTAAAAAAATTTTAAAAAATCCTGAACCGCAAAAAGTTTTGAAAATCGTGAAAAATAGAAAACGGGTCATCTTGCCACGAAACTTCACATGAAGGCTTAGGGGACCATTGTAAGAATTTACAAGCCATAAAAATGGCATTGGCATGGCAGAAATATGAAGTTGTGCATGAACCCACCTACCACTCGATCGATCCACGGCTTGCGCATCCCACCTCTCCGACCGACTAAGTGCCCGCATGCTCGTTTTGTGGGTTGACTTAGGCATACGTAGTGCATTCCTAGTCTAAGATCAGACTGGATCGAGGGTTACGACAGCAAGACCCGTAGCAAGATCGACAGCACCCACACGCTCGTTTCGTTGGTTGACTTAGGCATATAGAGTTCATCCCCAATCTAAGCGTATGGAGTTCATTCCCAGTCTACAATCGAACCGAATCGAGGGTTGTGATAGCAGGACCAGTAGCTGGATCGGCAGAATGTAGGGGGGACCGAGCTAATCCCCGGCTTGCACATTCTGCCTCTCCGGCCGGCTGAGTGCCCACATGCTCGTTTCGTCGGTTGGCTTAGGCATATGGAGTTCATTCCATGTCTAAGCCCCAATCGGATCGAAGATTGTGGCAGCGATACCGGCAGCACCTAGAGGGGGACCGAGCTGATCCCGGCTTGTGCATTGTGCCTCTCCGATCAGCTCAGCACCCGCATGCTTATTTCGTGGGCTGACTTAGGTATACGGAGTTCTTCCTCAGTCTAAGCATAGGGAGTTCATTCCCAGTCTAAGATCGGATCGGCAACAGCATGTAGAGGGGGATCGGGCCGATCCTCGGCTTGCACATTCTGGCTCTTCGATCAGCTGAACGCCCGTACGCTCGTTTCATGGGTTGACTTAGGCATATGTAGTGCATTCTCGATCTTAACCAACCAAGGGCCAGAGGCTATCGACAGCGTTTGGGGCAACAACTGAGGGGGACCAGCAGCAGGATCCTTGGTCGGCTCATGCATCTTACCCTCAGGGTCAGTTCGATGCTTGTACGCTCATTTTAAGGGTCGATTAGCACTCGGTATGTGCCGATGGTGGTCGAGGCAACCGCCCGCACCACGGCCCAATATGTGCCAATGGTGCTCGATGCAACCGCCCGCATCGGGGGCCATCTTATGCAGATGGTGGTCGAGGCAACTGCTCGCACTAGGGCCCAGCTTGTGTCGATGGCGGTCGAGGCAAGTGCCCATGTCACACCCTGGACAGATGCGCCAGGCACATCAGGCACACCAGCAGGCGAGCCAGAGGTTGAGGCCCGCAGACTAGGCGTGTTAGCGGGTATCTATGTGCAAAGCCTGGCAAACCAGTTCAGAACGCTCACCCAACTTGCAGGCCAGCCCGTGAGACCAAAGCCTAGCATACAAGCTACTCGCACCACATCTAGAAGGGCCCAAGGTGCTGGACACGCAAGAGAAGCTTCTGGAAGCAGGCAGGATCAGCAGGAGCATCCTGGTTGATTTGGTTGACCTAGAAAATCAGGAGTTAGCATCCTGATTGATTGTAATCTGTATAATCCCTTGATTTTAGCCTTTATTCTAGGGATATTGCCATTAAGTGTAGCTGGAGCCTCAACTATAAATAGTGGGCTGCTCCACCTTCATTTGTACACCATCAAACACTTCTGTTTCAGTGAATACAAGAGCATTTCCAGAATTCTGCCTTCTTATCCTGTTTCTCTTTAACTTGCGTAATCAACCCTTCCTATTGTTCTAGTGCCCGTACGCTTGTGTTTTAGGCTGACTTAGGCATAAAGGAGGAGATTCCAAGCCTAAGGCCGCATGGTTTCTAAGTCTAAGGTCAGAGCTTGTGACAGTTGGTATCAGAGTAAGCTCGATTCTACGTGTTTGTGTTGTGCAGGTTAGATCGTGATTGAGGAGATGGCATCCCAAAGTGACATTGCTAGCCAACAACCAGAAGCCCAAGAACATGGGCATGGAAGAGGCAAGAAAGCCAATTCTAGAGATTCTAGTCTACCATGGACAGTAGGCTGGCCAAGTTGGAGGTGACCATGGGTGACATAGAGGAGAAGCTTGAGGAAGTAGAGACTCACATTGCTTCGCTAGACTCCATGGGGAAGGAGATCTAAAGTGAGTTGGAAGCTGCTCTCAACAAAGGCATAGACGTGATCACCCAGAAGAATAAGGCCTTAGAGGCTAAAGTGCTGACCTTGTGCGATGGCATGGAGGCCATGCGCCAGCGGATGGAAGAGCTTACTATTGAGTTCATTGCTTGCAAGACTGCTATTGGGAATGGCATGTTTGTCGGAGTGTCCAAATCCAGATTGGAGGTCCCCAAGCCTAAGGACTTCAAGGGGACTAGGGCAGCCAAGGAAGTCGACAACTACTTTCGGGGTATGGAGCAGTACTTCCAGGTGATGGGCATGCAAAACGAGGCGATAAAGGTAAGCACCACTGCTATGTATCTCACTGATGTAGCCTTATTATGGTGGAGGCATAAGTGTGATAATGTCAGGCGTCGGAGCGCCAAGATTGGAACCTGGGCAAAGTTCCAAAAGGAATTCAGAGAATAATTTTACCCAGAGTATGCCGATGATGAGGCGTGGGCAAAGTTGCACAGGCTGAGCCAGCAAGGGGACATAAGGGAATATGTCCAAAAATTCTCTGAACTGATGCTACAGATCTGGGATCTAGGTGAAAGGGACACCTTATTTGCTTTTATGGATGGGCTGAAGTCGTGGGTGAAGCATGAGCTACAAAAGAAGGGAGTTCATGACTTGGCTAAAGCCATGACTACTGCTGAGGCCTTGATAGAGTTCAAGCCTCTGAACAAGTTCGAGTTTACCAAGCCCAAGGGTAAGGGCAGAGACAATAGGGACTGAAAGAAACAGTCCAAGGGGAAGGACTATGATCGGGAGTCCAAGGATGGAGACCGAGACTATTCAACCAAAGATGGCGAGAGGGAGCCACCAGCAGGCAAGTAGAAAGCAAAGGCGGACCAAGAGCCACTAGCATGCTACCTATGTGGAGGAAGCCATATAGCATGTAATTGCTCGCAGAAGGGCAAGCTGGCTACTGTAGACAAGGAGTCTGACGAGGAGCTAGAGTCAGGGGCAGCAAAGCTTGGGTCGTTGGTGCTTAATGCTGTCCAGAGTAAGGGGAGTCGCAAGCCAAAGGGCTTGATATTTAAGGATCTGATGGTTACGGATCAGAAGGTGAGTGCATTAGTGGACACAGGTGCCTCACATCTTTTTATTTCAGGTGATGGAGCCCGAAAGCTCAGACTAAAGGTGCAAAAAAAGATTGGTACCACTAAAACGATGAACTCCAAGGAGGTTCCAGCCATTGGAGTAGCACGGGGAGTGGAGTTACAGCTTGGAGACTGGAAAGGCAAGGAGACCATAGAGGTAATACCCCTTGACGACTATGAGTTTGTGATTGGGTTGGATTTCCTTGTTCGGATTAACGCCCTCCTTGTGCCTTTTACCGATTGTGTTTGCATCTTGGATGCACGGTGCCAATGCCTAGTGCCATTAAAGAGAGGGTCTGGTGTTAGGTCACGGATGGTGTCAGCCATCCAATTTACCAAGGTGGTAAGTAGAAAAGAAGACACGTTCTTGGCAACCCTGAAATATGATGAGCCAAGGGAGAAGGAGACCGAGTCACCCTTGGAGGTGCTAAAGGTGCTGAAGATCTTTAGTGATGTAATGCCCGTAAAGCTGCCTAGCAAGCTACCACCTAAGAAAGAGGTTGACCATAAGATCGAGCTGGTGTCTAAGGCCAAGCCACCAGCTAGAGCCCCTTACTAAATGTCTCCACTAGAGTTAGAAGAGTTGAGGAAGCAGCTCAAAGAGTTAGTTGATGCTGGCTTCATCAGACCATCAAAAGTACCCTATGGTGCATCGGTTCTATTCCAGCACAAGCATGATGGGTCATTGCGGCTATGCATAGACTACCAAGCTTTGAACAAGCTGACCACCAAGAACAAGTACCCCATCCCACTCATTGCAAACTTGTTCAATCAACTTGGGAGCACAAAGTGGTTCACCAAGCTGGATTTGAGGTCAGGCTACTATCAAGTCAGGATCGCGGAGGAAGATTTGCTAAAAACAGCATGTGTCACTAGGTATGGTTCGTATGAGTTCTTAGTGATGCCTTTCGGACTCACGAATGCCCCAGCAACATTCTGTACCCTTATGAACAAGGTACTTCAGTCATTCCTTGATTGGTTTGTTGTGGTTTATTTGGATGACATTGTGATCTACAACCAGACTTTGGGAGAGCATGTAGACCACTTGAGACAAGTGTTCGAGGTGTTGCAGGTGCACAAGCTGTTTGTCAAGAGGGAGAAGTGCTTTTCACCCAACAAGAGATCCTCTTCCTTGGCCACATAGTGGAAGGTGGCAGGATATGCATGGATGAAGGCAAGATACACGCCATCCTGGAGTGGCAACCGCCAGCCAAGGTTACTAAGTTGAGATCGTTACTTGGGTTGGTTAACTACTACAGGCGCTTCATCAAAGGTCACTCAGCAATAGCCACGCCATTGACTGACTTGCTCAAGAAAAAGAAAGCATGGGAATGGAGTGCATGGTGCCAGGAAGCCTTTGGCAGGTTAAAGCAAGCTATGATCGAGGAGCCAGTCTTGGCCTTGCTAGACCATACCAAGCTGTATAAGGTGCATTAGATGCATCAGACTTTACCATAGGGGGCGTGTTGATGCAGGAGGGACGTCCAGTTATGTTTGAGAGTAGGAAGCTGAATGAGACTGAATGTAGGTACACGATCCAAGAGAAGGAGATGACTGTAGTGGTGCACTGCTTGCGCACTTGGCGCCATTACCTGTTGGGGTCGAGGTTTATGGTGAGGATAGACAATATGGCGACCAACTATTTCCAGACGCAAAAGAAGCTATCCCCCAAGCAGACGAGATGGCAAGATTTTCTTACGAAATTTGATTTCCAGATGGAGTACAAGCCAGGGTGGGCAAACCTAGTGGTAGACGCCCTGAGCAGGAAGGCTAACCTTGCTACCATTAGCCAACCAGAGGGGTCACTGGTGCTGCGTAGCAAAAAGGGACTTGCGTATGATCCTACAGCCAAGGCTTTGATGGAGTATGCCCAGCAAGGTAAGACTAGGCAATTTTAGTTTCAGCATGGCTTGCTGTACACTAGGGGCAATAGACTATTTGTGCCGCAGCACGAGAAGCTCCGCAAGGAAGTTTTGCAAGAATGTCATGATTCAAGGTGGGCTGGACACCCCGAAGTGAGCCGCACCTTGGCGTTGATCGAGGATCAGTAGTACTGGCCGCACATGAGGGACGATGTGGAGGCTTATGTGAAGACTTGTCTTATGTGCCAACAGGACAAAATAGAGCTCAAGAAACTAGGTGGTCTCTTGGAGCCATTGCCAGTGCCAGAGTGACCATGGAAGAGTGTTTCTCTAGACTTTATAGTCGGTCTACCCAAAGTAGATGGGTTTGGAAGCATCATGGTAGTGGTGGACAGGTTTTCCAAATATGGAATCTTCATTCCAGCAACCAAGGAGTGCCCAGCCAAGGAGGCAGCTCGATTGTTCCTGAAGAACATGGTTAAGTACTGGGGAGTGTCGGGGACCATTGTTAGTGATCAGGACAGGCATTTCATGGGCAGGTTCTGAGCTAAGTTGTTCAAGCTATTGGGATCAGACTTAAACTTTTCCACTAGCATGCATCTGCAAACCGATGGGCAGACAGAATGAGTGAATGGACTATTGGAGGTCTACCTCAGGCACTATGTGAGTGCCACACAAAGGGATTGGCCAAAGCTGCTAGATGTTGCGCAATTTTCCTACAACTTGCAAAGGAGTGAGGCAACGAACCGGAGCCCATACCACTAACACCCGATTCGATTGCTGCAGGTTATACAGGGCTGAAACTAGTAGCATACAAGTTTCCCAAGCCATGGCAGGAGAAAACTGACTTGCCTAGAGTTTGTCTACACAAAGTGGCCAAGAGGTCGAAGAAGTGGGCAAACCAGAATAGGCGGGACATGCAGTTCCAGGTTAGAGACTTGGTGTTGGTGAAGCTGCATCCCATTGTGCGCTACAGGGGGCTGCACAAAGGCCTAGTCCGGAGGTATGAGGGACATTTTCGAGTAGTCAAGAGGGTAGGCAAGGTTGCCTACAAGCTGGATATGCCACCTAAGCTGAGGGTACACTCGGTGTTCCATGTGAGCATGCTCAAGCCGTTCTATGAGGATGAGGGAGATCCAGGATGGGCAGAGTCAAAGCGTGCGCTATTAGGAGCAAGGGCCTCATATGAGAAAGAGGTCCATAGCATCATAGCTGATCGAGAGGTGAGACGGAAGAACTATCAGCCAAGACAAGAGTACTTGGTGCGCTGGAAGGGACTTCCAGACAATGAGGTAAGCTGGGAACCAGCAGATGACTTATGGCAGTTTGGGGACCAGATCAGGCAGTACCATGTAGAAGACGCAACGAGGGCATTGTGCAATCAAGTGGGGGACAATGTCACACCCTGGGTAGGCACACCAAGCACATCAGACGCACCAGCAGGTGAGCCAGAGGTTAAGGCCCGTAGACCAACCGTGCTGGCAAGTATCTGCACATAAAGCCTAGCAAACGAGTTCAGAACGCCCGCCCAACTTGCAGGCCAGCCCGTGAGACCAAGGCCTGGCATACGGATTTCATTCCTAGTCTAAGCATATGGAGTTCATTGCCAGTCTAAGATCGGACTGATAGCAGCATACAGAGGGGGACCGGGCCGATCCTTGGCTTACGCAGCCTGCCTCTCTGGCTGGCTGAGTGTCCGCAGGCTCGTTTCATGGGTTGACTTAAGAATACGGAGTTCATTCTTGGTCTAAGCATACGAAGTTCATTCCCAGTCTAAGATCGGACAGGACCGAGGGTTACGATAGCAGGACCAACAATAGGATCGACAGCACATAGGAAGGGATCGGGCCGATCCCCAACCTGCGCATTCTACCTCTCTTGCCGGCTAAGCGCCTGCACGCTCGTTTCATGGGTTGGCTTAGGCATATAGAATTCATTCCATGTCTAAGCCCCAGCCTGGGACCGGCAGCACACAGAGGGGGATCGGGCTGATCTTCGGTCGGCTCAGCACCCGTATGCTCATTTTGGGGGTTGACTTAGGCATACGGAATTCATTCTCAATCTAAGCATACGGAGTTCATTCCCAATCTAAGATCGGTTCGACAGCAGGATTGGCAGCAGCACGCAGAGGGGGATCGACCGATCCCCGACTTGTGCATTATGCCTCTCCGATTGGCTCAGCGCCCGTACGCTCGTTTCTTGGGTTGACTTAGGCATACGGAGTTCATTCCTCGTCTAAGCGTAAGGAGTTCATTCTCAGTCTGAGATCGAACCGGCAGCAGGATCGGCAGCAGCACGCAGAGGGGGACTGGGACAATCCTCGGCTTGCGCATCCTACCTCTCTGGCCGACTGAGCGCCCGTACGCTCGTTTCGTGGGTTGACTTAGGCTTACGGAGTTCATTCCTGGTCTAAGCCCCAACCGGACCGAGGGACCCATAGCGGGATTGACAGCACGCAGAGGAGGACCGGGCCGATCCTCGACTTGTGCATTCTGGCTCTCCGATCGATTGAGTGCCCGTACGTTCGTTTCATGGGTTGACTTAGCCTTACGTAGTGCATTCTCGATCTCGACCAACCAAGGGCCGGAGGCTATCAATGGCATTTGGGGCAACAATCACGCATCCCAGCGATCAGTTCGATGCTCGTACACCCATTTTAGGGGTCGACCAGGGCTCGGCATGTGCCGATGGTGGTCGAGGCAACTGCCCACACCACAGCCCAACATTTGTCGATGGTGTTCGATGCAACCGCCCACACCAGGGGCCATCTTTTGCCGATGGTGGTAAAGGCAACTGCCTGCACCAGGGCCCAGCTTGTGCCAATGGCAGTTGAGGCAAGTGCCCATACCAAAGGGCAGCCTGTGCCGATGATGGTCGATGCATGTACCATCACCATGCGCCATCAAGTGCCATTGATGGTCGAGGCCTTGGCCGAAGTTCGATTTTGAGCCATGGTGTAAATACAGGGCTCGGGCATGTGCTGGTGCCACATTTTTTTCACCCAGGGTACCATCACCGGAGCATCACCAGAGAACCTAACCGACGGCATTGGGGGTTCCTGCAATTGGGGGGCCGGGGGGGTGTGCGCACATGATGTGCGATGGGTGCTGGTACTTGGCCCTTATATTGGCCCCCTATCCCTCATCAAACCTCAAGAACTCACACCCTCTTAAAGAACATTTAAGATTTTATAGGTTTGCTCCCAGTAGCCATTAAAGTGTCTGAAATAGGGACATTTTTTTCAAACGGTCACAAAATCTTCTCCACTTCAAGTTTTTAGCTGAATTTGTTTGTGTGTGCCAACAAAAATAAAAAGGATAACGTCTACCAAAATTCAGGCCAAAACTCCTTCTAAAAAAATTTTAAAAAATCCCGAACCGTAAAAAGTTTCAAAAATCGTGAAAAATAGAAAACGGGTCGTCTTGCCACCAAACTTCACATGAAGGCTTAGGGGACCATTGTATGAATTTAAAAGCCAAAAAAATGGCATTGGCATGGCAAAAATATGAAGATGTGCCTGAACCCACCTACCACTCGATCGATCCACGGCTTGCGCATCCCGCCTCTCCGGTCGGCTAAGTGCCCGCACGCTCGTCTCGTGGGTTGAGTTAGGCATACATAGTGCGCTCCCAGCCTAAGATCGGATCAAAACGAGGGTTGCGGTAGCAGGACCCGCAGTGGGATCGACAGCATACAGAGGGGACCGGGTCGATCCTCGGCTTGTGCATCCTACCTCTCTGGTCGGTTGAGCACCCGTACGCTCATTTCGTGGGTTGACTTAGGCCTACGGAGTTCATCCCTAGTCTAAGCATAGGAGTTCATGCCAAATCGAGGGTTGTGGCAGCGGGACTGATAGCACACAGAGGGGGACCGGGCCAATCCTCGACTTGCGCATTATGCCTCTCCGGCCGGCTCAGCGCCCACACGCTCGTTTCATGGGTTGACTTAGGCATACGGAGTTCATTCCCAGTCTAAGATCGGACCGGCAGTGGGATCAGTAGCAGCATGTAGAGGAGGACCGGGCCGATCCTCGGCTTGCGCATCCTACCTCCCCGACCGACTGAACGCCCTCACGCTCGTTTCATGGGTTGACTTAGGCATACGGAGTTCATTCCCGATCTAAGCCCCAACCGGACAGAGGGACCCGCAGCAGGATCGGTAGCACGCAGAAGAGGATCGGGTCGATCCTTGGCTTGTGCATTTTGGCTCTCCGACCGGCTGAGCGCTCGCACGCTCGTTTCATGGGTTGACTTAGGCATACGTAGTGCATTCCCGATCTCGACCAACCAAGGGCCAGAGGCTATCGACGGCATTTGGGGCAACAACCGAGGGGGACCAGCAGTGGGATCCTTGGTCGGCTCACGCGTCCCGCCCCTAGAGTTCAGTTCGTTGCTCACACGTTCATTTCGAGGGCCGATCAGGGCTCGACTTGTGCCGATGGTGGTCGAGGCAACCATCCGCACCACGGCCCAACTTGTGCCGATGGTGTTCGATGCAACCCCGCACCAGGGGCCATCTTATGCCGATGGTGGTCGAGGTGACTGCCCGTACCAGGGCCCAACTTGTGCCGATGGTGATCGAGGCAAGTGCCCGTACCAAAGGGCAGCTTGTGCCGATCATGGTCGATGCATGTGCCATCACCATGTGCCATCATGTGCCATTGATGGTCGAGGCCTTGGCTGAAGTTTGATTTTGAGCCACAGTGCACATGCTAGGCTCGGGCATGTGCTGGTGCCACATTATTTTCACACGCGACACCATCGGTGCAGCATCACCGAGGAACCTAACCAGTGGCATTGGGGGTTCCGACGATTGTAGGGGCCGGGCGGTGTGCGCACATCATGTGCGATGGGTGCTGGTACTTGGCCCTTATATTGGCCCCCTATCCCTCATCAAACCTCAACAACTCACACCCCCTTAAAGAGCATTTGAGATTTTATAGGTTTGCTCCGAGTAGCCATTAAAGTGTCTGAAATAGGAACATTTTTTTCAAACGGTCACAAAATCTTCTCCACTCTGAGTTTTTTTGTGCGTGCCAACAAAAATAAAAGGATCACGTCTACCAAATTTGGGGCCAAAACTCTTAAAAAATTTTTAAAAAATCTCGAACCGCAAAAAGTTTCAAAAATCGTGAAAAATTGAAAACGGGTCATCTTGCTGCGAAACTTCACATGAAGGCTTAAGGGACCATTGTATGAATTTACAAGCCATAAAAATGGCATTAGCACAACAAAAATATGAAGATGTGCCTGAACCCACCTACCACTCGATCGATCCACGGCTTGCGCATCTCGCCTCTTCGGTCGGCTAAGTGCCCGCATGCTCGTTTCGTGGGTTGACTTAGGCATACGTAGTGCACTCCCAGTCTAAGATCGGACCAGATCGAGGGTTACGACAATAGGACCCGCAGCAGGATCGACAGCATGCAGAGTGGACCGGGTCGATCCCCGGCTTACGCATCCTACCTCTCTGGTCGGCTAAGCGCTCGTACGCTCGATTCGTGATTGACTTAGGCATACGGAGTTCATCCCCAGTGTAAGCATACAAAGTTCATTCTCAGTCTAAGATCAGACCGGACCAAGGGTTGCCGTAGCAGGACCAGTAGCAGGATCGGCAGCATGCAGGGGGGACCGAGTCAATCCTCGACTTATGCATTCTGCCTCTCCGATCGACTGATTACCCGGACGCTCGTTTCGTGGGTAGGCTTAGGCATAAGGAGTTCATTCCATGTCTAAGCCCCAGCCGAACCGAAGGTTGTGGCAGCCGGACCGGCAGCACGTAGAGGGGGACGGGCCGCTCCCCGACTTACGCATTATGCCTATTCGGTCAGCTCAATGCCCGCACGCTCGTTTCGTGGGTTGACTTAGGCATACGGAGTTCATTCCTAGTCTAAGCATACGGAGTTCATTCCCAGTCTAACATCGGACCGACAACAACACGCAGAGAGGGATCGAGCTGATCCTCGGCTTGCGCATCCTGCCTCTCCGACCAGCTGAACGCCCACATGCTTGTTTTGTGGGTTGACTTAGGCATATGAACTTCATTCCTAGTCTCGACCAATCAAGGGCTAGAGGCTATCAACGGCATTTGGGGTAACAACCGAGGGGGACCAGCAGTGGGATCCTTGGTCGGCTCACGCATCCCACCCCCAGTAGTCAGTTCAGTGCCTGCATGCTTGTTACGGGGGCCGACCGGGGCTGTATATGTGCCGATAGTGGTCGAGGCAACCGCCCACACAACAGCCTAGCATGCGTCGATGGTGTTCGATGCAACCGCCCGCACCAAGGGCCGGCATGTGCCAATGGTGATCGAGGCAACCACTCGCACCGAGGCCCAGCTTGTGCCGATGGTGGTCGAGGCAAGTGCCCGTACCAAAGGGCAGCCTGTGCCGATGATGGTCGATGCATGTGCCATCACCATGCATCATCTTGCGCCATTGATGGTCGAGGCCTTGGTCGAAGTTCGATTTTGAGCCACGGTGCACATGTTGGGCTCAGGCATGTGCTGGTGCCACATTTTTTTCGCTCGAGGCACCATCATCGGAGCATCGTCGGAGAACCTAACCAGCGGCATTGAGGGTTCTGATGATTGGGGGGCTGGGGGGTGTGCGCACATAATGTGCGATGGGTACTGGTACTTGCCCTTATATTGGCCCCCTATCCCTCATCAAACCTCAAGAACTCACACCCCCTTAAAGAGCATTTGAGATTTTATAGGTTTGCTCCCAGTAGCCATTAAAGTGTCTGAAATGAGGACATTTTTTTCAAACGGTCACAAAATCTTCTCCACTTCTTGTTTTTAACTGAATTTGTTTGTGTGTGCCAACAAAAATACAAGGATCACATCTACCAAATTTGGGGCCAAAACTCCTTCTAAAAAAATTTAAAAAAATCTCAAACCGTAAAAAGTTTCAAAAATCGTGAAAAATAGAAAACGGGTCGTCTTGCCACGAAACTTCACATGAAGGCTTAGGGGACTATTGTATGAATTTACAAGCCATAAAAATGGCATTGGCATGGTAGAAATATGAAGATGTGCCTGAACCCACCTACCACTCGAACGATCCACGGCTTGCACATACCGCCTCTCCGACCGGCTAAGTGCCCGCACGCTCGTTTCGTGGGTTGACTTAGGCATACGTAGTGCACTCCCAGTCTAAGATCAAACTAGATCGGGGGTTGCGGTAGTAGGACCAGTAGCGGGATCGACAGCATGTAGAGTGGACTAGGTCGATCCCCGACTTGTGCATCCTACCTCTCTGACCGGCTAAGCGCCCGCACGCTCGTTTCGTGGGTTGACTTAGGCATACGGAGTTCATTCCCAATCTAAGATCAGATCGGATCGAGGGTTGCGGTAGCAGGACCAACAGCAAGATCGACAGCATGTAGAAGAGATCGACCCGATCCCTGGCTTGCGCATTCTACCTCTCCGGCCTACTGAGTGCCCGTACGCTCGTTTTGTGGGTTGGTTTAGGCATACAGAGTCATTCCATGTCTAAGCCCCAGCCAGACCGAGGGTTGTGGCAGCGAGATCGGCAACACGCAGAGGGTGACTGGGCCAATCCTCGACTTACACATTATGCCTCTCCGGTCGACTCAAAGCCCGCACGCTCGTTTCGTGGGTTGACTTAGGCATACGAAGTTCATTCCTAATCTAAGCATACGGAGTTCATTTCCAGTCTAAGATCAGATCGGTAGTAGCACGCAGAGAGGAACCGAGCTGATCATCGACTTGCGCATCCTGCCTATCCGGTCGGCTAAGTGCCCATATGCTCGTTTCATGGGTTGACTTAGGCATACGGTGTTCATTCTCGGTCTAAGCCCCAACCAGATTGAGGGACCCGCAGCGGGATCAATAGCACACAAAGGGGGATCGGGCCGATCCTTGACTTGCACATTCTGGCTCTCCAGCCGGCTGAGCGATTGCACGCTCATTTCATAGGTTGACTTAGGCATACGTAGTGCATTCCCGATCTCGACCAACCAAGGGCTATAGGCTATCAACGACGTTTGGGGCAATAACCGAGGGGGACCAGCAGTGGGATCCTTGGTGGGCTCACGCATCCCACCCCCAGTGGTCGGTTTGGTGCCCGTACGCTCATTTCAAGGGTCAATCAAGGCTCGGCATGTGCCGATGGTGGTTGAGGCAACTGCCCGCACCGCAGCCCAGCATGTGCCGATGGTGTTCGATGCAACCGCCCGCACCAAGGGCCATCTTGTGCCGATGGTGGTTGAGGCAGTCGCCCACACCAAGGGTCAGCATGTGCTGATGGTGATCGAGGCAACCGCTCACACCAGGGCCCAGCTTGTGCCGATGGCGGTCGAGGCAAGTGCCCGTAACAAAGGGCAGCCTATGCCGATGATGGTCGATGCATGTACCATCACCTTGTGCCATCATGTGCCATTGATGGTCGAGGCTTTGGCCGAAGTTCAATTTTGAGCCATGGTGCACATGCTAGGCATGTGCTGGTGAAACATTTTTTTTGCCTGGGGCACCATCGCCGGAGCATCATCGAAGAACCTAACCGACGGCATTGAGGGTTCCGGCGATTGAGGGGGCCGAAGGGTGTGCGTACATGATGTGCGATGGGTGCTGGTACTTGGCCCTTATATTGGCCCCCTATCCCTCATCAAACCTCGAGAACTCACACCCCCTTAAAGAGCATTTGAGATTTTATAGGTTTGCTCCCAATAGCCATTAAAGTGTCTGAAATTGGGACATTTTTTTCAAACAATCACAAAATCTTCTCCACCTCGAGTTTTTAGCTGAATTTTTTTGTGCATGCCAACAAAAATACAAGGATCACTTCTACCAAATTTGGGGCCAAAACTCTTTCTAAAAAAATTTTAAAAAATCCTGAACCGCAAAATGTTTCAAAAATAGTGAAAAATAGAAAACGGGTCGTCTTGCCACGAAACTACGCATGAAGGCTTAGGGGACCACTGTATGAATTTACAAGCCATAAAAATGGCATTGGCACGGTAGAAATATGAAGATGTGCCTGAACCCACCTACCACTCGATCGATCCACGGCTTGCGCATCCCGCCTCTCCGGCCGACTAAATGCCCGCACGCTCGTTTCGTGGGTTGACTTAGGAATACATAGTGTGCTCCCAGTCTAAGATCAGACCAGACCAAGGGTTGTGGTAGCAAGACCTGTAGCGGGATCAACAGCATCCAGAGGGGACCGAGTCGATCCTCGGCTTACGCATCCTGCCTTTCTGGCCGACTGAGCGCCCGCTCGCTCGTTTTGTGGGTTGACTTAGGCATACGGAGTTCATCCCTAGTCTAAGCATACGGAGTTCATTCCCAGTCTAAGATGGGACCGAACCAAAGGTTGCGATAGCTGGATCGACAGCACGCAGGGGGCGATCGAGCCGATCCCCGACTTGCATATTCTGCCTCTCCGGTCAGTTGAGCACCCTTACGCTCGTTTTGTGGGTTGGCTTGGGCTTATGGAGTTCATTCCATGTCTAAGCCCCAACCGGACCGAGGGTTGTGGCAACAGGACCGGTAGCACACTGAAGGGGATCGGGTTGATCCCCGGCTTGTGCATTATGCCTCTCCGACCGGCTCAACGCCCAGACGTTCGTTTCGTGGGTTGACTTAGGGATACGGAGTTCATTCCCAGTCTAAGCATAGGGAGTTCATTCCGAATCTAAGATTGGACCGACAGCAGGATCGGCAGTAGCACGTAAAGGGGGATCGAGTCGATCCTCGACTTGCGCATCCTGCCTCTTCGGACGGCTGAGTGCCCGCACGCTTGTTTCATGGGTTGACTTTGGCATACAGAGTTCATTCTCGGTCTAAGCCCCAACCAGACCGAGGGACCCGTAGCAGGATCGACAGCACGTAGAAGGGGACTGGGCCGATCCTCGGCTTGCGCATTCTGGCTCTTTGGCTGGCTGAGCGCCCACACACTCGTTTCATGGGTTGACTTAGGCATACGTAGTGCATTCTCGGTCTTGGCCAACCAAGGGCTAGAGGCTATCGACGGTGTTTGGGGAAACAACTGAGGGGGACCAGCAGCGGGATCCTTGGTCGGCTCACGCATCCTGCCCCAACGGTCGGTTTGGTGCTCGCACACTCGTTTCGGGGGTCGACTGGGGCTCGGCATGTACCGACAGTGGTCAAGGCAACCTCCCACACCACGGCCCAGCATGTGTCGATGGTGTTTGATGCAACTGCTCGCACCAGGGGCCATCTTGTGCCGACAGTGGTTTAGGTAACCGGCCGCATCAGGGCCCAGCTTGTGTCGATGGCAGCCGAGGCAAGTGCCCGTACCAAAGGGCAGCCTGTGCCGATGATGGTCGATGCATGTGCCATCACCATGCACCATTATGTGCCATTGATTGTCGAGGCCTTGGCCAAAGTTTGATTTTGAGCCACGGTGCACATGCTGGATTCGGGCATATGCTGGTGCCACATTTTTTTCGCCAGGGGCACCATCACCGAAGCATCGCCAGAGAACCTAACCAACGGCATTGGGGGTTCTGGCAATTGGGGGGCCGAGGGGTGTACGCACCTGATGTGCGATGGGTGCTGGTACTTGGCCCTTATATTGGCCCCCTATCCCTCATCAAACCTCGAGAACTCACACCCCCTTAAAGTGCATTTGAGATTTTATAGGTTTGCTCCCAGTAGCCATTAAAGTGTCTGAAATGGGGACATTTTTTTCAAACAATCACAAAATCTTCTCCACTTCTAGTTTTTAGCTGAATTTGTTTGTGCGTGCCAACAAAAATACAATGTTCACGTCTACCAAATTTGGGGCCAAAACTCCTTCTAAAAAAATTTTAAAAAATCTCGAACCGCAAAACGTTTCAAAAATTATGAAAAATAGAAAACTTGTCGTCTTGCCACGAAACTTCACATGAAGGCTTAAGGGACCATTGTATGAATTTACAAGCCAAAAAAATGGCATTGGAATGGCAGAAATATGAAGATGTGCCTGAACCCACCTACCACTCAATCGATTCACGGGTTGCGCATCCCGTCTCTTCGGCCGGCTAAGTGCCCACACGCTCGTTTCACGGGTTGACTTAGGCATACGTAGTGCACTCCCAGTCTAAGATCAGACCAGACCAAGGGTTGCGACAGTAGGACCCGCAGCGGGATTGACAGCATGCAGAGGGGATCGGGTCGATCCCTGGCTTGTGCATCCTGCCTCTATGGTCGACTGAACACCCGCACGCTCGTTTCGTGGTTTGACTTACTCATATGGAGTTCATCCACAGTCTAAGCATACGGAGTTCATTCCCAGTCTAAGATCGGACCGGATCGAGGGTTACGGCAACAGGACCAGCAGTAAGATCGGCAACACATAGGGGGCCGGGCCGATCATCGGCTTACACATTCTGGCTCTTCAGCTGGCTGAGCGGCCGCACGCTTGTTTCATAGGTTGGCTTAGGCATACGTAGTGCATTCTCAGTCTCGACCAATCAACGGCGTTTAAGGCAACAACCGAGGGGGACAAGTAGCGGGATCCTTGCTCGGCTCGCACATCCCGCCCCCAGCAGTCAGTTTGGTGCTCGCACGCTCATTTCGGGCACCGATCGGGGCTCGACATGTGCCGATGGTGGTCAAGGCAATCGGTCGCACCACGGCCCAACATGTGCCAATGGTGTTCGATGCAACCACCTGCACCAGGGCCCAACTTGTGTCGATGGCGGTCGAGGCAAGTGCCCGTACCAAAGGGCAGCTTATGCCGATGATAGTCGATGCATGTGTCATCACCATGCGCCATCATGTGCCATTGATGGTCGACGCCTTGGCCGAAGTTTGATTTTGTGCCACGGTGCCCATGCTGGGCTCGGGCATGTGCTGGTGCCATATTTTTTTCGCTCGGGGCACCATCACCGGAACATCACCGGAGAACCTAACCGGCGGCATTGGGGGTTTCGACTATTTGGGGGGCCAGGGGGTGTGCGCACATGATGTACGATGGGTGCTAGTGCTTGGCCCTTATATTGGCCCCCTATCCCTCATCAAACCTCAAGAACTCACACCCCCTTAAAGAGCATTTGAGATTTTATAGGTTTGGCCCCAGTATCCACTAAAGTGTCTTAAATGGGGACATTTTTTTGAAACGATCACAAAATCTTCTCCACTTCGAGTTTTTAGTTGAAGTTTTTTATGCATGCCAATAAAAATACAAGGATCACATCTACCAAATTTGGGGCCAAAACTCCTTCTAAAAAAATTTTAAAAAATCTCGAACCGTAAAACGTTTCAAAAATTATGAAAAATAGAAAACTTGTCGTCTTGCCACGAAACTTCACATGAAGGCTTAAGGGACCATTGTATGAATTTACAAGCCATAAAAATGGCATTGGAATGGCAGAAATCTAAAGATATGCCTGAACCCACCTACCACTCGATCGATCCATGGCTTGCGCATCCTGTCTCTCCGGTGGGCTAAGTGCCTGTACGCTCGTTTTGTGGGTTGACTTAGGCATACGTAGTGCGCTCCTAGTCTAAGATCAGACCCGACCGAGGGTTGCAGCAGCAAGAGCCACAGCGGGATCTGCAGCATGTAGAGAGGATCAGGTCGATCCCCAGCTTGCGTTTCTTGCCTCTCTGGCCGGCTGAGTGCCCGCATGCTCGTTTCGTGGGTTGACTTAGGCGTACGGAGTTCATCCCCAGTCTAAGTATACAGAGTTCATTCCCAATCTAAGATCGGACCGGATTGAGGGTTGCGGCAGCAGGGCCGGCAGCAGGATTGATAACATGCAAGAGGGATCGAGCCGATCCCCGGCTTGCGTATTTTGCCTCTCCAGTTGGCTGAGCCCCCGCATGCTCATTTCGTGGGTTGGCTTAGGCATACGGAGTTCATTCCATGTCTAAGCCCCAGTCGAACCGAGGGTTGTGCAACGGGACTGGCAGCATGTAGAGGGGGATTGGGCCAATCCCCGTCTTGCATATTATGCCTCTCCGACCTGCTCAGTACCCACACGCTCGTTTCGTGAGTTGACTTAGGCATATGGAGTTCATTCCCAGTCTAAGCATACGGAGTTCATTTCCAATCTAAGATCGGATCGGCAGCAGTATGCAGAGGGGGACCGAGCCTATCCTCGGCTTACGTATCCTACCTTTCTGATCGGTTGAGTGCCCGTACGCTCGTTTCATGGGTTGGCTTAGGCATACAGAGTTCATTCCTGGTCTAAGGCCCAACCAGACCGAAGGACCCACAGCGGGATCGACAGCACATAGAGGGGGACCGAGCTGATCCTCGGCTTACGCATTCTGGCTCTCTGGCCTATTAAGTGCCCGCACGCTCATTTCATGGGTTGACTTAGGCATACGTAGTGCATTCTCGATCTTGACCAATCAAGGGCCAGAGGCTATTGATGGTGTTTGGGGTAACAACCGAGGGGGACCAGTAGTGGGATCCTTGGTCAGCTCACCCATCCCACCCCCAGCGGTCGGTTCGGTGCCCGCACGCTCGTTTCAGGGGTCGATTAGGGCTCGACATGTGCCGATAGTGGTCGAGGCAACCGCCCGCACCATGGCCCAGCATATTTCAATGGTGTTCGATGCAACTGCCCACACCAGGGGCCATCTTGTGCCGATGGGGGTCGAGTCAACCACCTGCCCCAGGGCCCAGCTTGTGCCGATGGCGATCGAGGCAAGTGCCCGTACCAAAGGGCAGCCTGTGCCAATGATGGTCAATGCATGTGCCATCACCATGCGCCATTATGTGCCATTGATGTTCGAGGCCTTGGTCGAAGTTCAATTTTAAGCCACGGTGCACACGCTGGGCTCAGGCATGTGCTGGTGCCACATTTTTTTCTCCCAAGGCACCATTGCCGGAGCATCACTGAAGAACCTAACCGACGGCATTGGGGTTCCGACGATTGGGGGGCCGGGGGGTGTGCGCACATGATGTGCGATGGGTGCTGGTACTTGGCCCTTATATTGGCCCCCATCCCTCATCAAACCTTGAGAACTGACACCCCCTTAAAGAGCATTTGAGATTTTATAGGTTTGCTCCCAGTAGCTACTAAAGTGTCTGAAATGGGGACATTTTTTTCAAACGGTCACAAAATCTTCTCCACTTCGAGTTTTTAGCTGAATTTTTTAATGCGTGCCAACAGAAATACAAGGATCACATCTACCAGATTTGGGGTGAAAACTCCTTCTAAAAAAATTTTAAAAAATCCCTAACCGTAAAAAGCTTCAAAAATCATGAAAAATAGAAAACGGGTCGTCTTGCCATGAAACTTCACATGAAGGCTTAGGGGACCATTGTATGAATTTACAAGCCATAAAAATGGCATTGGCATGGCAGAAATATGAAGATGTGCCTAAACCAACCTACCATTCGATCGATCCACCGCTTCCGCTTCCCGCCTCTCCGGCCGGCTAAGTGCCTGCACGCTCGTTTCGTGGGTTAACTTAGGCATACGTAGTGCGCTCCCAGTCTAAGATTGGACCAGAACGAGGGTTGAGGTAGTAGGACTCGTAGCAGGATCGGCAGCATGCAGAGGGGATTGGGTCGATCCCCGACTTACACATCCTACCTCTTTGGCTGACTGAGCGCCCGCACGCTCGTTTCATGGGTTGACTTAGGCATACGAAGTTAATCCCTAGTCTAAGCATACGGAGTTCATTCCCAGTCTAAGATCGGACCGAACCAAGGGTTGCGACAGTAAGACCAGCAGCAGGATCGACAGCACACAGGGGGGACCAGGCCAATCCCCAGCTTGCGCATTCTGCCTCTCCGGCTGGATGAGCCCCCGCACGCTCATTTCATGGGTTTGCTTAGGCATACAGAGTTCATTCCATGTCTAAGCTCCAGTCAGATCGAGAGTTGTGGCAGCGGGACCGATAGCACGTAAAGAGGGATCGGGTCGATCCCCGACTTACGTATTATGCCTCTCCGGCCTGCTTAGCGCCCGCACGCTCCTTTCGTGGGTTGACATAGGCATACGAAGTTCATTCCCAGTCTAAGCATACGAAGTTCATTCCCAGTCTAAGATCAGATCGGTATCAACACGTAAAGGGTACTAGACTGATCCTCGATTTATGTATCCTACCTCTACGGTCGACTGAGCACCTGCACGCTCATTTTGTGGGTTGACTTAGGCATACAGAGTTCATTCCCAGTCTAAGCATACGGAGTTCATTCCCAGTCTAAGATTGAACCGATAACAGCACGCAAAAAGGGATCGGGCCGATCCTTGGCTTGTGCATCCTGCCTATCCGACCAGCTGAGCACCCGCACGCTCGTTTCGTGGGTTGACTTAGGCATACGGAGTTCATTCTCGATCTAAGCCCTAACTGGATCGAGGGACCCGCAGCTGGATCGGTAGCACGTAGAGGGGGATCAAGCAGATCCTTGGCTTGTGCATTCTGGCTCTCCGACTGGCTGAACGCCCACATGCTCGTTTCATGGGTTGACTTAGGCATACGTAGTACATTCTCGGTCTCGACCAATCAAGGGCCAGAGGCTATCGATGGCATTTGGGGCAACAACTGAGGGGGACCAGCAGCGGGATCCTTGTCGGCTCACACATCTCAGGTGCCCGCACATTCATTTTGGGGGTCGACCGGGGCTCGGCATGTGCCAATGGTGGTCGAGGCAACCGCCCGCATCATGGCCCAGCATATGCCGATGGTGTTCGATGCAACCGCTCGTACCAGGGGCCATCTTGTGCCGATGGTGGTCGAGGCAATCGTCCACACCAAGGGCTGGCATTTGCCGATGGTGATCGAGGCAACAGCCCACACTAGGGCCCAGCTTGTGCCGATGGCGGCCGAGGCAAGTGCCCGTACCAAAGGGTAGCTTGTGCCGATGATGGTCGATGCATGTGCCATCACCATACGCCATCATGTGCCATTGATGGTCGAGGTGTTGGCTGAAGTTTGATTTTCTGCCACGGTGTACATGCTGGGCTCGGGCATGTGCTGGTGCCACATTTTTTTCACTCGGGGCACCATCGTTGGAGCATCACCGGAGAACCTAACCAATGGCATTGGGGGTTCCGGTGATTTGGGGGGCCGGGGGGTGTGCGCACATGATGTGCGATGGGTGCTGGTACTTGGCCCTTATATTGGCCCCCTATTCTTCATCAAACCTCGAGAATTCACACCCCCTTAAAGAACATTTGAGATTTTATAGGTGTGCTCCCAATAGCCATTAAAATGTCTGTAATGGGGATATTTTTTTCAAACGGTCACAAAATCTTCACCACTTCGGGTTTTTAGCTGAATTTGTTTGTGCATGCCAAAAAAAATACAAGGATCACGTCTACCGAATTTGGGGCTAAAACTCCTAAAAAAATTTTAAAAAATCTCAAACCGTAAAAAGCTTCGAAAATTGTCAAAAATAGAAAACGGGTCGTCCTGCCACGAAATTTCACATGAAGGCTTAGGGGACCATTGTATGAATTTACAAGCCATAAAAATGGCATTGGCATGGCAGAAAATGAAGATGTACCTGAACCCACCTACCACTCGATCGATCCACTGCTTGCGCATCCCGCCTCTTCAGTCGGCTAAGTGCCCCGTACGCTCGTTTTATGAGTTAACTTAGGGATACGTAGTGCGCTCCCAGTCTAAGATCAGACCGGATTGAGAGTTATGATAGCAGGACCCGAAGTGGGTTCGACAGCACACAGAGGGGACCAGATCGATCCCGACTTGTGCATCCTGCCTCTTTGGCCGGCTGAGCGCTCGTTTCGTGGGTTGACTTAGGCATATGGAGTTCATCCCCAATCTAAGCATATGGAGTTCATTCCCAGTGGTCGGTTCAGTGCTCACACGCTCATTTTAGGGGTCAATCGAGGCTCAACATGTGTCGATGGTGGTCGAGGCAACCGCCCGCACCATAGCCCAGCATGTGCCGATGGTGTTCGATGCAACTGCCCGAACCAGGGGCCATCTTGTGTCGATGGTGGTCGAGGCAATCGCCCGCACCAGGGCCCAGCTTGTGCCGATGGCAGTCAAGGCAAGTGCTCGTACCAAAAGGCAGCCTGTGCCGATGATGGTCATTGCATGTGCCATCACCATGCGCCATCATGTGCCATTGATGGTCGAGGCCTTGGCCGAAGTTTGATTTTGAGCCATGGTGCACATGCTGGGCTCGAGCATGTGCTGGTGCCACATTTTTTTCACCCGGGGAACCATCATCGGAGCATCACCGGAGAACCTAACCGGTGGCATTGAGGGTTTCGGCGATTGGGGGGGCCAGGGGGTGTGCGCACATGATGTGCGATGGGTGCTAGTACTTAGCCCTCATATTGGCCCCCTATCCCTCGTCAAACCTCGAAACTCACACCCCCTTAAAGAGCATTTGACATTTTATAGGTTTGCTCCCAGTATCCATTAAAGTGTCTAAAATAGGGACATTTTTATCAAACGGTCACAAAATCTTCTCCACTTTGAGTTTTTAGCTAAATTTGTTTGTGCGTGCCAACAAAAATACAAGGATCACGTCTACCAAATTTGGGGCCAAAACTCCTAAAAAAATTTTAAAAAATCCCAAATCATAAAAAGTTTCAAAAATCGTGAAAAATAGAAAACGGGTCGTCTTGCCACAAAACTTGACATGAAGGCTTAGGGGACCAGTGTATGAATTTACAAGCCATAAAAATGGCATTGGCATGACAGAAATATGAAGATGTGCCTGAACCAACCTACCATTCGATCGATCCACCGCTTCCGCTTCCCGCCTCTCCGGCCGGCTAAGTGCTCGCACGCTCATATCGTGGGTTGACTTAGGCATACGTAGTGCGCTCCCAGTCTAAGATTGGACCAGAACGAGGGTTGAGGTAGTAGGACTCGTAGCAGGATCGGCAGCATGCAGAGGGGATTGGGTCGATCCCCGACTTACACATCCTACCTCTTTGGCTGACTGAGCGCCCGCACGCTCGTTTCATGGGTTGACTTAGGCATACGAAGTTAATCCCTAGTCTAAGCATACGGAGTTCATTCCCAGTCTAAGATCGGACCGGACCAAGGGTTGCGACAGCAAGACCAACAGCAGGATCGACAGCACACAGGGGGGACCAGGCCAATCCCCAGCTTGCGCATTCTGCCTCTCCGGCTGGATGAGCCCCCGCACGCTCATTTCATGGGTTTGCTTAGGCATACAGAGTTCATTCCATGTCTAAGCTCCAGTCAGATCGAGAGTTGTGGTAGCGGGACCGATAGCACGTAAAGAGGGATCGGGTCGATCCCCGACTTACGTATTATGCCTCTCCGGCCTGCTTAGCGCCCGCACGCTCCTTTCGTGGGTTGACATAGGCATACGAAGTTCATTCCCAGTCTAAGCATACGAAGTTCATTCCCAGTCTAAGATCAGATCGGTATCAACACGTAAAGGGTACTAGACTGATCCTCGATTTATGTATCCTACCTCTCCGGTCGACTGAGCACCTGCACGCTCATTTTGTGGGTTGACTTAGGCATACAGAGTTCATTCCCAGTCTAAGCATATGGAGTTCATTCCCAGTCTAAGATTGAACCGATAACAGCACGCAAAAAGGGATCGGGCCGATCCTTGGCTTGTGCATCCTGCCTATCCGACCAGCTGAGCACCCGCACGCTCGTTTCGTGGGTTGACTTAGGCATACGGAGTTCATTCTCGATCTAAGCCCTAACTGGATCGAGGGACCCGCAGCTGGATCGGTAGCACGTAGAGGGGGATCAAGCAGATCCTTGGCTTGTGCATTCTGGCTCTCCGACTGGCTGAACGCCCACATGCTCATTTCATGGGTTGACTTAGGCATACGTAGTACATTCTCGGTCTCGACCAATCAAGGGCCAGAGGCTATCGATGGCATTTGGGGCAACAACCGAGGGGGACCAGCAGCGGGATCCTTGTCGGCTCACACATCTCAGGTGCCCGCACATTCATTTTGGGGGTCGACCGGGGCTCGGCATGTGCCAATGGTGGTCGAGGCAACCGCCCGCATCATGGCCCAGCATATGCCGATGGTGTTCGATGCAACCGCTCGTACCAGGGGCCATCTTGTGCCGATGGTGGTCGAGGCAATCGTCCACACCAAGGGCTGGCATTTGCCGATGGTGATCGAGGCAACAGCCCACACTAGGGCCCAGCTTGTGCCAATGGCGGCCGAGGCAAGTGCCCGTACCAAAGGGTAGCTTGTGCCGATGATGGTCGATGCATGTGCCATCACCATACGCCATCATGTGCCATTGATGGTCGAGGTGTTGGCTGAAGTTTGATTTTCAGCCACGGTGTACATGCTGGGCTCGGGCATGTGCTGGTGCCACATTTTTTTCACTCAGGGCACCATCGTTGGAGCATCACCGGAGAACCTAACCAACGGCATTGGGGGTTCCGGTGATTTGGGGGGCCGGGGGGTGTGCGCACATGATGTGCGATGGGTGCTGGTACTTGGCCCTTATATTGGCCCCCTATTCTTCATCAAACCTCGAGAACTCACACCCCCTTAAAGAACATTTGAGATTTTATAGGTGTGCTCCCAGTAGCCATTAAAGTGTCTGTAATGGGGATATTTTTTTCAAACGGTCACAAAATCTTCACCACTTCGGGTTTTTAGCTGAATTTGTTTGTGCATGCCAAAAAAAATACAAGGATCACGTCTACCGAATTTGGGGCTAAAACTCCTAAAAAAATTTTAAAAAATCTCAAACCGTAAAAAGCTTCGAAAATTGTCAAAAATAGAAAACGGGTCGTCCTGCCACGAAATTTCACATGAAGGCTTAGGGGACCATTGTATGAATTTACAAGCCATAAAAATGGCATTGGCATGGCAGAAAATGAAGATGTACCTGAACCCACCTACCACTCGATCGATCCACTGCTTGCGCATCCCGCCTCTTCAGTCGGCTAAGTGCCCCGTACGCTCGTTTTATGAGTTAACTTAGGGATACGTAGTGCACTCCCAGTCTAAGATCAGACCGGATTGAGAGTTATGATAGCAGGACCCGAAGTGGGTTCGACAGCACACAGAGGGGACCAGATCGATCCCGACTTGTGCATCCTGCCTCTTTGGCCGGCTGAGCGCTCGTTTCGTGGGTTGACTTAGGCATATGGAGTTCATCCCCAATCTAAGCATATGGAGTTCATTCCCAGTGGTCGGTTCAGTGCTCACACGCTCATTTTAGGGGTCAATCGAGGCTCAACATGTGTCGATGGTGGTCGAGGCAACCGCCCGCACCATAGCCCAGCATGTGCCGATGGTGTTCGATGCAACCGCCCGAACCAGGGGCCATCTTGTGTCGATGGTGGTCGAGGCAATCGCCCGCACCAGGGCCCAGCTTGTGCCGATGGCGGTCAAGGCAAGTGCTCGTACCAAAAGGCAGCCTGTGCCGATGATGGTCATTGCATGTGCCATCACCATGCGCCATCATGTGCCATTGATGGTCGAGGCCTTGGCCGAAGTTTGATTTTGAGCCATGGTGCACATGCTGGGCTCGAGCATGTGCTGGTGCCACATTTTTTTCACCCGGGGCACCATCATCGGAGCATCACCGAAGAACCTAACCGGTGGCATTGAGGGTTTCGGCGATTGGGGGGGCCAGGGGGTGTGCGCACATGATGTGCGATGGGTGCTAGTACTTAGCCCTCATATTGGCCCCCTATCCCTCGTCAAACCTCGAAACTCACACCCCCTTAAAGAGCATTTGACATTTTATAGGTTTGCTCCCAGTATCCATTAAAGTGTCTAAAATAGGGACATTTTTATCAAACGGTCACAAAATCTTCTCCACTTTGAGTTTTTAGCTAAATTTGTTTGTGCGTGCCAACAAAAATACAAGGATCACGTCTACCAAATTTGGGGCCAAAACTCCTAAAAAAATTTTAAAAAATCCCAAATCATAAAAAGTTTCAAAAATCGTGAAAAATAGAAAACGGGTCGTCTTGCCACAAAACTTGACATGAAGGCTTAGGGGACCAGTGTATGAATTTACAAGCCATAAAAATGGCATTGGCATGACAGAAATATGAAGATGTGCCTGAACCAACCTACCACTCGATTGATCCACAGCTTGCGCATCCTGCCTCTCCAGCCGGCTAAGTGCTCGCACGCTCATATCGTGGGTTGACTTAGGCATACGTAGTTTGCTCCTAGTATAAGATCGAACTGGGCTGAGGGTTGCGACAGTAGGACCCACAGCAACATCGATAGCACACAAAAGGGACCGGGGGTGTGCGCACATGGTGTGCGATGGGTGTTGGTATTGGCCCTTATATTGGCCCCCTATCTCTTATCAAACCTCAAGAACTCACCCCTCCTTAAAGAGAATTTGAGATTTTATAGGTTTGCTCCCAGTAGCCATTAAAGTGTCTGAAATGGGGATATTTTTTTCAAATGGTCACAAAATCTTCTCCACTTCGAGTTTTTAGCTGAATTTTTTTATGCATGCCAACAAAAATACAAGGATCACGTCTACCAAATTTGGGGCCAAAACTCCTTCTAAAAAATTTTTAAAAAATCCCGAACCGCAAAAAGTTTCAAAACTCATGAAAAATAGAAAACGGGTCGTCTTTTGCCACGAAACTTCACATGAAGGCTTAGGGGACCATTGTATGAATTTACAAGCCATAAAAATGGCATTGGCATGGCAGAAATATGAAGATGCACCTAAACCCACCTACCACTAGATCGATCCATGGCTTGCGCATCCCGCCTCTCCGATCGTTTAAGTGCCCGTACGCTCATTTCGTGGGTTGACTTAGGCATACGTAGTGTGCTCCCAGTCTAAGATAGGACCAGATCGAGGGTTGCAGCAGCAGGACTCGTAATGGGATTGACAGCACACAGAGGGGACCGGGTTGATCCTCGGCTTACGTATCTTACCTCTCTAGCCGACTGAGCGCCCGCACGCTCATTTCGTGGGTTGACTTAGGCATACGGAGTTCATCCCCAATCTAAGCATACAAAGTTCATTCCCAGTCTAAGATCAGATCGGATCGAGGGTTACGGTAGCAAGACTAGCAGTAGGATTGGTAGCACGTAGGGGGACTGGGTTGATCCTCGGCTTACGCATTCTGCCTCTCCGATCGACTAAGCGCCCGCACGCTCGTTTTGTGGGTTGGCTTAGGCATGCGGTGTTCATTCCATATCTAAGCCCCAACTAGATCGAGGGTTGTGGCAGCGAGATCGGCAGCACGCAGAGGGGGACTGGTCCAATCCTCGGCTTGTGCATTATGCCTCTCTGATCGGCTCAGCGCCCGTATGCTCGTTTCATGGGTTGACCTAGGCATACGGAGTTCATTCCCAATCTAAGCATACGAAGTTCATTTCTAGTCTAAGATCGAACTGTCAGCAGCATGTAGGGGGGACCAGGCCGATCCTCGACTTGCGTATCCTGCCTCTCTGGCCAGTTGAGCACCCGTACGCTCGTTTCATCGGTTGACTTAGGCATACGGAGTTCATTCTCGGTCTAAGCCCCAACCAGACCAAGGGATCCGTAGTGGGATCGACAGCAAGCAGAGGGGGATCGGGCCGATCCTCGACTTTTGCATTCTGGCCCTTCAGCTAGCTAAGCGCCCGTACGCTCGTTTCATGGGTTGACTTAGGCATACGTAGTGCATTCTCGGTCTCGACCAACCAAGGGCCAGAGGCTATCGATGACGTTTGGTGCAACAATCGAGGGGGAACAACAGCGGGATCCTTGGTCGGCTCGTGCATCCCGGCCCCAGCGGTCGATTCGGTGCTTGCACGCTCGTTTCAGGGGCCGACCTGGGCTCGACCTGTGTCGATGGTGGTCGAAGCAATCGCCCGCACCATGGCCCAGCATGTGCCGATGGTGTTCGATGCAATCGCCCATACCAGGGGCTATCTTGTGCCGATGGTGGTCGAGGCAACCGCCCGTTCCAAGGCCTAGCTTGTGCCGATGGCGGTCGAGGCAAGTGCCCGTACCAAAAGGTAGCTTATGCCGATGATGGTCGATGCATGTGCCATCACCATGTACCATCGTTTGCCATTAATGGTCAAGGCCTTGGCCAATGTTCGATTTTGAGCCATGGAGCACATGCTGGGCTCGGGCATGTGCTGGTGCCACATTTTTTTGCTCGGGGCACCATCGTCGGAGCATCGTCGGAGAACCTAACCGACGGCATTGGGGGTTCCGGCGATTGGGGGGCCGGGTGGTGTTCGCACATGATGTGCGATGGGTGCTGGTACTTGGCCCTTATATTGGCCCCCTATCCCTCATCAAACTTCAAGAACTCACATCCCCTTAAAGAGCATTTGAGATTTTATAGGTTTGCTCCCAGTAGCCATTAAAGTGTCTAAAATGGGGACATTTTTTTCAAACGATCACAAAATCTTCTCCACTTTGAGTTTTTAGCTGAATTTGTTTGTGCGTGCCAATAAAAATACAAGGATCACGTCTACCAAATTTGGGGCCAAAACCTCTTCTAAAAAAATTTTAAAAAATCCCAAACCGTAAAAAGTTTCAAAATTCGTGAAAAATAAAAAACGGGTCATCTTGCCATGAAACTTCACATGAAGGCTTAGGGGACCATTGTATGAATTTACAAGCCATAAAAATGGCATTGGCATGACAGAAATATGAAGGTGTGCCTGAACCCACCTACCACTCGATCGATCCACAGCTTACACATCCCACCTCTCCGACCGGTTAAGTGCCTGCACGCTCATTTCGTGGGTTGACTTAGGCATACGTAGTGCACTCCCAGTCTAAGATCAGATCAGACCGAGGGCTACGGTAGTAGGACCCGCAGTGGGATCTGTAACACGTAGAGGGGACCAGGTCGATCCCCGACTTGCGCATCCTGTCTCTCTAGCCAGCTGAGCGCCCGCATGCTCGTTTCATGGGTTGACTTAGGCATATGGAGTTCATCCTTAGTTTAAGCATACAGAGTTCATTCCCAGTCTAAGATCAGATCGAATCAAGGGTTACGATAGCAGGACTAGCAGCAGGATCGACAGCACGCAGGGGGACCAGGTTGATCCCCGGCTTACGTCGCATGCTCATTTCATGGGTTGGCTTAGGCATACGGAGTTCATTCCTTGTCTAAGCCCCAACCAGACCGAGGGTTGTGGTAGCAGGACCGACAGCACGTAGAGGGGGACCAGGTCGATCCCCAACTTGCGTATTATGCCTCTTCGACCTGCTCAGCACCCACACTCTTGTTTCGTGGGTTGACTTAGGCATACAGAGTTCATTCCCAGTCTAAGCATACGGAGTTCATTCACAGTCAAGATCGAACCGGCAACAGCACGCAGAGGGGGACCAGGCCGATCATCGGCTTTTGCATCCTGCCTCTCCAATCGACTGAGCACCCGCACGCTCGTTTCACGGGTTGACTTAGGCATATGAAGTTCATTCCCGGTCTAAGCCCCAATCGAACCGAGGGACCTGCAGTGGGATCGGTAGTACGCAGAGGGGGATCAGGCCGATCCTCAGCTTGTGCATTCTAGCTCTTCGATCGGTTGAGTGCCTGCACGCTCGTTTCATGGGTTGACTTAGGCATACGTAGTGTATTCCCGGTCTTGACCAATCAAGGGCCAGAGGCTATCGACAATGTTTAAGGCAACAACCGAGGGGAACCAGCAGCGGGATCCTTGGTCGGTTCGCGCATCCCGCCCTCAGCAGTCGGTTCGGTGCCTGCACACTCATTTTGGTGATCGATCGGGGCTCGACATGTGCTGAGGGTGGTTGAGGCAACCACCCGCACCATGACCCAGCATGTGCCGATGGTGTTCGATGCAACCGCCCACACCAGGGGCCATCTTGTGGCGATGGTGGTCGAGGCAATCACCCGCACCAAGGGTTGGCATGTGCCGATGGTGATCGAGGCAACTGCCTGGACCAGGACCCAGCTTGTGCCGATGGTGGTCGAGGTAAGTGATCGTACCAAAGGGCAGCCTGTGCCGATGATGGTCGATGCATGTGCCATCACCATGTGCCATCATGTGCCATTGACGGTCGAGGCCTTGGTCGATGTTCGATTTTGATCCACAGTGCACATCCTGGGCTCGGGCATATGCTGGTGCCACATTTTTTTCGCCCGGGGCACCATCGTCAGAGCATCGTCGGAGAACCTAATCGGCGGTATTGGGGGTTTCGATGATTAGGGGGCCGGGGGTGTGCGCACATGATGTGTGATTGTTGCTGGTGCTTGGCATACGTAGTGCACTCCCAGTCTAAGATCGAACTGGACCGAAGGTTGCAATAGCAGGACCCACAGTAGGATCAACAGCACGTAGAGGGAATCAGGTCGATCCCCGGCTTACGCATCCTACCTCTCCGACCGACTGAGCCCCCCCACACTCGTTTCATGGGTTGGTTTAGGCATACGGAGTTCACTCCATGTCTAAGCCGCAGCCGGACCGAGGGTTGCGGCAGCAAGATCGACAGCACGCAGAAGGGGACCGAGTCAATCCTCGGCTTGCACATTATGCATCTTCGGCCTGCTCAACGTCCGTACGCTCGTTTCGTGGGTTGACATTGCACATGTACGATGGGTGCTGGTACTTGGCCCTTATATTGGCCCCCTTACCCTCATAAAACCTCGAGAACTCACATCTCCTTAAAGAGCATTTAAGATTTTATAGGTTTGCTCCCAGTAGCTATTAAAGTGTCTGAAATGGGGACATTTTTTTCAAACGATCACAAAATCTTCTCCACTTCGAGTTTTTAGCTGAATTTTTTTGTGCATGCCAACAAAAATACAAGGATCACATCTACCAAATTTGGGTCCAAAAATCCTTCTAAAAAAATTTAAAAAAATCCCAAACCATAAAAAGTTTTAAAAATCGTGAAAAATAGAAAACGGGTTGTCTTGCCACGAAACTTCACATGAAGGCTTAGGGGACCATTGTATGAATTTACAAGCCATAAAAATGGCATTGGCATGGCAAAAATATGAAGATGTGCCTGAACCCACCTACCACTCGAGCGATCCACGACTTGCGTATCCCGCCTCTCTGGCCGGCTAAGTACCCATACGCTCGTTTCGTGGGTTGACTTAGGCATACGTAGTGCGCTCCCAGTCTAAGATTGAACCGGACCAAAGGTTGTGGTAGTAGGACCCGCAGCGGGATCGACAGTACGTAGAGGGGACCGGGTCGATCCCCGGCTTGCGCATCCTACCCTCTAGTCGGTTAAGAGCCCGTACACTCGTTTCATGGGTTGACTTAGGCATACAGAGTTCATCCCCAGTCTAAGCATACAGAGTTCATTCCCAATCTAAGATCAGACCGGACCGAAGGTTGCGACAGCAGCACCAGCAGCAGGATCGATAGCACGCAGGAGGGGATCGGGCTGATCCCCGGCTTGTGCATTCTACCTCTCCGATCAGTTGAGCGCCCGCACGCTCCTTTCGTGGGTTGGCTTTGGCATACGGAGTTCATTCCATGTCTAAGCCCCAGTCAGACCGATGGTTGTGGCATGCAAAGGGGGATCGGGTCGATCCTCGACTTGCGCATTATGCCTCTCCAGCCTGCTCAGTGCCCGTACGCTCGTTTCATGGGTTGACTTAGACATACGGAGTTCATTCTTGGTCTAAGGCCCAATCAAACCGAGGCACCCACAGCGGGATCAGTAGCACGCAGAGGGGGACGGGGTTGATCCTCGGTTTGCACATTCTAGCTTTCCAATCGGCTGAGTGCTCGCACGCTCATTTCATGGGTTGACTTAGGCATACGTAGTGCATTCCTGGTCTCGACCAACCAAAGGCTCGAGGTTATCGACGGTGTTTGGGGTAATAATCGAGGGGGACCAATAGCAGGATCCTTGGTGGGCTTGCACATCCTGCCCCCAGCAGTCAGTTCAATGCTCACATGCTCATTTTGAGGCCCGACCGGGGCTCGGCATGTGCTGATAGTAGTCAAGGCAACCGCCCGCACCACGACCCAGCATGTGTCGATAGTGTTCGATGCAACCACCAGCACCAGGGGCCATCTTATGTCGATGGTGGTCGAGGCAACCGCCCTCACCAGGGCCCAACTTGTGCCGATGGCAGTCAACATATCTGCCCGTACTAAAGCACAGCCTGTGCCGATGATGGTCGATGCATGTGCCGTCACCTTGCACCATCACGTGCCATTGATGGTCGAGGCCTTGGCCGAAGTTCGATTTTGAGCCACGGAGCACATGCTGGGCTCGGGCATGTGCTGGTGCCACATGTTTTTCACCTGGGGTGCCATCGCCGGAGCATCACCGGAGAACCTAACCGGTGACATTGGGGTTCCGACGATTGGAGAGGTCAGGGGGTGTGCGTACATGATGTGCGATGGGTGCTGGTACTTGGCCCTTCTATTTGCCCCATATCCCTCATCAAACCTCGACAACTCACACCCCTTAAAGAGCATTTGAAATTTTATAGGTTTACTCCCAGTAGCCATTAAAGTGTCTGAAATGGGGATATTTTTTTCAAACGGTCACAAAATCTTCTCCACTTCGAGTTTTTGGCTGAATGTTTTTGTGCGTGCCAACAAAATACAAGGATCATGTCTACCAAATTTGGGGTCAAAACTCCTTCTAAAAAAATTTTAAAAAATCCCAAACCGTAAAAAGTTTCAAAAATCGTGCAAAATAGAAAACGGGTCGATTTGCCACAAAACTTCACATGAAGGCTTAGGGGGCCATTGTATGAATTTACAAGCCATAAAAATGGCATTGCCACGGTAGAAATATGAAGATGTCCCTAAACCCACCAACCACTCGATCGATCCACGGCTTGCGCATCTCGCCTCTCCGACCGGCTAAGTGCCCGCACGCTCGTTTCGTAGCTTGACTTAGGCATACGTAGTGCGCTCCCAATCTAAGATTGGATTGAACCAAGGGTTGCGATAGTAGGACCCCTAGTGGGATCGGCAGCATGCAGAGGGGATCGGGTCGATCCTTGACTTGCGCATCCTGCCTCTCTGGCCAGCTAAGCGCCCGTACGCTCGTTTCGTGGGTTGGCTTTGGCATACGGAGTTCATTCCATGTCTAAGCCCAGTCAGACCGAGGCTTGTGGCACTCAAAGGGGGACCGGGTCGATCCTCGGCTTGCGCATTATGCCTCTTCGGCCTGCTCAGTGCCTGTAAGCTCGTATCGTGGGTTGACTTAGACATACGGAGTTCATTCTTGGTCTAAGCCCCAACCGGACCGAGGGAACCACAGCGAGATCAGTAGCACGCAGAGGGGGATGGGGTTGATCCTCGACTTGCGCATTCTGGTTCTCCGATCGACTGAGTGCCCGCACGCTCATTTCATGGGTTGACTTAGGCATACGTAGTGCATTCCCGGTCTCGACCAACCAAGGGCTAGAGGCTATCGACGGTGTTTGGGGCAACAACCGAGGGGGACCAGCAGTGGGATCCTTGGTCGACTCACGTATCCTACCCCCAGCAGTCTGTTCAATGCTCCCATGCTCATTTCGGGGCTCGACCGAGGCTCGACATATGCTGATGGTGGTTGAGGCAACCTCCTGCACCATGGCCCAGCATGTGCCGATGGTGTTCGATACAACCGCCAACACCAGGGGCCATCTTGTGCCGATGGTGGTCGAGGCAACCACCCTCACCAGGGCCCAGCTTGTGCCGATGGTGGTCAACGTAAGTGCCCGTACCAAAGGGCAGCCTGTGCCGATGATGGTCAATGCATGTGCCGTCACCTTACGGCATCATGTGCCATTGATGGTCGAGGCCTTGGCTGAAGTTTGATTTTGAGCCACAATGCACATGCTGGGCTCGGGCATGTGCTGGTGCCACATGTGTTTCGTCGGGGGTGCCATCATCGGAGCATCACCGGAGAACCTAACCGACGACATTGGGGTTCCGGCGATTGGGGAGGTCAGGGGGTGTGCGCACATGATGTGCGATGGGTGCTAGTACTTGGCCCTTATATTGGCCCCCTATCCCTCATCAAACCTCGAGAACTCACACCCCTTAAAGAGCATTTGAGATTTTATAGGTTTGCTCCCAGTAGCCATTAAAGTGTTTGAAATGGGGACATTTTTTTCAAACGGTCAAAAAATCTTCTCCACTTCGAGTTTTTGGCTGAATTTTTTTGTGCGTGCCAACAAAATACAAGGATCACGTCTACCAAATTTGGGGCCAAAACTCCTTCTAAAAAAATTTAAAAAAATCCCAAACCGTAAAAAGTTTCGAAAATCGTGCGAAATAGAAAACGGGTCGATTTGCCACGAAACTTCACATGAAGGCTTAGGGGGCCATTGTATGAATTTACAAGCCATAAAAATGGCATTGCCATGACAGAAATATGAAGATGTCCCTAAACCCACCAACCACTCGATCGATCCACGACTTGCGCATCCCGCCTCTCCGACAGACTAAGTGCTCGCACGCTCGTTTCGTGGGTTGACTTAGGCATACGTAGTGCGCTCCCAATCTAAGATCAGACCGAACTGAGGGTTGCAATAGTAGGACCCGTAGTAGGATTGGCAACATGTAGAGTGGATCGGGTCGATCCCCAGCTTGCGCATCCTACCTCTCTGGCCAGCTAAGCCCCCGCACGCTTGTTTCGTGGGTTGACTTATGCATATAGAGTTCATCACTAGTCTAAGCATACAGAGTTCATTCCCAGTCTAAGATCAGACCAGACTGAGGGTTGCGATAGTAGGAGTAGCAGCAGGATCGGCAGCACGTAGGGGGGACCAGGCCGATCCCCGGCTTGCGCATTCTGCCTCTCCGGTCGGCTGAACACCCGCACGCTCGTTTCGTGGGTTAGCTTAGGCATACGGAGTTCATTCCATGTCTAAGCCCCAGTCGGACCGAGGGTTGTGGTAGTGGGACCGACAGTACGTAAAGGGGGATCAGGCGGATCCTCAGCTTGTGCATTATGCCTCTCCGGCCAGCTCAGTGCCCGCACGCTCATTTCATGGGTTGACTTAGGCATATAGAGTCCATTCCCAGTCTAAGCATACGGAGTTCATTCCCAGTCTAAGATCAGACCGGTAGCAGAATGCAGGGGGGACCAGGCCTATCCTCAGCTTGCACATCCTACCTTTTCTATCGGCTGAGCGCCCGCACGCTCATTTTGTGGGTTGACTTCGGCATACGAAATTCATTCCAATCTAAGCCCCAACCGGATCGAGGGACCCACAGCGGGATTGAATGCACACAGAGAGGGACCGGGTCAATCCTTGACTTGCGTATTCTGGCTCTCCGATCGACTGACCGCCTGCACGTTCATTTCATGGGTTGACTTAGGCATACGTAGTGCATTCCCAGTCTCGACCAACCAAGGGCCAGAAGCTATCGACGACGTTTGGGGCAACAATTGAGGGGGACCAGCAGCGGGATCCTTGGTCGGCTCGGGCATCCTGCCCCCAACAGTCGGTTCGGTGTTCGCACGCTCGTTACGGGGGCCCATCGGGGCTTCGCATGTACCGATGGTGGTCGAGACAACCGCCTGCACCACGACCCAGCATGTGTCAATGGTGTTCGATGCAACCTCCCGCACCAGGGCCCGGCTTGTGCCGATGGCGGTCGAGGCAAGTGCCCGACCAAAGGGCAATCGTACCGATGATGGCCGATGCATGTGCCATCACAATGCGCCATCATGCGCCATTGATGGTTGAGGCCTTGGCCGAAGTTTGATTTTGAGCCACGGTGCACATGCTGGACTCGAGCATGTGCTGGTGCCACATTTTTTTCACCCGGGGCACCATCGTCGGAGCATCATCGGAGAACCTAACCGGTGGTATTGGGGGTTCCGACGATTGGTGAGGCCGGGGGGTGTGCGCACATGATGTGCGATTGGTGCTGGTACTTGGCCCTTATATTGGCCCCCTATCCCTCATCAAACCTCGAGAACTCACACCCCCTTAAAGAGCATTTGAGATTTTATAGGTTTGCTCCCAGTAGCCATTAAAGTGTTTGAAATGGGGACATTTTTTTTAAACGATCACAAAATCTTCTCCACTTCGTGTTTTTAGCTGAATTTGTTTGTGCGTGCCAACAAAAATACAAGGATCACATCTACCAAATTTGGGCCAAAACTCCTTCTAAAAAAATTTAAAAAAATCTCGAACCGTAAAAAGTTTTGAAAATCGTGAATAATAGAAAACGGGTCGTCTTGCCACGAAACTTCACATGAAGGCTTAGGGGACCGTTGTATGAATTTACAAGCCATAAAAATGGCATTGGCACGGCAAAAATATGAAGATGTGCCTGAACCCACCAACCACTCGATCGATCCACGGCTTGCACATCCCGCTTCTCTGGCCGGCTAAGTGCCCGGACGCTTGTTTCGTGGGTTGACTTAAGCATACGTAGTGGGCTCCCAGTCTAAGATCAGACCGAACCGAGGGTTGCGGTAGCAAGACCCGCGTAGGATTCGCAGCATGCAGAGGGGACCGGGTCGATCCCCGACTTGTGCATCTTGCCTCTCTGGCCGGCTGAGCACCCGTACGCTCATTTCGTTGGTTGACTTAGGCATACAGAGTTCATCCCGAATCTAAGCATACGGGGTTCATTCCCAGTCTAAGATCGGACAGGACCGAAGGTTGCAGTAGCAGGATCGACAGCAGGATCGAAAGTACGTAGGGGGGACCGGGTCGATCCCTTGCTTGCGTATTTTGCCTCTCCAGCTGGCTGAGCACCCGCACGCTCGTTTCGTGGGTTGGCTTAGGCATACGGAGTTCATTCCATGTCTAACCCAATCGGACCGAGGGTTGAGGTAGTCGGACCGACAGTACGCAAAAGGGGATCGGGTCGATCCCCAGTTGCGTATTGTGCCTCTCCGGCTGGCTTAGTGCCCGCACGCTCATTTCGTGGGTTGACTTAGGCATACAGAGTTCATTCCCAATCTAAGCATACGAAGTTCATTCCTAGTCTAAGATCAGATTGGCAGCAGAACGCAGAGGAGGACCAGGTCAATCCTCGGCTTACGCATCCTGCCTCTCCGGCTGACTGAGCGCCCGTAAGCTCGTTTCGTGGGTTGACTTAGGCATACAGAGTTCATTCCCGATCTAAAACCCCAACCGGATTGAAGGACCCACAGCAGGATCGGTAGCATGTAGAGGGGGATCGGGTCGATCCTCGACTTACGTATTCTGGCTCTCCGACTGATTGACCACCCCCATGCTCGTTTCATGTGTTGACTTAGGCATACGTAGTGCATTCCCGGTCTCGACCAACCCACCCCAACGCATCCCACCCCCAGCGGTAGGTTCGGTGCTCGCACGCTCGTTTCGAGGGCCGACCGAGGCTCGACATGTGCCAATGGTGGTCGAGGCAATCACCCGCACCATAGCCCAACATGTGCCGATGGTGTTCGATGCAACCACCCGTACCAAGGGCCATCTTGAGCCGATGGTGGTCGAGGCAGTCGCCCGCACCAAGGGCTGGCATGTGCCAATGGTGATTGAGGCAACTACCCGCACCAGGGCCCAGCTTGTGCCGATGGTGGTCGAGGCAAGTGCCCGTACCAAAGGGCAGCCTATGCCAATGATGGCGATGCATGTGCCATCACCATGCGCCATCATGTGCCATTGATGGTCGAGGCCTTGGCCGAAGTTCCATTTTAAGCCACGGTGCACATGCTAGGCTCGGGCATGTGCTGGTGCCACATTTTTTTCACCCGAGGCACCATCGCTGTAGCATCGCCAAAGAACCTAATCGATGGCATTGGGGGTTCCTGCGTTTGGGGAGCCGGGGGGTGTGCGCACATGATGTGCAATGGGTGCTGGTACTTGTCCCTTATATTGGCCCCCTATCCCTCATCAAACCTCGAGAACTCACACCCCCTTAAAGAGCATTTGAGATTTTATAGGTTTGCTCCCGGTAGCCATTAAAGTATCTGAAATGGGGACATATTTTTCGAACGGTCACAAAATCTTCTCCACTTCAAGTTTTTAGCTTAATTTATTTGTGTGTGCCAAAAAAATACAAGGATCACATCTACCAAATTTGGGGCCAAAACTCTTTATAAAAAAATTTTAAAAAATCTCGAACCGTAAAAAGTTTCAAAAATCATGAAAAATAGAAAACGGGTCGTCTTGCCACGAAACTTCACATGAAGGCTTAAGGGACCATTATATGAATTTACAAGCCATAAAAATGGCATTGGCACTGCAGAAATATGAAGATGTGTCTGAACCCACATACCACTCGTTTGATCCATGGCTTGCGCATCTCATCTCTCCGATCAACTAAGTGCCCGCACGCTCGTTTCGTGGGTTGACTTAGGCATACGTAGTATGCTCCCAATCTAAGATCAGACCAGATTGAGGGTTGCAGTAGCAAGACCCACAGCAGGATCGACAGCACGCAGAGGGGACCGGGTCAATCCCCGGCTTACGCATCCTACCTTTCTGGCCGGCTGAGTACCCGTACTCTCGTTTCGTGGGTTGACTTAGGCATACGGAGTTCATACCCAGTCTAAGCATACGGAGTTCATTCCAAGTCTAAGATCGAATTGGATTGAGGGTTACGACAGCAGGATCGACAACACGAAAGGTGGGATCGGGCTGATCCCCGACTTACGCATTCTGCCTCTCCGATCGACTGAGCCCCCGCACACTTGTTTTGTGGGTTGGCTTAGGCATACGGAGTTCATTCCATGTCTAAGCCCCAGCTAGACCGAGGGTTGTGGCAGCGGTATCGGTAGCATGCAGAGGGGGACCGGGCCGATCCTCGGCTTGCACATTATGCCTCTCCGGTCGGCTCAGCACTCGCACGCTCGTTTCATGGGTTGACTTAGGCGTACGGAGTTCATTCTCAGTCTAAACATATGGAGTTCATTCCTAGTCTAAGATTGGATCGACAGCAGCACGCAAAAGGGGACTAGGTTGATCTTCGACTTACGCATCCTGCCTCTCCGACCGACTGAGCGCCCGTACGCTCGTTTCCTGGGTTGACTTAGAAATACGAAGTTCATTCCTGATTTAATTCCCAACCGTATCGAGGGACCCATAGCAGGATCGATAGCACGCAGAGAGGGACCAGGTAGATCCTCGGCTTGTGCATTCTGGCTCTCCAGCTGACTGAGCACCTGCACGCTTGTTTCATGGGTTAACTTTGCCATACGTAGTGCATTCCTGGTCTCGACCAACTAGGGGCCAGTGGCTATCGACAGTGTTTGGGGCAATAACCGAGGGGGACCAGCACTGGGATCCTTGGTCATCTCACCCATCCCAGCCCTAGCGAATGGTTCGGTGCTCACACGCTCATTTCGAGCATCAATCGAGGCTCGGCATGTGCCGATGGTGGTTGAGGCAACCGTTCGCACCACGGCCCAGCATGTGCCGATGGTGTTCGATGCAATCGCCTGTACCAGAGGCCTTCTTGTGTCGATGGTGGTCAAGGCAACCACCTGCACCAGGGCCCAGCTTGTGCCGATGGCGATCGAGGCAAGTGCCCGTACCAAAAGGCAGCCTGTGCCGATAATGGTCGATGCATGTGCCATCACCATATGCCATTGATGGTCGAGGCCTTGGTCAAAGTTTGATTTTGAGCCACGGTGCACATGTTGGGCTCGGGCATGTGTTGGTGTCACATTTTTTTCACCCGAGGCACCATCACCGGAGCATCGTCGAAGAACCTAACCGGCGGCATTGGGGGTTCTAACGATTTAAGGGGCCGGGGTGTGTACGCACATGATGTGTGATGGGTGTTGGTACTTGGCCCTTATATTGGCCCCCTATTCATCATCAAACCTCGAGAACTCACACCCCCTTAAAGAGCATTTGAGATTTTATAGGTTTGCTCCCAGTAGCCATTAAAGTGTCTGAAATGGAGACATTTTTTTCAAACGGTCACAAAATCTTCTGCACTTCGAGTTTTTAGCTACATTTGTTTGTGCGTGCCAACAAAAAGACAAGGATCACATCGATCAAATTTGGGACCAAAACTCCTTCTAAAAAAATTTTAAAAAATGTCAAACCGTAAAAAGTTTTAAAAATCGTGAAAAATAGAAAACGGGTCGTCTTGCCACGAAACTTCACTTGAAGGCTTAGGGGACCATTGTATGAATTTACAAGCCATAAAAATGGCATTGGCACAGCAGAAATATGAAGATGTGCCTGAATCCACCTACCATTCAATCGATCTACGACTTGAGCATCCTGCCTCTCCGGCCGACTAAGTGCCTGCACGCTCGTTTCGTGGGTTGACTTAGGCATACGTAGTGCGCTCCCAGTCTAAGATCAGACCGGACTGAGGGTTACGGTAGCAAGACCCACAACGAGATTAGTAGCACGCAAAGGGGACCAAATCAATCCTCGGCTTACGCATCCTGCTCTTTGGTCGGCTGAACGCCCGCACGTTCGTTTCGTGGGTTGACTTAGGCATACGGAGTTTATCCCCAGTCTAAGCATACGGAGTTCATTCCTAGTCTAAGATCAGACCAGATCGAGGGTTCCGATAGCAGGACCAGTAGTAGGATCGGCAGCATGCAGGGGGGATCGGGCTGATCCACGACTCGCGAATTCTGCCTCTCCGGTCAACTGAGCACCCGCACGCTCGTTTCATGGGTTGGCTTAGGCATACGGAGTTCATTCCATGTCTAAGCCCCAGTCGGACCGAGGGTTATGGTAGTGGGATCGGTAGCATGCAGAGGGGGACCGGGCCGATCCTCGACTTACGCATTATGCCTCCCCGGCCTGTTCAGTGCCCGCACGCTCATTTTGTGGGTTGACTTAAGCATACGGAGTTTATTCCTAGTCTAAGCATACGAAGTTCATTCCCAGTCTAAGATCGGACTGGCAGCACCACGCAGAGGGGGATCGAGCTGAAAGTCGGTATGCGTATCCTGGCTCTCCGACCAGCTGAGCGCCTACAGACTCGTTTCGTGGGTTGACTTAGGCATATCGAGTTCATTCTTGGTCTAAGGCCCAACCGAACTGAGAGACCCGTAGCAAGATCAACAGGACGCAGAGGGGGATCAGGCTGATCCTCGGCTTGCACATTTTGGCTCTTCGACCGGCTGAGCACCCGCACGCTCATTTCATGGGTTGACTTAGGCATACGTAGTGCATTCCCGATCTCGACCAACTAAGGGTCAGAGGCTATCGACGGCATTTGAGGCAACAACCGAAGGGGACCAGCAGTGGGATCTTAGGTCGGCTCACGCATCCCGCCCCTAGGGGTCGGTTCGGTGCCCGTATGCTCATTTCGAGGGCCAACCGAGGCTCGACATGTGCCGATGGTGGTCGAGGCAACCGCTCGCACCATGGCACAGCATGTGCCGATGGTGTTTGATGCAACCGCTCGCACCAGGGGCCATCTTGTGCCGATGGTGGTCGAGGCAATCGCCCGCACCAAGGGCTGGCATGTGCCGATGGTGTTCGAGGCAACCGCACGCACCAGGGCCTAGCTTGTGCCAATGGCGGTCAATGCAAGTGCCCGTACCAAAGGGCAGCATCGCACAAAAGGGGATCGGGTCGATTCTTGGCTTGCGCATCCTGCCTCTCCGGTCGGCTGAGCTCCAGCACGCTCGTTTCATGGGTTGACTTAGGCATACGGATTACATTCCCAGTCTAAGCATACGGAGTTCACTCTCAGTCTAAGATCGGATCGGCAGCAGCACGCAGAGGGGGATCGGGCAGATCCTCGGCTTGTGCATCCTGCCTCTTCTACTGACTGAGCACCCATACACTCGTTTCATGGGTTGACTTAGGCATACATAGTTCATTCCCGATCTAAGCCCTAACCAGATCGAGGGACCCGCAGTCGGATCGACAGCATACAGAGTTCATCCCCAGTCTAAGCTTACGGAGTTCATCCCCATTTTAAGATCGAATCGGACCGAGGGTTACAATAGCAGGATAGACAACACGCAGGGGGGATTGGGTCGATCCCCGGCTTACGCATTCTGCCTCTCCGGTCGGTTGAGCACCCGCACGCTCGTTTCATGGGTTGGTTTAGGCATACGAAGTGCATTCCATGTCTAAGCCCCAACCGGACAGAGGGTTGTGGCAGCAGGACCGACAGTACGCAGAGAGGGATCGGGCTGATCCCTGGCTTGCGTATTATACCTCTCTGACTGGCTCAACGCCCAGACGCTCATTTCGTGGGTTGACTTAGGTATACGGAGTTCATTCCCAATCTAAGATCAGACCGACAACGGGATCTTGTGCCGATGGTGTTCGATGCAATCGCCTCACACCAGGAGCTATCTTGTGCCTATGATGGTCGAGGCAATCACCTGCACCAAGGGCCAGCTTGTGCCGATGGTGATCGAGGCAAGTGCCCATACCAAAGGGCAGCCTATGCCGATGATGGTCGATGCATGTGCCACCACCATGCGCCATCATGTGCCATTGATGGTCGAGGCCTTGGTCGAAGTTCAATTTTGAGCCACGGTGCTTATGTTGGGCTCAGGCATGTGCTAGTGCCACATTTTTTTTGCCCGGGGCACCATCGTCGGAGCATCACCGGAGAACCTAACCGACGGTATTGGGGGTTCCGACGATTGGGGGGGTCGGGGGGTGTGCGCACATGATGTGCGATGGGTGCTGGTACTTGGCCCTTATATTGGCCCCCTATCCCTCATTAAACCTTGAGAACTCACACCCCCTTGAAAGAGCATTTGAGATTTTATGTGTTTGCTCCCAGTAGCCATTAAAGCATCTGAAATGGGGACATTTTTTTCAAACCATCACAAAATCTTCTTCACTTCGAGTTTTTGGCTAAATTTTTTTATGCCTACCAACCAAAATACAACGATCACGTCTACCAAATTTGGGGTCAAAACTCCTTCTAAAAAAATTTTAAAAAATCTCGAACCTTAAAAAGTTTTAAAAATCATGAAAAATAGAAAACGGGTCGTCTTGCCACGAAACTTCACATGAAGGCTTAGGGGACCAATGTATGAATTTACAAGCCATAAAAATGGCATTGGCCCCAACCAGTCTAAGCCCCAATTGAACTGAGGGACCCGTAGTGAGATCGACAGCACGCAGAGGGGGATCGGGTCGATCCTCGGCTTGTGCATTCTGGCTCTCCGACCGACTGAGGGCCCGCACGCTCGTTTCATTGGGTTGACTTAGGCATACATAGTGCATTACCGATCTTGACCAACCAAGGGCCAGAGGCTATCGATGGCATTTGGGGCAACAATCGAGGGGACCAGCAGCAGGATCCTTGGTCGGGCTCGTGCATCCCGTCCCCAGCAATCGGTTCGATTCTCGCACGCTTGTTTCGAGGGCCGACCGGGGCTTGGCATGTGTCGATGGTAGTGAGGCAACCGCCCGTACCAGGGCCCAGCTTGTTTCGATGGCGGTCGAGGCAAGTGCCCGTGCCAAATGGCAGCCTGTGCCAATGATGGTCGATGCATGTGCCATCACCATGCGTCATCATGTGCCATTGATGGTTGAGGCCTTTGCCGAAGTTCAATTTTAAGCCATGGTGCACATGCTGGGCTCGAGAATGTGCTGGTGCCACACTTTTTTCGCTCGGGGCACCATCGTCGATGGCATCGAAGGTTCCGACGATTGAGGGGGCCGGGGGGTGTGCACACATGATGTGCGATGGGTGCTGGTACTTGGCCCTTATATTGGCCCCCTATCCCTCATCAAACCTCGAGAACTCACACCCCTTTAAAGAGAATTTGAGATTTTATAGGTTTGCTCCGAGTAGCCATTAAAGTGTCTGAAATGGGGACATTTTTTTCAAACGGCCACAAAATCTTCTCTACTTCAATTTTTTAGCTGAATTTGTTTGTACGTGCCAAAAAAAAATACAAGGATCACGTCTACCAAATTTGGGGCCAAAACTCCTTCTAAAAAAATTTAAAAAAATCCCAAACCATAAAAAGTTTCAAAAATCGTGAAAAATAGAAAACGGGTCGTCTTGCCACGAAACTTCACATGAAAGCTTAGAGGACCATTGTATGAATTTACAAGCCATAAAAATGGCATTGGCATGGTAGAAATATGAAGATGTGCCTGAACCCACCTACCACTCGATCGATCCACGGCTTGCGCATCCCGTCTCTCCGGCCTGCTAAGTGCCCGCACACTCGTTTCGTGGGTTGACTTACGCATACGTAGTGTGCTCCTAGTCTAAGATTAGACCGGACCAAGGGTTGCGACAGCAGAACCTGCAGCGGGATCGACAGCACGTAGAGGGGACCAGGTCGATCCTCGGCTTGCGCATCCTGCCTCTCTGGCTGGCTGAGCGCCCGTACGCTCGTTTTGTGGGTTGACTTTGTCATATGGAGTTAATCCCCAGTCTAAACATACAGAGTTCATTCCTAGTCTAAGATCGGACCAGACCGAGGGTTGTGACAGCAAGACCAGCAGCACGCAGGGGGGATCGAGCCAATCCCCGACTTACGCATTCTGCCTCTCCGACCGGCTGAGTGCCCGCACGCTCGTTTCATGGGTTGGCTTAGGCATACAGATTTCATTGCATGTCTAAGCCCCAATCGGACCGAAGGTTGTGGCAGTGAGACCGGCAGCACGTCGAGGGGGACCGGGCCGATCCTCGGCTTGCGCATTATGCCTCTTTGGTCGGCTGAACGCCCGCACACTCGTTTCGAGGGTTGATTTTAGCATACAAAGTTCATTCCCAGTCTAAGATCGGACTGGCAGCAGCACGCAGAAGAGGATCGGGCTGATCCTCAGCTTGCACATCTTGTCTCTCTGGTCGGTTGAGCACCCGCACGCTCGTTTCGTGGGTTGACTTAGGCATACAGAGTTCATTCTCGGTCTAAGCCCCAACCGGACCGAGACACCCGCAGCGGGATTGGTAGCATATAGAGGGAGACCGGGCCGATCCTCAGCTTACGCATTTTGGCTCTCTGACCGGTTGAGTGCCCGTATGCTCGTTTCATGGGTCGACTTAGGCATACGTAGTGCATTCTCGATCTCGACCAACCAAGGGCCAGAGGCTATCGACTGCGTTAAGGGCAACAACCGAGGGGGACCAGTAGCGGGATCCTTGGTTGGCTCGTGCATCCCGCCCCCAGTGGTTGGTTCTGTGCCCGTACGCTCATTTCGGAGGTCGATCGGGGCTCGACATGTGCCGATGGTGGTCGAGGCAACCGTCCGCACCACGGCCCAGCATGTGCCGATGGTGTTCGATGCAACTAGCTGCACCAAGGGCCATCTTATGCCGATGGTGGTCAAGGCAATCGCCCGCACCAAAGGCCGACATGTGCCGATAGTGATCGAGGCAACCGCCCGCACCAGGGCCTAGCTTGTGCCGATGGCGGTCGAGGCAAGTGCCCATACCAAAGGTAAATCCTGAACCGTAAAAAGTTTCAAAAATCGTGAAAAACAGAAAATGGGTCGTCTTGCCACGAAACTTCACATGAAGGCTTAGGGGACCATTGTATGAATTTACAAGCCATAAAAATGCCATTGGCATGGTAGAAATATGAAGATGTGCTTGAACCCACCTACCACTCGATCGATCCACAGCTTGCGCATCCCGCCTCTCTAGTCGCCTAAGTGCCCGCACGCTCGTTTCGTAGGTTGACTTAGGCATACGTAGTGCGCTCCCAATCTAAGATCGAACCGGACCAAGGGTTATGGTAGCAGGACCCACAGCGGGATCGATAGCATGCAGAGGGGACCGGGTCGATCCCCGACTTACGCGTCCTACCTCTCTGGCCGGCTGAGCGCTCGCACGTTCATTTCGTGGGTTGACTTACGCATACGGAGTTCATCCCCAGTCTAAGCATACGGAGTTCATTCCCAGTCTAAGATCGGATCGGACCGAGGGTTGCGCCAGCAGGACCAGCAGCAGGATTGATAGCATGCAGGGGGGATCGGGCCGATCCTCGGCTTACGCATTCTGCCTCTCCGGCCTGCTCAGCGCCCGAACGCTCATTTCATGGGTTGACTTAGGCATACAGAGCTTATTCCCAGTCTAATCATACGAAGTTCATTCTCAGTCTAAGATCGGACTGGTAGCAGCACGCAGAGGGGGACCGGGTCGATCCTCGACTTACGCATTTTGCCTCTCCGGTCGGCTGAGCCCCCGTACGCTCGTTTCGTGGGTTGGCTTAGGCATACGGAGTTCATTCCATGTCTAACCCCAGTCGGACCGAGGGTTATGGCAGCGAGACCTACAGCACGCAGAGGGGGACCGAACCGATCCTTAGCTTGCGCATTATGCCTCTCCGGCCTACTCAGTGCCCGCATGCTCGGTTTGTGGGTTAACATAGGCATACGGAGTTGATTCCCAATCTAAGCATACGGAGTTCATTCCTAATCTAAGATCGGACCGGCAGCAGCACGCAGAGGGGACCAGGCCGATCCTCGCTTGCGCATCCTACCTCTCCGGCCGGTTGAGCGCCC